>NC_082732.1:40181024-41634774 GCF_030144855.1 Hypanus sabinus
TAACCCATGACCTATAGTTCCAGTCTCACCCATCCTTGGTGGTTAAAGCCTGCTCTGAGATGGTTTCTTCCAACTAAACTTGGGAGCAAAAGGTCTACTGGCTCTAGTGTTGTTCACTGCGTAAGCCAAATCAATTTTGTTTTCCCCTTAATGAAATCTGATATTACTGGGAATCCTGAAGGCTCGCTACACCTCAAACCCAAGAAAGATTTTTATTAAAACAAAAACTTAACACCTTTTTAAAAGTCTTCCCTGGGCAATAAGACCATAAAATACAGGAGCAGAATTAGGCCATTTGCTCCACTGAGTCTGCTCCACCATTTTATTGTGGCTTATTCAATTTTCCTCTTAGCCCCAATCTACCTTCCCCAGTATCCCTTTGTGCCCTAACTAATCAAAAATCTGTCAACCTCTGCCTTAAAAATACATAAAGACTTGGCCTCTACAGCTGCCTGTGGCAAAGAATTCCACAGAGTCACCACCCTTCAGCTAAAGAAATTCCTCCTCATCTCCGTTCTAAAAGGATGCCCCTCTATTCTGAGGCTGTCCCCTCTGGTCTCAGATGCTTCAATCATAAGAAACATCCACTCCATCAGGATCTTTCACCATTCGATAGGTCAATGAGGTCACCCCTCACTCTTCTGAATTCTGGAGAATACAGGCCCTGAACCAACAAACCCTGTTCTTATGACAAACCATTCAATCCTGGAATCATTTTTTCCTGAAACTCTTTTCAAACCTTCTCCAGTTTCAGCACATCCTTTCTAAGATGAGGGGTCCAAAAGTGCACACAATACTCCATGTGGGGCCTTACCAGTGCTTTATAATTTCTCAGTATTACATCCCTGCTTTTATATTCCAGTTCTCTTGAAATGAATGCTAACATTGCATTTACCTTCCTCACCACAGACTCAACCTGCAAATTAACCTTTAGGGAATCCTGCACAAAGACTCCCAAGTCCCTTTGCACCTTGGATTTTTGTATTTCCTCTCCATTTAGAAAATAGTTAACCATTTCATTTCTTTTACCAAAGTGCACGACGCACACTTCCTGACACTGTTCCATCTGCCATTCTTTGTCCATTCTCCTGATCTGTCTGTCTTTCTATAGCCTCTCTATTTCCTCAAAACTACTTTCCCCACCATCTATCTTCCAATCGTCTGCAAATTTTGCAACAAAGTAATCAATTCCATTGTCAAAATAATTGACGTAAAAAAACGTAAAAAGAATCGGCCCCAACACAGACCCTTGTGGAACACCACAAGACATCGGCAGCCAACCAGAAAAGGCTCCCTTTATTGTTACGCTTTGCCTACTGCCAATCAGCCACTGCTTTATCCATGCGAGAATCATAGCTTGTTAAGCAGCCTCATGTCTGGCACCTTGTCAAAGGCCTTCTGAAAATCCAAGTCCACAATACCACCTGATTCTCTTTTGACTCTCCTACTTGTTATTTCTTCAAAGAATTTCAACAGATTTTTCCTTGAGGAACCCATGCTGACTACAGCCTGTTTTATTGTGTGCCTGAGACCACATCCTTAATAATTGACTCCAACATTTTCCCAACCACTGAGGTCAGACTAGCTGGTCTACAGGTAGTTTCCTTTCTTCTGCCTCTCTCCCTTCTTGAAGAGTGGAGTGACATTTGCACTTTTCCGGTCTTCCAGAACCATTCCAGAGTCTAGTGATTCTTGGATTATCATTACTAATGCCTCCACAATCTTTTCAGCCACCTCTTTCAGAACCCTGGAGTGTACACCATCTGGTCCAGGTGACTCATCAACCTTCAGACCTTCCAGTTTCCCAAGAACCTTCTCTCTAGTAATGGTAACTTCACTCACTTCATGACCCCTGACACCTGGAACTTCCACCACAGTGCTCATGTCTTTCACAGTGAAGACATGCTAAATACTTATTCATTTTGTCTGCCATTACTACCTCTCTAGCATTGTTTTTCCAGCCGTACAATATCCATTCTTGCTTCTCTTTTACACTTTATATATCTGAAGAAACTGTTGGTATCCTCTTTGATACTATTGGCTAACTTGTTTTCATGTTCCATCTTTACCTTAATGATATTTTTCGTTGCCTTCTGTTGGTTTTAAAAGCTTCCCAGTCCTCTAACTTCCCACTAATTTTTGTTCTATTGTATGCCCTCTCTTTGGCTTTTATGTTGGCTTTGATTTCTCTTGTTGGACATAATTGTGTCATCTTTCCTCTTGATAACTTCTTCCTCTTTGGGATGTATGTATCCTGTCCCTTCCGAATTGCTTCCGGATCTAGTTATCCTCCACTCATACCACCAATTCAGGCACTGCATTGTAAACAGTTCAAACTACTTTTTATAATGTTGTTTACATTATAATTGCATGCTGATCTTTATATATTTATGTGCATTGTATTCCATATCCATACTTCAAACTATTTTTATCTAATTCTTTATCCTTTATAATAGTTGAATGTTGGTTTTTGTTGCATGTTGCACCCTGACCAACACACCACAGCAAATTCCTAACACATGTAAATGTATATGTGAATAAAGCTGATCCTTGAACTATCCAGGTAGTATCTGAACAATGCTTCAAGAGCAAAAAACAACATTCACGGTGGGTTAAAATACTGATGTGATGGTCAAATCTGGTCATTTCCTTCTTGCTTTGGAAGAGCATTATAAACTGGAAACAGTCTTGGAAATTCACATAGGCTCCTGGTGACAAAGTTAAGGGTGATGGAAGCCAAGCCTGCTTGCTTATTGGTATTGAGGATCCCGATACTTGCCATGAGTAAAGTGATATGTACAGTAGTTTTAAATATACCTGACAAATTCAGGACTTCCTTTGCTAAACCAGTAAACCCTTAATAATTAGCAAAAGTCAAACTGCTGGAAGAACTCAGTGGGTTAAGCAGCATCTGTGGAGAGGAACAAACTGATGATGTTTCAGGTCAGGACCTTTGGTCATTGTATATCCAGCTTCTACCAGTTACTGACAATGTCCATCCCATTCCTAAATTGGAACTTCATAAAACTATAAGCTGGAGGAGCATATTTAGTCCATCTGGCCCATCAAACCTGCTCCACTATTCCATCCATGGCTAATTTATTTATCCCCTCAAACCACCATTATCTTTGACACTTATACTAATCAAAAGCCTATCAGCCTCCACTTCAGATATACCCAGTGTCTTGGTCTCTGCAGCTGTCTGTGGCAAAGAATTCCACAGATTCACCACCCTCTGGCTAAAGAAATTTCTCCTCATCTCTGTCTAAAGAGATGTCCTTCTACTCTGAGGCTGTGTGCTCTGGTGCTAGCCTCCCCCATTGCTGGAGACATCTTCTCCACATCCACTGTATTTTGATCTTTCGATATTTGTAGGTTTCGATGAGATCTGAATTCCGGCAAGTACAGGACCAAAGCCTTCCAACTTTCCGAGAATGAACTGCTCTCCTCTCTGCCGGGTAACAGCTGACCTGAGCATAGGATTTACCTCCTACGAGCTGATCTTCCCCCTTTTGCGCAATGAGATGCAGGTGGAACCAGCAGTTGCGAGTGATAGTTTGAACAGACTCGAGTTTCATTTTAACCTTGAAACCGAATTTCAACAGAAGAAGGTAGCTACACAAAATCTCAACAGGTCAGGCAGCATCCATAGGGAGGAATAAAGAGTCGAAGTTTCAGGCTGAGCCCTTTCATCAGGACTGGAAAGGAAGGGGGAAGAAGCCAGAATTAAAAGATGGGGGTGAGGCAGGTAATAAGTTAGGCCAGCTGAGGGGGAATGTGGAGAGACGGAGGATGAAATAAGAAGTTGGGAGGTGATAGGTGGAAAGGATTGCAGCAGGAATCTGATAGGAGAGGAGAGTGGACCATGGGAGAAAGGGAAGGAGAAGGGGCACCAGAGGCATTGATAGGCAGGTGAGTAGAAGATCAGGGGTGAGAGGGGAGACAATGGGGAAGGGTAAAATAGTGAGGGGGGGAATAAGTTACTGGATGTTAGAGGAATTGATGTTCAAGTTGGAGGGTACCCAAACAGAATGAGGTGCTGCTCTTCCAACCTGGGAGTGCCCTCATTGTGGCATGAGAGGAGACATGGACTGACATGTCAGAATGGGAATGTGGAGTAGAATTTAAATAGATGGCCACTGGGGAATCCTGCCAGTTGTGATGGCTCGACAAAGTCCATCCCCCCCCCTGCCCCGCCCTACCCGCATCAGACCTCCTGGAATCTATGGAAGGAAATGGACAGTCACATTTCAATCTGGGCTGCTTTCTGTACACAGCCCAGGATTGAACCCAAGTCATTGTACATGCACACTGTTGAAATTATACAAGCTGGTTTATTTCATTTTTGATAATGTGCCTTGTGTTTATTTTAAGCTAAATTTGGTGCCAACGCCATTCTGGGCATTTCACTGGCTGTGTGCAAGGCTGGTGCAGCAGAGAAACGCATCCCCCTCTATCGGCACATTTCCCAACTTGCGGGCAACACACAGGTGATCCTGCCTGTGCCGGTGAGTTTCAACTAGGACAGTTAGACGATGTATCCTGATGGAAAGGCACAGATATCAGTTTGGCTGGGGGTGGGGGGGAGGTGTGGTGCTGGGACTTGCAATTTAAGAGATTTGCAAGGTAATTTTATTTTAAGAGATTGGTAGATGCCTGGAACATGCTGTTGGGACTGGTAGAGGATGAGATGAACCTGGAACAGACCCTTTTGCCCACAGCGTTGTGCCAACTTTTAACCTACTCCACGATCAATGTAACCCCATCCTCCAAAAGCAAGGGCTTTTCTCTTTAGAGCAAAAGAGGACAAGGGGAAGCTTGACGTGGATATATAAGATGCTAAGAGGGATATATTTAGTGGAAGGCCAGAGACTTTTTTCCCAGGGTGGAAATGGCTAATACAGTCCCAATGCCTTGTAATAGCATTACGCTAGCCACTACACTACTGTACTGATTGATCATGGGGTATGTTTATGTAGGTCAGTGCAACATTGTGGCCCAAAGGGTCTGCACTTTTCTGTGTTCTACAGGCCCCATTGCCAAACTGTGACATGGTGGTTGGGCTCCCTGGTCATGGACCCATAACAGTGAGTCCCACCAAGTCCCAACAGCAAGTTGACATCCATCAAAGCTGCAGAAGAGCCTTTCGGTGCTTCTGAACTGTGCAAATAAAAAAAATAAATGAATATTATTGATTTATTGGCTCAATTTGTCTTTTGCTCACTGGGTGTTTGCTAGTTTTTGTGTGTAGTTTTTCATCGATTCTACTCGATTTCTTTGTTTTACTGTAGATGCCTGCAAGAAAATTAATCTGAAGGTGACATGCTTTGATAATAAGTTTACTTTGAACTTAGTAATTTTGTTGTTTCAAAGTCCATAGTCTGACTTGATGTTGAACTGTCTCTCAGTGGTGGGGAATAGGTAGGGAACGGATAGTGACCTATGACCCTGCCGGTGACTTCAGTCAATGAATAGGCTTTTATAAAAGTAATTTGCTGAGCATGGCATTTGGATTTCATTTTGCTTAATCATTTATCAATATCCTATTTCCTTTGTGCTCTGCTGAAAGGAGTCAATACCATTGCTACTAAGTATTGACCTGTTGAGGACTCCAGATCTTGTCTAATGTTACATATCCCCACTGCTGCAGCTCATTAATGTGTTGGGGAGTCTCAGAGGTCTTTGTCAAATCTGCTTGCATCCTACTTGGGCACTTACTTACACGGACTAAAGTAAACAACGACTACTGTTTCAATTAGTGTTTCAAATTGTTCCTATCTGTCATCAAATATGATCTCCCTTTTCCAAAATTAACTTTGAATCAACTCGCATGTGATTAGGGGTCGTCGATGCACTTGATTTGAGGACGGGGTTAAAAGGCATGTTCTCTATTCGCTTTGTCCCCTTCACACCACTTGAGAGAAATTCATGGACACCACAGAATCAAGTCCGATTCGGAACAAATAAGCAAAGGATTTAATTTTAGACATAAGAAATTCTGCAGGTGCTGGAAATCTTGAGCAATGTATACAAAATGCTGGAGGAACTCAGCAGGCCAGGCAGCATCTGTGAAAGGGAATGAACAGTTGATGATTTGGGGCTGAGACCCTTCATCAGGGTTGGAGAATAATTGAGGGTTCTTTGGAGTAATTGTCTTGTGTTTTAAATGTGCAGCATTCCCATTGAATGAGGTATAAGGGGCTATGGTATTCTGCTAGTGTTCATAATGCAGGTTGACATTAGACTTGGGTTGTGAGGTTACTTGTGGGAGAAGAGTGGGTCACCAACATTAAAAGTACAAAACAATAGCATTCTGATCTCTTTAACATAGAACTGTACAGCACAGTACAGGCCCTTTAATCTACTCCGAGATCAATCTAACCCTTCCCTCCCTAATGCCCCTCCACTTTTTTTCATCCATGTCCCTAAGAGTCTCTTAAATGCCCCTGAAATATCTGCCTCTACCACCACCACTGGCAGGGTGTTCCACGCATCTACCACTCTCTGTGTACAGAATTTACCTCCGACATCCCCCCTTTACTCCAACCATCCTCTACAAGTCTATGAACTCTATAGACCTGAAAATTATGCCACCCTTGTATTTGCCATTTCCACCCTGAGCAAAAGCCTGGCTGCCTACTTGATCGATGCCTCATCACTTTGTACACCTCTTTCAAGACTCTTCTTATCCTCCTCTCGAAAGAGGAAAGCCCAAACCAATCTTCATAAGACATGCTGTCTAAACCAGGCAGCATCCTGGTAAACATCCTCTGCCCTCGTTTCAAAATCCTTCCTATGATCAGGCGAACAGAACGGTTGAACACTAGTCGAGCTAGTTTTAGCTGAACACTATTTCACAAAGGGAGGAAAGGCGATGCACATAGCTCACTCTGGGGTGTGCGATGCTCAAGAAGCTGAAGATGAGATTCATAAGGTAACTTAGTTAGAAAAGAAATACAAAATAAACTGCACTAGCTGTAGCGGCACCCGCAGTGTTCGGGTCAGCCCCAATACAATGTCCTCAGATGTTTATTTGGGGAGGGGCTGGGGTTTGCTCTGTACTTTACACGTGAGTGGATGGAACTTTCCATTTGTCTTTGAGCCACTGACATAGATTGTAGCAACGTTAGGGGCAGTAGGAGCCACATTTCAAACAACAAGTATAACCTTCTCACCTGGGCCACGGTGGGGCTGGGATCTAAGCCAGTCCCATCCCAATACCTATTATAGTGGTGAATGCAATTGGTACTGTAACATTGAGGTTAACCTAATGCTTTACTGCAGCAACGATCAGGGTTCAGTTCCCACCGAGGTCTGTAAAGTTTGTACCTTCTCACCATGACTGTATGAGTTTTTTCCCGAGGGTTCCAGTTTCCTCCCACATTCCAAAACTGTTGGGGTTAGCAGGCTGTTGACTCGAAAAGCGTGTTGATCTTGCAGGCTGCCCCCAGCACCTCATCGGACTGTGTTGGATGCAAATGGCACATTTCAGTCTGTGTTTCACTGTAAATGTGACAAATAAAGGTTTAAAAAAAATGTGGTTCAGGAGGTAAATCCCAATTTTGGAAATCATAGGTTTGTTGTCCTTCGGTTCCCCCCGTTCAGTGCAATTTTTCCCCAGAGAAAGTAAGCAAAGAGAGGCAAAAGCGTGGAGTAAGTGGGGGGCAGATTTTGTTTCCCATCAAATCTGGCAGCTTGCAATATTGACCATATCTTGGGATTCATGGTAAATTTATTATCCCAGAAGCAAATGCAACCTTGAGATTTTCTTGGAGGCATTTACGGGAAAATAAAGAATTACAATAGAATTTATGAAGAACAATGTACAGAAGAAGACAAAATGTGCAAATAAAAAATGAGTAAATACTGAGAGTGGGAGTTGTAGAGTCCTTGAAAGTGCATTTGTAGATTGTGGAATCGGTTCAGAGTCGACAGGAGTGAAGTTATCCACGCCCGTTAACCTGCTACCACCTATTAGAGCTTTTTTTGTGATCACCTCTCCAGGCATTTAATGTGATCAATGGTGGTTCTCATGCTGGGAATAAGTTGGCCATGCAAGAGTTCATGATCTTGCCAGTCGGTGCTGCCAACTTCAGGGAGGCAATGCGCATTGGTGCTGAGGTGTACCACAACCTGAAGAACGTCATCAAGGGCAAGTACGGGCAAGACGCCATCAACGTTGGTGATGAAGGTGGATTTGCGCCAAACATTCTGGAAAACAAAGAAGGTGGGAAATTTGAAATACCAAGGTGGCCATACGAGTTCTTGGGTGGGGGGTGGGGGGGGGGTGAGTGTGTGAGATCAGCAGGATCTTGGGATCCATTCCATGGATGTACGGTATGTTGGTTTACAATAACTCAAAACCCATGAGGCTATGTTGCAGATTTATAAAACCCTGTTAGACCACACTTGGAATGTTGTGCCTCGTTATAGGAAGGATGTGGGAGCTTTAGCGAGGATGAAGAGGAGATTTACCAGGATGCTGCCTGGATTAGAGAGGGTGCAGAGGAGATTCACCAGGATGCTGCCTGGATTAGAGAGGGTGCAGAGGAGATTCACCAGGATGCTGCCTGGATTAGAGAGGGTGCAGAGGAGATTCACCAGGATGCTGCCTGGATTAGAGAGGGTGCAGAGGAGATTTACCGGGATGCTGCCTGGATTAGAGAGGGTGCAGAGGAGATTTACCGGGATGCTGCCTGGATTAGAGAGGGTGCAGAGGAGATTTACCAGGATGCTGCCTGGATTAGAGAGGGTGCAGAGGAGATTTACCGGGATGCTGCCTGGATTAGAGAGGGTGCAGAGGAGATTCACCAGGATGCTGCCTGGATTAGAGAGGGTGCAGAGGAGATTTACCGGGATGCTGCCTGGATTAGAGAGGGTGCAGAGGAGATTCACCAGGATGCTGCCCGGATTAGAGAGGGTGCAGAGGAGATTTACCAGGATGCTGCCTGGATTAGAGAGGGTGCAGAGGAGATTTACCAGGATGCTGCCTGGATTAGAGAGGGTGCAGAGGAGATTTACCAGGATGCTGCCTGGATTAGAGAGGGTGCAGAGGAGATTCACCAGGATGTTGTCTGAATTAGAGAGGGTGCAGAGGAGATTCACCAGGATGTTGTCTGGATTAGAGAGGGTGCAGAGGAGATTTACCAGGATGCTGCCTGGATTAGAGAGGGTGCAGAGGAGATTCACCGGGATGCTGCCTGGATTAGAGAGGGTGCAGAGGAGATTTACCAGGATGCTGCCTGGATTCGAGAGCACATTTTACGGGGAACGGTTGAGTGAGGTTGGACTTTTCTCTTTGGAGCAAAGGAGGATGAGAGGTGACTGATCGAGATGTATAAAATGATTAGAAGCACAGATGAAATGGATAGCCAGAGATATATTCCTGGGGTGAAAATGGCTAAAACATGGGGGTATAATTTTAAGATGATTGGAGTAAAATATGGGGGCAGGGAAGGCACCCAAATTGAACTTCAAACCACAGCACACCCCAGTCTGCAATCGCTTCCCTCTAACCACTACACTACTGCGGTGCTAAGCTATCTTGGGCTTTAGCAGCATTAACTGACTGAATCTTGTCCATGTAGAACAGTTCCTTAAAGTTCTGGTTTTGATTTTGTATCCTGGGTGCATACTCCTCCACCAAACAGCAATATTATCGGCAATTTCTTGAGCTCTCACCAGCAATGAACGATAAGCTTTGCTTTCCAGCTTTGGATTACTGTGACCTCTTGTTGCAGCCCTTCACAGGCTTGTGTTAAAGTGTGTGGAAATGCAATTCATTAAAGGATTTCAGTAAAGAATTATTCACCTAAAGTAATTTTTTTGGATTGGCAGTTTCCATTAGATTCCAGTTTATAGAACAATGCAAATGCAATGATGGGTGGATACAGTCTGTTTTTCTTCTCAAGTAATGTGGCAAAGACTCGAATCAGACTTGCCATTTGTAAACAGTTTTGCAATGTTCTAACCTTGAAAATAGTGTCTTGACAATTTTGGAAACTGATTAAAGGTGGCAGTAATAAAAGATCTACTGCTTTCCCATTCGTTTGGATGGCTGATCTGTTGTCTCGGTGCCATTTTCCTGCACAAAACAAAATCCATTGATTCACTTCCAAACCTATGTCCAGCTTGAAGCTTCTCTACACATATTGACTACTCTCCTTGGACAGAGAATTCTGAATATTTGCCCAGGTCAGGATAAAATTCCACACACCTCTGTCCTGAAAAGCCGATTTTCTTGCCTTAACCTCCCTCCCCAATTGTAGACCAGCAGGTGTGGCTGACAGTTTGCCTACGCGAAGGGAACAAGACACATCACCAGCATTTCAGGCAGGCTTATTTGATTACCTTCAATGAAAAGGCATTTCCAGTGGAGATTGTAAGTTAGTTCAAAGTAAGTTTTTTTTAAATCGAAGTACGTTTTGTCACCAGATAGTACCTTGAGATTCATTTCATTGAAGGCATTTACAGAACAGAGAGAGAAATACAACAAAATTAATGAAAAACTACATAGAAACAATGACACACTGTGTATGTGCAAAAGATGAAAGATGCAAATATGAAGATAATAATAGATAAATAGGTACATAAATAGTACTCAGATCATGAGTTGTAGAGTTCTTAAAAGAGAGTCCATTGGTTGTGGAATCAGTTCAGTGCTGAGGTGAGTGAAGTTATTCCTCTGGTTTGGAAGCCTGGTGGTTGAAGTATAATAACTGTTGCTGAACCTGGTGGCGTGTGACCTAGAGCTCCTGTACCTCCATCCTAATAGCGGCAGAGAGAAGAGAGCATGACATGGATACTGCCTTCTTGTGGCAGGGCTCCTTGTGAACGAGACTAGGATTAGAAATTGCAACTGTCTCTCCTCTCCCTTAGACAGGTTTTTTTTTAGCTCCCCAACCCAGTTGTGACTTCCCTAAGTCAAGTATTTCCCCAGTAAGAGTATGGCAACTTGCGTTTTGACTGTTCTCTTTCAGCTTTGGAACTGTTGAGGACAGCAATTGACAAGGCTGGCTACTCGGACAAGGTAGTGATCGGCATGGATATAGCAGCATCTGAATTCTTCCGTGATGGGAAGTACGACCTGGATTTCAAATCACCACCTAATCCTGAAAGGAATGTTAGCTATGAAAAACTCATCGAAATGTACACAAATTTCACAACGTATTACCCTGGTAAGAAAGTACCCCAATAATTCCCAGAGCGTTACCTCCTGTACCTAATAAATGGCCACTGAGTGTATGTTCGTGGTGTTCTGCTATAGCCCGTCCACTTCAAGGTTTGACGTGTTGAGCATTCAGAGATGCTTTTCTGCACATCACTTTTGTAGCATGTGGCTTTTGAGTTACTGTTGCCTTCCTGGCAGCTTGAACCAGTCTGACCGTTCTCCTCTGACCTCTCTCATTAACAAGCATCTTTGACAACAGAACTGCTGCTCACTGAATGTTTTCTGTTTTACGCACCATTCTCTGTAAACTCTAGAGACCATTGTGCGTGAAAATCCCAGGAGATGAGCAGTTTCTGAGATACTCAAACCACCCCATCTGGCACCAACAATACATTTATATATACACAGACTGTGGTGGAATTGAACCTGGGACATTAATTCTGTAATAGTGTTACAATTACCGCTACGCTACCATGCTGCCCCCAAATCAAAGTTCTAAAGTAAAATTATTATCTAAGTACATACAGTACTGTGCAAAAAGTCTTGGATATATTTACTTTGAACTTAGAATGTGATCTAAGTGACTTTAACAGTGGACTGATTGTTTGTGCACGATGGGGTGGTTTGAGTATCTCAGAAACTGCTGATCTGGGATTTTCACGTACAACAGTCTCTAGAGTTTGGAGAGAATGGTGCGAGAAACAAAAAACATCCAGTGAGCAACAACACACACAAAATGCTGGTGGAACGCAGCAGGCCAGGCAGCATCTATAAGGAGAAGCACTGTCGACGTTTCGGGCTGAGACCCTTCGTCAGGTCTCAGCCCGAAACGTCGACAGTGCTTCTCCTTATAGATGCTGCCTGGCCTGCTGTGTTCCACCAGCATTTTGTGTGTATTGTTTGAATTTCCAGCATCTGCAGATTTCCTCATGTTTGCAACATCCAGTGAGCATCAGTTCTGTGAGTGAACAGGCCTTGTTAATGAGAGAGGTCAGAGGGGAGTGGCCAGACTGGGTCAAGCTGACAGGAAGGTGACAGTAGATCAAATAACCACACGTTACAACAGTGGTGTGCAGAAGAACATCTCTGAACGCACAACACGTCAAACCTTGAAACGGATGGGCTTCAACAGCAGCAGACCATGAACATGTACTCAGTGGCCACTGGATGTATATCAACTGTGAGCAATAGCTCTAATCTGAATGTTTTTGAACAATCAAAAATCTTTTCTCTGTAGATTAGAATCACCATGCAATCACTGTAGCCAGCAGGTATAGGCAGGGGGAAATTTTGTTTGCTGGATTGCATAACTGACAGAAAACATGATCACCTAGCTTGAGTCATGTTGATTGATTAAAGTGCTGAAGGGGGAGGGGGCACCCGGGGAGGTTGAACCACAGGACACAGTAACATGAGAAATGCTGAAGATAACTCTGGATATGTTTCAGCTTGAACAGTGCAGAGTTAAATTACCCCAGTGGAGTGGTAGACAGAGACAGATGCAATGGCCCACTGAGTTTACTAACCCTACCCTAACCCACTTTGTAAGGCCATGAGACAAGGAGCAAAATTAGGCCATTTGGCCCATTGAATCTGCTCCACCATTCCATCGTGACTAATTTGTTATCCCACTCCTGCCTTCTCCCTGTAATCTCTGATGCCCTGACTAATCAAGAATCTATCATCCTCTGTTTTAAGTATACCCAATGACTTGGCCTCCACAGCCTCCTGTGGCAGTGACCTCCACAGATTCACCACCCTCTGGCTGAAGAAATTCCTCCTCATCTCTGTTCCAAGGGGACTTCCGTCCTTTCTGAGGCTGTGCCCTCTGGGCCTGGCGATAGGAGACATGCTCTTCACATCCACTCTATCTGGGCCTTTCAATATTCAACAGATTTCAATGAGAACCTCCCTTCATTTTTCTAAACTTCAGTGAGTACAGGCCCAGAGCCAACAAGCACTCCTCAAACATTAGCCGTTTCATTCTGGGATCATTCTCACGAACCTCTTCTGGACACTTTCCTTTCTTAGGTAAGGGTCCCAGAATATCTCATAAAACTCCAAACATTTTCTTCTTGTTCATCCTTCCAGTTGTCTCCATCGAGGATCCTTTTGACCAGGATGACTGGGAAGCCTGGAAGAAGTTTACAGCAAACACGAATATCCAAGTGGTTGGCGATGATCTGACTGTGACAAACCCCAAGCGCATTGCCCGGGCAGTGCAGGAGAAGGCTTGCAACTGTCTGCTGCTGAAGCTGAACCAGATCGGGACTGTCACAGAGTCTGTCCAAGCGTGAGTCTGCCTTTGTTGAAGCCGTATCACGCACTAGTGAGGCCTAACTCGAAGTATTATGTGCAGTTCTGGTTGCCTAAAAGATGTAAATAAGATTGGAAGAGTGCAGAGAAAATTTACAAGCATGTCTCCGGGACTTGAGGACCTGGGTTGTAGGGAAAGGCCAAATGGATTAGGACTTAATCTCAAAAGATTCTGCAGGTGCTGGAAATCCAGAGTAACACACGCAAAATGCTGGAGGAACTCAACACGTCAGGCAGCATCTGTGGAGGGGAAGTTAATGTTTCGGGTTGAGACTTTCATCAGGACTGGGGAGGAGAGGGGAAAAGGCCAGAACGGTGAGTGAGGGCAGCCTCAATGGTGGAGGAAGAGGAACTCTGTCCTTTGAAGAAGGAGGACATCTCAGATGTTCTTGAACAGGAAGCCTCATCCTGGGAGCAGATAGGATACAGATGGAGGAACTGAGAGAAGTGAATGACCTATTTACGAGTGACGTGGTGTACCATTTGCTTGCATTTGGCCCATATCTCTCTAAACCTTTCCCATCCATGAACCTGATCAGGTATCTTTCAAATGTTGAGATTATACTGCCTGTTCCACCGGAGAACCTTCCCCACACGTCCCCTCTAAATCTTTCCCTTCTCACCTCAAACCGACACCCTCTTGTTCCTGGCTCACCTACCACCAAGCAGGTTATGGATTAAAAATCTGCAGATGCTGGAAATTGTGAAATAAAGAGCACACGTGAAGCAGGATGAGACTGAGATTTATAAGGTGTATCAGAGGCACAGATAGAGTGAAGTCTTTTCCCAGGACAGCAGTGGTTAATGCCAAAGCACATCCATTCAAGATGAGTGCAGGAGTGTTTAGGGAAGATGTTGGAGATGATTTTTTTTACACAGAATGGTGGGTGCCTGGCACTGCTAGGGTGGTGGTTGAGGCAGATTCATTAGGGATATTTAAGAAGCTCTTAGACTGATACAGGGATGAAAGGACACTGGAGGGTCATGAGCTGTGTAGGATGGAAGGGTTAGATTGATTGTGGAGTAGGTTCGAAGGTTGGCACAATGCCATGAGCTGAAGGACCTATACTGTTCCATGGTCTGTGTTAGAAATGCTCTGGCAGCATCTGTGGAAAGAAAAACAGTTCGTGTGTCAGGTGTGCGACCCAACATCAAAACGAGTTTGTGGAGCCTGTCAATGGTTTGCAAGTGTACCTTGTGAACTATATCAGTGCAAAATTATCCAAGAGTTAAGGTTAGATGAGCTTTATTTGTCACATGTACAGCACATTGAAACATAGAGTGAAATGCCACCTTTGTGTCAATGACCAACACAGTCTGAGGATGTGCTGCGGGCAGTCCAAAATTGTCGCCATGCTTCCAGCGCCAACATATGATGTCCACAATGTCCTTGTCCTAACCTATCATCTCTTGGCTTCCTACTTCAGCCTGCCGCACCCACCTTCTACTCAGCTAATCTCACCTTTCGCCTTCTAGTATGCACTCCTTTCCCTCCCCACACCTTTACTCCTGCTCCGGTCCTCTTCCTTTCCAATGTATGGGGCCAGCATAGCATATCCATCACTTACTGTAACCTTAACTAAAGTGTCTTTAGAAAGTGTGAGGAAACAGGAGCACCTGGAGGAACCCCACAACATCACGAGGAGAGTGTCCAGACAGTGGTGGGAATTGAACCCTGACTGCTGGAGCTGTAGAGCGTTGATGCTAAACTCTGTCTCTCAATGGCTTTAATAATTAACTATAATTGAGATGCATTCTGGGGAAATGCTTCCCAGAATTTCAGTACTCTGGTGACCTCCTCTACTCTGATATAAATTGGGGAATCACTTCATCAAGCACCTTCGCTCCGTCCACCAAGAGTGGAGTTTCCCAGTGGTCGTCTGTTTTAATTCCTATCCCCATCCCCGTTCCGACGTGCCGGTCCACAGCTCCCTCCTTTGCCACAACGAGGAGCAACACCTCATATTCCGTCTTAGTCGCCTCCAACCTGATATCATGAGCATCAGTTTCCCCTTCTGGCAATTCTTTTTCTCTCCCTCTTCCTCTACTCCTCAATCTGGCCTCTTACCTTTTCTCTTCACCTGCCCGTCACTTCTCTTTCTCCCAGCAGAATCAGGTTTAATATCACTGGCATATGTCATGAAATGTGTGGTTTTGTGGCAGCAGTACATTGCAATACATAATAAAAACTGTAAATTACAGCAAAATTATCATTGTGTGTGTCTTCAGGCTCCTGTACTACCTCCCTCATGGTAGCAATGAGGGGAGGATATGTCCTGGGTGATGGGGGTCTTTAATGATGGACACCGCCTTTTTTTTTTAGGCATGGTCCACTCTCCTCTCCTACCATTTTCTAGCTAGGCCTCCATCCCCTCCCCCACATTTTTTCTGGCATCTTTCCTCTTCCTTTTCAGTCCTGAAGAAGGGTCTCATCTCTAAATGTTAACTGTTTATTCATTTCCATAGATGCTGCCTGGCCTGCTGAGTTCCTCCAGCATTTTGTGTGTGTTGCTCTGAATTTCCAGCCTCTGCAGAACCTCATACGTTTATAAAATGTGCCAATTACCAGGAACTGACTGTATTGGCAGCTTGTTCCATTTGCCTCAATTCAGTGTGGTTCAAGAAATGCTTGATGTTAATTCCTCTGAACAGTTACTATTGACCTGTCTCGTGTCTCCCTGTGCTTATCCTTCAAACACTTTTTTTAAACCAAAATACATTGATTATAAATTCAAACCATTACAGAACCCTAGTATAATCATATTACAAACAAATACCAGATAAATCAGACTAGTTCAACTAAAAGGGTAGAAGATTAAGAGGAGATTTGATAGAGGTATGCAAAATTACAAAGGGCATAGATAGGATAAATGCAAGCAGGCTTTTTCCACTGAGGGGTGATACTAGAACTAGAGGTTATGGGTTACAGGTGAAAGGTGAAATGTGAAGCAGAACAAGAGGGGGAAATAATTCTCTCAGACTAGTGAGAGAGTGGAATGAGCTGCCAGCAGAAGTGGTGGACGTGGTTTCAGTTTCAACATTTGGGAGAAATTTGGATAGGCAAATGGATGGGAGGAACATGGAGGGCTATGGTCAATGGGACCGAGCAGATGAATAGGTCTCAGTCCTAAAGAGGGTTCTCAGCCCGAAATATTGACTGTTTACACTGTTCCATAGACGCTGTCTAACCTGCAGAGTTCCTCTGGCATTTTGTGTGTGTTGCTTTAGATTTTAGCATCTGCAGACTTCCTTGTGTTTGAAATTAATAGTTCAGCTTGGACTAGATGGGCCAAGGTGCCCATTTCTGTGCTGCACTGAACACATTCCCATTCTCACCGAGGATCACCACGATGCCCAGTGGTCTCGAAGCACCTCTATTTTACCCGTGGACACTGTGTGTTCTTATTGCACCACTATCCAGGCAGAACATTCCCCCCTGAACAGTGAGGCCGGTCAGTACCCCCCTGCCTGTCTCCAGGACCCCCGGATAGCCATCTTAGCCATTTTCAAGAGCTGGCTAGAACACCCTCCTCCCTCCCTCCATACTGAATGACCAAAGATGAAGAGGGTGGGGCTAAAATTATTGCAGCCAGTAATCATAACTAGCTCAAAACGATCCAAGTACTTGAAGAAGAATTATCCAACTTAGCCTCGCCTCAGCTGCTCCCATGTACAGTATCTCGGGGCAAGTTGCAATGTAAGTTATGTGCAGCCTGACCCAGCCAGCTCAAGTTAGAAATAAACTCCAGGCAGGAGCCAGCCAGATTAGATGTTGGGTGTGTGAAGGAGCCTATCAGATCTCTGTCCGCTCCATAAATTGCAGTGCTGCCTGCATGAGCAGTGGGGCAGTGATAGATATAACTGGGATATATTGGTCACACCGGGGGATTGGTTTCCCAGTCCGTTTCTGGAACTGAGGGGCTGTGCAAGCATTTACTGTGGGTGAAGTGTGCACTGGCACCATCTGCTGGTTACATCAGTATCTGCAGGCTGGGTGCTCAATGGCTACTGACTGATATCCCATTCCCATTACAAGATGTCAGTCCATGCCCTTCTCTCCTGCCACAATGAGGTCATTCTCAGACTGGACAAGCAACACCTCGTATTCCATCTAGGTAGCCTCCAACTTTAACATTGATTTCTCTAACTCACAGTAATTTCTCCCTCCATCCCCTTTCTCTATTTTCCCATTCCCAATTCTGGTTTCCTTCTCACTTGCCCATCATCGAACCATAGAATATTACAGCACAGAAACAGGCCCTTTGGCCCTTCTTGGCTGTGCCGAACCATTTTTCTGCCTCATTCCACTGACCTGCACCTGGACCATATCTCATCCCCCTCTATTTCCCCTTGTCCTGTCCTTTCTCCCATGGTCCACTCTCCTCTCCTTTCAAATTCCTCCTTCTTCAGGCCTATCCACCTATCACCTTCCAGCTTCTGACTTTGTCCCACCCACTCACTTTCCCCATCACCTGGTCTCACCTATCACCTGCCAGCTTGTACTCTTTCTCTTCATGCCATGGTCTTCATCTGCTTTCTTCGTTGAAAATTGGATCAGTCACAATGAAACTCGATGGGCTGAATGGCCTAATTCTGCTCCTATATCTTATGGTCTTATTAGGACATTCTTTCAAGACCTGATGAAGGTTCTTGGCCCAAAACATCAACTTTTTATTCCTCACAAACACGAGAGATTCTGCAGATGCTGGAAACCCAGAGCAGCACACACAAAATGCTGGAGGAACTCAGCAGGTCAGGCAGCATCTGTGGAAGTGAATAAACAATCAATGTGTTGGGCTGAAATCCTCCTTAAGTGGCGTATTAAATACAATGTTGGAAGGCCGAAGGGCCTGCTGCAGTACATCTCTGTTCCATATCCGGATGACCTTGAAGCATGTTCTTTGTAGGCAACATTGCAAGGCACTGAGAAATGTGTGTGTGGGGGAGAAAGTGAGAGAAGGGTGATATATGTGTGTGTGAGGGTGGGGTGAGGGGGGAGTTCTATGCATTAAACATTCTTTTCCCGAATTACACTAGGAAATCACTTTGGAATTTTACAATCTAGATTTTTTAATTTTTGTTCCTGGGACAAAAATCTCCCTGATTTGCTGTCAGTGGGATTTCAATTCATGATTTCTGGTTTGTTTGTCCAACCTTAGAACCGGTGTGGTTGGTCGCCCATCGTGTCTCACCAGTGCGGGAGAGTTTTGAAAGTGGTAACGCCATTACACTGGGGCAGGTCCACTCTCTCAACCTCGGAAGTCCAAGTCCAGTGGTCACAAGCATCACACACTAGGGTCCCCCTTGGATGCAATGGATGACCGTGACGTCATGCCCTCTTGGCCGTTGGATCTCACTGTAGATCTCATCCACCCAGTCCGCCAGAGCTAACTTTAGAAACATAGAAAAACCTACAGCACAATACAGGCCCTTCAGCCCACAAAGTTGTGCCGAACATGTCCCTACCATAGAAATTACTAGGCTTACCCATAGCCCTCTATTTTTCTAAGCTCCATGTACCTATGCAAAAGTCTCTTAAAAGACCCTATTGTATCCATCTCCACCACCGTTGCCAGCAGCCCATTCCACGCATTCACCACTCTCTGAGTAAAAAACTTACCTCTGACATCTCCTCTGTACCTACTCCCCAGCACCTTAAACCCGTGTCCTCTTGTGGCAACCATTTCAGCCCAGGGTGTTACGAACCCCATAACTGGGTCACTTACCAGCAAAGATCGAGAGGTCCATTGAAGTCTGATGGTACTATTTTTAAAAGTCTTTATTTATAAAGGGGCACAAAATAAGATTAATACAGACATTCAGATAATATATGTCGTCAATACTCAATCTAAAAATATGGGTATAATAATAATCATCAATTAAGCAATAGCTCTATCGTTTGTCTAGGGGATATTGTATTGTCCGATGGAAAGATAAAAGTCACTGTCCTTTCAAGCTGCAGCTCTTTGGGTTTAAGAGAGACGGTTTTAAACTTGCCCTGGTCTTTTATGAGGCCAATCCGTTGAGTCCGGGGGAGTTGGTTCCCCGTTGTTAATTCCAAGTCGTTTTCCGTGGTACCAGCCACCAGCCCCCAGGCAAGGGAACCGAACGCACGTGGCTTCCTTCAAATGGCTTCCCGCTATTACGGGATCACTAGAGTTTCTTCTGGTGCGTCTGAGGGGTTGTTCCTATAGCCCCTCTTTTATCTTAACTCGCAGGGTAGTAGATGTCAATCAGGTTGGGACGATGCAATCTCTCTCTCAACCAGCCCACTTTGCCCGAGGGCTTGCACGTAGCATAGTCCCCAATCCACAAACGTTGTCTCCAGGAGACAATGGCCAGGTCTCTCTCTCTCATTTCCTGGGTCCTCTGACCCAACCCAATAATGCTCTTGCGATTCTCACAAAGGAGGGGGCTACCCTGCACCCTTCGGCCCCTCAGAGCTGTGGTACATTCATAACAAGGGAAAAAGCCTCTGACTATTCACATGATCAATGCCTCTCATCATCTTATACACACTTAGCATGCTAGGACAGGTGTGTGCCTAACTCAGCAGAGTATGAGGCTGTTGGCTCCCCTCCCCTGTCAAAGTGGTATACAAGGGTATGACCACTGTTACATACAAACAGTTACTTGGGGGCCACAGGTGAGAGCTGAGTGTCCAGAGAGGACCAAAGGTGAGTGAGATGACACAACAAACCCCTTCACCAGAGGTGCTTCCACTCTCTGGACACCCAACCCACCTCAGAACTCCAGGATAATTTTTTCCCTGATCCACTCCCTTGCCCATTTGCACCTCTTCGTGGGGTTCTGCACAGTTAGTGCTAGAGTGAATAATTGTAGTGGAGTTCCCCCCCCCCCCCCAAATCTATGTTATTTACCTCCCAAATCTTTGTCCGTGTTTCTCAGTTGCAAACTGGCCCAGAGCAATGGATGGGGAGTGATGGTGAGTCATCGTTCTGGGGAGACTGAAGACACTTTCATCGCAGACCTGGTTGTGGGGCTGTGCACCGGTCAGGTAAGCAACAGGGAGCCACCGACCTCCGATGTGTCCGTGGGTTTTAAACGAGTATAAAAATCCACAAAATCTGCTCTTCTCATCTGTTTCAGATTAAAACCGGGGCACCTTGCCGATCTGAGCGCTTGGCGAAGTACAACCAGCTAATGAGGTAAACAACCGATGAATGTACTGGCTATTGGTCTAGTTTAAAAGTGAAGACAGTCTGTGGCTGAATGGTCAGCTCATTGGAAGTGAGCTCTGCCGACAAGGTCAAAAGTTACTGCTCATCCTTAATACTTGCATTTTACTGTCTCAGTAAGAGTGGACAGCCAGCACCTTTCTCCCAGAGCAGATATGATTAATGTGAGAGGGCATAATTTTAAACTGAAGCTATTGGTAGCGTCATCAGTGATAGGTTTTTTTTAACACAAAGAGCGGTGAGTGTGTGGAACAGCCTGCCAGGAATGGCTGTAGAGGTAGATACGTTAGGGACGTAAGAGACTCTCAGACCAGCACCTGCCTGAAAGCAAAATGGAGGCTATGTAGGAGGAAAGAGTTAAATTGATCTTAGAGTAGGTTATAAGGTTGGTACAACATCATGGGCTGAAAGGCCTGTACTGTAATGTAGTGATATACGACATAAAGTCCAATTTCTTTCCCACATTACAATCACTCTTGCCATTTCATAAATGAATCACCTGAGGATTTTTTGTGTGTGTGTGTATTTCAATACTCCCCATGTTAAATATTGTGATCTTTCTGTGCCAGGCATGCCTCTTACTTACTGAGTTGGTCTTAAGAGGGATGTTTGTACAGATGTTGAACGGGCACTGGCTTGTAACTCCTGACCCACTCCTCTCACATCTCCACTGCTGAACTTGATACTGGGCATCTGAACTATTCATTCAGTGGAGGTTAGCAAGGCCAATGTTTATTACTCATCCTCAATATCCCACAACTTTGGGATTTAGAATCATAGAAAACCTACAGCACAATACAAGCCCCCATATCTAAGGAAGAATGTGCTGGCATTAGAGAGGGTCTACAGGGGGTTAATGAGAATGATCAAAGGAATGAAAGGGTTAACATATGAGGAACGCTCGATGGTTCTGGGCCTGTACTCACTGGAGTTTAGAAGAATGAAGGAGAATCTCATTGAAACCCATAAAATATTGAAAGACCTAGACAGAGTGGACATGGAGAGGATGTTTTCTATAGTGGGGGGGGGGGGTCCAGCACCGATGGACACAGTCTCAGAATAGAAGGAAGTCCCTTTAGAACGGAAATGAGGAGGAATTCTTCAGCTGGAGGTGGCGAATCTGGAATTCGTTGTCAGACAGCTGTGAAGATCAAGTCATTGGATATATTTAAATGAGAGGTTGATAGGTTCTTGATTAGTAAGGGCATCAAAAGTTACAGATAAAAGGCAGGAGAATGGGGTTGAGAAGGAAAACGCATCACCCATGATGGAATAGTGAAGCAGACTTGATGGGCTGAATGGCCTAATTCTTCTATATCTTATGGACATTTAGAGGATAGTCAATTATATTGTATTGGTCTGAAGGCCAGACAACTGGAGATATCAGATTCCCTTCCATGAAGGGTGTTTATGAATCCAAGACACATTGTTCCTATAGTTTCATGGCTAGCTTTACTGTTACTAACTAATTGCCACTTGATGATCTGTAGTAATTGTCTTTAACAGTGTGAGCACTTTCCCAGCATGTCTGAGCAATGGTGGCTGGCTTGCCTGGGCTTGATGTGAAACATTAAAGATATAAAGGTCAGCTTTATGGATTTGTCACGTTGAAAACGTGACAACGTGAAGATATTGTTTAAACATACAGAGAAAAGCATCATTTGTGGAAAATCAACTCGTTGAGGATTGTATGGGGGCAGCCAGCAAATGTTGCCAAGCTTTCGGTGCCAATGTAGAATGGCCACAACTCACTAACCCTAACCCTTGTGTCTGGAGAGTGTGGGAGGAAACGGGAGCACTCAGAGGAAATCCACATGGTCCTGCAGAGAACGTGCAAGCAGTGGCAGGAATTGATCGGTGATTTCTGGCGCTGTAAGGCGACTGCGCTGACTCTTGCACTACTGTTAATAACTTGTTTTAAAACTTCTCTCCACAGAATTGAGGAGGAACTTGGGCAGAAAGCTTGCTTCGCTGGCAGGAATTTCCGGAACCCCCTTGGCAAATAAACCAGGTGCGTCTTCAGCTGTCAGCCCAGCATTTCGAGTAGCTTTTACTTTCTTCTCCTGAGCAGCGGCAGAGTTGCTGTTTGTATTTGCCCGGTCGGTGTGCTGGAATGATCAGTGTACCAGAGGAAAGATAACAAGTCAGGCTGTGACATCTGCTGGTTGCTCTGGAGGATAATAAATGCAAGGCTTATATCATCACATCTGTTTGTCTGAAAGATTTTTTTTATTCATTCCCCCCCCCCCAAGACCACAACAACATCTGGATTATTATGAATTCTTGGAAAGCTGTTAGAATGTGCATTTTTATTAATGAACCACCAAAATGCTGTTTTAATTCAACCCAAGGTCCACAGTCTGGGCAGAGAGTGGTTTGAGACCATAAGACGTAGGATCAGATTTAAGCCACTCAGCCCTTTGCACCTGCTCCTCCTTTCCTCCTTTCAGTCATGGCTAACTTACTATCCCTGTCAACCCCATTCCCCTGACTTCTCCCCATAACCTCCGATGTCTTTATTAATCAAGAACCCAATATACCCAATGAATCGATCTCTACAACTGTCTGTGGCGATGAATTCCACACCCTCTGGTGAAGGAAATAACTCCTCCTCTGTCCTAAAGAGACATACTGTATAGTAGTTCTATTCTCAGGCTATGTCCTCTCCCACTAGAGGAAACATCCTCTCCACATCCACTGTATCTAGGCCTTTCAATATTCTAGATAAGTCAATATTCTTGTGTCCCGATGAAGGGTCTCAGTCCAAAACATTGAGTACTTATTAATTTCCATAGATGCTGCCTGACCTGCTGATTTCCTCCAGAATGTTATCCTTTCCTATTTTTTAGGTTTCAATGAGATCTCCCCTCATTCTTCTAAACCCCAGTGATTTCAGAATCATTCTTCCAAACCTCCTCTGGATCCTCCACAAAGTGAGCATGTACTTCCTTCGATATGGGGCCACGGCTGCTCGCAATACTCCAAATGTGGTCTGATCAGCACTTTATATGAAGCACCAGCATTATATGCTTGCTTTTGTATTCCAGTCCTCTTAAAATGAATGCTTACATTACGTTTGCCTTCCTTACCTTCAAATCAACCTCCACGTTAACCTTTAAGGAAATCCCAGCCCCTTCGCACCTCCAATTTCTGAATTCATTCCTTATTTAGAAAATAGTCTACATCTTTCTTCCTTATACCAAGACTTTCTGTCTTACTCTTTATTCAGAAGACTTCAGTAACTTCTCCTGCACTCTCCTTCCCCTTTATCCTCACTATTCCAAACTTTTGAGCCCACCCATCCATTTAGTTTAAAGCCCTAGTTGTCTAATTCACCGGGACTCTGGTCTCGGCGTGGTTCAGGTGAAGCCCATTCTATCAGAACAGCTCATTCCTTCCCCGATACTGGTGCCAATGTCCCACTTCTCTCACTGCTAATCTTTAAGCCATGCCTTTAACCCTCTCGTCTTATTAACCCTGTGCCAATTTGCATGTGGTTCAGGTAACAATCTAGAGATTATTGCCTTTTCGGTTCTGAGTTTTTATTTCGTCACTAGCTGTTCAAATTCCCTCAGCAGGATCTCTTTCCTTGATCTTCCCATGCTGTCGGTGTTTACATGGACCACGACAACCAGACCTTTCCCTCCCTAATCCAAATTCTTCTGCAGGTCCGATGAGATGTCCTGAACCAAGCAGACAAGCCAGCCTTTGGGACTCTCAATCCTTGTGACAGGAGTCATGTATGGTAACTAGGGGAGCCCTTATACTCGGGAGGTAAGACCATGAAATACAGGAGCAGAATTAGGCCATTTGGCCCATTGAGTCTGCTCTGCTATTTCATCATGGCTGATCCATTTTCCCTCTGGGTCCCAATCTCCTGCCTTCTCCCTCTATCCCTTCTAGCCCTGACTAATCAAGAATCTATCAACCTGCCTTAAGTACCCCCCACTGACTTGGCCTCCACAGCCGCTAGTGACAACAAATTCCACAGGTTCACCTCCCCCTCCCAGCTCCACCTATCACCTGGCATTCTCACTTCCCCTTCCCCCTTTCAAATCTACTCCTCAGCCTTTTTTCTCTCCAGTCCTGTCAAAGGGTTTTGGCCCAAAACGTTGACTGTACTTTTTTCCATAGATGCTGCCTGGCCTGCTGAGTTCCTCCAGCATGTTGTGTCTGTTCTACAGGCTCACCACTCTCTGGCTAAAGAAATTCCTCCTCATCTCCATTCTAAAAGGATGTCCGTTTATTCTGAAGCTGTGTCCTCTGGTCTAAAGACTCCCCCACCATAGGAAACATCTCCATGTCTACTCTACTGAGGCCATTTAAAATTTGATAGGATTCAATGAGGTCACCCCTCACTTTTCTGAATTCCAGTGAATAATGGTGACGTAGTGACATCAGCGCCGGACTCCGGAGCAAAGGTTCCCGAGTTCGAATCCAGTCGGGCTGCTCCCAGACACGCTTTCCATCTGTGCCGGGTTGGGTGTCGAGCTCGTAACTCAGCCTCGTAAAAATAAAAAATTAAAAAACACCACGCTGTGAGAAGGATGTGGGGGTCCACTCATGGAATCTTTTCTCCAAGACAACGACTTGAAAAAAGTGGTTGCTGAGGCTCTGGCGGTGGAACAGTAACTAGTTAACCGACCAACCAGCGCATCTCACGGGGCTGGAACACTGGGGTGAGAAGCCTGTGTGGTCACAGGGAGAATGTATAAACTGCACAGGCCACAACTATGATCAGCTGAATCTCGGGTCACTGTGCTCCAACCTCCATGAAGCCTGGATCCAGAAAGTTTCAGGGACCAGCTCTTGCCCTTTTTTTTTAACCGTCATTTTTATTTTGAATATTTAACTTTTGTAACGCTTCTAAGATTTGTAGCCACTTAATTTTAAGTAGGGCCTGAAAGGACTTCCGGATAATCTAGGGAGCTAATCTCATTCAAATGTATACATTTTTGATTTTATTCATTTAGAGATACAGTGTGAAACAGGCCCTTCCAGCCCATCTGTTTAACCCTAGCCTAATCACATGACAATTTACAATGAGCAGTTAATCTACTAACCGATACACCTTTGGACTGTGGGAGGAAGTTGGAGCACGTGGAGGAAGCCCACGCACTGACAGAGCAGACGTACAAACTCCTTGCCACATCTATATTAAAACATACACTGAAATGTGACGTTTGTCGTAACAGCCAACACAGCCGGGGATGTAAACACAAGCGATTCTACAGATGCTGTAAAGCCCTGCTGAAGGGTCTCAGCCCGAGACGTTGAGTGTTTATTCCCCTCCATTGATGCTGCCTGACCTGCTGAGCTCCTCCAGCGTTTTGTGTGTGTCGCCCAAGGACGTTTAGGGGGCAGCCCACAAGTGTTCCCCCACAGTGTGCTCAGCAGGGCAACAACAGAATCAAATACCACCAAAACCAGCCCCTCCCCACCTCACCCACACACACACAGGCCTCCAGTCCCAGCACAGTCTGCCTTTGGGTCTCTGGTCCTTGGCCCCAGACTCCCAGAGGCCTTTCATCAGCTCCTCCTAATTCGTAGGCGACAGTCAGCTTTCCGTGAGCATGATGGTTCTTGGCAATTTTTTCTGCTGAAGTGGTTTGCCATTGCGGCCTTCTGGGCAGTGTCGTTACAAGATGGGTGACCCCAGCCATTATCAACACTCTTCAGAGATTGTCTGCCTAGCGTCAGTGGTCGTTTAGCCAGTGATATGCACCAGCTGCTCCCGTGGCTTCACGTGACCCTAATCCAGGGGGTTGGGGCTCAGCAGGTCTTTCGTGGAGGGAAGAAATGCCTTACACCTCCTTTGGTAGAGACATATTTCCACCCCAACACCCACCACAGGTTCTATTTCGATCTGCAGTGGCAAATTAACCCAACAGTGCCACACTTTTGGGATGTGGAAGAAACCAGAGCATATAATGAATGTTCACTGCTCTGGGTGTTTATCATATCTGATGTTCCAAGGGCAAACTATGTTTGCTATTTCTTTTCCATTATTCTCTGATCCAAGCTCAGAAAAATTCAGCAAATGCACACTCAGTGCTCTCTTTACTAGGTACACCTGAACACCTACTTATTAATACTAATATCTAATCAGCCAATCACGTGGCAGCAACTCAATGGATAAAAGCAAGCAGACATGGTCAAGAGGTTCAGTTGTTGTTCAGACCAAACATCGGAATGGGGAAGAAATGTGATCAAAGTGACCTTGACCATGAAATGATTGTTAGTGACAGGGTGGTTTGAGTATCTCAGAAACTGCTGACCTCCTGGGATTTACATGCACAACATTCTCTAGAATTTCACAAACAAGAAAAAATCTGCAGATGCTGAAAATCCAAGCAACACACCAAGTGCTGCAGGAACTCAGCAGGCCAGGCAGCATCTGTGGGGAAAAAAGTACAGTTGATGTTCATGTACTTTTTTCCATAGATACTGCCTGGCCTGCAGAGTTCCTCCAGCATTTTGTGTGTGCTGCTCTAAAGTTTACAGAGAATGGTGCAAAAAAAAAACCTAAAAAAAATCCGCTGGGCAGCAGTTCTGCGGGCAAAAATGCCTCGTTAATGAGAGAGGTCGGAGGAGAATGGCCAAACTGGTTCAAGGTGACCGTAACTCAAATAACCTCATGTTGCAACAGAAGAGCATCCGAACATACAACGTGCCGAATCTTGAAGTGGATGGGCTATAGATGCAGAAGACCACAAGCATACAGAAATGCACTCAATGGCCAATTGATGAGGTACCTCCGAAACCATCACACTTCTGAACTGTTCATGAACCATTAGTGGTAGAGGCAGATACACCAGGGACATTTAAGAAACTCTCAGAAAGGCACATGAATGACAGATCAATGGAGGATTGTGGGAGGGTAAGGTTAGATTGACCTTAAGAGTAGGCTTAAAAAGTTGGCACAACATCTTGAGCCAAGAGCCTGTCTGTACTATAGTGTTCTATGTTTTAACCCATGAACATTACCTCACTATTCCTGTTTTGCACTTTTTTATTGTAAAGTATAGTAATTTCTATCTTGCACTACTGTTTTCACAATTCCACGACATGAGATAGCAGTGTAGTGGTTGTCACAACACTATTACAGAGCTTGTGACCAGGGTTCAGTTCCTGCAGCTATCTATAAAGAGTTTGTACGTTTTCCCTGTGACCACATGGGTTTCCTCCAAGTGCTCTGGTCTCTTCCCATAGTTCAAAGACATACAGGCAGGTTAGAAGGCTAATTGGTCACATGGGTGTAATTGGGTGGCAAGGGTTTGTTGGGCCGGAAGGGCCTGTTACGGTGCTGAATCCCTAACAAATCTGATTCAGATTCCGATTCATCTGCAGTCTCTATCATAGGAGAACGAGGGGACATTTGATAGAGCTGTACAAATTTATGGGGGATATAGATAGGGTAAATACAGCAGGCTTTTCCCCCTGAGGTTGGAGTAGCTTCAGGGAGAAGAGGTCATGGGTTAAGGGTGAAAGACAGAATGTTTAGGGGAACATGAGGGGGGATTTTCTTCACTCAGAGGGTGATGAGAGTGTGGAGTGAGCTGCCAGTGGAAGTGGTGGATGTGGGTTCAATTTTAATATTTATGAGAGATTTGGATGGGTCCATGGATCGGAGAGGTAAGGAGGGCTGTGATCTAGGTGCAGGTCGGGGGGACCAGGCAGACCAATAGTTCAGCATGAACTCAATGGGCCAAAGGGCCTGTTTCTATGCTATGGTGTTCGATGAACCTTAACATTTTACACACACTCAACACTTCAGGAACAGCTTCTTCCCCTCCGCCATTAGATTTCTGAATGGACATTGAACCCATGAACACTATCACATTATTTTTGCTCTCTTTTTGCACTACTTATTCCATTTATTATATATATATATATATATATATATATATCTCATAATTTATAGTTATGTATTGTTAAATATTACAATGTACTGAGGCCGCAAAACTCTCTCCACTTTCCACTTTGTGCTATCCTAGCAATGGGGTTTAGAGCTCCCTCCAATGGCTGCAAGCAATACTGCAAAGTCTGAAAGCAGCAAACCAGGTTCATAATTACAGTGTTCATCAGTTAAATTATATATTATCTGATTACACTTAACAACCCAGGTGAAACCAGTGGCATACAGTACTTAGCAAAAGTCTTAGCCACATGTAAAAAAAGTTCTGAAAATGTTTTTAAAAATAATGAAATGAAAAGTTTCTAAATACCAAAACAATTGCGATAAAGAGCAGTAAAGAGTAAAAAAAAACTAAATCGGAACAGTATTTAGTGTGTCTACCCTTTGCCTTTAAAACTGCATTATTTCTCTTAGGTACACTGTCATGCATTTTTATAAGAAAATTGTCTGCTGGGTTTTTCCAAGCATTTTTAAGAACTTGCCACAGTTCTTCTACAGACTTCGGCTGTCTCGCTTGCTTCTGTCACTCCAGATAATCCCAGACAGCCAGGATGTTGCGATCAGGGGGTCTGTGGAGGCCACGCCATCTGAAACCAAATAAAAATCAAGGGTGCCTTAGACTCTTGCACAGTAATGTAAATTCGGATAAGAACTGGAGGTGTGGCAGGAATATTACACCAGTCCGTAGCAGTGAGCAATCTGTTCAGCATTTTAACGCAGATTTGCATTGTTTAAAGATGCACTGTAGTTAAATAAATCATAAACAGATTATCTGATTGGTAACATGTTTCTAGTTCAAATTTATTTAATTAGAGATGCAGCATGGAAGAAGGCTGAACAACCCTTTGTGCTGCACTCCCCCCCCCCCCCCACCCCAGCAAACCTGCCTGTTTGACATTAACCTAACCACAGGACAATTTACAACGACCATTTGACCTGCTAACCATCTTTGGACTGTGGGAGGAAACCGGAGCACCCAGAAGAAACCCACGCGGTTCACGGGGAGGATGGGGGGGACATACAAACTCCATACTGACAGTACAGGAATTGAACTCTGAACTCCGGAGCACCCTGAGCTGTAATATTGTCCCGAGCAACTGTTGCTTGCAGAATTTAAGATAGTGATGAGAGGGCGGACTGGATAGATCAGCTGATTGAGTGGTGTCACACGCGATGTCAGACCCCCATCACCCAGGATAAGCCCATTTCTCATTGCTGCCATCCAGAGGAGGTACAGGAGACTGAAGGCACACACTCAATAATTTAGGAGTGACTTCTTCCTCTCTGCCATCCGATTTCTGAATGGACATTGAACCCATGAACACTACCCCAATACTTCTATTTTTCTCTTTTTGCACTACTTATTTAACTTTACGCACATGCACACACATGCTGGAATTTACAGTTTTTTATTATATATTGCAATGTACTGCTGCTGCATAATAGCAAATTTCATGACATATGCCAGTGATATCAAACCTGATTCTGGTTCTGATGATAGCATCACTCTTACCACTACACTAACTGCTGATTCCCTGACATTATTAACAGTGAGCAAACTTTTAAAAATGTTTGAATGGGCTGTCACGTCCTCTGGGACATCGTGAAAGGTGCTATGGAAATACACGCATCTGTTTGTTTATTCTGCAGGAACTTGGACAGTGGAAGTTCTCTGGCTGGTTGGAGAGATATGGTAATCTTTTCTTCAACAGTGTATTATCTAACACTGAAGGTTATTGCTCGGGAGAGCAAAAATGAATTCAGTTCACGTTTCTTGTGACAAGAGCAGATAAATCTCATTCCTGAACTAGATGAGATTTTCACAGCATGAAGAGTCATACAGAACAGAAGGAGGCCATTTGGCCCATTGAACTCGTGTTCATCAGCTCTCTCTGAGAGAAGCCTGTTTCAGTTGTAACACAGCAAGTGTTTTCATTTGGTAGTAGAATTCTGATCCTCTTTAATGGGCTAAGAACATATCAATTTCCACTGACTTGTGAATGATTTAATGAAGGACTTCTATATCATGAGTGAAGTTATTTACGCTGCTGTCTTCCAAGAACTGAGAAAATGTATCAATTTCCAGCATCTGCAGACTTTCTCGATGCTCCACTTCAAAATCTCTTCAAGGGATGCCTGCTCTGAAGAAGTTTAAATCTCTTCTACAGGAGTTCAGTGAGTCCCTCTCTCATTGCTCCCTCTCTATGATCTCTGCTTCCCTCTGATTTGTCAACCTATCAGATTCCTTCTGCTGCAGCCTTGACCTTTCCCACCCACTTGGCCTCACCAGTCACCTTCCAGCTGGCCTCCTTCCCCTCCCCCCTTCTGTTGCGTTCCGGCCTCCTTCCCCTTCCTTTCGAGTCCTGAAGAAGGGTCTTGGCTTGAAATGTCAACAATCAATTCATTTCCATAGATGCTGTCTGGCCTGCTGAGTTCCTCCAGCATTTTGTGTGTGTTGCTGTGGATTTCCAGCATCTGCAGACTTTCTCATGTCCAAGTTATCTTCGTCCTTCAACACCAGGCTCCTGTACCAGTGTAGATAACTTCACGCACATCAACTCTGAACTGATTCCACAACCAACAGAAGCACTCTCAAGTACTCTATGACTCATGTTCTCAGTATTATTTATTTATCTATCTATTTAATTTACATATTAGGTCACATTTTATAATGCTGTTTACATGCTGGTTTTCATGTATTTATACATATTTTATTCCATATTTATACTTTAACCTCTAATTTTATTTTTTATATAATTCTTTATAAACGTTGAATGTTTTTTGTTGCACATCATGCCAACACCACCACAGGAAATCCCTAATCCATGTAAATATATCTGATGAATAAGATTGATCGCTGATCCCTGCAGGGGACCAGGTTAGTAGAGGTCCTTTGTTAAACATACTCTCTTGAATTCTTCACCAGACAAGTTGATGACTAGAAGCTTGCATGCAGTGTGGTTTAGACCTGCCAATCAGTGACTGAATAAGGTTGTCCTGGTTAATAATTACCCCTAGTACCTATCATGGATAACAATAATCTACGGTAGTTATTAGCTTGCTGCCATCTTTGGTCACTGCCATGTAAATGTCAATAGTTTCAGAGTTATATCAGTGGCTACAGTTCAAAAGGTCCTCATCCAATCCGCTGCCTGTACACAGTGTTTCAGTTGTAGAGCACTGCATCACCGAAACAGGCCCTTCAGCCTATCTACTCCATGCTGACCCATTATTCTGCCTCGTCCTATGGTCTTATAGTCCCATCAGCCTGCACCTGAACCAAAGCTCTCCATAACCCTGCCATCTAAGTTCCTATCCAAACTCCTCTTTAATGTTAAAATCAAACCCACATCTCCCACTTCCACCCTCTCACCACCCTGAGAGATTAAGGGTTCCACCTTTCACCCTTAACCCATGACCTCCAGTTGTTGTCCCACCCAACCTCAGTGGAAAAAACCTTCTATACCCCTCATAATATTGTATACCTCTGTCAGATGAAATCAAATGATTGAGAAGATTGTTCTTTTGCAGATTGAAGTCAGAACTGTCAACCTTTCTTCCTCTGTCTCAACCATAAATGATTTTCAGTCTCCGTCCGTAGAGTAGGTAATTTCAATTCTTGAGCAATGTGACAATATGTGACAGGAAGCAATTTATGTAAATAACAAATGTGCAACAGGGCTTGGTGTATTGACTACAAATTGAAAAACAAGTAACTTGAATCCTATAGAGGATAAATTATTTCAGAACTGATTAACAGAAAGGTGATTGCACTTGGATGTCTAGACTTATTTATTTATTTAGAGACACTGCCCTTCCAGCCCTAAGAGCTGCGTAGCCCAGCAACCTACTGATTTAACACTGAGTTAATCACAGGGCAATTTACAATGACCAATTACCCGACTAACTGGTACGTCTTTTGGACTGTGGGAGGAAACCCGAGCACCCAGAGGGAGTCCACGTCATCATGGCGAGAACATACAAACTTCTTTCGGACGATGCCGGGAATGAATTCTGAACTCTGAGCCCTGAGTGGTAATAGTGTCGCGCTAACCACTGCGATACCAAATGAAATACTGCAGTGTATGATCACTTTGTGCTTGTGTTATTGCAACCAAAGTCCACACTGTTACAGAGTCATAGAGCACCACAGCACAGAAGTAGGCCTTTCAGCCCATCTAGTCCATGCTGAACTGTTATTCTGTCTAATATCATCAGCCTGCATCTAGAGCATAGCCCTCCATACCTCTCCCATCTAAGTACTTATCCAGATTTCTCTTAAAATGTGAGAAGTTGCAAGGAAATACAACTTCTTGTTTTCCTCTCTTAAAATGCACCTTTTAATTTCAATTCATTTTAGTTAAATATTATTTCTATTTAAAATACACCTTATTATTTTTATAAATGCCAGAAAGTCTGCAGATGCTGGAAATCTGGTACAACGCACACAAAATGCTGGAGGAACTCGGCAGGTCAGGCAGCGTCCATGGAGGGGAACAAAAGTCAACATTTCAGGCCGAGACCCTTCATCAGGACTGGATAGGAAGGGTGAAGATGCCAGAATAAAGAGGTGGGGGGAAGGGAAGGAGGACAAGCTGGAAGGTGATAGGTGAAGCCAAGTGGGTGGGAAAGGTAAAGGGCTGGAGAAGATAGAAACTGATAGGAGAGGAGAGTGGACCATAGGAGAAAGGGAGGGACAAGGGGATCCAGGTGGAAGTGATAAGCAGGTAAGGAGAGGTAAAAGGTCAGAGTGGAGAATCAAGGAAGAGGGGAAGGAGGTAAATTTATTTGTAGTAGTATTAGCCTATGCACCTTGGTCCAGGGGAATGTTGTTTTGCTTTGCAATATACATGCATGCCGTTGAAATGAGGGGAAACTTGAATTTGAACCTGAACTTTAAAGCCCAGCTACCTGAGTTGGGGTTTGGCATCCCTTATCTTTACAGTTTGAGGTGCCTCAGTAACCGTTCCTGACGAAGAGTTCCGGGATTGCAAATGGTGGATTATCCTTCTCTCTCACTGGGCTGGAATTAATTTGGCTTACTGCTCCGGGGCAGACAACGGGTTGGTAAAAGGAAATGAAGTGAGGTTCTGGAGTTTAACTCGTCCTGCATTACAGCTTAACTGCTCAACCCACCAGCTGTCTGCCTGAAACCAGTCAGAAGAGCAGGATAACCTACTGACCCTGAACCGTGCTCCGAGCAACTTGTTTTGTTAACTTCTTGAAGTGGAATCATTATCAGCTTCTCAATGTGGAAAAATAAATCCTCTGATGACATTTTCTGAATGCAAGAGAGTCAGCAGATGCTGGAAATCCAGAGAAACACACACAAAATGCTGGAGGAACTCAGCAGGTCAGGCAGCATCTGTGGAGGGGAATAAGTAGTCGACATTCAGGCCGAGACCTTTCATCGGGACTGATTTAAAAGGTAAAGATGGCTCCTTTAGAAGCTTATTCAGATTAGATGTTTATGATAAGATGTTTATGGTTATAATGACTTGGTAGTTAGTCCGGGGATGGGGATATGCCATTGGATTCCAATCTCACTACATCCAGGCAACCCACACAAAATGCTGAAGGAACTCAGCATGTACTGAGAGGGATAAACAGTCAAAATTTCAGCCTGACAGCTTCCATTAGGACTCTCCTGATGGAGGATCTCATCTGGAAATGTCCTGTGCATCCTGAAATAAAGGTCAAGTTGGAGGGTTCATGTTTCCAAAAACAAGAAGTAGCTACCAAACACTGGGGTCCACACGTTCTCGAAGAGCACCATTTGTGCCCAGTAGAGTGTCTGAGTGTTACAAAAGATGAGTGTTGTGTCTGGTTTGTTGTTTTTAATCTTAGGACCTTTCTCCTCTACAGAGCAGCCCATGCTTTGTGGTTTTTGGTGTCTGCTGGAAGACACTAAAATGATTTGTGCTTAAGTCAAGCCTGAGATAGAAATCTGATGTTGGGAACCAGTACACATATCCCACTTGATTTTGTGAATCACCTGGGTGTGAGCAGTATCATCACTGGATTGCTAATCAAACAAAACTAGCAAACCACCAACATTGCCAATAGTGGTGAGACATTTGCCTGGAGGTTGATCATGTGACATTCCCATCATGCTTCAATACCTGGCATTTGTTCTCAGTTTCCAAATCAGTACTAACAAGTCCTAAATTAAATATTTGGCAGTTCAACTTACAGTGAGGTGAGTTAATAATTTGTAACCCAGAACCAGATAGTAAGATGGAATGATCTCAGCCAACATGATGTTTAACTAAAATTTGACTTGGAGTTGATAAGATAGTGACATGACAATACAAAACACAAAGAGTCTTGATTAAACCTGCATGACAACGTTTAAAGCTTCTGTCAAAATCTATGACTTTGTTTTATAACTTCCAATTTATAAAAAAAATTAACTAGATTTAATTAGATTTTTCAAATAATCCTCCACTAAAGTTCAACTTGTCTCTGCCTCTCTCTCCTCATTTTCCTTTCTCAGTTTCTCCCATCACTCTCAACTTTACCACCATCAATCTCTCCGCATTGCTCCTCTTTTCCTCCTCTCTCTCCCTCTCTCTCCTCCTCCTTTCCCCTCCCAGTCTCTCTTTCTCCATCTCCCTCTCTCCCTCTTTCCTCATTCCCAACCCCCATCTCCCTCTCTCTCTCTTCCTCACCTCCTTTCCCCCCTCTGTCTCTCCCTCTCTCTCCCTCTCTCTCCTTGCACTCTCTCATTCTCTCTTACTTTACACTGTCAGTCTCTCTCCATCTCTCTCCCTCCCTCTCTCTTTCTCACCCTCTATCTCTCTCCAATATAGTCTTCATAAGAGGGCAATGAATCTGTGGAATTCATTGCCACAGATGGCTGTAGAGTCCAAATCATTGGGTATATTTGAAATGGAAGTTGATAGGTTCTTGATTAGTAAGGGCATCAAAGTTTATCAGGAGAAGGTTATAGTGTGGAGGACTGTCAGAGGTTACAGATAGACATCAACGGGATGCAAAACTGGGCTGAGATGTGGCAGATGGCATTTGACCCAGATAAGTGTCTTTTGGTAGGTCAACTATGATGGCAGAATATAGTATTAGTGATAAGACTCTTGGCAGTGTGGAGGATCAGAGGGATCTTGGGTTCCAAGTCCATAGGACACTCAAAGCTGCTATGCAGGTTGACTCTGTTAAGAAGGCATACAGTACATTGGCCTTCATCAACTGTGGGATTGAGTTTAAGAGCTGAGAGGTAATGTTACAGCTTTATAGGACCCTGGGTCAGATCCCACTGTGAGTATTGTGCTCAGTTCTGGTCACCTCTCTACAGGAAGGATGTGGAAGCCACAGAAAGGGTGCAGAGGAGATTTACAAGGATGTTGCCTGGATTGGGGAGCATGCCTTATGATAATAGGTTGAGTGAACTCTGCCTTTTCTCCTTGGAGCGGTGGAGGATGAGAGGTGACCTGATGGAGGTGTACAAGATGATGAGAGGCATTGATCGTGTGGATAGTCAGAGGCTTTTTCCCGGGGCTGGAATGGCTAACAGGTGCTTGGAAGTTAGTGCAGGAGAGATGTCAGGGGTAAGTTTTTTACGCAGAGAGTGGTGAGTGCATGGAATGGGCTGCTGGCACAGTGCTGGAGGTGGATACGATAGGGTCTTTTAAGAGACTTGTGGATTGGTATGTGGAGCTTAGAAAAATAGGGGGCTATGGGTAACCTTAGGTAATTTCTAAAGTAAGTACGTGTTTGGCACAACATTGTGGGCTGAACGGTCTATTGTGCTGTAGGTTTTCTATGTTTTTAAGGCAGAAAAACGGGGTTGGGAGGAAAAATAAATCAGCCATGATGGAATGGTGGAGCAGACTCGATGGGCTGAATGGCCTAGTTCTGCCATTATGAATCTACAAGGCAGTCCTATATCAGGCAAAAGGGACAATGTCAGTGATGCTTGGGCCGCTTATCACTTTCAGCTTGACGAGCAATGTCCTTGGAACATGTATTTGCAGGATATAAAACTTATTCTGCTCTCCGTTTGTGTTTATCTTTCCCATGGGGGGGGGGGTTTATGAATGGCAGTGATGAAAATTCAGCACCAACATGACTGCAGTGTGTGATTAAACCAGACATGATATGGGGACTTGTATATTGGCTGATCGACTGAGCAATGCCATCATTTCTCCGTATCATATCAAGTGAAATTTCTTTTTCAGCAACATTAAAATCATCGCTGGGAGGCACCGCACCTCCAACAGGGACATTTCACTCTCGAGGATAATAAGCGTCTGTTTTACAGACCGAATCCCAACTCTATGAACAGAGTCAGATGTTCGACTTCCTGATCTCCTGCCTCAGTATCTCGAATTTATTTACTCAAAAGAAGAAATGCTCGTTTCAAGTTCTGCTTTGCCCTGTCAATAAAAATTCTGTGTATATTTTGAAGCCACCTCGCTGCATTACCTGCATGTCGCATTTTAAATGCTTGTCGCAGGCTCTGGCAGATTCTGTTTTGTCAAGTGTTGCTAGTTACCGAAATGTGCTACAGGCAACTTGTTATTACTTTAGATCTGACTAAAAAAATGACTCCTCCAACGTGAAACTCGGTGACATTTGTGAGTAAATACCCAAGACTGCCAATCGCCTGCAAGTCAGTAAGTGATTCACACTAATGTTTACCCTGGGGTTTTTTTCAGCACATGTCTCACTTGAAGTTACATGAAAAGACGTCTACAGCCCTTTAAAGATGCAACAAGGAAAAACATATTAGGTCTGGTTCTGTCCCCAAAGCCTCAAACTCGCCCCTCCCTCTGTCACTCTTGTGTGCCCGCTGCAGTGTAAACAAATGTGTTAAGTCAAAGAATAACCGGCTTTATTAACATGTTTCCTTCGCACTCAAATGACACAAGGCTGACAGCTGGCTGTGACATGCCACTTGGCAGTGATGACAGATTGGGAGCATAAAAAATGAACTCAGGGTTGGATAAAAGGACTGAGAGGAACACAGCACTAAATAAATACTAATTGAAAACTCCCCGCCAGATGCAGCCATTGCAAAGCAATGTCACACATTTATTCTTCTAACTTCATACTGTATAACTCACACAGAACACGTAAAGCAATAAAACCCTAAATAAATTAGCCCTTTAACTTTATAGTTACAAATGCTTGGGTTCTATCATTCATCTCCTGTTGTTACCTGGTGACTCATGTGAAATCTAAGTCAGAATCCCCGACTTTATTGGTCGGATTTCATCCTTTGTTTTAAGTCGGTCCAGGTACTTCACAGCATCTCCTGACTCCCCAGAGCTTATCCACCATTGACAGGGATGCTGCCTGGAATAACAACATGTCTTCTGAAGGAATGCTGAGCTGGCTAGGGCTTTTCAAAGGTTCAAAGTTCAGAGTGCATTTATTATCAAAGTATGTACAGTATTGAAAAGGACAGGTACTGTAGTCATTTTCTGTTTTGCACCGTACTGCTGCAAAAAAAAAGAACACATTTCTTGACATCTGTGAGTGATGATAAACCTGATTCTGATATGGGTCTCTATTGTGGACTGAGAGTGGGAAGGGGGTGGGGAGAGAGAATCGTGGTTGGGAAAAGGGGAAGGGAGAGGAGATAGAGAGTAGGCAGAGAGACATTCTGTAATGATCAATAAACCAAATGTTTGGGATCAAATGACCTTGCTGGGTGTGTCAGGGCTGGGTGTGTCTGCACCCGCACAACCTGTCCCGTCCCCCCCACCCCTGGCACTCCTTCTCTGCCACCTGTCCCACACCCCTCCCATGGCATGCCACCCTTGCCATTCCCAACATCCTTTGCTCCCACCAGATCTACAAACTCGCTCTCTGCCCCACATTGACAAATATAGCACTGTGCAAAAGTCTTAGGCACCCTAGCTATATATGTGCCCAGGACTTTAGCACAGTACCGTACACTATACACCACCCTGAGGCTAATCTCCTTACAGGCAGCCACAAAGCAAAGAAATGCAATAGAGCCCATTAAAAAAGAAAACGGCTAAACACCCGGTGTGCAAAGAAAACGAACAAATCATACAAGCAATGAAAAGTAAACTAATAACATTCCGAACTAAAGTTTACAAAAGTGAGTCCACAGCCACGAAGCCGGTCACAATCAATCTAACAGTCCATTAGTTTCAGGCCACAGCCTCAGTTCAGCGCAGAGACAAGTAAACCTTGTGAGGAGTGAGCTGAACACCGGCCTGTGCCTCACCTCCGGCCCCCACTCCCCGAACTTTTCAATCTGGCCTGGCACTTAAACTAGCCAAAGCTTTTCTCTGTGGATGGAGGAAGATGAGAGTTGACTGATAGAGGGGGACAAGATGATTAGATCGACTGAACAGCCAGAGACTTTTTTCCGGGGGTGATAACAGCTGACATGAGAGGAGATACTTTTAATGTGATTGGAGGAAAGTAGCCGGGGGGGGGGGGTGACAGAGGTAAGCTTTTTACCCCAAGTGGTAAGTGCATAGATGGCATTGCCAGGGATGGTGGTAGAAACAGCTACATTAGGCACGTGGGTGATAAGAGGCAGAGATCGTGTGGACATCCAGAGAATATTTCCCAGGGTGGAAATGACCAATACAAAGGGGCAATTGGAGGGAACTTTGGTGGGGGGGGGATGTCAGAGATAGCCTTTTTACAGAGAGTGGTGGGTGTGTGGAATGTTCTGCCAAGGGTAGAGCTAGAGGCAGGTAAAATAGGGACATTTAAGAGACATTGTAGGGGCATGGGATAGGCACAAGGATTATAGAAAAATGGGAGGAAAGGGTTAGATTGATCTTAAAGTAGGTTAAAAGATCGATACAACACTTCTGGTGAAAGGCTTGTTGTGTCCACTCCGGGGCAGTTCACTCACCTTTGGTCCCCACCGGACACTCAGCTCTCACCTGTAACTCCAAATAGCTGTTTGCAATCAACAGAGGCCACTTCGGCAGGTGGTCTAAACCAGCTGAGGGTAGCTGGCGGCCTCATACCCCGCTGAGACAGGGTAATGCCTGTCCCAGCACATGAAGTCAGCTCCAGTGGACTGGGCGGATGAGATCTACAGTGAGATTCAATGGCTGGGAAGGCCGTTCTTTCACACTCCGTGGAGATCGAAGGGCACGACGAGGCACAGAAGACGTCATGGTCTTCCGCTGCAAACAAGGAAGACCCAAGTTTGTGATGATTGTTTGTTTCACTGGACCCAGACTTCTGAGGTCAGGAGGATGGAACTGGCCCATTTTAAAGACTCTCCCTGACAGGTTTCTTGGCTTTGTCGGGGACAATGGACAACCACCACAAAGCCTGAACTGTTTGATGTTCAGAGTCCCAAGTTCGAAATTACCATGCCACCATGCGGGTGATGCACCATCAATAACTCTGAGATGTGGGTTAAGGCTTTTATTGGCTGGAAGAAAGCACAAGCAGCAAGTGACCATCACACAACATCCTGGAGACTGAGGAAGGGTCTGTGGCTCTAATTGCCTTTATACTGGGGTCTGTGGGAGGAGCCACAGGAGCAGTCAGCAGGGGGAGGGGGCGTGTCCAGACAGGTATATGTAGTTCACCACAGCGGGCGGCGTGGCTGTGTAGTGGTCAGTGCAACGCTTTACAAGTACAGGCAACCAGGGTTCAATTCTCACCGCTGTCTGTAAGGAGTCCGTACATTCTCCCCGTGAGTGCATGGGTTTCTTCCAGGTGCTCTGGTTTCCTCCCACAGTTCAAAGACCTACCGGTTAGTAGATTAATTGGTCATTTTAAACTGTCTCATGATTAGGCTAGCGTTAAATTGGAAGGTTGCGCGTGGTATGGCTTGATGGGCTGCTAGGTCCTATGTATCTCAAATAAATAAATAAATTTTCTCGGGGGATTTTTAAAAAAATTATTTTTACGATATGGATAAAAGGATATTAATCCAACAACTTCATGCTGAAATGGAGATCCCTGTCTTTCCCCACATCCTGAGGATAAGGTGGGATATAGAAAGAGCACTGTGATACTGGGAGTGTGTGGGTGGTGGTCTGGGTGGGGGACAGGAAGAACAGCTTTGGAAAGTTACCCCACATGGAGTACTGTGTGAGATCCTGACTATGGCAGTGGAGAAACAGATGGCCCAATCTTTTTTCTCACACCCTGTGGGCATATTTTCTCAAAAGTGGGACTTAATTTAGCATTTTAAGAAGACACACTGATGAGCAATTTTTGCAGCAGCTCTCTGGGCCCAGGACATGCTGTGCGATGCTCCTCGTGTTAGTGTGCATTAATCCATTTCATTTTTAAAGGTTACATTTCACATTATCTGCAAAACAAGGCTTTGACTTGAGGGATTTTTCTGTCAGATTGTCTTGCCGTCAAAGGTAAAACACCACCACACCACTCAGGCAGGATCTCCCTACTGCAGAGAGCAACTTTATTATACGGAAGACAAATGCAGTGTTATTGTTCATTTCAAGAGAACTAGAATATAAAAGCAAGAATGTAATGCTGAGACTATATAAAGCATTGGTCAGGCCACACTTAAAGTATTGTGAACAGTTTTAGGCCCCTTATCTAAGAAAGGATGTGTTGGATAAGAAAGGATCAAAGTGAATTTATCTGCAAAGTAAAACCTACATACAGGAAAGATGTACACAAGGTTGAAAGAGTACAGAGAAAACTTACAAGGATGTTGCCGGGTCTGGAGGACCTGAGTTATAAGGAAAGATTGAATAGCTTAGCACTTTATTCCTTGGAATGTAGAAGATTGAGAGGAGATTCAATAGAGGTTTACAAAATTATGAGGGACATGGACAGGGTAAATGCAAGCAGGCTTTTTCCACTGAGGTTTGGTGGGACTACGATCATAGGTTTTGCTTTAAGGATGAAAGGTGAAAAGTTTAAAGGGAACATGCGGGGGAACTTATTCACTCAGAGGGGTGTGAGAGTGTGGAACGAGCTGCCAGCACAAGTAGTTCACGCGAGCTTGATTTCAATGTTTAAGAGAAGTTTGGATAGGCATATGGATCATAGAGGTACAGTGGGCTAAGGTGCCAGTGCAGGTCGATGGGAGTAGGTAGTTTAAATGGTCCAGCACAGACTAGATGGGCTGAAGGGCCTGTTTCTGTGCTATACTTTTCTATGACTCTATATATGTCACCAAATATAACCCTGAGATTCAATTTCTTGCAGACAATGTAAACAGCATTATAAAAAAAGGGAAAGAAAGTTGTGTTTGTTTGTTTTAATAGTCCTATAGTGCATTCCAGATGGAAGCTTTTGGAAAAGGCAGTGTGCTGGATGGGTACTGTCTATAATGATTTTTACATGCCTGCTTCCTTTCCTAGACACTTACTAGTTATAGAGTCTTGGAATCATAGAACACAGCAGCACAGGAACATGTCCACGACCATCTACTTCATGCTGAACTGTTATTCTGTACAGTCCCACCTATCTGCACCTGGAACCATACCCCTCCCATCCTTGTACCTATCAAAATTTCTCTTAAATGTTGAAATTGAACCCGCATCCACCTCTCCTGACGGCAGCTTGTTCCAAACTCGCACCACCCTCTGAGTGAAGAAGAAACCCCTCATGCACCTCTAAACATTTCATCTTTCACCCTTAACCCAGCGAAGGAAAAGAGTAAACAGTTGACGTTTCGGGCCGAGGCCCTTCACCGGGACTGGGTGAAGAGTCTCAGGCCAAAACATTGACTGTTTACTCCTTTCCATAGATGCTCCCTGGCCTGCTGAGTTCCTCCGGCATCTTGTGTGTGCTACTTTGATTTCCAGCTTCTGCAGATTTTCCCTCGTTCACGATTCTTCCTTGTAAATTTTCTCCACACTTTTTCAGTGTTATTGATCTTTCCTGTAACTAGGTGACCAGAGCTGGACACAATGCTCCAAATTCAGCCTCACCAGCATCTTGTAGAACTTTAACATAACATCCCAGTTCCTGTGCTCAGTGCCCTGATTTATGAAAGCCATGTGTCAACAGTATGATCCTAACTACCTATGAAACCATTTTCAAAGAATTATGGATCAGTTTTCCCATTTCCCTCTGTTCTACTGGTTCATAAGTCCTGTAGTGATGTCTCTTACGTCAGCATTAAGATTTTAATGTGAAGTTTTAAAAATGATTAAAAACTCAGAAATGATTATTTTCACAATTAATGCAATTGGAATATTTGGAGGTACTTGACAGAAAGTTACCAGTTATAAATCGTTGAACTCTGTACTAATATATTCATGGGAGAAGATAACCCAGGTCATCCAGCAAGACCATTACTCTGCGATTGGATAAAAAATGGATAGTAGTGGGCAAGAGTCCCAGAATGGAGACACAAGAGGCTGCAGATGCTGGAATCTGGAGCACAGACAGGATGCTGAAGGAACTCGACCAGACAGGCCATACTCTCTTCTCACTAGTACCACTGGGCAGGAGTTACAGGAGCCTTAGATCCCACAGCACCAGGTTCAGGGACAGTTATCACCCTGCAACCATCAGGCTCCTGAACCAGCATGGATAACTTCACTCAGCTAATACTGAGCTGACTCCACAACCTACAGACTCACTTTCAAGGACTCTACAGCTCAGTATTATTGACTTTAATTTTATTTGCACATTTTGTCTACTTTTGAAAATTAGTTGTTCATCAGTCTTTATTATTCATATTTCTCATAAATTCTATTGTATTTCTTTATTTTCCTGTAAATGCCAGCTGAAGACTGAATCTCAGGGTAGTGTATGGTGATAATAAATTTACGTCGATTTTGATTTTGACCTCAAGACCCTCAGAACTGGAGTTGGAATCAAGTCATACTTGAGCCCTTGGGTCTGCTTATGGACAGAGGTGGGCTGGGCTGGCTTGAGCTGACCCAACTCAGACACAAGAGTTCCTACAGAACTAAGACCTATCCCAAAGTAAGCTTTACATGTATAGTCATGGCCCTTCTGGTCATTTTGGGATATTGTTCTATCTTGCCCTCAGCAGAACCATCATGGACTGGAAAGGCACAAGTGACGAGTTCACTAACATCCTGTGCCCGGATCAATTTTCATCACCGGTCTCCCATTGCTGTACCACAGCCTACTGAACTGATACTACTTCTTTCATGTCATTGGTGAATTTAATACTGATCCTGACCCAAATTCTTAATTATTTATACATTTAGGATCATACTTCTTCCTTATTTTATCAGAAAATTAAGTGTAAATATGTATTTCCTTAATTGGACAGAATGTCTGGAGATTCAATGTTCTTTTATTCAATGTTTTATTTCAAGTCTTAGGTGTGTGTGTATATATATATCTAGGGTGCCTAAAATTTTGCACAGTACTGTATTTATCAACATGGAGCAGGGAGCAAGTTTTGTGGGAAACAAAAGTGGGAACAAAGGATGTTGGAAATGGTGAGGGTGGATGAGGATAGAGTGCCATGGGAGGGGTGTGGGACAGGTGGCAGAGAAGGAGTGTCAGGAGTGAGGGGTGCCACAGGTGCAGGCACATCCAGCCCTGAGATACAAGGCAAGGTTATTTGGTTCCGAACAGTTGGTTTATTGATCATTACAGAATGTTTCTCTGGTACTTCCAAATCACTCCCCTCTCCCTTCCCTTTTTCCCAACCGTGATTCCCCTCTCCCTGCCTCCTTCCCACTCCCAGTCCACAGTACAGACCCATATCAGAATCAGGTTTATCACCACTCACATGGCATGAAATTTGTTTTATTTTCCTGCGGCAGCAGTATAGTGCAATACCTAAAATATCTACGGTACTGTGTGCGGGGGAGGAGGATCGAGGCCCGATGTTCTTGTTGCATTTTTTGCAGAAGGAGTGGAGTTTGGTGGTGATGTGTTGATGATTGTGTTGCTGTACTTCTTTGTCTGCAGTGGGAGTGGGTTTGCTGTTTCTTTTTGAATCTGACTTACCTCATTTTTTTGTGTATCATGGCTATCTGGAGAAGAATTTCAGAGTTGTATATTGTATACATACTTTGATAATAAATGGATCTTTGAACCTTTGAAACTTTGAGGTGTGTGTGTGTGTGTGTGTGTGTGTGTGTGTGTGTGTGTGTGTGTGTGTATAAATAAAGCATGAATTATAGAGTCCATGGGTTGTGAAATCCATTCAGAGTAAAGGTCAATGTTGCTGAATGCTTGGTTCAATGAATTTATCTATTGGTTTACTTATAAGCCTGATTCATACTGTATACTCAAGGCAAACTAGTCTGAGGTTTATCAGTATTCAAATGTCTTGTTATCTGGTCTAATTTGATCCATTTTTTGTTAAATCTGTGCCTGCAGACAGCCCAAGGCTGAGAATTTTCACTATGCATTAAGAGCGATGGGGGTGAGAGTTCAATCATCTCCACTTACACCTGTGGGGCATCATTGCTGTTGGGACTGCATTAAATTGGCCTATAGACAGGTGGAGTCTTTTCAACCAGGTTCACTTCTGAATCCCGAGTGTTGTGTTGGAGAGTTATGGATATATTCTATGTGCTTCATTCACATTTAATAAAGCCCTGGAATTCTGTTTCATAATCTGTTTGGAATGAGGGTAAGGTGGATAAGATAATGATTTAAATCAAACATCAGAGGCAGGAGCATGCTGTGCTACGTGATCCTGGCAAAAACTTTATTAAGCCTTATTGAGGACTAAAATATAAAAGCAAGGATGTAATGCTGAAGCTTTACAAGGGATTGCTCAGATACACTTCAAGTATTATGAGCGGTTTATCTAAGGAAGGATACACCGGCAATGGAGAGGAGGTTCAGGAGAATTATCTAGGGAATGAAAGGGTTAACATATGAGGAGTGTTTGATGGGTCTGAGTCTGTACTCACAGGAGTTTAGAAGAATGAGGAGGGGATCTCATTGAATCCTATTGAATATTGAAAGGCCTAGATAGAGAGGACATGGAGAGGATGTGGAACAAGATGAGACTGTATAGTGGAGAGTCTAAGACCAGAGGGCACAGCCTCAGAATAGAAGTATGGCCCTTTAGAACAGAGCTGAAGAGGAATTTCTTTAGCCAGAGGGTAGCAAATCTGTGGAATTCATTGCCAAGTTATTTCAAGTGGAGGTTGATAGGTTCTCGTTTAGTAAGGGCATCAAGGGCTATTTGGAAAAGGGAGGAGAATGGAGTGGAGTGGGATAATAAATCAGCCATGGAAACAGCAATGAAGAATCCTTCTACACCTGAGTTAGACGGTGTTACTGAGTCTCCACTGGAACTTGCATGGCTGTCAGTAGTGAAAGCCAAGAGGAAGCTACCGACATGATGAAGGAAGCTCTGAACACCCTACCGTAGACGGAGGAACTTCAAGGTTCCATGGTTTTTTTTGTTTCATGGCTGTCTGTGGGGAAGACGAATCTCAGAGTTGTATACTTTGCATGCATACTTTGATAATAACTACACTTTGAACTTTGATGCCCTAAACACCAGTGGTGTAACGGGCAATGGCATCATAATGGAATATAAACATTCCCAGAGAGTAGGGCAGCTGCCCCTATGACCTGAAGCACGTTACAGCCCATGCTCCTACATTACCTCATGGGGTTTTAGCTTCTTTTTTTTACATCGGGGTCAAATCTAATTCATGTTGATGGAACCGTAGTATAGTGGTTAACACGCTTTACAGCGCCAGCAATCACCGATCAGGGTTCAATCCCCCTTTGCCGCCTGTAAGGAGTTTCTATATTCTGTAGGGTCCTGAACCATAGCTTGCTTCAGGCTTGTGGGACTATCTACCTCACTCTCCAGGAACTCTTTATATTCCCATCTGATACTGTTTATCAATAGGTGCCATTCAGGTGGAGAACCTATTAAAACTAGCAATCAGAAAAAAAGCCCACCTCTGCTGACGCAGAACAAAGTATATTTGTGTACGTTCTTCCTGCAACTGCGCAGGTTTCCTCCACGTGCCCCGGTTTCCTCCCACATTCCAAAGGCGTACAGAGGCATAGGTTGAGTGGACAGCCGAAGATTTTTCCCAGGGTGGAAATGGTTAATTCAAGGGGGCATAACTTTAGGATGATTAGAGGAAAGTATAGGGGGATATCAGATATAGGTTCTTTACACAGAGTGGTGGGAGCCAGGGTGATGGTAGAGGCAGGCACATTAGGAGAATTCAAAAAATTCTCAGATAGGCTCGTGGATAATAGAAAATGGAGAGTTATGTAGGAGGGAAGGATTAGAACAGGGGTTCCCAACCTTGTTTATGCCCTGGACCCCTACCATTAACCAAGGTTGGGAACTCCTGGATGAGACTGATCTGAGAGGAGGCTAAAAGATCAGCACAATATTGTGACCTGTACTGTGCTGTAGTTTTCTATATTCTCTGTTGGTTGCATGGTTGATTAACCATTGTAAATTGTTCCTAATGTAGGTGGGTGTCAGGAACTTTGGGAGCTGGGGGGTTGTTGATGGATCTGTGGACAGGTGGACAGTGGGATCAATGAGCTTTCTTCAGAATTTGGTTCAATGGGCCAGTAGATCCCCCTCTCTGAGATAAGGAAACATCAATTTCAAGTTTGGGTTTATTGTCTTTTGACCATATACATGTATACAGCCAAATGGAACAATGTTCCTCTGGACCAAGGTGCACAATGCCATACATATAACTCACACACAACACATAAAGCAATATTACCACAAATGAATGAACAAATAAGAAACATGAGAAAGTCTGCAGAAGCTGGAAACCCAGAGTAAAACGAACAAAATGTTGGAGGAACTCAGCAGGTCAGGCAGCATCTATGGAGATGACTGAATAGTCAATGTTTCAGCTTGAGATTCTTCTTCAGGACTCAAGAAGAAGGGTCTCAGCCCAAAAGGACGTTTCATGTGTGCTGAGACCTGGGTGGTGGCAGTAAGTTCAATAGCTCCCCTGGCCTGGAGGAAGAACAGTTTCCCCTCCTGGCATTTGTTGTCCTAACACTACGGTACGTCCTGTCTGATGGTAGGTCATGAAAGAGATTGTTGGACGGATGAGAGGGATTGTTGAAAATGCTAAGGGCCCCATGTACGCAGCCCTCCTGATAAATATCTCTGAGGGGTGGAAGAGAGACCCCAGTTATCCTCTCAGCAGTCTTTTATAGGTTCTCACATTCAGACAAGATTATGAAATTAACCATGATTGGTGGAATCAGTCTGAGGAACAATAGGACCTTTTCCTGCCTTTGTTTCTTACGTTTTTCATCTTCAGTTTATTACACTCTCAGACTAGGTTTTCTTTTGAAATGAGAAATGTTTTTGCCACGTAAATATGAGTTATATTAGAATATAGAATGATACAGCACAGTACAGACTGTTCAGCCCACGATGTTGTGCATCTGCTGCTAGATTAATTTAGCCCTTCCATCTTAAATAGCACTCAATTTTTCTATCATCCATGTGCCTACGGAAAAGATTCTTGAAAGACCCTAATGTATCTGTGCCTACCATCTTCTCTGGCAGGGCATTCCACACACCCTCAACGACTATCACGCTATTAGCTGCCTCAACAACCATCACCATTTAGATTTCTGAATGGATAATGAACCAACCCACAAACACTACCTCACTTATTTTTAGACTCTCTGTTTTTACTACTTATTTAATTTAATTTTAATATTTATACTGAATTTCCTTTTTGTAATTTATAGTTTTTTAACCGTATTGCAAAGGCTATCGCAAAACAAATAATTTCATTACATATGCCAGTGATATTAAACCTGACTTTAATTCTGAACCTTCATTCTTTTTTAAAATCTTACCTTTGACATGCCAAATATACTTTCCTCCAATCACCTTAAAATTATGCCCCTTCATATTAGCCATTTCCACCCTGGGAAAAAGTCTCTGGCTGTCCACTCAGTCTGTGCCTCTTATCATCTTGGACACCTCTATCAGGTCACCTTTTACCCTTGTTCACCCTTATGGGTGATGTTAATGGTCTAAAGGGCCGCCAAGATAGCAGTGAAGAAAATGTTAGCTTACATCTGGAGTATTGCATACAGTTCTGGTCGCTCCACTATAAGAAGGATGTTGAGGCTTTGTCCAGGGTACAGAAAAGGTTTATCATGGTGCTGCCTGGTTTAGAGGGCCTGTGCTATCACGAGAGGCTGGATAAACTTAGGTTGTTTGCTCTGGAGCACCAGAGGCTGAAGGGGGATCTGATAGAGGTTTACAAGATTGTGAGAGATAGAATGGACAGAGAGTATCTGTTTCCCAGGGTCGAAATGTCTAATACCAGATAATACCAGAGGGCATGCATTGAAAGTGAGTGTGGTTAGGTTCAAGGGGATGTTGGGGGGGGGGGGGATTTTTTTTACTCAGAGAGTGGTGGATGCCTGGAATGTGCTGCCTGGTGTGGTGGTGGAGGCAAATGCACTGGATGCCTTTTGGATGGGCACATGGATGTAAGGAAGATGGAGGGATATGGACATGGTGGAGGGAGGAGGGATTAGTGTTTGGGTGTTTTTGATTTGCTTTTTAGCTGGTTCAGCACAAGATTGTGGGCCGAATGGCCTGTTCCTGTGCTGTACTGTTCCACGTTCTATGTCCTGGAAAGAGTGAGAGTGAATTCCAATATCTCACTCTTTCCCCGTGGTCTATGAGTTCCGCTGCATAAAATGGTTATTATTTTATGGTATTTCTTCAGCAGTCCATGGTGAACTGCTCTACAACAAGGACTTCTACAACAAACAATTCCATTCTCCATTAACACTCAGCCTAAAGGCATTTCTCTTCAGATTTTATGGAACAATTTCAAATTCATCTAAAAGCAAAAAAGATCCACAACATCTGCAGTTGAATGACAACTCCTGTCTGGTGTTCGAAACCTCCTAATGCTTTGTAGCCAATTACTGAGTTTCATAGCTGACAATCTGTTTTAATGATGTCAGTTGAAGGTTAAATACTGAACAGAAGAAATGGAATATTAATACCTGAGAATGGTCCCACTCCCTATTACCCCAGTAACTGCACTGCACTGTTAACCCCTTAAAACCCTCTTTGTCTTTTTTTTTGCACATTGGTAGCTTGTCAGTTTGTATTTCTGCGCAGTTTTTCATTGATTCTATTGTAATTCTTTATCCAGATGTGAATGCCTGTAAGAAAATGAACCTGGGGATAATATATGATAACATATACAAACTTTGATAATAACTTTACTTTTAACTTCTAATGCTGTTCACATTGTAAATGCATGCTGGTATTTATGTACTTATATATTATGTATTTTATTCCACATCCTACTTTAATCTCCAACTTTATTTTTATATAACTCTTTATTCCTTATAATCATTGAATGTTGTTGGTTTTTGTAATGTTGTGCCAACACATCACAGCAAATTCCTAATCCATGTAAATGTATATGCTAAATAAAGTTAAATCCTTGATCCTTGATGCTAGAGTCTCAATCAAACAGTAAACCATTGAAAAAAATCTCAGCAGGTCAAGCAGCATCTGTGGCGGCAGAATGGATGTGCTGGTATTTCAGGTCAAGACCTTGTATCAGGACCTCGGGTCTAAACCTGACGCAACACAGTAAATTCCTAACACATCAAATAAAATTCATCCTCCTCCTCCTCCTCTGGGATGCCAGAAAAACGGAGAAAGAACCTCTCTGATGTGTCAATGTGCAACATTAATTCTGTTTCTCTCTCCTTTCTCGCTAAATGTTAAATCATTTTTTTCTAAAACACTGAAATAGTCTCAAAACTCGATGTATCAAAATCTTTCATAATTTAAAATCAAAGCTACCTCTAAACATTGACTTTTCCAGAATCAGGATCAGAATATGAATCAAAGTAAGCTTATTACCAAAGTACATGCATGTCACCATACTACCCTGAGATTCATTTCTTGCGGGCATACTCATTAAGTCCATGGACTAATAACCATAGCAGAATCAATGAAAGACTGCACCAACTTAGGTGTTCAACCAGTGTGCAAAAGACAACAAGCTGTGTAAATACAAAAAGACAAAAATAATAACAACAAATAAATAAATAAGCAATAAATACTGAGGGCATGAGATGAAGAGTCCTTGAAAGTAAGTCCATTGTTTGAAGGAACATTTCAATGATAGGGCAAGTGAACTTGAGTGAAGTTATCAAGAGCCTGATAGTTCATGGGTAGTTACTGTTCCTGAACCTGGAGGTATGAGTCCTGAGGCTCCTGTACTTTCTTTCTGATGGCAGCAGTGAGAAGAGAGCACGGCCTGGGTGATGGGTGTCCCTGATGATGGATGCTGCTTTTCTGCAACAATGCTCCATGTGGATGTGCTCAATGGTGGGAGGGCTTTATCTGTAATGAACTGGGCTGCATCCACTATTTTGTAAGATTTTCTGTTCAAGGGCATTGGTGGTTCCATACCGAGCTGTGTTGCAGCTAATCAATATACTCTGCACTATGTGTCTATAGAAGTTTGTCAAAGTTTTGGATGTCATGCCGAATATGCACATATTCATTTACTTATTTATTATTATAGTCTTTACTTCATTACATTTTTTTGTGCTGTATCGGAACCAGAGTAACAACTATTTTGTTCTCCTTGACACATGTGTACTGGAAATGGCATTAAACAATCGTGATTCTTGAATGAAAAGGTGGCGGCAGCAGAAAGCCTTATCGTAGTTAAATAATAATCAGAGGTGTACTTGAAGAGCTGTTATTTGCTTGGTTACAAACCTGGGACTGGAACGTGTGATTACATTGGGTTTTACAGCTGCCAGAGAAATGGAGGGCTGAGTCTATGATCTTGCACACCTTGATGAAATCTCTATAAACAGAGGTACTTAAGTATCCATAAACACAAGAGGTTCTGCAGGTGCTGGAAATCCAAAGGAACACTCACAAAATGCTGGAGGAACTCAGCAGGTCAGGCAGCATCTAATGAGAGTAATAAACTGTCTTCAAAAGGCAATGTCTCAAAAACGTGGCATCCATCATTAAGGACCCCCATCACCCCCATCACTTGCCCTCTTCTTAGTGCTATCATCTGAGAGGAGGTACGGGAACCTGAAAACACTCAACATTTTAGAAATGGCTTCTTCCCTTCCACCATCAGATTTCTGAACAACCCATTAATACTACCTCACTATTTTTGTTCTCTTTTTGCACTACGTATTTCATTTATATTTTAAATATATTTCTTATTGTAATTCATAATACTTTTAATGTATCGCTTGGTACTGATGCTGTAAAACAAATTCTGCGATATGTCAGTGAATAAAACCTAATTTTTTTTGTAATTTATTTTTTATTGAAGTTCAGTGTCAAACAAACATTTCCATAAGATGTATTTCAGATATTGTATGTACATATATATCATGTGCTGCAAATCTCCACGTAATAGTTATCTGAGGTATACAATTATAGAAAAGAGGAAAGAAAGAACAAGTGAAAGGAGAAAACTATGTACAAGTAGGGAGTGTTTTTTTTACAACATATTCATTGATTTGTGAGGATAAAATCAGGCCTATGAGATGTTACATAATTAAACCATTTTTCCCAGTATGAATCAAATTGTTCCAACTTATGATTAACAGATGCTGTTATCTTCTCCATTTTGTAAATGTCCATTGTAATTTCCATCCACTCATTTAAGGTTGGGCTGTCCTATGATAACCATTTCCTACTAAGAGTCTTTTTCCCAGCTACCAGCAGTATATTCATTAAATATTTATCTCTTTTCAACCATTCTTGAGGTATATACCCAAAATATATGGTCTTACTTTCTAAGGGTATTTCACATTTAAAGATGTCTTGTAATAAAACCTAATTCTTATTCTGATTCTGAGTCAATGTTTTGGGCCAAGACCCTTCATTAGGAGCTCTCCATTGAAGCTGCCTGACCTGCTGAGTTTCTCCAGCACTGTATGTGCTACTTAACTTCCTAATACACGAATAAACACATTAACATCCCCCCATCCCTAAATACAATATCATCACAAACTGATAAATAAATTCCCTGTACATTGCTTTCATGATTTACGGCACAATTGATTATGTGCTCTGTTAAACAGAATGAAGCAAATTAAAGTTGGGAGTAAAGAGAAAAATAAAACCAAAGAGTAATATAGCCTGTTTTTAATGAGCTTTTATCAACTAAACAGCATCTGTTATTTTGCACCCTTTACTCCCTGGAGCTTGCAATCAGACTTTACCAAGAAGCCCTTCTGCACACTGCGGTACATCGTCTTAGGAGTTAAAAAAGAATTAAACTTGTTTAGTGATGTGAGAAGAACATGTTAAAGAAATATTAGTGGAACTATGTTTGAAACTACTCCCACATCGTCTTAATAAAATCACATTTTTAGCACTTATGATGAAGTTGCTTTATGTTTGTAAAAGGCCTCTGTGTGTCAAGCTTCCTAAGGGAACAAAGCTGTCTGCAGGTTGATGAAGGCGCCTCGAGGCAGAAGAGATCTCAGCGGTTGTGGTAAGAACTGATTGCAAGTCTCTTTTTCCCAGATTAAGTAGAGTTTAACTGAGATTGCTGTTGTCTTAACTGGCTAACAATGTTCTAAAGACAGTATGGAAAACAAGCTTCCCACACGTTAAAAACTAAAACCTACAGACACTTTATTTGTTAGCTAATCTCTATGCTTCAGTAGAACAACAGTTAGTGCAATGCTATTACAGCATGGAGTGTTGCAGTTCAGATTTCATTTCCGACTCCATCTGTAAGGAGTTTCTGCATTCTTCCCGTAAACATGTTGTTTTCCTCCGTGTGCTCCAGTTTCCTCCCACCATTTAGTAGCTTAATTTTGTTGTTCCTTTCCATGCCTTGTGGCGCATCGGCTGGCACTTTTGCTGTTTCCATTGCATTTGACTGTTTTTTACGAGGACGAGTTGCTCAACCCAGCATGGATGGAAAGCGTGCAAGGAACCAACTGGATTTGAACTCACGACCGTTTGCTTCGAAGTCCGGTGCTGATGCCACTACAACACCAATAGGTTAATTGGTCATTGTAAATTGTCCTGTGATGAGGCTAGGGTTGCTGGGCAGCAACTGCTTGTTGGACCTGTTCCACTCTATATCTCTAAACAAATTTTTAAAAATAACATTTTTTTGGTTCAGTTGGGAATGTTTTATTTTATATTTAAGTCTTTTGAAAAATCATGTATTTTCATTTTTTAGAAACAAGTGCATTTGAGATACTTTTCAGAGTCACTCTTCAGTTAATCACAAACCAGTTCAAGCTTTCACATTGTTATTTTTTGGCAAAATGTTAATTTTCCCTCATGCAATCACTGGCACCATCTGTATTCTCCTCTACTCCCACATTTGTTTTAGTTCCTCAGGCCCTTTTGCCATATCACGCCTCCGTTTAAGCAGATGGGATTGCTCGGAGAATTTATGAGTAATTGTGGAGAGTTCTGGAAGGAAAATGGATCAAACCGTACACTAGAGAAACATGGAACAGTACAGCGTGGCGGGTTGGTAGTACATCTCTACTGAAGGAGGTTTAAGGCATGCTTTCCCTTTTCTAGCCTGTAGGTCACCCTTGGGCAAGATGTAGCACCTGGTTACCTCCTGATCAGGGTCATGTGAAGCCATGGGAGCAGGTGGTGGATGGTCGTATGAGCAGCTGGTGCACATCACAAGTCCTGGTTATGTGACCACTGACACCAGGCAGACAATCTCTGAAGAGTATTGATAATGGCTGGGGTCACCCGTCTCGTAAAGACACTGCCCAGTAGAAGGCAATGACAAACCACTTCTGTTGACAAATTTACCAAGAGCAGACATGGTCAAAGACTATGATTGGCCATGACACATGACACAGTGCATAATGATGATGATGAAAAACAGTACGGTGCATTACAGGCCCTTCAGACAACAACGTTGTGCTGATTTTTATAAGACATAGACAAAAGGGCAGAATTAGGCCATTTGGCTTATTAAGTCCACTCCATCATTCCATCATGGCTGATTTATTTTCACTCTGACCAATTCTCCTTTCTTTTTGCCATAACCTTTGGTGCCCTTGCTAATCAAGAAACTACCAACCTTCCCTTTAGTGATGTGTGATGCCCGGCTTCATGGCTGTGAACTGACTTTTGTGAATGTTAGTTCTGAATGTTATTCGCATACTTTTATTGTTTGCACAAATAGTTTTTTCTGCACACTGGGTCTTCCTTTTTTTAATGAGAGCTATTGAGTTTCTTTTTTTGTGGCTGCCTGAAAGGAGATGATTCTCAAGGCTGGCTATACTTCGTGTACATACTTCCATAATAACAAATGTACTTCAAATTTTGAAATTGACCATAGGACGGCCTCCACAGCCACCTATGGCAATGAATTCCAAAGATTTGCCACCCTCTGCCTAAAGAAATTCTCCTCACTCTGTTCTAAAAGGACATCCTGCTATTCTAAAGCTGTGCCCTCTGATCCTAGACTCTCCCTCTATTTGAAGCATCCTCTCCATGTTCACTCTATCTAGACTTCTTAAAATTCAGTAAGTTTCAATGAGTTCCCCTCTCATTCTTCGAAACTCCAGCGAGCACAACCCCGGAGCTATCAAATGTTTTTAACATTTTCCAAGATCAATTTAACCCTTCCCTTCCACATAGCCCTCCATTTTCCTTTCATCCATGTGCTTATCCTCATATATCAAACTCAACCGCCAACCCTAGAATCAAAGAGTCATAGAGCACAGTACAGAAACAGAACCTTCGACCCATCTAGTCCATGCTGAGCTATTATTCTGCCTTGTCCCATTAACCTACACCTGAATGGAGAGGCCGCCATACCTCTACCATCCATGTACTTATCCAAACTTCTCTTAAATGTTGAAAGACACCTGATTCCACCATTTCTGTTGGCAGTTTGTTCCACACTCTCACCACCCTAACTTTGACACCCCACCCCCCATACTTTTCTCCTTATATTCTGCATGTTTGGTACTTATTTCTGACACAGAGCTTTAGAAATGGAAAATAAGAAAACATTTTTTCCAAGTAGATCTTTGGGATTGTTTTTAATCAAGCCCTGATATCAGTAGATATGTGAACATATTTATGAAACGGGGAATATAGAAATTCAACTTCACCTAGCTGAATGGCAGAGAAAGTCTGAGGAGCCATATCTTCTCCTCCTTCTTCTATTAAATTTGTATTTTTAAAATGTCGCTATTTTGTACAGTGGAGTTTTGGAAGGTATTAAACTCAGCCGGCTCCATCATGGGCATTAGCCTCCCCAGCATTGAGGACACCTTCAAAAGGCGATGCCTCAAAATGGCGGCATCCACCATTAAGGACCCCCATCACCTTGGACATGCCCTCTTCCCATCAGGGAGAAGGTACAGGAGCCTGAGGACACATACTCGATGTTTCAGGAACAGCTTCTTCCTCTCTGCCATCAGATTTCTGAATGAACCCATGAACACCACTTCACTACTTTCTCCTTTTGCTCTCTTTTTGCACTACCGGAGCAGCTGGTGGAAATCCACGCGGTAACAGGAAGAACATAAAAACTCCTTACAGACCGTGGCAGGAATTGAACCCTGGTCGCTGCTGCTGTAAAATAGTTACGCTAACTGCTACGCTACGTGGAAACCTCGGAAGAGCTGAAACCTCCAATAACCAGGATGAATATGCAATAACATATAAGCCAAGTGCAATTTAAAAGAAGAATTCCTTTTACTTCACCTATTGGTGAGACCAGTGAGGCTATGTTGTTATCACATTAAGTATGCGTGTTTGAGATGTAGCAGTGAATGGAATGTGATGTGAAGTGGAAACCAAGACTTTCCCGAGGCAGACACAATTACTGCCATCCTGCTTCAGAAATGCTGTACGTCATTAAGTGGCCTTTTCCAATTCTAAAACGTTCTGCTTCAGACTAATGGACATGTTTCTACTCAAACAAGAAAGATTGCCTCTCAGACTATTATTGATTTAACACGTAGTGAAATCTGGCAGTAGAATGGGCGCCGTGGTAGCGTAGTAGTTAGCGCGGTGCTTTTACAGCTCAGGGTGTTCTGGAGTTCGGAGTTCAATCCTGGCGTTGTTCTGTACAACGTGGAATGAGTGGACAAGATAGAGGCAAGAAATATGTTCCAGATGCTGGGAGAGTCCAGTACCAGAGGGCATGGTTTGAGAATAAGGGGTAGGTCATTTAGGACAGAGTTAAGGAAAAATTTCTTCTCCCAGAGAGTTGTGGGGGTGTGGAATGCACTGCCTCACTGCCTCTGGATACTTTCAAGAAGGAGCTAGATAGGTCTTATGGATAGGGGAATCAAGGGATATGGGGACAAGGCAGGAACCGGGTATTGATAGTAGATGATCAGCCATGATCTCAGAATGGCGGTGCAGGCTCGAAGGGCCAAATGGTCTACTTCTGCACCTATTGTCTATTGTCTATTGAGTGGGTTTCCCCCCCACAGTCCCAAGACATACCAAGTAGGTTAATTGATCATTGTAAATTGTTGGGGTTAATGGGGGTTGTGGGATTGCTGGGCGGCATGGTTCAGAGGGCTTACTCCGCATTCTATAGCTAAATAAATAAATAAACAAACAAACAAACAAATAAATAATTGGGGCAGTAGAGCATTACAACACAGTACAGGCCCTTTAGTCCTTGCATTGTGCCAACCTATTAACCTACTGTAAGATCAATCTAATCCTTCTCTCCCACATACTAAAGGCCTGTATTTTTCTTTCATCCATGTACCTATCTAAAGAGTCTACTAAATGTCCCTAATGTATCTGCCTCTGGTCTCTTAAGGTTGTTATAGCTAGGGGTTGTTATGGGGACAAGCTCCCACTAGCTATTAAATGGCATTATTCTCAAATGGCCTCTGATAACCAAGTCTAGCACCTGGCCTTCACATGTGGTTTAGCTACTAAGTCCAGTGGAACCATTTCTACTGACAGTAAAAGGGGTAAAGGTGGGTTACTAGTGCCTTTAAACCAGTCACTTCAGGCAGATGGGACTCATCAGCCGTGGTTGGCACCTCATCTAGGAGAAGGAAAACTCTGATCTCAAACCTCTGCTGCCTTGTGGCTACACCGGCTCATAGGGAAGGCTTCAGGAGTAAACCCTGAGGGAAAAATCTGGAGCTAGAGTCCTGAAAGCAGTTCTACGTTGAGTTCAATGCTGACTGGCAACTCCTGCGATACTGCTGGTGCCAAACTGTATCAGTTCTGTTGTTCCTTTGGATTCATCAGACACGTGGAGAGGGAGAGCTTGCTACATGGGCAACAGCTTGCTCTCCATATCGTACTGCCCAGGCTTGTGTTTCTAGATAGCTAGGATGCAACATCCATGGTTGACCCTGACTGATGGAGACCTCACTATCTGCCTCTACTGCCACCCCAACAGAGCATTGCATGTACTTATCAATCTCTGTGTAAAAATCTCCTTCTGACATCTCCCCTATACTTTCCTCCAATCACTTTAAAATTATGCCCTTCTATTTTAGCCATTGCAGCCCTGAGATCTCATCATTGGATAATATAAATTAAATTTACATTGGTCTGTTAGTTAAAAGATGGGGCAGAATTTTCTAAAGCGCAGATAAATTATCCCACTGGTCTGTTCAGCTCACCATCATTAGTGGACTCGGTTGACGTATAATCTCATTCGATGCTTATGGGATCTTGCTTTGCACAACTGGTCTGCTGTGTTCAGAATGAAGACAAAACAAAATAATTTATTGTATATAAATTACTTTGTCATCTGCCGCCGTCAAAAAGAGAATGTTAAGATTCTAAAAGAAAAATAATGCAGGTGCTAGAAAACTGAGTTAAAAACAAAAGCTCCAGAAAACTTAAGCAACACATACAGAATGCTTGAGGAACTCAGCAGGCCAGGCAGCAGCTGTGGAAGTGAATGGACAGTTAACATTTTAAGTCGATACACTTCATCAGGACTGGAAAGGAAGGGGGAAGATGCCAGAATAAGAAGGTGGGCAGAGAGATAGCTACAAGGTGACGGGTGTGGGGGGGTGGGCGCGGGATGAAGTAAGAAGCTAGGAGGTGATGTGGAAAACGCAAAGGGCTAGAGAAGAAGGATTGTGATGGAAGAGGGAAGTGGACCCTGGGAGAAAGGGAAGGGGGAGGGGCATCGGGGGATGTGATATTCAGGTAAGGATAAGAGGTAAGAGGCCAAAGAGGAGGAATAAAGAAAAGCGAAGGGGGTGAGAAACCGATGTTCATGCCATCAGGTTGGAGGCTACCTAGAGAGAGCATAAGGTGTTACCCCTCCAGTTTGAGAGCAGCCTCATCGTGGCAGCAGAGGAGGACATGGACCAACATGTCAGAACAAGAATGAGGATAGAAATTGAAATTCTGTTTTTCTGTGGATGGAGCTGAAAGCTCACCAAAGTTCAAGGAACTGAAAAAAGGGAATTTTTTTCCACAGGAGACAGAGGTTGAGGTAGAAGAGGTATAGTCAAGGTAGCTGTGGGAATCAGAAGATATCAGGAGACGGTCTGCCTCCAGTAATGGAGGTCAGAGGCAAAGTTGAGGACATAGGTGCATGAAGCTACACCAATGTAGCACAGGAAGAGTTGGGAGCTTTACCAGGGAAGGCTTGGAACATGGACAGTTTCATGTAGCCATTGAAAAGGCAGGCATAGCCGGGGCCAATGCTACACCTTGACATTGGAGAAAGAGGGAGGAACTCCAGAAGACTTAACAGTAAAAGTAGCTGCATTGGAGAGAACAGGTTTAACCTTTCATTAAAATTTTTGATGGACTGCTATAAGGAATGATCTGGCAAAGGATTAAGTTGCTGGAACTTTTCCAGTTGTTTGACAATTCTGAAATTAGGATATAGCCAGAGGGTGGTGAATCTGTGGAGTTCATTGCCACTGACGGCTGTGGAGGCCAAATTATTGGGTATATTTAAAGCAGAGGTTAATAAGTTCTTGATTAGTAAAAGTGTCAGAGGTTATGGGGAGAAGGCAGGAGAATGGGGTTGAGAAGGAGAATACAGCAAATCAGCCATGATGGATTGGCGGAGCAGACTTGATGGACCAAATGGTCTAATTTTGCTCCTATGTCTTATGGTCTTCGGATTAAGTTTCTGAAGCTTTTCTAGTTATCTGCAACTTGTGGAATTAGAACATGAGCTTTTTTTTTTTGTCTATCAAGGGTATATTTCAGTTCCCTGATGTGTCCTTGCAATCTAGTAAGGGTACCAAGGGAGCTAGTTCAGATTAGCTGGCAAAAGCAAACATTTTACAATTTCCCTGGAAACCACAGTACAAGAGTGGCTAACATCTCCCCCTGACGAGTCACATGTGTTAAGGGTGTATGAATATAGCCTTCAGGCAAGGACAGATCCAGTCTCAGTTCAATCAGTTGCTCATATATGGCAGGTGCCACGTTTATTGGCCACCTCTAATTGGCCTGAAATGAGTGGATTAAGTTGGTGAGTCTGAGAAAGAAATAGACCAAACCAAGTAGAAATGACAGATTTCCTTCCTGAATGACATAGGCAAACCAGATGGGTTTTTATAACAATCTAGTCGTTTCATGGTTACCGTGACTGCTAATAGCTTTTTAAATTCCAGATTTATTTAATTACTTGGACTTATATTTCCCATCTGCCATGGTGGGACTTGAATTTGTATCTCCAGATCAACACCAGAGTAAATTAACCCCGCCGCTACCGAGCCCAGTAACCTCTGAGCGATTTGGTCTTATTTACCTTTATCCTGAGCTCCCTCTCATCACATTTGTACACACACTCACATCCCTATTGTCCGTAGGCTTCATTACTCTGATAACATTTCTTCGTTGTCTCTCAGTGGTATACAACATATGGATTAGCAGTAAGACTAGGCCACTCAACCCCTCAAGCCTCCCCCAACATCACATAAAGCCATGATTGATCTATCCACAATAACCTTTCACCCCCTCCCTCCCTTGTTTGTCAAGAATCTGACTATCTCTGCATTAGAAATAGTCAAAGATGATTCTGCCAAGGATTTGCAACCTCTGAGAGAAAAATAAATTCACCTCACCTTGGTCTTTTGGTCTTAAGTGAATGACCTTATATTTTTTAACAGAGACTCTTAATTCCACTTATTCCCAAAAGTGAGATGTTCTTCCCACATCCACCCTATCAAGATGACCCAGGGTCTTTTATGTTTTATCTTGGTTCCCTCTTACTCTTCTACACTCCAAAGAATAAGGTACAGCCTTTCTTCTTAAAACTACTGTACCTTCAAATTCCAGGTACTAGTTAAACAAACCTTCTAAGAGCAACTGACAATGCATTAACATCCTTTATTAAACAAGGCAAGCAACGCTGTACAAAGTAATTCAGGTGTGGTCTCTTTATAATGGGATCATAACCTCTCTGCTTTTGTATTCAATTCTCCTAGATTATAAGTGATAACATCCTGTTAGAATTCCTAACTGTTGCTTTTCTTTATTTTCTTGTGGGTGCCTGCAAGAAAATGAATCTCAAGATAGTATACGGTGACATATAAGCACTTTGATAATAAATTTACTTTGACCTTGACATGGACATCCAGCTCCCATTTCTTCTCAGATCTCTACAGTCACACACCATTTTGAAAGTATCTATTTGTTTTATTTTGCCTACCAAAGTGGACAATTTCACAGTTTCTCCATTTTCCCAGTTACTTATCCAAACTACCTTCCTTTGGTAAGATGCATTAAATGCTGGAGAAACTCAGCAAGCCAGGCAGCATCAATGAAGGAGAGTAAACAGTCAATATCTTGAGCTGAGACCCTTCATCAGGATTGGATATCGATATATTTATTTATTGAGATACAGCTCAGAATAGGCCATTCCAACCTTTTGTGCTTCACCACCTACCAACCCCTGATTTAACCCTTGCCTAATCATGGGACAATTTACAATGACCAATTAATCTACCAACCAGTACATCTTTGGACTGTGCGAGGAAACCAGAGCACCCAGAGAAAACCCACACATTTACTGGGAGAGCGTTATGAAGGACCCCATGCACCCCTCATAACTCTTCTCCTTCCTGCCGTCTGGGAAAAGGCACCGAAGCATTTGGACTCTCACAACCAGACTATGTAACAGTTTCTTCCCCCAAGCTATCAGACTCCTTAATACCCAGAGCCTGGACTGACACATTACTGCCCTATTGTCCTGTTTATTATCTATTGTAATGCCTGCACTGTTTTGTGCACTTTATGCAGTCCTGGGTAGGTCTGTAGTCTCGTGCAGTTGTTTTTTTTTCTCTCTTTGTGTTATTTTTACGTAGTTCAGTCTAGTTTTTGTACTGTGTCGTGTAACACCATGGTCCTGAAAAACGTTGTCTCATTTTTACTATGTACTTAAGGTCGAAATGACAATAAAAGTGACTTAACTTGACAAACAGACAGCAATGGGAATTGAACTCAGGTCGCTGGTGTTGTATAACATTGTACAAACCACTATGCTATGGGGGAGAAGCCAGAAGCTCATTGTAATCCTCAGAACTTACTTTCCTAATTATCTTTGTGTCATTGGCAAAATTAATAACCTTTGGTGTCTTCAATGGTTCATTGGTTCAATTTAATATAGAGAATGTAGACAATGTACAACCTGAAATTCTTAATCTTCGCAGACATTGACAAAACAAGAAAAACCCAATGAATGAATGACAGAGACATCAGAATCCCAAAGACCCCTTCTCTCCCACACATGTGGCACCATAAACATTGACCCTCTCCCTACCCCTCCCTCCCATTTGCAATGAGAGCGGGTCTGAGAATGAGAACCCACCGCGTGTGGAGAACTGTCGCTTGAGCTGCAGCTGTAGATCACAGACCCTGACAGAACCCCAGCCACTCGAAAAGAAAAGAAGAATAAGCTGCTTTGCAGATGAACTTGAAGAGGTCACCTGGGTCTGCAAAAACTTCTGGTGCCATCTTTTCTCGCTCTTCCCACTGGGTATCAACCAAGTCATCACATTAGATTGTAAAATGCCAAGGCTCTGGTGCTGACCTCCTTGGTATGTCATTCATTATGTCTTTCCAACCAGTAAAGACTATTTTATAAACACAAGAGATTCTGCAGATGCTAGAAATCCAGAGCAACACACACAAAATAACTCTGGAATAACTCTGCATGTCAGGCAGTATCCATGGAAATTAATAAACAGTCAACGTTACAGGCCAAGACCCTTTATTAAGACTATTTTTTGCCTATTTTGGTTTTTATACTATGTTAGCCAGCAGTGTTCTATCTATGCCCAGTTCACAAGACAAAGCAAAAATATTCCAGTATGTCTAATTACTGCCTAATCAATCAACTCTTAATTATCAGCAATGGGATGGTAGATGGCTTTGACGCTGCTATCATGGAGCACTTAGTTGCCAATAGCCTACTTACTAATGCCTAGTGTGGATTTTGATTGGACCAACCTCTCAGCTCCAGACATCAACGGAGCTTTGATTCCAAATTAGACCAAAGAAGGGGTGTCATGTGATGTACTATCAATAACTCTCGGAGATGTGAGGCGAGACAGGCTTTTATTATCTGGAAGAAAGCACTGTCAGCAGCAAGAGACCATCACACAACATCCTGGAGACTGAGGGAGGAGCAGTGCCTCCAATCGCCTTTATACCGGGGTCTGTGGGAGGAGCCACAGGAGCAGTCAGTGGGGGGGGGGGGGTGTCCAGACAGGTATATGTAGTTCACCACAGCATAGTGGTTAGCACTCTGCTTTACAGTACAAGCGATCTGGGTTTAATTCCCCACCATTGCCTTAAAGGAGTTTGCATGGGTTTCCACTGGGTGCTCTGGTTCCTCCCACAGTTCAAAGACGTACCGGTTGGTAGGTTAACTGGTCATTTGTAAATTGGCCCATGAATAGGTTAGGGTTAAATCAGGGGTTACTTGACTCTGCGGCTCGAATGGTAGGAAGCGCCTACTCTGCACTGTATCTCAATAAATAAATAAACCTTAGTACCAATGGTTGTGTGTGAAGATGGAGAGTTTGCAGATTGGGTTGTTGTTGATATCAGAGCAACACTCACAAAACGTTGGAAGACTCAGGAACTCCGCAAGTCAGGCTGCATCGATGGAGAGGAATAAACAGTCGACATTTTCATCCAACATCAGCAGAATCTCTTGTACTTATGTCTTCGACTTTTTTTCCTCTCCGCGCCTTGTGGCGCATCAGGCAGCAGCTTTGCTGTTTCTTTAGCATTTATCTAATTTTTTTACGCAGCCAATTTGCTAGCTTGATGCGCAACCCAGCATAAATGCACACCAGCACACCTGAAGAAATTTAAATCTTCCTGACTGTACTTTTTTCTATAGATGCTGCCTGGCCTGCTGAGTTCTTCCAGCATATTGTGTGTGTTGCTTGAATTTCCAGCAACTGCAGATTTTCTCTTGTTTGTCATAAGACCATAAGCCCATAGGAACAGAATTAGGCCATTTGGCCCATCATCTGCTGTTATCCCACCAAGGTTGATTTATTTTCCCTCTCAACCCCATTCTCCTACTAATCAAGAACCTATCAATCTCTGTTTTAAATATACCCAATGACCTGGCCTTCAAAGCCATCTGTGACAATGAATTCCACAGATTCACCATCTTCTGGCTAAAGAAATTCCTCTTCATCTCTGTTCTAAAGGAACATCTTTGTATTCTGAGGTTGTTCCCTCTAGTCCTAGACTCTCCCACTATTGAAAACCTATTCGACCTTATCCCATTTTCCTGTGTTAACCCATATTCATCAAAACATTTTCTATCCATGCACCTGCTGAAATGCCTTTTAAATATTATAATTGAACACCTATACCACTTCCTCTGTCAGTTCATTCCATTTATTGTGGACACCATCCACTCTGCAAACTACCTTTTCCAAAAGCTCCCTTCTGGATAGCGCTATAGGGCTATTAAAACAAAAACTTCACACCATCTTATAAATTTCTTCCCCAGGCTAATCTGATCAACCACTCTAGTTAGCTCCCTCCCCAACCCCCTCTATCTTTTACTCTCATCACTGCACTGTAAACATTCTAAACCACTTTTTATAATGCTGTTTACATTGTAAATGCATGCTGGTATTTATGTGTTTATGCACATTTTATTCCATATCCATACTTTAACCCCTAACTTTATTTTTATGTAATTCTTTATTCCTATAATTGTTGAATATTGTGACTTTTTGTTGCATGTCACGCCCTGACCAACACACCACAGCAAATCCCCAATATGGCAAATAAAGTTGATCCTTGATCCTTGACCATTTGTGTGAAAAAGTTTTTTCCCCTCACACCTTAAATCTATGATTTCTAGTTTTAATCCATTCCTCTGAGGGAAAAAAAAAGTTGGTCAGTTTATCAATGCCTCTAATGATTTTATACACCCCTGTAGGATCACCACTCAGTCTCCTACACTCCAGGGGAAAAACATCCTGGCCTATTCGGACTCTCCTTATAACTCAAGCCCCCAATCTCAGTAAAATCCTCGTGAATCTTTTCTGCACCCTTTCTGACTTAATAACATCCATCGTATAGCTGGGAAACCAAAACTGCACACACTACTCCAAGTGTGGCTTCACCAGTAACTTGCACAATTGGCAAATGATGTGACAGAGACAATAGAATGTGATTCAAGGAACCTGCAGGTGGTGGTATTTCCCTTAGGACAGTTGTCCTAGTCCCCTTTTGGTGTTAGAATGTCAAAATAAATTTATTATCGAAGTATGCACTTTTGCAGATTGGCTGTTTGTCAGTTTTTGTGTGCGTTTTTCATCGATTCTATTGTATTCCTTTAGTCTACTATAAATGCCCACAAGAAATTAAATCTGAGGGTAATATACAGTGACAAATATATACTTTGATCATAAATTTTCTTTGAACTTTGTATATGCTACCATACACTACCTTCAGATTCATTTTCTTGCAGGCATTTACATGAAAGTAAAGAAATGCAATATAATTTATGAAAAACTATACATAAACAAAGACTGACAAACAAACAAATTGTGAAAATAAGAATAAATAGTACTGAAAACCTGTGTTGTAATGTCCTTGAAAGTGATTCTGTAGGTTGTGGGATCAGTTCAGTGTTGAGGTGAGTGAAATTATTGACGCTAGTCAGTAGCCTGATGATTGTAGGGTAATAACTGTTCCTGAACCTGGGGGTGTGGGAGCAATGGTCGTTGTAAGAAGGGAGCATGGCCAGGGCAATGAGGGTCCTTGATGATGGATGCTGCTTTCTTGTGGCAGTGATCCATGTAAATGTGCTCAATGGTAGGAAGGGCTATTCTGTGATGGACTGGGCTGTATTCACGATTTTCAGTAAATTTGTCCATTCCTGGAAAAGTCATGGATTTAAGTTAGAACAGAACAGGACAGTGAACTGCAGAGCATTTGTATATGGTGCATGCTGCAACAAAGGTGGTGAAGTCGATGGTTTAGGACCTAATTGAGGTGTGCAAGACCTGTGATTTGGCCCATCATTTCTCTGCCAGCTGTAAAAACCAATTTAATAAGCCCAGCCCAGCAGCCCAGCAGATAACAGCTCTTCAAGCATACAGCCAATTATTACTTAACTGTGAGCAAGCTTTCTGCCTTCACCATCTTGCATGCAATGAGTTTCAGACTACAGCCACTCTAGTTTATCCAATCAAATACTTTAAATCTAAGACCATATATGCACAAGAGAATCTGCAGATGCTGGAAATCCAGAGCAACACACACACACGTACAAGAAACTCTGCATTTCGGGCAACATCTAGGGAGAGGAATGAACAGTTGATGTTTCAGGCCAAGACCCTCCAGCATTTTGTGTGTGTCACTCTGAATTTCCAGCATCTGCAGAATCTCTTGTGCTTATAACAGCAGGGGAGGAAGCCAATGTCTGTAGCAGAGATTTGGGTGCCAATCAACCTGGTTAGCCAGACAAGTGAAGAGTGTTCCAACACACTCCTGACTGGTGTCTTGTAGGTGATGGAGACACTTTGGGGGTGTTAGGTAATGAATCGCCCAGTATAGATTGCTTGGTCTTTCCACCAAATTATCAGACATTTATCACAGGAATGGGTGATAGCTGCTTTTCTTCTGAAGCCCCCATCCCATCAACATCTTTAAGAAAAAAGTAAGTGGTACTGATTTGGCAATCAAAATTTGGAAATTAGTCTTTTTAAATAAGGAGATGAACCAAATGAATTTCAACATGGGAAATTGAGGACTTCCTCTCTGGAACCAAATTTTCAGCATTCAATTAAACCCAGTTTTTGCTAAATTTCTACAACATATGCCAGTGATAAAAAAAAATCCATCTACTGATATACTGGTGCAGAGCCCACACTGGTTTATTAATTATTGTAATGTCTTGCACTGTTTTGTGCACTTTATGTAGTGCCGTGTAGGTCTGATGCAGTTTTGTGTTGTTTCACGTAGTCTAGTGTAGTTTTGTGTTGTTTCATGTAGCACCATGGTCCTGGAGGAACGTTGTTTTGTTTTTACTGTGCACTGTACCAGTAGTTATGGTTGAAATGACAATACAAGCAACTTGACTTGATAGTTACACTATCAAGGTTCTGTTTAACTCTATAATCTGTGATTTCCCTGTTTTAATTCCAGTTCAGTCTCATCCCCTGGTTTAAACCCATTGTTGGCAGCCTCTGTTTCCTGGCTCAACAACAGTATTTTATATAAAGATACAAAGATTAGTTTTATTTGTCACATGCACAACAATATAGTGAATGCATTGTTTGTGACAACTGCCGACATAGTTCAAGGATGTGCTGGGGGCAGCCCACAAGTGTTGCTATGTTTTTGGAGCCAACACAGCAGTCCCACAATTTATTAACCCCAACATCTTTGGAATGTGGAAGAAAACCAGAGTACCCAAAGGTCACAGGGAGAATATGCATGTACGTGTACTGTCTGCTTATAGACAATGGCAGGAATTGAACCCGGTCTGCTGATCACTGACACTGTAAAGCATTGCGCTAATCCGCATTGTGTGTGTATACTTACAGTATACACAGTACACACACACAGTATTGTGCAAAAGTCTTGGGCACATTTATTTATATAGCTAGGGTGCCTAAAACATTTGCACAGTACAGCAAGTTTGTAAATCTGGTGTGAGCAAAGGATATTGGGAATGGCAAGAGAGGTGTGCTATGGGGAGGGGTATGGGACAAGTGGCAGAGAAAGTGTGCAGGGGTGAGGGGTATGTGGCGCATGTGCAGACACACCCAGCCCTGAAACACACGGCTTGGTCATTTGATTCCAAACAATTGGTTTATTGATTATTACAGAATGTCTCTCTGATGCTTTCTGCTGCCTTCCCTCTCTCTGCCCCCTTCCCACTCTCAGTCCACAATAGAGACCCATATCAGAATCAGGTTTATCATCACTCACATATGGCATGAAATTTGTTTTTGTTTTGTGGCAGCAGTTCAGTGTAATACATAAAATTACTACAGCACTGCAAAACTCTTAAGCACCCTGGCTCTATATATGTGCCTAAGACTTCAGCACAGTACTCTGAGTGTATGTGTGTGTGCATATATACACACAATACGTATATATTTACAAACTTAGTTCCTAATTTGACCCTGGTGTCTAAAGATTAGTGTATAGTTTAATCCAGATTATTTGTAGCCTTGGATCATAATTTACCCCTATATTTTCAGCCCCAGAATCTAATTCTACCCCTGTATTTATAGCCCAAGATCTTAATTTAACCCCAGTATATGCAGTCCTGGGTCCCAGTTTAATTCCTGCGTTTCCAACACGGGTTCCCGGTTTGACCTTAGTTTCTGCACCCTCTATAAATGTAGCCCTAGAACTCAATTTTATCGCAGAATTTGCAGACTCAGACCCCTGTTTAACCCAGATTTGGGAATCTCAGTTCTCGATCTCGTACCCCAGTATGTGTAGTCCCCAAACCCAATTTAACCCTTTGCCCGAGTGTCGGTACACACACAACCGCAGCCTCTCCCACCCCATTGCAACATTGTTTGTAGACCCAGAGCTTTTAAATCAATTCAGTCCTCTTTCTCCTTGGCGCTGATTGGCCAGGCGCCGGTGCGGGCGGCGAGCGCGGACCAATGAGCGCGACGGTTACTGGCGGGTGCGCGGTGTCCTGTGGTTACGGTGTTAGCCGGGGCTTTGGTCCTCACTCTGAAAACCTCCCGTCTCTCCCTTAAACAAAAAGGGAAAGATTAGCCAGCCCTCGCTGGAGCACGGCATTGTTCGCGGGTGGCCGGAGGAGAGCAGCGCCAGAGGGAAGGGGCAAGAGGGAGAGGGAATTCAGATGCAATCTTCACCAACTATCCCCCTTCTCTCTCTCTTGTGAAACTGCAGGCAGCCTCAACATTCATGTGGTAGAGAGTCAGAAGGTAAGGAAGGGTCTGAAAGGGTGGCATGTGTGTTGTTGTTACTGCTGCTGCATTGTCTCTGTGACTGGTGCTTATAACTTCACCTTTTTCCCCTTCCCGACACCCAAACACACGCCCCACAGAGACATGTAACAATCCACACACTCAGACACAAAGGCACAAGTCACCTATGGACACTCCCAGGCACACAGATGTGTACACACTCATCCACACTAACTTATTGAAGTACATACACACTTATGTTTACACGCACTCATTCATGGGGCAGTTATGGTCACCAGGACAGATAGTCAACCACACAAGCATGGTCTCATGTATTAATGCAGTCAAGTGGACAAGTGCAGATATGTATGTAAACATGATCATGTGAATAAACAATCACATTGGGTGAGTAGAGTCATGGAGATGAACAATCGTGCACAGATACATTCATGCAGACAAAAGTAGTCATGCAGAGAAACACTGGTTAGCCACATGGACAAATGCAAACGCTCGTGCACAAACAACCACATGGATTTTGCATATCACTATTACAATCATGCATGAACAGTCACGTGGACAGCAGTTGTGCAGAAATACGATCAAATGCACAAATGCTGCTGCATGGACAAACATCACTTGTGAACACAGTCGTGTGGATCATTGCAATCATGTGGACCAGCACACTTTAGTGCATGAACACAAACGTGCAAATCAATGCAGACAAACAATGCAGTCAGTGATAATGATCCATTGTCCCAATGGACACAAACAATCGTGCAAAAAGAGTGCAGACAAAATCATGAATACATTCACACTCATTCATTTGTGTATGCACACTAAACACACTCATTCACTTCAACACAGGCACTAACTCTGCACTTTTCACTTGTGCTTGTGCACATATTTATTAACTCGAGCATTCTTGCGTATGTAAACCTGGTTGCACTTGTTCACCAACACTCACACATAACTCATTTACTCTTTTGCAGAAAACTCCTTTACACTCATTCACACAAATACACTTTGAAATAAACTCACTGTTGCACACTTTCTCACTTGCCCTCATGCACTCATTCAGGAACCCATCTGAACTAATGTTATTTGTGCACCTTCACACTAGCACACTCTTGTGCACATGTTTACATACTCACTCTGATTCACACAAACTTACACACTTTCATGCACATACATTCATCCTCATTCTATATGCATGCAATTGCACTCACTTGCACAGACGTGTTCAGTCCATTGGACAGTCTCACACTTGTTTCCCTGGATGTACACACTTGTATCTTCATTTGCACGCACTGACCCTGGTTTGCGTGCACGTACATGCTTGTGTGCACAGCTGCCACTTGCACCATTAATTTGCTCTTTTTCAAGTACACTCCAACCGATTCACGCATGCTAACGTCTTTTGACGCCTGTATACGCAGTTTCTCATTCACAAAAACTCAGAGGCACCAGTGATCACTCAGCTCCTGCCTCGTTCCCAACTCCCGTCCACACTGCCACTTTTCACAGACTTTTTTTTGTTCCTTCACTTTAAACCCTTCCAACATCGCTTTCTCCACCCGCCCTCTGTCCTCCAAAATGTCACTTGCCCCACTTAGATTTTATTATATGTTTATCAGGATAAGTATGGGCTTGATTGGCACCAGAATGTCACTTGTGGAGATGTTCGCTTTTTCTGTTGTGGTTCCTCAATCATGGACAAATATTTATGACTTCCATTGTGCTTCTACTAACATCTGGAAAACTCTTAAATTTTGCTTCCCTCTTAACCTCTTCTTAATTTAAGATCCCTGAGTTGATGAGTGCAGAGTGACAAGCTTGTCAAAATCTGGTGTTAACTTTGGTAGATTAGATCTTAAACGCATTGTTTTACTCTGGTTACCTTACTGGAACAGAACTTGGAACGTGTTTTTTGTTAATGTGGCATTGTGAACGTTGTTCATTTCTTTTTGTCCGAATAAAGACTTTAAAAAGAAATAACAAAGAATTTTGATTCTGGACTGGAAATGAATTTGTAAGAAATTAGCCAAGAATGTAATTTGTAGAACTGAGAAGATTAGAAATCGCTGTTTAAAAAAATTACTTCAGTGTAGAGTGCTTCTGTGAATGCCTTTTTGTGGTTCTCTGTAACAGAGATTATTTTAATTAACTTTCTGTTAAGTAACCATCTTTTGGTTTATTTGAAAAGAAAATCACAACAGTTTTGTTTAATACTGTGTATACTGTGTATAGGTCATGAATTGAGAAGTACATGGGAACTGTGTGTTTCACTGTGATTATTGAACATGTGGATTGTTGAATGTAAATATTCCTCTTTCTGAAGTTGGCTTAATTTTGACATTGCATGTAAAATTGCATATATCGAAATAGTGTTGGCCAGCATATTTGAAAATCCACAAAATCAAGTCAGTAAAATGCGTAAATTCTTTTCTTACATCAATTTTCTTCCAAATAAAAATCACTCAGCAAATAGTGTAACAGATGTAACTCCTACAAACTGAATAAACAATCATTCCAGCAGTCACAATGACAAAACGCTGTGACTAATGCTTTAAGAGCTGATACTAAAATTGAATGCTATCCATATGTAAACAGAGGCTTTGCACATTTCAAGATGTGTACCACAATCACTGTGAAACTGAGTGCTAGTTTGTTGCCAGGATGTAATACAATCAAGGGGTTCAGCTTTCATAAGCAGTGAGAGCGGAGTTCAGTGGTTTGTGAACATCAACTGCCTCAAACCCCCAAGATTGGGTTACACTTTGTAACTTACTCCAACACAGCTGCTATTATTTTGAACTTGTTGGTGGTTATGATGCTGTTGAAATTATTGTCTACTGTTTTTTTTTAATGGTTGCACTGGAATGAGGAGTACAGCAGCTGTCATGGTGAAAGATCTAATGTATGTATTTTATGACAGTGACCTGGCAAAAAGAGCACATCCCACCATAATTGTCATGTACTAATAAATACCCGTGTAGTGGAGCATGTTTGAGAAGCTGTAGAAGCCCTTATGATTTTTGTTCTCTGTCAATTTTCCTCCTTTATTTCCTGAAAGCATTAATCAGAACTCCAGGTATCTTTTTGTTTGTTCATGGAACTTGGTGTCAGATATTTGATTTGACAAATATCAACTGTGGAGAAGCCACAGTTGAGCTTTTTTTGGCCTGAGGTCAACAATGTGCACCACAGCCTTAGACACTATTCAAATCAAAGGGAAATTCCTGGATGTTTCTTCCTTTTCTGTAATCTTCATTCAGTGTTATTAGTTTGACATGTTCAGCTAACAGTGCAGATCTAGGATTGAACTTCCGACCTTTAGCATGTGTGCTAAACCATCTGAAAAGGTTTTCTTCTTCTCTCTGACTCACACTCTTCTTACCATACCACTCAATATCATACAATACCACTCTTCGCAACTAAGCCTCTAGAATGAGCTAAAGACACCATGAGCTCATGTTGCCTAACTTGCCAGTGTATTTACTAAATGATCAGAAACATACCTACTAAACCCATTGTGGTTTGAATGTGGAGAAGGTTTTAGACAATCACCACAGGTTTCTTTATGGGGAGATTCAGAACATGACTTCAACTGTAGTGAGCTGAAAGTTAATTTTGTATGAAGAGTGATTTACCTAAGATTCTGTAACTTTTCTCTGTTCTTCAACAAAATATTGCTATCCAAAATTCTTTTGATCACAATTAATAACTTAGAAGTTTCCTATCCAGTTCATTTTTGCTTAAATTGAGAAACCTTTTTTGTTTAAGAAACTTTAATATACTGCGGAGTTGGATATTAAAATAAGGATATGGTTGCAATTATTTGTTCTTGTTTGGTTATTTGAGATTCTGAATCACATGAATAATATTGTTACTAATTATCTAATGAAAATTTAAATCCAGTAATACTTATTGAGATTGTGCAATGTATGAATGAAATTGCCCTTGTAAACTCTTCCTTTATAGAGGATTGGAGATGCAATAGAAAAGTGCATTGGAAGTTATTCATGCTGTATTTTGCTCACTATTGGTTTTTCTTCATGAGTGACACTGTTCTTGGGTAACAATGGTTTCTGTATTGACAGATAACTTTAAGATGCTTTTTGTCCTTAAATCAAATATGAAAATCATATGCATATGGTACAGTAAACTGGACCTCCACAGAATTGTAATGAATGGCACCAAAAGCACATGCGATTTGTAACGAAGAATAGTTACTCAAAGGAGAAGAGAGAGGAAGCTAGTTCTGATGTATGTAGGAGCAAACATGTACATATATCAGACTTTTGAATCTGATAACATTATGGGAGGTTGTTCATGTGTGGGGAGTTGTCCATAAGTCAAGAGCTGGATGTGTACAGTTTAGCTAACTGCAAAAAAAAAGTTATAGACATGTCAAATAAATCCAGGAAATAGATAAACTAAACTGAGAAACTGAAATGAGGTCAGTTTGAAAACCAAACTTTGATGGTTATGTTGTTGGGCTAATAATCATGAGACCTTGTTCAAATCTCTCTGTGGCAGTTGTGTAACTGAACTTAATTTTTTGACCAATGTTTGAGAAAATAAACATAAAAAATCTGTGCGATTATTAGAAATACTGCATTGATTCATGAATTTCAGGAAATAAACTTGTTACCATGGCGTTACATCAGGTACATTTATTACATAAGGTGATTTTGACATTGTTGTCTCTGTGCCAGTCCTATTCATCATAACCCCAGGTCTGGTGACTTTTTCCAAAACTTGGCTAATTTGCCTTTAATTTAAATGTGCCTTGTCTCTCCTCATCTCTGTGTCTGTTTCAACTGTATAACTTTGAGAGAATGATTCTTTCAATTTCTATTATTGCAAAATACTATATTGTCCTAACTTTCATTCTTTGACTGTTGGTGGCCATGCTGTAAACTCTGGAGCATTCTCCTTTTTAGAATATAGTACAGTACAGCACAGAAACACAATGTAGTGCTGATGTAATTTAACTAGTAATTAAATGCCTGACCAGAATAATCACTACTTTTTACACAATGTCCATATCTCTTCATTCTTTGGACATTCATGTGCTTATCTTAAACACCTCTTATCATATATCCACGATCACGCCTGACAGCACATTCCAAGCATCCAACACTCACTGTGGAAACAAAAAATTGCCCACACATTTCCTTTCCTCTTAGTCCATCTCATCCACTTTAAATGCATTCCTTCTAGTATTGGCAAATAGTATTAGTAAAGGCAACAGTGCCTTTATTTCCTGCAGAGCATCAAAAAGGCTCACCTCTGTCCCAGGATACAGTACTGTTGGACTTTGTACCATTGAGAGCATACTCACCAACTTCATCTCAATGTGGTATGGCAATTGTCCCGTATCGGACTGCAAAGCACTCCAGCATGTGGTGAAAACTGCCCAGCGGATTATCGGTACCCAATTGCCCACCATTGAAAACATCTACCATAAATGCTGCCTGGGCAGGGCGAAAAGCATTATCAAGGATGCATCTCACCCTAACCATGGACTTTTTACTCTCCTCCCATCCGGTCGGCGCTACAGGAGCCTCCACTCCCGCACCAGCAGGCTCAGGAAGAATTTCTTCCCTGAGGCTGTGACCTTGCTGTACCTCACATCACAGTGCTAAGCAGTATTGCACTCATAGTGTTTCAGTATTTTTATATTTGTGTGCTGTAGCACTTTTTATTCGTAGTTATTTTGTAAATAACACTTTTTTGCATTTCTGGTTAAATGCTAACTGCATTTCATTGGCTTTGTATCTGTACTCGGCACAATGACAATAAAGTTGAATCTAATCTAATTAGGTGTTTTGAACCATAGGAAAAGATAACAGCTGTCTTCTTTTAAACAAAACTTTTTGTTAGGTCTCTCTTCAGCCTTGCCTCTCTATGAAAACTGCTCAAGTTTATTCAATATCTCTTTATAGCACATGCCCTCTCATCCAAAATGTATCCTCGCAAGCCTCTTTTGTGTCTCTCCAACGCCTCCACATTTTTTCTATAACGGGGCTGCCAGAGTTGAATGCAACTCTCCAGATGTGGCTTAACCAGAATTTTATAAAACTGTATATATTTTAAAGCTTATCCCAATCAGTATAGCGTTTCCTCCTAATGTAATGAAGTTGTGTGTTGGTTACCCATAATGAAGTGTTTTGATGTTTATTGTCAGTTCGTAGCCCAACAAGCCTCACCTTTGAAAGTGCACTAGTCATTTATCAGGTTGTGATAAAGGAGAAAATAGCATTTACAGAGGTAATGTAAATTGAGGGATTTCTATATGCTCTGCATTATACTAATACCAATGTTGACATTTGACATTGGTGTCTTTAAAATACATGCATTTTGATACAAATTTGCTGATGATACAAAGATTGGAGGTGTAGTGGACAGTGAGGAAGGTTTTCAAAGCTTGCAGAGGGATTTGGAACAGTTGGAAAAATGGGCTGACAAATGGCAGATGGAGTTTAATGCAGACAAGTGTGAGGTATTGCACTTTGGAAGGACAAACCAAGGTAGAACATACAAGGTAAATGGTAGGACACTGAGGGGTACAGTAGAACAGAGGGATCTGGGAATACAGATGCATAATTCCCTAAAAGTGGCGTCACAGGTAGATAGGGCCGTAAAGAGAGCTTTTGGCACATTGGCCTTTATAAATAAAAGTATTGAGTATAAGAGTTGGAATGTTATGGTGAGGTTGTATAAGACATTGGTGAGGCCGAATTTTGGAGTATTGTGTGCAGTTTTGGTCACCTAATTACAGGAAGGTTGAAAGAGTGCAGGGAGAGAAAGGTTGAATAGGTTAGGGCATTATTCCCTGGAGCATAGAAGAATGAGGGGAGATTTGATAGAGGTGTATAAAATTGTGATGGGTATAGATAGAGTGAATACAAGCAGGCTTTTTCCATTGAGGCTAGGGGAGGAAAAAAAACAGGACATGGGCTCAGGGTGAAAAGGGAAAAGTTTAAAGGGAACATTGGGGGGGGGGGCTTCTTCACACAGAGAGCAGGGGGAGTGTGGAATGAGCTGCCAGTTGAAGTGGTGAATGCAGGCTCACTTTTAACATTCAAGAAAAACTTGGACAGGTACATGGATGAGAGGGGTATGGAGGGATATGTGCCAGGTGCAGGTCAGTGGGACTAGGCAGAAAAATGGTTTGGCACAGCCAAGAAGGGCCAAGTGGCCTCTGTGCTGTAATGTTCTATGGTTCTATGATAAATTTAAAAAAAAAATCAGTGATTTTTAATAAATCATAGTGATGCACCATAGTGAAATCACTGAAAGGTGGCTGAGATTATTAAATTCTACACATGCTGCTGCCATTGTAACATTGTAACAAATGAAGAAATATGTAACTTCACAACACAAACAATGAAATGGAATGTTCCTTGCTTAAAGTCAGGACTTGTGAAGTTAGTATAGCTTCTGCATGACTTCCTGGATGACTGGTGACACATGAGTGAGATACAGTGATTGTATTACATTGAGGTAAATATAAGAAAGCCATTTTTCTGCATGGATAATGTTTATAGACATTTCTGCTTATGGAATGTGTGTAACCTTTAGTATAAAATCACATGCTTTCCATGTTGCCGAAGTCTTTGAAATATGAAGTCTAACTTTATATTAATGGTATGTACAGTTTTAATTTCAAATGGGCAGTGGGTCCTTATCCTTCCTGTTTAACTAGCTATCATTTTGAAAATGTTTAGATGTATTCTGTATATTATGATTTTAAATTATAGCTTTTTCACATCTAAGAGCTAGGTTTTTGTACAGTTTTATGTTTTTTTTCATGCATGAGGTGTTACAGTCAGACAAATGATTAGTTGCTGGAAATAGTAGTTAATACATCCCAAGTTGTTTTCTTTGGTCTTGTCTGCATGTCTGAGCCATTTTGCGATTTGTGTACATGCAAGCCTAAAACCAGTGAGCAACTGCGTGCACCTTAGGAATTGGTCCCCGGCCATCTGTTGTTTCATGGAAAATACAGCTTGTGTTTTGGGTTCTACATGAATGTGTAGGAAGGCTTTGACATTCCTATTGTTTGTGTTCAAATGCAAATAATCTTTAGATTGCATAAATCTGGAGATACTTGGCCAGAGGCACGTAGAGAATGGATAAATACAATCCCAACTGCCAAATTATATGATGGTTAATCTGCACTGACTGGCACCCCTCTTAAATAAAGCATTGTCAGTACAAGTTAATAGGTTGTAATCAAGGATTGGGCTGTAATGTGTCTGCATGCAAATGAATTGGGCATTTTGAATTGAGCATTCAAAAGAATGGAATTTGTGTTGCATGGAAAGATTTTAAGTATTTATCTGTAAATAGAATATTTGAAGTATTTATACCCTGTTTTCTGACCTTTTATGTCATTGACATCACTGAACCATGTGCATCTAGAGAGACATGATAGTATATTGTAAACAGATCCATTTGTCTAGTGTGCATAATCTACTTGTGAAAATGGTGTAAGTCAACATGGGTGCTTATTTGCTGAAGATGATTTATTGAGACTGCTTTGTGCATTGTGCAGTTTCTTAAAGACATAGGACTGGAGCAGATTTCTACAGAAGTACCGTGGAGAGCACTCTTAACTGGTTGCATCATCGTCTGGTACAGAGGGGCCATCGCATAGGATTGGAAAAAGCTCATTGTTACCATTAAGGAGAAGGCACAGCAGCCTGAAGATACACAATGTTTTAGGATCTTCCTTCTGTCATCAGATTTCTGAGTGGCCAATTAACCCATATATACTGCATCACAATTTTTTCCTCTCTTTTTACTCTAATTATTAAATATAAATGAATAGTAATTTGCAGCTTTTATTATGGATTACAAAGTTCTGCTGCCACAAAACAACAAATTTCATGACATATGCTAGTGATGTTAAATCTGATTCTGGTTAGAACTATTGCTAGTCGAAGATGTCTTCATTAATCTTTATGCTTGGAGATAGCGTAGGCTGAACAGTGAACAGTTGGTGGCATGCTTTTGTTTGTGAAATTGCCTCATTTTATAATGAGAAGTGTTTTTATGAATGTAAAGGGAAAATGCCTTTGTTCTTCATTGATAATGGCCTGCTATCAAACCTCCATTTGCCAAATTATTATTCAGCTGAATGTTATGAACAAACTTCAGTGCCTCCCTTCCCCTGAGTTAACTCCCATTATTTCCCACCTGATCATCAGCTTTAGGAATTCTGCATGGACATGGAAGTTGTGGTTAACTATTCCCAGCTGCTTATCTTGTACACAGTCCATTGCACTCCTCATGGAAGCTAATGTAGATACACGGTGTTGTTTGAAAGGAAAACACGAGGAAATCTGCAGATGCTGGAAATTCAAGCAACACACACAAAATGCTGGTGGAACGCAGCAGGCCAGGCAGCATCTATAGGGAGAAGCACTGTCAATGTTTCGGGCCGAGAAGGGTCTTGGCCCGAAACGTCGACAGTGCTTCTCCTTATAGATGCTGCCTGGCCTGCTGCGTTCCACCAGCATTTTGTGTGTGTTACACGGTGTTGTGCCTGCTTTCCAGTAAATTGAGAATCCACCTGAGTATCTTTCCCAAGACTGGATCAAGCCCAGGGAATGTTTCCTTCATTCTGGTGGAAGAGGATTTATACAAGGGTCTTAACTAGTTTTTGTTTTGTTTGAATATAAATGTTTTTTCCCCAGATGATTTAGTATTTTGCTTTTAAAATTTAATACTTTAATAGGTTTTTTTGAAATGTTTATGCTGTTGATAAACAGTGTCTTGACAGCTTTCTCTGTTAAACTGGGAGAGTCCCTTAACTGGTTGTCAGAGGTTTTCAGCTACCAGATGTTTTGTCCTATTCGCCCTCCGCATAATCCCATTATGTTGAGTGAGCTCGTGTCGTTATACAGGGCTTCTCTGTTGAGAGTTATCAAGCAGGCTGTGGACTGTACTGGACAAGTCTGAATGGTGGAGGTTAACAGTGATTGTGGGGGTCATGCTGCTTACTTCATATACTGGGCTTTGTGAATGTAGAGCTTTAAGAGGGAAAAAACTGAAAAGGATTTTTTTTTAAAGTCTTATAGGAGAGAATCCCATTTCAGATATTCTATCTGGTATAATTTTTCCATTTGTAATTAAGGTTCATGTATTTTAGCAGGCTGTTTGGCAATGGCGGGCTTCAGAGGTGAATCTTTGCAATGCAAGAATCTGATTTAACTACCTTTTCTTGGTCATGGGGGCTAATTAAAATGGTCTTATCAATATATGAGCAAAGATTGGCTAACAGCATAGAATGATGATCAATCTTGGCCTTTCTGTAGTTTGTGTGTCTCTGTTCTGCATTACTAATTTTTTTTTAAAAAAAATTAGTGTTGTAAAACAAGCTAACAGTGATCATCAACAAAGTTATCATGCTGCAAGGATGTGAGGCTAAGCAGAATAGTGATGTTCATCTTTCATTTCTGTGTAATTCATTTCCAGGATAAATCAAGGTTTCTAAGAGGAAAGAAAACTGGAGGATGGATTTCTTTAGCCAGAGGATAGTGAATTTGTGGAATCCATTGCCAAAGACGATTGTGGAGGCCAAGTCTTTGGGTATATTTAAAGTGAAAGTTGATGGGTTCTTGATTAATTAGTATGTTAAAGGTTACGGCGAGAAGGCAGGAGAATGAGAAAGAGATAATAAATCAGCCATGATGGAATGGTGGAGCAGACTTGATGGGCCAAATGGCCTAATTCTGCTCCTATGTCTTGTGGACTAAAATCTTAAAATAATCATATTCACACTGCAGTGAACATTAATTCAAGATTGTTTAATGTCATTTCCAATACACAAGTGTAAAGGAGAGCAAAATAATTGTTACTCTGGATCTGATGCAGCACAAAAACAGCACACAAGATAAAGAACACAATAATAATAAGCAAAAACACATAAATTAACTTGTTTACATAGATGATTTTATGTCCAAAAAATGAAACTCTGTGAAAAAGGTGACTAACAAGAAATAAAGTAGTGGTGGGGAAAAGGCCGTGACCTTCCATCTTATCCATATCCTTTATTTCTTTATAAACCTGTGAGGTCACCCCTCGTTTTCTGGGCATTGGTGGCTTTATTATCCAAATTCTCCAGAGATTATGTAAGTGCAGGGATAGGGCATCTGCCAATGTGAGGTGTTAATAAGAGCAAAGGCAGATGTAACTGAATCATTGCTTTCTACACACTGGAATAATTGAGGGACAAGCATTTCTCCCACCTGAACTTAGAAGGTTGTAAAATCTGTTATGAATTCTGGATATCATATTGTGCAAATAGCTCAAAGATTTTAAGATTCCTGCTTGATCAATTATAATTGCTGAATAAAAATGATATATTTGAAAAGGCACCAAAGGGAAAATAATTGTTTAAATATCCTTCCAGTTTACATCTCTTCACCAAGTTTGGTTAAAACTGATGACTTGTGTGAATCTGGATGCTGTGCTCTCTTCCACTTCATTAAAGCCTTGATTGTAAGTATTAGTAGGCAATTTGAATATGGGAAACGTAGATAAAGTCAATCTTTCTTCACCAGTGCTGTTCCAATAGCAGTTCTTGGATCATCTAAGTTGTGCTTTTGCTGTTTTCCCATTTACCTTCTAATACCTAGATTAAAACTGTCTACACTTTACAAAAAGCTATTTATACTATGTTTCTCAACACATGCCAGTAATAACTCTGATTTTGATTCCATTTCCTTTATGCACTTTTCCTTTCAATTTTGTGATCTTCTTGAATGACAGAGCAGGCTTGAAGGGCCGAATGTCTTGAGATTGCTCATATTTCTTACTATCACTTATTCTGACAGGAAACACTGACTACATAGCACTTGGGCAAAATAAAAAGCGCCTTTGAGTGTTTTCATGCACCAGACTATTGGCAAATAGATCTTGTGCAGCCAGTGGTAAAAGTTTAGTAAACCTGTCAGGTTTTTAAGGCAAACTAAGCATTGAATTTGATGTTGCTGATGGCTGCATAAAACCTCGTCAAACTGTGGTATAGCTTGCATGGTAATTTAAGAGTGCCGTTTCAATGTACATTCACGAGACCACACAGGATTAGGGAAGCTAGTTACCTTCCTACTTGCAGATTGGTTTAGTACCAATATGTCTTCAGCTTAGTCATTTAAGATTTCCCACAGAACAATAAAGTAATTGAGACCAGTAAAGATTTTACCTGATACAAATGTGATGTTTAGAAAGATCTATGAGCAGTATTTAAAGATTTTATATCTTTTTAAGTGACTTTTGCTGACTTCCCTACCCATTTTTACTCCATTTAATTGCCAGTTAAATCTGCTGTACACTCTTTTACAATATATATTTGGATTTCAATGTATAATTTGACTCACTCATGACAATTCCTTGATATTTAACCCTAATGGTGGCTTCTCCAGTGTTTATGTATTTTAATTCAAAACATCCCCTTTTTCTGCAAATGTATGGCCATCTAAAAGTGGGGAGCTTAGAATATGTCAGTTAACGGCTATAGATGAGCTGTCTCAACAGTGTATGAGTCAGCGAGGCCTGGGATTGGAAGCCGCCTGAGTCTGGTGGTCAGTGTTTTGTGATCGCTGAATCTTGGGATCAGTCCCAAAGGTCAAAGACTGATGCTGGTGAATCTGGAAGTTGAACCCCTGGCTGGGGTTGGTGGTCCAGACGTTGGGCCAGAGACTGAGGAGTAAAGATCCAGGGATAATTTGTCCTGGGTGGGAGACATGGGTGAATGGGAGGGAATGCTGTTGTTGCTGTGTTGTTCTGCTAAACACCCTGGTGTTGGTGCTGGATTATGTGGTGACATTTGTAGGCTACCCCAAGCACATGGTTGTGTTGCAATGGTTGTTTCTACAAATAACACATTTCACTGTATGTTTCAATGTATGGTACTATGTAAAAGTGTTGGGCACATAGAGCTAGGTGCCTCAGACTTGCACAGTGCTGTATTTGTCAATGTAGAGTAGAGAATAAGTTTGTAAATCTGGTTGGAGCAAAAGATGTTGGGAATAGTGAGTGTAGAGTGCTGCAGGAGAGGTGTGGGACAGGTGGGGGGTGGCATGGGTGCAGATGCACCCAACCCTGACCCATTAGGCAAGGTTATTTGATTCCAAACAGTAAGCTTGTTGATCATAACAGGATCTCTCTCTGGTGTTTCCCGCTCCTTCCCCTCTCCCTTCTCCTTTTCCCAACCATGAATTCCCTTTTCCTGCCCCTTTCCTACTCTCAGTCCACAATGGAGACTCGTATCAGAATCAGGATTATCATCACTCAAGTATGTTATGAAATTTGTTTTTTTTGTGGCATCAGTGCAGTGCAATACATAAACTTACTGCAGTACTGTACAGAAGTCTTAGACAATGCTCTTAATCTTCAGTCTTTTGCTTAGATGTTCAAAGTCTTTGCTTGCACATTTGGTTTAATGGTGAATTTTCACATTAATGTGTGCTTGCACCAATATGTGGTTCCCAAAGTATGGAAACTAGTGCACATTTTTTTTTTTAGCAACTTTGTTTTGCAGATATAAACCCCAGTCTCTTGTATGTTTCAGTTACAGAGTCATTGGTGACTTTGTACTTGGCATCCAAATATGTACAAATACAAATGTTATCTGCCTACTGCATCTCAATACTGAGGTTGGAGTGACCTTGACTTTGGAGAGGAGGTGATTTATGTTTAAAAAGTTTCCATATTGTTCTGTAGATTTACTTCAAACCAGTGCTGTGAGTAGACCTGTATTACTGGGATTCACTGTTTTTTTTGTTGTAATTAAGAGGAATCTTGAACATTATTTGCCAGCCTGTCCCCTCTAATGAAAAGTTATCTGGCTAGTGGTGCAGACAGGTGATAGTGCATGATGATCCCTAGTTCAGTATTGTTCAGTTGCTTATATATTTTGTCAGATTCTTTTCCTACTTTTTCACACTTGCATTTTAACTGTGTGATTTTTAAATAAAGCTTTGAGGCAAAAATCAAATGGTAACAATCCTGGACCAGCTTTTGGTTCCAAAATCTTTACTGGGTAATGGTAAGTCTCTGAAAACCAATAAGATTAGAAGGAAGCTGCAGTCTATGTGAGCTGATATTCAAATAAGGCTTGTGGAGCAGTAGTATCAAAGAAGGTTGTGCTGACTCAACCTTGTAACCATGCCTTTGGAATTTAATGTTTTGATGTATGGGAAATCCTAAACACCAACATTCTTTCAAAGGGAGGATTGCTATCACATTGGGTGTGTGTCTTGTGTGTGGTATTCTATGAACTCTCAAATGCCTATTACATTACAAGATTGGCTGAAATTCAAATGGCAACCACAGAATGCCAACTGTTCTGGACTTCTTGTAGGCTCTGAATGACAATTCCTACCATCTGGATTCTGATAGCAATGTTGTAGCCACCTTAAGGGATGTATGAAAAGGGAAGTGTTTCTTTTCAGAGTCCTTGCTGAGGTATGCAGTATGAATCAAAATACTTAGTGTAAAATTGTAAACAGAGAGCGAAGTGGGAGGATAAGAAAAATAAGAGTGAGACAAAAAGAGCAAATTTCAAAGTAGTTCCAACAAGTAAAAGTCATGGTAGCATAGCTGTTAGAGTGTCACAATTACAGCTCAGGATATTAGAGTTCAGAGTTCAATTCTGGCGTCCTCTGTAAGAGAGTTCATACGTTCTTCCCATGACTGCATGGGTTTCCTCCAGGTTCCATTTATTATTGGAGAATGTACACAGTATAGAACCTGTATTACCTGAAATGTCTGCGGACATCCATGAAAAACGGAACCCCAAAGTCCCCATCCCCCCTCCCCTGAACAAGCAGCAGCAAGCATCAACCTGCCTGTTTCAGCAAAAAAATCCGCACCCTCCACTCATCCAGCAACAGCAAAGCACTGGGAGAGACCATGATCTGCAGTCAACAAAAATAAATATTGTTTACCAGACAGTTCGACATGCCATGGGCTCTCTCTCTCCCTCTTTCACTAACCAGGACAGTGAATGGGGAAACTGACCGTCACTATTTAGGTGTTACGGTGTGCAGCGCTGCTTTTTTATTTGGAGATTCCTGACATGAGAATGGGCAGCAATCTCTTCTCATCAACCCCCCACTCCCATTGAGAGAGAATACGATTGCCTGACTACAGAGACCTCCGTCCATAGCCTGCCACAGTGAATTCCTTCTCCTGCGACACCTCAGTTTGGCAACAACGGCCTACAATTTCCTCCCACAGTCCAAAGAGGTACTAGTTAGTAGGTTTAATTGGTCATTGTAACTTATCCTATGATTAGGCTAGTGTTGCTGGGCAGTGCGGCTTGTTTGGCCAAAAGGTTCTGCTCTGTGCTGGAATGAGCCTCTATAGCTCTACCTGTAAATACAGTTTGCTTTATAAGTTGGACTTTATTCATTGTAAGATGGCAGGGAGCTCAGATGCAGCAGCCACTCTGGGTCCAAACAAATGTGTTTTTATTCGTCTTGTATGTCGTTTTTACAATTGCAAGTCACTACTAGATACTAAGAAGATCAAGTTCTGCAGAACAACCCCATCAGTAATCGCCCAACAATGATAGAGCTGGACTTAATCCAGCTCAGATGTTGTCACCTGGACTTCTTGTATACTGTCATGCCAAGAAGGTGCCAAGGAGTGATTGTCTGGGACATTTTTATTGTGATCACAAGGCCCTGTGGACATTGGTAATGTAGAATACTGCAAGTGCAGTTCACTGGTTCATTGCTTTAGATGTGGTGAGGCCTAGGCCGGGCTGTGGGGTCGATTGTGGCAGGCGATCAGGCAAGTAGGTGCTGCTCTCTGGTGTTTGCTCAATGGAAGAACAAGCTGGACCGGGACAATTTGCCATCAGTCTAATCATGCCATGCAGGGACTCGGGCTATATTATTTTGTTCTCTTTGTGACTATGTTTTTTTTTCTGAAATTGTAACCATATGTACTGTTTGTGCTATGGGTTATATGTTTTGCACCTTGGACCTGGAGAAACACTCTTTTGTTTGTCTGTTTTCATGTATGTGAATGATAATTAAACTTGAGCTTGATCTTTAAAAATCCCATACTCTGAATAGGCCGGACTAGGTTTTAGACATTAGTTGTAACTACTGCAACTGCACAGACTTGCATTTGGTTTCTATATTCGATCTGTGGGTGATATGGAGGAAATTAAGGTGAGGAGTTATATGGGCGGCAGGGTTTGAGGGTCAGCACAACATTGTGGGCCAAAGGGCCTGTAATGTGCCGTACTATTCTATGTTCTATGATATAAATTTGCAGTGGAGATTCTGGACAAATTGAAGGGCAGCTTTCTGATTTCTGTGTGAAATGTATAGATGTGAAGTTTGCTGTTTGATTAACACCATGATAGCTCTGTTGGACTTGATATTATTCTTAATGCTGAGTCTGGAGCATTATAAGAGCAGTTGGTAGGAGTTGCAAATTGCATAGAATTTCAATTAAGATAGTTGGGTTATAAATTCAAGCACTTATATATTTTACATGACTTAGAAACACCGTAAGGAAATTAGATTTTCTGAATAATTTTGAAGAAAGATGGAAATGCCTGAATTTCAATTGTTACCAAATTAACTTGAAATTGATGTTTCACATTTACATCAATTGATCTTTGGAATACTAAGCTGTTGGCCTGTATGATGTTGAAATGAAAGATGATTCAGACTGGATACAATCTCTTGATGTTTGTAAAAGATGATGTCTGGCTTTTTTCAAATATTCATTTTAAAGGGTAGACCTCAAATTGTGGCAAGAAGTGAAACAAAGAAAACAAAACTTTGTCTTCATGAGATTTAGTCAGGGAATGTTTTCTTTTTCATTCCATATTGCCCCCATAACTACTTCTCATCTGTATATTCAATACAGTTATTGTAGCAAAGGTACCCCAGTGTGCTTCACAAGGGTGTTGTAAAATGAAAAATTGATTTCCAAAAACATTGCTAAAGAGTAAGTGGAAGTATGGAAATAATCTATAAATCCCTATTGTGTGTAAATTATTTCTTTGGTTTGGTTTACATTTTTTGATAATCAAGTTTTATGAAAGTGTAAATTTAATGCTTTGGAATAGAGTTGTTTAGACTTAACATTGGCAGAATTCAGGTTTGAAACTATCTCTATAAAACCATATAGGGAATTGTATAGCGGAATAGTAACCCATTCGGCCCCTTGGTTGCTGTGTGTAAGTCAATAGGATGATGGACGATCTGTCAGTACTCAAATCTACTCACCTTCTTCCATGTAACCCTCATTTCCCATAGTGATTAGCTTTAAGTATACTCAAGGTTTCTACCCCTACAGCTCTGTGACAAGCATCTCTAAAGACACACAGAACTCTGAGAGAAGAACTTCTTCCTAATCTCAGTCTGGAGACACATCTGGAGAAGAAGGATGCTTATGTAAGAATGTTGTTCTTGGACTACAGTTCAGCATTTAACACCATAATTCCCTCCAGGCTTGACCGGAAGCTCAGTGACCTCAACCTTGACCCCACCTTGTGCAGCTGGATCCTGGACTTCCTGTCAGATCGCTGGTAGGCGTAAGATTGGGCTCCCTCACCTCCATCCCTCTGACTCTCAACACAGGAGCCCTGCAGAGCTGTTTACTAAATCCCCTCCTTTACTCCTTGTGTCGCCACCCACAACTCTAATCTGCTAATTAAATATGCTGACATTACATTGATTGGCCTAATCTCAAACAATAACAAGGTGGCCTACAGGGAAGAAGTCATCTCTCTGACACAGTGGTATCAAGAAAACAACCTCCCCCACAGTGTTGCAAAAACAAAGGAGCTGGTTGTGGATTACAAGGGGAATGGGGATGGGCTAACCACTATTGACATCAATGGATCTGGGGTTGAGAAGCTTGCCTCTCATTATTCTAAACTCAGATGAGTATAATTCCAATTTATGTAAATTTTTTCCTCATTGGACAGTCCTATACCTCGAATCATTCTAGTTGATCTCAGAACTGCTTCCAGTGAAATAATATCCCTCCTTAAATAGGGCAACTACAATTGCTCATGCTTATCAAAGTACATACATGTCACCATATACTATCCTGAGATTTATTTTCTTGTAGGCAGACATGCTACACTACAGTATTGTAGTAGTTAGCGTGACACTATTATAGCTCAGGTGTCTCAATTCAGTGTGGTCTGTAAGAAGTTTGTAAACTCTCCCTGTGAATCGCATGGATTTCCTCTGTGTGCTGTAGTTTCCTCCCACAGTCCAAAGACTGTTACTGGTTAGAAAGTTAACTGGTCATTGTAATTTGACCTGTGATTGGGCTAGGGTTAAATAGGTGAGTTGTTGGGTTAAATGTGGTGCGGATCATTGAGCCAGAGGGCCTGTTCCACTCTGTATCTCTTAAGTAATTTCACAGTAGAACAAATAAGTACAATAGAATCAATGAAAAACTACACAAACTGACAAACAACTAATGTGCAGAAGAAGGCATTGTGCAAATACAAAAAAAAGTAAATAATACTGAGAGCTTGAGTAGTAGATTCTTGAAAATGTCTCCATAGGTTGTGATCAGTTCAGTGTTAAGGTGAGTGAAGTTATCTACAAACAAGACAAAATCTGATGTTGGAGGAACTCAGCAGGCCAGGCAACATCTATGGGGAAAAAAGTACAGTCGATGTTTCAGGCTGAAAGTTATCTATGGCGGTTCAGGAAGTTTTGGAAGGTGCATCTATGGAAGTTTGGTTTGACTTTGGAAGGAAGAACAAAAAAAAACATTGGTGGCACATTTGCACATTTTCCTCTTTCCAGCCACATTTGTGCGTCAGAACTTCAAAACAGTGTTGCTGAACACTTCCATTTCCTATAGCTGCTGTATACCAGTATGCTTGAGTGAGGCAGACAAATTACATATAGTCCCGTGGATTTATGGCCAACTAGAATTTAGTTAATTTAGTGAAGACGCTCAAGCTCCTTTTGCGCTGAACTTGTCCAACTGGGAGATTGAGAGGAGCCTTTCATCTTATCATTATGGCCTGTATCTGCACCCTGGTCTCAGATGAAAGGGTAGTATATTAATCTACTGTGCCAGTCAGTCCAAATCTTTACAGTTTTTCCTGATCAGAAGTCTCATCCTGAATGAATCAAGAGTTGCTTATTTCTGTGAAGCTTCCATGTTTTTGTTTATTTTTTAAGAATGCAATCCCTATGTCTTTAAAAAGAACGCCTTTTTCATATCAGTAGTTTCCCATCTGCTTTACTCTTTCTAATGGTTCATTATGTAGTACTGTTCAGTCTGCTGTTTGTCGCTCATTTATCAAATAAATTTTAGCCATCTCAGATTCAGATTCAGTTTATTGTCATTTAAAAACCACAAATGCAATGCAGTTAAAAAATGAGACAACGTTCCTCCAGAATGATATCAACAAAGCACATGACAAAATAGACTACACCAGAAAATCCACATAACATTTGGCAATCCCCAGTCCAGAGTCTGGAGAGGCTGCTGCGTATTAGTATCGCGCTCTTAGCGCGTTCCCCGGAAAGGAGCTCCAAACCTTCTACCACTCACAACCACACCCCCTGCCTGTACATCATTTCCTTGGCTTCCTTCCTGATTCTTTTGGCCTTTGTACTCAATGTACTCCCTCAGTAGTCTGCTGAGTGAAGTAAATGTTTAACAGTAGATGGAATTTCAGGCAAGGTCTATTTGATTTCATTATTTACAGATACAGAACAGGCTCTTCTGGTCCAATGAGCCACACCACCCACCTATTTAACCTGAGCATAATCTCAGGACAATTTACAATGATCAAGTGACCTACTAATTAGTACATCTTTGGACATTTATATATATCATCTGTTATGAGCAGAGAGACAACATCTGCCGGAAGTAAATTCCTTGTATGTGTACAGGTACTTGGCGATTAAAGTCTGATTCTGATTCTGTGGGAGGAAACCCACATACTTCATGGAAAGGACATACAAACTTTTTACAGATGGCGATGGAATTGAACTCCAGCACCTTGACCTGTAAAGTGTTGTGCTAACTGCTTTGCCACCATGCTTAGAAAAAAAAATCTTAAGGAACCCTGTGTTGAAATGCTGGGAGATCTATTAATAAATAAGTTATGGGCCTTTTAAGCTGTAGTTCTGTGATGATATCTAGACCATTTACATTTTTCCCCCCAAGGAAAAACAACTGAAAACCAGAGGACTTAAGCTTAAGGTGAGAGGAGTAAGATTTAAAAGGGAGCTGAGGGGCATTTTCTTAATGCAGATGACAGTGTATATAAGGAAAGAACTGCCTGAGGCGGGTACAGCATCAGTGTTCAAATGACATTTGTGTAAGTACATGGATAGAAGTTTTGTGGGATGTGGGCTGGCAGACAGGACTTAGTTGGCGGGCACCATTGTCTCCATGGATAAGTTGCACAAGTGGCCTGTTTCCATGCTATATTACTTCATGACTTGATGGTCATTGTGTTTTTAGAGGAATGAAAGCTAGTCTTTCAGCCGCTGCTCTCAAAGTTTAAAGAAATTAAGATGGGTGTTTAGCATTAGCACAATCTACAGCACCAGCCTGTAAGATCAGGGGCTGATTCCCATCATTGCCTTTAAGGAGCTTGTCCATTCTCTCCGTAATGGTGTGAGTTTCCTCTATGTACTCTGGCTTCCTCCCACATTCCAGAGATGTAAATTAGGACCAGTGAGTTATGGGTATGTTATGTTGGCACCAGATGCACGGTGACACTTGTGTGCTGCCAAGTGCAATCTTCACTGATTTGATATGATGAAAATGATCCATTTCACTGTATGTTTAGATGTACATATGACAAATAAAGCTAATTTTTAAACAAATCTTTAGAAATTCCATGAGAAGAAAGAAGGGGATTGGGAAGGAGTACAGAAAATGCTGGAGGAACTCAGCAGGTCAGGCAACATCTATGAAAATGAATAAACAGTCCAATGTTTCAAGCCAAGACCCTTCATAAGATTGGGAAGGAAGTTACCGTTTAAATACTTGGAAAATGTACAGTAACATTGACAGCTTGTGAACAACTAGCTTAACTCAACCGGTGTTAAGCCACCGAGATGTTTGTGGTTTTAAACTGTATTGAAGTTTTCTTCCATTTGATGTCAGATTAAAGTATCAAGCGAGGCCTGATATGGATTGATCTTGTATGTTTGTTGCGGTATGGAAAATGCTTCAGTACAATTGAGGCAGTGACGTGTATTTGAGGGGGAATTTTACAATTCAGTTGTGTTAAGGAACCAAAAATTTTGCATTGTGTTGAAATACAAATTAATTATGATTGCAGTTTGGATTTATCAGTTTTGATACTGAATGTTATGACACTAATAGAGGCATTCAGTTCTAACCTGAGAAACAGGTTTAATATCACTGAAGTATGTTATGAAATTTGCTATTTGGTAGCAGTACAGTGTAATACATAACAATACTATAAATTACAATAAGAAATATACTGTATATACAGACTGTACAAGTTAAAAAGGAATGCAAAAATAGGTAATGTTTACAGGTTGGTTCACTGGTCATTAGAATCTGATGGCAGAGGGGAAAAAGCTTTTCCTAAAACTTTGAGTGTATGTCTTCAAGCTCCTGTACCACCTCCCTGTTGGTGGTAATGAGAAGAGGGCATGTCCTGGGTGATGGGGGTCCTTAACAGTGGATTTTTTGAGGCATCACCTTTTAAAGATGTCATCAATACTGGGGGAGGCTCGTGTCCATGGTGGAGCTGGCTGAGTTTGAAGCTTTTTCTGATCTTGTGCAATAACCCCTCCATACCAGGTGGTGATGCAATTAGTTAGAATACTCTTCACGGTATATCTGAAGAATTTGTAGAAACCTACTTCCCAATATGATGTTCTTGTGTTCTTATGATAACTCACTGATAAATGCTGGTTTATGCCATCTATCTTCCTCTCGTAGGCTCTTCTCCATCTTCTTGAGTCTATTCCCCAGTGTCAGAGATCCTTCTTTTGGCAAGTGCAGTAATGTATTTAATGATTAGGAAAGGTAGTCAGAAGGGACCCCAGCATCATGATGTAGATGTTCCAGCTGAGGTCCTCTGCAAGCATGCACTTCAAAACTCTCAGCCAACTTAGGATATCCTGCCCAAACAAAAACGTTGGTGTACAATTTAGTTAACATAATTTTTTGTCATATACATTTACATTTATTAGGAAATTGCTGGTGCATTGGTTAGGGCATGACATACTGTACAACAAACAAATAACATTCTAAATGGTAAAGAATAAAGAAATGTGTAAATAAAGTTAGAGGTTAAAGTATTGATATGGAATAAAATGTGCATAAGTACATAAATACCAGCATGTATTAACTGATAATGATTGAAAGGCTTTCCTGAAGGCTTAGCTTTCAGAGTTTTTAGTTGACAGTAGTTGTAATGGTTTTAGATTTCTAAGGTTTTTCTCTTTTGTGATATCTTTCTAAATAGTTATTTTCAAAATCTATCACCCTGATTGTGTTGATGCAGGAAAGAGTGTAGTTGGCTTCTCTTTAACCTTCTGCAGTTTTAATCCTGGTAATCTTCTTGTTTGCCATTGAAAGAAGTACACAAAGTGATGGCATCATGACATTAATATCACTGAGCTCATGATACTTGAAAGCACCTGGGATATGAAAATATAAATGCACTTATTGAGCCTGCTTCAACCTTTCTCCCTATCTCTCTTATAGGCTGAAGACTAAGTGTAATTAGGAATCCCCAGCTATTTTTAACAGAAGCATCATCTCAGCTTGTGGGTTATCAAATTTGGCAGCATATTCCTTTCTCTTTGCTAGCCGTATGGAACTCACTTATTAGAAACTGGCACCACGACTGACTTTAAAGCATTCTGAAAAATCATTTGATGTAGCTGTCATAAAACGTGAATAGTTGAAACAGTGTTTTAATATCTAGGGAAATGCACATACAAACCACTTCACTTGTAAGTTTCCCTGCAACTGAGCAGGTAAAACCAATTGTAGACTGTTGTGAAGTATCACTTTGAGCATTTGTTTTGTTGAAATTTCAAAAGTCTTTTGTGATTCCTATTTTTGTTCTTACTCAGAAAGAGCACATTTGCAAAGATCTGTGCATCTGTTCGTTATTGCACTGGTTACTAAGTTTTTCCTTCTGTAATTGCTCCTGTCATATGGAAAGGTGAAGGTATTGTTGCAGGAGGAATATAGCTATGCAGGGCATTGGCACTGTATTACAGGTGCCCCCCGCTTTACGAATGTTCGCTTTACACCGCTTCGCTTTTACAAACGGCCTACATTAGTAAACTGTTTGCGCATTACAAAGAGGGTTTTTGCTTTTACGAAAATTTTTCCCATATAAGTTAATGGTTCTTCGCTTTACACCATTTTGGCTTAAGAAAGGTTTCATAGTAACGCTCTACATTTGTAAAGGTGGGGGGGACACCTGTATTCAGTGCTATGGATGGAGTGTGATTATTACCTCTTTCATTGCTTTCCTTGCATGTCTGCACTGAAAACATATTTTGCATTCCACTGTTTGAGGTAGAACATGTATTTTACATCATAACCCACCTGTCTGTAGGAACATGAACATCTGTGTGGTAAAACTCTACAGGTGTTTGTATTTGGCAATGATACCTGTCAATTAAAACTCCCAGTAGCATAAACTACAGTGGCTGTTTAGATGGAATATATAAAATTGTAATAGACAAATCAGGAGAATGGACAATGAAATGGTAGACATAATATAGTGTAGGGAAGAGCATGATCATGTGCTTTTGTAGAGGAATAAGGTGGAAACCATTTTCTAAACAGGAAGAAAATTCAGTAATCATTGGTGCAAAGGGACTTTTGGGAGTCCTCATGCAGGATTTCCCAAAGGTTAACTTGCAGGTTGAGTTGGTGATAAGGAATACAAATGCAAAGTTACCATTTATTTCAAGAGGACTAGAATATAAAAGCTAGGATGCGGTGTAGAGGCTTTATAAGCTTGGTCAGACTGCACTTGGAGTGTTGTGAGTAGCTTTAGGATCCTTATCTAAGGGTTGTACTGGCATTGGAGTGGGTCCAGAGGAGGTTCATGGGAATGATCCCATGAAATGTATGAGGAGCATTTGATGCTCTCGGCCTGTACTTGCTGGGGTTTAAAAAAAAGAGGGGGGGAAGGGACATGGAGAGGATGTTTCCTTAGTGGGGGAGTCTAGGACCAGAGGACACCGCCTCTGAGTGCAAGAATGTTCTTTTAGAGATGAGGAATTGCTTTAGTCAGTGGGTAGTGAATTTGTGGAATTCATTGCCACAGATGGTTGTCGAGAGGCCAAGTCATGGATATATTTAAAGTGGAGGTTAGTAGGTTCTTGATCAGTAATTATGTCAAAGATTGTGGAGAGGAGGAGGAGGATGGCTTTGAGAAGGATAATAAATCAGTCATGATAGAATAGCAGAGCAGATTCAAAGGGATGAATGGCCTAACTTTGCTTCTGTGTCTGATGGTCTAAATTCAAAAGTGGGTAGAAAATGTAAAATTGTAAATGTAATCTGAATGTGGAGTGGCTTAAGGCTGTAATGCATTTGTAAAGGGTTCAGCTGATACATAAGAGCTACTTGCTCTCTGGTGTTTTAATTTTGATGTTAACCCTCTGTCACTTGCTGAAATCTTTTCAAAACATGAACTTGTATATTTTACAGAATGTAAGTGTCAGTTACCATCTAGATATTTTAATACTGCAATGATGTATAAAAAATGCCTGCAGTTAATGTTCCAGTGCACTTTTAGTTTATTCCAAGTTGGTACTATAAGTTATACTCCTAGCGATACACAAGTATCCCCTGTGTTATAGGGATGAAGTTGTGTTCTAGGGATAATAAATCGGTCATGTTGTCTTATGTTGTGATTTTCTTGAGCTTGAAACTTTTTCATCTGTGCATGAGTTGAAAAGAAATGTTGATTTATTTGCACTTTTCCCCCTCATAAAATCGCTCTCTCACCGGGTCTCGCGCTCCCCATGACTGTGAGGATTTCCTCTAGGTGCTCTGGTTTTGTGTAACAATCCAAAGCTGTACCATTTGGTAAGTTAATTGGTCATTTTAAATTGATTAGGCTAGGATTAAAGCAAGGGATTGCTGGGCGGCGAGGAGTGCGTGTGTGTGTTATATGAAATAGAAAAATATGTTTAGTTAATTGTAGCATAAAGCAAATTTTTCTTCAAGGATGATCTGGTGAAATTGTTGCAAATGTCAGTTGATGTGCATGTGCAGTTGATAATAATTAAACTACCAAGATTGATTCAGTTTATATCAAATCAATTAAACACTATGTACTGAAGGTTATGTTCCACAACTCGGGAATTTAAAACGTTTGGTGAAAAGGCAGTTATGTAAATAATAGTAAGTTTAAGTAAGCAGTGGGGCAAGTTTTTTTTTAAAGAAATAACCTATCATGTTAGCAGTTAAACAGCCAAGATTGATTTGATGTATGTATCAATCAACTAGCTTCCACAGTGTATTTAAAACGTTTGCTTCTTTTGCATGTGAGGAAACCAAGGAGTGGTAAATGTAAAGAAATGATGGAGTGTTATTTTTAAAGGTATAATCTGATATACTGTCCCTGGCAAACTTGCATCAATATCCATTCTTCTTATTTTACTGTGCATTTTATGATGAAACTTTTATTATCCATCCAACCAAACTGTTACTGTTTTTGAATGTTATTTTTTTCTTGCAGGTAACTACCTTTCATCAAAATGCGTAACCTAAAGTGTTATAAAGCACTACAGCACAACAACAATCCCTTCGACCCATCTGGTCCGTGTTGAACTATAAATCTGCCTAGTCCTATCAACCTGCACCTGACCCATAATCCTCCATACTTCTCTCATCTGTGTACCCTTCCATGTTTATCAATATGTTGCAATCAAACCTGCATCAACCATACTCACACCACCTTCTGAGTGAAGAAGTTGCCCCTCAGGTTCCCCTTAAATATTTTGCCTTTCACCTTTAACCTACAACTTCTAGTTCTAGTCTCACCCAACCTAATGGAAAAAGCCTGCTTGCATTGACTCTATCTATATCCCCCTTATAATTTTATATACCTCTATCAAATCTCTCCTCATTCAAATATACTCCAGGGAATTGTTTTTATTGCTTTCTTTCCTTTTGTCATGTTTGTCAGATACCAAATGCTCCAAAGCATACAGTGGCATGTAAAGGTTTGGGCACCCCTTGTCAAAATTTCTGTTACTGTGAATAGCTAAGTGAGTAAAAGATGACCTGATTTTCAAAAGGCATAAAGTTAAAGATGACACATTTCTTTAATACTTTAAGCAAGATTACTTTTTTATTTCCATCTTTAACAGTTTCAAAATAACAAAAAAGGAAAAGGGCCCGAAGCAAAAGTTTGGGCACCCTGCATGGTCAGTACTTAGTAACACCCCTTTTGGCAAGTATCACAGCTTTTAAACACTTTCTGTAGCCAGCTAAGAGTCTTTCAATTCTTCTTTGGGGGATTTTCACCCATTCTTCCTTGCAAAAGACTTCAAGTTCTATGAGATTCTTGGGCCGTCTTGCATGCACTGCTCTTTGAGGTTGAGCCACAGATTTTCGATGATGTTTAGATCGGGACTGTGAGGGCCATGGCAAAACCTTCAGCTTGCGCATCTTGAGGTAGTCCATTATGGATTTTGAGGTGTGTTTAGGATCATTATTCTGTTGTAGAAGCCAGCCTCTTTTCATATTCAGCCTTTTCACAGACAGTGTAATGTTTGCTTCCAGAATTTGCTGGTATTTAATTGAATTCATTCTTCCCTCTACCAGTGAAATGTTCCCTGTGCCACTGGCTACAACACAAGCCCAAAGCATGATCGATCCACCCCCATGCCTAACAGTTGGAGAGATGTTCTTTTCATGAAACTCTGCACCCTTTTTTCTCCAAACATACCTTTGCTCATTGTGGCCAAAAAGTTCTATTTTAACTTCATCAGTCCACAGGACTTGTTTCCAAAAGGCATCAAGCTTGTTTAGATGTTCCTTTGCAAAGTTCTGATACTGAATTTTGTGGTGAGGATGCAGGAAAAGTTTTCTTCTGATGACTCTTCCATGAAGGTCATATTTGTGCAAGTGTTGTGGCACAGTAGAAGAGTGCACCAGCACTCCAGAGTCTGTTAAATCTTCCTGAAGGTCTTTTGCAGTCAGACGGGGAGGTTTTGATTTGTCTTTCTAGCAATCCTATGAGCAGTTCTCTCGGAAAGTTTTCTTGGTCTTCCAGACCTCAACTTGACCTCCACCATTCCTGTTAACTGCCATTTCTTAATTACATTACAAACTGAGGAAACGGCTACCTGAAAACGTTTTGCTATCTTCTTATAGCCTTCTCCTGCTTTGTGGGCGTCATTTATTTTAATTTTCAGAGTGCTAGGCAGCTGCTCAGAGGAGCCCATGGCTGCTGATTGTTGGGGCAAAGTTTGAGGAGTCAGGGTATTTATAAAGCTTTGAAATTTGCATCACTTGGCCTTTCCTAACGATGACTGTGAACAAGCCATAGCCCTAACAAACTAATTAAGGTCTGAGACCTTGGTAAAAGTTATCTGAGAGCTCAAATCTTTTGGGGTGCCCAAACTTATGCATGGTGCTCCTTTCCTTTTTTTCACTCTAAAATTGTACAAAACAAAAATAATACACTAATCTTGCTCAAACTGTTGAAAAGAATGTTTCATCTTTAACTTTGACTTTTGGAGATCAGTTCACCTTCTATTCACTTAACTATTCAGAGTAACAGAAATTTTGCAGAAATTTTGGGTGCGCAAACATTTGCATGCCACTGTATTAATTCTTGCTTTCAGCTTCTTAGTGTTCATTACAAAATGTATAAATATCTTTAATGAAATCTGGATACACCATTTTATGAAAAAGATTTAAATCTTGTCATTAGTTTCAACATTTTAGGGATATAGAAACATGGAAGGTATAGGACCTCAAGCCTACAATTGTGGCTGAACCTTTATCCATCATATCTTTACTTTCTCCTCAACTATCTCTCTCACCACAAATTCTGTTTGCAGACAGAAGCCTTATTGTTTTAATACTCAATTTTGAATAATGTTAAAAATTGTTGTTTTAATATAAATTTTATGCATTTATGCAAAAAATACTTAGAGCTTTGAATTAAATGGAGAACATAAGTGACTTCATGTTTTGGTCTTGAGTTTGATCACACAAGAACCCAAGGTATGATGAGCCTTGAAGACAAAATGATTCTGAAATAGAATATGATTTCAGTCTAGTTTTTCTTGCGGTTTTTATTCTCTTTATTGATTTTTTTTTCTCATGATGGTATTGGTTCCTTGTTCAAGTGAATAGCGTGAGTTATATACTAGAATACACTCATTTTTTTAGCAGTAATATTTGGAAACAAAGGCTTAAGTATGTTTAATGCCAATAATATAGCATAATGTCTAGGCAAATATAAAATCTAATTTTATTCTTGTGTATCCTGATGTGATTTTTTAAATATACACAGCTGGTTGCTCAGTGGTTAATTGGGATACATCAGGACCTAATTTACCAAGTAACAAATTATGTACTTAAATGAAATACAGGTTCCCCCCGCAATCCGAACTAAGGTAGAGCGTTCCTATGAAACCGTTTGTAAACCAAAATGTCGTAAAGCGAAGAAGCAATTACCATTAATTTATATGGGAAAAATTTTTGAGTGTTCCCAGACCCAAAAAATAACTTACCAAATCATACCAAATAACACACAAAACCTAAAATAACACTAACATATAGTAAAAGCAGGAATGATATGATAAATATACACCCTATATAAAGTAGAAATATTGTAAGTATGGTGTAGTTTCACTTATCAAAATCGGGAAGACAGCGAGCCAAAGTTGATTTGGAGAAAAAAAATCAGCAAGTACATGCATACACACACGTGTGCATGCGCAGACAACTGCCCACACAAGGTTTCATGGTTGTTGTAGTCTTTCTCGGGGTAAACACATCTATAAAGCAGGCATCTTTTTTTTCGTAAAAGCAAAAATCCTCTTTGGTTAGCGAAAACAGGTACTAATGTAGGTCTTTTGTAACAGCGAGTTGTCTTAAAGCGAACGTTCAAAAAACAGGGGACACCTGTACAAAATAAATTAGAATACTACCAAAACTACTAGAATATTATATTAGTATTAGTTCCTAATGATTATCGATGGAGGAATTCACATGCTGTAGTGTTCTTTTGATTGACTGTAAATGACCAAAAGCAATACAGACAATGGACTGCCTTCAAACAGTGTTTTTGATGATTACATCCTTCAGATCTTGATTTTTAATTGTAATATTCAAGATGGTTGTCTATACCTTAATGCTTTGTAGCTCCTAACTTGTTGAAGTAGTGAAATTATTTCGTTTTCACTCCTGGCCTTTTCTAACATCTCCATTCTTGAATGCTTGAAGCCCCAGTGAGCAAAACAGTTACTTTCTCAAGACGTACAAACAAGCTGGATGAACTCAGTAGGTTAGACAGCATCCGTTGAAAGGAGCAGTCAACGTTTCATTGGATGCTGTCCGACCTGCTGAGTTCATCCAGCTTGTTTGTACGTCTTGATGTGACCACAGCATCTGCAGTGTACTTTGTAAGTTACTTTCTCGATTAGTGTTTGGTAAGAGTTGTCCCAAATAAGCAGCTGCCCCAATTCACCATTGGCCCAATTAACAGGAACCCACTGTATACTGTGTATGGGGAAATAAATATTTCAGACCCCCAGCCCCATTGTACCAAACTAAAATATTACATGAGCTGTTGAAAAGAAATATAAATTTCATTTTGAAGTTGATTTAGTATGAATGAATGATGTGTGACGCATAAGTTTAGTTATCATCTCACACTGCTGAAAACTGGCAACTTCAGGTCACTTTGATTGGTTGTCCTTGGAATTCAAGGTAGTTTTTTAAAGGTATTCTTTCCCTCTCCCAAAAGGAACAAAATCACAGTGTTCTCTTTAATATATGAGACCTTGCTGGAAATTGTCATTCTTAGTAGGAATGCCACCAGACTCAGGAGTGTCAGTGAAGCTTAGCTTTACTGGTAATTTCTCAACTTCACTCTGACGTGGAGCACTCTTTCAAGAGAACTTACATTAGGTCTAGCCTGGCATGGGAAGAGCAGATCCATTTCTGTGAAGAGGAATGGTTGCAAGAGACAAGAGTAGAAATAAGGCATTTTATATTTTGTCATTTAATTCAGGTTGCCAGTTTTTGATTGTTTTAATTTTTTGGAATAATTAATTGTTTAATAGTTTTGCATGTTTTCTGATGTTACTATTTTGAACCAAAAGCTTGTCATTTTTGGGAGTAAAGCTCAGGACTGGGGTTCAGCTGCCTATCAAGTTTATTTGTAGTATTCTCAAAAGATTATGCTACATTGAACAAGGCTTTGCCCATAAGGCCATAAGATATGGGAACCTGTAGAATTGTTTCTTCTTCCTTCAAACTCAAGAGCACTTGTGCTCATGATTAATGAGCATCTCAATCTTATTAAATGATCATTGTAGAGTCCATAAGACAGAGGAGCAGAGTAATGTCATTCGGTCCATCAAGTCTGCTCTGCTATTCCATCATGGCTGATTTATTATCCCCCTCAATCTCATTCTCCTGCCTTCTCCCTATAATATTTGAAACCCTTATGAATCAAGAACCTATCAACCTCTGTGTTAAATATACCCAATGATCTGGCCTCCACAGTGCTCTGTGGTAATGAATTCCACAGATTTGCCACCCTGGCTAAATAAATTCCTCTTTATCTCTGTTCTAAAGGGATGTCTTTGTATTCTGAGGCTGTTCTAGTGTCCACTATAGCAAACATCCTCTCCACGTCCATTCTTTCTAGGTTGTACAGTATTCAGTATTTAAGATGGAAAGGAAGATCTATAATGGGTAAGTTAATTGGAATGTTAGTGGCTAATTGTAGGCAGTAAGTTCTGGCCTATAATGTTCAAGCCTGAATTTAAAATCAGGTAATTTCAGTACTAGTGTATGATTTAGGTACAATGACTGCGAAGGCAAATGACAGCAGAATTGAACTTAAGCAAAGAAAGTTTCAGTTTGGACAACATCTTTCCCTCTGCCTGAAACTTCAATTGTTTATTCCTCTCCGTAGATGCTGCCTGACTTCCTGAGTTTCTCCAGAATCTCTTGTATGTTGCTCTGGATTTCTGGCATCTGCAGAATCTCTTGTGTCTATTCTTCCCCTCAATTTAATATAGGGAAGGCAGAAATCAAAAGATCACAAGACAAAGGCTATTCGGCCCATCGAGTCTGCTCCACTACTCCACCATGAGCTAAACTATTCTCCCATCCAGTTCCAATTTCTGGCTTTTTCCCCATATCTCTTGATATCCTGACTAATTAGATACCCATGAATCTCCTCCTTAAACACCCTCAATGATCGGGCCGACACAGCTGCATATGGCAGTGAATTCCATAAATCCACTACCCTTAGCTAAAAAAATTTCTCCTCATCTCTTCGTTAAATGGGCACCGTCTAATTCTAAATCATTGTCTTTGAGACTGTCCCAAATCCTATACTCTTTCCACTGACACTATTCAACTTTAAGTTCAAGTTTATTACCTTACAAATGTATACAGCTAAGTGAAACATTCCCTTCTCTGGTTGGTCCTTTTCATACACTTCCAAGATGTATTGAATGTTTGTGACTATTTTGTTGAATTTCCAACCCAATTATTAAAAAAATTCCTTATCAACATTTATAAACTGCCTTCAATTCTGTGCAGCTGACACCTTCATCTATTTCCTTGTTGTGTAAAGTGCATGTTTTTCCAACTAGCCGACCATTCTCAATGCATTTGCTCATTTAAAACTTCCAACTTCCAAAATCATAAGCAACACTGAATTTCAGCAATTTGGTCCGTAAGTCAAGTCCTACAAAATTTACAGTTTTGATGTTTAGATCCCTCCATTTTCTGGCTTTGCAACCCCACCATTCCCCATCACATGCCCTGTCTCCCAAATAAAATGTGGTGCATCACTGTCATTTTATATGTCATCTCAGAATTGGTGAGCAGCTTTCAGCAGCTGGACGCACATTCTTTTCCTATATTCTCATAAATGTTTAAAAAACTTGAAGTGAAGTTTAAGATGCCACAAAATTGTTTTTTTTAGATCTACAAATTGCAATATAAATAAGACATTAAGTTCAAGTTTATTGTAATCTGACTGTACATATATACAACCAAACGAAACAATGTTCCTCTGGGCCACAGTGCACCCATAAAACATGTATCACACACAGCACATAAAACAAAGTATTACCATAAATATAATTCAAAAATTCAATGTATTTACATTAACTGTACAAAATAAAATTATGGCGGATATTAGAAATATTAAATTAAAACAAAGTCATGGAAATCTTCGAGTTTATCATCATCTTTGTTTATATTAGAGTCTGTGTTGGCAAAAGTTTGACGACTTGTAATAAAGTTTTTGTACCAGTGAACGTAATTATAGAAATTTGCAGTCCAGGATGTAAACAGAAGTTGGCGAGAGAGCAAGGCTAATCTGTGAAATAACAAAGCTCTGTTCTGAGAGGTTACTGGCACTGAGAAGGTAATGAAGAGGACCAAAACTTGGATGATTATTCCAACAAAGTGAGTCTTGAAGTGAAAGACTTAAACAAGTGCTTATATCTGCAGCATTTTTAATGCAGCAGAATTTTTCAAGGCAATTTGCATCATTAAAAGCAAAATCTGATATTGCATCAGTTAAGCAAAACATTAAAAATCTTATGCAAGTGCACACTTAGTCAGTTTATCTATTTAAAAATCTCTATGCTCATACGTTTGATAGTAGAAATTAACTGTGTAAGCTTATTAAATTATGTTTTGAGCACGACCAGTCAGTGGTAGGAGGAGTTTATTTCATTGTAATGCTTTTGTTTAGGTAGTTTCTCATTATATGTTTAAAATTAAACTGTAAAAAAGGCATGACTTTAAAAAGGGATTGAATATTCTATACTTAATGATCCCAAATATTTGCTTTCTGGATGTCCTTTGCCTTCTTTCTCACTTGTGTCCAATGACATTGTCTAGCAAGCTAGGATAATCTTATATTTGTATTTTCCTATCAGTTTTTCTACTACTTGTTCCATTGTGTTATATAGCTAACTAGCTATAATAATACAGCAATCTATTCTACTAGAGTTGATGCTGTAGCACTTCAGTCTTTCTTTATTTTCCTAAGCATGGAAATCTGTTTCAAAGTTCAAAGAAAATTTATTATGAAAGTATATTTTCTTGCAGGCATTCACAGTAGAACAATGGAATCAGCAGAAAAACTATACACACAAACTGACAGCCAGTGTGCAAAAGAAACAAATATTAACAATGATTAATAAATAATACTGAGAACATGAGTTGTAGAGTACTTGAGAGTGAGTCCATAGGCTGTGAAATCAGTTCAGTGTTGAGGTGAGTGAAGTTACCAGCTGGGTCAGGAGACTGCTAGTTATAGGGTAAAGACTGTTCCTGAACTTGCTGGTGTGGGTCACAAGGATCCTGTACATCCCGCCTAATGGCAGGAATATTTCACTTCTTCTCATTGCCATAGATTTTGGTGTTGAATTACAATTAATAATATGTTAATTAATTGCCTGTTATGTTGCTGGCATTTAGGGCAGCAATGAAAGTCTTCCATCTCTCTGTCCTTGGCCACATAGAAAGAATCTTCATTGTTGTTTCCATAACAATTTTTATTTGACCAGTCAGGGTTGTTAGCCCTGAGTTGAACGCCCCTGAACCTGGAGGACCTGGAAGACCTCTTAGTCTGGCCTCTACCCTTTGGCTCTTGGTAGGGTGACCCATGTCAAAACAGGTCAAAGCATAAATCCCTGACTTCCAGTCAACATAGCTCTCAGGTCACTGAGGCACACAAGGCTCCAAATCACTGCAAGGTTGTGGTCCTCTTGGAGGTAATATTGTAATCTTGAGGCATTATGTCCAATTAAGAACTTTTAAAATAGAACCAGAATTACTTTGCACTTTGCTGTTCTGTGGGTCAATTATTTTTAGACTGCACTCTACCTGAAGTTACACCTGGAATTACTATATTAAGTTGACTAACATTATGAGTATTGACATAAAACATATATTGGATCATGTAATACAGTATGTCTTCTTGCCGTATTCACCTGACTTAAGTTCATGTTCTTATGTAAAATATAGCCACAACCCTTAGCTTTTACTAAAAGATGAATTTTTGCTTTTTTTTGTGGGATGTGGGTAATCAGTGCTTAGCAAACTCTGGATGTTTTTTGTGATTTTTTTTAGACCTTCATGTGATTGAGGTTCTTTTATTTAGGAAATGCATTGTTTTAAAATTACAAACATGAGGCTTTCCGCATCTGTTTTTTTTAATGATTTGCTTTCTGTTGACACGTATCAGAAGTCTTTTGTCCACTGCAGGCAGTTCATGCTCAAAATTTCTGGTTGAATAGACTTGAAGAGCATTGTTCACCCCGTTGCTTTATGGTCACAATGCTGCCTTGCTGTGTTCCTAATGGTGCATGTATTGTGAAGAAATCAGCTATTAAGCCTGTTTCCCATGAATAATTGTCGTTTCTCAATTTGGCTTGGTTGTAAGGTGAATGATGAAATCAGTGAACCTTGTTCAACAATAGATGTTGCACTGGAGCCTATTTGGAGAGCTGCTCTGACGAATATAATGTGATTTGATATTTTTAAAATGGAAATAAAGGCACTTTAATCATGTGTCTAATGCAGTTTGATATTAAACTACATTAAACCGATTCTGTTCAGTTTTTTTTGTAATAATACACCAGCTTGAGTCTCATGATGAAGAATTACATGGAAATTTCTGAGGGAGAGGATTGTATCAGAGTGATATCAAAACCATGAATCATTTATATTGATCTGCAGCTTAAGTAATGTTTGCATTTTTAGTTGAAGAGGATTGCATTTCATAATGCTTCTTTTAAAAAGTCAATATTGAGTGTTTATTCATAAAATAGCATCAATATTTTTCTTGTTACTAAAATCTTTGATCTGTTCACCTCTCTTTATCTGTAAGGGACAACTTAGTGAGATAAGAGAGATGACCAGATCAAAAACCTGCATTAAAGATTTGACTTTACACATTTCTTGCCCCTGTGTGCACACATAATATTTGAATGTAACGAAAGATGATAACTGTTGAAAATAAATACACATTATGGCTGTAAGTGACTCTGTATAATAGCTCTGAAGAAGATAGCTGGTTATTTTGTGTAAATTCATTATGTTTGAGTCCTTGACTGTCATTTGGACCAAATTAAAATAATAATGTTTTATTTTTTCCCCTGAAGTGAATGTTTTTGGTTTTATTTTGCCATTTCAGTGTTTTTAAAGAATAATATTAAGGTCTATGGTGTTGGAATCCTGTAACCAATAACAGTTACATGAAAGCATAAAATGCCCTTTTGGAATAATTAATTGTACCTTAACATTCCAGTCATTTGACATTGCTTCAACAATACAAATTCTGAAAGATTATTGTGTAGATAGAAGTTATAATCTTGCACTTTCTCTAGAAATTAAAATCCACAATTTTCTGTTGAGATTTTTAAAATGTGTACTCATCTTTCCAAGCTGTTGAAAGATTATTTTAAAAAGTAGATTTACGCCGTAGCTGCTGTAAAGCTGAGAATTTTTACAATAAATTCTCAATACAAATGCATTATTGATGTAATAATAATTAAAAGGCATGTTAATAAACAGTAATAGATTACAGGTGCCCTGACTGTGAATTGGTCTTGTCAAGATTTTCCAACAATACCATGACTGTGGAAATTAAGGCTGCAATGGTTTGTGAATGCTATGCAACACATAAATACTGTTGCTGCTCTCATCCAATGTTCTTTTGTGTTTGCGGATACAGATGGCACAATGGATTTTGGTTAAGGCCGTTGATACATTTGGGTATTAAGCTCGAGGACAGGATTTGTAATTGAGTATTTCCAGCAAAGTTAAATCAATGAATAGAGTAAATTCATTTAGATATGCTTTACATATAAATTTGTTGTATTATTTAAACACAAGAGATCCTGCAGATGCTGAAAATCCAGCAAAACACACACAAAGCGCTGGAGAAACTCAGCAGGTCAGGCAGCACATATGGAAATGAAATCATTTCCATCAATGCTGCTGAGTTCCTCCAGCGTTTTGTGTGTGTTGCTTTTGTTATTTTATTGATTTAATTATGTTTTTATTTGGAGTTAAAGTGTGGAACAGGCCCTTCCAGCCCAACAAGCTGCACTGCTCAGCAACCCTTCTATTCAATCCTAGTCTAATCACAGGACAATTTGTAAGACCAATTAACTTACTAACCGGTATGTCTTTGTACTGTAGGAGGAAACTTGAGCACCCCGAGAAAACCCACAAAGTCACAGGGAGAACTACAAACTCCTGACAGATGGTGTCAGAATTAATTCCAGACTCTGAAACCCCGAGCTGTAATCGTCTTGCGCTAACTGCTACGCTGTTGTGGCGCCTCCCACATATGAAATACTTCTTTCATTACAATATTTTATATTGGAAGCAAAAATAATGAGCTGGTCATTGCAATAGGAAAAGTATATTTCTTATTATGATTAAGCCCTTTGGAACACCTGACTTTATTTAAATAGTTCAAAAACTTTGATTTTGATTTCTAGAACTTAGCATATGGTACAGCCTTAAAGGGTTTGTTTTTATTGCTTTATAATGAAGATTTTATTACATGATGTTACAGACACAGAATTTGATGTACATGCCAAAATACTTTTTGGTAATTAAAATGCTAATGCTCACTCCACAAGAACTGTTCAGTTCTCGTACAGCATGATATTTATACAGTTATCACTGAAATAGCTTCTTAATGTACAGTTCTTTCTATATCGCTATTCACCCTTGATGTCATCCTGTAAAAGTTCTATGAATAAGCTGTTGAATAAGCTTCCACAGGATAAACATATACTTGATCCCTGTGTGTAATCAAATAACTTTGAATCAAAAAGCATAAAATATTCCTCACTTAATTATATTTTGTAATAAACTATTTTTGGATTTAAGCCTTTTAATTTAAACAATTTAGATTTATAAAAGACAATGTTGTGCATATGTTACTGAAATAAATCATATTTAACCAATGGATATTTATCAAAATTATATTGTACATTTTAGATATTTAGTAATATCACATTTATTTTCATTGGAAGTTTGGAGGCTTTAATCGTACTGGAAAACCTATGTGTTGAAAAATGCATCTACTGTATTCCAAAGGACTGTGCTGAATTAGAAATATTTACTTTAACTAGATACTTACATGCAATGCATTGTGTAGGGATGGGGAAAGGAATGTAGCTGCAATAAACCATTACTTGAGCCAACATTTACTCAATATATTTTGCTGTGTCTTTATAAAAAGATTTCTGTACACTGATCAGCTTGATCCTGGCATTAAGAAAACATTTGAGTAATTGGCTGTGACAGATGCCCAAAGATCTCTCTTGAGTGCAGTCTTTGATGGTTACAGAAGGTGTACATATAGCACAGTCCTGGCAGTAGTAACTCCCTTGGGTAATTGGCTTTGATGGATACTGGTTTCTGCATTAATACAGATCTGTGAGCTTGCGTGAGCTGAATAATGCCATCTAAAGCCTTGAGGATTCTTCAGCTATCAACACATTTTGAGCTTGCCATGGTTTATTTCCCTTTTTTTTCCCCCAGATTGTTCTTGTGTATCAATTGTCTATGAGCCCCCTCTAAATACTAGCAAAGTCTTTTTTTTAGATTAATTGAAACCTCTTGTTTTTGACATTGAGAAGAATGAAAATGGTTAACAGTTATTACAGCCAAATATAACCTTGCCCTCAGCTAATACCTACAGAATTACAGTCCCAGTAGGAACAACTTGATAACTATCAAGAATGGGAAGCCTGGATGATTTTCTTTAACTTTATTATCTTGCCCCTACTCTCGCGACCCCTTGTGCTCCCCCCTGCTTTTTTAAACCCCCCCTTAATCCCCGAAATGCTCAAACTAATTTTGGTTTCCTTATTGTCACCCAGGCTAAGGTCACAAAGTATTGTTTAAACAGAAGTTTTTACAATCTGTAGAACAGTTTTTGAAGTTAGTTAACGGAGGAGAATTGATGTAGTTTACAATATACTTAAAATTATTATGGTCTGGTAATGTTGAGCTATTACAGGTATGCATTGTTTGCTTGCCTGTGTGAATCACCTCTTGCCTTCTGTAAACATCTCCCTCCACTTAAACACTGCTACCTAAACATGCCTCCAGAGTTTTGCCATCTGGTGTAGCCTCTTAATTCAGATGGTCCTGATAATTTCCTTGAGGTAATCTTTGATTGCTTCACTGCATCCCACAACAGGCAGACACTGTACCTGCTTTCATCCTTTTGTGTTGTCCAACTCTAATCCAAATCTTTCCCAAAAGTCCCTCAACTTTGTTTAGTTGCAAGTTCTAGAATATATATTTTCTATTATTTAGAGATACGGCACAGACAGGCCCTTCTATTCCAGTGAGTCATGCTGCCTCCAACCACTTAGTTAATCCGAGCCTAATCACAGGGCAATTTACAATGACCGATTAATTTCCGAACTAGTATGCCTTTGGAATGTGGGAGGAAACTGGAGGAAACCCACATGTTACAGGGAGGACATGCAAACATTGTCAGAATTGAACTCTGAATTCTGCCTGGAGCTGTAATAATGTAGTGCTAACTGTATATACCCATTAATTTTGGCTGGATGACATCAATCATTTTGACAATATACGTGAAATGCTTGGGGAACTCAGCAAGTCAAGTGGGGGGAATAAGCAGTTGACATATCATCAGACCCTTAATTTTGGGCACACTTTTTGAGATACAGCATGGAGCAGGCCCTTCCTGTCCCTTTGAGTCATGCCACCCAGCAACCCCTGATTTAACCTTAGCCTAATGACAGAGCAATTTACAATGATCAATTAACTTAATAACTGATATGTTTTTTGGACGGTGTGAGAAAACTGGAGGAAACCCACAAGGTCACGGGGAGAACGTAATATTTAGATTTGACTATGTGTTGGAAAATCCAAGTATAAGAGTGGTGTGGATGAGGCTCTGAGCAGAGACGTGTGTGTATGTACTATCCTTCAAGTGGCAAGAATATCTCAACTGCAAATAATAAAAACCAAATTCTTCATCTGTGCTATGTGCTATCTTGCACATAGACACAGAAAAAAATCAAAATGGAAAAATTAGTGTAGATCTCGCATTCAAGATTTGATGCGATAAGCAATATTTTTCAAGATTGTTTATTGTCATTCTTCAGTGCATGATTGTAAAGGAGAGAGACACGATTGTTACTCCAGATCTGATGCAGCATTAAAAAAAGCATAGTAAGCACAAAGAACACAATGAAAAACAAACTATAAAAAAAAGGCAATCCTATAAAACACAAAGTATAAGTAACTTAAATAAGTAGACTGTATGTACATAAAGTGAAGCTAGGTGATGTGGTATTGTGTCATGGTGTTGTGCATTAATGGACAGAGATGTTGATCAGCATGGAGGCTTGGGGGAAATAACTTTTTGAGTCTGGTGGTCCTGGAGTGGATGCTGCACAGCCTTTTTCCTGATGGGAGTGGGACAGACAGACCATAAACAGCAAACACGAAGTACACTGCAGATGCTGTGGTCAAATCAAGACGTACAAAAAAAGCTGGATGAACTCAGCAGGTCGGGCAGCATCCATTGAAAGAAGCAGTCAACGTTTTGGGTTGAGACCTTTCATCACGAAGGGTCTCGACCCAAAATGTTGACTAGACCATAAACAGGGTGGGTGGAATCTTTCATGATAATACTGGCCTTTTTCCGACACCTTTCTGTATATATGTCCTCGATGGTGGCTATATTGGTGCTAATGATGTGTTGGGCAGTTTTTACTACCCACTGCAGAGGCCTCCTGTCTGCCGTGGTTATGCGCCCTGTTGTCAATGTGAGACAGGTTCCACGTTCAAATAAATCCCAGTCTGTCTCATCTTAATCAGTTTACCATCTGTGACGCAGAAAATAATTTAAGGTGTGTTTTAAAACATTCATTCGCCTCCTAGTTCTTGGCTTGAATTTAAAGTTTTGTTTAAGCATGCTTTTCATTTATATCATGAACCAGTTGGTCTTTATTTGCAGGTATTTGTTGGGACATGAGTAATTCTAATGGTAAGTTGAGTAAAACTGAAGTTTAGCCGTGTAAATTCAACATTGGCAGCAGCCTTAAATCAGGATTTGTAATGCTAATAGCTGAAAATATTCAAATCTTCTTAAACTCTTAGATACAAAATAAATAAAAATAGACCTTTGGATCGTTTGTCCTGATGGAACTATAAGATAGCAGATCTGAAAATATGATGAACATTATTACTATCTTTGAATAATTGATGTTTTTGTTTATTATGACATGCAAGTATTGAGTTGTTAATCTCCCAGGGAATGAAAATTGAAAATGCTGAGCCCTTTTCCTCTGATGCTAATTTGTTGATATTCGCCATATGGGTGACACGTAATGTAGATTTGATTGCAAATGCTTAATCAGAATCAGATTTAGTTTCACTAACTAATATGATGTGAAATTTGTTGTTTACCAGCAGCAGTGCAGTTCAAAGACATTTTAAAAACTAAATGCAATAATAGTTTATTGAAAAAAATGTGTTAGATTTAAAAGCAGGTTGTGGACTTGAACTGGAGGCATTTCTGACCAATAGATTCAGATTCAGATTCAGTTTATTGTCATTTAGAAACCACAAATGCAATGCAGTTAAAAGATGAGACAACGTTCCCCCAGAATGCTATCACAAAAGCATATGACAAAACAGACTACACCAGAAAATCCACGTAACGTTTGGCAATCCCCAATCCAGAGTCCGGAGAGGCTGCTGTGCATTAATATCGCGCTACCGTCTAGCGCGTTCCCTGGAAAAGATCTCCAAATCCATCAACAGGTGCAAATAATTCAGTGAACTTCACGGGTATCAGATTTGTGAACTTGAGAACGTTTACAAAATTATAGAATTGTAAATCCATATAGGTTGGAAGCTAAGGCAATGGAGTTATAGTTATGGTATGTAGAAGAGCATAAGACACAGGAGCAGAATCAGGCCATTCAGCCCATCGATTCTGTTCCACAATTTGATCATGGCTCATTTATTGTCACCCTCAACCCCATTTTGCTGCCTTCTCTCTGCAACCTTTTGACACCCTGACTAATCAAGAACCTAACATTCTCCGCTTTAAATATACTCAATGACTTGACCACAATTTATTTAGTGTACAGGGTTGTTGGTGAATAATTTTCAGTCCACACCAGTATATCACCCCCATTCCATGTGTGTAATTTTCAGATTCATTTATTTATTCTAATAATCTCTCGTGGCATTTTACTAAAGGCCTTCTGAACGCCCTAGATATCACATCCACTGGTTCCCCCTTCCCTAAACTGCAGTTGAAAACTCAAAACCCTCGATCAGATTTGTTAAATCAATTTTGGCTCCTCTCAATCCTATAGTTATTTATTTGTTTCTGGCAGAGCCAGCTGAGGGATGTGAAAATATGTTAGCAGGTTGGGGAGAGGGGACTGAGGGCAGAGGGTTTAATGCAGGTAGGAACTTAGGGTTCAGGGTAACGAACAGGAAGGAGACAGGGAAATGAGTATGTGCACCAAGCCTGCAGCAGAGCCTGGTGATCAGTTCCTTTGAAGATTTAGAATTGGAAGCAAACAACCACACATTTTTATAGATCAATGTCATTACAAATATCTTGCTCATATATAGATATGTGACTGCTAAATAGATAAGTACTGTAACACACAAAATGCTGGAAAAATTCAGCAGGTCAGACACCATATATATAAAAATTAATAAACAGTCTATACTTAAAGCCTTTATTGGGCCGGAAAGGAAGCCAAAGTAAGAAGGTGGGAGAGGGGAAGGAGTACAAGCTCGGAGGAGATAGGTGAGACCAGGTGAAGTAAGGTCCAAATCATTTATTTTTAACCAGGTATTGAATAATCTGAGTAAACTGAAAGTAATCATATCGAGTGTACCATCTACCATTAAGACGCTTGTGTATTTTTTTGTGCTGTATTGGATCCAGAGTAGCAATTATTTTGTTCCCCTTTATGGTTGTGTACTGGAAATGACATTGAACAATCTTGAATCTTGCTTCATAACTTAAATGTCAAGTTAATAATTCAATTATTATGATTTTTTTCTATCTAGGCTTCAAAGCAGCAATTGCATTTTTGTGAGAGATGGAACTATAATTGAAATAAATGCATTTTGCTTGATAAGGCAGGTTGCAACGCACTTGCTAAAGCACATTTTCTTCAGTATCTCAGTGTGTAAGAACAGTGGTAATTCAAATTAATAATAAAGGTAAGCAAGGAAAAGCTTTCTCTCAAGGGATAAACAAGAGAATATGCAGATGCTGGAAATCTTGAGCATACACAAAATGCTGGAGGAACTCAACAAGTCAGGCAGCGTCTGTAGAGAGGAATAAACAGTCGACGTTTTGGTCCTTGACCCTTTATCAAGATCCTTCAGCATTCTCTCTCTGTTTCCTTGCAGGGATTCCCAACCTTGTTTTTAATGCCATGTACCAATACCATTTAGCATGGGCTCTGTGGACCTCAGATTGGGAACCCCGTGACAGAGACACATTAGACCAATCCACGTTAAAAGTCATTGCAATAACATAGAATAGTTGCAAATGGTGTACATACTGTAGTCAACACAGTAGACTGAGTCCCATTGTCATTGAGTGTGAACTGAATGCTGTTATTGCAACTGGTTAAAAAATTCTACAAAAATTATACCTTAATTATTTTTAATTCAGAATACAATTCTGTTTAAAACCATACCTCAGATTTAATTGCAATATGTATATTAAGGTTGATTTCTATTTGATGGCTAATGCACTCCATCGTGGCACCATTGAGGACACCTTCAAAAGACAACGCCTGAAAAAGGCTGCATCCATCATTAAAGACCCCCATCACCCAGGACATCATGCCTTCTTCTCATTGCTACCACCAAAGAGTACAGGAGCCTAAAGATGTGCACTGAGTATTTCAGGACCAGCTTCTTTCCCACTACCATTGGATTTCTGAATGGATAATGAACTCGTGCACTCTTTTTGCTCTACATGGTTTTTTATATATATATATGAATATATGCATGTATAATTTGCTTCATTTTTAGAGTTTGTAGTTTTTTTAAATTAAGTACAGTATTGCACTCCACTGCTGGTGCAAAGCAACATATTTCATGTCATATGCCTGTGATATTAAACCTGATTCTGATTGTTTCCAGTCTGTGTTGCCTTTATTTTACAAGCTTGGTTAGTACTTGCTTTGAATTTACTATGATTCATTGAAAAGTGATTCTCACTTGAGCAGAGCTTTGAAGTCAAGGTAAAATGGCATCTGTGATTTATAAAATCAAAACAAAATGCAGAGGGAATCATTCAGCCCTTCATATTTATGCCTGTCAAAAAAAAAGAGCTGCCCAAACTAATTGCTCCCACCTTCCAGCACAAAATCTTTACCCCTGTAGGTCACAGCAAGTTCAGGTACACATCCAACTTGTAATTTTTAAAAAAGATTTCTGCCTTTCCTATTAATGAAGCAGCAAGTTCCAGTCCCTGACCACCTCTGGGTGAAAAGATATTTCCTCATCTCCTCTTTCATCCTTCTGCATATGACATTAAATTTGTACCTTTTTGGTAATTGATTCCTCTGCTAAGGGAAATAGATCCTATTTATTATAATCTTATATGCTTCATTTAAGTCTCCCTTCATCTTTCACTATTCCAAAGAATCCAATCCTAAGTTATCCATCTTTTTTCATAGCCACAATTTTCCTGACTTAGTAGCATTTTTATAAATTCCTGCTACACCCTGTTGACTGGAGTCATGTTGTCAGTAATGTGTGACGAGAGCTGTGGACCACTCAAGCTGTGATATAGTAAAAATATTATTAGCTCCCTGTTCTAATATTGCATGTGTCAGCTAGTAGTGAAGATCCTCAATTATTGTAATAGTTGAGCCTCACAGTGCCACATGAGTGGCAGCAGTACTAGAACAGTATGGAGAGCATTGACCATGTATGTAAAGAATGGAAAAACATTGAGCAGTTTAATTTTTTAATTTAATTTTTTTAAAAAAGAGGTGGCTAAGAACTTTCTGATTTTTGTTAATTATCTTGCTGACATGTTTTGCTATCTTTAAAGATTTGTGAACATACACTCTGCTATTACTTTGCACCATTCAATGCCTTCCCATTTCCATTGTCGTGCTCCATCTCACACTTCCCAGTATTCAGTTCTACTTGCAATTTTTCTACCAATTTGCCTAGTCTGCCTGCACCTCCCTAAAATCTTGGGCATTAGTCAGCTGCACAGCCAATTTATTCTTTATTTACACAAAAGATTCTGCAGAAGCTGGAAGTACAGAGGAACACACATTTTCCAGTACTGATGAAGGGTCTCAGCCTGAAATGTCAACTCTTTATTCCTTATCCATCAATGCTGCCTGACCTGCTAAGTTTCACCAGAATTGTGTGCACGTTACTCATTATTTGCAAACTTTTTTTTTATCAAGTTCCCCACAATTAAGCCTAAATCAGAAAAGCAAGGAACCAAGGCAGAATGGCCAAATGAATGGAAAAACTAGTTCAGTAACAAACAGAAATCAATAGTTGACATTGTGACATAGCCACCAAGATCAAGCATACCTTGAAACTGACACCAAAACGTTTGTGAAACCTTTGTGAAATTGAGGCCTGATGGCCAGAGCCATGAGTCTATGAGTCTACAAGGGAAGGTGAAGACCCGATGTCTGGGAATCTGCGAGTCTGGTGGAGGCTGGTGACTGCTGTCCTGGGGTTAGAGCAATGTGTTTGTCCATGGGTAGGGAAGAGGAACAGGGTTTTTTTTTGCTGCTGTTGCTTTGTTGGTTGTTGTGTTATCCTGCTGAGCCTTGCGGGCATGCCATGTTTGCGCCGCGAAGTTGTGTAGTGATGCTTGCAGGCTGACCTCAGCATATTCTTAGGTTGTGGTGGTTGTTAATGTAAATGATGCATTTCACTGTATGTTATGGTATAATGTGATTAATAAATGAATGTGAATCCGACCTTCAATGATAATAGTCTTTCAGTAGCAAAAATAGCTGTCAGTCACTGATTTCTGTTTCCTGTCACTGAGCCAGTTTTTCATATATATATTTTGCCATTCTGTCTTGGATCCTATGCAACTCTACCATGTGCTATGCCAGACCTGTTTATAGGTTTCCTAAAATCCATGTAGACTACAAAGTCTTCATAATGTTGGAGTGGGTGTTACTTCGCATTTTTCACTTTGGATACTGGGCAGCATCTATGTACACATTATAGGTGAAAAATACCATGCTGCACTTGTTGCAAAACCTGCAGAGCACAACAAATCCAAGTGGAAGTTGAATGGAAGAGGAACTGATTCAATTTTACTTTCAAGGAAAGATTTTGGAGCCAAAATTGTCAGAGTAAACTATCCCTGAATGTGCACAGAATTCCCAGAACACTTCTATTCACATGACACTGTGTGTTGTTTCTGGGAATAAGTTGATCTTTAGCAAAAGCAAACTATTCAGGATTGGATGGTTAGCAACAGAGTTAATATCTTAAGTTGTCATGAGATTTTTATGATCTTTCTAGCTTGAAGTCCACTTGGCTTCATATTACCATAAGACTAAGGAGCAGAATTGGAGTCTACTCTGCCATTTCATCATAGCTGATCCATTTCCCATATAACCCCATTCTCCTGCCTTCTCCCTGTAACGGTTCACACCCTGACTAATCAAAAACCTATCAGCCTCTGCCTTAAATGCACCCAGTAACCTGGCTTCCACAACTGCCTTTGGCGACAAATTCCACAGGTTCACCACCCTCTGGCTGAAGATACTTAAAGATAACTTCTAACTTCAGTGGTTGGTAAGTTGATGGAAAAGATCCTGAGAGGCATGATTTATGAACATTTGGAGAGGCATAATATGATAAGGAATAGTCAGCATGGCTTTGTCAAAGGCAGGTAGTGCCTTACGAGCCTGGTTGAATTTTTTGAGGATGTGACTAAACACAGTGATGAAGGAAGAGCAGTGGATGTAGTGTATATGGATTTCAGCAAGGCATTTGATAAGGTACCCCATGCAAGGCTTATTGAGAAAGTAAGGAGGCATGGCATCCAAGGGGACATTGCTTTGTGGATCCAGAACTGGCTTGTACACAGAAGGCAAAGAGTGGTTGTAGACAGGTCATATTCTGCATGGAGGTCAGTGACCTGTGGTGTGCCTCAGACATCTGTTCTGGGACCCCTTCTCATCGTGATTTTTATAAATGATATGGATAAGGAAGTGGAGGGATGGGTTAGTAAGTTTGCTGATGACACAAAGGTTGGAGGTGTTGTGGATACTGTGGAGGGCTGTCAGAAGTTACAATGGGACATTGATAGGATGCAAAACTGGGCTAATAAGTGGCAGATGGAGTTCAACCCAGATAAGTGTGAGGTGGTTCATTTTGGTAGGTCAGATATCATGGCAGAATATAGCATTGATGGTAAGACTCTTTCTTGGCAGTGTGGAGGATCAGAGGGATATTGGGGTCCGAGTCTACAGGAGTCCACAGAGTCCAAAGCTGCTATGCAGGTTGATTCTGTGGTTAAGAAGGCATACAGCGCATTGGCCTTTATCAACTGTGGGATTGAGTTTAAGAGCTTATATAGAACACTAGACAGACCCTGCTTGGAGTACTGTGCTCAATTCTGGTCGCCTCACTACAGAAAGGACATGGAAACCATAGAAAAGATGCAGAGGAGATTTACAAGGATGTTGTCTGGATTGGGGAGCATGCCTTATGAGAATAGGCTGAGTGAACTCGACCTTTCCTCCTTGGGTGACGGGGGATGAGCGGTGACCTGATAGAGGTGTACAAGATAATGAGAGGCATTGATTGTGTGGATAGTCAGAGGCTTTTTCCCAGGGCTGCAGTGGCTAGCACGAGAGAGCATAGTTTTAAGCTGCTTGGAAATAGGTACAGAGGAGATGTCAGGGGTAATCTTTTTTTTACTTAGAGAGTGGTGAGTGTGTGAAATGGGCTGCTGGTAGTGGTGGTGGAGGCGGAAACGATAGGGTCTTTTAAGAGACTCCTGGATAGGTACATGGAGCTTAGAAAAATAAAGGGCTATGGGTAAGCCGAGGTAGTTCTAGGGTAAAGACATGTTTGGCACAGCTTTGTGGGTGGAAGAGCCTGTATAGTACTGTCGGTTTTCTATGCTGTACATTGTGCTGTACGATATGCATGGTTGATAACACTGTATATGTTACCTTGAAGATTTTATGTGTGTTTGACATTCTTTTTTATTTTGAAAGTATCTGAAAATTCCACACAGCTACCTAAAATCTCAAACAAGAAAATCTGCAGATCGAAGTAACACACACACACAAAGTGCTGGTGGAACTCAGCAGTCAGAATAAAAGAGTGGGGAGAAAGGAGGGAGAAACACAAGGTGATAGTGCTACGTATCCCGTAACTGGATCACTTACTAGCAAAGATAGAGAGGTCCGTTGAAGTCTGATGGTACTATTTTTAAAAGTCTTTATTTATAAAGAAGCACAAAAGTAAGGTTAATACAAACATTCAGATAATATACGACGTCAATACTCAATCTAAAGCGTGGGTATAGTAATAATCATCATTAAGAAAGAGCTCTATCGTTTGTCTAGGGGTAATATATTGTCCAATGGAAATATAAAAGTCTCTCGAGTTCATGCAGGCTTTCTGCCTTTGGGGGGGGGGGGTGGAACTGCTGAGTTTCACGTGTCGGAGAGAGAAAGAGGTTTTTGGTGAGAAAAGAAACTTGCCATTCCTTTTGGCTGCAAACTGTTGAATCGGGAACGTTCCCCGTTGTTAGTTCGAAGTCCTTTTCGGTGTTATCAGCCACCCGCTCCCCAGGCAAAGGAGAACGTGGCTTTGAGTGGCTTCCCGCTAGCACAGGAGCGATGAGCGATGAGCGATGGTGTCCTTCTGGTGCGTCGCTGAGAGACTGCCCCCTGCAGCCCACTTTTTATCTGGACTTGCAGGGTTGTAGATGTCATTCAGGGTGGGGTGATGCAATCCCCCAGCCCACATTGCCTGAGGGTGTGCACGTAGCCCAGCCCACGTTGACCTGAGAGCTGGCATGTAGTGTAGGATCGTAATCCACAAAGGTGTCTCCAAGAAACAATGGCCAAATCCGTTGCTTTGTCCTGCTGAGGATTCTCTCTCATTTCCTGGGTCCAAGACCCGAATTAATAGCGATTTGGCAATTCTGAAAAAGGAGGGGGCTGGGATCATAACAATAGTGAAACTGAGAGAGGGAGGGGTGAAGTAAAGATTTGGGAAGTAGACTGGTGACAGTTTCCCTCTCACTTTCTGCTTTCCACAGGGATTGTTCCCTTGTCCATTTATCCCTCCCCACTGATCTCCCTCCTGGCACTTATCCTTGCAAGCAGAACAAGCGCTACACCTGTCCCTACACCTCCTCCCTCACTACCATTCAAGGCCCCAATCAGTTCTTCCAGGTGAGACGATACTTCACCTGTAAGTCTGTTAGGGTCATCCGGTGCTCCTGGTGAGGCTTCTTGTATATCGATGAGCCCCAGTGTCTGCATTTATTACCATCGTTCCCACAATCCTGATTGAGAAGTTGCAAAACCTGGGCCTCTGTACCTCCCTCTGCATTTGGATCATCGACTTCTTAACTGGAAGACCATGATCTGTGCGGATTGGTGTTAACATATCCTCCTCGCTGATGATCAACACTGATGCACCTCAGGGGTGTGTACTTAGCCTTCTGCTCCACTCTCTATGTACACATGACTTTGTGGCTAGACATAGCTCAAATACCATCTATAAATTTGCTGATGATACAACCATTGTTGGTAGAATCGCAGGTGGTGATGAGAGGGCATACAGGAGTGAGATATGCCAACTAGTGGAGTGGTGCCGCAGCAACAACCTGGTACTCAACGTCAGTAAGACAAAAGAGCTGATTGTGGACTTCAGGAAGGGTAAGACAAAGAAACACATACCAATCCTCATAGAGGGATCAGAAGTAGAGAGAGTGAGCAGTTTCAAGTTCCTGGGTGTTAAGATCTCTGAGGATCTAACCTGGTCCCAACATACCGATTCAGTTATAAAGAAGGCAAGACAGTGGCTATACTTTATTAGGAGTTTGAAGAGATTTGGCATGTCAACAAATACATTCAAAAACTTCTATAGTTGTACTGTGGAGAACATTCTGACAGGCTGCATTGTTGTCTAGTATGGAGGGGCTACTGCACAAGACCAAAAGAAGCTGCAGAAGGTTATAACTCGAGTCAGCTCCATCTTGGGTACTATTTGCATGAACATTGATTTCTCACACTTCTGGTAATGCCCTCCCTCTCTATTCTCCATTTCCATTCTCTCTCTCACCTTATCTTTGCCTGCCCGTCGCCTCTCTGTGGTACTCTTCCCCTTTTTTCTTTCTTCCATGACCTTCTGTCCTCTCCAGTTAGATTACCCCTTCTTCAGCCCTGTGTGCCTTTCACCAATCTATTTCCCAACACTTTCCTTCACCCCTCCCCCTCCCAGTTTCACCTATCACCTTGTGTTTTTCCTTGACCCTGCCCACATTCTCACTCTGACTCCTCGTCTTTTTCTCCAGTCCTGATGAAGAGTCTCAGTCTGAAACGTTGACTGTACTCTTTTCCATAAATGCTGCCTGACCTGCTGAGTTCTTACAGCATTTTGTGTGAGCTACCTAAAATGCCTAACTTAAATATGGTAAGCATTAACTTCAACCCCTGGACAACCTTGACCAACTGAAATTCACCGATCAGTGGAATATATCTTCCTGGCCCTACACTCGACTCTGGAGTCTTTTGACAGTAAAACAATTAGGCAATTGTTTATTGACGACAGTTCCATCTTTAATATAGTAATTCTAGGCAAACTCACAACCTGGGTGTCAACCCCTTGCTCTACATCTGTTGCGGAAAATGACCGCCGAATGCTTAAAACTATCCTTTTATTTATTCCAAACTTAATCTTGCATTCAGTAATTCTTGAAAACCAGAAAACTGGCTCTTCCCAAAATCATGCCTCTTGAAGTTTCTTTTCAGGTTAAACCTGGATAATATTTTTTTTGGAGAATTTGGAAACTAATTAGACAAGCTGTGTAATTCCTTTTTTTTATTTAAACAAGGAGGAAGATTATTTTTAAATCCAGTACTAGACTTGGTGCTTTAGAATTGACATGATTTTGAAATTATATTGTCCATGGTTGATTATCCCTCACAGGTCCAGTACAATTTCTAATGCAGCTGTAGAAGTGCTGAATGGATCTAATTAGAATGGGACCTGCCAGTCTGAATTGACAGCTTATTTTGCAGTTGTGCCATATTGGAGTATATTGACCAAACTGGTGTTAGCTGTGATCACAAAAAATGTCAAAAGAAACAGGCTGAAGTCTCCTTTAAAAACTGAAACTATATATAAATGATATTAAATTGGAACCTAATCTCTACTTATAAGAGGGCTGTGAAGTTCCTGAGCTTTGCTCTTCCATTTCATGATGATTCCTGGGCCACCGATGAGATTACAGCCTTGCAAATTGTCATGATCTATTCCCCATCCCTTGTCTCACTATGCCCTAAACACCTATATTTATAGAATTATTTATTTTTCTGTTGCTGTTTTGGGAATGCACACTGAGGGGTTAAATTGGTCGCTGGTCGGCATGGCATGAAGGGCTAGAAAGGCCCTGTATCTTTATAAAAATAAAATATTGCCATATGCTGGAAATCCGAAGGAACGCACACGAAGTGTTGGAGGAACTCAGCAGGTCAGGCAGCATTTATGGAGGAGAATCTACCTTTGAGGTTGAGACCCTACTGATTCTGTGTATGTTACTCTTCTACTTATCTGCATTTGCATTTACAGACTTTTTATGTTTTTTTAATTCTTGTTGTCATTCTTGGCCAATACTTAGGTTCTCCTTTCCTGAATTGAGAAGTTTTCTTAAGTCTTCGAGCTTCCTGTCTGATTATGGGAGCGTTATAACCCTTCTCCTTTAGTCTAATGCTATCTTTAATTTCTCTTGATAGCCACTTCTGGACTAATTTTCATGTTTGGTGGCTTTATACAGATATTACTGATTGGATATTTATTACTGATCAACTCTGTATCAATTTTATAGATATTAGCTGTTGCTTGCTTACTGTCATACTTCTTAATTTAGTTTCCCAGTCTACCACAGTTAACTTGTGCTTCTTGCTTTTGTAACTTGCTTTGGAGTCATAGAGTGCTACAACACAGAAACTGGCCCTTTGTTCCACCTAGTCCATGCTGAACTGTTACTCGGCCTACTGCTATCAAGTTGCACCTGGACCATAACCCTCCGTACCCCTCCCATCCATATACTTCAAATTTATCTTAAGTGTTGTCATTGATCTCGCATCCACCACTTCCACTGGCAGCTCATTCCACACTCAAACCAGATTATCCTTAAATATTTCATCTTTCACCCTTAACCTATGATCTCTAATCCTTGTCTTACCTAGCCTCTGGAAAAAGCCTGCTTGCATTTAGACCATAAGTCATAGGAGCAGAATTAGGCCATCTGGCCCATCAAGTCTGCTGTGCCATTCAATAATGGCTGAACCTTTTTTTTCTATCTCTTCCTCAACCCTAGTTCCCGGCCTTCTCCCCGTAACCTTTGATGCCATTTCCAATCAAGAGCCTATCAATCTCTGCCTTAAATACACCCTACGACCTGGCCTCCATAGCTTCATGTGGCAACAAATTCCACAAATTCATCACCCTTTGGCTAAAGAAATTTCTCCACTTATCTGTTTTGAAAGGGCGCCTCTCTATCCTGAGCTTGTGCCCTCTTGTCCCAGACTCTCCCGCCATGGAAACATCCTTTCCACATCTACTCTGTCTAGGCCTTTCGACATTTGAAAGGTTACAATGAGATCCCCCTTATCTTTCTGAATTCCAGCGGTTACAGACCTAGAACCATCAAATGTTCCTGATATGATAACCCTTTCATACCTGGGATCATCCTTGTGAACCTCTTATGGACTCTTTCCAATCCCGGCACATCTTTTCCAAGAAGAGGGGCTCAAAACTGTTACAATACTCAAGGTGAGGCCTCACCACTGCCTTATGAAGCCTCAGCATCACATCCTTACTCTTGTATTCTAGACCTCTTGAAATGAACGCTTACATTGTATTTGCCTTCCTCACCACTGATTTAACCTGCAAGTTACCTTTAGGGTGTTCTGCACAAGGACTCCCAAGTCCCTCTGCATCTCAGATTTTTGGATTTTCTCCATTTAGAAAATATTCCACACATTTATTTCTAACTACCAGAGTGCATGACCATGCATTTTCCAACATTGTATTTCATTTGTCACTTTCTTGCCTATTCTCCTAATCTGTCTAAATCCTCAGCAGGTCGGGCAGCATCCATGGAAACAAGCAGTCAGTGTTTCAGGCCGAGACCATTCGTCAGGACTCATGAAGGATCATAGCCCAAAATGTTGACTGCTTGTTTCCACGGATGCTGCCTGACCTGCTGAGTTCCTCCAGCGTGTTGTACATTTGCTTTGACCCCAGCATCTGCAGTGTACTTTGTGTTTATTGTCTAAGTCCTTCTGCATCCTATCTGTTTCCACTACACTACTTGCTCCTCCACCAATCTTCGTATCATCTGCAAACTTGGCACCAAAGTAATCTATTCCATCATCTAAATCATTGATATACAGCATAAAAAGAAGTGGTCCCAACACCAACCCCTGTCACTGGCAGCTAACTGGAAAAGGATCCTTTTATTCCCACTTGCTGCCTTCTATCAATTAGCCAATGCTTTAACCATGTTAGTAACTTTCCTGTAATACCATGGACTCTTAACTTGGTAAGCAGCCTTATGTGTGGCACCTTGTCAAAGGCCTTCTGAAAGTCCAAATATACAGCATTTACTGCCTCCCCTTTATCTACCCTACTTGTAATCTCCTCAAAGAATTCCAGCAGGTTTGGGAGGCAGGATTTTCCTTGAAGGAAACCATGCCGACTTGTCCTGTGTACCCAAGTACTCCCATCACCTCATCCTTAACAATTGACTGCACATCTTCCCAACCACTGAGGTCAGGCTAACTGATTTATAATTTCCTTTCTGCTGCCTTCCTCCTTTCTTAAAGAGTGGAGTAACATTTGTAATTTTCCAGTTCTCTGGCATTATGCCAGAGTCCAAAGACTTCTGAAAAATCATTTCTAATGCCACCACAATCTCTAATGCTGCATCCTTCAGAACCCTAGGACGCAGTTCCTCTGGTCTGGGTGATTTATGTGCCTTTGGGTCTTTGAGCTTTTTTGAGCACCTTCTCTCTTCTAACAGTAACTGCACCCACTTCTCTTTGTTCACACACTACAACATCAGGCATACTGCCAGTGTCTTCCACAGTGAAGACTGATGCAAAATACTCATTTAGTTAATCATCCATTTCCTTGTCCCTGTATTATTTCTCTTGCCTCATTTTCTAGTGGTCCGATATCCACTCTCATTTCTCTTTTATTTTTAACATACTTGAAAAAACTTTTACTATCCACTTTGGTATTATTTGCTAGCTTGTTTTCATATTTCATCTTTTCTCTTCTAATGATTTTTTTAGCTGCTCTCTGTAGTTTTTTAAAATTTCCCAATCCTCTATCTTCCCACTAATTTTTGCTTTATTGCATGCCCTCTCTTTTGCTTTTACAATAGCTTTGATTACCCTTGTCAGCCACGGTTGTGCTATTTTACCATTTGAGTATTTCTTCATTTTTGGATACACATGTCTCGCACCTTCCTCAGTTTTCCCAGAAACGCACGCCTTTGCTTCTTTGCTGACTTCCCTGCCAGCAGCTCCTTCCAATTTACTTTGGCCAACTCCTCTCTCATACCACTGTAATTGCCCTTACTTCAAATTAAATATAGGTATTTTAATGTATCTATACCCCTCATAATTTACCCCTTTGCTCAGATTTAAGATGGCAATTGTAGATTGAAATAATATCGATTCCTATTCTGTAAGATTTTAGCTGGTAGTCAATCTTCCTGTCCACTAACACGGAATATGCTTCTGAGGTGTTCTTTTATTTCTTTCACATTCTACACCAGAGGACACAACAGTGCTGAGTCTTTAAGAATAAGGTACAACCTTGTTAGGAATTAATGTTGATCCATAACCATGCTTTAATATCTCATATTTTACATAACTTGGGCCATCTTTGGATCAGTTTGACACCAACCACTCTGTGACTTGTTTAATGCAAACATAGATTAAAGTAGAAAATGGGTTAGCATTCAGTTTATGAAGACTATTACATCAAATTAATAAGCTTCTAGCATTTGGCAGTATTTATTTATATAGAGATACGTGATGGAATAGGCCCTTCTGACCCTTCGAGCCAGGCCACCTAGCCACCCACTGTTTTAACCCTAGCATAATCACAGAACAATTTGCAATGACTAACAACCTACTAACTGGTACATCTTTGAACTGTGGGAGGAAACTGGAGCATCTGGAGGAAACCCATGTGCGCATGGGGAGGAACATATAAACTTATTCATAGAGGACACTGGAATTGAAATGTAACAGTGTCATACTAACCACTATACTACTTTTATGCCAATTTAAACAGCATGCGTTCATGAAACCCATGAATGCATGAATTGTAGGGAAAATCGCCTAGTTCACTGGTTTGAAAATTTATCATCCTTACCCCAATCTGGTTTACATACAAATGTAGAACTGCTAATGTATTTCACTCTGACTTGCAAATGGAGATGAAATAATAAATGCATGCCGTGTCAGTGATGCTAGCATCTGGTAAATGAATGTAAAACTGTTAGTAATTTTCTCATTAATAGCAGAATAGAGTGGTTGAAACAGTCCATCGTCATGGAGCAAAAAGGAATGACTGGTGTTGGATCCTGATGTTTTAGATCTGAGGTTCTTTGGAAGTTGAGAGTGAGGCATAAAACTTGTTGCTTATGATTGCTTATTAAGCATTACAGGAATGAAAAGAGGAGAAAGGAAATGGAGGAAATGTGAATGACAGAGCCTAGTGGGGGGAGAGGGGAAGCTAGAGACAGAGAAAGAGACTGAACCAACATGGTCTAGTCTTCTTGTACTAGATTGCTGATCACAGTTAATTCCATTGTACAACAGGATAGACAACAACCAGTGTGCAAAAAAAATCAGCAAATACAAAAAGGAGGAGGAACAAATAATCATAAAGGGAAATTTTGGGCTGCAGATTGCAGTGAAGATGATTCAGAAGAAGTATATTTAGTTTTGTAAGTAAACCACAAAATGTTGCTGGGTCACCAGGGTCATTTTGGGATAATCTACATGTATGTAAGTGATTGTATAAAAATACAAACAAGCATAGGAAAGTTAAACTGCAAGGAAAGTAACAAACATACTGTCCAATCATACACTGGTAAATGCTGCCTTGGCAGCAGATCCCACACTCCAATGTTGTTTGTAAGAAATACCCTGCTTGGTTGGAGCGATTAGTTTCCCCGAGGCTATATAGTCTTTAAAAACAGAATGAAATGTTGACACCAAACAATAGCTTTGATCTTATGTCTGAGTTTGAAGGATTTTTTTTAATAATAGAAGTTAGTGGGATAAATTTGACAGCATTATGTTTTACCAAACTTTCAGTGTGTAATGAACCCTTTTAAATATTGAGAGTCCACTCGGATCACTGAGTTTTTAAAAGCAAAATCCAAATCATAATCCCATTAATCCTAGTGTTTGTAATTTGCCAGTCCACAATCATTCAGCAGAGGAAGGTTTAACGTTACTAGGGTTTAGATAGGATTGAAGTTTCCACTTCATGCACTGTGTGCCTATTTTTAATGTGTATTTTGAAGATTTATGCCATTCTTTTGTATTGCACCCACACACCGCAACGAGGAATGATTTAGAAACTATTAACAAAAATGAGTTTTCTTAGTCACAGGATAAATTGAGGCCTCTGTGTTAACGTAATTACAGCTTCAACATATTTCTGTAAAAAAAATATCCTAAAGTTCAGCATACCATAAACACAAGAGATTCTTAGAATCAGAAACAGATTTATTATCACTGACATGTCATGAATTTTGTTGTTTTGTAAAAATGCTGTAAATTACAGTACATGTATCATAATTGTAATTTACCAGTATATACATGCACACAGGCACATATATGTACTAAAATTAAAATGAGAACAAAAGTAATGTTCATGTTCGTGGGTCGGTTCTTTGTCCATTCAGTAATCTGATAGTGGAGGAGAAGAAGCTGTTCTTAATACGTTGAGTGTGTCTCTTCAGGCTCCTGTACCATCTCCTGATGGTAGTAATCAGAATAGAGCATGTCATCAGAATGGGGGTCCTTAATGATGGATGTTAGCTTTTTGAGGCATTGCCATTTGCAGATGTTGGTAATCTTGAGCAACATAAGCTAAATTGCAGCTTATCTCACTGAGGATTTGTGTTTCATGGTGGCTTATTCCTATAGTGGCAAAATGCCTGTTTAGACTGCATAATGACAGTGTAAGTATGAACAGTGACTGGATGAGCAAGATTATGCATGACTAAGATTTACTAGCGGCAGCCTGGGGATGAGTTCTTCATTTGTCTCTTGCTGGGAGGACTCAAATCCTTTGAAGTTTCCAGTCATTGCTGGGTGATGGGCTTAGAGGACATTTTTATTGAATTTGGCACTGGGCTTTTAGTCTAAATATATAACTGGATTCTTGCTGTTATCTCAGAAGGAAGTGTGTCTTTGCTCACAATGAAGAGGTTTCGCTCTTTGCTTTAACTTTACACTGAAACAAATAGTTGTTGACACTAGAGGGCAGCGAAACAGTCTTTTTCAACTATACGATTTTAGTTACTGACTTGCAAGCTTGAAAGAGTAGAATTTGTTTTTCCCCAAACATATCAGCAATTCTGCACAGCAGCAGCTTTAAATTTATCAGCAGTTTTTAAGTATTTCTTGTTGCTAGTAACCTTTCTCCCTCAGTTTATCAGGTTTACTTCATTCTTCATGGGGAGTGGGAAATTAAAGGCATGTTAAAAATACTAGTCAATTTCATAACTCTTTGGAATTAGTTTGAAATATATTAATATCTCAGTCATAAAAAGGTAATGCTTTTATAAAACTTTATTTTTGCAGTTTCTGTCATCTAGGGAAGATTCATGATATTACAGACAAAATGCTGGAGCAACTCAGCAGGTCAAGTAGCATCAGTGGAGGGCAATAAAGTGTCAGCGTTTTGGACCAAAATCCCTGAAAGGTCCTGATGAAGGGTCTTGGCCTGAAATGGCAACTCTTTATTCCTCTCTGTGGATGCTGTCTGACTTGCTACGTTCCTCCAGCATTTTGTCTGGATTTCCAGCGTTTGTAGAATCTCTTGTGTTTTAACATACATATGATATTGAGTTTTTTTTAAAGGGTGTGAAGTAGTCATATCTGTGAAATCGAATTGATCTTGAATTGTGATATAGCGTATGGTTGCTTAAATGTATGATGGTTTATATTCAAATACTTGTTCTCAAATAAAGAATACATAGTGGCAAATATAAATGCTGAGAAAAAGGTGACAACATTAGAAGGGAAGCTAAGCAGGGGTTTACGAGGGGTGTTTAGAAGATATTTGAAATTATGGAAGGAGGTAGCAAAATGGCTTCAGAACAGAGTAAAGGCTGAAGAAACCACATTGATCACTGAATATTGACTGTTATATTTCATTTTCTTTTTCAAGATGAATGTTCATTGAGAGTTGCCTGGTAACCGAGGAAGCACTGAATCTGCCATCTATCTAGATGTCAATAGGTTTAATTCCCATGGCTACCTCACTGCTGATGGAGTTTCATCAGTTCTCACTCAAATCACTAAATGGGTGTTGTGTTCTGTTTGGATAGGGCATATATGGTATTTCTTTGCAATAACGAAAGGCATCATATGTTGATAATTCATGGAGTGTTCCTTTTACCACCAGAGTTATGGTGTGGGATAGGAATCTGTGGGAAAATGAATCAGGTGATGTTTTTATACAGTTTGTTCTTTTACAGCACTTTTAAATTATTTACCCCAGATCTGTCACTGACGGAGTTTTGAAATGACATTGCTGTTGGGTCCATGCTGTTCCCAACAGATATTATTAAACTCTCAGCTGAAATAACCTATGTGGAAAAAGTGAAAAATATTGGCAAAGGCATTAAATTAAAGCTGGCAGTATTCAGCTCTACAATAAAAGAATGGATATATACAGTATAAACCCAAGTAGGATGCACCTTAATACAATTGTCATTGTCAGCTTTGTATATGGAATAAATTATTGAGTGCCTCGTCAGCATTTTGGAGTTGTGTTTTTTAAACAAAAGGATAAGTACTGAAATTAATAATAGCCTTATTTTACAATTTCAGATTTAAAAAGAAAAGCTTAAAACTATCGCCATTACCCACGGAGGAATTTTCTTTGTAGGGAATATTTCAAAGTTGAAAAATATTTCTATCTTCTTTCTAATTACAGTCGAATTATAAGGAAGATTTGAAGAATAAGGACTTCCTCATTTTAAAGCTTCATGTTTATATGTTGATCCATAATCATTGCTGGGGAATAGAAATCTTGGAAAGCTAAATGTGTGGTGACACTATTAAGACATTTGGATGTATGAAAAGGTTGGGTTTTGATCTAAAATTCTGCTTTAATTAGGAGGCCCACACAATAAGTGGTTGGAGAAATCTGGAATAAAAGACCTGATGTCAAAGGTCAAAATGATATTTTTTTTAAAGATAAAATATGTGTAACTTTTTTTGTAAATTGTATGTTATATTCACACCAGATTTTAAATTCACACTATCCTATTGACTTTTGACTCTTTCTGGTTAGGTATCATTCATTAACACATCTCTGGTTGTTAATTCCCTGTGACCAGTTTTATGACCAGTTTTGCATGAGATACAAAGTGGTGTCCATGAATATAAAACCAGCCATCTGGCCAGATCAGCCAACCCCCTTCATGTTCCATCATGACATGCAGTATGCGATTGTTGAATCCATACTGTCTTTCACTCTTCCCAGCATGAAATTGAACCCACTTTTAAAAGACAACAGTGGTAGAAAGCATTTTGGGAGTTAGCAGAATGAACACAATCTGTTTGTGTCATGTTGCATCCAGTAAGTATTGTTCATTTGCATGTGTTAGAGAAGTTAAAGGTAATGAGGTGTTTGAAAAATATTAATGTGTTTCTTTTGCTAATTTTGCTGGATCTAATTGGACCACTTATTTTTATAAATAATTTTGGTTTCCGGTCTTTACACTTCCCATTTTTGATCTCATAGAATATAACTGATAATTTTGACCACTGGTATGAAATATTACTGAAAATACACCTAATAAACATCAGTTGAATATTTCAGGTAGGATGTAATAGTTCTTTCCTACCTAGAGTAGTTCCAAGTATTTTAAAATAGATTTTCAGTAATTATGTTAGAAGTCTTGTCAACTTGGAAAATCGGATTTTTTTACCCCTAAATGTTGGTACTTTGAATAATAATGTTTATGGTTACTCTTCAGAGGTTGACTATGTACATATATAGTTTTCACTTTGGGTTTAATGGAACACTATATTCTGTAAACCAGCAAACATTTCTAAGAGGTCTGTTGAAAAAATTTTGCGTGGGTGAAGTATTGCATCAAGTTTACTAATGCAAATAAGAAAGAGATCTCTCAATAGTCCAATTATTAATTCTGAAAGCATACATTATTCAGAAGAACCATGATTTAAAGCTGTGATTGAAAGCACAATAATATTAGTTTGTATATATTGTACCCTATTGTAAATCAAATTGTAATTCATATATTAACTGATTGTTTAGATAAATTCTTGTAGCAGAATTTATAAATTCAAAGTTCTAGGATAGAATTTTTTCCTTGGTTAATAAATCTGTGCTACTGTAAGAGGTGTAGGAAAAGTGGAAATGAAAGAGAGGAGTGCATTTTAATTTAGAGTTTGGAAACTAATTTGAAAATATCCTCTTTGCTTTTAATACATTCCCATAGAAGTTATAAAAAGAGATTTTTTTAACAGGTAAGAAACAAATAATAACATTTTTTAATAAGGATAACATTGTAAATAGGAAATTGGCCCATAGTGTTTTGTACTTTAGTATGAACTGTTGGAAATGACTTGCTGGATATTTTTATGTCTAGTTCCCATCAGATCTACTGAGAAAATTGTGACGTGCCACATAGTTGAAAATAAGAAAGATGAACATTTTTTAAGTACAAATAGCCACATGCCAGATCAGTGAATGTGCATGAGAAGACCAGACAGCCCACAAACTAAGTTGCAGTACACTTCAATTACTTAAATATAGTTTTATACTTCATTGAAGTAGAGATCTCAAGGCAATTGTCAACAGATAATTTTAGTAGAATTGTGGAATAAACTAATTTCAAATGTTTTCGACCTAATTTTTTTGGAGAATGAGAAAGTAAGCATATTGGTCAATAACTTCTAATTATTTTCTTTTATTAATTGATTTTAATACTGCTTCAGTTGTTTGCATGTCATATCTCTCCCCTTAGGCAGTCACTCAAAGATGAGGATGTTGTGCTTCTGCTCTAGTTGTCTGCATTCCTTGGCGGTTGCCAAGGCCCCAGCACAACCCACAGGCTGCAACACAGTTGAGGTGGCTACATGCATTGTTTAAAAGATTCTGAACCCTGCCTTTTTCATTCTTTGGCTTTGACAGAGCCTTTCTGAGAGACCCAAGATGCTCAATACTTTTCCAGATGTTCTATACTCATTTTACTCATTTTCACAAACCTCTATAGATACAAAGTGGAGAGTATCCTGACTGGTTGGAAATACCAGTGCCCAAGAATGGAAAAGCCTATGTAAAGTTGTGGATTCAGCCCGGTCCACACACAAAGACCTCCCTACCATTAAGTGCATTCACATGGAGCACTGCCATAAGAAAGCAGCATCCGTTATCAAAGATCCCCATCATCAAGGCCATGCCCACTTCTTGCTACCACAATTGGGCAGGTGGTACTGAACTCTTAGGACCCACACCACCAGGTTCAGAAGCAGTTATTACCCTTCAACATAAGGGTTTCTGAACTGGTGAGGATAACTTCACTCACCTCAACTGTGAATTGACTCTACGACCTACAGACTTCCTTTCAAGCGCTCATTGCAACTCATGATCTCAGTATTATTTTTATCTGCACTGTTGTCTTCTGCATATGGGTTGTTTGTCAGTCTTCCTCTATTTATCATAAAATTCTATTGTATTTATTTTTCCTGTAAATACCTGCAGGAAAATGAATTTCAAGGTAGTTAAATTGAATTTACTTTATTTCTTACATCCTTCACACATGAGGAGTAAAAATCTTTACATAATGTCTTTGTCTAAATGTGCAATCATAGTAATTTATAATAAATAGAACAGTCAATGTAATATTGAGTACACTCAAATCAGCGTGAGTTCATCAGTCTGATGGCCTGGTGGAAGAATCTGTCCCGGAGCCTGTTGGTCCTGGCTTTTATGTTGCGGTACCGTTTCCCGGATGGTAGCAGCTGGAATAGATGTTGGTTGGGGTGACTCGTCCTCAATGACCCTACGGACCCTTTTTATATGCCTGTTCTTGTAAATGTCCTGAATCATGGGAAGTTCACAACTATAGATGTGCTGGGCTGTCCGCACCACTCTCTGCAGAGACCTGCGATTAAGGGAGGAACAGTTCCCATCCTAGGCAGTGATGTAGCTAGTCAGGATGCTCTCAATTGTGCCCTTGTAGAAAGCTCTTAGGATTTGGGGGTCCATACCAAACTTACTCAACCTTCTGAGGTGAAAGAGGCACTGTTGTGTCTCTTTTTCCCCACACAAATAGTATGTACAGACCACATAAGGTCCTCGATGATGTGGATGCTGAGGAACTTAAAGCTGTTTACCTGCTCAACCCCAGATTCATTGTTGTCAATAGGGGGTTAGTCTGTCTCTTTTCCTCCTGTAATCCACAACCAGCTACTTTATTTTTGCAACGTTGAGGGAGAGATTGTTTTCTTGACACCACTGTGTCAGAGAGATGACTTCTTCCCTGTAGGCCACCTCATTATTGTTTGAGATTAGGCCAATCGATGTAGTGTCGTTGGCAAATTTAATTAGCAGATTGGAGCTGTGGGCAGCAACACAGTCATGGGTATACAGGGAGTAAAGGAGGGGACTCAGTATGCAGCCCTGAGGGGCTCCTGTATTGAGAGTCAGAGGGTTGGAGGTGAGGGAGCCCACTCTTACAACCTGCTGGCGATATGACAGGAAGTCCAGGATCCAGCTGCACAAGACAGGGTCAAGGCCGAGGTTTCTGAGCTTCTTGTCTGGCCTGGATGGAGCTGTGGTGTTGAATGCTGAACTGTAGTCCAAGAACAGCATTCTCACATAAGCATCCCTTCTTCTCCAGATGTGTAAGGACGGTAGGTAGAGCTATTGTGTCATCCGTTGATCAGTTGTGTCAGTAGGTGAATTGTAGGGGGTCGAGTTTGGGTAGTAGAAAGCCGAAGATGTAATCTTTGACCAGCCTCTCAGAGCATTTGTTTATTATTGAGGTGAGTGTGACAGGACGCCTGTCGTTCAGGCATGTTATCTCAGTCTTTTTTGGTACGGGGACAATGGTAGATAATTTGAAGCAAGAGGGCCCTCTACACTGGTAGAGGGAGAGATTAAAAATGTCAGTAAACACAACTCACAGTTGTGCTGCTCACATTCTGAGTACTCACCCTGGGATGCTGCCTGGTCCCACAGCCATGCGACTGTCCACTCGTTGGAAACACCTGCGTACCTCAGCCTCAGAGATGATCAGGTTGTAGCGGTGGCTTTCCTCAGAGGCTCAAGAGTTAGTGACATCAAACCAAGCATAAAAGTGATTGAGGTCGTCTGGGAGAGAGGCTGCGATGTTGGCGGCATCACAATGTTTGGCTTTGAAGTCTGTGATGGTATGCAGCCCTTGCCGCAAGTCACGTGTAACATAGATGTAATTTGATAATAAGTATATTTTGACTTTGAAAACTTTGATTTTGAAATGTTTTCCTTGTTTTATTGTAAATCTCCTACCGAAGCAAACACATACACAGACACACACCACATCCCTCCAAACATACATACCTCAAACTCATTTCCCCACCAAAAAATTTCGCAGTTGGCCATCTTCCTGTCCCAGCCCTGAAATATGTTGAACAACCCCTCAAAATACACACAACTTCATTACCTTGATCCCCAAATGTAATCACTTTACATTTGTTCGTATCATCCAAAGATGTTTACTCCTGGTTCTGACAAATTCATTCACCAAACATACATATGCTTCACGTGCTTAGAATATTACATATCTTTTTAAAAAATTCTTTTGCAGATTAAAATCTTCTCTTCAATTCAAATTTCATTTTCATGATTCATCATGTAATTGGTGGCTTCCTCATTCTGTGATCAGGTATCACTGCAGAAACTTCAGTCTTTTATCTTCAGCAATATCTTGGGATTGAGGATGAACTGCTTGTACTCTAGTTTTGTGGGTTCTGAGATACTTGATAAAGCCATTGTCAGGAAGAAGGTGCCTGATGGGTAGGTGAGTATGTAGTTTGTGGTGTACTCTTTTAGCCATTTACATGAGGCCTCTGTGTGCTCCTGAAGCATGCACTCAAGATTCTCAAGACCATCTCAAATGCAGATTCTCTACTTTGAGTGGCCATAGCCCAGAAATTCCCAGGAGTCAGTTGCAGCTTTGCACTTGTCATGTAGATTGAAACTGTATCTTCTGTTTACCCAGTAATCTCCTATTACAGAGCTTGAAGTAGAGTATCTGTCTTGGAAATCTGACGTCAGGCATGCAATCAACATGGGGTTGTGCATCAATATCTAGGCTGATAGTCCAATACAGTTCTGAAAGTCCTCCACTGTTGGAGTTGTCATTTTTGAGACAAGTGGCTGTTTGCTGTCTGAGATGTTTATAAAATATTGGCGCTCTTTTGAAGAACAAAGAAGTTACTGGTGGTATCTTGCATCGATCAATATTGCTACAACAGATTTTCTGGACAATATGCTATTGCAGTTTTTGGAAGCTACCATTCTGCAGTTTTGGGTACCATCATTTCCTGTGCTACAATAATAATACAAAAGCTTCCGCAGATGCTGAAAATCCAAAGTAACACATATAAATGCTGAAGAAACTCAGCAAATTAGGCAGTATCTATGGAGAGGAATAAATAGTTGGTGTTCCAAGCTAAGATCCTGGTGAAGGATCTAGGCCTGAAATGATGATTGTTTATTCTTCTCCACATATGCTGCCTGATCTGTTGAGTTTCTTCAGCATTTTGTGTGTTGCAGTAATAACAGCACTTTAAAAGTATTTCACTGGTTGTAAATTGTTTTTAAACATCCTGAAAAAGAGCAGTACTGACTGCCCCAGAGTTAGAAATGTCTGACTTGTAGATACCCTCACAAATGAGAGGTTACCCATAATATTAACTTCAAAAGACTTGGCATACAAGTGTTCCCCCCCCCCCCCCACCTTTACAAAGGTAGAGTGTTCCTATGAAACCTGTCTTAAGCCGAAATGGCGTAAAGTGAAGAACCATTAATTTATACAGGAAACATTTTCGTAAAAGTGAAATTCTTCTTTGTAATGCGAAAACAAGTTACTAATGTAGATCTTTAGTAAAAGCGATAGTAGCGTAAAGTGAACATTTGTAAAGCAGGGGACACCTGTACATGCATACATTTGTTGTCACAAATGTATGTGAAGTTTTGTGTCTCCCCAATTTTAGTAGTTTTTCTATCTTATCAGTCTTGTGCTTTTTATATGCCATTCATTACAATTAATGTGGAGGTATGGTTACCACATCAAAGAATTTTTGTGTGTTTTCCAATTTGATTTGTAAATATCTTTAAAAACTCATTAGCCAGGGTAAGCCTGTCGTAGTGAAAAGTAAGTCTTGCTTTCATTTGATGGAGTGACATGAGTGTGCACACAGGTGGTTTTCTCCCCCAAGTTTAACAGACCAAATAAGCATCTATATAGTGTCGAAGGAAGCAGGTGACAATGAAATTGCAATGACAAGGAGCCAGATTTCTGGACTCCCATCACAATTTAAAGCTTTTTTTTGATGGACAATTGAAATACTCCTTTTTTTTTCCTTACACACTAATCATTTTAAATGTATGATGAATAGTTCTGAGAGCATGATCTCCAAGGTTTTTACCCCCTGCTGTCCCTTAATAAGATTTATTTGCTCTCGCATTTAGAATTGAGCTGAGTGAAGAGACTTCTTCAAAGAAACAATAAATTATTTGTTACTGTACTTGAATTTTTGGTTGTATTTCACCTATTTGTGTCAGTTATTTACAATAAACTCCTGATGATCATGCCTGTAATTAACTTTGAAAAGAGAACTACTATATTTTCAAAATCACGGCATATTATATCTGTATTCACTATTGGTTTTTCATACTTAATAACCATTTTCATGCTTATAATTTTCCAGCATTCAATTTAGTTAACAACAAAATTTAAAAATTGGTGCAGTGGAGCTTTATTTTTATTAGTACATTTTAAATTCCAGAATTAGAAACTGTTAGATAAACAAACATTCTGATGTGATCTTTTTCCTGTTTATCTTTTTGATGGATTGGAGTACATCAGTGTTTGCAAATGTTTCAGAAAAAATTATGTGAAAAATTGATTTAAGTTCAGATGTGAATCATTATTTTTATAACCTGATCTAATGCAGATTAAAAGCACACAATAATTCTACAGCAAAATTTATTTATTTTGTTTAGAGATACAGCGCGGAACAGGTCCTTCTTGCCCTTCAAGCTGTGTCACCCAGCAACCCACTGATTTAACCCTAACCTAATCACAGGACAGTTTACTATGACCAATTAACCTACTAACCGATACATCTTTGGATGGTGGGAGGAAATCCACATAGTCAGGGGGAGAACGTACAAACTCCTTACAGATGGTGCCAGAATTGAACTTTGACGCCCTGAGTGGTGTGCTAACCGCTACACTGTTGTGGTGCCTCAAATGACAGATATTTTGTTTTGAGGAACTTGGAGTGTTCTGTCTAGGTTTAGTTTCAGTCTGGGCTTGCCAAAAATCAAAAAAGAATTTAAAAGCTTTTTATATTTCCTTCTACTTCGATCTGCCCTTAGCACCTCATTGGAATAAAGTTACAGGGATGCCTGCTGTTCACTGGATTGCCATTGCTTTAGTTTTTAGCAAAGTCAGTGATCTTGCTCGCCAGTCTGTTGATTTATCACAGTCACGGCTCAGCTGACAGTCTTACAAGCAAATGCTTGCTTTCAACAGGGGTCGCTGGCTAGTGATCAGAAGCAAGTCTCCAATCTGATTTCCCTTTTACTGTTGAATCAAATAGTAGAACTATTTCTGATATCCCAGCTGATATCAATAGTTGCTGTGCACGGTTAACTTGAGACCAGAGTCTGGCTTGCTGACATTAGCTTGATGAGATTCATGTTGTGGATTTGGGTTGGGTATATAGTCTATTCCTACATTAGAAACCATTCTTTATCAGTACATTTTAACAATTGCGTGTATTTATTTCCATTTGTTTCTGCTAATGCCTCCTAAAATTGCATTACTTGAACTATTCCATGTAAACAGTGGCAAGTTTGAGAACAGTAATGTTGGGCCATGTTTGAGCTGAGTTAGACATCAGGTTGGGGTGGCACAGTAGAGTAATGGAGACCACAGTGCTTTATTGTGCCAGCTGTAAGATCAGGGTTCAATTCCCGACGCTGTCTATAAAGTGTTTGTACATTCTTCCTTTAACATGTGGCCAGGTCAATAGGTGTATTTAAGATGGAGGTTGATAGATACTTGATTAGTCAGGGCATTGAAGGTTATGGAGAGAAGCAAGAGAATGGGGTTGAGAGGGAAATGGATCAGCCATGATGAATTAGCAGACTCAGTGGGCTGAGTGGTCTTTATGTAAGTTGTGAACATTCTGTGTTGGTGCAGGAAGCGTGGTGACATTTTCAGGCTGCTCGGCACGAGCCTCACTGATTGAGTTTGGTGCAAACAGTGCATTTTAATGTATGTTTTGATGTATATGTGACAAAGTTAATCTTAAACCTTAAAATCTTAGATAGATTGTGGTCAAGTTGGGTTCAATGTTATGTCTTTGCAGACCATTACTAGAAACCTGCTAACCTAGTTACTTGTGTGGCTCCACTCTATATATTTTGGCTGAATTTGCTCGAGACCTTTAAAGTTGGAAATTATGACTCAAAGTTCAAAGTAAACTTACTAGCAAAGTAGATACGTTACTATATACAGTACTACCCTGAGATTCATTTTCTTATGGATATTCACAGTCAAACAAAGAAATACAACAGAATCAATGAACACACAGAAAGAATGACAAACAACCAACATGCGAAAGAAGACAATCTCTGCAAATACAAAAAATATTGAGAACATGGTTTTTCAGAGTCTTTGAAAGTGAGTTAATAGTGCAGAGTTCAGGTGAGTGAAGTTGTCCACGCTGGTTCAGGAGTTTGATGGGTGAGGGATAATAACTGTTCTTGAACTTGATGGTATGGGACCTAAGGCTCCTGTTCCTCCTTCCCTATAGCAGCAGTGAGAAGAGAGCATGTTCTGTTTGGTGGGAATCCTTAATGATGGATGCTGCTTACAAGGGCAGTGCTCCTTGTAGATGTGCTCAGTTGCATTTTCAGTTAATTTTTGAATAGTAGTATTTGTGGGCTGGTGAGGAGAACGGAAATTGTTAGATTTTTTTCATTTTATTTTGTATTTCCTGTCTTCCTCTTCCTTTCATGAGGGTAATTCTTTCAGCTGAGTCCCAAGAGCAGATATGAAAAGTATCATCAGCAATCCTCTGTTGAGATGCACATGCAGATAAAAAAGCAAAGGTCAGTGGAAAGTTATTATGTAGGGTTAGGTGGCGGAGTGGGATTAGATGGGAGAATGTATCAGCTCATGATAAAATGGTGGAGCAGACTCGATGGGCGGAATGGCCGACTTCTGCTCCTTTGTCTTATGGTCTTGTGTATAGGAGCCCAGGCTGTTGGTCACTTAATTTTTCCTCTGGGGAAAAAGAGGAGCTAGACTTTCTTTTATGTTGAGTAAACCCAGGTCTCTGTGGGTCAGGGATTGAACATAGTTTTCTAAGCTATATGATTTGGCATTATGTCAGATATGGTGCATTATTTCCTGACCTAATGACATACATAGACAACAGATACACATTCTTAGGCCCATGACAAGGTTAAGTGAGGATCCATCTTAATTTATTACATTTTCCAACACTTAACCCTTAACTTTTCATAACTTGATGAATTATGTGTTCATCTAGGTGCTTGAAGTGTGAGATTCACTGCCTCTTTGTCCACTCAGGCAGTGGGTTCCATATTCTAATCACTCTATAGGTACGAAAAATTATTTCTCAAATCCTCTTAGCTGAGGATGGTGAATCTGTGGAATTCATTGCCACGGATGTCTTGTACAGGCCAAGTCATTGAGAATGCTGAAAGCAGAGGTTGACAGGTTCTTGATTAATAAGGGTGTGAAAGGTTATGGGCAAAAGGTGGGAAAATGGGGTTGAGAGGGAAAATAAACCAGCCATACTGGAATGGTGGAGCAGACTCAGTGGGCTGAATGGCTTAATTCTGCTCCTATGTTTTATGGTCTTTCTAAACCTCCAACCCTTAACCTTAAGATTTAGATGCTTTCACTATAGGGAAAAGTTCCTCGCCATCTCCCCTATCTATATCCCTCATATTTTTAATATAATCTCAGTCAGATCCCCCTTCAGCCTCCTTAATTCCAAGGAAAGGTAACAGTCTATCCAGTCTCCTTGTAACCGACAGACACCATAGCAGTCAACCTCTGAGTGAGTCTCTTCTTCACACTATCCAGTGCAATCATATCTTCCCTTTTGTCTAGGGTCAAAACCACACAGCTGTGCTTTAACTAATGTTTCAAAAAAGTTGTACCATGATCTCCCTGCTCTTGTATTCAATGGTTGGGCTAATGAAGGCAAATATCCATTCTCCCTCCCTTTGTCATCTTATCATACATGCTCTCAGTGATTTTTCTATCTGCTCCTCTAATGCCTGTTTTACTTTAAGTGCCAAAATTAAAATGGTTGCCTGTGTGAAATACACTTAATTTGAGGATCTTCATGGTAAAGTCTTAAAGAAAATGCGCATCTTAGTTTTGTTTTTAATTATATAAAAACATCTTTCAATAAGTTTCTCAAGCTTTCTCATGACATGTATATTTTATGTTTCAGTTTTAAAAAGAATCATTTGTTGCTCTTGTTTTTCTACTTGTAAATTGAATCACGAATGCAGCTTTTGATAATGGTAATTATTTTACCCTTTTTACTTGACACTGGCATTATTCTTCTGTTCAGTATTTTCTTAGGTGAAGACTTGAATTTAGATTGTGTTCTCAGATGGGAGTATGCAAGGGTTTAATTTTAGCTGTGTTTAATTGATAGGTAATGAGACAGTGAGATAGAAGTAACTAGGTTTTTTGTCAGCACATTTTGTTTTTAAATGTGCAGGATTGAGTTATTTTAAATCAGTGAATATGATTTTGTTTTTGTTTTGCATAGCAAAATCCTAATGCACACAAAATAAACTTGCTGTTCTTCACTGTAAAATTTAAAAGGATGTAACCTACATTTGTTTAGTTCTTTGACAAGGAAAGAGGCAACATAGCTATGACCCCAACAAACTTAATGATTCATCCATCCATTTATTTATTTATCTATCTTTCAATCTGTATCTATCTATCTAGAGATATAGCTTGGAATAGGTTCTCCCAGCCTGATGAGGTACGCGGCTCACCAACCCTATTTTGAGCCCCTCCGTTGATCAGTGTCGACCATGGATGTTGCGTTCCAGCTGTCTCTGTCATATGATATGGAGTGGCAAGATGTTGCCCATGTAGCAGGCCTGCCTCTCCACGCAGCTGATGAATCCAAAGGAACACCAGAGACCAATACAGTCTGGCATCAAATGAGTTGACAACCTGCATTGAACTCAATGTAGGACTGCCTTAGGGACTGCAGGTCTGGATTTTTCCTCAGGGTTTACTCCCGAAGCCTTCACCATGAGGCAGCGGTGATTTGAGATCAGAGTTTTCCTTCTAGCTGGGCTGCCAACCACAGCTGACAAGCCTCATCTGCCCAAATCATCTGGTTTTAAGGCACCAGCCTTTGTCCCTTCAGTCAAAAGAAATGGTTCCACCAGGCTTATTAAGTAAGCCACACGTGAAGGCCAGGAGCTGGACTTGGTTTTCATAGGCTGTTTGAAACGCATGACATTGGGAGTATTTAATAGGTAGAGGGAGTTTATCCCCACTATCTGCCTGGCTATAACAGCCTTAAGGAACCTACCCACCTTTTTAAACCTAACCTAATCATAGGACCATTTACAATGACCAACTAACCAAATGACCAGTATGTCTTTGGACTGTGGGAGGAAAGTGGAGCACCCAAAGGAAACTCATGCCTTCACAAGGAGAATGTACAAGCTCTTCAGACAACTCTGAATTGAACTCTGAGCTCCATTGCCCCGAGCTGCAATAACGTTGTGCTAACTGCTATGCCTCTATGGCACCCTATTTATTTAATTTTGTATGCAGGAACAATGTAGCATTGTTTCACACAGAGAATGTTGGAGAAGCTTGGCAGATCAGGCAGCATCTATGGAAAAGTCGACATTTTGGGTCGGGTCCCCTCTTCAGGATTGAGAAGAAAGGGGGAAGGTGCCAGAATAAAAAGGTGCAGGGAGGGTAAGAGGCTAGCTAGAAGGTGACAAGTGAAGCCAGGTGTGTGGGAAAGGTCAAGGGCTGGAGAAGAAAGAATCTGATGGGAGAGGAGAGTGGACAATAGGAGAAATTGAAGGATGAGAGAACCCAGGGGGAAGTAATAGGCAGGTGAGAAGTGAAAGGTTAGAGTGGGGAATAGAGGAAGTGGGGGGGGGAGATATTTGTTCACCAGAAGTAGAAATCAATATCCATGTTGTCAGGTTGGAGGGTACCCAGACAGAATACAAGGTGTTCCTCCTCCACCCTGAGGCATTGTTTGATTTTATAATAAAATATTAATCTGCGTGCAGCCTACAGAGTGTAATTTCTATCACTGTTAAAGTATATTAAGCTTCCTCCCAGCAGTTCACATGGAAGATAAATGTTAAAGGGCACAGTACTTGTGATAACATTTTATTGTGGCATGTTGACATCCAAAGCTAAATAAGTGTAACCATTGTCTTGAATCAAGTTTCACGTTGACACAGTTTAGTCCCGATTTATAATAAAGCATTCAGCTCTGTTCACTTGAATTAAGTGTTAATACATAAATTGTCTTAGTGCAAAGTTAAATTTTTAATGTAAAATGTGCAGTTGAACAGCTTGCCAGAGTAATAGTCTTCATGTGTGTGGTAATCTTCCCATGCAGTGTACTACATCAGAATCAGAATTATTATTGTATGGCGTAAAACTTGTCACATTGCTGCTGTGATACAACATAAAATTCCAATAAATTACAAAAGTAAGCACTGCAAAATAAAGCAAATAATGAGTTAGTGTAAGGAAGGGAGGAAGCTGTTACTGAATCATTGTGGACCAGTTTTAAGTAATTATTGTTGTGTGAATTCTTGTGTTTTCCTATATAATTTTTTTTGCGTAGATTAATCTTGATTACTGCCATCCTAGTTGGGTTGCACAGTTAGTATGTACCTTAACTGGTGCTGTAACACAGTGCATGAATTTCTCAACACTGGGAGATGTGGTTCCATCCACAAAGATTGATGCATTTTAAGGTAACTCACTATAGCCTTCTCAGCAAAACTAGTGATGAGTAATATATGTAACTTTGCTGATTTGATTACAGTCAGAGAACAATGAAAATAAATTGTCAAATTTATTGGACAGTATTTGAAACATAGGAAATTTATAACACCAAAATATCTGGCTATTTCTGCATTTAAGTTTGTTCAATAATATTTTGTATGTAGTGTCTTGAGCTATGAAGGTTGTAGTGTTTCAATTTGATTCCATCTGTAGACTGTGGAAATAATTATATCAGAAATAAATGTATTTTATGTTAGTAAATTTCTTCTTCCTAAAATTTTTATATAATCACCTCTCATGAAACTGTTCTTACTGATGATCTGATCAACCATTCGAATTAGCCCCCTCCCCCTGCCCCCTCTTACCTTAGTCACTGCACTGTAAACACTTTAAACCATTTGCTATAATGCTGTTTACACTGAAAATACATGCTGGTATTTATGTGTTTATATGTATTTTATTCCATATTATACTTTAACCTGTAAATTTTTTTTAACATAATTTTTTATTCTTTGTAATGGTTGAATGTTTTTTGTTGAATGTTGCACCTTGACTCACACACCACAGCAATTCCTAATACAAGACGACCTTCTATAATCTGGCGCCATTGGGACCTGAGAAGTGCCGGATTAGTGAAAATGCCGAATTACAGAAGGATCACACTCTGCAACAGCTAACCACCTCATCATACCTTTAAAATATCATGTAAAACAGTACAAGTTAGATAATAATGAAATAGAAATATTAAATGAGTAGCAAGTGAAATTTTAATGAAGTAATAAACTGTACAGGCACACATAAAATAAAGGGTACAGGTAAATGTACAGGAATTAACTTATACAGAACAGCTGAGCACTTCGCTTCTAAAGTGAGACGTTTAATATACCTTCAGGCAAAGTTACATGTCTGCAATTGTGGGGTTGTCAGGATCATCAAAATCTTCATCTTGAAAAATGAGTGAAGCATCTGGAACTGGTGCTGAAACTGGCAAAACAGTTTCTTCAAAAACTGTTGATTATGGTGGCAGCACAGCTGAGTAAGCAGAAGTCAGAGAAAGGAGGTCTTCTATGCGCCATATTTCACGCGACTGCCAGGCGGCCGGGGATTCGGTGCTGGGCTCTTCCCTCTTCACTCACAGTTACTGAGGGAATCCTTCTTAGTTCCTTTTCCTCCACTTAGTAATATGCTCAAATTCAGGGAGTCGCCATGTCTGATCTGAGGTCATAAGCAGAAGAGAACAGAGTGCCGGCTGGGCGATGCCGGAGAGCAGTGTGTGACTGCTGGCAGATGGGTGAGAAGGCAGATTGACCCAGCGCTAGCCAGCTCCCCCGCCGTTGGTGTGTGATTCAGGTGGGTGCTGGGCGGCCATGCTTCACGCAAATGATACTAATAAATGCAGGAATACAAGCAGGAATCGCCTGTCTGTGCTTATAAGAGCGCGCCAACATGTGAACAGATCTAGCGCAACCAAAACAATGCGCAGCAGATTGCTACAGTGGCCCGGGAAATTTGAAATTACAGTTGTGCGGAAAATTTGAAATCAGTGCTGGATTATTGAAGGAACTGGATTACAGGTAGTCAGATTAGTGAAGGTCAACCTGTACATGTAAATGAATATGACGAATAAAGTTGATCCTTGATGTTTCACACTAGTGTGGAAGTGTATAGTTGCTGAGTCAGGGAATATAAGGGAATCGCTTCCATAAATATATGTGGGATAATCTGTTGGCATCTTGCAGTCACTTCACTTGCCCCATCACTGAAATGCTCCCACAACTTAAACTTACTTTCAAGGACTCTTTATCTATGTTTTGGATATTTATTGCTGATTTATTTATTATTATTTCCTCTCTTTTCTATTTGCACAGTCTGTGTTGTCTTTTGCATATTGGTTGTTTGTCCTACTGGGTGTGGTCTTTCATTGATTCTATTATGATTCTTAGATTTACTAAATCTGCCCGCAAGAAAACAAATCTCAGGATTGTACATGATGACATATGTATACTTTGACAAGAATTTACTATGAACTTTGAATTTTGAACTTCTCAAATTCCCTCTGATAGTTTAATTCAAGGGCACTGCATAATTTTGAGTGTGTGATGTATGGAAAGGAAACTGAATATTGGTTTGTGGCTGCAGTCCTGCAAAGTAAATGTGCATTGAAATGCACAGCATTTGAACTTCACTGGCAAATGTTTCTTCTTTTGGATATGTTTAATAGCAAGCACATGCTGAAGTTCTGAAGACAAACAGTAAACTCCTGCTTACAATTTTTTATAAGGTCAAACTTGTGTAATGGTTTAATTGCCTATTGTCTATAAAATGTAGTAGTTTGCGTAGCAGGAAATTTGTTCTTGGAATGGGAAAATCAGCCTGAATTGATACAAAGTCTAAAGTAAACATTTGGCAGGCACGCTTCCTTTGGCTTTCTTTCATGAATAAGAGTTCCTATAATGGTTCTAAAATAATGAAACTGACTTTTTATAGAATCTGTTTTTAAGTGATTGTATAACTAAGAGTAAATCTTTAGTTTTAAAGGGGTCGAGGTATAAGATGGGGAGACTTCATAGGTTTTGGGAACTGTTTCCAAAATCTATGAACTCACTTTCAAGGACTCTTCTTCATCTCTTGTTCTTGATATAAATGTATTTATTATTATTAATTCTTTTCCTCTTTCTTTTCGTATTTGCACAGTTTGTTGTTATTTGCATGTTGGCTATTTGTCCTGTTGGATGCAATCTTTCATTGATTCTTTTATGTTTTGTGTATTTACTGTGAATGCCCTCCAGGGAAACGAATCTCATGATTGTATATGGTGACATGTATGTACTTCAATAATAAATTTACTTTGTAAGTTAGGTAATTTGTGTCTCAGTTGGATTTCCTTGAAACTTTTTGAATACTGTAACTGAGCAGGCAACATGCAGTTTGGCAACTTAACTATCTTGTTGATCATGATTATCAAAAAATGCATTAGTAATAATTTTAATTGTTTCCTAAGTTAAGTTGGTTTTGAAGAATGCTGATTACATTCTGCAGATGTTTGAAACATTTTTTTGGGGGGAAAAGTCTAAGTTTAGAGTAGCACACGCAAAATGCTAGAGGAAATCAGCAGGTCAGACAACACTTATGGAGAGAAATAAAGAGTTGAGATTTTGCGCTGAGACTCTTCATCCAATTAACTGGTTTACTAACCTGAAAAATTTCCACTGAAATAATGATTGTTAATCTTTTCTGTAATTCATAAATGTTTTATAAACTGGAATCTTGAGTGATTATGTTGACTTCCCTGCTCTTTGGATTCATCTGGATCACATGTGCTTCATTTTTAATGAAACTTGAGCTTGCTGTGCTTATCCAACGAAATCATTAGATATTAGCAGCCATGTCCTCAACATCTACCCTTAATTCTGAGTAGTGTTGTTCAATCATCCACATGATCATCACTTAGCAATTCCTTACAATGCTCAGCTGAGTGAGATATCACTCTTCCTCTTTTCATTCAAAACTTGTTGAAATTCATTGAATCTCTTTTTTATATCAGTACAGCAAGTTTTACAGGCTTGTGAGTTAAAATAGACCACAACTGTCTGATTTAATCAGTCACTAAACTAGTTACATTATTCTTACTTATCTTTCATTCTCTGGGGCCAGTACAATATCCACTGTTACTCCAAAACAGTTCAAACAAAAGGTGTTTTGATTCAAGAAAAGTAAAGTTTTTATTGTTTCAGTTACAGAGACTGTTAAGTGCCTAGGATATTCAGTTCAGGCTGTCAGCTCCCCTGGCTACATGCTTAGGCCTGTAGACTGCAGAGTGCTTTGCTTGTAACTGCACCCGTTGTCTCCTTTCATTATCTGTTAATGGTGCTCAACATGACAGGGTTGTGTGATAAATGGAAGCTGCTGTGAAACCCGGAGCTGGATTCTTTCTCCCTGAAAGCGGTGTTTGTGCTTGCTGCGTAGAAAGTCACAGAAATGTGGAGTTACTTTCAAGTTTCAAGATTGCATAATGTCATTTCCAGTACACAATAATTGTTATCCTCTGTCCAGTGCAAAAGACGCAATAAGATAAAGAACACAATAATAGCAAATAGAGAGTAAATATAAATACTTACGATAGCTTGTATGCATAGATTGTAAGTCTATCAAGTGATTCTAGGCATAGCTGTACATAAGGTGACTGATGAGAAATGATTAAGTAGTGGTGGTTGGGGGTGTGGAGGGGTTGGTTTGTGGGTGGAGGTGTTGATCAGCCTTACTACTTTGGGAAAGTACAGTAGCTTCTTTTTTAGTCTGGGCCTGTCGCGGTGCTATGCGGCCTCCTTCTTGATGGGAGTGGGACATACAGTCCGTGAGCAGGGTGGGTAGGATCTTTCATGATGTTGTTGCCCCTTTTCCAGCACCCTTCTGTATAGTCAACAAGCAATTTCAGAGTGAATGTTAAGTAACTCTCAAAACCATTACTTTGTAGCTTATTTAATAGAAAATTATGCTGTACTTTTTGCAAAGCTGAAAATTGCTTTCCAATAAATGGGTCCCTACAGACATAAACTATAATAGACGCTGGGTCTTGCATTTAGCTCCTTTCACAACCTTGGGATGACCTTTTGCCTTCAGTGATAAATTTTGAAATGTTGTGTTGTAAAGAGATGCAATAGCCAGAGCTTCCTCTGTGTAATAAACTGATGGATCAACTGATCACCTTGATTGTTCTGAGGTCAATGTTGGCTAGGACACTAGAACTCTGTTGCATTGATATCTTCAAATATTGCTGGGGATCTTTCACATCTACCTGAAAAAGTAGATCTGTTGATTTATTGTTCAAAAGATCCTGATATTCCTGTTGAACAAACAGTTTTAGTGCAAATGTTGGCTCTTTATTCCTCTCCACAGATGCTGCCTGACCTGCCGAGTTCCTCCAGCATGTGTATTTGTTACTTAGAATTTCCAGCATCTGCAGAAACTCTTGTGTGTCTAATAATGCTACACTCCCCTATTACTACACTGTAGTGTTCATAGAGTCATAGAAACGGGGCCTTCAGCCCATCTTGTCCTGGCCGAGCCATTCAAACAACCTATTCCCATTAATCTGCCCTCCATATGGAGGACCACAGCCCTCCATACCCCTATCATCCATGTATCTATCCAAAATCCTCTTAAACATTGAAATTGAGCTCGCATGCACCACCCACATCCACACTCTCATAACCCTCTGAGTGAAGAAGTTTCCCCTCATGTCCCCTCAAGCTTTTCACCTTTCACTCTTAACCCATAACCTCTAGTTGTAGTCCACCCAACCTCAGTGGAAAAAGCCTGCTTGTACTTGGACTTTGCTTGTCTCAACTGAGGTTTGAACTCATGACCCTGTAACTTGAGGATAAGAGTGCCACCTTTAGGCTATTCATGATCCTTATGAATAAATTTTGGCACCACTTTACCCATGCTTTAATGAATTTAGTATTATGGGCAACAGACAAATGTTAACCAATTTTCCAAGGATTATTTACTGAATTTGTTTGCTTAAAAATTGCAATGAAAATAGCCATATGCAGTTTTTGTGATGTAATTTTTTATTTCTCTTTCAAGTCTTCTCACAAAAACCGAGTATGGCAGCATTGCTGATATTGAGTTAGTTTGAGCATTAAATAATTGGAAAAGTATGTCTCAACTGAAAAAGAAATTCTGTGCACTCGTTGAGATTGAGAGTGGTTGGTTGTAATTAAATGCAGGCGTTCAGATCAGGTATGGTGGTCATTTATTTGGAGTTGTGATGTTGAAACGTAATTTTCCATGTTTAAAATAAATAATATGTTCGTCTCCCATAAGAATACATTATAGCATCATCCATTTTAGAGAGCATTTTAAAGAGGTCTTCATTATTATTGAAATCCTCACCCTTTAATAGCTTTTACTGTTTTGCAGTCATTTGAATTCAAAGCTTTGGAATGCAAAAAAAAATAGACGTTTTCACATTTCAAGATGAGCAGGATATATAAATTAAAAAATTTCTTATTTTGTTGTTGTGTTGCATACCTCAAACTCACCTAGCTGCCTAATAATGTCTAAACTCATGCTTAAACAAAGTTAATTAATGCTAATGTAGTCAACTGGTTCTGTTTATTGATCTTGGCGAAAGGTTATTTTAAAAAAATCAGCGCAAACTATTTTAGACTATTTCATTTTATCCTCTGGTGAGCTTCAGTCTCCATACTCTTAATTCAATGACTGTTTTGTTGGTATGAGTAATAATATTCATTACATATTTTCCCTTCTCCCTATGTACTTCCATTGTTGATTAGAAAAAAATGTCTTTGATTAATTCACAGTTGGAAATGGCATGCCTGCTTCTGTGGTTTTGTGAGTTTGGGATTGATTTCAACAGTGACAGGTGTGGAGCACTTACAAAGCCACTTGGTTATGGAGCTTATTGTCAAGCAGTGTTTTTCCCATGAGGCACCTCTGATTGAGTGGCTAATGTACAGTGTGTCTCCGCAACAAGCCACACCAACATGGTTTTCAGTTTTTATTGATCTATCATGTTTTAAAGCGTGAGACGGCCATAACTGTTGATGAGCTGTCTTGATTAAAATTATTTTGTGTTTTAAATAATGCTCATAAAGACTATGTTTTGGGGGCTTTTAATTAGCTCGTGTTTAAACATTTAGTCTTATTACAGCCTTGGCGATGCAGAAAAATGGTCTATGTCTGCTGTTTTTGATTATCGGAAGACAGTTGACAGTTTTTCCCCCTCGTTCTGTGTACGTTCATCTGAGGAGTGTATTAATATTCCACACAATAGCTGTGGATCTGAGATGCAGATGACTCCAGGGATATTGTCTCTAATATCTTGCTTGCTGATGCATTTCTGGCTGACCATGCCATTAAGAGCAGTCATCAATCACAATCTAGTTCCTTTCCGTGCTCGACTCCAGTCCTGGTTTTTCCTGGTACTTGTTGTTGGAGGTTTGTTCTCCTTCACTGGTGTCTGGATAAAGAAGACTACGTCAGGCATGTGGAGTGTCTGCAGCACAGCTGAGCGTGGAGTGTGAAAGAAACCACAATCTGCACTGACTCCCGGTAACCATTCAGCTCTGATTTCCTTTGCCGTACATGTACAACGGTGTGCTCTTTTTAACTTGGCAGTGCTGTCCTGGCCAAGCTTGATTGAGAAGCAAAGCAGCAGGCCTCTTTGTTATCAAGTGCCTTCTCTCCATGGGCTGTGGCTGTTAACGGATACAGCAGCGCTGACATTGTTTAGCTTGGTTGTTGGATTAGGCCCAGGCCACCGAGAAGGTCCGCTGGGGTCAGCTGAACAGCTGCTAGAATTGCGGTAAAGTTGTTACTGTCACCTCAAGGAATTCTGAAGATTAACAGATTGTACTGACTAGGTTGAGAGGAAGAGCTGGCATGAAAAAATGAAAGCTGAAACAAAACCCATTTCCTTTCGGTTATCTCTTTTATCACTATTTTTCTGATGTTGCAGAACTTGTGTGGGAGTGTCTGGAAGTGGAATGCCTTTCATGTTTTTGTCTGGTAACTGTATGAAGTATGTGATTAGCTTTTTTATCATCTGTTTACACAATACCTTAAAGCCAGCAAACATGGGCCATGAAAATAGGACCTGCTTGACCTGTTTACGTGTGAGGTTTGTTTTGTGTGGAAATCAGAAAGCTTTATTGCCTTTGTTTCATTGCTACCTCCACGCTACCGTGTGCACATGTGTCTCCGACCACTATGGAGTACAGCGTGCCTAGTCAGCCACCCAGCAATATTAATTATACACAAAGAGAAAATTATAACAAAAATAGGAAACTGTTTTGTGTACACACACACAAAAAAAACACTTCTCTGGAACTGTTGATAGAAAAGCTTCCGAAACATAGAGTCCTTGAGTGATTGTTATACTTTGGCAATCGGCGCTTGGCAGGCAGCTCCAGGAATGTCATTTGATCTGACTGCATGATAGAATTGGCTAGGATTACATTAGTGTTTTCTATGGCTGTTGAAAGTGATGCATCAGCGAGTGGTCTTCAGTAACACGTTTTAACTACTTGGTCTGTTTGTTTTATTCGGTTTATGCATTCAGGTGTTTGCATGAAGTTTAATTCTTCAGCCTTGTCTCTGGTGTTTCTGAGATTACTGTAATATGCAGCTGACAGTTTCCTCTTATTTTTGTGTCCTGATTGATTAGAATTAAGTATCAGCTTAAGAGCAAGTTCTTAATTACAGATGTAAAATGACTTTTGTCTGTATTGTTTGAACAGACTGAAAAATATCTTGCCCTGTTTATGCATTTTTCTGGCTCTGTTTTGATGTGCTGGATTATGGTAGGTTTACACCAGTGTTGCTATAATCTACAGGGTGTAAGTAGCGGAAAGGATATGTATTATGACAAAAACTGATTTGTAAGACTGATACCCAAAACAACATTAAACCAATTCTTAAATTTAAGATTGGTTATAAATTTTTAATTTGTTGTAATCAAATATTGGTGTGAAAAGTGATTGTGAATTCTGTGTTTAGGACACATCAAAAGTCGTAGTAAATTTATTATCAAAGTACGTATATGCCGCCAGATACTATTACCTTGAGATTCATGTTATTGCAGGGATTTACAGGAAAATAAAGAAATATGATGGAATTGATGAACACTATGCATAAAGACTGACAAACAACCTATATGCAAATAAAGACTAATTTTGCAAATATAGAAAAAATGAATAATACTGAGAATAAGAGTTGCAGAGTCCTTGAAAGTGAGTCTAGGTTGTGGAATTAGTTCAGTGTTGAGGTGAGTGGGTTTATCCACTTTGAACTTGTGAATGTTGAGAGAAAAGAGCAATTGAATCAACAGATATTAACATGGCTTGTGGTAATTGTGTTATAAATACTGCATTTTTTTCCCAAAATCAAGGACTCACCCTGTAGTTTTTGTACTTTAGAAAAATAAGCTGAGAAAAGTCATGCAGATCTTTGAATTTCACTACGTGTTGCAGGTTTATTTAAGCAGATAGCTCAATTTTCATCTTTATTTGCTTCAGAATTCCATCTGGGAGGTGCAAATGGCCTCAACAAATAAGATTTTCACTGAAGAAATACCATTAACAAATGGCAGTCACTTCCATTTGTGATGTAGTTTCAGGAAAAACATTTTGTGGATTCAGCATCCATAACTTTGCCTTTATATACAGCTACTGAATGGGGGTCATGGTAATGACCACTCTGGTGTTGGTGTATGTAGAAGTCATACATCTGCTGATGGCATATTAAGATCATTTCATTATTTGTTTCTCCCATGATCTGATGTTGAACTTGTATTATTGTAAGGTTCAAGTTCAAGCTCAAATTCAAGAGTGTCGGGGCAAAAATGAGTGTCGTTGCTATTACTTATAATTGATATATTTAAAGTGGAGTTTGCTAGGTTCTTGATTAGTCAGGATGTCAAAGGTTAAGGGGAGAAGGCAGGAGAATGGGGTTGAGAGGGATAATAAATCAGCCATGATGGAATGGCAGAGCAGGCTCTGGGTTGAATGGCCTAATTCTGCTCCTATGTTTTATGGTCTTAATTACAAGTTCATTTTATTGTCATTCAGCCATACATGCATACCACCAAACAAAGCAATGTTCCTCCGGACCAAGGTGCACAACACAGTACATAAAATAATATTATCCCAAATAAATTAACAAATAATAAGGTGCATTTACAACACAAGTTAAAAAGTAAACACTATAACCCTACTGGTGCTTCATGTGCGATGAGACCTATATGGTGGCAGGGAGTTCAGCAATCTCACAGCCTGGGGGAAGAAGCTGTTCCCCACCCCACCAATTCTTGTCTAATGCTCCAGTACATCCTGTCTGATAGGAGGGGGTCAAGGATGGATGGAAGGTAGGGATTATTGACAGTGCTAAGAGCTCGGTGTACACAGCGTTCCTGATAAATATTTCTGATGGAGGAGATACCCCAATTATCCTCTCAGCAGTCTCACATTATTTTGTAGAGACTTGTGGTCAGATGCCTTGCAATTCATGTATCAGATATTTATATGTTAAAGCACTTTGCATAACTTGTATGTGAAAGGCCTTCTAAAATTTCAATTATTTAAAACTTTAGTTATACTAATTTAAAACTTTAACTGTGTCTTCGGCTCATTGTTAATTTGTTCTTCCTACAGATGCAGCTGAACTAGCTGAGTATTTCTAGCCTTTTTTGTTTTTATTTTAAAATTTATTTGCTTTCAGTTAAACTAAGCTTAACAGATGTCATTTAATGTACACAATTTTCTTGAAGTTTTGAGCATTACATGACATGTTAACTTAAAAAAAAACCTTTCTCCTTCTTAAACACATCACCTACACTGGCCACCAACAGCAGTTTGCCTGAGTCCTCTATCCTGGGCTGGAGCCTGATCGGCCCTGAGGCTTCCACTTTCACCACACAGCTTCATAAGTCTTCTTGTTGAAGATCTTTCCTCTCTCTGGAAAGAGGTCTTTGGAGCTTCTTTTGTCATTTCTGTGGCTGTGGGATTTTATGGTATGGGGATGAGAACGCCATTCCTTTTTGTGTGGCCTTGACACCATCCATGACAGAGTTCAATAAACTTGGATGCCCAAAGAGTCAACTTGGATTATATTAATGAGATGGCAAGCCTGAAATAACTCAAAACAATCAGTATTAACGGACAGAAAATACATGAAAGTGCTGATGATTTTGTATGACTGTGAAATTAAGCCAAGTGTTAAATAATAGAAAGCTGAGCTACATGTTTGGACAACAGTTCACAGGTGTTGTATTTTTAGAAGCTTGCCACCTGCATTTTAGAAGTAGAAATGTGAGGGACAGTTACAACTTAGTTAATGTTTCAGTTAGAAAGAACTGTAGATGTCCTGGTAAAATTTTACGAGTTCTGTTGAAAATTATTGGTCTGAAAGTGCTTGTTTCTCTCTCCACAGATGTTGTTTCATTCTTTACAGATTTTCCTATCTGTAGTCTTTTATTCGCATTTGAATCTTAAATTTCTGGATCTTTAGTTAAATAAGCCAATTGAAACTTTTTTCATGTTGTTCAGAATCAGATTTATTATCACTGACGCGTGTTCTGAAATTTGTTGTTTTGTGGTAGCAATGCAATGCAATACATAGAATTACTATAAGTTACGTAAGGTATGTAAGAAACAATAAAAATAAATATTGCAAAAAGAGAGCAAAATAGTGTGATTGATCCATGAACACTTACGTAAATCTGATGGCGGAGGGAAGAAACTGTTCCTGAAATGTTGAGTGTGTGTCTTCAGGCTCTTGTACCTCTCTGATGTTAGTAATGAGAAGTCTACTAGACTTGTAGTCTGCTAGATTAGGTAGTGAGCATTGTGAGTATATCTTTATATTAAAGTAGATTTCATGATTTGGGCTGAATGAGCTCAAAGTAACTTATTGTGTCACTGGCTTCAGTGTACACTCTTCTGCTTGTAGTTGTATTAAAGCCTTCAGTGTGACTTTCAATATTTAAAACATTTGGTCTTTTAGCCTTTTGAAATAATAACACCCTGAGCCGTTGAACCCAAAGCAATCTGCTTTGAAAGTACACAAAATACTTCTTCCTCCTGTACAACAATGCAAAATCATGAATGCACAAAATTCTTAAACGAGAATTATGTGGGCAATGTTAGAGCAATTTGCTGTGTTTTAATATTCTACTCCTGGAAGTGAATTATTTGAACATTTATGCACTGATTCAGGTACATTTACAAAAGAAAGTGCTTGGTGCCTTACATAAAAGATTAGTTTGATTTTATTTAGAAAGTTTCTTTTTCCATTTGGTTCAGATTTCTCTTTGTGACATTGTTGAAATGATTTTTTGTGTGATTTCAGTAATGACATCTAAACTGTAGTAAAGTATAATTCAGAGTGAAGTGCAGGCATTTGAATACGTAGAAAGGATTAAAGATGTGCATTTATCATTACCAGCCGTATAGGATTTGAATGCCAGTTGAAGTGTATCGTGCATATGATGGTGAAGAGAAACAGTGTTCAAATGGATTGACGTAAAATTTATGCCAGACAAATGGGTAAACAGTCTACTGTCGTATACAACTATAGACGATGAACTGGAGGTTATAGAATTTGTTAGCAAAACCTAGATGGAATCTGTAAATTTTTGATGCATATATGTAGAAACCTATGTAACTAGTTCCCTGAAGGCTCTGCTATTTTTTAAAGAAACGGAAATAGCCATTTAAGTATGTTCTAAGTAAAATGTATCTCATTTAATGAAGACATTTAAGACCATTAAGACATTGGAGTAGAATTTAGGCCTTTGGGCCCATTGCTCTGCTTCACCATTCCATCATGACTTATTTATTTTCCCTCTCAAACCCATTCTCCTGCCTTCTCCTTTTAAGCTTTGATGCCCTTACTAATCAAGAACTTATCAACCTCTGATTTAAATATACTAATGACTTGGCCTCCACATTTATTAGAACAAAATGAATAAAAACATATTCCCCAAAGAATTGATTTAAGTTTGGTGAAATGCATCTTCAATACATTAAAGATGAATGCTTCTCCCATTTTGCTTTTATTGATGCAAAGGATATCAACAGAATAGAACTGCAGTCTGTTATAATAATATTCAACTAATATTCAGCAGAAACAGGTAATAGGAAACTTAGTTTAAATGAACAAATTTCATGTAATAATTCATCAAATATCGATTAATACTTGGTGATTTTTTTCTATGTATAGTAGGGTTGTCTTTAAAAGATGTAAACTTGGGAATGCTGTACTCTTAGTAAATGTTAATAATTTCATTAGAATAACTTTGAAGATTCATTTCAAAATGGTTGTCCAAAAATGTGTATTTTCAGCAAAGCTATCAAATACGAGATTCTGCAGATGCTGGACATCCAGAGCAGCACGTACAATGCTGGAGGAACTCAGCAGGTCAGGCTGTATTTATGGAAGTGAATAAACAGTTAAAGTTTCAGACCGAGGCCCTTCATTGGGACTGGACCCCTTACTCTCCAGTCCTGATGAATGGTCTTGACCCAAAGCATAACTGTTTATTCATTTCCAGAGAGAGTAACTAAAATTTCACCCAGCAAAAATTCAACATATTGGTAAAAATTAATGGCCTTCCTTTTTGGTAGTACCAGTATGGAGTTGCAAAGCATATTGATCATTGATTTTATATTGGCCTGTGATGCTGCTTTACTCTAATGTGCAGACTGGAACACCTGTTGGGACTTTGTGAATTACTACAATGTTTGAATTGAACTGTTCAATCTGCGTTTTGGATTTTAACTAAATAGCTACATTGGAAAAAAGCCAAGATCTAAGCGCATCTGTTCTGTAGAGAATGAGTCTTCAATAGCTACTTACGGCTGTTTCACCCACACAGAATTTTAAAAGAAGGGTTTCAAACTACACTTTCAATTTACTGATGGTCATTGATTACTTCATGATTTCTCATGAGGTGCATGTTTTTTACTGATGACTAAAATGGGTTCGACAATATCTGATTTTCACATATTGTATAATTATGTTTATACAACTCATTTGAAAATAGTTTTGTAATGTTTGAAGTAAATTTATTATCAACGTAACGTACTGTACGTATATGTCACTATATACTACCCTGAGATTCATTTTCCTGCGGACATCCATAGTAAGTACAAAGAAATACATTAGAGTCTTTTTATTTTTATTTATTTAGTGATGCAGCACAGAATTGGCCCTTCTGGCCCTTTGAGGCATGTTGCCCCAGCAACCGCTGACAAACCTGATTAACCCTAACCTTATCATGGGACTATTTACAATGACCAATTAACCTACCTGGTACGTCTTTAGGATGTGAGTGGAATACAGAGGACCCAAAGAAAACCCAGGCATTCCACAGAGAGGACAGACAGAGACTCCTTACAGAATGGTGCCAGAATTGAGCTCTGAACTCTGGAATGACCTAAGCTGCAATCGCGTCATGCTAACTGCTATGCTACCGTGGTGCCAAAATCAATGAAAAATTGCACACAAGAAGACAGGCAAACAACCAATGTGCAAAAGATGACAAACTATGCAAATACCAAAAGACAAAGAAAAACAAAATAAGCAATAAATATCAGCAATATGCGATGAAGAGCCTTTGAAAGTTGCTTTGAAAACCATGCCTAAAATACAGCACATTTGGATGTTTATATCATAAAATCAGTGTCACAGATGTATTTGTATTTTGAAGTGAGATTTTGTTAAACTATCATACACAGGGAGCCACTTGCTGAGGTTTTGATTTACCATTAGAAAGTTAATGGAATTGGATTCCATATTAATCTTTTGAAAGTTATTTGGAAGTATACTTAAAGTTCAAATTTATGGGGCTATGTGGAAGGAGCTGGAGAATGGGACTAATTGAATAGCTTTTTTAAAGGAAAAGTTTTGCAGTGTCATTTCTCTCTCTGGGTTAGTGGGTTTGCTGGACTCAGCTTCTGTGGGTACTCACTCTCTTTAACCATTTTGTCTTAATAACCATTATGTATATATGAACTTCCATGGTGACTATTAAAGGATTATCAGAAGTGATCAAGAGTTGTCCGGTGGTGTAAGGGCATCCACACTGGATTTTGGGGCTAGCGGTCCCGGTTTCAACTACGGACAGTTCCTTGCATGCTTTCCAGCTGTGTTGGGTTGAAAGTCAAGCTAGCAACTCAGCCTTGTAAAACAGACAACAAACACTAAAGAAATGTCAAGGTTGCTGCCCAATGCACCAGTGAGATTTGGGAGGATGATTACTAATGTGATCCTCAACTTTATTTGCCTTATACTTTGACATATATTAGGAATTTGCTGTGGTGTGCTGGTGCAACATGCAACAAAAACAACATTCAACAATTATAGAGAGTGTAGATTATGGAATAAAATGTGCATTAATATATAAATACCAGCGTGTGTTTACAATGTAAACAGCATTACAAAAAGTGGTTTAAAAGTGTTTACAGTGCAGTGACTAAGATAACAGAGGAGGATGAGGGGTGGAGAAATAGAATAATTGATCGGATTAACTGCCTGGGGGAAGAAATTTGTAAGATGACAAGAGGTTTTTGTTTTAATAGCTCTATAGCATTTTCCAAAAGGAAACTTTGGAAAAGGTAGTTTGCAGGGTGGGTAGTGTCTGCAATGCTGACTCTTTCCTCAATTGTTGTGCAAAGATGTGTATTTTCAGCAAGTGAGGCTCCAGAACAATTAAGTCCTCGTTATGCATGAAACAAGTTTTTTGGGATTTTTATGCCTTGTTTGAAATGAGTATTGCACACTGAGCACAATACTATCTAAAGAAAGAATTTAATGTTAAAAACCAAAGGAGGAAAATTGGAATACTTAGTAAGTATAAATACTAGTTCAAGAATCCTGTTTAATTTTCATTTTAACTGCAGAAGTTCTTTTGAATGCCATATATACGGAGGTGCAAAGTAATTGCTAGTTATTCCAGGAATCTCACTACTGGACATTATTCCGGTTTCCGCTGAGTGTAGGAGAATTGGACACATTACCTGGGAATTATTTTGATCTTGGAGCTCTTATTCTGTTCTGCAGTAATTGCAGTAACTTAAGCTGTTGTAGCTATGTCATTTTTCTCAGTTTCGTACTTGTGCTCTGGTGATCAATTTTAACATGCAAAACTTTCATTGTTATATACATTCTTTTATTTCTTGTTTATGTCCAGAGTCACTAATGAGGTTGTTGCTATCTTGGCACTGAATGGCCCTCCCTTGATATTTCTGCTTAACACCTCAACCTTTTACATGTGGGAAATCTCAGATTTGCAGAAACCTAATTTAATTTTCTACCTTTTCACCTCAATTCCTTACTGATAGAACTCTCGATGTACTGGGGAATGTTCATTATTTCTGAGTAGCTATTTTTCATGATTTGAGTTACAATTATGGTTTCAGTGACCATTATGGTTAAGTCTTTTCTCATCTGATGCACTCACACTTTTAGAGGAAGTTGATGGATGATGTTAGGTAGTGTGATCTTGCTTTATTCTCCTCTCCCCCACCCAAAAATAACATCTGGGTGTCCATGGCTGTTGTTCAGTGGATATATTTGATCACCCATCAGAGAGACTTTCACATTCTGTGGACTCACTTTTAAGGACTTTACATGTCATGCTCTTAATATTTATTTCTTATTACTAATAATTGTTATTATTATTTTTCCTGTTTCTTGTATTTGCAGAGTTTGTAGTCTTTTGCACGTTAGTTGACGAGAAAATGAATCTCAGGGTGGTACAGGTATCCCCCGCTTTACGAATGTTCACTTTACGCCACTTTGCTTTTACAAAAAACCTACATTAGTAACCTGTTATCGCATTTCAAAGAGGATTTTCACTTTTGCGTAAATTTTTCCCATATAAATTAATGGTTCTTTGCTTTACGTCATTTCAGCTTAAGAAAGGTTTCATAAGAATGCTCTACCTTTGTAAAGGAGGGGACACCTGTATACACTTCCGGGCGCCTAGGTGCGACTGGAGTAGCAGCAGTACTCTCAATGGATGTGATTAAATATTCCCATTTCAGACTGTTACAGCTAAAAAGCACAACTGCTTCCAAGGTCAGTATAGTCAACAAAAAATGCGTTTAAACGAACTATCGCTGTATAAAACTGGTGGAAACAACACAGTCTGTGTTGGAAGGGCCCATGGAAAAAACCTTGGAGAAAGCGTGGGTGAAGATCAGGATTAAGGATGTTTAAGGAAATGGGGTTTTAAACTCCCTTTACCGACAGTCTTGCTGGCAAACATGCAGTCGATGATCGATGATCTCAGAGCCAGGGTGCAGAATCAGAGGGACATTAGGACCGCGTGTGTCCTTTGTTTTATGGAATCCTGGTTAACCCCTTCCATATGGGATGCAGCAATTGAGATGGACGGGTTTACTATACATCATCAGGATAGATCTATATAGTCTCTCAAAAGCAGAGGTGGAGGAGTATGCCACATGATCAACTTTTCTTGGTGCTCAAATATATCAGTGCTGTCCCAATTCTGCTCACCAGACCTGGAATATCTAGCAGTAAAGTGTTGTCCTTTTTCCTTATTACGGGAGTTCTCTGGGGTCATTCTGGTAGCAGTTTCCATTCGACCTCAGGCCAATATCAAGCAGGCTTTAGATGATCTGAGCAATGAGATCAACATGCACAAAACAGCGTACCTTAAAGGCTGATTTATACTTCTGTGTAGGCTCTACGTTGTAGCCTATGCAAGTGGCCTACACTGTTGTGAACATTTCTACTTGCGTTGGTGTGTCTGCGTTGCTCTGCAATTCAGTGCCAAAACACTAGTTTGCGGTGGGGTTTCTATGCCACTGTGTTGAGTTTCTTTGTGTAATTCAAACAATGGCAACTAAAACTGAGCGCATCATGTTGGAGTAGAAGCTAATAAATTTTGAACAAGAGTTACTTTTATTGAAATTACTGCAACGCAGAAAAGAGAGAAGACGTCTGAGGAGATGGTGTGTATGACCATTGAACGGACTGAGTCAGAAGGAAGGTGAATTTTCATTGCTTGTCCGGCCACTGAGAGATATGGATGAGGAAATGCATTTCAAATATTTTTGGATGTCAGCAGGTAGATTTGACTATTTGGTTCAAGCAATCAGAAATGCGTAGGAGGAAATGCAATGCTACCAAGCGGATCAATCACAGTTGTTGCAGTCTGCATCACCGTGACACGTAGTTACATTTTTGGGGAGGTGCACATCAGGCTACTGTGTAGGATACATGGCTACGCCATACCTACGGCGTAGATTTGACGCAGAAGTATGAATTGGCCTTAACGCATTCACCATCAATTTGGGAGATTTAAACAAGGCCAGTCTGAAAAAAATCACTAAGCAATTACCATTAACAGATCACTTGCAATACCAGAGGAAACAACACACTGGACCATTGTTACACCACCATCAAGAATGCCTACCGTGCTGTTCCATGCCCTCACTTCAGGAAGACCGATCACCTAGCTGTACTTCTACTCCCTGAGTATAGGCAAAGACTGAAGACTGCAGCAACAATAGTGAGGACCCAGAATGTTTGGACAAGGGAAGCACAGGAGCGCCTACAGGACTGCTTTGAATCGGTGGAATGGATTGTATTCAGGGATTCATCTTTGAATCTGGATGAGTTTGCTACAGTTGTTACCGACTTCATTAAAACCTGTGTGGATGAGTGTGTGCCTACAAAGACTGACTGTACATTCCCAAACCAAAAGCCATGGATGAACCAGGAGGTACGTCGTCTGCTGAAGGCTAGGTCTGTGGCATTTAAGTCTGACAACCCAGGCCTGTACCAGAAAACCAGTATGATTTGTGGAGGGCTATTTCAAGGATGAAGAGACAATTTTGAACAAGGTTGGAGGCGATATCAGATGCACGGCAACTCTGACAGGGACTGCAAGACTGAGTTCCTACAAAGTGAAACCCAATAGTATGAATGGCAGTGATGCTTCACTACCAGATGAACTCAACACCTTCTATGCACACTTTAAAAGGGAGAACACAACTACAGATGTGAAGATCCCTGCTGCATCTGATGACCCGGTGATCTCTGTCTCAGAGGCCAATGTCTTTAAAGAGAGTAAACCTTTGCAAGGCAGAAGGTCCTGGTGGAATACCTGGTAAGGCTCTGAAAACCTGTGTTAACCAACTAGTGGGAGTATTCAAGGACTTTTTTAACCTCTCACTGCTATGGGCAGAAGCTCCCACTTGCTTCAAAAAGGCAACAATTATACCAGTGCCAAAGGAGAATAATGTGAGCTGTCTTAATGACTATCACCCGGTAGCACTCACATTGACAGTGATGAAATGCTTTGAGAGGCTGGTTATGACTAGACTGAACTCCTGCCTCAGCAAGGACCTGGACCCATTGCAATTTGCCTATTGTCACAATAGGTCAATGGCAGATGCAGTCTCCATGGCTCTTCGCACGGCTTTAGACCACCTAGACAACACAAACACCCATGTCAGGATGCTGTTCATTGACTATAGCTCAGCATTTAATCTCATCATTCCCACAATCCTGATTGAGAAGTTGCAGAACCTGGGCCTCTGTACTTCCCTCTGCAATTGGATCCTCGACTTCCTAACCGGAAGACCACAGTCTGTGCGGATTAGTGATAACATACCCTCTTCGCTGATGATCAACACTGGCGCACCTTGTGGTGTGTGCTTAGCCCACGCAACTGTGTGGCTAGGCATAGCTCAAATATCATCTATAAATTTGCTGACGATGCAACCATTGTTGGTAGAATCTCAGGTGGTGACGAGAGGGCGTACAGGAGTGAGATATGCCAACTAGTGGAATGGTGCCACAGCAACAACCTGGCACCCAATGTCAATAAGATGAAAGAGCTGATTGTGGACTTCAGGGAGGGTAAGATGAAGGAACGCATACCAATCCTCATAGAGGGATCAGAAATGGAGAGAGTGAGCAGCTTCAAATTCCTGGGTGTCAAGATCTCTGAGGATCTAACCTGGTCCCAACATATTGATGTAGTCACAAAGAAGGCAAGACAGCGGCTGTACTTTATTAGGAGTTTGAAGCGATTTGGCATGTCAACAAATACACTCAAAAACTTCTATAGTTGTACCGTGGAGAGCATTCTGACAAGCTACATCAATGTCTGGTATGTAGGGGCTACTGCACAAGACCGAAAGAAGCTACAGAACGTTGTAAATCTAGTCAGCTCCATCTTGGGCACCAGACTACGAAGTACCCAGGACATCTGTAGGGAGCGGTGTCTCAGAAAGGCAGTGTCCATTATTAAAGACCTCCAGCACCCAGGGCATACCCTTTTCTCTCTTACCATCAGGTAGGAGGTACAGAAGCCTGAAGGCACACACTCGGCGATTGAGGAACAGCATCTTCCCCTCTGTTACCTGATATCTAAATGGACACTGAATCTTTGGACACTACCCTCACTTTTTTTTAATATACAGTATTTCTGTTTTTGTATGTTTAAAAAAAATCTATTCGATACACATATACTGTAATCGATTTATTTATTTATTAATATTTTAATTTTATTTATAATTTTTTTCTGTTAGATTACGTATTGCATTGAACTGTTGCTGCTAAGTTAACAAATTTCACGTCACCTGCCAGTGATAATAAACCTGATTCTGATTCGGTGGTATACTGTATGCACTTTAATAATTTATAGTGAACTTTGAACTTAATTTTAATTGTAAACTGTGGTTGGTAATGGTGCTTGGCTGACATAAAAAGATTATCTTTAACTGGTTCAATTTTTTTTTAATTAGTCGGTGTCATCTGCTATCTTATTTTGAAAACATGGTATGTCATTATTTGCAAAAGTACATCACACATAACTTAAATTGAAGCTCCATCCCTCTTTGTTTGTCTTTTTAGACTCAGCAGCTTAATTAATTTGCTAAGTGTATACTCATTCTTGTTTAGTGCATAGACCATGCTTATCAGAAATAACATTTGATGAAGATTTTAGCTTTGGAGATTTTAGGTGTTTTCAGATGAACATTTTGAAGAACATAGACATCTCATTTTTGTGTTCACGTTGTTAGTTTTGTATTACATCTAGTATTTACCTTGGGAACATGCTTTATGTTCTCCTAAATCAAAGGCTTCCTCCCTGGGTTGCAATTGACAATTCAGAATCTGTTTACTGTAGGATGCATTTTGTGTTTTCTTTCAAGTCACTTAAATAAATGAGAATATAGTGTTTTATATGGCAGAATTTTAAATTGCAGTTTTGGTTGTTAATGTGGTCTATTAAATGAGATTTGTGGTTTTGCATCAGTGAATTTTCAATGAGCTGACATTTTGGTGTACAGTACTATTTAAGAATCTTCTGATTGGTATGGATTTATAATATTTGGGAAGAGAAGAAGCGATGGTTACTGGGGATGTTTTAAGTAAAAATAATTTCCGTGAGGATACTAACAGTTAATGTTGAATAGTCAGGATAATTTCCATTATAGATGTTTCGATTAGTTCATTGTTGCTAATTAGTGAACAAGTTGCATCTGAAACATGTTCTTTTGATGGGATTAGTAATTGAATGAATAGAAATCCTGAAATTTCCAGCTTTATTGAACTTTTTAATGGAATTCATTAAAAATGAGATGAAAAGCTACCCTGCCATTTCTGTACTTTAAATACAGTAATATAACTGCATAATTTATAACTAGATTATAGACCTCTTTGAAATGTGCATAGTCTGGTGCTCTTGCTCATGAAGTGTCCTTTACTCCATTAAGATTAAAAAAGCAGATTTTCCCATTAAGAGAAATTTGTGATCTTTTCCACTGTTTTAATGGACTGACAAGCCTGCCTATCTACTGTGATGATGGAGACTTGTTTATAAAATTTGTTCTTGTCATTGTGTGATGAGAAACCCTAATATGTTCATTCCAAACAATAAATGATAGAAAAAGATTGTACAGTGGAATGAATTAAGTGGATGTAAAGTTTCAGCAAGACAATGAGGCTGTATGGTGGCATCATGGGTAGTATAACGTTATTACAGTGCCAGCCATCCCCACTCAAATCTGCCACTGTCTGTAAGGAGTTTGTATGTTCTCTAAATGATCACACATGTTTCCTCTATCCACCCATTTTAATTCTACTTCCCATTCCCATTCCAATATGTCCATCCATGGTCTCCTCCACTGCCAGGTAAGGCCACACTCAGGTTGGAGCAACGACACCTTATATTCCGTTTGGGTAGCCTCCAACCTGTTGACATGAACATCAGTTTGTCAAACTTCCAGTAATGCCTCCACCCCACCCCCACCTTTTCCAATCCCCCTGTCCCTCTCTCATGTTATCACTTTGCCCGCCCATCACCTCCCTCTGGTGCTCCTCCCCTCTCCCTCCAAGTTTCATCTGTTACCTAGTGTTTTTCTCTCTTCCCCCCCCCCCCCACCTTTAAAATCTACTCCTTGGCCTTTTCTCCTCAGTCCTGCTGAAGGGTTTCGGCCTGAAACATCAACTGTAGTTTTTTCCATAGGTGCTGCCTGGCCTGCTGAGTTCTTCCAGCATTTTGTGTGTGTTCCTCTGGGTGCTTCGGTTTCCTTCTTTATGGCTTGGTATTTTAATTGGTCACACGACCAATTGGGCAGCATGAGCTCATTGGACTGAAAAGGCCTTTTACTATACTGTATCTCGAAATTTATAAAAAAAAAACTCTTTGCATTTTTTGTGTTTCCTAGGAATTTGCATAATTGTTATTTCAATACATGGTAACACTGTTTTGCGTTCATTTCTTTGTTTTATTGATGGAGTGCTGTACTAACTTTTTGATGAAGTGCTAAGCCTAATAACTTTCTGCCCTCTTGTGTGACATGAAAGATCTCAAGGTGGTAAGTTAGAGATTATGATGATTCTCCCAAACTATTTACCTAATATTTATCTTTCATGTGATGTAATGAATACAGATTTATATAGTCTTAAGTATGTTACTGGATGTAGAACTAAGACTAATGACAGTGATGTGAGGTGAGATGCTTTGCTTGAGGCAACAATATAGTAAGGGTTTGGTATCCGTGATGTGGTGGGATCTAGGAAATGCCGTTATAAGGCAGCAATTTGAATAATCTTTATAAGTTTTATCTCAGAACTCTTTGTGTACCTTGATGTTTAACACCGATTGCCACCAAGCTTTGATGGTGTTTGGTTGTTACTTTTCTGTCTTTTCAATGGTAGAAATTATAGAATTTGATAATTGCATTGGAGAGAAAATAAACTATTTGCGTTAAGGAATTCTGACAGTTGCAATACATTACCAAGAAGAGAAGAAGGATCTTTAAAATTTCTTTTTGTACAAGAGATTCTATTTCACATTTTCTTTCTCTGTGGTATAATAAATTTTCTAGTGTGTTTAAATGGAGAGAGTCCAGAGGATATTCACGAGAAAGAAAGGGTTAACATATGAGGAGTGTTTGATGACTCTGGGCCTGTACTCACTGGACTTCAGAAGAATGAGGAGGGATCTCATTGAAGCCTATTGAATACTGGAAGGCCAAGATAGAGTGGCTACGGAGAGAATGTTTCCTATAGTGGAGATACGTTAGAACAGAGAGCACAGCCTCAGAATAGAATGATATCCCTTCAGAACGAATGAGGAATTTCTTTAGCCAGAGAGTGACAAATCTGTGGAATTCATTGCCACAGATGGTTGTGGAGGCTAATCAGCAAGTGTATTTAAAGTGGATGTTGATGGGTTCTTGATTATTAAGGGTGTCATAGATTTCTGGGAGGATGGGATTGAGAGGGGTAATAAATCAGCCATGATGGAGTAGACACAATGGGCTGAATGGCCTAATTCTGTTTCTATGTTTTATGGTCTTCATTGGACTGCAGGTATGTGGTATAGGTGTTTGTATTATAGAATTGTGTCAAACTTAGTGGTTTAGTGTGGAATTTACTGGTTAGGAAGAAAGCCATGACAAGAATAATGATGCCCATCACTGAGCTTTTGTTTTGATGACGTATCCTTGCTAATTTGAATTAATGATGATTTTCAGTAATGCAGAGGGATACCAAAACATGGTGTTAGTAGTACTAGCTGATATAACAATGATATTTGTGCCATGCAAGAATCACAACACTGAATGCAAGGCATGACCCCTCTCAATTTAGATAGTAAGCTTTGTAATTGAGGTCACATATAGTGGAAGAAAATGGAGATTCCTTGGCAGCTGGATTTCCAAGCAAATAATTTATCTAAAGAATGAGAACATTGGAGACACAGGTCAAGTGGATAGCCATAGACATTTTCACCAGTGCGGATATAGCTAATACGAGGAGGCATGATTCAAGCTGTTTGGAGGAAAGTATGGTGGGATTGTCAGATAAAAAAAAATTTTACACAGAAAGTGTTGAATGAGTGGGTGGTAGTGGTGATAGTGCTGCGTGGCTGCCAGGGGTGATGGTAAAGATAGATACATTAGAGGCATTCAAGGGACTCCGAGGAAGGCACATGATGATTAAAAAAATAGAAGGCTATATGGGAAGGAAGTGTTAGATTGATCTTAAGAGTGTGTACGGACAGTCTGCACTGCGCTGCTGTGGTGTAAAGTTCTTTGTTTTATGTTCCATTGGATGGAAGTATTTACATTGTACCTTGAGTTGTTTATGAAGATAAACCAGAGCAGAAAGAAGATGTAAAAACAATTTTTTGGGAAACTTAATTGGTCAATTGTTAGCTTGGATTTTCAGCATCTGCAGATTTTCTCTTGTTTGTTAATAGTTTGTGGGCTATGTCATTTGATTTATTGATGGCAGACAAAGTATGGCACCTCACAGCAGGTAATGTTGCCAGTTCCCAAAGGATTAGCAGTTTGATTTCTTTTGCATAGTGTAACAGGAAGAGAAAGCTGTGGAAGTTAATTTGTGAGAGTCAGCCCCTAATTTGATCATGTTGGGTTTCCCCAAAGCCACATGGTTGATGAGCAGCCCAGTGCAGAGACTTGGGCTTATATGAACTAGAACACGACTCTCAATAACAGAAGGACTGGTAAAATCAGAAATACAAGAAAAAGGGTAGTAGGGCAATTGTAATCCATCATAAGAAGATAGATGTACTACTATAATGAAGGTGCCAAAGATTTATTATAGGCAAACTTGGAGACACTACAAATGAAGTTCGTATCTGTCAGACACCAGATGTAGCTGAAGACAGTTGTGACTTGACATGAACCATAGCACAAAAATGAAGTTATAATAGAATACGGTGCACCATTCTGGAGTAATTGAGGAAGATTGCTGAAGAGGCTAGTTTGACCGGCGCAGATGTGGAAATATCAGAATGAAGCACTAAAGCTGCAGAAGGATAATACCACAGCTTGACAAGAGGCTCTGAAAAAATTGCAACCAATTAGGACTACATCGGGACTGATCACCCATCAACCCAGCTACCTGAATGAACTTGGACGGACAATCCGGCATCGACGTTGGCACTGGAAATGGCAGCTGCATCTGGGGACTTATGCCAAAGTTGGGAGAGCTGTCTCATAGCAACAGCCTGACCCATAGTTGTACTGACAGAATCATACTTCACAGTTGACATTCGGGACTCCACCATCACCATTCCTGGGTATGTACTATCTCATTGGCAGGACAGACCTAGCAGAGGTGGTGGCACAGTGGTATACAGTAGAGAGGGACCCTGGCAACTTTCAACATCGACCCTGGATCCCATGAAGTCTCATGGCCCCAGGTTAAACATGGGCAGGGGAAACCACCTGCTGATTCCCACGTACTGTCCTCCCTCAGCCGCTGAATCAGTACTTCTCCATGTTGAGTAGCACTTGGAGGAGGCATTGAGGGTGTCAAGACCACAGAACATACTCTGGGTGGGGGACTTCAATGTCCATCACCAAGAGTGGTTCAGTAGTATTACCACAGACTGAGCTGGCCGGGTCCTACTGGACAGAGCTACTAGACTGGGACAACAGCAGGTGGTGAAGGAACCAACAAGAGGAAAAGACACACTTGGCCTCATTCTCACCAACCTGCCTGCTGCAGAGGCATCTGTCTATGACAGCATTCCTAGAAGTGACCATCCTACAGCATTTGTGGAGACTAAATCCTGTCTCCACATTGGAGAAACCTTCCACCATGTTGTGTGGCACTACCACTGTACTAAATGGGATAGACTTTGAACAGCTCAAGAGTGGGCATCTATAAGCACTGTGGGCCATCAGCAACAGCAGAATTATACTTGACTACAGTCTGTAACCTCATAGCCCGGCATATCTCCAACTTTAGCATTACCACCAGGCCAGGGGATCAACCCTGGTTCAATGAAGAGTGCAGCAGGGCATGCTGAGAACAACACCAAGCATACCTCTTTATGAGGTGCCTCCCTGGTGAAGCCACAATACAGGGCTACTTGCATGCCAAACACCATGAGCAGAAATAATAGATGGAGCTAAGTGGTCCCACATCTAGCGGGTCAGATCTAAGCTCTGTAGTCCTGCCACATCCAGCTGTGAATGGTGGCGGATAATCAGACAACTCACCAGAGGAGGATGCTCGATGAATATCCCCACCCTCAATGACAGAGGAGCCCAGAAAAGATAAGGCTGAGGCATTTGTAACAATCTTCACTCAGAAGTGCCAAGTAGGTGATCCAGCTTGGCCTCCTCCAGCAGTCCTCAGCATTCCAGATGTCAGTATGCAGCCAATCTGATTCACACCACATGATATTAAGAAACAGCTGAAAGCGGTAGACATCCTGGTAATAGTCCTGAGGACTTGTGCTCCAGAACTTGCCACACCACTAGCCAAGCCATTCCAGTACAGCTACACCACCGGTATTTACCCCGCAAATGAAAAATTGCCCAGGTACGTCCTGTACACAAGAAACAGGATAAGTCCAACCCAGCCAATTACCGCCTTATCACCCTACTCTCAATCATCAGCAAAGTATTGGAAAGGGTTATCAACAGTGCTATCCTGCAGCACCTACTTGGCAATAACCTGCTTATGGATGCACAGTTTGGATTCCGCCAAAGCCACTCAACTCCTGACCTCATCACTTCCTTGGTCCAAACATGGACCAAAGAGATAAATACCAGAGGTGAGGTGAAAGTGAGAACCCTCGACATCAAGGCAGCATTTGACTGAGTATGGCATCAAGGTATCCAGGTTAAAATGGAGTCAGTGGAGTTAAGGGGGAAACCCCTCTGCTGGTTGGAATCATACCTGACACAAAGGAAGGTCAACTACCTTAACCTCAGGGATATCAGTGAAGGAGTTCCTCAGGGAAATGTCCTAGGACCAAGCATCTTCGGCTGCTTCAACAATGACTTTCAACAATGTCAGGATGAAGGGTCTTGGCCCAAAACGTCAACAGTGCTTCTCCCTATAGATGCTGCCTGGCCTGCTGTGTTCCACCAGCATTTTGTGTCTGTTGTTTGAATTTCCAGCATCTGCAGATTTCCTCGTGCAGGCTCTAACCATGACCCTTTGACATTCAGTGGCATCAACATCACTGAATCCCCAACTATCAACATCCTGGATGTTACTATTGACAGGAAACTGAACTGGTCTAGCCATATAAACACTGTGGCTACCAGCGTCAGTCAAAGGCTAGGAATCCTGCAGCCTGGAACTCACCTCCTGACTCCCCAAAGCCTGTCCACCATCTACAAGGCCTAGGTCAGGAGTGTAACGGAATACTCACCACTTGCCTGGATGAGTGCAGCTCCATCAACATTCAAAAAGCTTGACACCATCCAGTACAAGGCAGCCCACTTGATTGGTACCCCTTCCACAAGCATCCAGTCCCTCCACCATTGACAAACAGTTGCAGCAGTTTGTGCTATCTGCAAGATGCACTGCAGCAACACATCAAACTTTCTAAGGCAGCACTTCCCAGACCCACAACCACAACCATCTAGAAGGATGAGAACAGCAGACACCTGGGAACACTACTACTTGGAAATGCACCTCGAAGATACTCACCATCCTGACTTGAGTCATATCACCATTCCTTCATTATCGCTGGGTCAGAATCATGGAATTCCCTCCCTAACAGCACTGTCGGTGTACCTACACCACAGGGACTGCAGTGGTTCAAGAAGGCAGCTCATCACCACCTTCTCAAGGGCAAATAAATGCTGGCTTGGCTGGTGATCCCCACATCTTGTAAATGAATAAATTTTAAAAATCTGAAGGACTTGCTGCCAAAATAAAGCACCCCCCTTTGTTCTGAGTATTTTGGGTTTCCAGTTTTGCCGATTCATGGTATGTGTTACATTGAATATTGGTTGGTTTAACTTCAAGAATGTTATCATGTGACCATATGCTCAGAAGAATCTGAATTGGGTTTATTATTGACATGTCATGAAATTTGTTGTTTTGCAGCAGCAGTACAGTACAATACATTAAAAAAGCAAAGTTACAATATAAAAAAATTAGTGCAAAAAGAGCAAAATTGTGAGGAATTGTTCATGGACCATTCAGAAATCTGATGTAAATGTGTGTGTCTTTAGGCTCCTGTGCTGCTCCCTGAGGCTAGTAATAAGAGGATTCCTGGATGGTGAAGGTCCTTAATGATAAATGCCACAATGTTATTGAAATTTTGTTTATTGTAGAATTTGCTAGTGTCCTGGTTTGAATTGTAGGCATGCTATCTCACCATGAAAAGCCAAAGTAAGAGTCATTTTGTCATTTTTTGTTAATTTAAGTCACAGAATTTGCCTCCTTTTGCACATTTGTTGTTTGTCAGTCTTTTTATGTATAATTTTTCATTAATTCTGTTGTATGTCTTTATTTTCCTGTAAATGCCTTCAAGAAAATGATTCTCAAAGTAGTATATGGTGACATTTATGTACTTTGTTAATAAATAACCTTGAGTATTTTTCTATATTTTGAAAGAGATATTGAGACAGGGTCCAGGAAAGTAATCTTGCATCTGTTGATGAGACATCAGATATCTGGAATGTTAACTCTGTTACTCTCTCCAAGGGAAGTATTTGTAGTGTTTTCAGTTATTTTTCAAAGCCATTTTTCTTCTTGCCCAACTTCTTACAGCCTCCTAACATCTTTTCAACTGCACATTCTTGTCCTGTCTAAATCAATTGGTATAGCTCTGCAGTTTTTTTGAATTGGATCACCTTGAATAGCTTATTCATGAAAGTATTATGTGAATGCAAGGTGTCAATGTTTTACAGATTAGCTCTGAGCTTTCATATAAAGAGGGCAAGCTTATTTTTGAAGTTTGTACAGACTATGTATGACTGGTATTAGTGAGTACTATTTAGCCAAATAGTGGATTAGAATGAGTATTGGAATTACTAACAGATTCTGCCAGGTTTTTCTTTCATAGTTTCCTCCCCCTCTCACAACTGTTTAACTTGCAGCTCATGAAGTTCAAGAATAAACTTGTCTGTCTCCCTATTAATTGTGCTTCAGAAGTCATTGAATTCATTTAATGTTCAAAACAAGAAGATATCCCTAAAAGTGAGATCCCATATGACTATTGTGGCTAAATTATCTATACATGATTCTTTAAGGCTCTCCTGCTGGTCTGATTGTTGACATCAACTCCATTTCCTTGCCTGATTTCACATTTTTCTTACCCAGCCTTGGAGTCATCCAATAAGGGCTCAAGCCCATATCAATCTGAGGCCTTTTTATATCTAATAAAGTGCTCACTGAGTGTATGTATGTTCTTGGTCTTTTGCTGCTGAAGCTCATCCACTTCAAGGTTCAACATTCTGTGCATCCACTGATGCTCCTCTGTTCACTGTTATAACGTGTGGTTATTTGAGTTACTGTAGCCTTCCTGTCAACTTGAACCAAGCTGGCCATTTCTCATTAACAGAGGCATTTTTGACAACAGAACTGCCACTCACTGGATTTTTTTTTGCTTTTCTCACCATACTCTGTAAACTCTGACCCCTACAATTAACAGAGGTGTCCATGGATCATAGGTTGGGGATCCCTGCTCGAGAGACTGTTGCGCATAAAATCAAGGAAGCAAGTACTTTGAGATACTCAGATCACCTTGTCTGGCGCCAACAATCATTCCACCGTCAAAAGTCACTTAGATCACATTTCTTCCCTATTCTGATGCTAGATCTGAACAACAACAGAACCTCTTGATCATGCCTGAGTTGCTGCCACATGATTGGCTGATTAGATATTTGCATTAATGAACAGGTGTACAGGAGGGACCTAATAAAGTGGCCACTGAGTGCATTGCAATTTTTCTCAAATCAGGTACACTTCAGTCCCTCCTTCAGTCTAATTTTCTGACCTATGTTGAGTTGGAAATCCATTCTGTTTGTTCACTTCTGAGGAGAATTTATTTTTTCAATGGACAGTTCAAATATCATAATATGTTGATTTTAGGAGTTTATTTGTTCTGTTTTTTTTTCTCTCATTGGTCTCCCCTGTGAACAGTGGCTCTACTAAAGGATACTGTTCCTCAGAATGTATCCTCTCGTAATAGTCATCGTTCACAGGGCAGAACCAGTTTATTTTTTTGACAGTAAATTATACTTCTAACCTGGAAGCTCTCTATATAGTTAGTTGTGTGTTATCATCTTCCATCCAATCCGAGTAACAGTTTGAATGATTCATAAAATTATTAATTATTAATTGTGTTTGCTTGTAGTTTATTTTACAGATTCACAACTCCAATTATGATTTCTTTTCCCACCTTGAATTTATCCCACAGTGAGTCAGTATGTCCACAGTTCAAAGCCATTTGATATTTTGTGTAGTACTTGTGCCATGCTGTTCTAGTTAGCTACTCTGTGTAAAAATCACAGTCGATGTTTACTGTTGAAGGTTGTGTTTTGTTTTGCTAGAACAGACCAGTTTCCATCATTTAAGTCTGTTCTTCCTTGTTATTGTTCAGGTATTTTCAAGAAGCAGAATTTGTAGTTTGACTTTCTATGTGAGATTCTCTGAACTTGAGTGGTTAATTTTGAAGTTAAACCTGATAGAAAGAACTACACACTGCTCAATTTTGCTATTATCCCTCCCTTCCCCCCGTTATGGGTTTGATGGTGATAATAAATCAGCCATGACGGAATGATGGAGCAGACTTGGTGGAATGGCATAATTCTATTCCTATGTCTTATGATCTGTTCTTGAGTCAGATATCTGCAACCCTCTTGTTTCTGTGATGGTAAACGAGAAAAATATTTTTCACTGGGCCTGATACCAAGATTCTTAAGATAGAGCATTTGTTGGTGGATATGTTCCTTGTAGTGTGGACACTGTAAAGCAAAACCAAACCTCAGCTTTCCAACTTCCCTCCATCATTTGGTTCATTCTCTTCTTTCACGTCTACTTTTGCTAAAGTTCAGAAGAATGGGGGGTGGGGGGAATCTCATTGAAACCCATCCAACATTGAAAGGCTTAGATAGAGTGGATGTGTGAATGAATTTTCCTATAGTGGGTGAGTCTAGGATCAGAAGACAGTCTCAGAATAGAAGAATGCCCCTTTAGAACAGAGATGAGGAATTTCTTTAGCAGGCCGCTGTGGAGGCCATGTTGGGTATATTTAAAGTGGAGGTTGAAAGGTTCTCGATTAGTAAGGGCGTCAAAGGTTACGGGAAGAAGGTAGGAGAATGGAGTTGAGAGGGGTTATAAATTAGCCACGATAGAATGGTGGAGCAGAGTTGATGGGCTGAATGGCTTAATTCTGCTCTTATCTCTTGTGCTCTTATGCATTGGCACCCCCCCCCCCCCCCCCGTTATGGATCGTGACAATTATGCTAGTGCTCTGTACTTACTTTAAGCTGTGTTTTATCAATGGTATTTGATACAGCTTAGTATTCAATGGTTTACTTAAAGCTAAATTTCTCAATGCTTTGAGCCAATAAAATTGATTTGACTGCGAAATGTACATCAACTGCAATTGGAAAATACTGCCTGGTAGCAACAATTCGATCAAGCAGCATGTGCTGTTTTATTCCTCTGCTGCAAGGCATTCCTCTTGGAAAATATAAAGGATAAAGTAGGAAATTAATTGCAGGCTTCAGTGTGTGAATGGACACTCTCCTATTTGTAAGAAAATAAAATGATGGAGCTGTTATTGTAAATATAGAGAAGTGCTTTTAAGTGTGCACTTATGCTACAGGGTTGACATCTGTGAAGTGTGCTTTCCAGTGCACATCACATGCTTTATATAATGGAATCTCAGAGTTGAGGTTAACCTGTTTTGTGGATTTAGGCTACATTTATCCTGCTACCAGGGCTGCACTGAAAATTAATCTTAAAGAGAAGCACCTATTCTTAATTGCTCATTGATCTGATATAAAAGCAGAATTTACTCTTCAGTTAGACCATTGGCTTCTGGACCCTTCCTCTAAATTGTTTGTCTTTTGGTTGCTGGACCCGACCAACACCTGGCAAAATTAATTGACTTATGAGGTGTTTTAGAAATCGTTTATTTTCCTGAATTTGGTAATTAACACTGTCTTCTTTAGAAGATCAAATTTTTGTGAAATATTTTGTCCTGTGGTCCTTAATCTTTTTCTTCTTAAAAGCACCAGTTTGTTACTCCATGAGGGAATTGGATATGCCTGTGAAATGCGAGGCTATTGAAATTTTAAAAAAGTTATTGTTAAAGTACATGTATGTCATCATATACAACCCCAGGATTCACTTTATTGCAGGCATTCACAGTAAATACAAGAAACACAATAGAGTCAATGAAAGACCACACCCAACAGGGCAGACAAACAACTCACGTGCAAAAGACAACAGTTCAGTGATGAAGATGAGTAAGGTTACCCCTCTGGTTTGAGCCTGATGGTTGATGCAGATATTCAGGAGAATGGACAATAGCTCCATCTGTATGCATTTCAAACCTCAGAAGGGACTGAAAGAGTGTTGTTCTCCACATAATTTGATTGGTTTAATTTGGTGAATTATTAGTGGAGCAGTAATATCAATTTAACCACAAAAGATGTTAATCATGATGGATGCTTCCATAAATAGGTAAATTTTAATTGACTGTGTGTACCTATCACTGTGATTCTGTATGTATCTTTTTTGCAATAGGGTTTTTTTTTGGGTAAAATAGATATTAGTTGTTTGTTTTGTTTTTATTTAGAGCCCTGCAGACTTTACTACAAAGTAAAGGACCTCACTGTTTTGTGTAATTTATAGTTATCGCTGTGAAAAGTGGTGGTGCTCTTATTTTGCCTAGAGTGAATGTTTAATAAGGGAACTAAATTAAATATCCATGAATAATTTTGAATTACATTGGATACCTTTGTTTTGGATTTTCTGCATTATATAATTAGTATGCTTCCTGGGCATTGATTATCAATCATGGCAAGTCAAAGTGTACTTGTTAGTGGACTTGTGAAAAGCCAAGAGCAGCTGTCCTAACTTAGTACAGGAAGCAAAGATCACAGAAGTGAATGCTCTTTACTTCGATAAACCAAGATTGAGAACAAATGGTTCACATTGGTGCATATCCCCAGGATTGAAAGGATTAGGATAAAGGATAAGATAAATCAATTCGGATTTTTAAAAATGTTATCTTAAATTTTAAGGATTAAGAGTGCCATGATTTCTTGGGCCTGGAATTGAAAGAATTGGAGTAGGAGTGTATCTTTTTTGCAGATATGTGCAAGGGGGAGAATATTGGATTAAACATGAACTGGGATCCCTTGAGAACAAGACTAAAAAGATTTGAATATAAAACATAGAAATATTAACAAAATAGAAGAAAGATTAACTGCTTAATCATTGACACAAGACTTACAATTACATCACAAGTTCTTCACACATTACTTTGGCCAACTAGAAACAATCCCATAATAAGCCTGTGGCCAGATTCTAGTTAGATTAGATTTCAAGTTGTCTTTTTGATCGCTAACTTTGGCTCGTCTGTTAAATTTTCTCTGAGTCAAAAACCAGAAAATGCTGAAAGCACTACTTCGCTGATGCCTTACAGATACACTTACACTTTTGATGTGGACTCAAGATTGTATGCCAAATCTGTGGGTTTACTGCCTTTTACTTGGTGTTTTACATACCAGCATTGTCTTAATTCAGTATAAAACCAATTCTAGAGAAGGAGATGAATTTCCTGTCAGGCGATTTGACCCCCCCCCCCCCCCCCATTTCCTGTCCAACAGAATTTAGGTGTTTGTGTTTCCTTAACCATGGGAACAAAGTTATGCCAGGCTTATAGAGGTTAAGTTATTTAAGATAAAGGTCCTATGGAAGAAACTGCCTTAGGAATCCATTCTTTAACATAGGAGAAATTTGGAAAATTGGCAGCATGGAAAACAATGATAGCTAAAAGTCCACGAGCCGAATTTTTAAATTGGGAAGTTGTTATCAATTGGCTGTATTACTTATTAACCTATTCTGACATGTCAGTCCATGGCTTCCTCTACTTCTGTGATGAGGCCACACTGAGGTTGGAGGAGCAACCCCTTATATTCCATCTGAGTAGCCTCCAACCTGAAGGCATGAATGTCGATTTCTCAAACTTCTGGTAATTGCCCCCCCCCCCTTTCACCATTCCCCCATTGCTGTTTTCCTCTCTCACCGTGTTTCCTTACCTGCCCATCATCTCCCTTTGGTGCTCCTCCTTCCATTTTTTCCATCGTCTTCTCTCCTATCAGATTCCCTCTTCTCCAGCCATTTATCTTTTTCACCAATCCACTTCCCAGCTCTTTACTTCAGACCCTCCCCCTCTCCTGGTTTCACCTGTCACCTTGTACTACTTCCTCCCCCCCCCCCCCAACCTTACTCTAACTTCCCCTCTTTCTTTCCAGTTCTGAAGAAGAGTCTGAGGCTGAAACATCTTTTCCATACATGCTGCCTGGCCTGCTGAGCATTTTGTGTGTGTTGCTTTGTCTTATATAGGGAATGTGGAAAAGTACTGAAATCTGCACTGTAGGGGTACCAGTTAGCTGTGGAAACTCATATTCACTCTGAATCAGAATTTGATTTAATATCATGATCTACGTGATGAAATTTGTTGTAGCACAGTACAGTACAAAACATAAAAATTACTATAAACTACAATAAGAAATATATGTTATTTTATCTATTTTATTTCAGTTTTAAACAATTGAATAAGAAGTGCAAAAAGATAACAAAAATAATGGGCACACAAAATGCTGGTGGAACACAGCAGGTCAGGCAGCATCTATAACGAGAAGCACTGTTGACGTTTCGGGCCGAGACCTTTCGTCAGGTTTGTTTACTGTCCATTCAGAAATCTGATGGCAAAGAGGCAGAAGCTATTCCTAAAATGTTGAATGTCTCTCTTCAGGGTCTTGTACCTCCTCCTTGATGGTAGTAGTGAAAGAGAGCATGTCCTGGGTGATGGGGCTCTTAACGATGGATGCTGCTTGTCAAGATGTTACTTAGGGTTACATCAAAAGTGATGTATTGAAGAGAAATGCTAATTAAAGATAGTAAAATTCTGGAAGATGGTATGGCTAAACAGTTTCCTTATTTCTATTGATTTCCAAGCCGGTTTATTTACAGATATTAACAGAGCCATTGAGAAATGATTTAGGGGAGTGGTGTAAGTAAGGGGAGCACAGGTTGCAGATGTCAAAGTTAAGATTAATTCTTTTATTTCCTTATGCTTTAAGTTTTAAGAAGGAATTTTGATGGGGCAACTTCTTCAATTAGAAATCCAGTAATACACAAGAGATGCTTAACTATTTTCTATTGCATATTTGACCTCCAGACTCACCCACTTATTTGCATTAGCTTACGTAATTTCTTTTCTTAATTTTTCCAGTGGTAGTTTTTAAAGTTGTTTTTGCTGTCTTCCTTTGTAGTTGAAAGCTGCTTTGATTAATATGTTCTGAAGATGATGGTGTCTGGATTGTGGCTTTCTTTATCACTATTTTCAACTGTTTAAAAAATATTTATATCTTTAGATTTGCTTCATGCTTTGCTTCTCCTTAGGTGTGGATTTTCTCTGCAGTGACCCTAATGTTAGGGCTTCCATTTTTATTCTGCCTTCCTAAGAGTGATAATGACTGTATGCTTAACCGTCCCCCCCCCCCCCGCACTAATCACTCTACACTTATGACTGTGTGGCCGAGCACAACTCCAATGCTGTATTTAAGTTTGCTGATACCACCACTGCCATGAATCAACTTGAAGGAGGAAGATTGAAAATTTGGCTGAGTGGTGCCACAACAAGAAGCTCTTACTACTCAGTGTCAGCAAGACCAAGAAGCTGATTATTTTCTTCAGGAGGAGAAAACCAGCAGTCCTTGAGGCAGTCCTCATTTGAGGATCAGAGGTGAAATTTTGGAAGGCATTGGGCCCAGCACTTAAGTGCAATAACAAAGAAAGCACCGCAGTGGAGTTTGTGAAGATTCGGCATGACATCTTAAACTTTAACAAACTTCTGTAGCTGTGTGACGGAGAGTGTATTGGCTGGCTGCATCACAGCTTGTATGAAATCACCAAAGCCCTTGAACAGAAAATACTACAAAAAGTAGTGGATGTGGCCCAGTTCATCACGAGTAAAACCCTCCCCAGTACTGAGCACATCGACATGGAGTATTGTCGCAGGAAAGCAGTATACATTATCACGGGCCCCACCACCCAGGTCATGTTCTTGTTTTGCTGTCAAGAAGAAGGTACAGGAGCCACCAGGTTCAGGAGCAGTTATTACCCTTCAGCCATCAGGCTGTTCTACCAGAAGGAACAACTTCACTTGCCCCATTACTGAAATGTTCCCACACCTATAGATTCATTTTCAAGGACTCGTCATCTCATGTTCTTGATAGTTATTGCTTTTTTTTAAATTATTCTTTCTTTTTTGTATTTGCTTAATTTTTTGTCTTTTGCACACTGGTTAATCACTCAAACTGGTTTGGTCTTTCATTGATTCTATTATGGTTATTACTCTAATGTATCCAGTGATGCAAGTATCAGGGATGGTAGTCTTTAGTGGGGTCCAATGTGCTTCAATGTCCTCCGGATACTATTTTGGGAATCTTGGAGCCTGGAAATGTTGTACCTTCGCTGTATCTTTTAGGCTCTCAGTGTTGAACCTGGGACGGCTCAGCTTCATTGGCACTCTACCCTTCATAATGATTTTGATGGACATTTGTCAGTGAATAAGCCAATGGTCTGTCCAGCCATCATCAGCACTGATGATGGCTCTTGTATTCTTTACGTCTCTGTGATGCCTTCTCCAAACAATGATATACAGTCGGCCCTCCTTATCTGCGAGTTCTGCATGCGCAAATTCAACAACCGCAAATTGAGAAAAGCTGCAAGTGCTCTTCCAGCACTTGTTGTTCAAGCATTGTTTGCCTCGTGTCTCATTCATTCGCTACTTTGTTCCTGTGGGAAAAATGGCTCCTAAAAAGCAATTAGGTGGTCAAAGTTCATGATAAAGTGCTTGTGAAGACTGAGAAAGCATTAAGAGTGTGGCTAGAGGACATGTCACAAAAGCATATTCCTGTCGATGGCCAAATTATATGTGAAAAAGCTTTTAGTCTCTATAAGCACTACTGTGACGGGTTTGGTGAGAGCGAGAGAGAAAAGTTTTAAGGCTAGGAAAGGATGGCTCGCTAGCAATGTAAAGCGCTGCAGCCTTAAGAACGGAAAGATCAAGGGAGAATCGGCATCGGCTGATGCTGAGTCCGCAGCAGCGTTCCAGAGGAGCTGTAATTCTGAAGTCTTGACGTCCAACGCTTGAAGATCCTCAGCCCTCAACCTCCACAGTTCCTGTCTTTAGTATTATTGAGCCTCCACCAAAGCGTTCTTATTCCCTAAACAAGACAGTGTCACAACTACTGTACAGGTATTACAAGTTTTACTTGTTGTCTTGTTTGCTGCTTGTGTTGTGAGCGAGAGGAACATGTACAGTTTTTTTTCTTGTCAGTATTCTCTAAACAAGACAGTGTAACAACTATTTACTTAGCATTTCCATTGTATTAGGTGTTATAAGTTCTGTAATCTAGCAATAATTAAAAGTTTTACTCGTTGTTTGATCATTGTTCACCTCGCATCTCATTCATTTGCTGCTTGTGTTGTGAGTGAGGGGAACATGTAGTTTGTTTTTCTTGTCAATATTCCCTAAACATTACAGTATAACAACTATTTACATAGCTTTTACATTGTATTAGGTATTATAAGTAATTGTAAAATAAGTAAGATGATTTAAAATATACAGGAGGATGTGCGTAGGTTATTTGCAAATACTATGCCATTTTATACAAGGGACTTGAGCATCCACGTTTTTTGGTATCCGCAGGAGGTCCCAGAACCAGTCCCTTGCGGATAAGGAGGGCTGACTGTTATCTATAAGATGCAAGTCTTTGAACAGGGATGGATCCACAAAGTTTTCACCTTATTTGTAGTGGAACAGAGTGTTGCTAATGCTCAGGTCATGTTCAGCACACTTGGAGAGTAAGAACATTCCTTTGGAGTTGATGTTGCTAACACCTTCCTTCCCAATTATACCTTTCCAGGAGTTGCTGTCCCTGTCAACTCTAGCATTGAAGTCTCCAAGAAGAATGACCTTATCTTCCTTGGGAATGTCTAATATTATGTGGTCCAGGTCACCGTAGAAGGTCTTCTTAATGTCGTCTGGTGAGTCTAGGGTTGGAGTGTAGGCAGTTACAGTTGTAGCTATTTAGTTGTTAGTGAGCTTAAGGCACACGTTCATGAGGCTTTCATTGATGCCAACTGTAATTCAGAGAGGTGACTGATGATGCTGTTCTTTATGGCGAATCTAACTCATGATTCTGGATTCATCTACTGATTTCCCTTTTCAGAAAAAGGTGTATCCTTCTCCTTCAGTTGTCCTTCCTTGGCCAATTGTGTTTCAGAGAAGGAGGCAATGTCTATTTGGAATCTTCTCAGCTCTTTTGAGATGTTGGCAGTATGTCTTTCAGGACAATTGCTGGTTTTGCTGTCCATGTGTTTGTGCATTCTAGGCTCCAAGATTCAAATGCTTTGTTTCAGACTGCAGTTTGGTGATTCCATGCAGTAATCCACTGAGGAGTGAGGAGGAAGGCTATTTTTAGACCATAAGACAAAGGAGCAGAAGTCAGCCATTCGGCCCATCAAGTCTGCTCCACCATTTCATCATGAGCTGCTCCAATCTCCCCTTTAGTCCCATTCCCCCGCCTTCTCAGCATAACCTTTGATGCCCTGACTACTCAGATACCTATCAGTCTCTGCCTTAAATACACCCAATGACTTGGCCTCCACCGCTGTTCGTGGCAACAAATTCCATAGATTCCCCATCCTCTGGCTAAAAAAATGTTCTTGCTTCTCTGTTCTAAATGGGCACCCTGCAATCCTCAAGTTGTGTCCTCTCGTACTAGACTCCCCCAACATGGGAAACAACTTTGCCACATCCACTCTGTCCATGCCCTTCAACATTTGAAATTCCAAGGAGTACAGTCCAAGAGCAGTCAAACGTTCCTCATATGTTAACCCTCTCATTCCTGGAATCATTCTAGTGAATCTTCTCTGAACCCTCTCCAATGACAGCACATCCTTTCTTAAATAAGGAGCCCAAAATTGCACACAGTATTCCAAGTGAGGTCTTACCAGTGCGTTATAGAGCCTCAACATCACATCCCTGCTGCTATACTCTGTTCCTCTAGAAATGAAAGCCAACATTGCATTCGCTTTCTTCACCACTGACTCAACCTGGAGGTTAACCTTAAGGGTATCCTGCACAAGGACTACCAAGTCCCGTTGCATCTCAGAACTTTGAATTCTCTCCCCATTTAAATAATAGTCTGCCCGTTCATTTCCTCTACCAAAGTGCATGATTGTACACTTTCTGACATTGTAATTCATTTGCTATTTCTTTGCCCATTCTATCCAAGTCTCTCTGCAGACTCTCTGTTTCCTCAGCACTACTGGCCCCTCCACCTATCTTTGTATCATCAGGAAACTTAGCCACAAAGCAATCTACTCCATAATCCAAATCGTTGATATACAACGTAAAAAGAAGCGGCCCCAACACGGACCCCTGTGGAACACCACTGGTAACTGGCAGCCAACCGGAATGGGATCCCTTTATTCCCACTCTGTTTCCTGCCAATCAACCAACACTCTGTCCACTTGTGTAACTTTCCCGTAATTCCATGGGCTCTTGTTTAGCAGCCTCGTGCGACACCTTGTCAAAGGCCTTCTGAAAATCCAACTACACAACATCCACTGCATCTCCCTTGTCTATCCTGTTTGTAATTTCCTCAAAAAATTGCACTAGGTTTGTCACGTTTAGGGCACGGTTTCTAGATCCTTCCCATTTGGGGTGAGTAGAGCTGTTCTTGAATAGGGTTGTTCAGTCACATGTTTGGCTGCCAAAAAACTCCATCTGCCTCAGTCCAAGATCAAGATGACTGTATCGAGCACCAATTGCCTGTGTGCCAGGTTGTGGCTGGGAGCTCCCAGGTATCACTGTCCTGCTCCTGTCACCACTTCCTGGTTGTTGCAGGTCTTTGTTCAAGTTGGTCGATCAGATTACTAAACCAGGAGAAATGACTGTGCATGAGGTCTTTGAACATGGGAGACTGATGCAAAGCAGCCATCACACGACCCTTGGCAGAGAAAGGACCAGAATCTAATAGCGTGGAGACCAAGATGACTGGGGACCTTCTTTTGCTGCAGCCTTCCTCCACCTTCACAGCTGTTATGGTGGTCCTCATAGATCTGAGATTCTGGAGACTAATTCACCACCATCTTCTGCCTGCTCTGCCATTGAGGTTTTGGTGAGACCAGGATAAACAAAGGTTGGTTTGATGAAAATTACAATGAAATAGACGAGCTAATCAACAAGAAAGGGAAAGCTTTCTGTGCCTGGCAGAAGGATATCAACTGCAAGGCAAAAGATGGCTAACACGAGAGGGCACAGTTTTAAGGTGCTTGGAAATAGATACAGAGATGTCAAGGGTATATTTTTTACGCAGAGTGGTGAGTGTGTGGAATAGGCTGCCAGCGACGGTGGTGGAGGCAGATACGATAAGGTCTTTTAAGAGACTCCTGGATAGGTATATGGTGCTTAGAAAAATAGAGGGCTATGGGTTACCCTATGTAATTTCAGAAGCAAGTACATGTTTGGCACAGCATTGCAGGCTGAAGGACCTGTATTGTGCTGTAGGTTTTCTGTGCTTCTATGTTCTAAAAGAAGTTCACTCAAAAGCTAAGGCTGTAGTCCAGTGTAGAGTAAGGGAAATAAAGAATCAATGGTGAACTGAGAGGGCCCTAGAAATACAGCAGTTTGCTGACTCTGGTGATATCAGGGGATTCTTTATTGCCACCAAGGCAGTGTATGGCCCAAACCATCGTGACTTAAACCCACTTTGCTCCAAAGATGGATGAAGGCTATTTAAGGACAATGGTGCCAACAGTTCTCGGTGGACAGAACACTTTCAGGAGCTACTTATTTGTAACACCACTGTTGCCATTGAAGTCATCAACCAGATCCCACAACAACCCATGAAGGAGGACATGAGTAAGCCTCCTAGTTTGAAAGAAGTGCTGATGGCTTGCAAGAAATTAAGGAACAAGGCCACTGGGCCTGATGGAATTCCAGCGGAAATCCTCAAGGAGTGTGGCATGGAATTTTAAAATAATATTCATGACTTGCTTGTCAAGATCTTGGGCCAGGAGAAGATTCCAGCTAAACTCGGGGACGCCCTGATTGTCTCACTCTTCAAAAAGGGTGACAAGGCTGACTGTGGAAATTATAGAGGCATCTCCTTCCTCCCTACAACAGGAAAGGTACTTTCCTGAATGTTATGTGATCAGCTTTCACCTCTGGCAAAAGATCTCCTGCCTGAGTCTCAGTGTGGCTTCTGTCCAGCTAGAGATGAATATCTAACATGATTTTTACAGCACATTAATTGCAAGAGAAAGCCCAGGAACAAAATCTCCCATTTTGTATGGCCTTCATAGGCCTTACAACAGCATTTGACTGTGTAAATCATTCTGCCCTTTAGCAGGTACTGTTCAAAATAGGGTGCCTAGAAAAATATCTCAAGATCCTGCAACTCTTTCATCATGATATGAGTGCAACAGTCATCAGCAACAGTGGCTCTGAAACAGCACCTTTTAAGGTTGAGACTGGGGTCAAACAGGAGTGCATAATTGCCCCAAATCATCAGTTTGCAATTTTCATTGCTACCATTATTCACCTTACAGGGCAAGACCTCCCACAGGGAGTCCAGATTCTCTATAGGATAGATTGGGGGGGGGGGGGCTCTTTAAACTCAACAGGTTCAAGGCAAAGTGCAAGGTGCAACTACTTGCATCATGGAGCTCCAATATGCGGATGACAATGCCATCGTAACACACTCTGAAGAGGATCTGCAGTGTATAATGGATGCTTTTGCTAGAGCATACAAGCTCCTGGGACTTGATCTAAACATCAAAAAAAAACCCAGGTCCTGCACCAACCTGCTCCAGATAAAACTCCTAAACCTCCAACCATCCAAGTTGACACCATCCCTCTGGAGAACACTGATCGTGTCCCCACATCTTGGCAGCCTTCTATCTTCAAGAGCCAATGTTGTCCTTGAAATAAATAAAATGCAGAATAGGCAGTGTGAATGGAGCTTTTGCGAGGATGTTAAAGAGGGTTTTTGAAGGTCGAGGTATTAAGACCAACACTAAGCTTCTGGTCTATAAAGCTATAGTCCTTCCCTCCTTGCTGTATGGAGAGGAGTCATGGCACATAAAATCCCTAAAAATCTGACATCAAAGATATCTCTGAAAGATTCTGAGAGTTAGCTGGAAGAACATGCATACTAAATTCAGCATCGGGAGGAAGCTAACATTAACTCCGTAGCCACGAAGGTGACTCAACACCAATTGCAATGGGTCAGGCTCGTCAACTGTATGCCTGACTCCTGCCTCCCTAAACAACTCTGGCTATCTCAACAATGCAAAGCACACTCCTGGAGGACAGAAAAAGTGATTAAAGGACAATATCAAGACCCACCTGAGGGAAGTGCCACATCAACCTGAATGAATAGGAGAAATTAGCACAGGATAGTGAAAGCTGAAGAAGGACTGTCTATGAGAGGAATTCACAGCTTGAAGAATATCTCCACCATGCCGCTGAGAATAGGCGGCTTCAGCGTAAGGAGAGACTGTGAAAGGCCAATCAGCAACATCCACCACCACTTGAATGACCTACACTACAATAGGACTTTTGGATCACGGGTTGACCTCTTCAGTCATCTCAAGACCCAAAAGTGACCAGATCAACCACCAGGAGAAGAATATAATTGACTAAGAGTGGTCGCTGATCATGATTACTTTATTCTGGATTTTTGATTATGTCCACAAGATGATGAAACTCAGAGTTGTATATGGTGACATATATGTACTTTAAGTACTCTCCCTTTTAGTATTTGTTACCTGAATACTGATTATAATTAGTAAAATATAAAGAAGGTCGTGGGGTGGATGGCTAGGGGCATAAGTGAGATACATCCCAATTGAGCAAACATCAGGAAATCTGCAGATGCTGGAAATTCAAACAACACACACACTTTTCCTTCACTCTATATGGGTATCCATCCCCCTCCTTTCCTTCGCTACGTCAACGACTGCATTGGCGCTGCCTCCTGCATGCATGCTGAGCTCGTTGACTTCATTAACTTTACCTCCAACTTTCACCCTGCCCTCAAATTTACCTGGTCCATTTCCGACACCTCCCTCCCCTTTCTTGATCTTTCTGTCTCCATCTCTGAAGACGGCTTATCTACTGATATCTACGATAAGCCTACAGCTGCCTGGGCTATTCCTTTTCCCACCCTGTCTCTTGCAAAAATGCTATCCCCTTCTCACAATTCCTCCGTCTCTGCCACATCTGCTCTCAGGATGAGGCTTTTCATTCCAGGACAAAGGAGGTGTCTTCCTTTTTTAAACAAAGGGGCTTCCCTTCATCCACCATCAACTCTGCTCTCAAACGCATCTCTCCCATTTCCCGCACATCTGCCCGCCACCCCACAAGGGTTCCCCTTGTCCTCACCAACCACCCCACCAACCTCCAGGTTCAACGTATAATTCTCTGTAACTTCTGCCACCTCCAACGGGATTCCACTACCAAGCACTTCTTTCCCTCCCCCCCACCTCTGCTTTCCACAGGGATCGCTCCCTACATGACTCCCTTGTCCACTCGTACCCCCCCATCTCTTCCCTTCAATCTCCCTCCTGGCACTTATCCTTGTAATCGGCTCAAGTGCTACACCTGCCCTTACACTTCCTCCCTCACCACCATTCAGGGCCCCAGATAATCCTTCCAGGTGAGGTGACACTGTGAGTTGGCTGGTGTGGTATACTGCATCCGGTGCTCCCAGTGTGGCCTTTTATATATTAGTGAGACCTGACGCAGACTGGGAGACCGTTTCGCTGAACACCTATGCTCGGTCCGCCAGAGAAAGCAGGATCTCCCAGTGGCCACACATTTTAATTCCATGTCCCATTCCCATTCTGGTATGTCTATCCATGGCTTCCTCTATTGTCAAAATGAATCCAAACTCAGGTTGGAGGAACAACACCTTATATATCGACTGGGTAGCCTTCAACCTGATGGCATGAACATTTACTTCTCTAACTTCCGTTAATGCCCCTTTTCCCCTTCTTATCCCATCCCTGACATATTTAGTTGTTTGCCTGTTCTCCATCTCCCTCTGGTGCTCCCCCCCTCCTTTCTTTCTCCCGAGGCCTCCCATCCCATGATCCTTTCCCTTCTCTAGCTCGGTATCACTTTCGCCAATCACCTTTTCAGCTCTTAGCTTCATCCCACCCCCCTCCGGTCTTCTCCTATCATTTTGCATTTCCCCCTCCCCCCCCACTACTTTCAAATATCTTACTATCTTTCCTTTCAGTTAGTCCTGACGAAGGGTCTTGGCCCGAAATGTCGACAGTGCTTCTCCTTATAGACGCTGCCTGGCCTGCTGTGTTCCACCAGCATTTTGTATGTGTTGTACATCCCAATTGACTTATTTCCTGTTCTGTGCAATGTTCATAACGTGCACTGCAAGAGCACATACACAAAATGCTTGAGGAACTCAGCAAGTTTTATGGAGAGGAATAAATAGGCAATGTTTCGGGCTGAGACTCTTCATCAGAAACACCGACTGTTTATTACTTTCCATAGATGCTGCCTGACCTGATGAGTTGCACCAGCATTTTGATCAGGATTTCCAGCATCTGCAGAATTTGTTGTGTACTATAGGAATGCTAGAGAACAATTTTTTTCTTCTGTCTGCTGTTTTCTTCCATCCTTCCTTCACAGTTAATTCTTATCTGGATTGTTCCTAGCACCTACCAGTTTTTCTTAAGCCCCACATAGCTTACTGACTTGCTGACCTAATCTATTTACCAAGAGAACTATTCATGCATACTTGATGCTCATTAGTGTTTTAAGTTTTGAAGGCACAAAACTTGAACAAAAAATGAGTATTAACAATCTTCATTATTGGATCGCTTGATGGATTCCATTTGTACAGGCCTTGATAAGATTATTGTAAATTCAGTTCTGCACTTAGAATTGTTCTTGTTCTTCTGTGGGGAAAGCTGAATTGCCTGTTTGATTTCCAGCTCCTTGGATTAGTTTTAAACAGATTTAAAATGTTCTACTCTTTGGCACATAAAGTATATTTCAGCATTACATTGAGCGGTACTTATGACCTATTAGATGTTGTTGTGGTTACAGTTCATTCTCAAATTGATTTCCAGTTGTTGATTGATGGCTGGTTAACTTGTTAAGTCATAGATTTATACAGCACAGAAACAGGCACTTTGGCCCACCTCATCCATGCTAACCAAGATGCTAACCTGAGCTAGTCCCAATTGTGTGCATTTGGTCTTTATCCCTCTAAGCATTTCTTGTCCATGTCCAACTGTTTTTTAATATTGTAATTGTACTCACCTTCACCACTTTCTCTGGCAGGTTGTTCCACACACTCATCAACTTGCTTGGTCCCCTTTAAATCTTCCCCCTCTCTCCTTAAACCCATGCCCTTTAGTTTTTGATTTCCCTATCTGAGGAAAATACTGACCATCCTATGCTCCTCTAAGAGACCTCTATAAGATCACCTCTCAGCTTTCTTTTCTCCAGTAAAAACAGTCCCAGCATATCCTGTCTCTCTTTATAGGTAAAGTCCTCTAATCTCACCGACATCTTTGAGAGTTTTTTTAATACCCTCTTTAGCTTAATCGCTTGTTTCCTGTAGTGAGGCAACCAGAACTGCAAGCAATACAAAATAACGGTCCTTTTCCCTCCTACTTTGTAGGTCAGGTGCAGAATTAAATCTTCAGTCCTTGCTCAGTTAGCTGATATCAACAGATTTGTCAGTAGCCAAGTCCTCTTGTCAGCTGGGAAGACCCAGTGAATTGGCAATTCACTTACAACATGGTTTTTGGACCTGTAGGTAGAATAAGGGTGATTTTTGTTTCCGTTTCTGAATTTAATTTCAGATTATAATTTAAAGCTCTTGTCAATAATGGGCAATTGGATGGGTTACCATAAAATTATCTACTGCTGTCAAGTTGCAGTTCAATGAGGGGTCCATTGTCGGTGGAGAAAATGTGTAAGAAAGAAGTGAAAAAGTTCAAATATCTGGCTAATTATTTTAAGCTTCGGCTGTTTTTTCTGTTGATTTTTATTATAGTACACAATTTTAATTGTAAAGATATTTTTAAAGAGATTGAGGGATTTTTCTTGATGAGCAACGAGTGATTGTGAGGAATAAACACAAGAGATTCTTCAGATGCTTGAAATCCAGAGCAACACACACAAAATACTGGTGGAACTCAAGCAGGTTAGGTGGCATCTATGGCTGGCTTCAACCCGCTTCCTTTCTATTCCTGATGAAGGGTCTCAGCCTGAAATGTCGATTGCTTAATTCCCCTCAGATGCTGCCTGACTTCCAGCATTATGTGTTTGTTGACACAAGAAAAATAGAATTGGTAACAGGCTGTTTGAAAGAGGTAACAGAGCAGTACAGTACAGGAACAGGCCCTTCAGCCTACAACTTCTGCGCTGAATGCAATGCTGAATTAAACTAATTCTCTTTTGCTGTCCTGATCCATTTCCAACCATTCTCTGCACATTCATGAGCCACCCAACAGCTTTAAGTGCCACCATCATAACTGTTGCTACCGTTCTCCCCAGCAGTCCTTTCCAAGCACCTACCTACCAGTTGCCCTGCATATCTCCTTTAACTTTTCACCTTTTACTTTAAGTGCATGCCTTCTCGTAATTAAGATTTTTACCTGAGGATAAAGAAACTGACTTTCCACGTTATCTGTGGCTCTCATAATTTTATAAACTCCCCTCAGCTTTTAAGCTTACAGAGAAAGCGACTCATGTTTGTTCACCCTCGTCTTCAGCTATATCATCTAATCACAATACCAAAAACTCTATACCTTTCCTATAATAGGGTGACCAGAATTGTACACAACATCCCAATATGACCTAACCAGGTTTAATATATAGATCCAAAATGACTTTTTGACTCTTGTACTCATACGCCCCAACCACTGAAGACAAGCATCCTATATGCCACCTTTATCTTCCCAACTACTTGTGTGATAAGTTAGAACCCAGTTGGAAGCTTGTACTGAATATGACTTTTAACTGTGTAGATAGGTTGCATAAGTCTACAAAGGAGTTAAATTTATTGTTTAGTTTTTGTGCTGGTAGTACCTTATTTGTTGTGGATATGTAGTCTCTAACAGGATATCCTGGTTGACTGGCGGTTTATGGTCAATCATGCTCAAGTCAGGTTTATTATTTTTGAGAAATATGTGCATTTTCTGCATGATTTATCTTGTCAGTAGTGATTGTGTTGATACTCATTAGTATTCCAGTGGACCTCATTATTTTCTTATATCCAGCAGCTATCCTCTTTTGTAACAGATTGGCTTAAACCCAGGCCATTTGTGCATACAGTAGAAATGATCACGACCAGTCTTTATCTTGTATGTGCAAACAAGATTATATGGTTTATATTAAATAGTACAAGTCAACAATGAGAAATAGTAAGCTGATGTTTGTCTGAAGCTCATCAAAGGATGATTCCTGAGTGATGTTTACTACTTTGTAATCTGGTAGGTGTTATAAATTACTAAATATGCAAAAGCTGTGTACTGCATTTATGTGTAATGGAAATGCTTGGGTTACTAAATTGGGTGGAGCTTTAACCCTTTGAATGTTGAACACTTGTTTCCTGGAGAGGTTTTTTTCTTAATCTGTTGTCATGTTTTCATTGAAGTAGGAGTTAGTTAAATATTGGAGGAAGTTAATTCGAGTTCAAGTTTATTGTCATCTGACTGTACGTATATATAACCAAACAAAACGATGTTCCACTGGACCATGGTGCACCCACAAAGCAGCGAATGCCTACAAAAAGTATTCACCCTTCTTGGAGGTTTTCATGTTTTATTGTTTTACAGCATCGAAGTACAGTTATTTTAATCTGGCTTTTTTAACACTGATCAACAGAAAAAGACTCTTTCATGTCAAAGTAAAAACAGATCTCTACAAGGTGATCCAAATTAATTACAAATATAACACTCAAAATAAATGATTGCATAAGTATTCACCCCCTTATGTATTTAGTCATTATTTAGTTGGTGCACCTTTGGCAGCAATTACAGCCTCGAGTCTGTGTGGATAGGTCTCTATTAGCTTTGCACGTCTGGATACTGCAGTTTTTCCCCATTCTTCTTGACAAAACTCCTCAAGCTCTGTCAGATTGCATGGGCATTGAGAGTGAACAACCCTTTTCAAGTCTAGCCATAAATTCTCAATTGGATTGAGGTCTGGACCCCGACTTGGCCACTCCAGGACATTAATTTTGTTCTTTTTAAGCTATTCCTGTGTAACTTTGACTTTATGCCTGTGGTCATTATCTTGCTGGGAAACAAATTTTCTCCCGAGTTACAGTTCCCTTTCAGACTGCATCAGGTTTTCCTCGAGGATTTCCCTGTATTTTGCTGCACTCATTTTACCCTTTACCTTCACAATCACGCCTCTCAGAAGGGATGATGTTTTTGATTATGTGTCTAACTGTACTCCAAGGGATATTTAGAGTCTTGGAAATTTCCTTGTATCCATCTCCTGACTCATGTTTTTCAATAATCTTTTCAAGGAGTTGCTTGGAGTGTTCTTTTGTCTTCATGATGTAGTTTTTGCCAGGATACTGACTCACCAGCAGTTGGACCTTTCAGAAACAGGTGTTTATTTACTACAATCAATTGAAACACCTTGACAGGTCTCTCTAAAAGCAGATCTCCATTTAATTAATGGTGTGTCTTCTGAAACCAAATGGCTGCACCAGTGATGATTTGGCATGTCATATTAAGGGGGGGGGGGAGTGTGAATACTTATCAATTATTTTGTGTTTTATATTTGTAATTAATTTAGATCACTTTGTAAAGACATGTTTTCAATTTAACACAGAAGTTCTTTTTCTGCCTATCAATGTCAAAAATGCCAAATTATATCCACAGTGATTCAATGTTGTAAAGCAATAAAATGTGAAACCTTCCCGGGGGGGGGGGGGGTGTGAATAGTTTTTTTTATAGGCGCTGCATATCAAGCAGAACACACAAAACAAAATATTACTGCAGATAATCAATAAACTGTAACTCAAAATGCATGTGAACTGAACAGCGCAGGTGAACAGTAAACAGTTTGCTGTCCTAGTGGTGTTAGAGTATTCATTAGTCTCACAGCTAGTTTATACAATGTGTTTACTGTGCAGTTCTATTGCACTAAATACAACATGAGAAGAAACGTAACATTTAATCATTCGTATGTTTCTTAGTGAATTTAAACCTTCTGTTATGGTGATACTTAAGACACAACTTCATGTAAAGGGCTGATTAAAAGGCACTAGTCCGAATTTACATTTAAAAAAAAATACCCTTTCCTAACTGAAGTCAGACTTGGCCCTAAAGAATTAAACAGTATCTAAAGGTATTCAGTTAGCAGCAGTGCAGGTCTCTTCATCTCACTGGAATGTAAATGTTACCCAATTTACTATGCCTGAAAATTCTTATCATCTCAATTACTGTTTCAATGAGCAGTTCTCATGTTTAACTATCACATTAATGCAAATCATACTAGTAAGTGTGAAAAGATGGACACCCCATGCTGGCTAATGTAATAGCTTCATGCGTACTTTCAGAGACTTACAGAATTTTATTCTGGTAATTTAGGTTTGTAAGCATAATGAGCATTTCTGTTTTTGTATTTCAGATTGCCAGCATCCTTTGTCAAAATATCATAATGGATAAGTTAAGAGTCCTTTTCTTCCTCAGTTGTAGAATTTACAACTTGGAGTCAAATACTTTTGGATAAAATATTAATCCATAGTTGCATTCATCTATTCCAATAAGATTAATTAGAAGCTAGAAAGCTTTTTGCACTTTCAAATGAGGAATTTAAAAAAAAATCTATTTATAGGAAGTAGATTTTGATAGCAGGATCAGAAATGGCCTATTCTTTCCAATCATTGTGGGATGTGATTTGGAGAGAAAAATGAAAGTCATCCTGTTCTCTACATCTTCTACTTGATGGAGATTGTGGATCTAAGAGATGTTGGAACAATCTTGGCAAGATATTTCAGTGCCAGTGATGAACGGAGTTAACAGTGCAGAAATAGGAAACAGTCGTGGCTGGTTTGCCTTGAATGATGTCTTATGATTGTCTTAACTAATATTCTTCACTTATTTTGGACAATACAGATGCATACCTCAGGATGCTCTTCATTGATTATAGTTAAGTATTCAGTGTTATCATCCCCTTGAAGAGAAAACTTGTCACTAAGGTCCAAGACTTGGCTTTGATACCTCCCGGTGTAACTGGATCCTCAATTTCCTCACTGGCAGGCTCTAGTCAGTATGAATTGGCAACAACATCTCTTCCACACTTGCCAACAGCTCAAGTGTATCACAAGGCTGCGTGTTTATCCCCTTACTTTACTCACTTTATATCTATGATTTTGTGGCTCAGTACATCTCTAATGCCTTATTTAAGTTTGCTGATAACTTAATGTGTAATAGATATTGAGAGGCGTTGATTGTGTGGATAGTCAGAGGCCTTTTCCCAGGGCTGAAATGGTTGTCACAAGAAGACACAGGTTTATGGTGCTGGGGAGTAGGTACAGAGGAGATGTCAGGGGCATGTTTTATACTCAGAGAGTGGTGAGTGCGTGGAATGAGCTGCCGGCAAAGGTGGTGGAGGCGGATAATTAAGAGACTTTTGAATAGTTACATGGAGCTTAAGAAAAATAGAGGGCTGTAGGTAAGACTAGTAATTTCTGGGGTTGGGACTTGTTCAGCACAACCATGTGGGCAGAAGGATGTATATTGTGCTGTAGGTTTTCTATGTTTCTATTGCGTTGTACTGGTTTCACTGCGACCTGGTATGGAAACACAAATGCTCAGAAACAAAAGGGACGATAAAAAGTAGTGGGTACAGGCCAGTCCTTCACAGGACAAGCCCTCCTCAGCATAAAGCATATCTACAAGGAACATCCATTGTCAAAGATCCCCACCATCTAGGTCATGCTTTTTCTTGCTACTACCATCAGGCAGGAGGTGCAGAGGCCTTGGATTCCATGCCACTAGGTTCAGGAAGATGACCCTTCAATCATCTGGCTCCTGAACCAGTGTGGATAACTTCACACCACAACTGAGTTGATTCTACAACCTACAGACTTGCTTTCAAAGATTCTTCTCAACTCAGGTTCGCAGTATTTTTACTTGTGTAATTTGTTTTTTTTTTGCACATTGGTTGTTTTTCAGTCTTTGTTTATATGTAGTTTTTTTTTGTAAATTCTGTTGTATTTCTTTATTTTACTGTATATGCCTGCAAGAAAATGAATCTCAAGGTAGTATGTAGTAACTTAAATATGTACTTTGATCATTTTTACTTTGTATTTTGATAACATGTACACAATTTGGACCAGTTAGTTATTATGCTTTTGGATTTTCCTGGTGTAGGATAGCACACTTGTTTAATTTGTTCCATCTAGTGCAGTATGAAGTGACTGTCATAACATCGTAATGCTATAATTTTTGCAGTTCTGTTTAGGTTTACATTATCAGTTACATCCAAATAAAGTGAAAGCTACTATGCTGGGCTGGTATGGTGTATTCTTTAAGAAAAAGTTAATTAATTTGTGTGCACACAAAGTGTCAAATGTTATCATTTGGCATGTTGGATGTGGTGTTTGAAGTGATGTTTCACCTTCTAAAACATCAGCAGCCATGGGAGTAATTTTATTTAGCTTATCATTGTACATCATGGACATCAGAACAGTGAGCAAGAACAATGATAATTCACTGAGAATGCCCGCTCTGAATCCCAGGCAGTTATCAAGACTTGAGGGAGGATTTGTATAGAAGTCAGATGAGGATAGGATCAAGTGTAATTGAAGTATCTTCCAAAACTGCTCAATGGTCTTTATGTCACAGTTAGTTATTTGAACCATCAAAGCCAGAGAATCTTTCGCTATCAGGCTACATGTCTCACATGGACAACTTCAGGTTATTGAAAGCAGAACTTTATGGAAAACTCTCTCATGGCACGAGAGATCATGGTGCCCCTTGCAAGTGGTGCAAAGACCAATTTAAGCAGCAGCTCTCTCAGGCAAATATCAAGGTCAATGAGTGGCAGCAGCTGGCTTGAGACAGAGGCCGCTGGTGAAGGCTGATCCAAGAATTTTGAGGAATCCAGAAAAGCAACTGCTGAAGAGAAGAGAAAATGCAGGAAGGACCCTACTACCCAAATGCCCGCATTCCAGCTGTTCCCGTGTTCCCACTGCTCCAGAGTCTACAGATCCAGAATTGGCCTCCACAGTCACCAATGATTGTGCCGTTTCTCCAGAGAACTCTGCTGCCCTCCTGATCTTTGGAAGCAAAGAGCCAGCCATTGTCAGTTATTTGGACTAGTTTTCTTTAAAGCCATAGACGGTCTTCCAGTGCAACACACACTAAATGCTTGAGGAACTCAGCAGGTCAGAGCACATCTATGGAGAGGAGTAAACATGTAACATTTCGGAGTGTGATCCTTTATTAGGATTAGGCCTGGTCTGAAGCATTGACTATTTATTCCTCTCCATAGATGCTGCCAGAACTGCTGCATTCCTCCAGCATTTTGTATCTGTTCTTCTTGACATCCGGTATCTACAGAATCTCTTGTGTTTACCATGTAGATGGATTCATAGAAAATAGAAATCTACTGCACATTACAGACCCTTTGGCCCATAACGTTGTGCTGATCATGTAACTTTCTCTAGAAACTGCCTAGAATTTCCAACCTCATAACTCTTTATTTTTCTAAACTCCATGTACCTATGTAAGAGTCTCTTAAAAGACCCTAATGTATCCACTATTTCTGGCAGTGCATTCCACGCGCCCACCACTCTCTGTGTGGGAAAAACTTACCTCTGACACCCTCTTGTCAAGCATTTAAAACTGTGCCTCCTTGTGGGCAAAATTTTGGGTGAAAGCTAAGCCTTTTCACCCTGGGGAAAAAAGCCTCTGGCTATCCAAATGATCAATGCCTTTCATCATCTTGTATCTGTCATTTAAGGTCATCTCTCATCCTCCACCACTTCAAGGAGAAAAGGCCAAGTTAACTCAACCTATTCTCATAAGGCATGCTCTCCAATCCAGGCAACATTCTTGTAAATCTTCTCTGCACTCTGGTGTCCACGTCCTTTATGTAGTGAGGTGACCAGAACTGAACACAGCACTCCCAAGTAGGATCTAACTAAGGTCTTATATAGCTTTAACATTGCCTCACAGCTCTTGAACTCAATCCCATGGTTGATGAGGGCTATCACATCATGCGCCTTCTTAACACAGTCAACCTGCGCAGCAGCTTGAGTGTCATATGGACACACAGCCCAAGATCTCTCAGATCCTCCACGTTGCCAAATGTCTTACTATCAATATTATATTCTGTCTTCAAATTTGACTTACCGAATGAACCACTTCATGCTTATCAGAGTTAAAGTTCATCTGCCACTTCTCAGCCCAGTTCTGTATCCTATCGATGTCCTGTTGTAACTTCTGACAACCCTCCAGACTGTCCACAACAAGTTTGTCATTCCCAAGCTACTTCATCTTTGTGTAGATTTTTTTTCAGTTCTAATTTAAAACACATTTAAGTCATTCATTTTAAGTGTGAATGACTGGCTGATGCAGATTTGTTGTCGAAAATGTTTATATAAATTGTAATTCTGGTTTAGTGTCTTATCTATTTTACAATGGAAATACAGTGGATTCTAGGTTAACTGGGACATATCAGAGCCAATGCATTTTGGCCCAATGAAGTGACTGCCCTAATTAACTGAAGCATCGTGGAAATAGTTAGAGGTGTTAACTAAGTAACAAATTATGTATTTAAATGAAAAACAGAACAAATTAGAACACTATCAATACTACGACTGTACTAGAAAAGTGTGTATTATTTCCTAATAGCTATCAATGGAAGAATTAATCTAGTGTATGCTGCCGTGTTCTTTTGATTGTCTGTAAATGAACGAAGTCAGGCAGGTACCTAATATAGATGATGGTCTGCCTTCATACAATGCTCTTGACAATTGCATCCTCCAAATCTTCATTTTCATTGTAACATTCAAGATGATTATTGGTACCTTCAGATTCTTTGTGGTTTCTAACTTGTTGAAGTGGTGAAATTATTTCATTTTCACTCCTGGCTGTTTCAGGCATTTCCAAGCTTGAATGCTTGAAACCACAGTTAGCAAACAGTTCTAAGTTGTCTTACTGCTTATTTCTCACTGAGAAAAATCACTGCTTTTTGAACACAAACACACGCAACTGACGTGGTTTAAAAACTGTTCGCTCTAAGTACAGTGTAGAGTCAAACGACCACACAAGTGCATTGCCTGATGCTAGTTAGAAACTGACAACCGTTTCCTGTCCCAATTAAACAATCCTAAATATCCCAGCAATTTTTTTTTTTAGTAAGTTTTTGTCGTTCAAGAGTTGTCCCAAGAGGCTTCCTCGATAAACTGTTGGCCTAATTAACTGGAATCCACTGTATTTGAACATTCTTTGTTCAACAGAGGAAAAGAAACAAAATGTAAGTTGCCTAAAAGGAAGAGGGTTACTGTTGCAGGTGACTTTGTTAATTTAGGTAAAATTGCAGCTCTGTCTGTAGAAAAGGAAATGTGTCATTGCAGAGCTGCAGAATATGTCTCATTATTGGTACTGTTAGAAATATTAACAAAAATAAAAGAGCAATGGTTACTGAAGTAGAAATAAATTGTTTGAAACTGTTTTCAAGTTCTTGGTTTGGAGAATGCACTTCTATTGTAGAAATGGAGAGAGTATGTTCGCTTCTTGTTAGTAATTGAATGATGTGACCTTTCTTAACAAATCTAGGTGATTTCATATCAAACCATTAGTCTGACTTTAATATGTTTTTCTTTTTTTTGTGCTTTGTGACTAATTTGCGAACAGCTTGCAACTTCAAGTTGCTGTGTATATGTTGGTTTTCTTTCCAGCACATTATGAAAAATGGCAATCTACTTTTGGATTGATTTCTAATGTTCTTTTTTTTACAGTTATGCCTGTCTTATAGGGTGTGGATCTTAGCTCCAGTTTCTCACCTGAAGAAATGGCTTTCATAAAAAAAGCTTCCAATTTATGTTTCACTGTTAAACTGCTGTTGTGTGAAATATTGTTAGAGACAGTATTATCACGTTTATGCTAAAATAAAAAGGTCATGCTGAGAAGTCCTGAGCAAATCCATGGTTTAAATTTTGATCTCAGCAAAGGAAAACAATTCAAATTTCCTTGCTTGACTTACAATCATCAGGCTCCTGAACCAGCATGGATAACTTCACTTAGCTTAACTGTGAGCTGATTCCATTACCTATGGATTCATTTTGAAGGACTTTACAGCACATGTTCTCAATATTATTTATTTAACTTTTTATTTGCATAATTTGTCTTTTTTAGCACATCATTTATCAGATTTGTTTATGGATACTTTTTCATAATTTCTTTATTTTCATGTAAATGCTTGCAAGAAAACTGAATCCCAAGGTAGTATACAGTGACATGCATATGCTTGGATAATAAATTAATTTTTAAAACTGATAACCGTTTAACTGCTAAGTTTGATGAGCACTAAAAGTGAATTGCCTATACATGATGAAAACTCAAAGAATTAAAAACCTTCCTTTAGAAAATCAAATTAATCAAGAGTAGTTAGCTTGGATCAGTTAAGAAATAGTTGTATCCGACCAACCACCATATTTTTACTTGAGAAGATAGCAAGGGAGATTGATGAAGGCAATGTATCTGCTGTTGTCTGTGTGGATCTCAGAAAGCCTTCTAAGGCTTTGCATCGAATCAGGTTTATTGACACCGACGTGCGACATGAAATTTGTTAACTTAGCAGCAGCAGTTCAATGCCAAACAAAATCTAGCAGAGAGAGAAAATAATAATAATAAGTAAATAAAATAATAATAATAAATAAGTAAATCAATTACAGTATACATATTTTGAATAGATTTTTTAAAACGTTCAAAAACAGAAATACTGTATATTTTTTAAAAAGTGAGGTGGTGTCCGAAGATTCAATGTCCATTTAGGAATTGGATGTGCAGTTGGAAAAGTGAAACAAAGAGTGACAGATTGAATCCAAAGAATTATTCACTGGTAGGAAGCAGAGGGGTTCTGCAAGGCTTTGTACTCTGTCCTTTGCTTTTTGATGTAATAGTTAACGATTTAGAATTAAATGTAGAGCTGTTGAAGTTTGCAGATGATACTATTCTGCATGACCAAGTTTTGCAAGAATCATAGAGTCACCAAGTGTTGTACAGCACAGGAACAGACTCTTTAGCCCAATTCATCCATGCCAACCAAGTTGCCTTCCTGAGCTGATCCTATTTATCTGCATTCGGCCCATATCCATCTTTCCTTTCCATGTGCCTGCCTAAATACCTTTTAAATTGAGGGCAACATGGTAGTGTAGTGCTCTTTGTAACACTTTATATTGCCAGCTGTTATAATGGGGTTTGATTCCTGCTGCTGTCTGTAAGGAATTTACACATGTTTTCTGTGATCATGTGAGTTTCTTCAGGGTGCTTTGCTTTCTTCCCACTTTCCAAAGACATATGGTTTGGGTTAGTCAGTTGTCGGTATGCTATGTTGACATCAGACGCATGGCGACACTTGCCCAGCCCAATCCTTGCTGATTTGATTTGATGCAAACAATACATTTCATTGTGTGTTTTGATGTTCATGTGACAATAAAGCTAATCTTTTCAGTTTTTTTTCTTTAAATGTATCCAACTCTACCACACCCTCCAGCCACTGGTTCCAAATACCCACTATCCTCTATGTGGAGAAACTAGCCGCTTGGTCCCTTGCTTCCTTTTGGAATCTTACTATTTTCACCTTAAACCCATGCCCTCCAGTTCAGATTTTCCTATCCTGGGCGAAAGACACTGACCTTTCACTTTGTCCATCTCCTTGTTATTTTATTAACTTGTATAATGTCAAACCTTAGCCTAATATGCTCCAGGGAAAACAATCCCAGTCTACCCAGTCTCATCTCATTAACTGCAGTCCTGGTTTGATTCTTGTCAATCTTTTCTGCACTCCCTCTAGCTTAATCAGATCTATTTCAGCAGCATTTAGATAGTTTGGTCAATTGGGCAGAAATGTAGCAAATGCAATTTCATTCATTGTTGGTGCAACATATTGTATTTGGGAAGCCGCAATAAGGCAAGCGGATATGCAATAAATGAGTGGACACAGAGAAGTATATACAAGCAGAGGACCCTTGGGATGCAATAAGCTCTTTGATTTCAAATGGAACCTGCATTGTAATTTTTTTTCTTGCTTTTTATGCGCAGCAGAACAGGACAAATCAGTTGGTGAAAAAGAAAATGGGGTGCTTTTTTTCAAAGTTTAAAGTACATTTGTTATTAAAATGTGTATGTAGTATACAGCCCTGAAATTCGGTTTCCCATGAAACAAACACCATGGAACCTGTTCAAATAATGCATCAAACATCTAACATGCGAAAAAAAAGAACAAAACATGCAAACGGCAAATGAAGGAAAAATAGAGAATATAATACATCAAGCCACAGAGTAATTGAAACAATCTAGGAATGTTTAGTTCAGTTTGATTTAGCACTGTGTCGTTCATAGACTGCAGAGCCAGTTTGCCCTGATCAAAATAGCAACAAAAAAGAGGGGGAACCAGTAACACATGTGAGGTGAACTGCAGAGGCCAATCCACAAACCCTATCGATTAAAACTTGCCTGAGACCTGGGATTCTGGTAGCATCGAGCGAGAGGGAGAGGTCAAACACAGGCATCTTCCTCTGGGAGCAGAGAGCAAGGGAGAATACAAAAGCAATGAAGTTATGTTGGCTTGTCTTATGGCATCTTCTGCACCACATTACAGAAGAGATGTCATTACACTGGAGTGGGTGCAGAGAAAATTTATGAAGATGTCGCCAGAATTGAAAAATTCTGGTGACAAGGATTGATTGGATAGGCTGAGGTTTTTTGTTTGGAATGAAGCAGGTTGAGGGAAGATAGAGGAAGTAATGTTCACCAAACTTAAGCTTTAATTAGTGTATTTGAAGACCTGCAGGTCTGTAGACCAAGGTTGGAAAAAAACATTAGTTTGAGTAGCTCTTTGATGCTTAGAATCCTTGTGGGTAGAGTTGAGAAACTACAAGGGTAAAAAGATTCTGATGAGAATTTTCTACAGGCCTCCAAATAGTAGCCAGGATATGAACTGCAAATTACAACAGAAGATAGAAAAAGCATATTGAAAGGGCAATGTTACGACAGTAATGGAGATTTCAATATGTAGGTAGATTGGGACAATCATATTGTTGGATCCCAAGAGAAAAAATTTGTAGAATGCCTGCAAGATGGCTTTTTAGAGCAGCTTATGGTTGAGCTCACTAGGGGAACAGCAGTTCTGGATTGAGTGCTACATAATGTCCGAGATTTGATTAGGAAGCTTAAGCTAAAGGAACCATAAGGAGACAGTGATCATAATATGATAGAATTCATCCTGCAATTTGAGATGGAGAATCTGAAGTCAGATGTATCAGTATTGCCATTGGAGTAAACGAATTACAGAGGCATGAGAGAAGAGATGGTAAAAATTGATTAAGGGGACACTGGCAGGGATGACGGCAAAGCAGCAATGCCTGTAGTTTCTTGGAGCAATTCTGAAGGCAGGATGACGCAACCATAGCTGACAAGGGAAATCAAAGGCAATGTAACAGCAAGTAAGGGCATATTATGTGGTTTTTGGGTACTTGGAGGCACGTGATAAAATAGGCCAAAGGCAGCATGGTTTCTTTAAGGGAAAATCTTACCTGACAAATCTGTTAGAATTCTTAGAGGAAATGACAAGCAGGATAGACAAAACAGAATCAGTGGATGTTGTGTACTTGGATTTTCAGAAGGCCTTTGGCAAGGTGCCACACATGAAGCTGTTTAGCAAGATAAGAGCCCATGGTATTAATGGAAAGATACTAGCACGGATGGAGCTGATTGGCAGGAGGCAAAGAGCAGGAATAAATGGAGCCTTTTCTGGTCGGTCACTGGGGTCCACTGTGGTCGATGTTGGGACACCTTTTTTTGTTGTATGTCAATGATTTGGATGACAGAATTGATGGCTTTGTGGCCAAGTTTGTGGACGATATGAAGATAGGTGGAGGGGCAGGTATTGTAGAGGAAGCAGTGAAGCTGCAGAAGACCTTGGACTGATTCAGAGAATGGGCAAAGAAGTGACAAATGGAATACTGTGTCGGAAAGTGTATGTCATGCACTGTGGTAGAAGGAGTAAAGGCATAGTCTACTTTCTAAATGGGGAGAAAGTTCGGAAATCAAAGGTTCAAAAGGGGTTGGGCGTCCTTGTACAGGATTCCCTAGAGATTAATTTGCAGGTTGATTCGGGGGGTGAGGAAGGCAAATACAATTTTCTCATTCATTTTGAGAGAACTAGAATATAAAAGCAAGGATGTAATGAAGTCTTATAAGGCACCTGTGAGGCCTTACTTGCAGTACTTGAATAGTTTTGGGCCCCTTATTTAAGAAGGGATGTACTGACATTGGAGAGAGTCCAGAGGAGGTTCAGGAGAATGATTGCGGAAATGAAAGGCTTATCATATGAATAGCTATTAATGACTCTGGGCCTTTACTCACTGGGATTTTGAAGAATGAAGGACAGATCTCAATGAAACCTATCAAATGTTAAAAGGCCTAGATAGAGTGGATGTGGAGAAAATGTTTTCTATGGTGGGGGAGTGTAGGATTAGAGGGCACAGTCTCAGAATAGGGGGATGTCCATTTATAATGGAGATGAAGAGGAATTTCTTTAGCCAGAGGGTGGTGAATCTGTGGAACTCTTTGCTGGAGGAACTCAGTGATCAGGTATCTATGAAGGAAATAGAGAGTTGACATTCCTTGTTGAGACACTCCAGTCCAATGAAGGATCTTGGCCACAATTGTCTATTTCCCCTCCATAGATACTGCCTGACCTGCTGCATTATGTGTTGCTCCAGGTTTCCAACATCTACAGTCTTCAGTTTCAAGTTTAAGTTCTGTGATTGTGCTAAAGCTAATTCTCGTGTAATTTAGATTAAGTTCTTAGACCAGAGCATAATTGAAAATACATTATTCTGTAGAGTGTTATGTGGTGACAAAATAATAAGAGATTAGGTGCTTTTTAATGCTTGTTCTAATCAGTTTGCAAAAGAATTTCAAACTAATAATGTATTCACCATCATAAAAATTAATTTTGATAATTGGTTCTGCATTATTGACTTTTTTTGACACCCTGCTTGTGTGAGCTGTTAAGGAATTTTACAGTGTTGATGGTCTTTTGCTGATTAAACTGAGTGTAAAACGTACAAAATGCTAGAGGAACTCAGCAGGTTAGGTAGCATATAAAGGGTCGATGTAAAGGGTCTCAGCCTAGAGCATTGACTGTTTACTCCTTGCTGAGTTCCACCATCATTTTGTGTGTGTTACTCTGGATTTCCACCATCTGCAGAATCTTTTATGTATGATCAAATTGAGTGCATTTTTTGCAGAATAACTGAAGTAGTTAAAATGCAAATAGCAGATGGTATGTTACAATTTTATTCTTAAAAAGTGTTCTATCTGATTTGAAAAGTACAATGAGTAATGAAGCATTATCCCTGGGAAGGAGAGGAGAAACACTGAGATGGGATGAACAGGGTTAGATAGACTTGATTGGATAAAATAGTCTATTTGGGGTTGTTTCTGAAATTGACATTTGATTATTCAGCTGAATCGTTAGTGTAATAAACAGGAACAAATAAAACAAATTTTGCTTCTTGGACTCTGAGCAAGTGGAGCCATTATCAACAAAGACCATCTGTTTTGGGAAGCAGTTTGGTTGGTCACATCCAGTATGGCTGGCAATGCCCATAAAACCAGTTACAGAGCCTTTAGGATCTCTAAGGTGACTGAATGATCAGTGGTAGGACCCACATTTATCACAAGCTTCCAGCACTAATGATAGTGCTCTTTTTCCCACCTACCAGACTGTTCAGATTATATTTATATCAATGGTTGGAGTCTAATGGATTGCTGTATTAAATTTAACATTGTATTTGTGTCCTAACCAGGCATTCTTAATTTATTAAACATGCATTACTGTGCTATTACATGCCATAAATGTTTATTTTCAGTAATATTTCAACAAATTCTATAAATCCAAGATGAAAGTTGATCTTGGAGAAAAAATTCTGAATTTGAATAGAGAATATCAGTTGGCTTAATTTACAATTTGCTTTCAGCAGTATCACCAAGATTTGACTGTTTTGAAAATTTAAAATTCTGAATTCTGCTTTAGGCTAATTGAACTAGCAGCGAGCTGTGTGTGCGTAGTACAAGAGGGTAAAAGTTTTCCATTAAAATCAGTTTTGCATTGCAGGCACTTAATCCTAATGAGTCCTTTTGGGTAAAATTTTGAATGATTAAAAGGTCATTTTTTTAATGTGTTTGGCAGAGATTGTGTGCAATGCCTCTAACATTAACTGCTGCATGTGTTTGCACAGTTTGAATAGTAAACTGTCAGCCATCTCCTTTTGTGCAATGTTAGTTGCAGCCTGAATCAGGGACCGATATTATTTCCAAAAATTATAATATCCTAAGTTGCATTGTATATTCTTGAGCAATTTAGTTTGAACCTATTGGATCTTTAAAATAGTTTATGAAAGTCACTGCAATACTGCTGTCCGTTCAATGTTTATTTTTATGCGAAGAGAAGATTTACTGAAATTAAGCTCCCTTGGGTTAAAAGTACAACAAATTTCAACAATTAAAATAACAAATTGTATTCCTGGTTCAAAAGAAAATAGTGTATTTGTTCGGTCCAAATGTCCATTACAGAAGCAAAATAATTGGCTAATTTGCAGCAGGACTGCCCATTGCCTCAAGGTTGGGGTTAATGCCGCAAGTTTGAACATAGATGGGCTTTTGGGCTCATGTGGTGTTGATTATACACCACACATCTGCTTTTAAATGTTGAGTGGAGAGGAGATTACTGTAAATCATTTGCTGAATAAATATTTCGTTATGGTTTTCCTCATTGTAAGTAATACACACATGAACTGGGTCAATTTTGGTTGGGAAGTTGTACCTTCAATATTGAAAAGGTTTTCATTAGAAAATCCCCTATATAGTCTGCAATTTTCTAAATTGGGTATGCAGACGGCATTCCCAGACTGCTTTCGTTGCATCTCGTGGATTGAAACCAGATAAAATAATGTTTGAATCTCAATACCTGGAAGAAATATAGGTATGTGTACACATAAAAATTCAGACATACTTAGCATAGTTCTGTTGTTGAACCCACAGTAGAAATTAAAATTGGAAAGCTTTTGTGGAAGGAAAACAAAACTTCTTCAGAGCTTTCTTAAATTCATTTTCCAATCATACTAGCGGATTTTGCTGTTCCTAGACTTGGAGCCCACGGGATTTTGTATCTAAATCTTGTATTCATGCATTTCATAATTACTTTGCAACCTGTAGATGTAAGTTGTTTTCATACAACAACAAAAACTCTTAGATACCTTAAAATGAACATGGGCACCTCTTCCCCTGGAACAAAATGCACGATAATAAGCGGCTAGTTGCCAGATGCCTTTATAAAGTCTCATAAAATTTGCTTCATGCAGCAGAATTTTTTTGCTGTTGCTAAAAGACATGGTACATTTATTTCTTTTAGCTGTGTGCATAGGCAAAATTTTTGGATTATTAGGAGAAAATAATATTTTGATTCATTTAATATATTAATTTCTTGCAGCTCTCTGATTTATGATTGCTGTTAATGACATGCACTTAAGAAGCACACTGGAAAGCATCTCTGATCTCTAAGGAATACATGATTGAAACCATGTGGTGCTTTAAAAGCTATTGAGTATTTGAAGTAAGCTTGTTCAACATGAAGCTGGGCACAGTAATTTTGTTTATTTTAACATGATTGCTGCAAATACCAAATTTACCCTGTGCAGTTTTATTTTACTTACTCTGAGAAGAGCATACCTTGAAACTGCTTTGCTGTAATAAAAATCTAATAATTGTGATTCAGCTTTTGCTTTGCACATTTAATTTCCCTTGAATTCTTGAGAGGTGAAACTTTTCCAAAATAATTTTTTTCTTGCAGGATTCAAATTAGGATTCCGCCCTGAATTAGTTATACATATATTCCTGGAAAGTGATTTATTGTCCAGAAATTGGAACAGTGCATGTTTACTGGTCTAATATTACCCTAATGAACTAGTGTGTTTACTGCACTGAAATCTAAATTATATGAAGCCCTTGGTTTCTATCAGCTGATCAAATTGTGCCTCGGGGTTAGAAGCCTAATACAGAAAGCATCGCTTTCCTGTCACATGCTTACGAGTCACATTGAAAAGCAAACAAAAGCTACAGTGATTGCAAGACAAGTAAAAGATGAACACTCCAGTGAAATTCCAGAGGAGAGCTTCATAAAGGTAACCTATTTAACAAGCTCAAGAAAGGAGTGTTTAGCAGTTGTAACTTATTTCACGTTGCTCGTATATGACACTGCTGTTCTTTGTCAATTCAGGTCTTGAAGGTTTTGAGCTTAGTTGTGTATTTCCACTCACTGTCTTCAGTTACATTGTTAGCTCCTCGGAGCGGTGAATTATTTTTGCTGGGGCTAATAAATAGGCTTTTTATGCCTGCCCGTGTTTCCTTGAGACTGTGTGGGTTTTCCCTGGGTGCTCCAATTGTCCTCCACAGTCCATACGCCTACTAGTTAGTAGGTTAATTGGCCATTGTAACTTGTCCTGTGATTAGGCGAGTGTTAAATAGGTGGGTTGCTGGGTGGTGGAACTAATTGGGCCGAAAGGGCCTATTTAATGCTGTATCTCTCTAAAAAAAATTATGTTTTCTACAGTAAATTCATAATGTCCCTCAGAGTGATGTGTAAATAAACAAGCGCATCACTTAAATGGTAAAAGATATTGACTGACACACTTTTGACTGTGCCCTCTGAGACACAGACAGACCTACTGAACACCTCCAATAGTTTCTGTTACTGATTCAAAATATCAGCTGCAACTGTGATCATTTAGTTTCAGTTAATTGAAATGGGACCTGAAGGGCTCTTGCCATTGGTCAAAAATATGCAGGAAAGGGAAAAAAATGGGCAATACAAGTTATTGCTCTGAGCTAAAGAAAAGTGGAAAACTTCACACACCCCAACACCGAATTAACTCCACAACCTATAGAGTCACTTTCAAGGACTCAACAACTCCTGTTCATAGTATTGTCTATGTATCCATCTAGTTCAAATTCAAGTTTAATTTTCATTCAACCATACATGAATATCTGTAAATGCAGCCAAATGAAAATGTTACTCTGGGGCCAAGGTGCAAAACACTATACCAGTGGTTACACACAATACAAAGCACATATAATGTATAAGATATCAGTAAAATACTGTCACACACATGTACAGTCCAGGACTCTGAGGCTATGTGTGTTGTAGAACTCTGAAGTTGACCACAGTACAGCTTGTCTGTTTATCTATATTTTTAATTGCACGGATTATCTTCGTTTGCACATTGGTTGTTTTTAGTCTTTGTGTGTAGTTTTTCATTGATTTTGTTGTATTTCTTTGTTCGACTGTGAATGCTTGCGAGAAAATGAATCTCAGGATGGTATATGGTGACAAGTACAAAATTTGATAATAAATTTACTTTGAACTTTGTGTCTGATTCAGATTCCTGAATTTGAAATTGCAAGGACCAGGGCAAGTGGTAGAATCTCAGGGGAGTTGATGAAAATGTGGGGAAAAATATGACTAATGGGAGAATTAATATGAGGTTCTTGATGTTGGCACTGACTTGATGGGCTGAAGAATCTTTCTGTGCTATATCTGTATCTCATATTAACTGCATTGTGGAATCCACAGTGCTAGTTTAGGAGAAGCACTGGAAGCCCTGGAGTGTTTTCTCTTCATTGTAAAGTCCATTCTTTAGAGAACATTCAGTTTAGGCGAGCACTTGTCCCTCAAAACTCTGGGGGAGTAATGTACATCTCATGCTGGGTCATGCAGATCAGCAAAATAAACAGCCATTTTGGAACAGTCTAGGTAAGAAATTGAGAAAGTGCTGTGGCTGAATAAGATACTGCTCCCTCTTGCCAGAGGGCAAATATAGTTATGAATCTGTGCATATTATATGCTGTTCCTGAGGATCATTCTGGATGTGGTGGCCTTGGCTACTTGTAGACTAGTGCATAGCAAGAGAACCCAACTTTTTTTTGTTCAGGTCTATTGATATACATTGAGAAGTCTTTATATTGAAAAACAGCAACTAAACTCTGCAAGTTTGTAATCCTCTCTTCTAATGCTGGAACATATATATTTGTTTTGCTTGAATATTTTCAGTGGGGAGATTTTTTTTCTACATGAATTAATTCTTCAGCCCCTGGGTTACCGAATTATTTTTAGAGGTATGCCAAACTCTCCAAGTCCCTACTGTTTTTAAACTCTTGTTTTTACTCAGTTAAAAATTGCATTTCACTGTTATTGAGGCGAATTCTTTTTAACATTGGTCTCTTCTACATGTGGTAAAGATGGCAAAAAAAGTGTATACTTGTAAATCACCAAAATGCTATGGTTAAACCTGAACTGTGCAATAAAGCTTTCCTCTTTCTTTGGGGGGGGGGGGGGTGGGGGTGTTTTGAAAGTGATTTTTGGTGAATTTAGCTCCGTAAATCATAGAACACTACATCACAGAAATATGCTCTTTGGCCCATCTAATCTACTTTGAACTATTAGGCTGCCTTCACCCATTGGCCTACACCTGGACCACAGCCCTTCGTATGTCTCTCATCTATGTACCTATCCAAATCAAACCCACATCTATCAATTCCACTAGCAGCTTATTTCACACTCTCAACACTCTCTAAGAGAAGTTCTCCTGCGGGTTAACCTTTCACTATTAACCCATGATCTTTAGTTCTTGTCTCACCCCATCTCAGTATAAAAAATCCTGCTTGCATTTACCTGATCTATACTATTCATAATTTTGTGTACCTCTATCAAATCTTCCTTCATTTTCCGACACCTTTTCAACCTTTTCCAATAACTCAGTAATGAAAACATGACAGTTGACATAAATTCACTGAAATAAGAATGAGTTAGATGGTGTCAATATGAATAGTTTGCTCATTAAAGCCTCATGTCTCCATTCTTCTTTGTACTCGCTTTGCCAAGGTTTATTTTATTTATTTGTTTAGAGATACAGTGCAGAATAGGCCTTTCTGGCCCAATGATCTACACCACCTAGCAACTCACTTATTTAACACTAGCCTACTCACTGGAAAATTTACAATGAGAGGAAACCAATGCGGTTCAGGGGAGACCATACAAACTCCTTACAGAAGGTGCGGGATTTGAACTCTGGAACACATCAAGCTGCAGTAGTGTCATGCAAATCACTCTGCTACCGTGGTATCCAAGCTTAGTTTGGTGTTAGATGTGATTGGTATGATTATACTTCGGCTGAACCAACTGTATTAGCTACTGTTGAGTAAAATTAATTGCTTGACCTTTTGAGTTTAATGCTTAATCAGCCAGAGGTTATCTGAATTTGTGCTGGTTTTGTGAGGCATAAGTATTGTCTGAGTGAGCGCTTTCATTAATCACGACTCTGTATCCCTGTAAATGAATTATATAGGGGTGAAGGGTATTGCTGAACTGTGTTAATTAAACTTAACTGGTCAGAAGATAATCCTGAGCCAGAGTGGATAACTTTACTCACCTCAGCACTGAACTGATTGCACAACCTATGGACTTATTTTCAAGGACTCAACAACTCAATATTAATTACTTATCTCCCTATCTATTATTTGTTTTGGTATTTGCACAGTTTGTCTTTTGCACATTGGCTGTTTGTCCATCTTTGTTTATGTGTAATTTTTCATTGATTCTGTTGTATTTCTTTCTATCTACTGCAAAAATGAATCTCAGAGTGGCAAATGATGATATATATGTACTCTGATAATATATTTACTTTGAACTTCAACCAGGCTGTTATTTGTTCACCATGAGAAATTACTTGTGTTAGAAGACTTTTCACATTGAAATGCCACAGTGTGCTTCAGAGAATGTAGTAGTCAGATACAGCTGGAGGCTGACCTAAACAAATGTTGCTGGAATTGATGAATACTTGGTCAAAGAGATGAGCTATATATTTTAAAAAAAAGTAGGATTAATGGGATTTTTTTGTGGGCTTGAATATTTGCATCATGGCGACCAGTTGTTATGGACAAGGAGGATATGATACAAAAGGGAATGGACTTGTCTTTGTTTTGGCATATGTTCGGTTGACTTACTCAAGTTAATTTGATCAAAAATGCAAACAAATGGATTTTAGTACCCTTGAGTGTCCTGAACCTCTTACAAAATGGTAATAGATTCTTTTTCAGTACTTCAGTGAAAAAAACTAAAGCTATTTTTGCCCTCATATCCCAGTGCATTTAATTCTCTGAAGTATTTATGGAATGTAATCATCATAATACTAGAAGAAAACGTGGCAACCAGCCTGTATGTACTAAGGGCCCATAAATAGCTAGCTGTGAGATAATGACTCAACAATCTGTTATTGACGTTTAATGATGGATGAATATTGAGCAGAAAACGTGGACAACTGGTTATAATAAAAATAATGCTATGTGATCTTTAACTTTCTACTAAAAGGGTAGATTTTGCACTTAATCCAGAAGTTCAGGGTTCCCTTAGTGATGTATTTCTTTGTATCTATGTGCCCTTTATACTCAATTGCTTTGGGTCTGTCGCACATTTTAAAGTATAAATGTACTGTGCGGTTTCAATTAATTGTTTGTGTTTTAGAATCAACCATTGTTTTTTTTGTTATAAAGCTGCTTGTTCAGTGTTTTGAAAGTCCACAAATGTGCCTTAAAATAGGTATACATCATGCACATAGACATAGAACTAAATGCATTTTGAACTATAAAACATTTTGTGTTTTTAAAAAGTGATTTAAACTTTGAATGTCAGGATCAGAATCAGATTTATTATCACTGACATATGTTGTGAAATTTGTTGTTTTGTTACATCAGTACGGTACAATGCATTAAAAAATTACTATAAGCCACAAAAGCAAATAGATGTTGTGGTAGTGTTCATGGACTGTGAGGAAATCTGATGGCAGGGGGGAAAGAAGCTGTTCCTAAAAAGATGAGTGTGGGTCTTCAGGCTCCTTTACCACCTTGATGGTACCAATGAGACACATTCTGGATGGTGAAGGCAGTTAATGGCCATTACTGCCTTCTATGATAGTTGGCACCACCTTTTGAAGATTCCTATGGTGGTGGCCATGACAGAGTTGGCTGGGTTTAAACCCTCTGCAGCCTCTTGTGATCGTGTAGATTGAAGACTCCATACAAGGCAGTGATGCAACTAGTCAGAATGCTTTCCATGGTACATCTTTATAAATTTGAGATACCTAATCTCTCACAACTTTGAACGAGGTATAGCCACCAGCAGCCCTTCTTCATGATTGCTTCAATATGTCGGGTTCAGAATAGATGTTGATATCCAGGGACTTGAAAATGCTCTCCTTTTGCATCACTGATTCTCAATGAGGACTGGTGTGTGTCCTCACAACATTCTTTCCTTGAAAGTCCACAATGATTTCTTTGGACATGCTGACTTTTGAGTGCAAGGTTGGTGGTCCACTTGATGACAACAAGATCAAAGAATTGATGGTGGGCTTCAGGAAGGGGAAGTTGGGAGCCAGTCGATAAATCCTTGTCACCTAACAGCAGTGATTTTTGCATAATGTTGGGTGTGAAGGCATGTATATTTTTACAGTTTTATCAACTTTGCCTTAAGGCGAAGCTAAAGCCTACATTATGCAGCAGTATTGATGAGAATATTTTGTTCTATTAGGATTCCTGCTTTTAGCTGCATTTATTTCAACATAGAAACAAAGAAAACCGATAGCTTAATACAAGCCCTTTGGTCCCAATGCTGTGCCGAACATGTATTTACTTTAGCAATTACCTTGTGTTACCCATATCCCTCAATTTTTCTAAGCTTCATGTACCTAACCAGGAGCCTCTTTAAAAAAAACCCTATTGTATCCGCCTCCACCACAGTTGCCGGCAGCCCACGCCATGCACTCACCACTCTCTGCATAAAAAAACTTAACCCTGACATCCCTTCAGTACCTACTTATTTGTGCTATAAAAAGTACCATTTGGTTTTCTTTTCACTGGGGTGGTCTATTACCTTAATAACCCTTAAAACATGACTGCAAATGCTTACGGTGTGCTAATTATTTTAAAAATGTTATGCTTGAATTATTGGTTGCTTTACTTATAACTTGAATTAAATATGAATCAATTGTTTAACTTATGAGTTAGCACTTGGGTCTTACTGGGGTGTATAATTCTGGTTTGGCCAGTTTGATATGTTACTGAAGGCTGAGGAAATTGTGATTGAGATTGGGAAAGAATTCCTTTTGACAAAGGTTGATCACAAATATATTTGAAATGAGCAGCATTTTAAGTGAAGTATTTTCTTAACACCAGATTGAGAAGTATTCTAAAAATACATCATTTTTTGAGGCAATTAATAGGACTGGTATTCTTATGAGTGGTTGGTTTAAGAGGGTAATAATATCAAACCATCTTGCACCATATTATATGTTGTGAAATTTGTTGTCTTATGCGGCAGCAGTACTGTGCAATATGTAAAGTATACTATAAATTACAATTACAATAAGGTATTGATGGTTGCCTCCTTCTTGAGGCATGACCATTTGAAAATGTCTTTGATGGTGCTCAAGATGCAGCTAGCATTACTCTGCAGCCTCTTGCGATCCTGTGCATTGGGTCTAAGATGCACAATTCCAATGAGATAATAAAAAGAGAGCAAAAATAATGAGGTAGTGTTATTCCTTCATCATAGTAGCAGCAATGTATCATGTCGTAACGTCAGGAGTCCTGAAGAAAAATTGCATAAATTTTAGTCTAACTGCAAAACTAAATGTACCCTGTGTCAACCATTTTAACTTTGCTTACTATATGCTTCATTAATGACCCATCCAACCCTTGGTAAGCTGTGTTATGAAGCTATTATGACTCACTGGAGAGAAACATTATATGCAATTCTTAGATTGTCTTGTGGAATGTTGTTGAAAAGCATCTATGTTTAATTTGCCGAGACCTTTTCTTGCAATTTTGCATTAGAACATATAATATCAGTGCTGTTCTAAGTAGTGATGCAAATATTGCTTAACTTTTTAAACAATCTTTACAACAGAATTAAAGTTAGCATTTTTTCCCTCTAGAATCATTTTAATGAGTGCACTCTTCTGTTTTTTAAATTAATCTGAAGGAATTTGCCAACATCAATTGGCACATTGCAAAACTGCTGCTCTTTATGTGCAGAAATCTTAAGTGACTATTTTGCACGATCGTTTAATATGCATAAATACATGATAGCCGGATTTTCTAGTCAGCACTGTAAGGGCATTATATGGATTTGGTAATTTCTGATGCAGTTGGGTACAACTTGCAGTGAAACAGGCATATTTAGGCAGACACGAGGAAACCTGCAGATGCTGGAAATTCAAGCAACACTCAAAACGCTGGTGGAACACAGCGGGCCAGGCAGCATCTATAGGGAGAAGCACTGTCAACGTTTCGGGCTGAGACTATTTAGGCAGAATTATTTTTTTAAATCATATTGGGATATATGCAACGTACAGGTCTGCAATCCTTTATACGAAATTCTGAAATCCAAAAAGCTCTGCAAACCAATTCGCCGACAGCTGACGTCACTCAGGTGTGACGTGGCAGCGCTAGCAGAGGCCGCCAGAAGTCAGTTGTGGCTCAGCGCTCCTACTGGTTACACGTGCATTTGCTGTTCGCTGTTAGTTTGTGTTCACTGTCGACTTTGTGTTTAATTTCACTGTGAAAATGTCGAAAAGAGCTGCAGATACCCCTATGGGTAACAATGAGAAAAAGAGAAGGAGGCATTTATCATTATCAATAACACAGAAAGTGGAGTTATTGCAGAAGCTTGATCGCGGTGTCTTACTGAAGAATATGGTGTTGGAACTACCACTGTATATGGTTTAAAGAATCAGGAAGACAAGTTACTGAAGTTCTAGTGACAGGGATGTTCTACATTTTTCCAATAAGTCGTTTACCATGATTTGGTTCATTTGAAGCTGAGTATTTTTATGTTTTATTGAATTTTTTTTGGAAATAATTTTTTTCTCGTCATTATTCCCTAAACAATACAGTATAACAACTGTTTACATAGCACTTACATTGTATTGGGTATTATAAGTAATCTAGAGCTAATTTAAAGTATACAGGAGGATGTGCGCAGGTCTGGAGCTCCGACGGGTTCTAAAGTCCACCCACACTGAGACAGTTTAAATAAGGGACTTGAGCATGTGTGTTTTTTGGTATCTCCAGGGGGTCCTGGAATGAATAAGGAGGGATTCTGAATTCCGAAATGTAACTGGCCCCAAGGATTTTGGATAAGGGATTGTGGACCTTATGGTTTAAATTGAAAGCAAAACTTTAATGCTTTTTAAAAGTCTGTTTAATACTGCAGCAGTCTATTGGCTAGTGCATCTATTGGCATGTAATACCAAATAGAAGTTAAATTTAATATTTTAATTAAATTAAAATTATATTTTAATTAATGTAACATTTGCAAATGTTATTCCACTGGATTTTCAATCCATGTCCAAAAAAGGTCGTTTCCCCCCGTAACTGTTGGGGAATTGCAGTGAGTTAATTCTGTGTTGAAAGTCAAAGTAGAGTTAATGTCATATGCATATGTATGCACAGGTATGCAATGAAAAACTTAACTTGCAAAGGCATCATGGACACATAACATGAGACACATAACATTTACAAGAAAAACATACAAATTATCAGCAATCATCTAAAATTAAGTAATATGTTCAGTGCTGGAATTCAACCAGAAATTGGGGAATTTGGTGAACAAATTTTGGACTTTGGTATTTGCACAGCAGACTCGTACTTGCTGATATTGAATGTGAATTAGAGACTGCATTTGTATTTGAAGCAGCTTTTCAGCCTTTTTTTTTAATCTTCATCAAATCATGCAATTTTAATTGCTTATAAATGCCCCAGCAACTGAAACTGATCTTTAAAATTGTTCTTATTTTAACTATTGAACATGACAGCCAATTAAGCCCAATATATTGCATCCTTATTTAAATTTTGTATCTATTTGAGTTTGATTTCAATTAGTTTTTCTCATACTTTATAAGCTTGGAAAGGAACATGCTGCTTTTCAATATGAATTTGGTTGACAGCTGTATAAACAAAAATATTTTATGCATGGCTAAAGATGTAGATGCAAAAACAACAATGCTTGCCATCTATCTGTATACTACTAAAACTCTCATGCTCTGTCTGCGACCTCCAATTAGCGCAAATGGTGCACTACAGTGGTGTTATTTTTGACTAAGTCAACTTAAAATGCGCTAACTTACAGAATGTAGGCAAAGTTCAGGGTGTTATATTCATAGAAAATTACTCACTTGCCAAAATTAACAGCCCCACTTTCACCCAAGAGCCGATGTCAGCCATGAGAGAAACCGCGACGCGACACCACGATGCATGTGCACAACCAGCCTCAGAAGCGACTCACGATGCTCACAGCAACGACATCAACCATAGCAAAGGGGCAGGGTAACTCTATTTTGAGTGGTCACATTCTCATTGATGCAAACTACTCATCTCACAGAATGTTTCGATGAACATATGCCCAACATCAAAATAAAACCTTTTCACCCTCCAACTCATATTTTCACCATCATTTTATTCTGGCATTTTATTTGATTTCCCCCACTAAACTGACATAAAACATTTAACTTAGAAATTTAAAGCTGAGGTTCACTTTCATATCAGAGAATATATACTATATACAACCTGAAATTCTTACTCTTCGTAGATATCCACGAAACAGGGAAAAAGCCCAAAGAATGAATGACAGAACAGAACATCAGAACCCCAAAGCATCCTTCCCTCCTCCCACCCATAAGCAGCAGCAGCAAAAGCATGTACCTACCAACCTGCAATCAATAACAAGCCCCCAAAGTGATCTAGAGTCTATCAAAAACTGCAGTTGATCCCAACATTTTGGTATCTCAGACAAGGCTCTCTCACTAGCAAAGGAGAGAGAGGTCACTTCTGTAACAACGAAAGCGGAGTCCAGCCGCTCGCTGTGCTGATGTTATGTTGCTTCTCTGAGTCACTTACCATCAAAAAGAGAGAGAGAGGATCACTCGAATGCAGGGCCTTCTTCCAACAGCAGTGCACACTGTCTACTGTCTTGGTGTTTCAGTCTCCTGTGACTGTGATGCTTCAGTTGGCAACATTGGCGAGGAACCAGGTCGCCTATGGCCACATTCTGAAGGCGCACATCTTCCAGGGTACACCTGTGAGCCCGAAAACCAGTCGCTTGTGGAGAACGGCAGATGTGCTGCAGCTGTAAATCACAGACTCCGAGAAGACCACAGCTGCCTTGGAGAAAAAAAAGATTTGATAAAAGAAGAAAAAGAAGCTATTACGTGGATGAACTGGAAGAAGTCGCCTGGGTCTGCACAAACTTCTGGCACCATTTTTCTAGGTTCTTGATCAGGTTCTTGTCAAAATTTACAAAGAGAAAGCAGGAGAATTGAACTGAAAAGGAAAACAGCCATGATGGAATGGCAGAACAGTATTAATGGGCTGAATAGTCAATTATGCTGCTGTGTCTTGTAGTCTTATGGAGGAAGTCAGCAGGTCAGTCAGTATCTACAGAGGGAAAAGGACTATTGATGTTTCGAGTAAAAACCCTTGAGGTGTTGACTGTCCATTCCTCTCCATCAATGCTGCCTCATTCCCCCATCATTTTATGTGTTACTTCAGATTTCCAGCATCTGCAGTCTCTCTTGTGTCTCATCTTAGAAATGTTGTGGTTTTGGGAATTAATTTTTTTTCTACCTACCTTGTTCTTTGGAATTGTAGAATAATTTTTTTTGTACAGGTTCAGGTATTGACAGAATATTTGAAAGAGCTTTAACATCTTTCTGCTTGAAAACATCTGTGTCATGATGCGTTCATTACACAAATTATTTTGTGATGCAAATAAAAGTGAATTTGTACAATACAGAAAACCTTACTGTATGCCTTTCAGTTTACTGGTCACAGAAAGCACCAGTTTTGAATGTGTAGCAGTTATACACTTACACTGCCCAGCTTCTGAGAGATTTAAATGAATTAAACATGGGAGTGTTATTTTAAACATGATTTGCAGCAAATGGTTTTTTTTTGTGTTGCAAAGGGCAGTGAATCAGAATTCCCATCTGTATTTCCTGTTGGGAAAGTCAGGAAGCACAAGCTACACCAATTTTCCATTTTTTCCTATTTTTTATTTCTGGACTGCCTGTTTGTATTTTTAAAAACAGTCAGTCTGTTTTTATCCAGAAGTTCTTGCCTAAGATTAGACTATACCAGATTTTTCTGAAAATTTCTGAAGTTTTGCCAGCATAATTCAGCCCATTGTGTCATTGCCAACAAAGCATATTATTTAGACTAACAACACTTCCCAGCTCTTGGTCTTGTGACCTTGGAGGTGGCAGCAGTTCCAATGATCCTCCAGTTACATTTCTATTGTGACAGACCTTTATATCATCACTGCCTCTTCAGGCATTTGGTTCCAGACTCTCGGCACGCTGAATGAATTTTTCTTTCCTCCTCTATCTTCTTTACAGTCAGTTTCTTTAAGTCACCAGAAACCCTCAGGAGGGCAAACTAACTTGTTAACAGTGTATCTCTTTTAGAATCAGGTTTATTATCACAGACAAATATCATGAAATTTGTTGTTTCACAGCAGCAGTACAGTTCAATACGTAAATATTACTAAAGGTTTCAATAAGAAATGCTGTGGATTCCAGTTAATTGGGGAAGAAAGTTATTTGGGACAACTCTGGGGGAAAAAACTAATGGAGAAAGTAGGCGGGATTCACTTTGTTTCTTTTGGGACAATGTGCTGTTTAATTGGGACAGGAGACTGTTGCTGAACAGCTTACAGCAAGCGTCAGTGGCATGCACTTGTGTGGCCGGCTGTTAGATGCTATACTGTGCTTAGAGCAAACAGTTTTGAAATAACACCAATTATATGTACTTTTGTTCAAAAAGCAGTGACTTTTGTTACTGATATTTGACAAGAAATAAACAGTAAGACAATTCAAAACTGTTTTGCTCTCCATGGTTTCAAGCATTCAAGCTTGGAATGTCAGAAACGATCAGGAATAAAAATGAAACTCACTACTTCAGCAAGTTAAAGTCTACAGAAGGTATGGACAATCATATTCAATGTTACATTGCAAATGAAGATTTGGTGGATGCTGCTGATTTTGCTTATTTACAGTCAATCAAAAGAACACAGCAGCATACACTAGATGAATTCTTCCATCTACAGGAACTAGGAACTAATGTGCAATTTTATAGTACTGTCGTAGTATTGATAATGTTTTAGTTTGTTATGGATTTAATTTAAATACATAATTTGTAACTCAGTTAACCAGTAGTTTGACGAAGGGTCTTGGCCCGAAATGTCGACAGCACTTCTCCCTATAGATGCTGCCTGGCCTGCTGTGTCCCACCAGCATTTTGTGTGTGTTGTTGTTTATCTTTTTATACCTGTTTAACCATTTCCATGAAACTTCGGATAATTGGAGCATCTGCTTAATTGGGCCAAAATGTACTGGTCCCAGTGTGTCCTAATTAACTGGAATTCACTATATTAGTGTAAAAAGAGAGCAGGATTGTGAGGTAGTGTTCCTGAGTTCATGGACCATTGAGAAATCTAATGGTGGAGGGATGACGCATAGAGTGTGCATGTTCAGTTTCCTGTACATCCTCCCTGGTGGTAGCAATGAGAAAATATGTCCTGGGTGCTGGGGGTCCTTAATGATGGATTTTTGAGGCATCGCCTTTTGAAGATTTCCTCGATGGGTACATAGAGTGGAGGTGCTTGCTAATCTGCTGAATGTTTACGGTATTTTGTGCCCTTATTTAAGATTTCCACTGTTTTTTTGAGTTTCACCAGAAGTTGTTTTTTTCTGCCCAATATTTTATCCAGTCCAAGAGGACACGCTTTGTATCAATAATGGTCTCTTTAATTAAGCCTTTTGGCAACCTGCTTTGTTCCAAAGAAAATCATCCTCCTATTTAGACACAATTGATTTTGAGTAATAAAGAATTAGTAAAATAGACAAAGTACTTGCAAATTTGCTGGCAGTTAGTGATATTTTCAAAATTTAAATTTCATGCTTTTTTTCCAATTTATTATTTTGAGTAGAAGCTGCTTGAGTATTGTGTACATATTGATAGCAGGAACAGATGCTAAGCCAGATTCAGTGGTTTGGCCAGCAAGATGTTTGTGACATTCTGTTCAGTCTTTGGATGATATCATCAGAGGTTTGGTTCTTGAGCCAATTGCTGTTGCTTCTCAGCTGAAAAGATAGATTTTTGCTGTAAATTGACATTTTAATGCACAGGATTGAATAATAATGGTAGCATAGTGGTTAACATTGTGGTTCAGTTCCTGCTGTCATCTAAAAGGAGATTGTACTTGTTTCTCTGACAATATGGATTTCCTCTGGGTGCTCCAATTTCCTCCCATATTCCACAGGTGTGTGGGTTAAGTTCAATATGCTATGGTATGCTATGTTGGTGCCAGAAGCATGGCAGAATGTAGTATTAATGGTAAGACTCTTGGCAGTGTGGAGGATCAGAGGGATCTTGAGGTCCGAGTCCATAGGATGCTCAAAGCAGCTGTGCAGGTTGATTCAGTGGTTAAGAAGTGTACAGTGTATTGTCCTTCGTCAATCGTGGAATTGAATTTAGGAGCTGCGAGGTAATGTTGCAGCTATATAGGACCCTGGTCAGACCCCATTTGGAGTACTCTGCTCACTTTTGGTTGCCTCACTACAGGAAGGATATAGAAGCCATAGAAAGGGTGAAGAGGAGATTTACAAGGATGTTGCCTGGATTGGGGAGCATGTCTTATGAGGATAGGTTGAGTGAACTTGGTCTTTTCTCCTTGGAGCAATGGAGGATGAGAGGTGACATGATAGAGGTGTATAAGACATTGAGAGGCATTGATCATGTGGATAGTCAGGGGCTTTTTCCCAGGGCTGAAATGGTTGCCAAGAGGACACAGGTCTAAGGTGCTGGGGAATAGGTACGGAGGAGATGTCAGGGGTAAGTTTTTTTTTTTACTCGGAGAGTGGTGAGTGCGTGGAATGGGCTGCCGGCAACGGTGGTGGAGGCGGATACGATAGGGTCTTTTAAGAGAGTTTTGGATAGGTACATGGAGCTTAGAAAAGTAGAGGGCTGTAGGTAAGCCTTTTAATTTCTAGGGTAGGGACATGATTGGCACAAATTTGTGGACTGAAGGGTCTGTATTGTGCTGTAGGTTTTCTGTGTTTCTAAACATGGTGGCACTTGCAGGCTGCCCCCAGCACATCTTGGATAGTGTTGGTTGTTTGTACAAAGAATGTATTTCAGTGTACATTTCAAGGTTTCGATGTACATTGACAAATAAACCTAATCTTGAAATCTTTTAATAATACTGATCCTGGTATGCAGGCAGTATAGTCTGCTTTTATTGCCTAGGAAGTCGTTTTTGGCATGTAGGTCCTACCCGAAAGTTTTATATGGTGTTTTGAACAAAAGATATGATTATTATGCAGTTCTGCCAATCCTGATTTGTCATCTGATATAATTATATTCAAGCTCTTCTGTGTGAGACATCAGCCAAATGGCAGTAGGTTATGTAGTATTACAACTCAATGTCTTTCACCTACCGTTTCCACATGGCTGTCTCTGGTATAATGTTCAAACTTTGCTTACTCCTCATTTCTTGTTTGAATAAAAGTTTAGTTATGTAATCTCACCATATTGTTCTGCACAGCTTCTGCCCACTGAGTTGGAATGCAGATACAATCAATTTTTCCTCATGTACAAATCCAAAGATATTCGTAAGTGAAACATACATTAAAGTTTTCTAGGGATTCTAAGTAAATAAAGTGAATTTTTCCTTTTAAATGGTATCTTGCCATATCCTTGGGGCACCCAAAGGGTTCCTAGCCAGTGGAATAAGCCAGCTTGTTCAGTTTGCAAATGATATTTTGAATGTTTTAACAGCAGCATATATTTAGGAGACACAAGAGACATTGCCAGAATCTGTTGCAGACTGTTGACCATAATAGATAGGGGCAAAATTAGGCCATTTGGACCATCAAATGTACTTTGTCATTTAATCATGGATAGCTTATTATCCCTCTCAACCCATTCATCTGCCTTCTTCCTGTAACCTTTGACATTCTTACTAATCAAGAACCTATCAACCTCTGGTTTAAATAGTCCCAATTATATTATGTTGGAGGAATTCAGTGGATCAAGCAGCATCTTTGGAGGCAAAGGGGTGATCGATGTCTTGGTCAAGACTGAGGAGGTAGAGGGAATAAGACCTTTATGAAGATTTAGAACTTATTTATATCTTACATTCATCCCACAATGGGAGGGCGTAAAAATCTTTGTGTTATGACTCCATTTTAATGTGAACTTAAAAGTCTAAAGGCTTGTAGAAAGAAGTTGTCCCACAGCTTATTGGCCCCAGCTTTAATGCTGCAGTGGCGTTTGCCAGATGGAAGTGATGTTAGATGGTGTGACTGGTGTTTAAGGCCTATTTTCTGTACCTGCTGCTATAAATGTCCTCAGTGGAGGGAAGTTCATTACCACAGATGCACTGGGCTGTCTGTACCACTCTCTGCAAAGCGCAGTGATACAGCCAGTCAGTATGTTCTCAATGATGCCCCTTTAGAAGGTATTGAGGATTTGGGGGCCCATGTCAAATTTCTTCAGTCACCTGAGGTGGAAGAGATGCTGTTGTGGTTTTTTTTTTGCCACAAAGCTGTTGTGTACAGTCCAAGTGAGATCTTCAGTGATGTGTATACAAAGGAACTTGAAACTACTCACCCTTTCAACTGCAGACTCATTGATGTTGATCCGGCCGAACTGGTTTCTGTTCCTCATATAATCCACAAACAGCTCTTTTATTTTTTGGACATTGAGAGAGAGGTTGTTATCCCAGCATGACTGTGTCAAGGTGTCAACCTCTTCTCTGTACGCTGTCTCATCACCGCTCGAAATAAGGCCGATCAAAGTCATGTCATCTGCGAATTTGATCAGCAGATTGGAGGAATGTGTGTCAGTACATTCATGGGTGTAAAGGGAGTAGAGAGAGAGCTCAGAACTCAACCCTGGGGGGCCCGTGTGTTGAGGGGCAGAGGTGAAGGAGTCAATCCTTACCACCTGTCGGTGCTTCGATAGGAAGTCTAGGATCCAGATACGCGAGGTGGGGTGCAGGCTAAGGTCTCTGAGTTTCTTGTCAAGTCCTGTCAAGGAGGGAATTATGGTGTTGAATGCTGAACTGTGGTCCAGGAACAGAATTCTAATGTATACATCCCTCTTCTCCAGGTGAATGTGTGCGGTGTATACTGCTGTGGCTATGGCATCATTAGTAGACTGGTTCCGTCGGTAGGCGAATTGTAGGAGGGGTCTAGTGTGATGGTAGCATGCTGCAGATTAGTCTTTGACCAGCCTCTCAAAGCATTTGTTTATAATTGAGGTGAGTGGGACAGGGTGCCAATCGTTCAGGAATGCTACCTTGGCTTTCTTAAGTACAGCAACAATGATGGACAACTTGAAACAAGAGAGCACTACACATTGGGAGAGGGAGAGATTTAAAATGTCAATAAATACACCAGCCAGCTGTTCAGCACACATTTTAAGGACATGCTCTGGGATGCTGTCTGGCCCCGCTACCTTGCGGCTGTTGACACGTTGGAATGTTCTACATACCTCAGCCTCAGAGATGACCAAAGTACAGGTCTCAGCAATGGCTGTCCTTGAGGGTTCAATCTGGAATCAAGCGTAAAAAAAACATTTAGCTCATCCAGGAGCAACGTGGCAGTGTTGGCTGTACTGCTGCATTTCCTCTTCAAATCTACAAGGCGTGCAGTCCTTGCCATACATTGCAGGTGTCATTGCAGCAGAGATGTGACTAGATTTTCTCCCTGTGTTGTCGTTCTGCCATCTTGATGGCTCGATGTAAATTATTGTGGTATCTCTTGAGCTCCTTTTAGTCTCTGGAGGTGAAGGCTTTCTGAGAGCAACATGTATTGAACTCTTTATCCAAGGCTTCTGGTTTGTGTAGACCCAGACCGATTTTGTGGGAACAGTATCTTCAGTGCACTTCCAAATGAAACTGGTGACCACCTCCATGTATTCGGATGTGTCCTCAGCTCGAAGAACCTCTCGGGTAACACTATCAAAGCAGTCTTGTAACATTGGGTCTGAATGGTTGGACCAGCAGTGGATAGTTTTCACTGTGGGAAAGGTGAGACAGGGTGGGTGACAGATGGGATCAGGTCAGATGAGGTTTGACGATATATGGAGCCAAGGTTGGGGGGGGTGGAGGAAGGGGGAAAGCAAGGCAGGATGGTGGGTCATTGGTGGAAGCAGATATGGAAAAAGAAAGAGGAAAAAATTGAGCTGGTGGGAAGGGGAAGCTGGACAGTGGCTGGAAGGCGATAACTGGGATCAGGGACAAATTGAATGGAGGAAATAAAAGAAAAAAATCTAGGTAATGGTGGGGAAAGGTGGTGGGTTGTGTGGAAAGGTAAAGATGAACAAAGGGGAGAGAGAACGAAGGTAGCTGATGGGAGAGGTGAAGGAACACGGAGATGGGAGGAGTGAATGAACATGGAGTGTGGGTTATCTGAAATTGGAAAATTCTGTGCTCATTTATATATTGAGGTGTAGGGTGCCACAGTGCAATACAAGATGTTCTTCTAGTTAGTATCTGTAGCAGTGGAGAAGTCTGAGGGCAGAGTAAGCAACAGGGCAACATTTATTACTGAAATTCTTTGTTAATAGTAATTTGAATTGCTGTGAATTGAGTGTGGACAGAAGATTGTGTGCAGTTGTATATAAATCATAAGACTTTGCGAGTGTTTCCAAGATTACATTTAAAGATCCGAAATTTCCCTTCAAATTAAAATATTTTAGCTTTTATTTACTATGTACGAAGAGTGACTGGATGAAGGAGGAGGATAGAATCAGCATTATTCTTTCTGATTTTTAAAGAGGATTGCTGGGGTTATTGGTCTGTGGCAAGCCACTTACATTTTAGGTTCTCATGGTTGTAATTCTACATGGTGTACAATAGGCATTACTCAAAGAATGAAGTAAAAGTAAATAATCTCTCGTTGGTCATTGACCTGAAAAATTAATTCTTCTCCTTACTGTATGAATATTGTCTGACTTAGCTGAGTACTTCCAATATTTTCTGTTTTTATAATTAACTTCTGGAGAAGAAAATGTTTAGCGCAATGCTATTACAGCTTGGGGCTCTGGAATTTGGAGTTTGAATCTGTATCATTAGCAAGGAGTCCAGATGATCGCCCTAAGAATGCATGAGTTTCCTCTGGGAGCTCTGGGTTCCTCCCATAGTCCGAAGATGTACCAGTTAAGTTAATTGGTCGTTGTAAATTGTCCAATGATTTGGGTACTGGTGGCTTGGCTCCAAGGTCTGGAAGGGATTTTTCCATGCTGTATCTCTAAATAAACAAAAATCACCAGTGTTTAGGCAATCATTATTATCTTAGTCCTCAAACTGAAATTGTGCAAATAATTAGTGTCTTGCTCAATCATTGCTTTAGTTTGCAAGGACAGGTTGTAATAATTCAGTTCCATTCATTTGATAGATTAAGACTCGAACCATGGAATCCTATCTACATAAAATTGCATTGTACTGGCAATGCAGAAACACCCCTTTGTCATAACAGGTTTGTCAATATTAGTCCCATTTTAACTTTAACTCAGTTTATTAACATATCCTTTTGCACAAATCTGGCTTCCCTTTAAATAAATGTGTGTCACTCTGCGCAACTACAGCCAGATTGGATCTACATTGGAGTCAGTGAATATATTCTTGTGCTTATGCACAATATGAATCTTAATCTACAAAATTTCATCTCGATTTGCTAACATGTTCTTTGGTACAAAGGAAACACTTCAAAGATAACATAAAAATCAGCCTGAAGAAGTTCAACATTACATCTAAAAACTGGGAAGTAGATAGATACTGTACACCTGGAGGAAATCTGTTCAGGAGGGATCTGCACTACTAGAGCAACTTCTGCTGTGCCACAGAGAACAAGTGACAGCTGCGAAAGGAGAAACTGAACAGCAAAATGTCCAACCACTAACCACAGCCACCACTTACTCTTTCCCACAATGCAGCAGAATATGTGGACCCTGGATCAGCCACCCGAGGACCCACCAATACCAGAACATCATACTCAACTTGAGTGATCATACTGGTACAACATTCCCTCTAATGCTTCTGTTGTAACTACCTTGAGTAAAGAAGTTTCTGTTATGGGATTTATTGGTAATGTCATTTTTTGGCTCCTAGCTGTAGACTAATTCAGAATTCATTTCTGTCTTCCACTGAATATGCAAGTATTGATCTTGGTGTATTCAGTTCTTTTCTGTGCTGACCAGTTCAACTTGAATGTGAAGTAAGATCTCTCAATCAAGGGAGATCATTTCTATTTATGATGCTGCACATTGATAGTTATTGCTCAGAGAACTTTAAAATATTATAAGCACAAGAGATTTTGCAGATGTTGGAAATCCAGAGTAGCACACACAAAATGCTGAAGGAACTCAACAGGTGAGGCAGTGTCTATTAAGAGGAACAAGAGTTGAAGTTTCAGACCGAGGCCCTTCATCAGGACTCATGAAGGGTCTGAGTCCTGATGAAGGATCTTGGCCTAAAATGTTAGGTTTGGGAAACAATGGTGATTTGAAATGAAACAGAAAATGCCAGGGGAACTGAACCGGCCGGTTACCATTTCTGTTCGGTGATCTCTTGATGCAGATTAATCAGTAACATAAAAATTGATCACTTTTTAAAATATATTTGTTCATGGAATAGAGACTTCACTAGCAGTATCTATATTTATTGCCCATGCTTACATACTCCTGAACTTGAATGTTTTACTCAAAATGCTTCAGAGAGCATGCAGAAATTAGGTTTATATCACTGATAGTTGTTGTGAAGTTTGTTGTTTTGACCAATACATAAAATATACTATCAATTATAAGAAATATATGTATGTATTTATTTATTACACAAGTAGTGCAAAAATAGTGAGGCAAACTGACTTGCATAATTTGTGTTTCTTGACCATTAGTCCAGTCTTCTCAATATCAGTCAAGTATCAATAATAAATTATGGCAAAGGTTCAATTTAATGTCAGAGAAATATATACAATATTGTTACGAACCCGGTAACTGGGTCACTTACTAGCAAAGATAGGGACGTCCGTTGAAGTCTGATGATACTATTTTTAACAGTATTTATTAGTAAAAAGACACAAAAATAATATCAATGCAAATATACAGATAATATATATTATCAATACTAAATCTAAAAGTGCGGGTATAATAATAATCAATAAAAAATAAGCTGTATCATTGTCTAGGGGATAATGAATTGTCCGATGGAAATATATAGTTCGTTCAGTTCATACAGGCTGCAGCCGTTGGGGACCGCTGTGTTGCTATTGTTGGAGTGAGAGAGAGAGAGAGAGATTTAGAGAAAAACTTGCCGATTCCTTTTATGATTTCGATCCGTCGGAGTCTCGTTGGTGTGGCCATTCACTTGTGGCCTCTCCTTTAGCTAAGCCGTTCTTCCATGGTGAGCCCGCCAATCCCAGGCAGGGGAAGGACGCACACAAGCCCCCACCGGCTTTTGCTATTAAACGCTGTCACGGGATCTCTAGCGTTTCTCCTGGTGCATCTAAAGGGGTTGTTTCCCAGACCCTCTTTTATCCTTACTCACGGGGACTCAGATGTCAATCAGGTTGGGATGATGCAATCCCTCAACCAGCCCACTCTGGTTGTCCCCTGAGGGTCTTCAATGAATAGTACAGTTCTCAATACACAATTCCGTCTCCAAGAGACAATGGCAGTAATCAAAGGTTCCGTCCCGCTTTTGTTAGGAGGCATTCCCCCTACCTTGTGTATTCTGCGTTGTCTATGGCAACTGCCGGGGCTGTGAGCCGGCGTCTTTCCCTCTCTCATTATTGCCATGATGTGTATCTCTCTCATTTCCTGGGTCCCAGACCCGAATTAATAGCGATCTTGCGATTCTCAAAAAGGAGGGGGCGACTTACCCTTCAGCCCCTCAGAGTTGTGGCACATTCGTAGCAATATACATCCTGAAATGCTTTTTCTTCGCAAAACATCCACAAAAACAGAGAAGTGCCCCAAAGAATGAATGATAGTTAGACGTGAGAACCCCAAAGTCCCCCCCCCCCCACAGCTCCCACCTCCTGTGTGTAAGCGGCGGCTAGCAACAAACCCTCTTCCCCCCACTGGCAAAACAAAAAGTGCACCCGTTACCGAGCACAAGCATGAGCTAGGTGATAGCAAAGACACAGACCTTGCAGTTACCCCAAAGACTATCGCAATTCATCTGCCATTCAGCAACGCACAACTTCTCCCTCTCTCTAGTAAGGGAGAGGGAAGTGTCCCCCATTTTCACAGCGAGCGAGAGATATAACAACAACCCGCTGGTTTACAATGTTAAAAAGTTAGGTTCTGTTGTTCTCTGTTAAGAGTTTGTACATTCTCATCACCGTGATGACATGGATTTCCTTCAGGTGCTCCAGTTTCTTCCTATATTCTGTAGACCTAGGGGTTAGCAGGTTAATTGGATCGTTGGGCTAAAATGGCTTGTTACTTCGGAAAATCTGAAGACACCGTAGCATAACGGCCAGAGTAACGCTATTACAGCACCAGCAACTCTGATTCAGTTCCACTGCTCTCCGTAAGGAGTTTGTTCTTTCTCCCCATGACCATTTGGGTTTTCTCTGAGAGCTTCAATTTCCTCTCACATTCAAAAGACGTGTGGGTCAGTAGGTTAATTGGCCATAGGTGTAATTGGGAAGCACTGGCTTATTGTGCCAGAAGAGCCTGTTAATGTGCTGTGCCTCTAAATAAAAATAAGTTGCACCTTAATATATACTTCATTTGCAAGAAGTTTGAATATTTGCCCTGATGGGGCAGTGTCACATTGTGTTTGATAATATATATTTGAAATGCCTATTGCTGTTATGCTGCAATATAAATATCAGTTACAACACAGGGACGTGAGTCAGCAACAGGGGCCATCACAGCGCATTGCTGCAGCTGGTGGAGCTGCTGATTCACGCTTCTAGCAATCTGAACTCAATCTGAACTCAATCCCAGTCCTCACTGGTGAGTGTGTAGACTCTAGATGTTCTCTATGACCTATGAGTTTCCTCTGAGTGCTCTGCTTTCCTCCAACAACTCAAAGATGTGCGGTTACTGCTTTACAGTGACAGTGATCATCAGTTGGGGTTCAAGTCCCCCTGTGTGTGTAAGGATCTTGTATGTTCTCCTTGTGACAACCTAGGTTTCTTCCTGGTGCTCTGGTTTCCTCACACACCCCGAAGACTTAAGGGCTGGAGTTAGTAAGTTGTGGGCATGCTAGGTTGGTGCCAGTTGCTTGGTGATATTTGTGGGCTCCCACCAGCACAATCCCCTTTGATTTGATACAAATGGTGTATTTCACTAAATGTTTCGACGTTTCAATTTACATGTGACAAATAAACCTAATCTTATTTTTAACTGGGCACAGTGAATTGTCCCTAATGTGTAACAATGGAAAATCTAAGGAGAAGTTTGTGGGAATTGGGGAGAATAAAATAGGATTAGCATAAATTTGCCTTCCTAATTGCTTGCTGTACTGTATATTGAGCTTCTGCATTACTGAATGATCCATCATGATCTCGTTGAGAATCATTTAGTTTTTTCTCGATAATTAATAAAAACATTTTTTTCTGATACTGAAATGAATAATCCCACATGTGCCTGCATGCTCAACCCATCCATATCCCTTTCCAGATTCATTGCATCTTTCTCACAGCTCATATTTCCAACTAGCTTTTCATGTCCAAGAGAACGTTACTCCCTGTCATCATGTCTAGGCCGTTAATATAGATTATGATCAGCTGACAGTCCATTACTGATTCCTGTTGCACCACATTCGTAACGGCCTGATAATTTGAACAAGATTGGTTTATTCCTGTTTTCCGTCCTTTACCCACTCCTCTGTCCATGCTAATGTATTACCTCCAACCCACACAAATGCTTATCTTGTGTACAACATTTTATGTGGTACCTTATCAAATGTCTTTTTAAAATCCAGATACACCACATCCTCTACTTTCCCATTTCACTACCCTGGTAGTTACATGCTCAAAGAAACACTGTTACATTTGCCAAGCACAGATTACTTTTTGTAAAACTATGTTAGTTTTTGCTGAATGTTATCATGATTATTCTAAGTACCCCGTTTCTTCATCCATAATAACTGATGCTGGCATTTCCCCACTAAAACTATTATTAGGTTAACTGATCTTCGAGCTGCCTGTTTGCTCTCATTCTCTCTCTCTGTCTCTCATTTGCAGCCTAAAATAGGTGTTAGCTTTCTCAGCACAACATAGGTTTTCCTTGTCAGAACTATTTATTAAATAAACACTTCCTCCAGCTACACAAGTATAATAAACATTCATGCTACCCATTTTCTGAATGCATGCAATTGATCCACTAGAACACTTGCCAAACAACAGTCATGGAAGGGAAAGTGGAGAGTCAGATTAACATTTCAGATGAACAATCTTTCGTCAGAACTGTATAATGGAAGAAATGCCTTTTGGTAGGTAATAACACTTGGTATTTAACATCGCACATTTTATCTCTATAACGATGTGGTTAAACTGAGTATGTCTGCTATGGCTGTATTTGTAAGTAATTAATGAAAATAAATAGTTCTGAAAATATTGTCACTGAAGTGGTATCCATTCATGTTGAGGCTTTTTAGTAATTTCTGAGCTTTGCTGCTTCTTGCTAAAGAATATTTTGGGATATTTAAATGCTACTTTCCTTCATTGTGGCATCAGTTAACAGGCCTTAAGGATTTCTTCCAGGCAATCCTATGACAAAATGCTTCTAAAATATGCAACACTGAGTTAAGTAAGGATGATTAGTTTTAGTGAACCTGCCAAGATCGTGAGAGATGCAGATCAAATCGGTCTGGATTATGTTTGACGACACCAGCAGCTGCCAGAGGATAGTCTGCCAGACTGTAATATTCACTGGAAACTTGACTACCCTAGTGGATCATTAAAATTAATGAAAAGATCAGACTTCTATAAACACTGCTTGGCACAGCCATTTTAAATCTGATTCCAATGAATGTGCACCTAATCACTAAAAACTGGACATCACTTAAAATTTTATACTGATTCTTGTTGTGATGTGTCCCAGCATTTATTTGAGAATTGGAGCTTTAAAAAAACTGATAGAATTGTGAGCAGTTTTTGGCCCCCTATTAAGGAAGGATGTGCTGCCATTGGAGCTGGTCCGGAGGAGGTTTACAGGAATGATCCCAGCAATGAAAGGGTTACTACGAGGATTTGATAGTTCTGGGTGTGTACTCACTGGACTTCAGAAGAATGAGGGCAGTTTCATTGAAACTTAAATTTTGAAAGGTCTGGATAGAGTGGGCATGGAGAGGATGTTTCCAATAATGGGAGAGTCTAGGATCAGTGGGCATAGCCTCAGAATAGGATGTCCTTTCGGACAGAGATGAGGGGAAGTTTCTTTAGCTAGTGAGTGTTGAATCTGTGAAATCCATTACCATGGATGCCTTGGGGAATGGGGGACAAGTCATTGGGTGTAGTTAAAGCGGAGGCTGATAGGATCTTGATTAATAAGGGCATCAAAGATTGTGGTGAGAAAGCAGGAGATTGGGATTGAGAGGAATAATAAATCAGCCATGATGGAATGGCAGAGTAGACTTGATTTGCTCAATGGCTTAAATCTACTCCTTTGTCTTATAGCCATAGAGCCATCGAATGCTACAGCACAGAACCACGACCTTCAGCCATCGAGTCTGTGTCAAAATATTAATCTGCCCAGTCCCATCAGTTTGCACCCAGATCATAGCCCTCCATACTTCTCCCATCCATTGTACCTCTCCAAATTTCTTGTAAATATTGAAATTAACTCTGCATCTACCACTTGTGCTGGCAGCTCGTACCACACTCTCAGTACCCTCATAGTGAAGATGTACCTCTTAAACAATTCACCTTTCATCCTGAACCCATGACCTCTAGTTGTCATCTCACCCAACCTCAGTGGAGGAAAAGGAAGCTCCTTGCATTTACCCTATCTATACCCCTCATAATTTTGTATCTCTTTCAAATCTCCCCTCAATCTAGGGAATAAAGTGCTAACTTATTCAAACTTCCCCTGTAACTCAGGTCCTCAAGTCTTATAAATTTGAGCAACACACACAAAATGCTGGGGGAACTCAGCAGTTGGTGTTTCGGGCCAAAACATTGACAGTATTTTTTTCCATAGATGCTGCCTGGCCGGCTGAGTTCCTCCAGCATTTTGTGTGTGTTGCTCAGATTTCCAGCATCTGCAGATTTTCTCTGGTTTGATCCTTGTAAAATTTCTCTGCACACTTCCAATCTTATTTACAAGTAGGTAACCAAATCTGGACACAATCCTCTAAATTAGTTCTCACCAATGTCTTGTACAATTTCACCTTAACATCCTAACTGTTGTACTCAGTACATTTATTTATAGAGGCCAATATGCCAAAAGCTTTCTTTATGACCATTATCACCCTGTGATGCTACTTTCAAGGAATTATGGATCTGTATTCTCAGACCCCTTTTCTACCGCACTCATTCCCCTGCCACTCACCATGTAAGACCTACCCTGATTGGTCCTCCCAAAATGTAACACTTCACACTTGTCTCTATCAATTTCCATCTGACATTTTTCAGCCCATTTCTCCAGCTGGTCCAGATCCCACTGCAAGCTTTGATAGTCGTCTTTGCTGTCCTCTACAGCCCCAGATCTTGGTACCATCTGCAGATTTGCTGATCCAGTTTCTCAAATTATTCAGGTCCTTGATATAGATGACAAACTATAATAGACCCAACACTGCTACCTATGACACACAATGATTCACAGGCCTCCAGTAGGAGAGGCAACCATCTACAACCACAATGGCTTCTTTCGCAAAGCCAATATTTAATGCTGTCTATTACCTCATCTTGAATGCCAAGTGATTGATCCTTCCTGATCATTCCCATACAATTGTCAAAGGCCTTGCTAATGCCCATGTAGACAACATTTACTGGCTTGCCTTCTCAGCTTTCCTGGTAACTTTCTCAAAGAATCTCTTAAAGATTGGTTAGATCTGACTTAATATGCACAAAGCTATGTTGACTATCCGCAGTCAGTCCCTGTCTATCCAAATACTCATATATCCAATAACTTTTCCATGACTGATGTCAGTCTCACTGACCTATAATTTCCGGGCTGACACTTAGAACCTTTCTTAAACAATGGAACAACATTAGCTCTCTTCCAAACCTCCAGCACCTTACTTGTGGCTAAGGATGATTAAATATCAAAGCTAGGGAAATTGCAATTTCTGCACTTTCCTCCCACAGGGTCCAAGGGAACACAATTGTCAAGTCCTGGTGATTTATCCACCCTAATTTGTCTCAGGACAGCAAACACCTCTTCCTCTGTAATCTGTATAGGGTCTATGACCTCGCTGCTGCATTGCTTTACCTCTATAGATTCTGTGTCCATCTTCTGAGTAAATACAGATGCAAACAATCCATTTAAAATCTCTCATCTCTTTTCACTCCATGCATCAATGATCAGTCTGATCTTACAGAGGATCAATTTTGTCCCTTGCTATTCTTTTGCTCTTAATATTGTTTATTTGTAGACCCCCTTGGGATTCTGCTTCACCTTGTCTGGTTGAGTAACCTCATGTCTTTTAACCTTCGTTTTCCTTGTGTGTTCTCTTGCATGTCTTGTACACCTCAAGTATGTAATTTGTTCCTTTTATGTGCCCCCTTTGTTTTCTTAACCAGGGCCTCAATGTCTCTTGAGAACTAAGTTTCCCTAAACTTGTTATCCTTGCCTTTTATTCTGACAGTAACATGCAAACTCTCAAAATTTCACTTTTGATGGTCTCCCTCTTACCACGTATGCCTTTGCCAGAAAGCAACCTGTTCAGATCCACACTTGCCAGATCCTTTCTGATGCATCAAAATTGTCCTTTCTCCAATTTAGAATCTCAACTCAAGGACCAGGCCTATCCTTTTCCATAATTACCTTGAAACTAATGGAATTATGATCACTAGGTGCAATGTGTCCCCTTACACAAACTTGTGTCCCTTGCCCTGTCTCACTCCCTAATCGGAGATCCCGAATCCATCTCTCTCTAGTTGGGACTTCTATGTACTGATTAAGGAAACTTCCTGAACACATTTTACAAACTCTTTCCCATCCAGCCCTTTGGAGTCCCAGTTAATATGGGGAAAGTTAAAAATCACTTAATATCACAACCTTGTGTTTCTTGCAACAGACCATGATCTCTCTACAAATTTGCACCTCTAAATCCCATGGACTATTGGTTGGTCTGTAATATAATCCCATTAAAGTCATTTCTTTCTAATTCCTCAGTTCTACCATAAAGCCTCACTGGATGAGTTCTCCAGTCTGTCCTGACTAACCCTGCCGTGATATTTTCCCTGTTTAGTAAAGTTACCCCTCCCCCTTTAATCATTCTCACTATCACGCTAAAACAACAGAACCCCAGAGCATTGAACTGCCAGTCCTACTCTTCCTGCAACCAATACTTATTAATGGCTACAACATTATAATTCCGTGTGCTGATCCTTGCCTTAAGCTTATCCGCCTTTTCTAATGCTCCTTGCGTTGAAATATAAGCAGCTCAGAACATTAGTCCCACCATACTTGACCTTTTGATTCCTGACTTTGTATGTAGGCTTGACAGCATTTTTTTTCACAACCACACTACTTTGTTCTAGCGATCTGGTTTCCATCCCCCTGCAACTCTAGTTTAGTCTCTCTCCTGTTTAGGTGAAATCGTCTCTTCTTTAAAGGCCCCACCTTTCCTGGAAGAGAGCCCAATGATCCAAAAATTAGAAGCTCCCTCTCCTGCACTATCTCCTTAGTCACATGTTACATTGTCTGATTTTCCTATTTCTGGCCTCATTTGCATGTGGTACAGCAATCGAGATCACAACACTGTCCTTAACTTTGCATCTAACTTTTTGAACTCATCTTGTAGGACTTCATCATCCATCCCACCTATGTTATTGGTATCAGCATGAACTATGACCTTTGACTGCTCACCCTTCTATTTGAGAATGCTGTGGACTCAATCAGAGGAGTCCCAGATCTTGTCATCCGGGAGGCAGCAATCCATCTGGGAATCTCATTCTTGATCACAGAGCCACCTTTTTGTTCTCTTAACTAATGAATCCTCTATCACTGCAGCTTACCACTTCATCTCCCCCCCCACCCCACCTTCTCTCCTGAACCAGACTCGGTGCCAGCTTTTCTCTGCTAGGTCATTCTTGGGGTGTTCTGGAGTTCATTTCTGGCACTGCCTTGTCTGTAAGGAGTGTGTATGTTCTGTCTGAGACTGCATGGTTTTCCTCTGGGTGCTGCGGTTCCCTCCCACAGTTCAAAGATGTACTAGTTAATTAGCCATTGTAAATTGTCCTGTGATTAGGTCAGTGTTAAATAGGTGGGTTGCTGGACAGTGCAGCTCATTGGGCAGAAAGGGCCTTTCCTGCGGTGTATTTCAAAATTAAAAATTAAAAAAACTAAAGATAAAGGGCATATGTTTATGGTGAGAGGGGAAAGATTTATAGGGCACCTCGGGTAAGTTTTTCACATGGAGGCTTTTGGGTATATGGAACAAACCGTCAGGGAAAGTGGCAGAGGTGGGTACAATAACAACATAAAATTATTTTTTATGGATTGGAATCCATGTTCTCTTGCTTGCATTGTGCTCCAGTTGCATTGTTTTTATTTTGTAAGTCAAAGATTAAAGTGTTGTACAGTTTGATCACTGCCTGCATTTAGTATTCCCTGTAAGAGTAAACTTGGTTTGAGAGATACAGCTGGATCCAAAATGAACATTGCTGAAAATACTCTCATCAATTTGGAATTGGTGTTTTCCCTTTGGTTTGTAACATTCTGGTGGCCTAACATAGCCATAGAAAACGAAGAAAGGCTTTTTGATAACACAGCATTGAGTGTCCTGAAATATTTTAAAAAGCGAAAGGTGTTTTATAATTACATATGACCATGGAAAAGGAAAGTGATTTTATTGATTAAAACTATGAACTCTCGAGGAATACATCAAGGTATCTTCATGCATCCATATCCAATAAAGTACACTTTTATTCATCTTAGTATATTTTGGATATGGATTTAATGCCAGTGCATATTGAAATACTTAAAATACATAATGAAATTATTTTCAGTGTTTGGATATGCATGAGATAGTTTTATTTAATCTTTGTAACAAGTGTTGTGTTAATCTGCTGTAGTCTTACAAGATATGAAGTTACAGAAGACTTAAGACAATGGAATCTGGAGTAGATCTGGTTCCTCTAGCAGTTTATTTTGTATAGGATACCTAAATAGTTTCATAGCTTTCGGCATCGTATCGGAACGTGCTTAACTTTGGGAAGCATTACAGATTATGTTTACAAGATTCTATAGCTGTTAAAAATCCAGAGTAACACGTACACAGCACTGGAGGAGCTCAACAGATCAGACATCATCTATGGAGGGGAATAAAGTGTTAATGTTTTGGGCTGAGACCCTTTATCAGGATCCACGACAGGTCTTGGGCCGAAATATTGACTCTTTATTCTTTTCCGTAGATGCTGCCTGACTTACTGAGTCCTTCCACCATTTTGCTTGTGTGTGTGTGTGTGTGTGTGTGTGTGTGTGTGTGTGTTGCAGAGTATATTTCTGACTATATTTTTTGATATTTTGAAATGGAATTTATGAAATTAATTTGTTAAACCAGAAACATTTTGCAGATTAGCTTCATAGTCCATGCCATTTAAAGCAATTTCACTAAAAGTTATTGTTCAATCAGTGTAATCTGTGTTTTGCAACCCAAGCAGGAATTTAAACGTGTCAATCTTGCTGTTGAATTAATATGTTTTATTTTGCACATTCATAAGTAACCAAAGTTGTGCTGTCCTCAGTATTTGATTTTTATTCTGGAAAATGCTGGTTTCCATGGAATTGCATTCAAGCAAAGAGTGGACTTTTAAAGAATTGAAGGCAGGGTGATGAGGAATAAAATTTGGAGGGAAGAAATTAGATCAGTAAAATATCTTGGTATTGTGTTATACAACTATAACTGCTGTTTTCCTCTTTTTTTTTGGAGGAAACTAATTTAGTCAAAATCTAGTTAACTTTATTTAGCAACTTGTGATTATTCAGCTGGGAAGGACTTTTTAAAAACTCAGCAGAGGAATTTTCATTTAGATTTAAAAAAAGCATAGAAATGATTGTGTAATAGTGAGTTTCACAAGGACACAAGACAGGATTAATTAAAGTGGAGTTTGAAGGTTCTTGATGAGTAAAGTTCTCAAAGGTTAATGGGAGAATGTAGAAGAATGGGGTTGAGAGGGATACCACAAAGTATCCAAAGGTTGTTTAAAATGAGAGAAAGTCAACATGATTTGAGAGGAATGTGTATATTTCAAAAATGAAGGATAAGAACAAATGTAAAAATCATTGTATTTCAATCAGAGGGGCGAACCTATGGAATAGTTGTAGTGAGAATTTAAAAATGTGCACCACACTTAACAAATTTAAAAAAATTATTAAAATAATTTAATGAACTAATATAAAATACATGATTTAAAATGAATGGGAGTAATGTAAATGAATGATACTTGGAATTGGATTTTGTGTTAAAAGATTATGAAATTTTTTGTTTTGATGTGAAGATTGATGCCAAATAGGTTTTTGTAAAAGTAAGAGGGGTAGGCATTATAAGCTGTAGCTTCAGCTTACACCCTTTTGGTCTGTTTTGAAGATTTTTATTATTGAATTTTGTCTTCTGAAGTTACGATCGAATGGTACAGCAGTTTCAGTGGACTGAATGGCCCAGTTCTGCTCCTTTGTCTTATTGAATAGTCTTTTAGCCCTTTAAGCCTGTCTCACCATTTAATGACCACGACTGATCTATTTTGTCCTCAGCTCCTCCTCCTTGCTTTTTCTCTATATCCCTCAACTCCTTGATCTATCAAGTCATTTATCTACCTCCAGTTAAGCCTCCCTACCTGCAGAGGCAGAGAATTCCCAAGATTCACCACCTGCAGGAAGCAATCTCACAATACCTCTGTTTTAACTGCCCCCTTATCATATAGTTATAACCCTTTATCAAGAATTAGGAATTGTATATACAGAATTATACATGATCTACTACATTTGATCAGAAAACTTCTGATTCAGTTTTGAGATAGCAGACGTCTAACTCTGTACTTAACATGAACATATAAGAACATGATCTTGTCTGAATTAGGTGGAAAGACTTTATTTATGTACTGCCTTATTACATCTTCTAAAGATCAGAAATACTTCACATTGAATTAATTATATTGGAAATAAGAACTAATTGATCAACTAATTGATCTAATTTTGTTGGTGGTTGTTTGAGAGAATGTTACCATGGGATTTTTAAAATTCACTGTCATAAGTCATGTTTAACTTGCCTTCTAGAATATGGCACTTCTGATACTGTGATGCACTCTTTATTTTTCAAATGGTCAAGTCCTGGAATTACAGTTGGACCTCCTTATCTGCAGGTTCCGCATGCACAGATTCAACCAACTGCGGATTGGGAAAACCCGGAAGTTCTCTTTTCAGCACTTGTTGTTTGAGCATGTACAGACTTTTTTCTTGTCACTATTCCCTAAACAATAGAATATAACAACTATTTACATAGCATTTACATTGTATTGGGTATTATAAGTAATCCAGAGATGATTTAAAGTATACGGGAAGATGTGCATCAGTTACCGCGGACTGGGAATCGAAAACAAAAGGAAGTTCTCTAAGTCAGAACAGGTACATCCGGTATTATTTAGCGCCAGTTAGTCAAATGTTTGTCTCAGTATGTAGTATATATTTTACCTTTCTATGCATATAAAACACTTAAGAAAAATATGTATTTCAATAATTAAACCACTGCGTTGCTTAGTAATAATTGTAGCTTTCATCGGGGCAGGGCCTTCACATGCTCCATTATTATCATTTTATCCTTTAAAATTGTTCCAATCGTTGACCGATTGTAGCCTAACGCTTTTCCAATGACCGATGGCGTTTCACCTCTTTCCGATTGCTTTATTATTTCCACTTTATTTTCAATCGTGATCGTTTTCCGTCAATGGAACAGAAACACTGTGGGCGGCGAGTCCTGAGCTCCGCCGGGTCCTAAAGTCCACCGACTTGAGCATCCACGTTTTTTGGTATCCGCAGGGGGTCCCAGAACCAGTCCCCTGTGGATAAGGAGGCCCGACTGTACTTGAACCCATTGCCTACCAAGTTAAATAAAAATGTTACCAACTGGTAAATGATTTCTCAGCACTGAGTATTATTGAAACTAAAATACTATTTCCACCACCTATTTAGTGTGAGATGGACTGCCAGAGATGGTATTTTAGCCTGGATAGAAATAGTAAGAATGTCAGTAAAACAATTAATACATACATCAATGATGTGATTTGTCTCATTAGGAATGTAGTCCTGCAGAAGGTTGTCACACTGGAGTATTGGAGTACAACATTTGTCTTTTATTCTGTTGAGTTTTAATCTTTGTTAGTATTGAAGGAGAAAGATGTGATGCATTTATCAGTACAGAGGAAGGGAGAGGCAGCCTGTCTCTTGGGGTATCATTGTAACCTGTTTCTTGGGGTATCTGATCTGCCACTTCCTTGTGGTTGATACTTTGCTTGGGAGGTGAAATTGAAACTGCTAATTTACATGTTTTGAAGATATAGTGTGACCAAGGTCCATCTTATCTTTTGTAGCCTCTCCATTCCTTTTGATTGTGCCTCATTTTCATAGACATTGTACTTGGCTGTGTATACTGTGGTAATTGCATTGTGGACAAAGTTTTGTAATCCGCTTTTCCTTTTGTTTTTTTTCTAGCCGTTCCTAACATTTTGGGGTTATTGGAGTGGCTGGATTTTTTCTGGAGTTGAGCATCAAATTCAGAAGACTGAAGCCCAGGCTTACTGTCTACCTTTCACGGAGGCCAAGCCGTGAGAGGACAGAGGAAGGAACGTGGCGAATCATGACAGCAGATAAAGAGAGAGATCGTGATCGGGACAAGGAGAGAGAGAGGAGAGATAAACGAGAGAGTGAACATTCCAGGCCACGGCGCAGTTGTACTTTAGAAGGAGGTGCCAAAAATTATGCAGAAAGTGACCACACGGAAGATGAAGACAATGACAAGGATAGTGCTACAAATGAGGAGTCTGGTAAAAAATCCAAAATAAAGAAACCACCTAAAAAGAAATCACGTTATGAGAGAGCAGAGACTGGAGATATAACTTCATTTGTTACAGAGGATGATGTTGTCTACAGGCCTGGAGGCAAGTAGTATTTCATGATTGATTTTCTGTATGGTATTTAAAAAGACATTAATAAATGCCAAGATTACAGGGGTAGTTGTGTCAATGGGTTCAAATTATAAAATAAATTTTGGATGATCCATCTTTGGTCATTTGAATCTCTGAAGTTAATGATATGCCTTTAAAGTCAATGTGATGTAGCTCTTTTCCTTTATTAAGAGCTGTAATGATGACGTTGCCTTGTGTAGTTACAGGTAGTAATGATTTTGCCATAGGAGTAATGATTGACTTAATTACTTGCAATTGAGTCAATTGTTTTGAAGTTTGGATCTCGGAAAACTTTGTGGTATGTAAAGGTAATTTCAGTTATTTTTTTTCATTTAGCATTCTTAAAGTGGAATGCTGTAAATTGTCATCTACCACTCTCTCCAGTCATGAACTGTTACCATGTACATTACCACGTTTTCTGCTCACCTGCTGAAGAATTAAGATGTTAAGCTTGTTTAATGTAATATCATTTACAAGTGTAAAGGAGAATAAAGTAATTGTTATGCTGGATCCAATGCAGCACAAATAAAATCACAAGATAAAGGACAGTAATAAAAAAACTACAAATACATAAGATAGCTGATAGACATTGACTGTGTATACATAAAGTGATGTTAAGCACAAGAGTGTCTGTACATGAGGTCCCTGACAGGAAATGATAAAAGAAGTGGTGGTAGGGGATGTAGTGGAATGGGTTAATGGTGGTGGAGTGTTGATAGGCCAAAAACAGATACTGCCTGGGGAAAGTAAATTTTTGAGTCTAGTGGTTCTGGCATGGATGCTACATAGCCTCCACCCCGATGGCAGCAGGGCAAACAGTCCATGAGCAGTTTCAGTGAGATCCTTTGTGATAATGTTGACCTTTTGCTGGCACCTTTCTGATTATATGTTCTTGATAGTGGGTAGGCTGGTGCTGGTGATGCGATGGGGAGTTTTGACTACCTGTTGTAGAGCAGATAGCCACATTCAGAGTTTCAGAACTTTTACTTGCACTCATGGTGTTACTTCCTGATTCTGAATCATGTCAAGAGGATTGATGTTTCTTTTGTTTGAAATTAATTTATTTTGATAGATTTACTGTAATCTAATGTCTCTGCATACATTTCTCTCTTTCCTTTTACACTTTTGGCAACATAGTTTTAAATTTACTACGACTCTGCTGGAGGCTGAAGAAGATAACCTGCACTGGGGTTATGTGTGTGTGCTTGGGTGGGAGGGAGGAACGGGGCTTGCTTTGCTGTTATTTTTGTTCAGTGGAACATTGTGGACATGCTCTGTTACTGCTGTAATGTGTGTGGCGACCTTTGCAGAATGGCCCAGCACACTGTAGAGTGTGTTGGTTGTTAACGCAAGTGATGCATTTCACTGAATGTTTTAATGTGCACATGAATAATAAACTTGAATCTTAAATCTTAACTCTTGAAAAGATATGTTACCTTTTTTCATAGTTTGTTTGGAAATTTATTCCCACGCATTATTTGCTCCTTCGAATCAGGTAGTTGTACAAGGCAAAATTGAAGTCAGAATTCATGAAAGAAATTGTGCAGTTGAGACAGTACAGTTTAAATACAAGGTGAACTTCCTTGAACTTCCAGAACAAACTTGATTAATTCTGTTCACTGGCTTGAAATTTATATTTTCCCCACTATTGAGCTGTGGATCTCTGTGTAAATATCAACATGCTGTGGATTCACATCAATGGCATCAAGGAGACAAATTTATTGGATTATCTATTTTTATCCAGTTTAATGCTTCCAAAGATACTTTCTTGTGATGGGAAAGGCTAGGATGTACCCTTTACTGGTATGTTTCCATTTTTAATAAGACGTAAGCCTCTGATTTGGTTTTGGGACGTGTCATAGCTGAGCACAATTTAGTTTGCACCCTTCATTGAGAAGTGTTAGCTAGAGATCAGGTGTGATTTGGTAGAGGTGGTACTGCCTGATTTAGCACTCAGATATTGAGGCTTTCTGCAGACTTTCTGCTGCTTCCAGGTCTTAATTAAAAAAAAACATGATGACACTCAAGTCCTGATGAAGAGTCTCGACCTGAAATGTTGGTTGTTTATTCCTCTCCATAGATGTTGCCTGATCTGCTGAGTTCCTGCAGCATTTTGTGTGCGTTATGACACTCAAGTTAATTTTGAGGAACGAGTTTTTAATTGCAATGAGTAATTATGTTCCAGACAATGTTTTCTTATCTATAGTTCTCAAATATTTTCATTGAAATGTACTGTAATCATATGCTCCTGGTTTCTACCTCTTTAGTACAGGCTATGACTTCTAATTGACAGCACTGACTTTTTTTTTGCATTATTCTGAAACTCTTTCTTTGTTGCTGTTTGAAAACTTTAAACACAAAGTTAAGTCTCGAAATAGTATTTAATTTCCTAGTACACTTTTCCAATAGATTACATACTTCAATTTTGAAAATGTCTCAATTAGTATGAGTGGTATAAATAGCATAAGTGTAAGCAGGCTTTTTCCACTGAGGTTGGGCGAGAGTAGAACTGGAGGTCATTGGTTAAAGGTGAAAGGTGTCATATTTAAGGGGAATCTGATGGGGAGCTACTTCACCCAGAGGGTGGTGCGAATGCGGAATGAGATGCTAGTGGAAGGGGTAGATGAGGATTTGAGTTCAACATTTAAGAGAAGTTTGGATAAATACATGAATGGGAGGGGTATGGATAGCAATAGTCCAGGTGTGGGTCAATGGAAGTAGGCAGAATTAGTTTGGCGAAGACGAGATGGGCTGCAGGGCCTGTTTCTGTGCTGCAGTGCTTTATGGCTTGAACTAAAAAAGCTTCTGCTGAAAGGTCGTTGATGAGAAATATTAACCTTGTGTTTCTCCACAGATTCTGCCTGACCTGCTGACTATTTTCAGCACTTGTAGTTTGAATTTGAGAAACTTTGTTGACTGCAAGTGGTTAAAGTGATAGACTTCAGCAAAGCTATATGTTGTTAATTGTAATGGTGTCTTGCTGTGTGCCCTGTTGCTGTTTCAAAGCTGGCTATTATAAACATGACTTTGAAATAGTTATTTCCATTGCACAATGACATACACCAACAGGCATTAATGGTGATCACAGACTGCTGTCAATAACAGTAATTCAAATTCCCAAGACAAAATGGAAAACTCAAAGCTGGTTTACTGCATTTATGCAATTGTGAAAATAATGGAATCCTTGCTGTTGTTATGTGATACCTGTCAGTCTGCAATTTATGTTACAGAGTAGGTGTCATTAGAAGAGATTTATATACCTCCGTAGTTGGTTTGATTCACTCTGATTTTGATTCACAGTGCTGCAAATACCACTGCCATCCCATTTATTTTCAGTCATCATTTTCCTTCAGATTTAACATGATTAACTGTAGAGATGTTCAAATGTCAATGATAGTTCTCAGCAAATGTATGAATGAGAGTTTAGAGCAGGGGTGGGCCACAAAGGGTTCTAAAATTTGACAGGGGGGCCGGACCAGGAGCAGATGGACGGAGTGTTTTGGTAATACACCTCATAAGAGAAAATAAAATATCATGGGATATGTAGAAAACATGTGCTTTAATTTCAATTGAAAATGAACAAATGCATTACAACAAAATATCTGTCTTTGAAGTCCCATGGTATTTAGCTATTTATTGAAATGACTTTTAAAACACTGAAAATTAAATGAATAAAATACAGCTTTTTTAAATAGTAACAGTTATTATTTTAAAGCACTGAAAATTCTGTTATCCTTCAAGATATTATCATCATCACTCTCCTCCTGACTGTCTTTATTTCAAAAACGGTAGGAGATGCAGGTCTACTTGTCCTGCTCCTTCTTATTCAATTGTCCCCTGTGCCAAAACTCAACAACGACCAGCACAAGGACAAAACAGTGACAGCGCGCCAGTATGCGGAGCGCGTTATTTGATCTGGAGCGCATTTTTTATTTTGAGAATGTACGTGCACCTGCGCACTACTCATGTCCATCACTTAACAGAAATGACATGTAACATGTAAGGCTTATTGAAAAAAATATTTTCAAATGCATTTTTTACATAACACAACGAAGAAACTTATTTTTAATTTCAGTGGGAACCGTGTTGTTGGTCTCCCTTTTTAGCCAGCGCATCAAAGTCTGGATTTAGTTTTGTTGTGGCGATTCTCAGGATGGATCTGAGGTGTTGGTCAGTTAACTTGGATCTGTGGCTGGCTTTGTTGATGTTCATGACGCTGAATGCCTGTTCACACAAATAGGTCGAGCCGAACAAAGAGTAAAGCGCAAATGTGGAGTAATACGCTGCACCTCAACAAAGGTCAATGTGTAGCGGTGTGCTACATGCAGCGCTAAAATTACAACACGGAGTTGGTAACTGCAGTCGAAGAAAAAAACTTCATTCGAAATCCCCAGCCTCACTTTTAAGCCTCCCTCAACCTGCCCCCCGTGACGCAGAGGCTCCAAAGCTCTGTGCTCGCAAATCCCCGCAGGCTATCTCCCTTAGCCGGAACGCTGGCTAATTGTGAGCCGGTTCGGATGTGCCAGGAAATGGGTCGCCACAAATGTATATAGAGTGCGTCATCTATTGGGAAAACGCCAGAATTGCGGGGAGAAAACGTTAACAAGGTTTATTAATATAATTTCATCAAGTTCTGCGGGCCGGATTAAAAAGCTTAACGGGCCGCATATGGCCCCCGGGCCGTAGTTTGCCCATGCCTGGTTTAGAGTAAAGCTATATGTTTCAAGAGGCTTTATGACAATAGAGCTATAAACAAAGAAACAATTCTTAGTGCTGTACCAATTTGCTTAGTGGAATAAACTTTGGAGGTGTTGGCCACAGAAAGGTCATGTTGAGTTGATGCCACGCGGCATTTTGTTTTGCTTTTACTTAATTATTGGCTGAAATCTGGTTATTGTTGATATGAATGAATGGCTTTCAACTGGCTGTCAAGCCATTTTAATTCCTATACACCTTGACTTCATTTGCCCAGATATGAGAGTGTAGAACACTTCAATACATTTGAGGCAACAAGCCATGTGGTATATTGCTGTTTGGCTTTGGTCAGTGGTGAGAAGGTGCAAAAAAATACCAACTTGCTGCAACTAGATACCTTCCCCGAGCATGTTGTAGTGTCATGTGCCGCTAAGTTCTTCATGGCACATGAACTGATCTCTGCCTAATTTGGCCTTTCATTTGGTTTCTAAATGGTATTGGCAATAGAAGTGCTTTTGTAAAGAAATCATTATCAAAAGGCTTAAAGAATCACACAAACCAAAGCTTGACTAGATAACTTCCAGATAATCTATTGACTTCCGACCAGTGGATGTTGCAGTCTGATGTAATTGGTGTTTGTGAAAATACTTGTTTCCTCTGCCATTTCATAGCAGTACTGGGTTTGATAACAATTTGAAAATCCAGAAACTGATTAGTCATAAAGTAAGGGTATTCGTGGAGCTATCACAATATCTCAAGGGGAGGAAAAAATTAGATTTACCAATATGTGAAGGCCAGAGAGGAGGGAGAAACTGGCTAGAAAAGTGCAGGAACTCCAGTAACTTGCTAGCAAACACAATGGATGTGGTGCTTCATATTATTAAGATCATCTATTTTACGGAAAGCAAAGAGCAAGAGAAAGCACATAATTAACTGTTGGGAAGAGAATTTTGGTGGTCTACTCAAGCAAGACTGTCTTTGAGATGGATGTTTTTGACATCATTCCATAATGCAATTGATGTTCTATCAGGCCATTCAGCAGCTGACAGAGAAGGCACAATTACTGGAGAAATACTGCTGACATGAATTTATAATCTCATTACCCTCATCTGGGAAGAGTAGCACATCCCAGGGGACTTAAGCAATTTTGTGGTAATTACTCTGTGACAGAGAGCAGCAAGGTACCATTGTCAGGCATTTTAAGGATTCTGCTGAACTCCCTTGCCATACTGTCTGAAGAGGTACAATGGATATGATCTTCACAGCTTGATTATCCACTGCATGTGATCTTTTTCAATCTCAAAACTCTTTTAATAAAAAGGAATTATAGAAAATTATTCTCAGATTTTGCTCTCCTTAGAACTTTATTCTCATTCTCCATTAACAACACAACACCATCATCCTAACCAGTGGATTCATTAGTCAGCCATACTAGGGCTGAGCAAGGGGATCTCTTTGCATTATAAACAGAATGGATTCTACACATGCTGAAAATCCAGAGTAACACATATGAAAGCGAGAGAAACTCAGGTGGTCAGGTAGCATCAAAGACAGGAGATAATCAATGTTTCGGGATGAAACCTGGTGAAGGGTCTGGGCTTGAAATACTGACTGCTCATTCGCTTCCATAGATGCTTCCTGACCCACTGAGTACATCCATCTTTTTATCTATGTAATCATTGTTTTTGCCTTTGTTTACATCTTTTTGCTGCAGTACTGCATCCTGTCTCCAATGTACTGTACCCTGGATCTTCATCTCCATTCCAGAAGAAAGATTGTTACCACATTGGTCGTTAAGTATGCTGATGATGCTTGTGTGTATGTATATGTTCAGAAGGTGGACCTTACAACAACATCCATCATCAAGAATCCCCACTATCCAGGTCATGTTATCTTCTTGCTGCTGCCATCAGGAAGGAGGTACTGGAGTCTCAGGACCCATACCACCAGGTTGAGGAAGAGTTATTATCCTTCAACTACCAGGCTGCTGAACTAGTGTGGATAACTTCACTTACCTTAACTCTGAACTGATTCCACAACCTATGGACTCAATTTCAGACTCCACAACTCATGCCTCAGTATTATTTATTTACTTTGATAATCAAATTACTTTGAAGTTTGAAGAATCCTAAGCATCTGGAATAGTGCTCTATCTGTGTCAGAACACTATTCTCTCCCAGTCAAGATCCATGAGAGGAAGAAAAAAACATAAATTGCTTTCTCAATCTCTTGGCAAAACTGTACAATAATGACATAGTTAACTTCCACCTCCAGTGCATCACCATAGCCTTTGGCTAACTGAGAAGAGAGGGGAAAGTATTTGAAGATCAAAAATCTTCCTCCCTGTGCTCCTGGTAATCTCTGCTGTGGTGGAACTCAGTCTAGAGTGTATGTTGAAAGAAACTGGGGTTGGACATACAAATAGTGTAATGTCCTAGAACCAATTGAGGGTAGTTGGAGCTTTGATACTGGGGATGTTGACCTGGTTGGCTCATATCATCCAGAGTGGTCATGCTATGTTGGCTCTCGAATGTGTGGTGACACTTAAGACTGCCTGCAGCACACCCTCAGGTGTGTTGTTTGTTAATGCTGGTACATTTTTCACTGTATGTTTCGATGTACACATGATAAACTTGAATCTTGAATAAGCATTTTACCCCAAGTTCCATAAAGATTAACTATTTCCAGGAAGATGGAAAAGATATTTTGAAGATGTTCTCAAAGCCTCTATGGGAAAGAAAGTTCATTCCCTCTGACTTGTGACTCCTCAAAGTGGAAGAGGAATATCTAGGAAGGCACTGAATGCTTTCAGTCTCTTCAACGAGAGTATGTGGAGGTCATGCACTTGGAGACAAAGGAGCTTACAACATCCGTATAAAGCCTCTCACCTACTCCCATCATGCACTGTCAGCCCTGGCCATTGTAGTGTCTGGAGATCCATGATATTACTTTTCAACAAGCTTAGATTACAAAGAACTGGAGTGGAAGCAAGTCACCTGTGACCATGAGAACTGTTGATCCATTTATAGTTATTTTTTAAGGCTAGCTACATTGTAACAGCTGTCCTTGGTGATCACTCTCAAGGTTTCTGTTCAGAGATCTTATTCAAGAGGGAGGTTTGCAGTAAAACTCTTAAGAAATTGCCGACATTCTATATAATGCTCAGTTGGCTTTGCAGACTGGCATTAATATGTGTGTGTGGAAAAACTGCTAAAGTCATGTTACTCCACTGTTTGTCAAGCAAGGTGCTTTTCATTTATCAACTCAAATGATATTGCCCATAAGGCCGAAAGTTTGCATTATACAGATAGGAAGATGATTGATTCAGAACAATACAAGTAATATTTGATTATCATAATAATATTAGCAGCTAGGTGAAGAAGGCAAAAATTTTACTTGTTCCAGTTGACAATGAAATCAAAGTTCTAAGTAAATTTATAAGCAAAGTATGTTGATGTCACCGTAGGAAACTTTGAGATTCATTACCTTGCAGCCATTTACAGGAAAATAAAGAAGCACTATGTAATTTATGAAAACTATACATAAACAAATACAGGCAAGCTGACAGTATAAAATTGACAATAATGTCTTATTATTGAATAACCAATGAATCTTTCATTACATTGCCAACTGGCTGACTGTTCAGACCATTTCATGGGTTAATATCTATACATATTATTGACTAGTAAAGATATGATTTGTTAAACTGAATTCATTGTCTGAAACAAAGATTGTATCCTGGTATATCTAGTATATGCCAGTTTATAAACAATTCCATTTGAGTCACCTCAATCTAAAGAAGCAGGATGACCTTACAAGCAAAGCTGTAATCTTGTCATTTTCATTCACTCAAATGCCTCAATAAATTATTATTGTCAAGCCTAGCAGGAATGCTTACCCAGGAGAAAAAAAAATCAAAATCTGGATACTGACATTTTTAATATGAAGTGTAACAATTATATGTCACAATTTCATCACTTCTAGAAAAGCTGTCTGTTGCTACCGAAGCATTTGTTTTGTATGGCTAACATGTTCTTCCTTCATCTATCACATTGAGCGACTAATTATTCCCTTTGAAGAACAAACTGAACATGGAAAGGATTTTATGGTTCTCAGATCATTTCTCAGATCTGTAGGCTAAAAAGGGGATGAATTTTGTGAGATGCAAAATGGCCTAATCTTTGTAAATTTCCAATTAGAGCTTGTTTGTAAATTATATATTTTTGTGGATCTGGACTGATTACCTGGCTGAACATAGGATATTAGCACACTACTGCGCAGAAACAGGCCATTCAGCCCATCTATCCATGCCAAACTATTATTCTTCCTAATCATATCAACCTGTACCTGGATCTTAGCCCTCCACATTGCTCCCATCCATGTACTTATCCAAACTATTTTGAATGTTAGAATTGAACCAGTATCCACCATTTCCACTGGCAGCTCATTCCACGGCCTCACCACTCTCTGGAAGTTGGAAATGGGATCAGACATAGTGTAAAATTATCAAGAAACATCCTCATTTCTGACCTTGGGGCAAAAGGATGATCATTGATGAAGCAGATGAAGATGGTTGCACTTTACTATGTTGCAGCTATACCGGAGCAGTTGGCTAGATCTGTACCTGGTTCGAGATTCCAGGACATAAGGACCAAAGATGAGATGTTGCTTGGTTTCTTGGCTGAGCTGCACACAGTTTTCTTGGCCACTTCTTAATGGAAGGTGGATTGAATTGAGTTGGCTAAATCTAGTTTTGTTTGGGGGGGAATCTCTGGAGGAAGCCGAGTTGGGCCATCACTCTGGGACTTCTACCCGAACACAGTTGTGAATGCATCCGTGTTGTTGTTAGCAGTCATGTTGAGCTTTGTGATTGCTGGAGATTTTTTTGCAGCTTTCGCCACTCTTTAAAGACAAAGTTATCCAGCGTCATTTTCAACTAAGTATGGCTGAACTGCAGAGCATATATTGGATCCATTGTTTGTGAGATTGTTTTTTTCAATCTGCTGCATTTTTTGTTGTTTATTATTTTACTAATGGCACAATTTAATTACTGTTTATGTGTCCTGCTACCTAATTTATCTAGCACTGATTGATATTGTTTGAATAAATTGAGTTCAGTTTAATCAAATTAGTTTAACTTTACTTGTGAATAGATATAGAGGGATGTGATAGCAATAGGCTTTAGATTTTAAACTCTGTGGGTAGATTCGCACATGAGATACAGTGAGATAATCAGTGAGACAAACAGTGAGATAATCTAGAAAGGAAAAGATTGTTTCTTCAACATGAACACGCAAGATTCTGCAGATGCTGGAAACCCAGAGTAACACACAAAATGCTGGGAGGACCTCAGCAGGTCAGGAAGGATCTGTGGAAAGAAATAAACGAAGCCCTTCATCGGAACTGGAAAGGAAGGGAGAAGAAACTAGAATAAGGTGGTGGTGGGGGGAGGGAATGGAGTGCAAGCTGGAAGGTGATAGTGAAGTCAGGTAGGTGGGGGAATGAAGTCAGAGGTTGGGAGGTGATAGGTGGATAAACAATTTTAATTTATAATTAGGCTGTTGGCTTGGATACCGTATTGTAAAATAAATGTGAAACAAGATGTAAAATGGTTGAAATCCCACTGTGAATGAATTGTCTGCCCTTGTGACAGAAGCTTTCATTTTATTTTAACTAAAGTAAACCAAGTAATGAAGAATGACCGAAATGTTTTTTGTTAAAGACTAAGTAAATGCATTATTCTAATAATTAGCTAATGTTTGCATGAATTGAGCTTTTCATTCGCCTGGACCAATTTCATTGTAAAGTTCTGCTGTATTGTCTCTGGAGCATTTAAAATAGAACTCCTTTTTGGCTCCAACCTCCTTCAATTGTCTCTGCCATCTGAACTGCAAAATTAGAGCATATTGGCATATTAATGTTCTTGTCCTCTTCAGTTCAGCCCACCAAACTACTTAAATATCAAAATACTGCTCTGAAAATATTTAATCGCATAACTTGGATAAAATACCACCTAGCTGTACAAGATGTCATACAATGCAATGCCGTAAACAACATTCTTGTTTAGCTTTGTTCACTGCATTTTGTAATTTAGGGTTTGGATGAAGTCTGCTCTATAGTTAAGATACCCCAGAGGTTAACATAATGAAACTATTCTTCAGTGTAGCTAATGTGGTATTTAAGTATGTCATGCTCACATTTTTATTTTAGTAATAATACAAGCCTACGCAGAAGATTTCTTCTGTGCAAACCATTTCTGTGATTATTGAGTGATGCTACTTTGTTGAACAGGACCGGTTCTTTTATGTTATTAGTTTAGGTTCTAGTGGTACAATCTGAATACAGTGAAAGAACAAATTTCTGGATTTGTAATTGGTTTATGTAATTTTATCTTGCCAATCTGCACTCACCAGTTCTGAAGCCAGCTTCAATTTGTGTGTGCTCCTTAAACTCTACTTAACTATACCACGTGGGAATTGATTTCAGTGTGTCAAAAAAAATTAGCTTTTAGTCAGGTTTAAAGTAGCTAGCGTCCCAAGGGGAAAGAAAAATCAAGCCATTAACAAAGTCCTTCCATTAACTTTATTTTCTATAGATGTGGCATTTATTCTCAGACTTTGTCTCATGATTGTTCTGATGGGCACATGCTGACCATAAGAGACAGGAGCAGAATTTGGCCCATCAATTCTGCTCCACAATAGAGTCATAGAGTAGATGGTGGAGAAAACCATGGATATGGCGGGCTATGGGCCACCACGTCTATGACTATTTACAATTGAGGAAGGTTAAGGTAGATGTATGTTGGTGGAAATTTGGATCCCCCTCATTGAATGGCTATTGACTCAGTATTCTGTACTAAAACTGCTTGCTGTCCGTTTCTATGTGTGTGTGGCTTCTGTGGTTTCCTTTCAGAAAGGTTGTAGAGGATGCTATCAGCAAGAAAATTAACAACTTTTGATGCCATTTGCTGAATTATTCAGACTGATGAGAAGCAGGCCTTCTTTGGCTTGAGGTGCTTCTTTATTTGACTAAATGGGGAAATTAAGTGCTGGCTGCTGATCAGTGGACAGATCTCTTGCTTTAGCATCAGAAAGTTTATCAGTTCAAATTCCATTCTGGGGATATGAGCAGAAATGTCTTGGCCCAAATTTCCAGTGCGGTGTTGAAGATGTGCTGGTTTCTGGAAGAGGTGTTAAACCAAGTCCTGTCATCTGTGAGATGGATGTAAAAAATGTTGCTTAACTATTCTGAGAGAAAAGCAGGGTTCTATGTGTGACTCAAACAAGACAACTGAAAGAAAATGTATACACAGGTCCTAATAAAGGGTCTCAGCCTGAAATGTTGACTCTTTATTCCATAAAAGAAAGAAATGATTGTGTAATTATCAAATTGCTGTTTCTGCAAGCCTACTTTTGGCAGGGTGGCTGCTATAGAGACTACAGTTTAGATGCAGTTGGTGTTGATCTCTTTGGGGGTGTCCTGAGGTTTGAATTTGTGGCACGTTAGCATAACACTTCACAGAGACAGCGGTTGTGATCAGTGTTCAATTCCCACCACTGCCTGTAAGGAATTTGTACTTTCTTCCTGTGACCTCGTGGGTTTCCTTTCAGTACTCTAGTTTTCTCCCACATTCCAAAGATGTGTAGGTTAGGATTAGTAAATTGTGGGCATGCTGTGAAGGCACTGGAAGCAAGGTGATGCTTGAGGGCTGCTGATGCAAATGACATATTGTACTGTATACTTCAATGTACATGTGACAATTAAAGGTAATGTTTGTTATTTTCTTTTAGAGAAACTGCTCGTGGTAGTCTTTATCAGTAAAGTTTCCCATCTGACCTGAGTTAATCACAGCCTGTTTGAAATCACTGTGCTGCAGAACTCCTGTTGGGTCTAACCTGGCATGTGATCCAAGAAGTAATTTTGTTTTTATTCCTCCTTCTTTTGTCTACCAGTTTGGGGAAAGTCCCGGACTTGATTTAAATAGGCAAATAGTGGCTGCTGCATTTGAAAATAACTGCATTTACTGGCAAGATCAGAACTGTCATCATTCATTGACAAATCAGCATGCCTAGAAATAACTACTGTTATGTGGGTTTTAATTTTCCCTTATTGAAGTGAATCTGTCCTTTTTTTTAGAAATGCAGAAATGTTTTTCAGCTTCTTCCTCTGCATGGCATCTCCTCATTTTTGTTCAATAAGTTTGGGTATTGATCACTGTGAAGATATACACAATTAATTTTGCTCAGGTTTCAAAGAGATTTTTAAATTATTTATTTGTTCTCTGGTAAATTTGTTCATTGTCTCTTTTATTGTCTCCTGTAGGTAACAAAGCTCCTCCTTTGACATGCATCAGATTGATTAGTTCCATTGAGCATAAATCATATTCATGTATAACAAAAAGCTCTCCACTTATAAACCTTGCCTGGCGCAGTATCACCACAACAGATACGAAATTAGAATCATATGTATAGGCTAAAATAAGCAAGAAGCAAAGAGGAAGCTGTTTAGAAATGACTCAGTCAAAACTGCCCATCACTGGCACCAGCCTACCCACCATAAAGGACGTTTATACATAAAGGTGGAATCGGGCCAGTAGCATCATGCAGGATCCAACGCACCCGGCTCATGGACTGTTTGTCCCGCTCCCATCAGGAAGGAGGCTAGGGAGTATCCATGCCAGAATCACTGGGCTCAAAAAAAGCAGTTACTTCCCCCAAGTAGCAAGGCTGATCAACATCTCCACTCACTGAGCTGCCCCTCCACAACCACTATTTTATCATATCCTGTCATTCACCTATGTACAGACACTCTTGTGCCTAGCTTCACTTTTAAAGACATACAATCTACCTTTGTATATAAGCAATCTTATGTATTTATATTTATTGTATTTTTTATTTTTGTGTTCCTTATCTTTTTGTTCTGTATCACATCAGGAGGAACAATTATTTTGTTCTACTTTACACCTGTGTACAGGAGATGATATTAAACAATCTTGAAAATAGTATAAGGAGGAAGATGGGAAAGCTAGGGCAAGAGGTTCCAAAATAGGAGAATAAAAGAAATTATTTACAAAATAAACTGCTGAAAATGTACCCCAAGACTTGTCAGTTTGGCAATATTTATTGTTAACTTAACATTGAAACAAAAATCCTCTCCAGCTGCATTACACAGATATTTGTATCTACATATTACTTCTTTGTGTGGGTATTGATGCTGACCGCATTTGCAAACTTTTCCTGGCATACAAATACACAAACTCTTGATGTTTCCCGAAGGCACATGCCACAAGTCTTCTGCAGAGGCAGTCTTTGGTAATTTGCCAACTATTATCCTCTAAAGCCTTTAATATTCAAGATTGTTCATTATCATTGTTCAGTGCACAAGTGTAAAGGAGAATTAAATGATTGTTACTCCAGATCCAATGCAGGATTTAAAAAAAACACAATGCTCATAAAGAACACAATAAAAAAACAAAAAAAAACTCAATAAATAACATGACTGAAATTTTCTGTAATTATGAAGAGACCGTCTAGATGCTTGTTTTGTAGAGAGCTGGCAATACTGTAAAGTTCTCTCAGTGCGTCCTTGGCAATTAGCACTCAGGGCAGATACAGTGATGATGAACACAACAGTAAACTCCATGAGTACGCACTGTGGCCAGCATTCAACTGCATGATGTTCACTTGCCACAGAGCAGCGACTTGAGTAGGACAGCCCTTGATTGATTTCACTTGCCCAGACATAAACTATATTTCTGGGATCGGTCCTTGGCCCTGTTTGTTTTTCATCTGGATATTTCTCCTTAACGTCAGCATCCCTGATGTGACATCAGGTTCATCTTACAAGCTGATAAAGCCATAGAGCGATACAGCATGGATACAGGTCCTTCAGCCCAATGAATCCATGCTAGTCCCAATTTACTGCATTCAACCACATCCCTCCAGGCTTACCCCATCCATTTACCTATCCAAGTGCTTCTTAAATGACTTTATTATAGACCAGAACAGCAATGGACAGCCATTTAGCCCACAATGTAGTGCTGTTCCTTGATAAACTCCACCAAACTGCATTCATTACTACTCCTTGTAACCCATTTCTAGGCACAGACCACTGTCTGTATGAAAAACAACTTGCCCCTCACATCGCCTTTAAACTTGCCCCCCCACCCAAAAGTCATTTCTACTCTAGGAAGTTTACAGTCTACCTCTCTGTGCCTCTTTAATTTTGCAAACTTTAGTCAGAGTGGTAGCGTAACAGCTAGTGTAATGCTATTACAGTGCTAGTGATCCGGATTCAGTTCCTGCCTCCGTCTGTAGTGAGTTTGTACTTTTTCTCTGTTACCGCGTGGGTTTCCTCTGAGTGCTCCAGTTTCCTCCCATATTCCAAAGATGTTCAGGTTAGTCGATTAATTGGTCACCTGGGTGTAATTGGGTGGTGTGGGGTTATAGGCCAGAAAGAATCTGTTCCTATGTGGCATCTCTTTTTTTTAAAAAAAAGTATCTCTCTGCTCGACCTTTGACCTTACAGCCGACACCCCCGCCCTCCTTTTAATCCTCTGCACAGCCTGAACATTGTCACTCTGCCTCTTTTACTTAATGAACTATTCTTTGCTGTTCACTTGGTCACTGTCTTGGGCCCCAGTCACATACATTCTGCATACTTGTGGATTCCAGTCAGTTTGCGACCTCTGGTTTGGACTAAATTAGGAAGTTCCATGCCTCTGTAAATCCTGACTTGATCTATGACTCCATGTATTTATAACCTGTCTTTTGTTTCATCACCTGTCTTTCTCTGAAACCATCGTCCACAGCTTTATTGTCTCTCAACCTGACTGTTCTAGTGCCTTTTTTGCCAACAATGTATATTCCTGTCTCTGTAACGTTAACCATTTAAAATTTCAATAGTTAGATCAGTCTTAATTCCTCCTTCCAATGTTGTGATGAATTTGTCCTTTTCACGATATTAAAGGAGCTGCTCACATGCAAGTTACACCAAAGCTAGTTCTGTTCATCTAGCTCCTCTGCTGACAAAACTTTACAGTACCTCAAGAATTCAAATACTCTTCTATATGGCCAGATGTATCCAATGATTTAGCCCTATCTCTCTCAGATTTCTGGCCCTGCAAGTGTCAGGGAATGCTTAATCTCTTCTTTCATTGTATTCTTTTGTTGTACCTAAAGGCCTTAGGCTGTGGAAATTATCGTCTGAATTTAAGATTTAAAATTAGCTTTATTAATCACATGTACATCAAAGCAGCATACAGTGAAATGTGTTGTTGTGTCAATGACCAACAAAAATGTGGCGAGGTAATCTGCAAGAGTCGCTGTGTTTCCGGCGTCATGTCCACAACTAACTAACCTGTACATCTTAGAAATGTGTGAGGAAACCAGAGCACCCCAAGGTAACAGTGGGCACAGGGTGAACATACAACCTCCGTACAGACAAAGATTCAAGGTATGTTTATTATCAAAGTCTGTATGGAGTATAAACCCTGAGATTCATCTTCCCACAGATAGTCATGAAACAATGAAAACCCAACAACCCATTCAAAGGAAAAAGATCCAGAGTTTTCTTTGTTTCATGCCTGTCTGAAGTGGAAATTGAACCCTGATAGGTAATTGCTGCCACTGTAAATTTGATTTACATTGAACTGGAGACGTTTTAAAGCTATCTCTAAATGTCTCCTTTTATTTGAGGTTTTTCCTTTTGTTGTATTTGTGTTAAACATTGTTGAGTCCCATTCATATATTTTAAAAATTACAGTTGTAGATTGTACTTTAACATGCCCTAAAGTTGTTGATTGACAGACTTATAGATCAGCAGACTTTAAAAAAAATTGAGTTCCTAAATGTAAACAAAGGTTGGAGGATTGATACAGACTTTAGTTCCAAATGGTAAAGTTGGAATGAAATTTTCAAGTCCTCTGTCAAATCATAATAGTAAGAAAAGTATGTTTTTTGCTTAATTTTTTTTTAAACTTGCATTTCCCATAGCTTCCCCCCCCCCCGAAAGTCAAAGGACTACTGCAGACAATGTTTTGAGTCTTAAATAGAAATAAAACAAACCACTGATGATCTAATCATATTAGTCACTTCCCTCTTGAACTACTGAGTAATAAAGGAATGCAGAGTTCCCAGTTACATAATATTAGCTGGTTTGGCTGTGCTACATGTGAAAGGCATACCACGGTGGAGTGCCTTGTATAAAATTTACCATTTAGAACTATTATATATATTATGTAACCTGATTCAAGCTTAATTAGCTCTAAAGAGCACTCATTCTGCTACTTGTATATTTGCCTGCCTAGTATATTAATCTTGGTAAAATTACACTTGGGTCTGCACCTTGAATCTGAGCCACATTCTCAGAAATAGGTATATATCCTCTTCTACATTAAGTTTCTGTAATATTGATTAGTTAGGCATCATGGGTTACAGGGAGAAGGCAGGAGAATGGGGTTGAGAGGGAAAATGTATCATTCATGATCGAATGGTAGAGCAGACTTGATGAACCGAATGGCCTAATTCTGCTTCTATATCTTACGGTCCCCAGGCTTGTTGCAACCAAATCATACTTGTGTACAACAACAGCATTTATATTGTGTCATTAATCAAGTAAAAGTAATTGATTAAGTGGTGAGCAAAGGTTGAGAGAAACGAAAAAGGCTTGATGAGGCGAATACTGCATTTTTAAGGGAGCGTTTGGAGAGGAAAAGTAAGATGATGTATGTGTTTAGGTAGATAAGGAATTCTCACATAGGTAGGAACCTCCATTTATATGTGTGGATTTACTTCTGAGAGAAATAAGGTACTGATACATTGTTCTCTACGTGCAGAAAGAAATTTTAGCAAGCTGCTTTATTGTTCCCCCTGAATGTATTGTATTGTATGTTATATTAAGCCACTCTATTTAGCTTCTTGTGTAAATTGTCTTGGGATTTTTTTCTTCATGAACAGCACAATATAAATGCAAGCTGTTGTTGCATATAGATTTTGGATTCTGTGAAGGACTGCTTCAGCAGTCTCACAAAAGCTGGGAACTTTCCAATAGCAAGTGGCAGAATTAAGTTCTATTTTCAGTGACATTCCCCAACCAAAGTACAGATCAAACTAACTGCTGTTTACTGAACTGAACCAAATCCAATACAACAATAGAGCGGGTTCACAACACTGATCCTGGGAAATGAAAGGGTTACTATATGAGGAGCATTTGATGGCTCTGGGCCAGTAGTTGTTAGAGTTTAGAAGAATGAGGGATTTCATTGAAAATTATCAAATATTGAAAGACACAGACAAAGTAGATGTTGAGGGGGTGTTTCCTATGGTGGGGGAGTGTATGACCAACAAGCATATCTCAGAATGGACGGACATCCCTTTCGAACAGAGATGAAGAATTTCTTTAGCCCAAGGATGGTGAATTTGTGGAGGCCAAGTCTTTGACTATATTTAAAGTGGAGGTTGATAGTTTCTTGATTGTTGCAGGGAGCAGGAAGGAGGATGGAGATTGAGAGGGATAATAAATCAGCCATGGTAGAGCAGATTTGATGGGCCAAAATAACATTTGTTGTATTAATTTCAGATTTCTATTTGTATTTTCTACACCAAGAAAAAAGGCACATTGTTTCCTCCTAACATGGTCTCCTAAAAATTGCAGTACTCTCTACCAGTAAATAGACAAATGCTAACAATGATTGTGACTGAATGCATGTCTTGTTACATAATTCTTGGATTCTGTCACATCATTGTATCACTGTTGGCCATTATTCTTTTGCCAGCAGAAGCTGGGACTTTCATCTCTACATAGCACACGATTCCTGACACTTCACCTTATTGGTTGTTTTCTCACATGAAAATCTTAATCTGCCCCTAAAATCTTGGTTTGAGTAGATTATTTTAGCTGATAGACATGACACTCATTTTTATTCACATTTTCAGCACATCCACAGGTGGTTGGCAGGCAGTGAACTGCTTTTGATAATGTATTGTTTTGCATTCAAGTTGATAGTTGAAGGTGGGTCTGCAGCTTTGAATGTATTTCATGTGCATCAGTACATTTTAATTTGGTGCAGGCATTTGTCTTCTGTTTCTGACTTGTGGCCATTTTAAAGAGAAAGCTTAAGAGCATGTCCAAAATTTTACTTGAGTTTAATATTTTGAAATGTGGCACAAAACACTTTAATAAGGGAAAGGAAAATGCTGTGCCATGAACTCTTCGTTACTGACCTTCTGAGGTTGTTGGTTTGGGAGACAATGTGATGTTGGTTACCTATCCTGCCAGTAAATCGGGAAAATCCAGTTGGTGCAGCAGAGGAATTCAGCAGATCAGCATTTGATGAGGTATGAGAAGGAATTGCTGATGGTTTGAGTTGAAAACTTGCATTAGGAATTTAAAAAAGAGAGTAGAGGTGACTAGTCTAAAGAAGAGACTGGGGGTGGTGGGACAGGGCAGGAATTTGGAGAGCAGTAGAAACCACAAAGGGGAAGCAATAAGAGAGGGCATGAAAGAACTTGCATCAGAGAGGGCAAGAAAACTTATTTAAAGTTGCCATGCCTTGAAGTGACTTCACGGTAGAGCAGTAAAATAGAGACAAGAGATTGTAGAAATACTGTATCATAACTGAGTGAAGAAAGGTGATGATCAGTATAAAGACGAGAGGGAGTGGAGAGTGGGAGCATGAGGTTGAAGAGCAAAGAGCAGACAGTGTTGTTAGTATATCTCCAGTGCTTTGAGTATCCAGTAGGAACTCAGTTTCAAAAGTGTACAGAAGAACAAGGGTGATGGCTTCCTGATAGATTAAGGCCCTAATTAAACCTTTGGTTTCAAGTTTTGTTACAAGATGAGATGATTGGGTAGTCAATAAAATATTCAAGAAAAATATTAAAACCTTGTTGGAAAATAATAGCAACTTTCCTGCTATTTCAAAAGAATCCCTGGCCCGTGACTGCTGATGATGGAGCAGCAGGTAGGTGGAAATGAAAATCTTAAATCTGGACAAACTGAAGCTTGCCATAAACAGTGAAAAGAGCACACTACTTCAAACTACATCTTCTGTCCCATCAGTTGTGGACTCTGCTCACATCAGTTAGATCAAAATCTATAAAAGCAATGGAACTAGGCCATCCGTAATTCTGAGGAAGAGCCTAAAGCAGAATTTCTCAAACTGGGGTCCATAGACCTCTTGGTTAATGTTAGGGGTTCATGGCATTAAAAAAAGTTAGGAACCCCTGGCCTAAAAAGGTACCTCCAGTATCTTTCGCTTGCACAGTGACTCTTCAGTTTTTTTCTAGTGACATGGTGGAATTGTAGAAAACAGAAAGAAAATTAGATCTATTTCTCAGTTTCCATTTCTAAGAAGATGTTTAGTGATATGTTGTATTTTCAAAGTCATTTCTGAGAGTGTTTATAATTGACAGGAAGGAAGACTGATGATTCACATGTTGCATTGGTTGCAAAATCCATTCCTTTTGAAGAAATACAAAATTGCTAACTGAATTGTGCCAACCTAAATATCAATTTAAACTGATGTTATTTGCCATTGCGGAGAGACAGAAGATTTGTATGGCTAGTTGTGTGGCTCTGATGGTTGTCAAAATTTTTTTTAGGAGAACGTTTAAAAAAATCTCTTTTCTCAATATTATAGAGCATTGTTGGAAGCTTACAAATTAGCACTACCATCAAGACAAGACTTTCACCCACCCTAAAATCCAGCACCTATTACCAGGGAATCCTAAACACCTGCAGTGTTGCTTGTAGTAGTATCAGAACCTACAGGCTTTAGTTTTGCCAGATCGTAGAAGCACAATTTGGATCCACAAGAGTCCCAGAAATGTGTTTTGTGTTCTGTTAGATCCTGTTGACATTCTGCATCTATTTATAATCTTTAACATAAGAGATTCTGCAGATGCTGTAAATCCAAAGCAACACTCACTGGAGGGACTCAGCAGGTCAGGCAGCATCTATAGAAGTGAATAAGTAGTTGATGTTTTGGGTCAAGATCTCTCTCTGTCTCTCTCTCACTCTCAACTGAACACCACTCCACTCCCTTTGCAATGTTTGCTCATTTCTTTCTCAATTCCTGCTAAAACATTGTTTACATTTACATTTACATCATTCATTATTATATTGTAATTTGCCTGTTACTGTGCCTATTGTCTTGTTTATTAGTTATTGTACTGTCTTGCACTGTTTTGTGCACTTTACATAGTCCCGTGTAGGTCTGTAGTCTAAAGTAGTTTTGTGTTGTTTCACGTAGTCTAGTGTAGTTTTATGTTGTTTCATGTAGCACCATGGTCCTGGAGGAACGTTGTTTCATTTTTACTGTGTATTGATGATAGCATTGAGAAGAGGACCTGTCTTGAGTATGGGGATCCTTAATAATGGATGCTGCCTTTTTAAGGTATCGTTCCTTGATGCTGTGGAGGCTAGTGTCCATAGTAGAACTGATAGTTCACAACATAATGCAGCTTCTTTTGATCCTGTACAATAGCCCTCATATTGGTTACGTGGTAGTAAATGTAACCATTTAACACACACAAAGTGCTGGTGGAACACAGCAGGCAAGGCAGCATCTATCAGGAGAAGCACTGTCAACATTTCAGGCCGAGACCCTTCGTCAGGCCCTTGTAAATGTAACCATTTACAAGCTTGAAATTCTTGGTTTGCAAGTATTTACAGGAAAATAAAGAAGTATTGTAGAATTTATGAAAAACATACTGATGAACAATAAGTGTGCAAAAGAAGGCAGATTGTGCAAATTAAAAAAAACTGAGACCATGAGTTGTAGAGTCCTGAAAAGTGAGTGTGCAGGTTATGGAATCAATTCAGAGTTGAGGCAAGTGAAGTTATCCACTCTTGTTCAGGGGCCTGATGGTTAAAGGGTAATTGTTCCTGGTGGTGTGGGGCCTCAGGCTTTTGTACCTCCTGCCTGATAGTAGTAGCAAGAAGAGAGTATGGCCTGGATGGTGGGGGTCCTTGATGATGGCTGTTGTTTGCTTGTGGCAGCACTTCTGTGCTCAGTTGTAGCACTTCTGTGCTCAGTTGTAGCAAGGGTTTTGCCTAAGATGGACTGCAGTATATCCACTGCTTCTTATTGAAGATAGGAAGTGCTGATTGAAGGCCAGATGCTTTATGGGATGATAATACAATCGGGTGATGAATAAGGATCATTTATAATCATAGTGTTTTGATTCCAATTGCAAGAAAAATTGTTCATTGATAGTCTTGAGAAGCCAACAAATAGAAAATAACTTGAAACAGTGGAATGAAACAGACATTAAAAATAACTTAATTTTTAGTACCCTTGTATTCTGTTGTTTAATAATAGACTTACTCATCAAATGGTACTTCAGGAGCAGTCAGTGTAGCAGCAGGTGCTGGAGGTTAACATTACAGGCAGGACATGTTTCGCTGCTTCTGGGCTCATTCAGTACCTATGTAATTTGTAGACAGCCCTGGAGGAGACGCAAGAGAATATTCTGGAATTAATCCCACTAATAACATTGAAATTTTGTGAATTAAAGCAGCAGCTCAATTGATCACATATCTGTCCAGTTGTATTTTCAGTCCCTTAATTGCCCTTTTCAGAAACCTGTTTAAACTACCATTGTACATTTGGGCATGTAGAAAGCAGTACATTTTGAAATCTGATTAAAATTTGTGATGCTTAAGAGTGTTAATAAAGTAGTAATTTAACTTCAATGCAACAGCCACACCTGCTCAAGGAAATTATAGTAATTATGCTATCTGCCAAAACATCTTTCCTTGGCTACTGACTCTCTCTCTCTCCCTGGCTACTGACTGTGGCATAACCAGACTATTTGAAACTTGTGATTCTATTTGACACTGAAGTGACATTCTGAACCTGTTCCTTCTCCAGTCCTGAAGCTGCCCAGGTTCCTCTAGCATTTTGGATTTGATCCTCTGGATTTCCAGCATCTGCAGAATCTCTTGTGTTTATGATTTGCTGCCAATTTCTGACGCCTTAGTGTTGCCAGTCTGTCACTCTTCCTCAGTTTACCTGCTCCGTTAGCATTCATTGGTACCCTGGTTAACCATAAAACCATATAACAATTACAGCATGGAAACAGGCCATCTCGGCCCTTTAGTCCGTGCAGAATGGTTACTCTCACCTAGTCCCACCGACTTGCACTCAGCCCATAACCCTCCATTCCTTTCCTGTCCATATATCTAGCCAATTTTTTTTAAATGACAAAATCGAACTTGCCTCTACCACATCTACTGGAAGCTTGTTCCACACAGCTACCACTCTCTGAGTAAAGAAGTTCCCCCTCATGTTACTCCTAAACTTTTGCTCCTTAACTCTCAATGAGGCATCGTTCACTTTTTTAATCTGTGGAATTCGTTGACACAGTCGGCTGAGGAGGCCAAATCGTTGGGTCTATAAGAATCAGGTTTAATATCACTAGCATATGTTGTGAAATTTGTTGTTATGCAGCAGTACATTGCAATGCATAGCAAAAAATGTTGTCCATTCAAGATCTGATGGCAGAGGGGAAGAAGCTGTTCCTGGAATGTTGAATGTGTGCCATCAGGCTCCTGTACCACCTCCTTGATGGTAGCAATGAGAAGAGAGCATGTCCTGGTGATGAGTTTCCTTAATGATGGATGCTGCCTTTTTGAGGCATCGCCATTTGAAGGTGTTCTCGATGCTGGGGAAGCTGGTGCCCATGATGAAGCCAGCTGAATTTACAACTTCCTGCAGCTTTTTCTGATCCTGTGCAGTAAAGATGGTGGTGCAACCAGTTAGAATGGCTGGGCAGTGGTGTTGTGGCATCTGCACTAGACTTCGAGATGAGTGGTCCCGAGCTTAAATTTGGCCGGCTCCTTGTACATTTCCCATTCATGCTGAGTTGAGCGTCATGTCTGCAACTTGGCCTCGTTTAAAAAAAAAGAAATGCTAAGAAACGGGAAGGTTACCACCTAATGCGTCACAAGGCGCAGAGACAAACAAAAAAAAGTTGGAATACTCTTAGGTTACAGGGAGAAGGCAGGAGAATGGGATTGAGAGGGATAATAAATCTGCCATGATGGGATGGTGAAGCAGACTGCTATGGGTCAAATGACCCAATTTCCTCCTATGTATTATGGCCTTAATAAATAATAATTTTATTATTCCATTGCTTAATGACATTGATTCCCAGCCTAATGATATCTGAATTGCAAAATTCAATTCTTATAACCTTCAGAGACACAACCCTCACCATCCCAATTTTGATTTACCTGCCCTCCTTTTCTTTGCTGTGGCCTATAGTGTACCGAGCGAAATCTTTGGAATTCCCTCTCTAAACCTGTCTGCTTCTTTCTGAGCCACAGCTATATTAAATATGTTAATTAACTGCTAGTTATTATTTGTATTGGCATCATTTTCCATGTTCTTAAACCACAGCCTGCTTATGTAGAGAATGATCAAGGTCAATGTATATTAGTGGAGAATAATGGTTAACATACTGTTTTAAAGTGCTGATCACTGATTGGTCACTGATCAAAGTTGATTTCCTGCCATTACTTCTAAGTAGTTCGTATGTTCTCCCCATGACTGCATGGGTTTCCTCCAGTTTCCTTCCACGTTCCAAAGATGTGAGTTGTGGGCATGCCATGTTGGCATTGGAACTGTGACAACACTTGTGGGCTGCCCTCAGCAGGTGCTGGTCATTCACACAAAATAACACATTTCACATAATTCTCTGCAACCTCTGTCATCTCTACGTAATCTCAGCACCAAGCATATCTTTCCTTCCTTTTCCCCACTTTCTGCTTTCTGCAGGGACTGCTCCCTACTTGACTCCCTTGCCCATTCATTCCTCCCCACTGATCTCCCACTTGGCACTTACCCTTGCAAGCAGAACAATTATACACCTGCCCCTACACCTATTCACTCATTGCCATTCAGGGCCCCAAACAGTCCTTCCACATGAAGCGACACTTCACTTGCATGTTTGTTGGGGTCTGTTGCTCCTGGTGTGGTCTCTTGTATATCAGTAAGATCTGACTTAGATTGTCAGACTGCTTTGCTGAGCACCGATGCTCCTTCCTCCAGTGGCCACCCATTTTAATTCCACTTCCCATTCCCATTCAAACATATCCATCCATGGCCTCCTCTACTGTTGAAATGAGGCCACACTTAAATTGGAGGAGCAAAACCTTATATTCTACCTGGGTAGCCTCCAACCTGATGGCATGAACATAGATTTATTGAACTTCTGGTAATGCCCCCGCACCCCCTCTCTTGCCCATTCCCATTTCCCTCTCTCACCTTATCTCCTTGCCTACCCATCACCTCCCTCTGGTGCTCCTCCCCCTTTTTCTTTCTTCCATGGCCATATGTTACTGATGTAATTTCTTTTTCCTTAGTTACTTACTTGCTTAAGCCCATGTCCCCTTACTGGGCCCCCAACAGCAGCATGCCACAGTCCTCCGTCCTGGGCCAGTCTTTCAAGTTGTCCCACCCTCTCCTTCCTCTCCCAGGGATGAGGCTTTTGGAGCTTCTGTTGGTATTTCTGTAGTCCTGGGCTTTTACAGGATGGGTTGCTAGCCCCATGCCCATCCTCCTTTTGCAACAGGGCTTGGCGCTGTCCATGGCAAAGTTGGCTTCTCCTTGGTAATTGCAGTTCGTTACTTCAGTACTTTGATTAATTGGAAAGCAGGGCACTTTTGATGGTACACTTGGTTGGCAGGAATGATGAGAATGAATGCAAGCCAAACAGATAATTATTGTAGTAGAGGCACGTTAATTGTTTGCTGTGTATCACGTTGCTTGCTGTTTAAAAATATGATAATGCCCAAGGCTTTGCGGCTTAGGTGTTGATGAAAGAACTTACACTTGGGAATGGTCTTTTTCTCATGAGCTGCTTGTATTCAGATTGTACAAACAAAAAAGTGGGTTACTCTGATACTCTGATCAGCAGATGGGGGGTGTGGAGGGGTGCAGTCATTGAGGTTTTGTAGCAGAATTAGACTGGGTTTTGAAGGGCAGCAGATCAGGGTAAAGATTGATACAAGAATCATAAACACAAGAAATTCTGCAGATGCTAGAAATCCAGCACAACACACACAAAATACTGGAGAAACTCAGCAGCTCAGGCAGCATCAGTGGAGAGGAATAAACAGTTGATGTTTCTGGCCTAGATCTTTCATCAAGATTGGAAAGGAAGTGGGGAAGAAGCCAGAATGAAAGTTGGGAGAGGAGGAGGAGTACAAGCTGGCAGATGATAATTGAAGGCTTCAGGCTTCTTCCCCCTTCCTTTTCAGTCTTGATGAAAGATCTCAGCCTGAAACATTGACTGCTTTTTAAAAAATCTCCATTGATGCTACATGACCTGCTGAGTTCTTCCAGCATTTTGTATGTAACTTTGGTACAAGCAGCTGATGTTGTTGAGTGAGTAATTGAGGCCTCTGCCAGTGATGGGGAAGCGATTGGTAAATAATTGAGAAAAGGGTGAGTGCTGGAAGCAATTACGAAAGGATTGTGAGCTTGTAGTGGAGATTCTCATTGGTACCACAGAGGTGTGCTGAACAGAGAGTTCCTCAACTGTTGGGATGTAGGCTGCCAATAGCAGCTTGCCAGAATTCTCTGTCCTGGGGACGAAGATTGATTGGTCCTGTGGCTTCCACTTTCACAACATGACCTCATACAATTTTTTAGGTGAAGTTCCTTCCTTTCCCAGGGATGACAACTTTAAAGTTTCTTTTGGTGTTTCTGTGGTTCTGGGCTTTTAAAGGATGGGATTGCTAGCCTCATGCCCGATACTCCTTTTGCAACCGGGCTTGTGACTGTCCATGGCAAAGTTGGCTTCTCCTTGGTAGTTGCAATTTGTTACTTAAGTACTTCAATTAATTGGAACACAGGGCACTCTTGATGTTACACTTGGCTGACAGGAATGCTGAGATCTAGTACAAGCCAAAGAGATAATTGTTCTCGTAGAGGCGTGTTAATTGTTTGCTGTGCATCATGGTGCTTGCTGTTTAAAAAATGTAGCAGTGCCCAAGGCTTTGCGCCTTAGGTGTTGATGAATAAGCTTACACTAGAGAATGGTCTTTCTATCATGGGCTGCTTGCGTTCAGGTTGCGCAAAACAGAGTGGGTGGTGGAGGAAGGTCATCACATTGTAGCAGAATTAGACTGTGATTTGAAGGGCAGCAAATCAGGGGCAGATTGATATGAGGGTCATATACATAAGAAATTCTGCAGATGCTGAAGATCATCCTCCCTGTCCCAGGGTTGAGGTCTTTGGAGCTTCTGTTGGCATTTCTGCAGCTTTGGGTTTTTACGGGATGGGGTTGCCCTCCAACTTTCGTGGCCAGGCTTGGGATTGTCCATGGCGAGTTGCCCAACAGAGAGTTGGTAAGTACAGTCAGCCCTCCTTATCCGCAGGTTCCGCATGCACGGATTCAACCAATCGCGGATCGGGAAAACCCGGAAATTCTCTCTCCAGCACTTGAAGGTTGAACATGTACAGACTTTTTTCTTGTCATTATTCCCTAAACAATACAGTATAACAATTATTTACATAGCATTTACATTGTATTAGATATTATAAGTAATCTCGAGATGATTTAAAGTATACGGGAGGATGTGCATAGGTTACAGTGGATTGGGATTGAAAAAAAACCGGAAGGTTTCTCTCCAGCACTCATTGTTTGAGCATGTACAGACATTTTTTAACAATACAGTACGGATCCGCCGGCTCCGTCTCCGAGCTTACTTCTTGGACATCTCCCTCTGGTGCTGCCCCCACCTCCTTTCTTTTTCCTGAGGCCTCCCGTCCCATGATCCTTTCCCTTCTCCACCTCGGTATCACTTTCGCCGATCACCTTTCCAGCTCTTAGCTTCATCCCACCCCCTCCGGTCTACTCCTATCATTTTGCATTTACCCCTCCCCCCTCTACTTTCAAATCTCTTACTATCTTTCCTTTTGGTTAGTCCTGACGAAGGGTCTCGGCCCGAAACGTTGACATCGCTTCTCCCTATAGATGCTGCCTAGCCTGCTGTGTTCTCCCAGCATTTTGTGTGTGTTGTTGTTTGAATTTCCAGCATCTGCAGATTTCCTTGTGTTTGCTCTTTAAACAACTATTTACATAGCATTTACTTTGTATTAGGCATTTTAAGTAAGTCAGAACAGGTACAATCTGGTATTGCTTAGTGTCAGTTAATCAAATGTTTGTCTTAGTATATAGTATATATTTTACCTTTCTATGCGTATAAAACACTTAAGATACATACGTATTTCAATAATTAAACCACTGCGTTGCTTAGTAATAATTGTAGCTTTCATCAGGGCAGGGCCTTTCACATGCTCCATTATTCTCACTTTATCCTTTAACATTGTTCTAATTGTTGGCAGACTGTAGCCTAACACTTTTCCAATGACCAATGTAGTTTCACCTCTTTCTAATTGCTTTATTATTTCCACTTTATTTTCAATCGTGATTGTTTTCCATCAATGGAACAGAAACACTGTGGACGGCGGGTCCCAGGCTCTGCCAAGACCTAAAGTCCATCACACTGAGACAGGTTAAATAAATGACTTGAGCATCTGCATTGTTTGGTATCCGTGGGGGGTCCTGGAATCAATGCCCCGCGGATAAGGAGGGCCGATTGTAAATTTTTAATTCAGAGAACAAAAGTCGTCCTGAGTCTTAATGCCGAGTTGAGGTATGCTCAAGGAGGGATCTTTAAATCATGTCACTATTGAGTAAGTAGTACTAATAAAACCTTCTTGGGTTGAGATTGCCTTGCAACATGTGCTCTTTCAAATATCATGACCTACTTTCTCCAGGCAGTGCCCTAAACAAGCATCACATAAAATTGATCTGGGTATCTGATGCACAAGACTAATCTGAGAAAGCTCAGTATGTGCAGGAAAGCACTCTTTTACTTATTTGGAGTGGCATGATTCAATCCAGAAATGTGTAGAATCATGTCATAGTCGAGGAAATATTGATTTTCTTTGTGTGGATTGAACTGGAAGAAGCACTGAATTTCTAGCCAAGAATCTTGTTTACCTTTACTGTATGTTGCTCCATCTAGTGGTTTTACTATGAAATTATATAGGACAACATTTCAAATGTCAGAAACCACAAGCTTCATGTTTCATTTTTGTATGTTGAATTACTTCATTTATGAATGAAGATTGTTGTCAAAACCTTGAAAATGATTAAAGGCCAGCTGTATTTGTTGCAAGTACATCAAAATGAAATACAGTGAAATACACCATTTAAGTCTATGCCCAACACAGCTGGATGATTTGCTGGGGGCAGCCCGCAAATGTTACTGTGCTTCTTGCACCAATGTAGCATGGCCGCAACTCACTAACCCTAACTTGTATATCTTTGGAATGTGGGAGAAAACCAGTGCACCTGGAGGAAACCCATGCAGTCACAAGGAGAGCCTGCAAACTCCTTAGATTAGATTCAACTTTATTGTCATTGTGCTGAGTACAGATACAAAGCCAATGAAATGCAATTAGCATCTAACCAGCAGTGCAAAAGAATAGTATTATTTATAAAATAACTGCGAATAAAAAGTAAGTGCTACAGCATACAAATATAAAAGTACTGAGACAGTCCGATATGGGTGCAATACTGTTTAGCACTGTGATGTGAGGTTCGGCAGGATCACAGCCTCAGGGAAGAAGCTCTTCCTGTGCTTGTAGTGCCTACCGGCTCCTGTAGTGCCTACCGGATGGGAGGAGAGTAAAGAGTCCCTGGTTAGGGTGAAATGCATCTTTGATAATGCTTTTCGCTCTGCCCAGGCAGTGTTTATGGTAGATGTTCTTAATGGTGGTTTATTGGGTGCTGATAATCCGCTGGGGCAGTTTTCACCATCCGTTAGGGTGCTTTGCGGTCCGATATGGGACAATTGCCATACCACACTGAGATGCAATTGGTGAGTATGCTCTCAGTGGTACAGCGGTAAAAGTCTGTCAGTACCCTGGGACAGAGGTGAGCTTTCTTGATGTTCTGCAGGAAATAAAGGCGCTGTTGTGCCTTTTTGATCAGGATGGACGAGTTCAGGGATCAGGTGAGATCACCGGAAATGGGGACACCGAAGAATTTGAAGCTTGTGACACGCTCCACTACAGCTCCGTTGATGTAGGCTCCTAGTACGAGTGTGGCTCCTAGTATGCTTGAAGTCCACAATAATCTCCTTGGTTTTCTGGGTGTTAAGGGCCAGGTTGTTATCGGCACACCACGCGGCCAGGTGCTGGACCTCTGTAAACCATCTTGTTATCCCCTCTGATCAGGCCAACCACCGTCTGAGAACTTGATTATGGAGTTAGAACCGTGTACAGGAACACAGTCATAGATGAAAAGGGAGTACAGAAGAGGGCTCAGCACACAGCCTTGAGGCACGCTGGTATTCAGGGTGAGAGTGCAGGAGGAGAGGTTGTCTAACTTAACAGATTGGGGTCTGTTAGTCAGAAAGTCCAAGGTCCAGTTGCAGAGGGATGAGCTGATACTAAGCTGACAAAGTTTGGCGATCAGCTTGGAGAGGAGTGTTGGGGATTATAGGTGGTGTTGGGAATTGGGTCAGATCGCTACCACTGCAAAGTGTAATGCTAACTGCTATGTTATGCCGATTATATTTGAACAAGAAATGGCATGGAAGAAATGTATGTGTTAGTCTAGTTCAGATTTGTCAGCATAATCCTTTTGTGCTGTTCTGCATTTTAAAATAATTTCTGCATATGGCATTGTGTGACAACGTGTGAAATATCTTCTGGAATTTCAGCACAGATGAGAGCACAACTATCTTTGTTCTTAACTTCTGTTAGTGCAATTGAATTTGTTGTTGCCATGTTAATGCATATTTGTCTGACCTGTGTCGCCATGTTGTTATCAAGTATATTACATTTAAATGAAATGGCATGGCATTAGAAAAAAACTGGATCCTACTAGGCAGTAGGATCTTGTCTTCTGTTATGCTGCTGGAAGTGACATTATTCAGTGTCAATACTAACTTTATTACCTCCCAGTCTATGAATTGTAATAATTCTTGCCATGAGAATTATTCTTAATCAGAAGTATATAAAGCTGGAAATAATTGCTTTCAAGGAAAACCTGGCGCACATGCAGGGGTTTGCGGCAAAATAGCAGCCAGTTTGCTGCAATTGAGAATGAATAGGTTTGAAAATAGTGACCTTTCTTGGATATATGCCCAGATGTGGTTATTTCAATGAGTAGTTAATATGTTCACATTGATTCTTTGTTATAGTATTCGTCAATATTTATCTAGCATCCAAACTTGTGTTTTAAAAGACTGCAAGCTAGCAAAAACCAAAAAGAAATCTTAATTACTCAGTTCTAAAGAAATATTCAAGGGCAGAGAAACTTCAAAGTACCACTGATGCTTTGAAGTGCTGTAAAAGGCCAACAAAATCAGCCATGTATAACATTTTATGAAGTGAACTATGAGCAGCATTTGCCGATGATGCACTTCTGTCAAATAGGAACAGAAGGGGTCACTCAGTTTTGAAGTTATTTTTTGAAAGTGAGCATGCTTTAACATTTCAACACAACAGGGGCAATGGCACTTTGAATTTCATGCTCATGGTTTTAGCTTTGTGGTAATGTTGCCTTGCTATCTGAGAGAATTGATCTCGTGAAATTACTTTTCATGCCTCTCTTGTAATTTTCTAACAAAAATTGAGATCAAGGCCTTATGAACTTTTAAATGTTGTTTAAGTGAGATCATGTCTGGTGGTGTTTCTAGATAAATCGTAGCAGCCGGTTCACCTTCTAAATTGCACCTTGAGTGGGTAAAGGGGAAAACATTTTTTAAGGGTTTTTGATGTAGTGCCTTTCAAGAAGTATTGTTTTGCTGGGAGATTGTGAATCTGGAAAACGACTTACAAATTTGTTTATAGCCTCTCGTAATTTTTCTCCAGAATTTTCTTGCAGTATGACCCAGGAGATTACTCTTTAATTTACAGATAATCCATGATAATCTGGGAAGGTTGATGACTTTAGCATTGTTGCGTATGAAATGGAATTGGGTAATTTGATGAAAACAACAAAGCACTACTCTTCCTTTGTAAAATGTTTTATTTAACCCTAATTATTACTGTTAATAAGTCACTAGGCAGTTGCATAAAATTCCTTTTTTTTAGCAAAACAATGCTGGCTTTATTTATTTATGTGCCTGAAAGCTTGCGTCAATAGCTTTCAACAGATTTCTTATTTTCCATCAAACTTCTCCTGATCCCTTTCTCTTGAAATTGACTTGAAAATGTTAAAGTTGCATTTTTTTATACATCATTTTGGATGATAATCCAATGCCTTGTGTTATAACAGATTTTTGTAACCCCCCCCCGGATTGGACTATTTTTGTTTTAGACAATAAGACATAAGAGCAGAATTATGCCATTGGGCTCAACAGGTTTTCTCCACCATTATTTATTTTCCCACTCAAACCCATTCTCCTGCCTTCTCCCCGTATCCCTTGATACCCTTACTAATCAAGAACCTATCAAGCTTTGCTTTAAATATACCCAATGACTTGGCCTTCACAACTGCCTGTGACATGAGTTCCACAGATTCAGCACCCTCTGGCTAAAGAAATTCCTCCTTGTCTCTGTCCTTCTGTTCTGAGGCTGTGCTCATTGGTTCCTCTGTCTTAACATTCCTCACAGTTAATTAAAGAGAAAGGAATGGGGAGCTCACAGAAAGTGAGGTACAAGAAAATATAATCAGAGAAGCTTTGAGGGATGGTGTGTTTATTATTTGTATTGATCAGTAACTTGTTTAGTAAATGCGGCCAAGTTCTTTGGCTCTTTAAATGGTAATTCAATTTATGTTGTTAATTATAGTTGATTGCTGTTGTTGATATTATGTGACATAATTCAAATTCAGATTGAGTTTGATTAATTTAACAGACTTCTGCCAGTGTCTGAGAAGAATATAAAAGCAAGGCACGATACAAAATCTCTTTTGCATAGTTTATGTAATCAGGGTAGGATAGTAAGTTGTGTGTCTGTCACCAAGTAGAATTGTAGTTTTTCATTTCTTGAAAATAAGCACTATCATTGCCAGCTTTTGCATTAAATAAATTATTTTTTTAAAGCAACCTACTGCATATCAAATATTGGTGCACTGACCTATACTTCAAAGGACACTATAGTATGGCTCAAAGGGTAGCATTCTTCTCTCAAAGTCAGGAGGCAATGAGCTTAAGTTCCACATAAGGGATATAGGTTACTGACTAGAATTTAGGCTGGCATTTCAGTTCAGTATTAATATACCAGATAGTTGGAATTGACATCTTTTGACTGAGTCGTTAAACTAAGACCCCATCTCAGGTGGATGTAGATTCAAAGAAGAACTGGGGAGTTATCCACAGCTTTTTGACCAATATTTATTTCTCAACAGAGTTCCTCAAATATATATATTTTTTATTGCCTGTGAAGGCCCATTACAGTATATGTAAATTTGCTACACTGTTCCCTACATTCAAATAGTAACTAATTTGAAAAGGTGCTTTGACTGTAATGTGCTTTGAGGTAATCTGCAAGGAATGTGAATGGCACTGTTTTTGAATCTATCCCTTAGTTACAGGGGATAAAAGGATATAGGCACAGTAGTGGAAATCCAACTGATGGTAAAGAAGGTGAAATAGAACTCACAGTATACTGCTTAATTAAAGTATATTATCAAGACCTCAGTGAAGGGGCACGTCAGAGCACCAACAAGAGAAAATCTGCAGCTGCTGGAAATCCAAGCCAAGCAACACACACAAAATGCTGGAGGAACTCAGCAGGCCAGGGAGCATACATGGAAAAAGTACAGTCAGTGTTTCGGGCTGAAACCCTTTGGCAGGACTGAAGAAGAAAAGATGAAGACTAGATTAGATTTAAAAGGTGGGTGATGGGAGAGGAAACAAATGGTGATAATTGAAACTGGGAGGAGGGTGGGATGATGTAAAGAGCTGGGAATTTGATTGGTGTAAGGATGGTGTGTCTAGAAAAGGGGGAGTCTGAGGACAGAAGGCCATGGAAGAGAAAGAGGAGGAGGAGCTCCAGAGGGGGGTGATGTGTAGGCGAGGAGTTAAGTTAAGAGAATGGTGAAGGAGATGAGATGGGAGGGGTGGCGGGCGGGTGGCGGCATTACCGGGAGTTTGAAAAAGTGATGTTTGAGCCATCAGGTTGGAGGCTGCCCAGGCGGAATATAAGATATTGATCTTCCAACCTGAGTATGGCCTCAACACGACAGTAGAGGAGGCAATAGGTTGACATATTGGAAGGGGAATGGATAGTGGAATTAAAATAGGAGGTCACTGGGAGATCATGCTTCTTCTGGTCGATGGAGCATAGTTGTTCAGTGAAGTGGTCTATCAATCTACCTCTGGTCTCACTGATAAACAGGAGGCCACACCGGGACCACTAGATTCAGTATATGACCCCAGCAGACTCACAGGTGAAGTGTTAGCTGAAAAGACTGTTTGGAGCCCTGAGTGGTAGTGAGGGAAGAGGTGTAGGGGCAGGTGTTCCACTTGCAAGAATAAGTGCAAGGAGGGAGATCAGTGGGGAGGGGTAAATGAACAAGGGAGTCGCGTAGGGAGTGATCCCTGTGGAAAGCAGGAAGTGGGGGGAGGGAAAGATGTGCTTGGTGGTGATGAGATCCCATTGGAGATGGTGGACATTCTGCAGAATTATGTGCTGGACACGGAGGCTGGTGGGGTGGTAGGTGAGGACAAGAAGAACCGTATCCCTGGTAGGGTGGGCAGGAGGATGGGGTAAGAGCAGACGTGTGTGAAATGGAGGAAATGCGATTGAGGGCAGCATTGATCATGGAGAGAGGGAAGCCCCATACTTTGGAAAAGGAGAAGGACATTTCCTTCATTTTGGAGTGAAAGGTATGCAGGTATAAGTTCAGTGGTGCAGGAACAAGCTAAAACAATGGGTCTATCTGGACAAGTGGGTTTGTAGGAGGTAGAAAATGGAAATGCGGGGTGCAGGAACTATGAGGTTGGTGGCAGCGGATGGGAGATCCCCAGAGCTAACAAGGTCAGTGATGGTATGGGAGATAATGGTCTTGTGGTCCTTAGTGGGTTCCTGTTACCCCAGCCCCCACTAGGAAGAACTCAAAGCTCTCTGTTTGTTTCTGGATACTAGACTCAACCAGTTACTCATATCTGCTTACCTTGACTCTGTCTCTCTTCCCCTCCACCCCCCCCCCCTCCCCAAGTTCAGTCCCTTCCTACCTACATCCATGGCACTTTACTTGCTCTGGATCTTTTCAATGATTTCAAGTTGCCTGTCCTGTCCACTTCCATCCCCCACCAGGAAGGCCTCAGAACTCTGGTTCTTTCTGGACACCAGACTCAACTAGTTCTCCTCAGTCACTACTCTCCTCCAACTTGTGGAACTTGTCCTCACTCTTAATAATTTCTCCTTTGGCTCCTCCCGCTTCCTTCAAGCAAAAAGTGTAGCCATGGGCACTCGCATGGGTCCAGTTATGCCTGCCTTTTTGTCAGCTATGTGGAACAGTTTATGTTCCAAACCTACACTGGTCCATCCCCCATGTTTTCTGCACTACATTGATGACTGCATTGGTGCTGCTTCCTGCAACCATGTGGAGTTTGTCGACTTTATCAACTTTGCCTCCAACTTCCACCCTGCCTCAAATTTACCTGATCCATTTCTGACGCCTCCATCCCATTTCTTGATCTCACTGTCTCTATCTCTGGAGACAGCTTATCTACTGATGTCTGTTATACCTAGACTATACCTTTTCCCACTTGAGAGAAATCTCTCAATTCCTCTGTCTCTGCTGCATCTGCTCTCAGGATGAGACTTTTCATTCCAGAACAAAGGAGATGTTTTCCTTTTTAAAAGAAAGTAGCTTCCCTTCCTCCACCATGAACGCTGCCCTAAATCAAATCTCTTCCATTTGATGCACGTTTGCTCTTACCCCATCCTCCCACCACCCTTCCAGGGATAGGGTTCCTCTTGTCCTCACTATCCCACCAGCCTCCAGAACATAATTCTCCAGAACTTCTGCCACCTCCGACGGGGTCCCACCACCAAGCACGTCTTTCCCTCCAACTTTCTGCTTTCCACTTGGATCACTCCCTCCATGATTCCCTTGTCCATTCATCTCTCCCCACTGATCTCCCTCCTGGCACTTACCCTTGTAAGTGGATCAAGTGGTACACCTGCCCCTACACCACCTCCCTCGGTACCATTCAGGGAGCCAAACAGTCCTTCCAGGTGAGGTGACACTTCACCTGTGAGTCTGTTGAGGTCATATACTATGTTTGGTGTTCCCAGTGTGGCCTCCTGTATATCAGTGAGACTTAAAGTTGATTGGGAGACCGCTTCGTCGAGCACCTGGTCTCCACTCACCAGAAGAAGCAGAATCTCTCAGTGGCCATTCATTTTAATTCCACTTACCATTTCCATTCTGATATGTCAATCCATGGCCTCCTCTACTGTCACAATGAGGCCACACTCAGGTTGGAGGAGCAACTCCTTATCTTTTGCCAGCCTCTAACCTGATGGCATGAACATTGATTTCTGGTACTTTCGGTAATGCCCCCCCCCCCCCCACACACACACACCTATCTCTTTACCCGCCGATCACCTCCCTCTGGTGTTCCTCACCCCCTTTTTCTATTGCCTTTTCTATCAGATGCCCCCTTCTCCAGCCAAGCATCTCTTTCACTAATCAACTTCCCTGCTCATTACTTACTCCTCCTCCCCCCACCTTTTAAGTCTACTTCTTGTCTTTTTTTTCCTCCAGTCCTGCCAAAGGGTGTCAGTCGGAAACATTGTTTGTAATTTTTTCCAAAGATGCTGCCTTGCCTGCTATGTACCTCCAGCATTTTGTGTGTGTTGTCAGAGCACCATCCAGACCATGCTGTCTTCTTGTCTGTGCCATCTGGAAGCCTTGGATCCCACACAACCAAGTTCAGGAACAGTTCTTATTCTTCAAGCATCATGTTCCTGAACCTTTAGTCACCTCAACTCTATACTGATTCCACAACCTATGGACTCTACAACTCTTGTTCTCAGTATAATTTATTTATCTATCTATTTTTGTATTTACACAGTTTGTCTTTTGCACACTAATGGTTTGTCAGTCTTTGTGCTTTTCATCAATTCTGTTGTACTTCTTTGTTCTACTGTGAATTCCTGCAAGAAACCGAGTCTCGTGGTGACATATGTGTCTTTCAATAATAAATTTACTTGGAACTTCGATATTTTCAAGTACTAATGAGCCAAAATTGGAGAGAGCTTTGCATTGTAGAATCTCTGGTACTTCTATCAGTGCATACATAAAACACAGTAATATCATAATAATTGAAAATTTTCAAGCAGCTAGCACTTCCTACAGCCAAACAACTCAATTCATTACTTATTTTGATGTTTGGATATCTATTTTATTTTGCTCCTTTAAGTGAATGGTCTATAGCTTTCTTGAAGTGCATTCAGTTTGGGTTGATATCAGCTGAGCAAAAAAGTAGTATTCTTGTTGTCTTCTGTAAAGTGGGGGGGGGGCAGGATAAATATATTTGTTCCCCATTGTACAACCAGCTGGTTATCTCTTTATGTACTGAATGCATCCGTTAGTCTCATGAGACCATGGATCTGCGCCTGGGAAGTCTTGCTTCACTCTGTGTTGGTAGCGCAGTGTCTGTTGTGGCTGTAGAGGCCCACATGGGAGTGACAATCTTGGCTGCAGTGATTGCATTTGAAGGCGCTGTCCTCCAGTGTTGTCTTAGTGCTGTTTTTTCGGCGAGTGCACTTTTCTTCAGCAGCAAGCCTCAGCTTCTCCTCTCTTCTTTTTAGACCTCTGCATAGTTCCAGCCTCCAGCAAGAGCAATCGCTCTGCAATGTCCTCCCACCTCTCCACGTTCATGTTCAGTGACTTCATGTCTCTCTTGCAGACATCTTTGAAATGAAGATGGGGCAGCCCTTGTGTTCTCTTGCCGGAGGCCAGTTCTATGTACAGCAGGTCTTTCGGGATCCTCCCATCTGACATGCGGTGTACGTGGCCCAGCCACCGGAGACGGCGTTATTGGGGCAGGGTGAAGAGGCTGGGTATCTAAGTGCGGGCCAGGACCTCATTGTTGGTGACTCAGTCAGTCCACTTGATGTCCAGGATGCGTCTCAGGCTGCGAAGGTGGAAGACGTTGAGACGCTGCTCTTGTCTGCAGTCGAGGCTCCAGGTCTTGCTGCCGTAAAGCAGTGTGCTGAGGATTCAGGCCCTGTAGACTGCAGTCTTGGTGTGCGTCGTCAGCTTTCTGTTCTCCCAGGCTCTCTGTCAGCTTGGAAAATGTTGAGGCTGCTTGTCCGATCCGTCTGTTGATCACGGGGTCTAGGGAGAGACTGTCCATGATGGTGGAGCCAAGGTATGTAAACTCGTGAACTACCTCCTGCTTGTAGTTGTTGATGATAATGGCAGGGGGATGCTCAATGCCTTGGCCCAACACGTTGATCATCTTCAGGCTGATGGTCAAGCTGAAGTCCTGACAGGCTCATGAGAAGCTGTCCATGAGGCATTGCAGTTGCTCTTCAGAGTGTGTTGCCAGTGCCGCGTTATCTGCAAAAAACATGTCCCTGATGAGTACTTCACGAACCTTGGTTTTCATCCTCAGCCGGGTCAGACTGAACAACCTTCCGTCCGATCTGGTGTGGAGGTAGACACCATCAGTTGATGTTTCAAAGGCGTGCTTCAGCATGACTGCGAAGAAGATGCCGAACAGGGTGGGGGCAAGCACACAGCCCTGCTTCACACCGCTGCGGATGTTGAAGGCCTCTGAAGAAGAACCATCAAACTGAATGACACTCTTCGTGTCTGTGTGGAATGACTGAACTATCGTGAAGAGCCTCAGGGAACAACCAATCCTGGTGAGGATTTTGAACAGGCGGTCTCTGCTCATTCAGTTGAAGGCCTTCGTGAGATCAATGAAAGCAACTTAGAGTGGTTGTCTTTGCTGTCTGCATTTCTCTTGTAGCCGTCGAAGGGAGAAGATCATGTCGATTGTGGAGCGTTCTGACCTGAAACTGCACTGAGACTTGCACTGAGATATACCCTCTTGGCTAATTTCTGCAGTCTGTTCAAGAACACATTGGCGACGACCTTCCCAACGCTGCTCAGCAAGGAGATTCCCCTGTAGTTGTTACAGTCGCTTCTGTCCCTTTTGTTCTTATAAAGGGTGACAATGTAGCAGTCTCTCATGCCTTGCGGAAGAAAATGGAAGTAGGATTACTGAATGTTGTTAAATGATGCAAGATTAAGAAAGGTTGGAATTTAATATTTCTGAAATAACATGTTACTTCTGAAATAGTGGAACCCAGCATTGAATTCAAGATTTAATGCACTCTTTCTTAAGATTATTTTCAATTTTATTGAGACAGTATAGGAGGTTGAGGATGAATTGTGAGTGTGATGGAGAATGTAAATTGGCTGGAAACTTGGTGTCATGTTTGTACACTAAACTGTTATTCTACAAAGCAGTCACCTAATCTGTAATTGGTCTGCTTAACGTGGGAGAGAATTTCTCCTCCACTCTTTGTTGTTGTAATGAATCATTCTTTAAGGACATTGTGAGGCAGTTTATGATAAATGATGGATTTTCTGGGCTTGGCGGCTTCATCACTTATGGACTGTCAACTTTTCACTCCAGTTTCTGACATTTAGTAGTGACAGTTAACGCTTTTGAATGACAGCAATTGTAATTCTATTTTTGCAGTGACGTTTGTAGAGTAAACCATCAACTTTCCTTGAGGCACTCTGTCAGATCAGTACAAGACAAGTTTTGTATTATTTGTTTCTTTGCAAAAGACAAAATGTGTGAATCTATTTTATCCACTTCTCCTGAGGTCTCGTATTACCCATGGGTTTGAGGCTTGAAGAACATTTAATGCTCTGTTTTTTCACTGTTGGAAAAGCTGATTAAACTGTTACCCTTTGGTGAACCAAGCTGGTAGGTTCTAAATTTCTATAATTAATCTAAATTCTTCATCCAGACTGTGAAGGATCAGGTGATGCAAGAATAGTATCCAGATTTTTAGTGGAATGATTGTAGTGTTCTGGATCTTGGAAATGACCTGTTTCACTTTTCAAAGGCATTTATTTATTGCTATTTTTCCTCTTCCTCTTCCTCTTCCTCCTCCTCCACCCCAGGCATAGGGTGCAGGTTGCGAGAGTCCTCAGTCCTGGGCCAAAGGTTCATTGGCCGTTTGGCTTCTGCTTTCACCATGCAACTTCGTATGACTTCTCGGCAACGATCCTTCCTCTCTCAGTGATGAGGTCCTTAGAGCTTTGGTTAGAGCTTTTGTAGTTCTGGGTTTTCACAGGATGCACTTGCTTGCCCCACGTCCAACCCTAGTCCTTTCATGGTCATGCTTCTGACCACCCATGGTGGAGATTTTTATTGCTATAGTTTCTTCAAAAACTTTTTATATTTACAGGTTTTTATCTTTATTTGATTTCACCCTGTAAAACCTAGGTTGAACAGAAAGCTTTATTGTTGTAGAAACAAAAAGGCGATTAATCTATTTTTATTATTTCTGGAAAATGTGTGACTCTCTTTATTAATTTTGATTGCATCAATAATGTGTCAGGTGTAAGAAGCAGGCAGCATTAAATTGGCCTAATTTGCACTTTTAAGGTAAAAATTTTCCTTGCAGAAAAAACAATTAGGTGAAATTTCAATAACTACCTTCACTCTTTGACCTCTAACATCTGTTAAGATTGAATTATATTTGATCATGTGAACGATAGATAATCAAAATGTGATTTATTCAGACTCGTTTATTCACATTAAGTATATACTTGTCACCATATACAAATCTGAGATTCATCATCTTGTGGGCATACTCAGTAAATCCATAGAATAGGAGCTATAACAGGATCAATGAAAGATCAGAGTGCAGAAGACAATAAACTGTGGAAATGTGAATTTAAATTAATAGCAATAAATAATGAGAACATAAAATATCAAGATAAAGAGTCATTAAAGTGAGATCATTGGTTGTGGGATAATCTCAATGGATAAGCAAGTGAATGTAGCCTGATATCCAAAAGCCTGATGGTTGAGGGGTAGTAACTGTTCTTGCACCTGGTGGTGTGGACTCTGAGGCTCTTGTATTTTCTACCTGATAGCAGCAACAAGAAGAGGGCATGGGCTGGATAGTTAGGATCTTTAATGATGGATACTGCTTTCCTATGACAGTGTTTCATGTAGATGTACTCAATGGTTGGGAGGGCTTTACTCATAATGTATTGGGCCAAATCCACTACTTTTAGTAGGATTTTCTGTTCAAAGACATTGGTGTTTCTATACCAGGCTGTGATGCAGCCAGTCAGTATACTCCTCACTACACACCAATGGAAGTTTGCCAAAGTTTTAGATGTCATGCCAAATCTCTGCAAACTCCTGAGGAAGTAGAGGTGCTGCCATGCTTTCTTCACAATTGTATTTATGTGCTGGGTGTGCAGCCTAGCAGAGAGTGCTCATCTTAATCACTTTTCTTGTGATCAGAAGAAACTGTTGGACATTGGTGGTGTGGAATGCTGTAAGTCCAAATCATTGATTTATTAGTAAATGATGGGGGAGCTGTGTGGCTTCGGTCATAGCAAAGACTGGGCCTTAAACTTCAGTGTTACCTGTTTACAGCTGCCCAGGAGAGCCAGAGCTGTTGGAGTCAGTGTGCTCCACTGGAGTGCTGGAGGTGTTGTGGTACGGCCTCCATGCTGGTGTCAGTGCTGCCCACCCCCGTGTTCACTTGGCAGAAGACTGTCTGGCAGGGTGATGCAACGTTCATGAACTCAGGAACTTGGGCTATATATTTTTTTGTATGATTGTATTTTACTGATATCTTATATGTGCCTTATGTTGTGTATGATTGTTGGCACTTTGCTTTAAACCTTGACCCTGGATTAATACTGTTTCGTTTGGCTATGTTGCAAGTGTCGCCATATGTTCTGGTGTCAGCATAGCATGCCCACAATGCTCAACACAACAAGCAATAAAACAGCAACAGCAAAGCAAGCCCCCTTCCTCCCTCCCACCCGCCCACACAAAGTCCTCCAACCCCAGGACTGGCCTCCAGCCTCCAGCATTTGGCCATTGGACTTTGACTTCCAGACATCTAATCAACCTTCGGGGTTTGATCTTCCTTATCAATGTTTGTACTAGCTGATCAAGCAACCCCAGGGTATAGTTTAGGGATTTTACATTTTGTCATCCAGATATATTAAGATAAACCAGATATGTTAAGTTTAAAATGAATTCCTACTTTTCATTGCAAATGTAAGGAAAAATACGTGGCCTGATTTTGCTGATTAAGGCCATCCCTGCTGAACATCGACGGCTCCTCAGTAGAGATCGTTAAGATCACCAAATTTCTTGGTGTTCACCTGGAGGAGAATCTCACCTGGCCCTCAACACCAGCTCCATAGCAAAGAAAACCCAGCAGCGTCTCTACTTTCTACGAAGGCTGAGGAAAGTCCATCTCCTACCCCCCCATCCTCATCACATTCTACAGGGGTTGTATTGAGATTATCCTGAGCAGCTGCATCACTGCCTGGTTTGGAAATCTCGGATTTCCATGGTTGCCATATCAGATCGCAAGACCCTGTAGCGGATAGTGAGATCAGCTGAGAAGATCATCGGGGTCTCTCTTCCCGCCATCACGGACATCCACAAAGCAAAGCAAACAGCATTATGAAGGACCCCACGCACCTTTCATACAAACTCTTCTCCCTCCCGCCATCTGGGAAAAGGCACTGAAGCATTCGGGCTCTCACGACCAGACTATGTAACAGTTTCTTCCCCCAAGCTATCAGACTCCTCAATACCCAGAGCCTGGACTGACACCTTACTGCCCTATTATCCTGTTTATTATTTATAGTATGCCTGCATTGTTTTGTGCACTTTATGCAATCCTGGGTAGGTCTGTAGTCTAGTATAGTTGTTTTTTTTTCTCTGTGTTTTTTATGTAGTTCAGTCTAGTTTTTGTACTGTGTCATGTAACACCATGGTCCTGAAAACTGTTGTCTCATTTTTACTATGTACTGTACCAGCAGTTATGGTTGAAATGACATTAAAAGTGACTTGACTTGATGTCCTACAAATTTATGGTTCAGATCCATGAGATTAAACTTGCCCTGTGACTGTATTACATCTGATCTGAGGTCCGGTGCTGTGTGTCTGTCTCATGAGTAGTGGGTAGGCCAGAAGAAGCCCTGTCCATGAAACTTTGGCACAAATGGCATTGATATCCACAGTTTTGTCATCAGTCAAAGCAGTGAGATTCAGAAGCATGCAAAATTGTTCAATGAAAAGCATTCACATTTTTTAAATGCCTCAGAATAAATGCTCAGTTGTTGGTCTTAATGATGGAGTGTACTAATAAATTCGGTGACTGCCAGGTTCAGGACTGTCACATTCCAGTAGGCACATATCAAAGTCCTAAACTTTCTGCCAGTCGTGAGGGTAAACAAAGACAGTTTGTCTGAGAGCTGTTGGCAATGGCCGACATGATTCAGGTTGATAGATTTTTCTCAATTTAAAAGATAAAAAACTCTGGTAGGTTTGAGTAAGGATTTTGCTTGAGAGAATTTGACAAGTGCTAACAATGATTAAACTCAGTTTTTACCCAGTGTTATCAAATGTTACACATTTCTTTGACCTGAATCATTTACTTGCGGTTAAGAAGACCGAGCCAGGACATTTTTGTTAATGAGAATCGAGCTTTCTTCACAAAGACATGATCAATAAATACTGTAGGTATGCCAAATACCTCTTGATAGGCATTTATGATCTGACTTTTAAGCCAGTTCTTGAACTGAAGGGAATAAGATATTTAATTTCTAAAATTTTTAACAAATAGATTTCCTATAAATAATATCTATAATTACTTGTATCATTCCTAAAATTTAGGTTCACCTGCTGGTATTTTTATCAAGGTACAATTATTTTAAAAATATGAGATATGCAAGAGAACACTTAAGAAAGAAATCAGGAGGGTTAAAAGAAGACATTGATAAGTTGTTCTATTAGACAAGCTGAAGGAGAATCCTAAGGGCTTCTACAGATATGTTAAGAGCAAAAGGATTGCTAGGGACAAAAGTGGTCCTCTGGAAGATCAGATTGGAGCCTAAAAAGATGGGGGTATCTTAAGTGGATTTTTTTTTGCATCTGTATTTATTTGGGAGACGGATACAGTTTATACAGAAGTGAGGGAAAGCAACAGTGAGGATGTGGCGGCTACAGATTACAGAGGAGGAGGTGTTTGCTGTCTTGAGTCAAATTAGTGTGAACAAATCCCCAGGACCTGACAAATAGATTCCCTGTGGAAGGGAAGTGCAGAAATTGTAGAGGCCCCAGCAGAGATATTTAAATCATCCTTAGCGACAAGTGATGTACTAGAGGATTGGAGGGCATCTAATGTTGTTCCACTGTTTAAGAAAGTCTCTGAGAATAAACCAGAAAATTATAGGCAGTGGGGAAGTTATTGGAAAGTATTCTAAGGGACTTGGATATATGAGTATTTTGATAGACAGTATGGCCTTGTTTTTGGTAGGTTATGTCTTACCAATCTTACAGAGTTTTTCAAAGAAGTTACCAGGGAAGTTGATGAAGGCAAGGCAGTGGATTTTGTCTATGTTTGACAAGATCCCGTATGGAAGGTTGGTTTAGAAGGTTTGGTCACTTGGCATTCAAGATGAGCTAGTGAATTGGATTAGACATTGGCTTTGTAGAAGAACCCAGAGAGTGGTAGTAAGATTGTTGCCTTTTGGACTAGAAGCCTGTGACTAGTGGAGTGCTGCAGGGTCTGTTGTTGTTTATCATCTATATGAACAATCTGGATGATAATGTGGTTAAGTGGATCTGCAGATTTGCTGATGACTCCAAGATCCAGGGTGTAGTGAACAGTGAGGAAGACTATCAAAGCTTGCAGTGTGATCTGGAGCAGCTGGAAAAATAGGCTGAAAAATGTCAGATGGAATTTGATGCAGATAAGTGTGAGGTGTTGCAATTTGTGAGGACCAATCGGAGAAGGTCTTACACAGTGAGTGGTAGGGTACTGAGGAGTGCAGTAGAACGAAAGGATCTGGAAATGCAGGTCCATAATTCACTAAAAGTGGTGCCACAGGTAGATAGGGTCGTTAAAAAAAACTTTTGGCACATTGACCTTCATAGATTAAAGTATTGAGTGCAGAAGTTGGAATGTGATGTTGATGAGATTTAATTTGGAGTATTGTGTGAAGTTTTGGTGGTCTACCTACAGGAAGGATATAAATAAGATTGAAAAAGTTCAGAGAAAATTTACAAGGATGTTTCTGGGACTGGAGGGCCTGAGCCATAAGGAAAGATTGAATAGGTTAGAACTTTATTCCCTAGAACAAAGATTTGATAGATTTGATAGAGAAATACAAAATTATGAGGGCTACTGATATGGTAAATGCAAGCAGGCTTTTCCCTCTGGGGTTGGTTGAGACACCAACAAGATGTCATGGGTTAAGGGTGAAAGGTGAAATGTTGGGGAAACTACTTTACTGAGAGTGTGGAATTAACTGTATGCAGTTTTGATTTCAGCATTTAAGAGAAGTTTTAGATGGGTACATGGATGGTAGAGGCTGGGTGCAGGACAGTGAAACTAAGCAGGTTAAATGGTTCAGCATGGACTAGATATGCCAGAAGGCCTGTATTGGGTCTGTAGTTTTCTATGACTGTGATTCAATACTTGGATGACTTTTCTTGAAAATAATAATCTCTTAATTACAATAGATTATTACTACAGAGAAGAGATTAAAAATTAGGTTTTTGTCACATGTACATTGAAACATCGAAATATGCAGTGAAATGTATAAATGTGAGAAGTTCTGCAGGTGCTGGAAATCCAAAGCAACTATTTACTCTTTTCCATTAATGCTGCCTGACCTGCTGAGTTCCTCCAGCATTTTGTGTGTTGTTTGGGATTTCCAGCATCTGCAGATTTTCTCTTGTTTGTGTTAGTAAAGGAAACCTGCTTTTGAAGCAACCTTTCCATGTAATAAACCAGAACCAAAATGTGATTTGCTGCCTTACCCATCTTCATCCTTTTGGAAATCAGATAAATACTGAGGTCCTCTAAAGGGTAGTTGTCTCTGTGTAGGGAAATTTATCTCCAGTGAAGGCAGCGAAGGTATTGTGCTTATTCTTCTCTTTGTCTTGGGATGTGATTAGGTATGCAAATCAGTAGAAAAGAGCAACAATACTTAGTTTCTTCACCAACTTTTAACTAATTTTTCAAAATATGATGCATTGTTCGCTTTCTTGTCGTGTAAATAGATATATCAGGCTTAGTAGTGTAGTACTTCCACCACTCTGAGTGCTAGGCTTAGCTGGAATTGAGCAGAGCCAAAAGTCTCCTGCCTCTCTGTGAGTTTGTCTGGTGGTGAAAAAGATTGCTGGCATGGAAATGGATAAGCTGCTCTACCGATCTGGCTGTCTTACTGACCTGATAAAAACTGAGCATAACTAATGCTCAGTCAATGGGTTGGACATTCCATTCCATTAACTTTAGTAGCTGTGGTAATCAAATGAACTGCTGCGTTCAGGTGATCAAGCTTCCTGAATGTTGTGTTGCACCAAACTGCTAGTAGTGAGTATTCTATTATATTCCTGATGTGAGCATTATAAATGATCAAAACTTTAAATGTTGTCACAAAGTACCCAGCTTGTGTCTTATCTGCAGTGATATACAGTATCTCAGACAATACACTATTATTTATTACTTATTTAATTTTTTTGTGTGTCTTTGCACAGATGTTGTCTTTGGCACATTGGTTACCTATCTTTGTGTGTAATTTTTCAATGGTTCTATTGTGTTGCTTTGTATCTACTGTGAATGCTTACAAGAAAATGAATCTCAGTAGTATTGGTGACATGACATGTATTACTTTGATAATAAATTTACTTTGAATTTTGAACTATATCTGATCATATTAAGGTGTAACCTTGATACCAGTTTAACAAAAGCGGTGACACTGTTGAGTGCTTATAATGAGGATGGCCGTTGTTACTTTCATAGAATAAGTGTTACTTGTCACTTTTACAGCTCTGAGTTGTTTAATTTTCAGAGGGCATGCATAAAGAAATCGTCACTAGAAACAAGTGAATTTGCCTTATGACAAGAAAGGTTATGGATTAATCTATTGAAAATCATTGGTTATTTGCATAAATTGGCTGCAAGGTTTCTTGTATTACAATAATGACTAAAATATAGACTTGGTGTGAAGTATTCTGAGATGTTCTGAAATTGTGGAAGGTGCAATACAAATAGAAATAATTTATCAAACCACCTCGGCCCTCACACCAACCCTACCATCGGCAAGTTACCTTTCTTGAAGCATCGTGTCAAAAAGTGACAAAACCTCTGTTACAAATTGTGGTTAGATATTCTGGTTTTTTGGATGACTTTGCATTTCTCTTGAATTCCATTTGACACAGATTTCCTAATTGCTGAATGTTATAACTTCCTGTTTCCAGCTGTATGTACAACCATGATTATACAAATCTCAATAGACTCCAAAATATTCAGTATATCTAATGTAAAGCTGATTCTGTAGATGCTGCTCATCACTTCCCACTGTCTAAAAGAATGTTAGCATAGCCCTGTTGTTATTATCCTCGTTCAAAAGTATCCATCAAATTTACTCTTTCTATGAATGAAGTTTTATTATAGTTCAAAAAGCACAATCTGATGAACCTCCCAGTTTATTGATATGGACTATTACATTCATATGAGCCTCTTGGGCCAAATAAGTAGGATTTTCTCAGTTCTGCTGATGCATGAGATACTCCACAATCCATGCAATGAAACAGCAAGGACTTAGAATTCATAAATACATGTCAGTGTAAAGAGGAAAACTTGGGTGATGTAGGTGATCAGGAGGTTGCCGTTACATCTTTAGAAAATATTGAAGAATCCCATCCCGATTAGTAGAGCCCAAATCCAAAGAAGTAGGAACATTTTGAGAGAGAACTATTTATTCATTTGCAGGGCAGTTTGGGGGAATTTGGCAGTTTCCTTTATGATAGTCTGCTCCTTTCTGAACCTAATAACTGTGCATTGTGAAATAAACTTTTATTTTCAACATACATTTTCTTGGATAAAACTTCACCACACAAAACCACGCGTAAGTAGCCACAGATCGCAAATAAGCAAAAGAAATAAAAATAGAGTTGGTGTCTCTTCCATTTGTTCTGCCATTCAGTACAATGGAATGGTTTTCCTGTGCTAAACTCATTTTCCTTGATTCTCTGAATGTCTAAAGATCCATCTCTCTATTGTGTACAACTCTGTGCCTGAGCCTTTGTAGCCATCTTCAAAGGTTCACATACATATAGGTGAATGAATCTTTTCCTTTGTCAATCCTAAGTGTCTCCTCTCGCTTTGAGACCACGTGCCTGTCATGCCAGCCGGGGGAAACATTGTTAAAAACTAATAGAGATACAGCATGGTAATAGGCCTTTTCGAACCAGTGAGCCCATGCCGCCCAATTAACCTACAAACAAATATTCCAGCTGCCACTCTGGAATGTGGGAGGAAGACCATACTGCCATCGGGAGAACATACAAACTCCTTACAGACAGCAGTGGAAGTTGAGCTTGGCTTGCTGTTGCTGTAATAGCATTACACTAACGGCTGTACTACTGTGCCACCACCTCAGCTTTCTGAGCTACCTTGTCAAGCACTAAGGTCTTTGTTTGATGAATATTATTCTTAAATCAAAGCATTTATATTCTCTTCTTGAAGGATAATTCCCCCGTGCCCACAGGGTCTATCATGTTGTCAATCCAGAGGTCTTTTTTACTCTCCATCTATTGCAGTTTCATCCTTCCTTTGGCAGGGAGACCAGACCTGTTCTTTGAACTTCAGGTGCGGTTTCACCAGGGCATTGTATCATTGTAGTAAAATATTTTTGTACTTAATTTAAATACTAGTGTAATAAAGGCCAGACTACTGTTTTCCTTGCTATGCCAGCATATTAACTATCAGTGATACATGTATAATGATACTAGGTCTCCCACCTACTTAAAAAATGTCCTTTTCTTTTTTGAGGACAAGTTCACACTTTTTGCTCATTATATTCCATTTGCCAAGTAGCCTGTTTATACTCCATTGAAATTCGTCTGCTTACTCATCACAATCCTCCCTGCCACCCAGCTTTGTATCATCTGCAGATTTGGATATTGTCGACCCCCCCTCATCCAAATTAATTATATAAACTATCATTAGCTGGGACCCAGCAGTTGCTTCTCAAGCAGCCTCCAAACATGTAACTAACTAGTCTGTTGTCAATGCACACCAGAATACTACCCGGGTTTTGTTGAATCACCTCTTGTGGCACCATATCCAGTGCCTCTTGAAGGTCCAGATGCATTTTATGTGCTTGTTAAGCATTATATATTCTGCTCATAAAACTTCAACAAATATGTCTAATCTGATTTCCTTTTCATAAATCCTCATCGACTCTGTCCAAATCAGTTGTTATTTTTGAAATGCCCTGTTTCCATTTCCCAAATAACAGCTTCGAGCATTTTCTGTACCTCTGGTGTCAGGTTGACAGGTCAGGATTTTTCTTTTCTCTCCCTCTTGCCTCCAAAAAGCGGTGGAATTTGCATAGTTAGTAATATTTATTTAATCCTTCTCCAAGTGCCTGCAAGTTAGCTGGAGTGGAAAACGAAAAATGCTGTTCTGTAAAATGTTCTAGTCTTATTGAACATGAAATACATAATGGTTCTCTTTGTCCCTGGAAGTAGTGTATTCATTGCTTCATTTTCCTTCTCTCATTAGATTGTGTTTACATAGAGAGCCGTCGCCCTAATACACCGTATTTCATCTGCAGCATTCAAGAATTCAAACTGGTGAGTGTCATATTCATTTATGCATGATTAAGCCTTTCCTTTTCTTTTAGACTCATGAGACAATTTAATGTGATTGATTTGTTCAAATACTTTACATTCTTATGCTGCAAAATCTATCTTGTTTGCCTAGCTGGATTTAAAATCGTAGGCTGCTCTGTTTGTGTGTTGAATGTGCTACCTACAAGTCTTTTACTCTTGAGGCAAAATGTCTGCAACAAATCACGCTCAAACACAAGTTGAAAAGTGGTTGGGGTACTGATTGTTCAAGGCTGGTTATGCATTCTTGTAATGTTAATGCTTGATTGCCAGCAAGGTGAAGATCCGTAAACAAACAAAATCCAAGACATACTGGAGCAGAATTAGTCCATTTGGCTAATCAGAACTGCTCTATCATTCCATCAATGCTGATTTATTATCCTTTTAACCCCATCCTCCTGCTTTCTCCCCATAACCTTAGGTAGCCTTACTAATTATGAATCTCTCAACCTCTACTTTAAATGCCCAATGACTTGGCCTCCACAGCTGTCTGTGGCAATGATTCTACGTATTCATCACCCTCTGGCTAAATGAATGTGTCCCTCTATTGTGAGACTGTGCCCTCTGGTCCTAGACTCCCCAACTATAGGAGACATCCGCTCCCCATCCACTCTGTCAAGGCTTTTCAATATTCAATAGATTTCAATGAGATATTCTCGTGAGCCTCCTCTCCCTCTCCAATGCTAACACATCTTTTCTTAGATCAGGGGCCCAAATTGCTTTATGGTACTCTTAAATGCAGTCTGACCAATGCTTTCTAAAGCTTCATGGCTATAAATGTGGATGATGTGGGCAAGTTTCGTATCAGTGGTGACCTCAATAGTCAAGGTAGGTGACTGGATTTTCTCTTGGTGGAGATACGTTGCCTGGCCCTGTTGTCGATGTTCAGATATGAATTGCGTGGTCCTTCAGCATGCAGCCATGTGCTGCATCATCTCTGATGATTTACTAATGGTATTGTGTATTTTGCTATTATCAGCCAACATCTTTATCTCCTGATCAAATTATGAAAGAAAACTCATTGCTGAGGCAGTTGTAATGATTGACGTATAACAAATGGAACTATCTTTGTACAAATTCTGACTCCAGTCAGTAGAAAGTTGATCCGTTTCCCTTATTTTCCTCAAACACTTGACATCATGCTCCGATTGAATAATGAGTTGAGATTGATTGCCTGTAACATTAAGGCAAAGTTTGACTAAGTTTGTACTATTATTGTAATAAGGCAGCAAGACAGCCCTGGCAAACACAAAATGAAGCTTTGGTGAGCTGGTTATCAGCAATTAATAGTACAATGATTGTTGTGTGAGTTACCACTCTTAAATCTAAATTTTCCTTTGATTTGTCTGGATTGGATTAATTGGATTTTAAAATTATGCCGGTGGACTTTTTAACATGGACGTGTGGTTAAGGAGAGAATTGAAATCAAATCTTTGCGATTGACAAGAGATGTTTATGGCTGATACGTTGCTTCCTTTGCCTTACAAATTAGCACATGCTGACTACTGAGAAACAGCAACACCATAACAATAGGAGTTTTTAGATTTCCTTGCTGTGAAATAATTTCTGTAATCTGTATTTTTAATTTAGGTTTAATATGCTGTTGATGGCTATTATATAGAAATTACTGGATAATTAGAAAGCATAAAGAAGGGAAGCAAATGCCCATTTTGTTATTAATGCCTTTTGTAGCTGTATGACTGAGGGTTTGGCTATAGCTTCTGTTTGATTTGCTTCTAATGTTACAACATCATAGAAATGTTGTACAATATAGTAGATTCATTATTACGTTGAATGAGAGTGGGCATTAGTGAATTATTTACACTTAGTAGATTCAAAACCCACTGCTACATTTGGTATTTATTATACCTGTTCAGAGAATTACTTAGCTGTGCTATAATTAGTTGCATTTTGACACTGCTTACATGCATCAGTGCTTGTATAAATTAGCTTCAATATGGGTATTACATTTGTCAAAACTCTATAAAATAATATTTAAAAGGGAACTTCAATTGAAATGATCTGAAATGGAGTGAGAAATTATTGGTATCTTCTGTTCCTGTTATGCTGAGATCACCTCAGTATCTTAATCTTTGACTTACCGTAATTTTTTTTGAAAGGAATTGTAATTGAAGAAAGAGAATACTCATGTTAAGCTTTAGTGTCTGTGCTAATTTAAGCCAATTTTTGAAAAAAAGACTTCCAAGAGTTGATGAGAAAGCAGTTTAATATATTTTCCATTTTAAAATTCAAATAGCTGCTCTTTGTAGGAAGTTTATCTACATTTTTTTTCTGAGTGAAAAATTCTTTGAATAATTGAGCTGGTAGAAGAGGAACTATGTAGTGCAGCTGACGGGTGACAAAATGCAAAACTACATTGAAGGTTGCTTTTGTGCACATGTTTGACTTGACTGTGTCCCTTAAGACCTGATAATGGCAGTTCAATAAGATGATGGGTGCCGTGATAGCATAGCGGCTAGTACAAACCCCATTTCCAGAAAAGCTGGGATATTTTCCAAAATAGAATAAAAACAATAATCTGTGATATGTTAATTCACGTGAACCTTTATTTAACTGACAAAAGTACAAAGAAAAGATTTTCAATAGTTTTACTGACCAACTTAATTGTATTTTGTAAATATACACAAATTTAGAATTTGATGTCTGCAACACACTCAACAAAAGTTGGGACAGAGGCATGTTTACCATTGTGTAATATCACCTTTCCTTTTAATAACACTTATTAATCATTTTGGAACTAAGGATACTAATTGCAGTAGATCTGCAATTGGAAATTTTGTCCATTCTTGCGTGATATAAGACTTCAGCTGCTCAACAGTCCGTGGTCTCCGTTGTCTGATTCTCCTCTTCATGATGCGCCATACATTTTCAATAGGAGATAGATCTGGACTGGCAGCAGGCCAGTCAAGCACACGCACTCTTGTGTCTACAAAGCCATGCTGTGGTAACCCGTGCAGAATGTGGTCTGGCATCGTCGTGCTGAAATAAGCATGGATGTCCCGGGATGAGACGTCGCCTTGATGGCAACATATGTCTCTCTAAAATCCTAATATACGCCTCAGAGTCAATGGTACCTTCACATACATGCAACTCACCTATGCTGTGGGCACTGATGCACCCCCATACCATCACAGATGCTGGCTTTTGCACCTTTCACTGATAACAATCAGGATGGTCGTTTTCATCTTTGGCACAGAGAACTCGATGCCCGTTTTTCCTGAAAACTAGCTGAAAAGTGGACTCATCTGACCACAGCACACAGTTTCACAGTCTTTTGGTCCATCTGAGATGAGCTCGGGCCCAGAGAACTTGCCGGCATTTTTGCATAGAGTTGATGTATGGCTTCCTCCTTGCGTAATACCTTTTCAAGTTGCATTTCTAGATGCAGCGATGGACTGTGTTAAGTGACAATGGTTTTCCGAAGTACTCCCGAGCCCAGGTGGCTGTAATTGTCACAGTAGCATGACCATTTCTTAGGCAGTGCCGCCTGAGGGCTCGAAGATCACACGCATTCAACAGTGGTTTCCGACATTGCCCTTTACGCACTGAGATGTCTCTGAATTCTCTGAATCTTTTCACAATATTATGTACTGTAGATGTTAAAAGACCTAAATTCTCTGCAGTCTTGTGTTGGGAAATGTTCCTTTTGAACTGACTAACAATTCTCACGAATTTTGGCACAAAGCCACGATCCATCCTTGCTTGTAAAGACTGAGCCTTTGATGGACGCTACTCTTATACCCAGTCATGATACGTCACCTGTTACCAATTAGCCTGCTTAATGTGGAGTCTTCCTAATACTCTGTGCACTTTTCAACCTTATTTTAACTCTGTCCCAACTTTTGTTGAGTGTGTTGCAGACATCAAATTCTAAATTTGTGTATATTTACAAAATACAATTAAGTTGGTCAGTAAAACTATTGAAAATCTTTTCTTTGTACTTTTGACAGTTAAATAAAGGTTCACGTGAATTAACATATCACAGATTTTTGTTTTTATTGCATTTTGGAAAATATCCCAACTTTTCTGGAAATGGGGATTGTATGATGATGTTATTGTTCGCAGTGTTGGACTTCAGAGTTCAATTCCAGTGTTCTCTGTAAGGGATTTTCATGTTCCTCTACATGAGCGCATGAGATTCCTCTGGGGACCTTGGTTTCCTCATCAGCTCGGGAGAGGTGATGAGCATTCCAAGGGGCAAACTGGCCACAGCAGTGATAGCAGGAGAGGTGAAAAAACTTTATTGATCCTAAAGGAAATTACAGTGTCACAGAAGCATTATGTGCACATATAGACAAATATACAAATATTAAAAGAAAAAGAAGAAAGAATTTAAAAAAAGTTATCCCAGACTCTCTATAGGGAAGGATCATCACTTGCATGGCTGTAGGTTGACTCATTATTGAGCCCTGTTATGATACAGCAACAATGAATATAGAATTGAGTCCAGTTATATAAACAAATAAACATTTATTAAACTCTGCTCAATAAAAATAATAAGTAAACAAGCGACTAACTTATCTGTAAGTTAACTGCTATACAGCAACTCGAACAGTTCTTAAAGCGATTAATGCGAACAAAGTTCTTAAAATGGTAAGTGTGAAAGTCCAAGTGATTTATACAGTCATTAGGAAAGACTTTCCTGAAGTAACGAATTCCTTGATGATGTGACGTTGCTGCTGACCCCAGCCAAAATATGCCTTGCCTGAAGGATTTACGATGAAAGAAATAAAAACAGCTTAAAGAAACGGACCTTCTCCTTGGCGAATAACAGTACCCCAACCCTTTCTGCTCTTACAGCAGGGATTATCTCGGATGCAGGTTACTATCTCCTTGAACGAAGACCCAATAAGGTTGATCCTGTATTACCACCGACGACACCAACTTTACTCAATCCTTCGGGTTCCTGTACTTCGATAAATTCTTCACTCTCCCACTGATTTGCAAAGGTAGAAAACAAACCACAACTGGCAGCGTTTGGCAACACTGCCGGCAATAACCTTTGAGACTGAAGACAGAATGTAAAACTCCACTTTAAAAACAAACTGTGTCATGACAGGAATATACAGCATAACGGAGTAACTGACAAATTAAACAACAAACTAACCTGCGTCACAGCAAGGCTTTCTTGTTTTATACCTGTTGGAACAGGCCATCACATGACCTCCCACTGGCGGGAAAATTACATTATGTGACCTCACACTGGCAGGAAATTACATCACCCCACCATCACAAGACCATTACATCATGCTCACCAGATGCTCAATTACATCATGGTCATAAGACAGTCACAAGATACCCACGGAGTATGTAACAGCCCTAATAGCCAAGGGTAAAAATGTCCTCATATCGCACTCTTTGGAGCAGCTGTCTTAGTCTGTTACTAAAAGTAGTCCTCTTTTCAGCCAAGGCAGCATGCAGAGGGTGAGAAACATTGTCCAGAATTGCCAAGATTTTCCATAGGGTCCTTGGTTCTACCACAGCGTCCAGTGTGTCCAGTTTGACTCCTGTAACGGAGCAAGCCATTCTAATCGTTTTATTGAGCCAGTTGGCATCATTTGTGTTGATGCCATTGCCCCAGCATGCCTTCATGTAGAAGATTGTTCTGCCAACAACAGGCTAGTACAACATGTGAAGGAGAGGCCTGCATACTCCAAAGGACCTCAGTCTCCTCAGGAAGTAGAGGCACCTCTGGTGACTTCTTGTACACAGCCTCTGTGTTGGTGCTTCACTCACATCTGTCATCCAGGTGCACCCCCAGGTACTTGTAGGTCCTCACCACATCCACATCCTCACTATTAGTAGTACCAGGGAGCAGTGCAGGCTTAGTCTTCCTTCTGCTTTGTCTTACTGATGTTGAGCTGCAGATAATTCAGCTTGCACAATTCGATAAAAATCCTGTACCAGGGCCCTCTATTCATCCTCCCGTCCTCCCTTTATACACCCAACTATTGCTGAGTCATCAGAGAATTTCTGCAGATGACATGACTCAGTGTTACAGCTAAAGTCCACGGTATACAGGGTAAACAAGAAGGGAGCCAGTATAGTCCCCTGGGGGCCCCAGTGCTGCTTATAGCTGTGTCTGACACACAGCTCTGAAGTCGCACATACTGTGGTCTGCCGGTCATGTATTCTATTATCCAGGATACAATGGAACTGCCAGTCTGCATTGAACGGAGCTTTTCCTTCAGCATTGAGGGCTGTATTGTATGTATGTATGGTACAGTGCTCCATTGCTTATCTGAATGGGAGTAGGCTCTGTTCAACAGGTAGATGACAGCATCATCGACTCCAATGTGCTCCTGGTTGGCAAACTGCAGGGGATCAAGGGCTGATCTGACCAGGGGCCGGAGGTGAGCCATAATCAGCCTCTCTAGGGTCTTCATGATGTGAGCTCAGGGCCACTGGATGGTAGTCATTCATGACAGTCGTTTGGTCCTTCCTGGGTACATCCCAAGGGACAAACTGGCCACTGCAGTGATATCAGGAGAGGTGATAAACGTCCCAAGGGGCATGCTAGTAACAGCAGTGATATCGAAAGAGGTGAAAAGCTCTTGGCCTGAGAACTAAGTTCACGAAGAGTCTTGGAGGGGAAGTAGAGAAGCAAAGAAATTTTGGGTAGTAATTACACATCACAAGTGCAGCTGGCTGGAAGTAAGGGAGTCCACGCTGGCACATATTCAGGGATGAAAAGCAAATGATAGCCGGATAAGATGAATAAAGGCGAGAAGGAATTTGAAAAGAACAGAGTAGTATCTGAAGCAATGAAGATGATTAAACAAAGTAATAATAAAAATGTCTTCACCTAAATCAGATCCTCACATTAAACTGCTGTTTGGTCTTACCCTGATTGGTGGGATAAGTAATGAGGATGTAGGAAATAAAATTTGCAAGCTGAAGTATAATATTTAAGGGCGTGTACAGTATATGAAGAAAAGGATGCAAATAAAGAAAGTGGATACTCTCAGCATCAGTTTTATTATCATTGATGTGATGTGAAATTTGTTTTGTTTTGGCAGCAGCAAACTGCAAGGACATATTTTGTATATTACGGTAATTTTTAAGTAATGCAGAAAACAGGAATAACAAGTTAATGTTCATGGACTGTTCATAAATCTGCTGGTGGAGGGAAAGACGATGTTCCTAAAACTTTGAGTGTGTCTCTTCAGGCTCCTGAACCTCCTCTCTGGTGATAATAATGAGAACAGGGCATGTCCTGGATGGTGAGGGTCCACAGCAGTGATATCGGGAGAGACCGCTTGAAGATATCTCTCTTGAAGATATCCTTGATGGTATGGAGGATTGCACCCATGATGATGATAATAATAATAATGGTCAATGGTACAAAATAATGGTACCAGTGTTTTAAATGTGTTTTAAAAATAGTTTGAGTTTTGGGATCAAAGCCATGAAGTCAGCCTGCAATTACTGGTGATGGTGTCAGCAACTAATGACCTACGGCGAAGGAGGATGATTTTAGAGAAGCAGATTGAACAAAAGAAAAGCTCAAGAGATTCTTTGATTTAAAAGGTGCTCCAGGCATGTTTAATTGCCAACCCTATCAGTAGTTTTGCATCCCATGTTGACATTTATCCTTAGCTTTCCAGTAAAGCTTAGTGTAACTGTGAAGATTGCCCCATCATCCAGCCAGACAAGTTGGATTACTTGGTTACAGTGAGTTCAATTATTTCAGATCATCTGTGTGGCCCTTTTGTGTTTTCCAAAAACTGAAGTTCAAAAGTTCAAGGTAATTTTTTTATTATCAAAATACATATATGTCACCTTATACAACTGAGATCCATTTTCTTGTGGGCATACTCAAAAAAATTACAGAATAATAATCATAACAACATCAATGAAAAACTAGGGCATTCAACCAGAGTGCAGAAGACAACAAGTTGTGCAAATACTAAAAGAAGAAATAGTAATAATAAATAAATAAACAATAAATGTTGATAATATGAGATGAAGAGTCTTTGAAAGTAAGTCTATTGGTTGTTGGAACATTTCGATGGGATGAGTAAAGTTGTCCCATAGGTTCAAAAGCCTGATGGTTCAGGGGACAATAACTGTTCCTGAACTTGGTGGTGTGAGTCCTGAGGCTCCTGTACCTTCTTCCTGATGGCAGAAGCAAGAAGAGAGCATGACCTGGGTGGTGGGGATCCTTGATCGTGGATGCTGCTTTCCTGCCCGGATATTTTGTGTAGATGTGCTCAGTGGTGGTGAGGGCTTTACCAGTGGTGGATTGATCTGTATCCACTATTTATAAGATTTTCCATTCAAGGCTGTTGGTATTTCCATACCAGGCTGTGATGTAACAGGTCAGTATACTCTTCACCATATATTTATTTGTCAAAGTTTTAGATGGCATGTATCTTTTCCAATTTTGACAACCATTCTGCTTTTCTCATTTATCCTTTCTGGGGCTGGTCTTCTGTTTCTCGACTCTCTTTATCCTTGTGGTATCATTCCTTTTGTCCTTTAATCTCTCCTGGTTTCTAACCTTTAATTATTCTCTTCTCACTGAATTGTATTTCTTTCTGTACATTATAGTTGACCTTTCGCAGATTTTATGAGAAATTGAAATAACTTCTCTAATTTTCTCTATACTGTGCAAATACTGCCTGGCATGTGAGATCTTTTCAATATTTATTTCATATTTGCAGCATTTGCAGTATTTTGCTTTTGTGATCTTGTGTGAATCCTTCTGTTGTAATTCAAATTTAATTATTGATTAAAGATTTAGAAGATCAGTCCAGATTTTCAGCCAAGATCTGGAATGATAGTTACAAATAATTTTTGTAGCAGATTTCAAAGTTCAAGAGATCTCAAACTATTTGACAGCATTTGTAGTATCTTTGAAGAAACTGTTTTAATGTAGTAACAATTTACAAAGAGGAAATTCCAAAAACAAGCAGTGTGAAAATAACTAGATATTTGTTTCAACAAGTTTGGTTCAGGGATAGATGTCAACTAGCTAATATGGACAACTGTCAGTTTCACTCTGAAATAGTGCAAGAGGACGTCCAACTTGGAGTGCAGACATGACCTTCAAGGTTAAAAGTATATGTCATCGTACACTACCTTGTGATTCATTTTCTTATGGGTATTCACAGTAGATACAAAGAAACACAATTGAATCATTGAAAAACTACATTCAAACACAAATCTGAAGGTGAGTCATAGGTTGTGGGATCAGTTCAGAGTTGAGGTGAATGAAGTTATTCACAGGTAATAGGTCCCATACCATTAGGTTCAGTAAGAGTTTTTACGCTAAGGCTCCTATGCCTCCTTCCCAATTGCAGCAGTGAGAAGAGATTATGGACTAGATGGTGGGGGTCTTTGATGATGGATGCTGTCTTCTTGTGGCAGTGATCCTTGTAGATGTGCTCAGAGGTGGGAAGAACTTCTCCTGTGAAGATCTGGGCTGTATCCACTACTTTTTGTAGGCTTTTGGTGTTGGTTTTGGATAATAATACAGCACTCTCTCAGTACTGCAATGCAGTGTTAGCCTAAATATTCATTCTCAATTCTCTGGAGAGGAAGTTGATGTCTCAGATTTCTGATTTAGAGCCAAGACTGTTTTCAACTGTTTCAAAATTGGGAAGATTATATATGGAATAGACTGGTTTAATTGACTATTATCATCATTACAACAGAGAAGCTGAAAGAAAGAAGATTAATTTAATGTTCACATATTTGTTATTCATTAGCCATTAGCTTCAATTCCTGTGCGCAAATGGACTACCATATTTCCTATATAACCACAGAAACAATACTTCCATCTGCTGCAGAATATTTTGGTAAGCCTCAAGGTCATAAACAATGCAAAGTTCTCTATCTTGGCCAAGCTCTCTTCTCACTGCTACCAACTGGAAGAAGGTACAGCAGCCTTGGGTTCCACATCACCAGGTTTAGGAACAGTTATCACCCTAAACCATCAAGCTCCTGAACCTGCAGGAAAGTGAATCTCAGGTAGTATTCACTGTCATATACTTGATAATAAATTTACTTTGAAGCCCTTACTCCCTTTTTATTTCAGTCATAGCTTTGTGGAGTCATTTATTAGTGCTGGAAAAGTCCTTTCAGTCAGTTTTTACAGACCTCTACTCATGAAATGCGGTGGATTGTGGTTAATTGGGACACATTGGGACCAGTATATTTTGGCCCAATTAAATGACTGCCACAATTAGCTGAAGTTTATTGGAAATAGTTAAGAAGATATAAAAGACAAACTACCATTTAACTGAGTAACAAATTATGTATTTAAATGAAATACTGAACAAGTTGGAACACTACCAATACTACTACAGTACTCTTACTTTGTATTTGTTCTTAATAGTTATTAATGAAAGAATGCATGCAGTGTATGCTTCCATGTTCTTTTGAACAAAAGCAGTGCAAACACTTAGTGCAGATAAAGGACTGCCTTCATGAAGTGCTGTTGTAGTCCAACAATAAGCAGATGCCACAGTGGTTAGCGTGATACTATTACACCTCAGGATATCAGAGTTCAGAGTTAAATTCTGATGCTTTCTGTAAGGAGTTTGTACATACTTCTCTGTGAGCGCGCAAGTTTCTTCAAAGTAGGTTGATTACTGGGTGCTGAAAGAGCCAATTCCGAGCTGTATCTCTAAATGAATTTCCTGGCATCATCTTTAGTTACTAGCTCAAGTTTAGATGTGTCATCTTCATCACTTTCCTTGTCTTCATATTTCCTACCTTGATGTTTTGATACAATGTCTTTGACAATGGCATCCTCCAAATCTTCATTTTCATTGTAATATTCAAGATGATTGTCAATACCTTCAAATTCTTCTAACTTGCTGAAGTAATGTAATTGTTTCTGAACATAGTGTAATGTTTAACGGCCATACAAATGCACACAACTGACCCTCATTAGAAACTGTTCGGTGACAGTCTCCTGCCCTAATTAAGTGGTATTGTGTCCCAAATAAGTGAAGGGAATTCTGGCTGTTTTCCCAATAAGTGTTTGTTAGTTATCTGACTGTACATTTTTAATATATATCCAAACAAAACAACTTTCTTCCAGACTATGATGCACCCACATTGCATATATCACAAATAAATGGCTGCCCCAATTAACCAATATCCCAATTAACCAGAATCCATTGTTATCTATAACATGGAATTCCAAAAGCTGATTCTTACTGCTGACACTTTTTTATGCTTCTGCATGTGTGAAATCTAGACCTTTAAAGAGCTATATCGGTGACTGTTCTCATGAGACAGCAATCACTGTGCAATAAGTTTCCTGCTGAAGAAATGCCATGACTCTGTTTAAACACCTACAGTATAAAGACATGATTTGGTCTATTTTAAGCACATTAGAAATAGAAAGCCAAAATTGTACTTAGCCGTGTGAATTTCAAGGCCAACCATGGACATAATTTTGAACATGTAGGTCATTTGTTGTGCGCTACATTTTTCATTCTTTGTAATTTCTAAGTGCCTTTTCATCAAACGGCTGGCAGTTAAAAGAATCCAAAATAAAAAGTGTGCTTAAAACACTCAGCAAGTCAAACAGCACTTGTGAATGAGTAATGGAATTAACTGTTGGGATTCAGTCAGAGCGGTATGAGGCTCTAGCAAAATTACCTCTGAACTTTGAAGATGAATCTCAAGGTTGTAAATGATATATTTATTGAGATACAGCATGGAATAGGCCCTTCTGGCCCTTCGAGCCATGCCACCCAGCAATCCTCCGGTTTAATCCGAGTCTATTCATGGGCCAATTTGCAATGACCAGTTAACCTACCTGCTGGTGGATCTTTGGACTGTGGAAGGAAATCAGAGCATCCAGAGGAAACCCACGTGATCATGTGAGCAATGGCGGGAATTGAAACTGGGGTCGACTGTACTGTAAAGTGTGTGCTAACCGCGACGTACTGTGCTGCCTGTTATCGTACTCTGATAATGTATTTTACTTTGAATTTTGAACTTTGGACTAGTTTTGGCCTTCTTATTGAAGGAAACGTATTCTGGACTTTGACACGGTGCACCAAAATCTTAAAGTTAAGCAGTCACACAGCGCAGAAAGATGTCCATGTCACCCATTAACTCCCCATCTAAAAGGCATAGAACCAAGTACCCAATTATAAGCACTTGGATCTAACCCCTCTCTGCAATTCAGGTATTTCTGTAGATATTACTTAATTGTTATGTGAATACTTGTCACCAGCACACTCTCAGGCAGTGTATTTCAGATTCCAGATCTCCAAATAAGTGATTCATAGACCTTTACAGCTCCAAAAGCAGGCTGTTGGGCTCATCATGTTTGTGATGATCTTTTTGCGCACATAGCTAATTCCATTTTCCTCACACAAGGATTGCTCTTTTTTTGTTCTGAATGTCTGCCTATTTGTCTTCATTTGAAGCACATTTCAGGGTAGCCACCCTCATTACCTCAGAAATGGATTTATTGGGATTTGACGTTTTAAACCAATATTCTTTCAGAAGCCAGGAAAGAGGTAGAATACCTGTTGCTAGATGATCATTTTAATAGGACTTAATAGAACAAAGAGAGTTGGAAATGAGTAGTGATAGTGGTCTACTGACTGAAGAGAGGGAGAGTTAAAAAATGGCACTGCTGCACAAACAGTGCTTTTAACACTACATTCAAATTTTTAGATAAGGGTCAACCAATCATAAAGTTCATATTCAAATAATGTAATACGAGGAGAAACTTACAGATTCATACAAATGTAGTCATGAGGGGACACACTAAACAACTGCATATACACACCATGACCACAAGGAAGCATAGTAACTTGCATATAAGTAATGATGTAAAATACAAACAGACAATTAATTGTTAAACTGCAAAGAAAATAACAGATACAACAGACTGCTTAATTAATATTGTGTACCACTTTCTCTTTTGCATCTTTACCGCCATCCATGAAAATCCTTTAACTTAAGATGTTAAGTTTCTAATCTTCCCCCTTATTTCATCTGTATTTTTGTAATGACAATAATATATTCCTATGTGCTGATCAGCTCTCTAAGTTCATTTATCTTACTAATTGCACTTCATTAAAATGGATGCAGTTTGGCCTTGCATTCTATCCATGTGCTTTATTTTATCCATGCTTGCTCTGTCTACTAGACTAACTTAGTTTTCCTTCAGAATGTGACTGCATCTTCTTATCCCTTCCCCTAACTGATAATTAGATAGATGTTTGGATAATAGGCTTATAACAAGAAATTTCTTTAGCCAAAGTGTGGTGAATCTGTGGAATTAATTGCCACAGGTGGCCATGGAGGTCAAATCACTGGGTATATTTAAAGCAAAGGTTGATAGGTTCTTGATTAGTCAGCATGTCATAGGTTATGGAGAGAAGGCAGGAGAATGGGGTTGAGTGGGATAATAAATCAGCCATGATGGAATGGCAACGGAAGTTCGATGGACTAAATAGCCTAATTCTGTTCCTATGTCTTGTGATTTTATTACACAAGGATAGATGGAATGGATATGCACTTCTTATTAGAAGAACGAGTCATACGAATTTTAGTGGGGATTTGGCACAGACGAATGCTGCAGTGATGTTTTCCATGCTGGAGTGCATAAGATTTCTGAAGTAATGTGGAGTTGAGAGGCCAATCACTAAAATTTGAACTGATGGAAATTTTCTTCACTTGTTGCTGTAAAAATTGGATTTCTTTCCTCTCAAGAGCTGTCTATGCTGATCATTGAGTGGATTCAAGCTGAGGTAGTATTTAGCCAACAAGTAAATTGAGGGCTTGCAGAATTAGGAAGGAAATAGAGTTGAGACCGAAACTCAATTTGGTCCTAATCTAATTGATTGGCAGTACAGGCTTTGGAGCTGAAAAGTCTATTCCTGCTCATACTTATTAAATGCCTATCACTGTTCTGAAATAAGACCATAATATGGAAGCAGAATTAGGCTATTTGGTCCATCAGATCTCCTCTCCATTATATCATGGCTGATTTATGCTTCCTCTTGACCCCATTGCTCTGCTTTCTCCCTGGAACCTTTAATGCCATGATGAATCAAGAAACCCTTCTTCAGCTTTAAATATAACCAATGACTTGGCCTCCACAGCTGTCTATGGCAATGAATTCCATAGATTCACCACCCTTTGGCTCAAGAAGTTCATCTCTGTTCTAAAGGGACATCCTTGTATTCTGAGGCTGTACTATCTGGTCCAAGACTCCCCCACTGTGGGAAACATTCTTCACACATCCACTCTAACTAGGCCTTTCTATCTCGGTTTCAATGCGATCCCCTCTCATTCGCTTGAACTCCAAGTATAGGCTTAGAGCTGTCAAACACTCTTTGTACCCTTTCATTCCGAGGAATGGAACCTTTCATTGCTACAAGCAGAAATTCCCACTTGCTTCAAAAAGGCAACAATTATACTAGTGCCTAAGAAAAATAATGTAGGCTGCCTTAATGACTATCGCCTGGTAGCGCTCACATCGACAGTGATGAAATGCTTTGAGAAGTTAGTCATGACTAGACTGAACTCATGTCTCAGCAAGGACCTGAATCCATTACAATTTGCCTATTGCCACAATAGGTCAGTAGTAGATGCAATCTCAATGGCTCTCCACATGACTTTAGACCACCTGGACAACACAAACCATCTACGTCAGGATGCTGTTCGTTGAGTATAGCTCAGCATTTAATACCATCATTCCGACAATCTGTGTGGTTTGGTGATAACATATCCTCCCCTCTGACAATTAACACTGGCACAGTTCAATGGTATGTGATTAGTCCACTGCTCTACTCTCTATATACACATGACTGTGCGGCTAGGCATAGCTCAAATACCATCTATAAATTTGCTGACAATACAACCGTTGTTGGTATAATCTCAGGTGGCGATGAGAGGGTGCACAGGAGTGAGATATGCCAACTAGTGGATTTGTGCCGCAGCAACAACCTGGCACTCAACGTCAGTAAGCCGAAAGAGCTGATTGTGGACTTCAGGAGGGGTAAGACAAAGGAACATGTACCAATCCTCATAGAGGGATCAGAAGTAGAGAGAGTGAGCAGTTTCAAGTTCCTGGGTGCCAAGATCTCTGAGGATCTAACCTGGTCCCAACATATCGATTCAGTTATAAAGAAGGCTAGACAGCAGCTATACCTTATTAGGAGCTTGAGGAGATTTGGTATGTCAACAAATACGCTCAAAAACTTCTATAGTTGTACCATGGAGAGCACTCTGACAGGCTGCATCACTGTCTGGTAGGGGAGGGGTACTGCACAGGACCGAAAGAAGCTGCAGTTGTAAATCTAGTCAGCTCTATCTTGGGTACCAGCCTACAAAGTACCCAGGTCACCTTCAGGGAGTGGTGTCTCAGAAAGGCAGCTTCCATTATTAAAGACCTCCAGCACCCAGGGCATGCCCTTTTCTCTATGTTACCATCAGGCAGGAGGTACAAAAACCTGAAGGCACACACTCAGCGATTCAGGAACAGTTTCTTCCACTGTACCATCTGATTCCTAAATGGACATTGAATCTTTGGACACTATGTCAATTTTTAAAAATATACAGTATTTCTGTTTTTGCACATTTTAAATCTATTCAATATACATATACTGTAATTGAGATACTTATTTATTGTTTTTATTTGTTTATTATTATTTTTTCTGCTAGATTGTGTATTGCATTGAACTGCTGCTAAGTTAACAAATTTCATGTCACATGGTGATAATAAACCTGATTCTGATTCATTCTTGTGAACCTGCTCTGTCCAATGCCAGCTCATCCAAATCTAATACATGTTCTCCCAGTAGCAAAGGGATGTGGCTTAATAATGTCATCTGTTATAACTGCTGATAAAATTTGAAGAAACAGAGCCAATCCTCAGAGTGTTCAACGTTTTGATTGCTGGTTGAGTCTTTCACAATAGAATCAGAATCAAGTTTAAAAGAAAATTCAGTTAAATAAGTAGTGCAAAAAGAGACGATAAATACTGAAATAGTATTCATAGGTTCATTATCCATTTTGAAATCTGCTGGTGGAGGGTGTGTGTGTGTATTCAGGCTTTGTATAATCTTCTTGATGGTAGCAATAAAAAGAAGGCGTGTCCTGCGTAATGCGGGTCTTTAATAATGGGCGCTGCCTTTTTGAGGCATTGCCTTTTGAAGATGTCCTTGATGCTGGTGAGGCTAGTGCTCATGACAGAGATGAGTAAGTTGGATGAGTTTACAACTTTCTGTAGCTATTTCTGATCCTGTGCAGTGGCCCCTCCTTACCAGATGATGATGCAACCAGTTAGAATGCTCTCCATGATACATCTGTAGAAATTTGTGAGTGTCTTTAGTGACATACCAATTCTCCTCAAACTCCTGCCATTTCTGCAGAACCTGCCGTCTCCAATACCGGTAGGCCCAAACGTCTTCAGGCTGTGACCCTTGCTACCCACCTCAACGGCTCTAACGATTCAGAGCAGATTCAAAATCCGGACTCCACAGCCATCAATGTGGGTTCCAACGTCCTCAGACATTTCCAAAGTACCAATTATGCAATGTCCAAATCCAACTCCAATTCCAGTCTTAACCTCCAGGCCGGGTTTTCACATGCTGCCGCTGGAATCTGCGTCTCCCCTTATCCCACCACCTCTCCGCAATCCTGTTTCTCATAGGTCCCACTTCAAGCTCTTGGGCTGAAGGAGACTCCCATCTTCCTTTCACCCCACCATCACTAAACACCCCAAACCTCCCTTCTCCTCAGACGCTACCAACCACCTTCCCCCCTCCAATCCCATTTCTCATCCCTTCCGGGTTTTTGCCATTTTTTTTTCTGACCTTCCCCTCTCTGAGGCAGAACATTCTGTGCTCAGTAAGGGCCTCACCTTTGTCCCCCTGTGCCCACACCTCAGCGAGTTCCGTGCCCGTCATGATGCTGAGCTTTTTTTCTGCCGCCTCCGTCTCCAAGCCTACTTTTTTGGGGTGAACTCCCCACCCTGCATCAATTACCCCTTCTCCCATCTTCAACCCTCCTCCCTGGACATCTGCCCTGGTCTTCTGCCAGCTCTGGACCTTTTCACTGCCATCTGCCTACGGGACTTCAACCGTCTCAGCTTCAACACTCCTCTCTCCAATTCCAATTTCACCCCTTCTGAACGCTCTGCTCTCCACTCCTTCTGCGCTAATCCTAACCTCACTGTCAAACCCACAGATAAATGGGGTACTGTTGGACGTCTGGAGGTCTGACGTCTACCTTGCTGAGGTCCAACAGCAACTCTCCAATGCTTTTTCTTACTTACCCTCAAACAGGAAGCCACGAAGGAGCATTAAGCCATTGTCTCCCACACCATCATTGGGGACCTGGAGATCTCCCATCACTGCCACAAAACTCATTTGAAGTTTAAAGAGATTTGGTACGTTACCAAAGACGCTCACAAATTTCTACAGATGTACTGTGGAGAGCATTCTTACTGACTGCACCACACTCTGGAATGGGAAAGTACTGCATCGGATTGAAGTAAGCTGCAGAGAGTTATAAACTTGGCTCCATCATGGGCACTAGCCTCTGTAGTATTAGGATGTCTTCAAAGAGTGAGGCCTCAAAAAGGTGGCGTTAAGCATTTGGGGTTCCCATCACCCAGGTCATGCCTGTTCTCTTTGCTACCATCAGGGAGGAGACCCAGAAGCCTGAAGGCACACACTCAATGGTTCAAGGACAGCTTCTTCCCCTCTGCCATTGGACTTCTGAATGGACATTGAACCAGAATCAGAATTAGGTTTATTATCACTGGCATGTGACATGAAATTAGTTAACTTAGTAGCAGCAGCAGTTCAATGCAATATGTAATCTAGAAGGGGGGGGGAACAAACAAGCCCCCCCCATAAATGAATGAATGAATGAATGAATAAATAAATAAATAGATCACGCACATATGTTGAATAGATTAAAAATCATGCAAAAAACAGAACTAATATTTATAAAGTGAGGTAGTGTCCAAGGATTCAATGTCCATTTAAGAATCAGATGGCAGTGGGGAAGAAGCTGTTCCTGAATCGCTGAGTGTGTGCCTTCAGGCTCCTGTACCTCCTACCTGATAGTAACAGTGAGAAAAGAGCGTGTCCTGAGTGCTGGAGGTCCTGAGTAATGGATGCTTCCTTTTTGAGAAACTGCTCCTTGAAGACGTCCTGGATACTCTGTAGGCTAGTACCCAAGATGGAGCGGACTAAATGTGCAACCCTCTACAGTTTCTTTCAGTCCTATGCAGTAGCGCCCCTACCCCCATACCAGACAGTGAGCCTGTCAGAATGCTACACACACACACACACACACACACACACAAACACACACATATATATATATCTATCTATAGGAGTTTTTGAGTATATTTTGTTGACATACCAAATCTCTTCAAACTCTTAATAAAGTATAGCCGCTGTCTTGCCTTCTTTATAACTGAATTGCTATGTTGGGACCAGGTTATGTCCTCAGAGATCTTGACACCCAGGAACTTAAAACTGCTCACTCTCTCCACTTCTGATCCCTCTTTGAGGATTGATATGTGTTCCTTTGTCTTACCCTTCCTGAAGTCCACAATCAGCTCTTTCGTCTTACTGACGTTGAGTGCCAGGTTGTTGCTGCGGCACCACTCCACTAGATGACATAACTCACTACTGTGCGCCTTCTCGTCACCACTTGGGATTCTACCAATGTTGGTTGTATCATCAGCAAATTTATAGATGGTATTTGAGCAATGCTTAGCCACATGTTATAGAGAAAGTAGAGCAGTGGGCTAAGCATGCACCAGAGGTGCACCAGTGTTGATCATTAGCGAGGAGGAGATGTTATCACTAATCCGCACAGATTGTGGTCTTCTGGTTAGAAAGTTGAGGATTCAATTGCCGAGGGAGGTAAAGAGGCCCAGGATCTGCAACTTCTCAATCACGATTGTGGGAATGACAGTATTAATGCTGAGCGATAGTCGATGAACAGCATCCTGACATAGAACTCATGAACACTACCTCACTAATCTTTTATTTCTATTTTTTGCTCTAGTTATTTAACTATTTAATATATGTATTACTGTAATTCAGCTTTCTAAAAATGATTTTGGTGTATAGCAGCTTAGGTTTTGGCTTGTTGATTAGAACAGAGGGCATGATTGTGTTGAACGCTTAGCTGTGTTCAGTAAACATGTAATATATAAGCTGCTGTACCCTCTGCTTGAAGAGCACATTGTCTTTCACCAGTGGTGTGTGTAAGGCACCAGAGGGTTGCCTCTTCTTCGGTGACATTCTGCTAGTGTGATCCAGAAAAGTGGGCTATGTATTTAGGAAGGCATATCCTTCATAATGTGGTTTGTGGACTTACTGCTATATTAATGCCACGCAGCATTGTATATTGAATAGTTACTTCATTCTGCCAGATTAAAAGGTATACTTTTTTGTTGTTTGTAGTTTTTTTGTATGCATTTGGATGTGCTTTCAACCTCAGGTACATGCATTGCTGATCAAAGCTGAGTACTGTTCTATGCCTTGAATTGTAATATGCCAGCTCATAAATCATTCATTTCTATTATGGATAAATAGTCAGCTATTCATTTCCTTTCTTTTGAAGCTCGATGGATTAAATGGTTTTGAGTTTCATCTGTACAAAATTGCTTTAATATATTTTTGTGCTCCTAACAGACTGAGGCATTAAGGTGAAAGCAATATAAGCATCTTGCTGCTTGTTTTTGTTTTAATAGTCGTGATTTGTGTTCTTGTTTTATCAAATCAATCACTGCTCATTCATCAGATTTTAGTTCAGTGTCACTGATAGATTTTATAACTTAATGAACTTTTTTTTAAAAAAAAGTGAAATCTTGCAATTTGCCAGCAGAAGATTTCTATTTTCTTTTACATTGGTTAGTAATTGAAATTACCTTTTCCCTCAACTAAATAGTTTTAAAAGAAATGAGATGTGTCCTATTACTGATGCTAGCAGTCTTGTGCTACACTTGGATGATTAAAAATAATTTCCTTCAGAAACTAAATGTATGTTCATATTGGCAACTGTTTATAAGGTCATTTAATGTTGGCTTCTCTTGTTGTGTGATGGCTGCATTTGAGCTTCTTTGATTATCAACAGTTTACAATAATTTTATATTTTTGCTTCAGCTCAGTCCTGGCAGTGATTGTCCTTATCTCATAATCAGAGTGGAAATGACCTACTTGCGTTATGAACACGATGTTGTGTGCATGTAATTGGAGTTTATTACTAAAGAAGATTTCTCCCTTTGAAAAGATAAAAAGTGCTGTGAAAAGTAGTCAGTCATAAACACAAGAGATTCTGTAGATGCTGAAAATCCAGAGCAAAACATATAAACTGCTGCAGGAACTCAACAGGTCAGGCAGCATCAATGAAAGGTATAAACCAGGGGTCAGCAACCTTTACCACTGAAAGAGCCACTTGGACCCGTTTCCCACAGAAAAGAAAACACTGGGAGCCGCAAAACCCGTTTGACATTTAAAATGAAATAACACTGCATACAACGTTTTTTTTGCCTTTATGCTATGTATAAACAAACTATAATGTGTTGCATTTATGAAATTGATGAACTCCTGCAGAGAAAACGAAATTACATTTCTGCATGCAACAAAAACATTTTGAACTCCGAAAAAAAGACGTTGGGTTGAAAGTTACTTTTAAGTAAAATATTCAATGTCTATTTGAGTCCTTCTTGTATTTATGAAAAACGCCGAACTTAAATTTTCCGCCAGCAGCAAACCAAAAATAACGTCAGCCAGCTGTCATCCTGAAAAATGAAAGGACTATTTCACTGAACAATGAAAAAATATGAATATAAGTAAAATAATAGGCAATTAAAATATTTATCATACTTGGTTAATGGGATTTCTGCTCCTGGACCTCAGCGCACAGCGTCTGCACATCAGGGCTGTATGATGTCACCTTCATCTTTACACAGGATCGCAAGCTGTCATCTGTGAGGTTTTCAATATCACTCCATTTGTGTTTCTGAGCAAGAACGGCCTTCTGACGGGCAACATCTTCAAGGTCTGCTGTCAAGCGTCTAAACTTGGACACCCATATGTCTTTGTCGGCTATGTCGGCCAGTTCCATCTCAAGATCAGGTTGACTCACACCTGCCAATGCAGTCGTATTCAGTAGGGAAGGATCGATGCTTAAGGGAGTGACCGGGAAGGATAATGTGTTTTTTTCCTCTCTGAACTCACAGAAGCGTTTCCCAAACGATGTTTGCATTGCGATGATTGCAGAATGTAAATACTCCGAAATTATCATGTCGTGACCTTGTTTGAACTCTCTCAAATTGGGGAAGTGAGACAAAGTGCCTTTCTGTAAATCTCTGGCAAGCACTGTCAACTTGCGCTCGAATGCCAAAACATCCTCCAACATGTGCAGGGCTGTACGTCCTTTCCCCTGAAGAGCTGTGTTCAGCGTGTTCAGGTGCGCTGTCATGTCTACCATGAAGTGTAGCTTTTCCAGCCACTCTGGCTGTTCCAGCTCAGGAAAGGTGAGCCCTTTGCTGCCCAGGAAAGTTTTCACTTCTTCCAGACACGCGACAAAGCGTTTCAGCACCTTCCGTCTGGACAGCCAGCGATAAAAACACGTTGTAGCGGTGTCAGTAAACTGCAGTCAAAGATAGCTTTATTCGAACTAAACAGCCTTGCTTTTCAGCTTCCCTCAACCCAGCCCCCATGGACGCAGATGCTGCAAAAGACGCGTACTCACAAACCCCCGTAGGCTATCTCCCTTAGCCGGAATGCTGGCTAATTGTGAGCCGTTTCGGATGTGGCAGGAAATGTGTCGCTACACTTAGGTTGTACAAGATCACCATAATTACATTTCAAAAGCTAACAAACTAACATAAAATACATTTTAATTAAATACTGACCAATTATTTCCCAAAGCCACAGGGAGCCGCAGCACAGAGGTGAAAGAGCCACAAATGGCTCGGGAGCCGCAGGTTGCTGACCCCCGGTATAAACAGTCATAAGAGATTGTGCAGATATTGGAAATCCAAAGTAACACACAAAATGCTGAAGAAACTCAGAAGATCAGGCAGCATCTATGGAGAGGAATAAACAATTGATGTTTTAGGCCACGACTCTTCATCAAGACTGGAAAGAAAAGGAGGAAGAAGCCAGGCTAAGAAGATGGGAGAGAGGAAGGAGTACAAGCTGGAAGGTGATAGGTGAAACAATGTGAGAGGTAATGTGGGTGGCTGCGGGGGGGTGGGGGATGAAGTCAGAAGCTGGAAGGTGATGGGTAGAATAGGTAAAGGATGAAGAGGAAGGAACATGATAGGAGAGGACAGTGGACCATGGGAGAAATGGAAGGAGGAGGGTCACTGAGGGAGGTGATAGTCAGGTGAGGAGAAGTGGTAAGAAGAGAGCCAGAATAGGGAATGGAAGAATAGAGAAGGGGGAGGGAAAAATTACTGGAAGTTAGAGAAATCAGTATTTATCCTATCATATAGTTGCTTTACAGAATGGAAATGGACACTTTGGCCAACCAAGCTCAAGTTGACTATTTAGCACCCATTTACACTGATTCCTTTTTATTCTCCCTACATTTCCATAGACTCCTGCTGGATTCTACCATTCACCTTTACTTCAGGAGAAATGTGCAGTAACCAATTAACCTACCAACTTGGAGACACATGAAGCTGTAGATACTAGAAATGCTGAGTGATGTATAACTTGCCGGTGAAACTCAGCATTAATATTTCAGGTTGAGACCCTTTGTCCAATCTGGAAGAGGAGTCCTGAACCAAAAGATAGACTGTCCATTCCTCTCATAGATGCTGCCTGACCTGTTGAGTTCTCCCAGTGTTTTATGTGTCGCAACCCATCAACTTGAATGTGATGTGGGTGGAAACTTTGACAAACTTCTATAGATGTGTAGTGGAGAGTGTATTGACTGGCTACGTCACAGGCCAGTATGGAAATACCAGTGTTTTGAACCCAAAATCTAACAAAAGGTGGTGTATTCGGCCAGATACCCATGGGTAAAGCCCTCGCAACCATTGAGCACATCTACATGAAATGCTGTCTTAGGAAAGCAGCATCCATCATCTGGGGTTCCCACCATCCAGGGCATGCTCTTTTCTTGCTGCTGCCATTAGGTAGAAGGTACATGAGCCTCAAGAGTTGCACTACCAGGTTCAAGAACAGTTGCTACCCTTCAACCATCAGGCTCTTGAACAAAACGGGATAACTACACTCAATTGTCCATCCATTGAGATGTTCCCACAACCAATGATCTCACTTTCAAGGATTCTTTATCTCATTGTTTTATGTTTTTGTTATTTATTGCTATTTATTTATATTTGTATTTGCACAGTTTGTTATCTTCTGCTCTCTGGGTGATCTTTCACTGATCCTGTTACAGTTACTATTTTATAGATTTGCTGAATATGCCCATAGGAAAGTGAATATCAGGGTTGTATATGGTGACATTTGTGTACTTTGAGTTAACTGGAGCACCTTTAAGAAATGTATGTAGTCACAGGGTGAACGTGCAAACTCCACACAGACAGCCACCTAGGTTAGGACTGAAAGCTGCCTCTGGAAATGTGAGGGAAAAGCTCCAATAGCTGTGCCATTGTGACACAGTATGGAATATCTAGTTTGGTGACCATAACAGCCTTGTAAGAAAAAATTAAAATCATGAATAGATCCCATTTTCTTAACAATGTGAGAAGTTCTAAATCAGAACAATAATACTTAACAATACTTTTCCTTCTTGTTTTTCTGTTGCTGAATATGCTTGAAAGGCCTTGTGTCACAGTAAACACATTAATACTATCCTCAAAGTTGAATGCAGAACTGTAACAAGCTGCCAAAAAGCCATCCTTGCATTATTTGGTTGAGTAGTCTCTAACGTCAAATGGAAAGTAGTCTGTGATAATGTGCAGGAGTCAGCTGACAGTCAGACACAGTACGGATATCAGTGAACACCCCATTGCCATTCATTGCAACACTGCTTCTCGCCGCATTTTCGTATCACTAACAGTGTTGATGGAAACAGAATGACTGTCTGTCAAATAGAATCTGTAAACTAGAGGACATAACCATTGAAGGAGGCACAGTAGTATATGGGTTAGTGCATTCCTTTACTGCACCAGGCAGTGATCAGAAGATTGTGGTTCAATTTCGCTGTCTTTGAGGAGTTAGTTAATTCTCCCTGTGACCGTGTTGATTTCCTCTGGGTGCTCCATTTTCCTCCCACATTCCAAATATGTACAGGTTAGGGTTAGTGAGGTATGTACATGCTGTGTTGGTGCCAGAAGCATGGCGATACTTACGGGCTTATAACCGACGCCTTTTCAGACTGTATTGATCATTGAATTGTGGACATGCCTTGTTGGCACCAGAGCCATGATGGCACTTACAGGCTGGCCAGTGGAATCCTCGCTGATTTGATTTAATGCAAATATTGCATTTCAATGTATGTTTTGACTTGTATGTGACAAATTAAGGTATTCTTTATCTTGAAGGGATGCACAGTGGAACTACTCCAATTAAGTATTTGCCATAAGACTGCAGTTGAAACGGCATGTTTGGCCCAGTTTGATCAGATTAAGTGTGGGAATCAGTAGATGCAACCCTCTCAAGCCAGCATGGCTTTTTACAATTAACTGCATCAGTATCTTGTTCAACCCACAGGATGCATTTCCAGGATCAAGAGCTCTAATAGAAACACTAAAAGTCGTCAGTATAGCATATTATATTGTAAGATGTGTTATTCTGCTAGGAACCTGGCCAAACTCCTGCCCTCTGAGCATTCCTGCAGAGATGTTGTGGAGAGCAATTTGGGGTGAGTGTATTGGAGGCCTTCTGCGGAGGTTCGGGACTCAGGGCAGCATCTTGACTGGTACGATGCATGCAAGTCATACTTGGAGATTGGCAGCAGCTGTTGCACATGTTAACAGGGTGCTGGAATTCTACAGGTTTCTCTTGTTGGGCATGGTTAAAGCTGCTGGTCTGAGGAGGAATTTCTTTAGCCAGAGGGTAGTGGATCTGTGGAATTCATTGCCACAGACAGCTGTGGAGGCCAAGTCATTAGATATGCAGTGGATTCAGATTAATTGGGCCATCAGTTAATTGGGGCAATGACTTACTTGGGACAACTCTTAAAGAAGAAAAACTAATGAGAAAAATACCTGGGATTCTTTTTGTCTACTTGGGACACTATGCCACTTAATTGGGGCAGGAGACTGTTGCCAAACAATTTCTTGCTAGCTTCAGTTGTGTGCACATGTGTGACTGTTAGACACTCCACAGTAGTTACAGTGAAAGATTTTTAAATACTGTCAGTTGCATGTATTTGGTGTTCAAAAAGCAGTGACTTGATATAGATAGTTGAGAAATGAGCACTAAAGCAATTCAGAACTGTTTTGCACACTGCAGTTTCAAGCATTCAGGCTTGTAGATGCCAGCTCGGAGTAAAAGTGAAACAATTTCACTCCTTCAAGTGAGGAACTATGAAGAATTTGAAGGTATCGACAATCTTCTTGAATGTTACAATGAAGAAGAAGATTTGGAGGATGCAGTTGTCGAAAACATTGTATGAAGGTAGCCATTATCTGCTGTAGATGTCTGTGCTGACTTTGTTCATTTACAGTCAATCAAAAGAACACAGCAGCCCACTTAAGCAGAGTCTACTACATTTGGAGTGGAAGTTGATAGGTTCTCGCTTAGTTTGTGAGCTCTTTGTAATTACCTGGCTTTCTGCAATAGTAACTCATAAAATGTGGTCTGATCTTCATTTAAGTCGCAATAATAGATACACACAATCTGCTTGAACTAATAGCACACAAACAACTGTACTACGTCCTGTCAATACTGAGTACACCATTTAAACAATTGTAGTCTAAGTTAAAAAAAGTACGTGAACCTCTAGGGTTCTACCTAGAAGCTATTTGGAGTCAGGTGTTCCAATCCATGAAATGAGATTGGAGATGTGGGTTATATAAAAAGGACACACAAATTCAGGTACTGTCAGCCTGTCCTTCTCAAGAAAGATCTGTTTATGTGCACCATGCCTTGATCAAAACAACTTTCAGAGGACCTTAGAAGAATTGTAGAGATGCATGAAGCCAGAAAAGGCTACATGAGCATTTCTAAAGACCTGAGTGTTCATCAGTCCACGGTAAGAGAAATTTCTACAAGTGGCAGAAATTCTGTACTGTTGCCCCTCCCTAGGACTGGGCATCTTGCAAAGATTACACCAAGAACACAATATGCAATGCTGAAAGAGGAGAGAAAGTGTGATTGAGAAACCGTTGCAGCAAGAAGAGGGGGAGCACAGGGCTCATGAGAGCACTGAGTGCTGGGAAGCAGCTGAGGTGAGCGTGCTTTAAAAAGGTGCGCGCAGTGGGTACTCGGGACAGCGTGATCAAGAAACCATTGCAGCAGGAAGAGGAGGAGCAAAGGGCTCGTGAGATAATTAGCAGGGACAAATAAAAAGACAAGTAACTGAAGAGCAATGGCCAGTGGTGTGAGTGGTGCAGGGTAGGAGTGGAGCTTTGAGGCTTTGACTCGAGAAGCTTCGGCGAGCAGAGGCTGAGGATGAGCTTGCTCCAAGTGAGGTATGGCCGGGTAAGTTCATCTAAATAATTTAATTAACTTAGGAGTAGGTAATGGAGGCAGCAGTTAGGGCAATTGAGTGCTCCGTATGCAGGATGTGGGAAGTCAGGAACAGCACACTTGTCCCTGATGACTACACCTGGAAAAGGTGCATCCAGCTGCAGCTCCTGACAAACCGAGTTAGGGAGCTGGAGCTGGATGAACTTCAGATCATTCGTGAGGCAAAGGCAGAAATAGATGGGAGTTTCAGGGAGATAGTCACTCCTAAAAGTCAGGAAGCAGGTAGCTGGGTGACTGTCAGGAGAGGGAAGGGGAATAGACAGGAAGAGCAGAACAACCCTGTGGCTGTTCCCATCAACAATAAGTATACTGTTTTGGATACTGTTGGTGGGGGGCGACCTACCATGGACAAGTTGTAGTGGTCGCATCTCTGGCACCAAGACTGGACACTCAGCTCAGAAAGGAAGGAGGGAAAAGAGGAGAGCAGTAGTGATAGGGGATTCAATAGTTAGAGGGACAGATAAGAGGTTCTGTGGGAGAGATTGAGAATCTCGAATGGTCTGTTACCTCCCTGGTGCCACGGTCTGTGATACCTTGAATCAAGTTCTTGATATTCTCAGCGGGAAGGGTGAGCAGCCAGATGTCATGGTCCATGTAGGGACCAATGAAGTGAATAGACAGAAGGAGGTCCTGCAAAGAGAGTTTAGAGAGTTAGGTGCAAAGTTGGACAGGACCTCCAGCAATCTCAGGATTGCTCCCCATGCCATGTGCAAGTAAGGCTAGAAATAGGAAGATAATGCAGCTAAATATGTGGCTAAGGAGATGGTGCAGGAGGGAGGGCATCATGTTTCTGGACAATTGGGCTTTGTTCGAGGGAAGCTGGGACCTGTTCTGTCAGGACGATTTGCACCTGAACTGGAAGGGGACTAACATCCTTGCAGGTAGGTTAGCTAGTGCTGCTCCAGGGGGTTTAAACTAAATTTGCAGGGGGAGGGGAACCAGAGTGTTAGCAGATGGAGGTGGAGGAGGATAAAGGTCATGTGAGGACTGCTTTTGTGGACAGAAATCAAAGGTTTGTATGTGATACAAATGTTCTCAGGTGACAAACTGAAGAGACTGGGGAAGAGGCATCTGGCTGTCAAACAAAGAAAGATAGGAGACAGTGTGTGAGGGACGATAGGCAGATGATAGAGAAGGGATGTGCTCAGACCGAAGGTTTGAGATGTATCTATTTTAATGCAAGGGGTGTTGTGAACAAAGTGGATGAGCTTAGAGCATGGATCAGTATGATGTGGTGGCCATTACAGAGACTTGGATGGCTCAGGGACAGGAATGATTACTTCAAGTGCCGGGTTTTAGATGTTTCAGAAAAGACAGGGAGGGAGGCAAAAGAGGTGGGGGTGTGGCACTGTTGATCAGAGATAGTGTCACGGCTGCAGAAAAGGTGGACGTCATGGAGGGATTGTCTACGGAGTCTCTGTGGGTGGAGGTTAGGAACAGGAAGGGGTCAATAACTTTACTGGGTGTTTTTTGTAGGCTGCCCAATAGTAACAATAGATATCGAGGAGCAAATAGGGAAACAGATCCTGGAAAAGTGTAATAATAACAGAGTTGTCGTGATGGGAGATTTTAATTTCCCAAATATTGATTGTCATCTCCCTAGAGTGAGGGTTTAGTTGGGGTGGAGTTTGTTAGGTGTGTTCAGGAAGGTTTCTTGACACAGTCTGTAGATAAGCCTATAAGAGGAGAAGCTGTACTTGATTTGGTATTGGGAAATGAACCTGGTCAGGTGTCAGATCTCTCAGTGGGAGAGCATTTTGGAGATAGTGATCATAATTCTATCTCCTTTACAATAGCATTGGAGAGAGATAGGAACAGACAAGTTAGAAAAGCGTTTAATTGGAGTGAGGGGAATTATGAGGCTATCAGGCAGGAAATTGGAAGCTTAAATTGGAAAAGGCTCTTGGTGATAATAGTGATGGCTTGCAGCAGATTTAAAAGCTTGAGCATGTAGATACTAAGAAAGAGGATGTGCTGGAGCTTTTGGAAAGCATCAAGTTGCATAAGTCGCCGTGCCTCGATGAGATGTACCCCAGGCTACTTTGGGAGGCGAGGGAGGAGATTGCTGAGCCTCTGGCGATGATCTTTGCATCATCCATAGGGACAGGAGAGGTTCCAGAAGATTGGAGGGTTGTGAATGTTGTTCCTTTATTCCAGAAAGGGAGTAGAGATAGACCAGGAAATTATAGACCTGTGAGTCTTACCTCAGTGGTTGGTAAGTTGATGGAGAAGATCCTGAGAGGCAGGATTTATGAACATTTGGAGAGGTATAATATGATGAGGAATAGTCAGCAAGGCTTTGTCAAGGGCAGATTGTGCCTTACAAGCCTGATTGAATTTTTTGGGGATGTGACTAAACATATTGATGAAGGAAGAGTAGTAGATGTAGTGTATATGGATTTCCGCAAGGCATTTGATAAGGTACCCCACAGAAACATAGAAAACCTGCAGCAGAATACAGGTCCTTCAGCCCACAAAGCTGTGCCGAACATGTCTCTACCTCAGAAATTACTAGGCTTACCTATAGCCCTGTAGTTTTCTAAGCTCCATGTACCTATCCAAAAGTCTCTTAAAAGACCCTATCATGCAAGGCTTATTGTGAAAGTAAGGAAGCATGGGATCCAAGGGGACATTGCTTTGTGGATCGAGAACTGGCTTGCCCACAGAAGGTAAAGAGTGGTTGTAGATGGGTCATCTTCTGCATGGAGGTTGGTCACCAGTGGAGTGCCTCAGGGATCTGTTCTGGGACCCTTACTCTTCATAATTTTTATAAATGACCTGGATGAGGAAGTGGAGGGATGGGTTAGTAAGTTTGCTGATGACACAAAGGTTGGAGGTGTTGTGGATAGTGTGGAGGGCTGTCAGAGATTGCAGCGGGACATTGATAGGATGCAAAACTGGGCTGAGAATTGGCAGATGGAGTTCAATCCAGATAAGTGTGAAGTGGTTCATTTTGGTAGGTCAAATATGATGGCAGAATATAGTATTAATGGTAAAACTCTTGCGAGTATGGAGGATCAGAGGGATCTTGGGGTCTGAGTCCATAGAACCCTCAAAGCAGCTGTGCAGGTTGACTCAGTGGTTAAGATAGTGTAAGATGTGTTGGCTTTCATCAATGGTGGAGTTGAATTTAGGAGCCGAGAGGTAATTTTGCAGCTATATAGGACCCTGGTCAGACCCCACTTGCAGTACTGTGCTCAGTTTTGGTCACATCATGACAGTAAGGATGTGGAAGCCATAGAAAGGGTGCAGAGGAGATTTTCAAGGATGTTCCCTGGATTGGGGAGCATGTCTTTATGAGGATAGGTTGAGTGAACTCAGCCTTTTCTCCTTGGAGTGACGGAGGATGAGAAGTGACCTGATAGAGGTGTATAAGATGCTGAGAGGTATTGATCGTGCGGATAGTAAGGGGCTTTTTCCCAGTGCTGAAATGGTTGCCACAAGAGGACACGGGTTTAAGGTGCTGGGGAGTAGGTACAGAGGAGATGTCAGGGGTAAGTTTTTTACTCAGAGAGTGGTGAGTGCATGGAATGGGCTGCTGGTGACAGTGGTGGAGGCAGATATGATGGGATCTTTTGTGAGACTTTTGGATAGCTACATGGAGTTTAGAAAAATAGAGGGCTATGGGTATTTTTTAAGCGTGTCACACCAGACAGTCAGCCATTCTTGTCTGGCGCATGGTGTCAGGATTTGTCTCCTTTCGGATTAACTGGGTCACAATATGAATGTTCCTGACTTGACCCTTGTATTTGTTTTTATGAGACCGAGTGGCTAGCTCGATGCTCAACCCAGCATGGATGGAAAGCGTGCTTGGGAGTTGTCCGACTTGGATTCGGACTCTGGAGCGAGTCCGATGCTGATGCCATTGAGCCACCAACCAGCCAAGGGCTATGGGTAACCCTGGGTAATTTCTAGAGTAAGTGCATGTTCGGCACAGCCTTGTGGGCTGAAGGGCCTGTATTGTGCTGTAGATTTTATATGTTACTAAATCTCTAGAACTTTCTAAAGTCTTTGTTCATGTGTCCACTCTAAGAAAAACGCTGAACAAGAATCAGAATCAGATTTAATATCACTGGTGTATGTTGTGAAATTTGTTGACTTTTTACAGCAGCTGTACAATGAAATACATGATAAATAAATATAGTGAAAAATAAACTGAATTACGTTAAGTATATCTATGTCTATTAAATAGTTAAGTTAAAATAAGTAGTGAAAAATAATAGAAATGAAAAAGTAGAGGTAATAGGTTCAATGTCCATTTTGAAATCAGATTGCAGAAGGGAAGAAGCTTTTCCTGAATTGCTGAGTGTGTGCCTTCAGGGTTCTATACCTCCTTCCCGACAGTAACAGTGTGACGAGGGCATATCCTAGATGGTGGGGATCTTTAATGATGGATGCTGCTCCTTGGAGATGCCTTCGATACTATGGAGGCTGGTACCCATGACCAAACTGACTTATTTTACAAGTTTATGCAAGAATGGTGTTCTTAGAAGGACATCACGGAGAAATCCACAGGTCTCCAAAATAAAAACATTGCTGTATTCCTCAAGTTTGCGAAAGACCGTGGTTTCACGGTGCTTCTGGGACAGCATTCTGTGGACAGATGAGACAAAAGTTGAACTTTTCGCCAGAAATGTACACTGCTATGTTTGGAAGAAAAAGGGTACTGCACATCAACACCAAAACCTCATCCTAGCTGTCTGTGAAGCATGGTGGAAGGAGCATTATGGTTTGGGGCTGCTTTGGTGCTTCAGGGCCTGGAGAGCTTTTAATTGTTGCGTGAACAAATTGTATCAAGACATTTGACAGGAGAATGTCAGGGTAGCAGCCTGAAGTTTAATAGAAATTGGATGGTGCAACAAGCAATGATCCAAAACATAAGAGTAAATCAGTAACAGAATGGTTTTAAAAGAAGAACATTTGTGTTTTGGAATGGCCAAGTCAAAATCCAGACCTTAACCCCATTGCAATGCTCTGGAATGACCTGAAGAGAGCTGTTCATGCAAGGTACCCCAGAAATGTTGATGGACTAAACCAGTTTTGTATAGAGGAATGGTGTAAAATTCTTCCTCGCCGTTGTACAATTCTAATCAGCAGCTGCAGGAAACATTTCATGGAGGTTATTGCTGCTAAAGGATGTTCAACCAGTTATTAAATACAAGGTTGCAGTCTTTATAATGAAATGGTCTTCAGATTAGCCGGAATGTTTAACATGTTGTTTTTAAGTTTTGACCATTGCCAACCTTTGACAGCTCATCTGGATATTCACTGGATGTGAAAAATGTATCACTTCAGATTTTTAAAATCTCTATCCTCTCACGGTAAAAATGTGAACTCCAATTCAAGAAACCCCTGCCCTGAGAGATTCTGACTGTCAGTCCTATCAAGGCCTCTCTTAATTTTATTGACCTCTATCAGGTATTCCCCTCAGCTGCTTAGATTCCATGAGAAGAAACTCGCCTACCAGATCTATCCTGGAAAATATTCAGATTTATTTATCACATGTACATCAAAGCATTGTTAACAAGCAGCACATTTAAGGATGTGCTGGGTGCAGCCTTTAAGTGACACCACATAATCTGGTGCCAACTCTATTCCATTATAGTTCTCTTTTTCAGGCAGTGAACAAGACCAAAGGCAACAACCTCCAGATGCTTCATGAAACTACTTTCACTTCTTTTTCTTTCAAATGTGCTTCTGCTCTGTTGGAGCCTGTGATTTACATTTTGGTGGTGTGTTTTCTGGTCGATTGAGCGGTCTGGCACTTTTCTGTCTTCAAGAGTGAGGCCAAAAAGCCTGAAAATGGGCTGCGAGCCCATGATCAACACCATTTCTTGCTGATCTAAAGTGCCGAGAAAAATTGAAATCATTGAGGCAAGTGCAGAAGGCGAAGTGGTGTTCAGCGCAGATAGTGATCACTGACTGAACTGGAGATGCCTGGACTCATTGGTCTTTGTTTTATATCATGTGTTTTTTGCTTATTTTTTTGTTCATGTTTGTGTGATCTTTGTTTTGTGCATGGGGAGAGTTGATATTTTTCTTTGAACAGGTTCCATGGTTTTCTTTGTTAATGGCTGGCTGTGGTAAAGACGAATCTCAGGGTTGTGTACTGCATACATACGTTGATAACATACATTGAAACTATGTGAGAAATGCATAAGTATTGAGGATGCACATTTTTCTGAAGTGGATTTCAGAACAGTATTAACTTTTGATTTGAATCAGACCATATTTTCATGTTTTAATTGTAAACATTTCTTCATTTGGCTTTCTGCACAGTAAATGCTAGAATATCCATTTCATCTTCCTTGTGTATAAAAAGTTTGTTTGATCAGCTGTTACTCAAATTTTAAATGAAGACATAATTACTGGTGAACAGTCTCTCTGACCCTTAATAAAAGGTAAGGTGAGTATGGAGTCTCATTCGCTCAAAGTAACATCTGGAAATCTTGTAATTTTTAGCTGTTGCTAATTATTCACTTTTATATTAATTAGTGTATAATTCTGAAGAGGTTGCAGCCATTTGAGAGGTTTGCAGGCTGTGTGGCTGGACTAATGTCAGATTGTTGTTGGGAAATTGTTGGTGAAATTCAGTTAGATTCATTTCCGTGGCAACCTGGAACTTGGTGACATACATGCAATTAAGTGCTGGCTGTTACTGTGGTGTGGAGGTTGTGGGAAAGCACATACTTTAAATATTACAGTATAGAGAGATCATTTAGCCATTTGAGTCTGTCGTCATACTGTGTGCATAGAAACTTTTCAGTCTGCTCTTCCTCTGAAACTCTTTGGAAATATTTCCTCATACCGATCCAGTTTTCTACTGAAATCCTCTCTTGGCTGTTCCTAGTATTTATACAAGCAGAGAGTTCCACATCAATAAAACACTTCGCATTTTAAAAACAAAATAAAAGCTTTTTTCAGAATCCCACCTGTTATTGTCTGTCCAATAAATTAAATCTAACTCCTAGTCCTTGAACCGACTGCTAATAGGAACCATTCTGTGAATTTAACCTACATAATTTCAACATAGTCTGTTACACCCCTATGAAATGGCTTGATGAAGTGTCTTGGCCTGAAATGTCGACTCTTTGTTTCTCTCCATAGATGCTGAATTCCTCCAACGTTTTGTGTGTGTTGCTCTGGGTTTCCAGCATCTGCAGAATCTCTCGTATTTATGAGAATTCCTTTGCTACAAGGAGAGCAACATTGGTCTTCTAGGTCTAGCGTATAGATACTGAAATCTGGAGCAACAAACATTCTGGCAGAGGAGTCATCAGCAGTTTCCCAGTTTAATCTTGTTGCTGAAATCCCTCATTCTTGATCAAACATTCTAAATCTCTTCCAACCCACCCTTGTTGTCTGTTACTACCCTCCTTACTGTCGACCACATCAGCAAATGTTGTCATCTGGGAATTTTGAAATCGATCTCTCATATACTATTCTAAGCTTTTAATTTACTGAATCACACTGACCCTTGGGGAAATACCACTACAACCATTCTTTAGTCTAGACAACAGCTACTTACCACAACTCTGCGCCTTCTGCCTTGGAGACAGTTTTTTATTCATGCTGCTACTGACCCTATCACTTTGTGGGATTCCATTTTGCTAACCATTTTCCTATGTCGGGTTGTGTTAAAAGGTTTTTGGAAATCCATGCCTTTGACAGCATCTTTAATAAAATGTCAATGAAATGGTTGGTATTAACTTGCTTTTCCTTGTTCAGCTGAGTTCGGTCACTCCCTTACAGTGTATGTGAATTTAAATCCACTGTGTTCCTTCCTCTCTACTACTGTCCTATGTAGGTTTGCTCTCCTTTTGTTCACCTTTTCAATTCCTTCCTTTTCCCCCGCCCCCCCAAACTACTTTCTGTTACCTGTTCCATATGAAACCATCTGCCCTTCAACCTTCAATCTGCCTCTACTTATCATTTTCCATGAGACCAAGAAGCATAAGAGCAGAATTAGGCCCTTCAGTTCATCGAGTCTGCTCTGCTATTCCATCGTGGCTGATTTATTATCCCTCTCAACCCCAGTTTTCTCTCTTCTCCCCATAAGCTGTGATGCTCTTATTATTCAAGAGCCTATCAACCACTTCTTTAAATATATTCAATGACTCGGCCTCCACAGCCGTCTGTGGCAATGAATTGTACAGATTCACCACCCTTCGCCTTTGGCTTTTCATGTCTCTGACTTCTCCCCACCCCGTTTCCTCTCTCTTAGCCTGGCTTCACCTGCTTCATTTTGCAATTTCTTCTCTTTCCACCAGATTCCTACCAGCCTCTGTCTGAGAAGTCCTCTCCTTTTCTTTCATCTGCCTCCATCTGCCAATCATCCACCTCACCTGATTCCACCAATCACCCACCGGCTCCTGCCTCACTCACCACTTTATATTGTCTGTCTTCCCTCTACACTCTCAGTCCTGATGCAGGGTCTTATCCCAAAACATCAACCTTCCCTTGGCCTCCACAGATGCTGTCTGACTCCCTTTTGTTTTAAAGGTTAGGAGTGTACTGAGTTTTGGGTATTTGCCTTTCTTGGTAATAACCTCCTGGATAATTGAAGAATACAGTGAACTTTTCCAAGCTGAATTGCATTGAATTGTTACTCACTTAAAAAATAATTGCAAGGATCTTGAGAATTATTTAATTCAATCCAAGTTTAATTGGCATTCAACCATACATGAAACTCATGAATACAGCTAAACAGGGCAGCGTTACTATGGGGTGAAAGATGACACATCACCAACAGTTACACGCAAAAACACATTCACGGAATAAAAGACATCCTCCCCCTGCCCCAGTGACACCACAGCTTGATGCCCAGACCTCACACATACAAGTCAACAAGCCCGTACTGAATATCAACAAAATACAATGACACAGAATAAGCATGTATATAGTCTAGACCTTCCAGCTCACTGATATCATCTGTTGAGCTGCCCGTGATCTTCCCTAGGTGACACTGTGACTTTGAGGCCCAGTCCTCGCATATACAACTAGATATAGAATATGCAGAATATGTATCTATTTAGTCTGGACCTCCCAACACTATCCCCCCCCCAAAGGTATTGCTGACCAGGCTGAATGTATTGCAACTTTAACTGTATTTTTAGAAATAACATTCAGCATATCATCTCACAACCGAAATGCGCATTTTGACTGTAAATGGTTTTTATATCAATTGTCTGTGCTCTAATAATCCAGTTGAATTCAAAATAGTTCTGATTAAAGTCGCAATTAAATAAAACATTGATCTGGTTGCTACCAATATGTAATTTTTGTCATGTGTATAGTTTGGTATTCTATTGAATTAATGCTACTTCTTGGTTCTGGGGCATATGGTAGTGTAGTGACTACCATATAATGCTTTACAGCACCAGCAGTCGTGGTTCATTTTCCTGCTGCTGTTTGTAAGAAGTTGTGGGATGGCATGATAACGTTTCAATAGGTTTCAATAGGCAGATTTAATGTCAGAGAATTGTATACAACATACATCTTGAAATTCTTTTTCTTCACAAATATCCACAAAAACAGTGGAGCGCCCCAAAGAATGAGAGACAGTTAAATGTTAGAACCCCAAAGCCCCCCCAATTCCCCCCACAAATAAGCAGCAGCAAAGCATCAACCCCCCCCCCCCAAGCACTCAAGCATGCAGCAAAGCATCAATAAAGGCACAGTGTTGCAGTACCCCAAAGTATTTGTTCACCTGGTAATTTGACATACTACAGTCTCTCCCCCTCCACTTTCCCCCTACCCCCTTTCCCCTCCCCCCTTCCCCCTCCCTTTCCCCTTCCAAAAGGAATTCTGAAAAGGGAAAATAAGAGATATTAAAGATTGAAATAGAGCTGTTTCTGAAGTTGCAGGTATTGTTATGCTTTATAGTGCTAGTGATCGGGGTTAATTTTTCTGCTGTCTGTAATGCTGTGTGGGTTTCCTCTGGATGTTTCCATTTCCTCCCACACTCCGAAGGCATACTGGATAGTGTTAGTAGATCAGAAGCACGCGATACCAGTGGGCTGCCCCCAGCACATCCTCAGACTGTGTTGGTCATTAATAAAAAATGACACATTTCACTATATGTTTTGATGTACATGTGACAAATAAAGCTCATCTTTTTTGTTTCTTTATCTTTGAAACCTGATATAAAGGGAACTTATAGCTATAATGCCCAGGGGTCTTGTAACAATTTACTGGCTGTGTGAGAAGCCAGAGTTGTCAAAGCAGACAGCTTTGCTATGAGAGTGTCCTGCGATATATAAAAGAATGCTTCTGGTGTTCTTGGGCATGAAGTCCCGTGGGTTCATTGTACAAGAATCCAAATCTTGGTCTAACATAAATCAGCGCATCTTTAACCTAGTGTTGGTAGCAAGAAGCAAGATGCTCTAAATTTAGAAAATGAAAGGACAAGGTTAATCAGAATTATTAAGGTTAAAAATTACAGAAGGAATGCAGAGAAATTTCCCGTGTGAATGTCAGCCTACTACAATGATTACCACAAATGGTAAAAAAAAAATTCAGTTTGATATGAAGAAAATTACAGCAAGTGTTGACAAAATATCACGGTACGGTTTAAAGAATGCATGAGTTAAGTGTAACGATTAAATTTAATGATGCTGTTGTTGACTTGTTCAGAGGAAAATTGGGTTCTCTTGCCTGTTATTAGTGATCAATACAACATTTTTGATGCAGGCTAAATTATTAAGTAGTTCTACACAATGTTTAATTATCTTTGGCTTACTTTGGTTGTTGTCTAGTCATTAATTGGGAATGTTTGCTTAGTTTGTGATGAATTTATTTTCCTATCACAATGTAAAGGCGTCCTTTTAAAATTCTACTGCTTAAAAATTAATTGTTATTACTTGCATCCTTTATAAATTTAACAGATTATTTATATCTGAAGTGTCTTATGTTCAGCATATTAACTTGGTTAAATTGCAGTATTTAAGAAAGCTGAGAACTTTAACTCATGTCCCTCTGTTTACCCTTCCAATATACTTTTGGATCTGCACAGAAGAAGAATTGTTGGAGGCTATTTAAAAATGAATGGTGACAGGCAGGGATATTAAATTTTATCAATCACATCATCATATTTATTTCTTGTTGAAGTTCTTTGTCCTCATGCAGAGGTGAGCTTTGTAGTTTTGATTTTGTTATTTTTGCTTAAGTGGCATAACTGTACTGCCAATAGTCAGGTTTTGTTTTCTGAGCATTAGCCACTGTAGACCTCAAGAAACAATGTTTACAGTTGCTATATCTGCTGTTCTGTTGAGGGTTTTGATGAAAGGGTACAGCATTTCCTATTAATTTGCTGTGAATATTAACCCTATGTATTACTGTAATCTGTATGGATTAGTGTTGTGTGCTATATCTCAGTACATGTGACAATAATACACCAATTTAAAATGTACCAAATTCCCAAATCCCTTGATGTTTATCACTTCAACCTACTCCACTGTATTAAGTTTTTATTTTCCCTTTGTGCTTGGGCAATACACTGTTTCTAGTGATAGTTGCCAGGACCTCGGTATCTCTCCAAAGCAGTTCTAAAGAACATCAAAGCATTTAGGCCCTTATAGGGATGGAAAATTTGTTGTTTTACCACCATACCCTGTGACCATGCTTAATAGCTTGAAGTTACGAACTGTCTTTACACACATAAAAAAAAATCTGAAACACTTCTAAGACAGAGAAGGGATTCTTCTTCGTAAGTCCATCAGCAGCTCACCAGAGCCCTCTGTTCTGGACCGATAGGAGGTTGATCGGTCTGTGACTTCTGTTTTCAAGACACGACTTCATATGTCTTCGAGCTGAAGATCCAAACTCTCTCAGGAATGAGGTCTTTGGTGTGTTTGTTGGCATCTCTGTAGTTCTGGGTTTTTACAGGGTGGAGTTGCTAGTCCCATGCCTAACCCTTGGCCTTTTTCAGCCAGGACTATGGGACTGTCCATGGTGGAGTTAGAGATGAGGAATAGAAAATTTAATAAACAAAATCTCAGTTGTGTGAGAACTTGCATTTAAAGAATCTTTTAAAAGAATAAATGGTGGAACCAGGAGCTCCCTGGAGCAGAGAAGATCAAACATTACTGGAAATTCTCAAACTTTATGCAAATTCTCCCATGGTTTTTTAAAATAGTTTTTCAAGCTAATAATAGTAAAATGTTTGTGGTATTCATTAACTAAATAGAATACAGTATTTTGTAAAAGTATTCAGCCCCCAACCTTTTGTTCACATAAATATTACAACCAGGGATTTTGATCAATTTAACTGAGAACTTTTTTTTGTGAATTACATGCTCCTTTTTCATGAGAGCCCAAAAATGGGGAAAATTGTAAAGCATGAAAAACTAAAAATTCAAAAACTAAATGTCAGCAGTTCAAAAGTATTCATTCCCCTTTGCTTAGTACTGTAGTTAGTTGAACCATCTCTTGAAGCTATTACAGAAAGACCTTCTTCCACATCTTAACAGTATCTTCTAAATGATGCTTTGTAAAGTCTTTACAGGCAAGGATATGCTTTTGTTTTAAGCCAGAGCTTCCTCTTCCATAAATATCTTTTTAATGAAACCGTGAACTCCACCTCCAGTTGCAGCCACTAACATCTGGAACTCACTCAGAGTGACTGTTGGCAGCACAGTAGCCTCCCATACAAGTACCATTCTTCTCTGACGGTTAAGTTTAGAGGGGTGGCCTGACCTAGGCAGTGTGGCTGTGGTTTCATTTTTATTCTACTTTTTCACGATGGACTGCATTGAGCCGGAGGCATCTTCAGAATGCCTTGTACCCTTCCCCAGATTTTTGTGTCTCTATTATCATTTCCCTGACTTGTCTTGAATGTTCTTCTGTCTATATTTTGGTTTGGTCAGTTGAAAATTGACTATACTGTTGGACTTTACAGGAGGGGGGGGGGTATTTATTCTTATGAATTCATTGAAAACATGTGATCCTCCCAATTTTTTTTTTACATCAACCAGCTAGGTGAGTTGGTAAGGCAATACAGTATATTACACCTGATGAAAGTTAGCATAGTAATTACAAAGGGGGTGAATATAAACAATTTTGGTTTTTAATTTTTCATAAATTGTTGAGGTTTTGGAACTTTTCTTTTGATTTGACATGAAGCTCACTGTTTTGTACATTAGCTCATAAAATCCTACTACAATGTATTTTAAATTTAGAAAATGAGACAGTAAAATGTGAAAACAAGACTTTTTCAAGGCATTTCCTTAGTTTCAGTGCATGTAGTATTAGAATGAATTTTCAATGAAATAATTGTGAAAGTGCATGCAGAGCAATCGATATAGTTACTATAGAACATGAATGTTTCTGAATTATAGAAAATTAGCTCTCTTTAGCATCTGCAAAAAATCTACAGTTCTCAGGAACAGAGCCCTAACGTACACAGGAATGTGTTGTTTCATTGGAGGAGTTAGTACTAACAGATGTGCAGAGATGAGGGAAGGAATGGAGGCTTGAATTAGAGTGCTTTGGAGATAATAGGTGATGAGAAATAGACAGATGAAGAATGTATGATTTTGGGCTGAGTCTGCAGAGTGATTGATTTCATGCTGAGAATTTTAAATTTGGGACAGTGAAGGAAGGGTCAGTGTATGTCAGAGAGAGCACAGCTGATAGGTGAGCACCATGTATCTTAAAAGTAGTTCTGTATTGAATTGTTTGTAGAAGAGAATGGATGGGGCTGAGGGTGGGGGTTGGTGGTAATAACAATGATATCTTCAGCTGGCAGTATCTGTAATGGTCTTAAACCCTGCCTCTCATACTCCCTAGTGGCAGTCATAGAAAATAAGGAAACATTTTTTTAAGAGACCAAGTGTAAAAAAAATGCTTTTTCTTCTCCCAGAGTATTCTGAGACCCAGTAAAACCTGCTGTTCCAGTGACAGTGTAAAAGTAACTGATAGAATTTCATTGTATAAATGTTGGTCATTCCCAATCAATTCATGAAGGGTTTAAATTCATGAATATTGATGTTGAATTTGCAAAAGTTTGGTCTCCTTTGAACGTGGTTTTAATACTAAACAATTCATATGGAAGAAGAACATCAGAGCTTTGGAATGTAAGCATTGATGGTTAACTTGAATGTTATCAGAAATAATAAGTTACTGTTAGCAAGAAATGTTTGCACCATTCAGACTTTCTGGACCAAATACGTTTAAGGGGATCAATTTCAAATTGGCCAGATTTCAAATTCAATTTCAGTTTGCAAATTGGAAACAAGAGTTTAATGTTCTTTTATCACAAGGGGAAGGAAAGAAATAATTTTGCTTATTTTGCAAAATATATTTAAGCTTATTTATAGAAGCTGGGCAGTTAATTTAGATTTGGACTCAGATTTATTTATCACATGTATGTCAAAGCATGCAGTAAAATGCCTCACCTTTAATATTGCCTGAACTACTGAGTTCCTCCAGCATTTTGTGTGTGGATTTCCAGCATCTGCAGAATCTCTAGTGTTTGATTTGCTGCCCTACTGCAAAGTCTTTTTAAGGTATGGATACTCTGAAGAAGTTTAAATCTCTTCGACTGGAGTTCAGTGAGACATCTCTCACTACACCCCATCTGTGATCTTTGTCTGCTTCTCTCCGACTCTTTGCTTCTTCCTCCTTCCTTTGCAGTCCTTATGAAGGGATTTGGCCCAAAACATTGACTGTTTATTCCTCTCTATAGATGCTGCAAGTCTTGCTGAGTTTCTCCAGCAGTTAGTTTGTGTTACAATAAAATGCACCGTTTGGGTTAACATCCAAGGATGTGCTGGGGGCAACTTGCAAGTGGTGCTCCAGTGGCAACATGCCCATTGAGTGCAATGATTTGGCCATTTGTTACAGAGATTGAGAGCTTGTATTTATTAAAAGAAAGATACTCAGATCTTTAGCCTTAGATAAAAAATATTGCCTGTCATTTGTGTTGCTGCTTAGTATAAATCAATATGTTGGTGTGAAACATAAGGTAATGCAGCAGCTATAAAGGTCAGTGATAAAAAGGCAATTATTTTCATCTTAACCTGAAGAAAGTTTAAAGATTTGAGGTATATTGTTCTTGGCATTCATCGTGATGAAATCTATAAGGAATGTAACACCCAGACTTTATTTACAGGCTCACTTCCAATCAATTCTTCTCATTTCAATAATTAACACAAAATACATGTTGGTGGTTCCTCTTGCCTGGTGTGGGAGTATCTGAGAAAAGTCACGAGATGCTCTGACTTTCATCATACCATCTGAGATGCAGATGGTATTCTTTAGTTTCTCACTTCAGGTGAATATACAACAGGTTTGAGAAATGTTATAGACTTATAGATGAAAAAATAACTGATATCATGCACCTTTGATTAATGGAATCTTTTAACTATTGACATTCTGCGAGGACTTACCCAGATATTTGGTCCTTCAAAAACATGCACTAACTTTTTGGCACAACCTTTATCTGTTTGATCTTACTAAACTTGTTATTGAAAGTAACACTTCCAATGGATGGTGAGTAACCGTGGTTGCAGTTTTGGCACCAACACAAATGAACCCCTTTCTTAACATCATATTCCTCTCCCCAGTTTTAGCTCCAAGAACATCTAGCTTGAATCTTAATGACTTTGGATGACTTCATGGTGTGTCTTAGAGTTAAACAGCGCAGAATCAATCCTTTTAGTCCAATTCATCCATGCCAACCAAGGTAAAGATAAAAAATAGCTTTATTTGTCACGTCCATTAAAACACACAGTTGAATTCATCGTTTATGTCAATGACAAACTGTGGTCGGAGTGACCCCCCAAGTGTTGCTGTGCTTCCAATGCTAACATAGCATGCCTACACCTTATTAACCCTAAATCTAATCTTGTATGTCTTTGGAATGTGGGAGGTCATCAGAGCACCCGAAGGAAACACATGACATGGCGAGAAAGTGCAAACTCCTTACAGACAAATAAACAAAATGCTGGAGGAATTCAGCAGGTCAGGCAGCATCTATAAAAGTGAGTAAACAATCGTTGTATCGGGCTGAGACCCTTCATCAGGATTGGAAAGGAAGGGGTAAGATGTCAGAATAAAAAAGTGGGGAGAGGGAAGGAGGACAAGTCGCGTGGGTAGGAGATGTACAGGGTTGGAGAAGAAGATAGCTGATAATAGATGAGAGTGAACTATGGGAAAAGGGAATGAGGAGGGGCATCAGGGTGAAATCGGAGGGTGAGTATAAGATGTAAGAGGCCAGAATGGGAATAGGAGGAGGAGGAGGAAGGGGGGTGGATTTTAAAAAAAACTGCCATGATGAAGGTTTCAGAACTTCCCCTAAGTTCCACTCAATAACTGGAAAAAATTTCATGACCCTATTACAGTAATAGTTAACATCACAGCATGAAAATATTTACTTTATGAGGCTTAAACTCTAAATATATATCTTGGCTGTTATTTCACATTTTCATAACATTTCTACAAGGCCGTGATGTTTAAATGACTACTCGTCACACACCACTACTCCCCTCTAGACTTTCTGCCTACTGCTGGTTTTTGAAACCTTTTCTTCTCGCTGCTTCTGATGTTAAATCAGTATTTTGTAGCTTGCATTAAAGCTGCATGTTAAAAGTAGGAAAATCAGTATTTCAATATCACTGCCTTGCTAGAAGGAAGAGCTTATAACTATTATTTGAGAAAAGTGAACAATAGTTATTACTGGGCAAGACTTAACAATAGTTATTACTGGGCAAGACTTTCATGATTTTATCCCCAAGTGCTGGGGAGCAAAATTTACAAACAGGAATCAGCTTAGTTTAGCTCAGAGTACCCAGCAGCGACTCTACTTTCTGCGAAGCCTGAGGAAAGTACATCTCCCACCCCCCCCCCCCCCCCATCCTCATCACATTCTACAGGGGTTGTATTGAGAGCATCCTGAGCAGCTGCATCACCGCCTGGTTCGGAAATTGCACCATCTTGGATCGCAAGACCCTGCAGCGGATAGTGAGGTCAGCTGAGAAAATCATCGGGGTCTCTCTTCCCGCCATCACCGACATTTATACTACACGCTGCATCCGCAAAGGAAACAGCATTATGAAGGACCCCATACACCCCTCATACAATCTGTTCTCCCTCCTGCCATCTAGGAAAAGGCTCCGAAGCATTCGGGCTCTCACGGCCAGACTATGTAACAGTTTCTTCCCCCAAGCTATCAGATTCCTCAATAACCAAAGCCTGGACTGACACCTTGCCCTATTGTCCTATTTATTATTTATTGTAATGCCTGCACTGTTTTTGTGCACTTTATGTAGTCCTGTGTAGGTCTGTAGTCCAGTGTAGCCTTCTCTGTTTTTTTTTAACTTAGTTCAGTCTAGTTTTTGTACTGTGTCATGGAACAACATGGTCCTGAAAAACGTCGTCTCATTTTTACTATGTACTGTACCAGCAGTTATGGTAGAAATGACAATAAAAGTGACTTGACTTGACACTCAGATATTTAGCTAGTATTTACATATCATGTTTTGTATTTATAGTTGCATTGTTGTTTTCTACTAAACCAAGTGAAACTCACTCCAGAGATTCTGCAGACACTGGAAATCCAGAGCAACACACAAAATTCTGGAGGAACTCAGCAGGTCAGGCAGCATCTATGGAGAGCAATAAACATTTGATATTTCACGCTGAGGCTCTTCATTAGGGCTGTGTATGTGTGTTGCTGTTGCTCACTCCAGTCTTCCTTTTGGTGTGAAGTTCATATACAGTATTGTTATTTTTAAACATGACATTAAGGTTTCCTCTATCAGATTAACTATCCACCTGCTGTCTTGAGCACAACTTGTATTGATTAATTAAAATTACATTGACTTTCTCTATTCTTCACCATTTGACTGTGCCACTTAATGGTTAATAATCACTGTGTAAAATTGTGATTATTCCATAATCACTGATTTAACTATACCATTCCATAGAATGCTGGCTTTGAGCTTCCTAGATATTGTTAGAATTAAAAGGAATTAAAAGTGTAAAGCTTAACAAAAGTAACCTCACAGATGATCATCAAGCTGCTAATTGGGAATATTGACCGATGTTTACTTAATTACACCAATTATTCTTTCAGAAATAAAAGTTGCTTGCATCTTGACCCATGACACCAATGTATAGCACTGTTTTATCGAAAATAAATGCCTTAATCCCAGGAGTATAGTTTACTGGAATAATTATTTATCCCTGGAGGTATTGTGGATTACTGCACTGGTTTTTAAAATTAAGACCATTAATTTTCAAATGTGGAAAATAGTATTCAAATTAATCACTTCAAAGTCTAATATATTTAACATGATAATGGAAAAATTCTGCCAATGATCTATAAAAAGGCCTTGTGTAGGGAAGTTTGTAACAGATTTGTGTGTGAACATCTACTTAGCAATTCAGTACGTCAAGAAATTCTTAGCCAGATTATACTTCCGTACCTCCACCTCTAATGATCATTTTCATACATTGGCAAATGCCTTGTTCTGGAATGTTGCTTTGAGCAGAATTGAAGGTGAATAAAAATAGGCTGGGCTGGCTTAACTTTGCGACTGCTCCACTTCACCATTTCAACATTTAACAAGGTCTATTCTTGCAGAAGTTCCACTTGTAGTAGTTTATATTTAGGATGGAATCGTGAAAATTGCATCTTTTTGCTTTCTGCAGTTTCCACTGATGTCATGACTGCTTTTAGGATGATTTGCACAATCATAGACCTTGGCTAATAATAATTGTCAGTTTAGCTTTCCATTTTTAGACTTCATTATTTTATCCCTTATGGTTTAATGTCCTTCCCTCAGAGAAAAAACCAGTGAATTGTATGTGTCTAGGGTATCTGTATCTGCTAAAAGTACTTGAGCTGGTTGACATGTCGTAACAAAAGACAACTTGTAATATAAATCTATTAGAGGATCTGAGTGTCTAACCTCTGCTCAACACCTCCACCTGATGGTAATTTGAGATGAGTGCTTGATAAATCATTGAAATGAAACCAGCTAACAACCAGTAAAGACTTAAGATAAGTATGAAGGGGCTGCTGCACAGGACTGGAAAAAGCTGCAGAAAGTTCATGGTTGTGAGCCTCCCCAGCATCGAGGACATCTTCAAAAGATGATGCCTCAGAAAGGCAGCAACCATTATTAAGAACCTCTGTCACATGCACTCTTCTCATTGCTACTTCAAGAAGGAGATACAGGAGCCTGAAGGCAGACACACAACACTTTAGGAACTGCTTCTTCTCCAAAATCAGATTTACTGAATGGACAATGAACCCATGTACACTACCTCACTTTATTTTTGCTCTCTTTTTGCACTTCTAAATCAATTTAAATTTCAAAATACATATTTCTTATTTTAATTTAGTTTTTATTATGTATTGCAATGCAAAATGCTGCTGCAAAACAAGAAATTTCATGACCTATGCCAGTGATATTAATTCTGATTTTTCTGAAATTTATTTTTTATTATATTTATGTCATGTTTTTCCTTTTAGATTGTAGCTTGTATATCATGTGCAGCTGTTAGCAGCCCCTACATGATCATTCCGTTTTTGCACTGCTTTTGAGCAGATGATTGTAAAGCTTAAAAAACACTTCACCTAGTAAAAGTCAGTGGGCAAAATTTGACTACGCTTCATAGGCTAATCATTGAGAACAGTAATGCATGTACATTGTAGACCTCTTCTGCAATTCAGTTTCTTGAGTGAAATTCAATCAAATTTCATGCGTAGAATAAAGCTGGCGCTAATTTATCATGTAGCGGGGTAGTATGGATCAAGCCTGACATTCTCCTAAGGTGATGTATGTTGGATGGCCTTCAGATGGCTGCAGAGTCTGATCCAGGATCCTCGTATTCTGAGGGGGTTTGGTTCCAGACCTCACAACCTTGCCCCTGTCTCCACTTGCTGATCACCATGGGACTTAATCCGAGATGTTAGGCTGGAATCTCTTAATGGAGAAAAGCCTGTGTGTGATGTTGTTTTAAAAAGTGGGAGACTGATAACACGGGCAGCCACCATGTGGTCCTTGACAGATCAGGCCTTACTCGTGAAAATAAAATAGCACAGACCAGAAGCAGAACTTAATGTATGTTTAAAAAAACACTCAGCTATCACTTACTGGAAGGTACAAGCTGTGTTTAAGTTGAATGCATGTTGATTTAATGCCAGCCCAGTTTATAGCACTTTGTGTACACAAACTTGTGAACGAACAGTGTGATTTGTTTGATGTGCTGTGCCTGGGAAAGCACCTGCCTTCAGAAAGGCAGGTAACAAGTAGAAGTGAAGAGGAGGGACTCTTTGCAGTCCAAAAGATACTTGAACCAAACTAAGATCATGCCCTTTCCATTTCACTTACGTTGTACAATGACAAACAAGTAGCTGTATTTGGGAACATTCCAAGGACTGGTGCTTTGGGAATGTAGAACTTTGCACAACAAATTAATTTTTTACACCCAGTGGCTACTTTATTAGGTACACATGTACACTTGCTCATTAATGCAAATATCTAATCAGTCAATCGTGTGTCAGCAACTCAGTGCATAAAAGCATGCATCATGGTCAAGAGGTACATTTGTTGTTCAGGTCAAACATCAGAATAGGGAAGAAATGTGATCTAAATGACTTTTGACGGTGGAATGATTGTTGGCGCCAGACAAGGTGATCTGAGTATCTCAGAAACTGCTGATCTTGTGGGATTTTCACACACAAATAGTCTCCAGAGTTTACAGAGAATGGTGCAAAGAGACAAAATATCCAGTGAGCAGCAGTTCTGTGGGCAAAGATGCTCTATTAATGAGAAAGGTCAGAGGAGAACGGCCAGGTTGGTTCAAGCTGACAGGAAGGTGACAATAACTCAGATAACCACGAGTTCCAACAGTGGTGTGCAGAAAAGAATCTCTGAATACACAACAACTTGTTGAATCTTGAAGTGGATGGGCTACAGCAGCAGAAGACCATGAATATACACTCATTACCTAAAGGAGATACTGAGAAGAGTGGCCACTGAGTGCATATCCGTAGTACAGCCTTGTCAGTATGTGAGCTATGCACAATCTTGCGCACTGGGCAGATTCAATAAATGAGGAATATCAAATATCAGCCAAATAAAATTTCTCATGGTTTTGATCAAATCTGTTTCAACTGCTCTGTTTAAAGAACTGTATGATAAATTTAAGCTTTCCATTTGTTTCCCTATACTTCTGCAAGTTTTTCTATTTTTAGTGTATATCTGATTCTCTGCACTCACTGGAGTTGGGTTGTCATTGATACCTATGAATACTGAAAGGCCTAGATCGGGGGTCGGCAACCTGCGGCTCCCGAGCCATTTGTGGCTCTTTCACCTCTGTGCTGCGGCTCCCTGTGGCTTTGGGAGATAATTGGTCAGTATTTAATTAAAATGTATTTTATGTTAGTTTGTTAGCTTTTGAAATGTAATTCTAAATTTGAAGATTATGGTGATCTTGTACAATCTAAGTGTGGCGACACATTTCCTCACAATTAGCCAGCATTCCGGCTAAGGGAGATAGCCTACGGGGGTTTGTGAGTACGCGTCTTTTGCAGCATCTGCGTCCATGGGGGCTGGGTTGAGGGAGGCTTAAAAGCAAGGCTGTTTAGTTCGAATAAAGTTATTCGACTGCAGTTTACTGACTGCGTGAGCACACCGCTACAACGTGTTTTTATCGCTATTAATATACGTCACCACTGCCAATACCTGACACCCGCCAGTGCGCGATTTCTTTAATTTTTCGATCCAAGGTAAGCCAACTATGGAGAATTCTAAAAAAAGAAAAGTGACTGAAGAAAACAGAACGTTTAATGATACGTGGACAGATTCATTTGCTTTCACTGTTGACGAGACTGGTTTACCGGTATGCTTAATATGCAATGAGAAACTAGCAAACAACAAAAAGTCAAATGTCGCAAGGCATTTCCAGAATAAACACGCAGCCTTTGCTCAAAAATATCCGGATGGAGATGAGAGAAAAAAAGCCGTTTCGGAACTGATGCGGAAGTTTGATCTGAGCAAAAATCATTTCCAGAAATGGATGAAGTCTGGAAAATCAACGACATACGCCAGTTATATTGCCGCTCAGGAAATAGTCAGGCACGGGAAGCAGTTTACAGATGGTGAATATATAAAAGAATCTTTCATTAAGATTTCAGAACATCTATTCACGGACTTTAAAAACAAGAGTGAAAATGTGCAGAAAATCAGGGATATGCCCCTCTCTGCAAAGACTGTCAAAGACAGAACCATAAAAATGGCAGAAGACATCACAAGACAGCAAATTAAAGACATCAATTCAGCTGTGGCCTACTCGATTGCCTGTGACGAGTCTAAAGACAAAGGTGATATTGAACAAATAGCGTTGTTCTGCCGGTATGTAAACTCTGCCGGGCCACAGGAAGAACTGATTGAGTTGATACCTCTAAAAGACCAAACACGGGGGGAGGACATCTGTGAGGCTGTCTTGAATTGTTTAAGAGCCAAAGGAATAAAGACCACCCATCTGGTGTCAGTAGCTACTGATGGGGGCACCGAATATGACGGGAACGCACAAGGGAATTGTGGCTTTACTGCAGAAGTCGCTGGACAGAAAGCTGTTGACTTTTCACTGCATCTTGCACCAAGAGGCACCGTGCGCTCAAACATTTCCTCCGGAATGCACAGAAGTAATGGATGTTGTCATTCAGATTGTCAATAAAATAATGGCAAAAAGTTTAAATCACCGTCAATTCCGTTTGTTACTGGACGAGCTGGAAATTGCATATTCTGATCTCCTGCTGCACAACAAAGTCTGATGGTTGTCCAGGGGGGAGGTGCTGAAACGCTTTGTCGCGTGTCTGGAAGAAGTGAAAACTTTCCTGGGCAGCAAAGGGCTCAACTTTCCTGAGCTGGAACAGCCAAAGTGGCTGGAAAAGCTACACTTCATGGTAGACATGACAGCGCACCTGAACACGCTGAACACATCTCTTCAACGGGGTAAGGACGTACAGCCCTGCACATGTTGGAGGATGTTTTGGCATTCGAGCGCAAGTTGACGTTGCTTGCCAGAGATTTACAGAAAGGCACATTGTCTCACTTCCCCAATTTGAGAGAGTTCAAACAAGGTCACGACATGATAAATTCGGAGTATTTACATTCTGCAATCATCGCAATGCAAACATCGTTTGGGAAACGCTTCTGTGAGTTCAGAGAGGAAAAAAACACATTATCCTTCCCGGTCACTCCCCTAAGCATCGATCCATCCCTACTAAATACGACTGCATTGTCAGGTGTGAGTCAACCTGAACAAGTATGATAAATATTTTAATTGCCTATTATTTTACGTATATTCATATGTTTTCATTGTTCAGTGAAATAGTCCTTTTATTTTTCAGGTTGACAGCTGGCTGACGTTATTTTTGGTTTGCTGCTGGCGGCAAATTTAAGTTTGGCGTTTTTCATAAATACAAGAAGGACTCAAATAGACGTTGAGTATTTTACTTAAAAGTAACCTTCAACCCAACGTCTTTTTTTCGGAGTTCAAAATGTTTTTGTTGCATGCAGAAATGTAATTTCATTTTCTCTGCAGGAGTTCATCAATTTCATAAATGCAACACATTATAGTTTGTTTATACATAGCATAAAGGCAAAACAAAACGTTGTATGCAGTGTTATTTCATTTTAAATGTCAAGCGGGTTTTGCGGCTCCCAGTGTTTTCTTTTCTGTGGGAAATGGGTCCAAGTGGCTCTTTCAGTGGTAAAGGTTGCCGACCCCTGGCCTAGATAGAGTGGATATGCAGAGCGTTTTTCCTATATTGGGTGAGACTCGGACTGGAGGACACAACTTCAGAATACAAGGTACAAGAACTTCCCTTTAGAACAGATGTGAGGAGGAATTTCTTTAGCCAGAGGGTGGTGAATCTGTGGAATTAATTGCCACAGATGGCTGCAGAAGCCAAGTCATTGGGTATATTTAAAGTGAAGGTTGATAGGTTCTTGATTAGTCAAAATGTCAAAGGTTATAGGGAGAAAACAGGAGAAAGGGGTTGAGAGATAGATTGGCTGTGCAGACTCAATGGGCTGAATGGTCTAATTTTGCTCCTATGGCTTATGGTCTCTATGGAAAGTTGTTGTTATGGCGATTGAGACAGATAAATTCATTTACGTCATATCACAGTAAATCGAAAAGCTGACATCAAAAGGCCATTCTCATGTTGCCTGTGGTTCATATCCAACACAAAACGCTTGAAAATTGGTTTTATTTTATATGGTAACCAAGAATAGAAGAACAGTAACACAACAGAGAATACTGGAAATACTCATTATGTCAGACAGTGTATGGGTTGTTTAAGATGAAGGGTCATCCTCCTGAAAGTTTTTATTGTTTTTCTCTCCATTGATGCTGCATAATGTTAATTGTTTTTCAAAGTTGATGCATCTGTATTTTTTAATGCCTTTTCTTTAAAATGCACTTGGCCTATACTATTGGTCAGTCATTGTTTGTACACTGGTTCTTTTATCTCAAGTTTCTAAAGTAACTTATGAATAACTCCGCCATGGACGGTCCCAAGCCCGGCTGCGAAAGGAGGAGGGTTGGGCAAGGGGTTAGCAACTCCAACCCGTAAAAACCCAGTGCTACAGATACACCAAAAGGAGCTCCAAAGACCTCATTCATGGAAGAGGTCTGCACCTAAAAGACACATAGATGGGCTACACCTGGACTTGAAAGACTGGACAGAACAGAGGACTCTGGCGAACTGCTTTTGACAGCCTATGCCCCAATAAGGATGATGGGCTTAAGAAGAACTCATGAATGACCAGTGAAAGTCATGTATGGTTCATGTGCTGGGGATAGAGTCAAGCACCTTGACTGTACGTTAAATGCACAAGCCTTGCATGAGCTTCCTGCTATTATTATTAGACAAAGATATCACATGCCACTTCTGCTGTTTATATATACTTTTGCTTTCCATGTAGTTAAATTTGATTACTGTGGAAAAAATTCAGAATTCAGAAATTCACAGGAAGAAATATTATTTATACAATACTTGAGTATGTGAGACCTTTTTAAATTCCTTTATGCTAAATTTGAGTACAGAATGATATTGTGCACACCACTAATCTGGGGATATGAGTTTTCAAGTACAGTTAATTTATTAGAAGTTTAAAAATACAGTAATGAACTAGTATTTGCAATGATATGTATGAAACTATTAGACTGTCATTAAGAAGCCCTAGTTCATGAGCATTTGTATTCAGTTTGGTCCAGATTTTATCTCCTTCCTAATTCATAAACAGTATGCATTTGAAGAATAGACGGTTATGGAACCAATGGATCATTTCAAATTACAAGTGTCCTGACGTATCTAGCTGTGGTTTATTGTGAGTAACACTGGTCAACTAATTTTTTCTAAAGTGTTGCTTCCTCAGATTTTTTGTTTCTTTCTAATAAGACTGCTTGAAGCTGATTACAAATATACTTACAGACTAGCTGTATCATGTAGGAATTTGGAGAAACAAGAAATTAACTTTTATTCAATATAATGCGTTTAATTGCACAACGATGCTGATGCTTTGCAAGAGTTCAACTTAGCTGAAAATGTTTTGTTGATGATTTTCATTTGCATTCGGTGTCTGAGGCTTCTCACTGAAGTGTCCAACAATAATCAGCCAGCATTGATGGATTCCAATTGCCCAGATATCGTTTCACCATGCTCGTCACTGACAGTGCCAAGATTTGCAGGAAAAAAGTCTAAATGAGAATGCAGAAAACTAATCTTTAGTGACATGTTGCACTTCATGGTTTTGTGTGCTTGAAACATGTTGTCAGCCATCGGCATGTAGTTTGGTGCTGTAGTTGCCAAGAAAATTTTCAACAACCTGAATGCCTTCCATACGATTTTCTCTGGTTCCACAAGAGGTTCTTTGAATTATCTGTCATTGATGACCTGTTTGACTTGTAGACCAACAAAAATGTCTTCCTTAGTCTTGGTTTCAGTTATTCTAACTCAAATTATAAATTGAAATGACAAATAAAAGTGATTTTTAAAAAATGGTGTGTAATAGGGAAATTTAATAGTGATTTTCATGATCAGCAGCCCAAATTCCGTAAGATGCACCCAGACACTTCCAGGAAGCAAAATCGTTGTTGTCCAGTATAATTAAAGAGCTAAGGAGTTCCATGGTCATCTCAATCCTCAACAGTGCTGAAGTCTTGTATAGTAATGCAAATAGACAGGGTTAAAGGATATGCAGTACTTCTGCCTAGTGATGACCTTGTGAATAATCTGTTGTCAGGAAATTATAAAGTGTCCATAATTTGGAATACTAAGATTGAACACTTCTGAAAACATTCATACGGAAAGTGAGCAACGATTTGTAAATGGGAGGGACATGTTTGATAAACTTGATTAAATTGTCTGCACTGCTTTAATTAATGACGAGTGGAATACATATGAATGTTTATGTATGAATATAAGGACACTCAGAAGATATTATCTCATAAGAAAATGTGATGGAAGACAAATAATATGATCAGGTGAGAAAACACTCTGAGAAGCAGGATCCTGAGTTAATGGAGCATAAGTAAATATTCCTCAGGAATATATATGAGGACTCCCCTGTTAACTATATTTATTAATGATTTCATTGATGGGTATTTGGCTTTCTATCCCAAATGTGCTAATGATACAAAGATAGATGGCACATCAGCTTGATTAAAGCTGAAATTAAAAAGTGACATGAAAAATAAGCAGATATGTAAATAGATTTTATTGAAGACAAATATGATGTCATTTGATTTAGGCCCTAAATTGGATACAGCTTGATTTCAACAGTGAAAGTCCAAAAAAAACATGAAGTATATGTATATGGGCAGTTGTAGGAAGGTCTAATTTAACATTTGAAGGGCCTGAATACAAGAGGGTGGGAAAGATGTTACAACTTTGCAGAGACCTAGTCAAACTACACTTGTAGTGCAGATAGTGTCAATAATATATTGACCATGGCAAATATGCAGCAATATGTGATGAAGGGTATAGTTAGGGTAAGTACAAGCAGGCTTTTTCCACTGAGGCTGGGTGGGGCTACAACCAGAGATTATGGTTAAGGGTGAAAGGTGAAAAGTCTAACTGGAACATAAGGGGAACCTTCTTCACTCAGAGGGCTGTGAAAGTGTAGAATGAGCTGCCAGCAACAAGCAATACATGCAAGCTTAATTTCAACATTTAAGAGAAGTTTGGATAGGTACATGGATGGTAGGGTTCTGGAAGGCTATGGGCTGGGTGCAGGTTGATGTTGGTAGGCAATTTAAATGATTCGGCACAGAGTAGATGGGTCAAAGGACCTGTTAGTGTTATGTGCTTTTCAATGACTCTGTACCAAGAGTTGATAATTGGATTTTAAGAATTATTTTGCTGAAAATGATTAAGTAAACTTATTTGATTACCTGGAATTTAGAGATATCTACAGTTTAATAGAAAAAAAATTTGTGTGTTTATTTCTACCATATTATTATTGATTGAGCGATGGGTGAAAGGAAGAGGGTTTGGTCTAGGACAAGACAAATATTTAGAGCCTGGCCTTACAGGATTAAAGGTAGAGAGCACTTCTGTATGCAGAGATGGAGTTCTTATATCATTACTCTCATATAGTTGACAATGGTTGATAGGTCCGATGTTAATTAAAAATGAATAATAGATGTTGATTAACAAAAAGTGAAAAGGTCTTTGGGCTGAGTAGCCTGCTATGAGTTATTTGGTTCACATAATCAATATCAGCCTTTCCTGAGACCCTGCTTGTTTTCAAAGAAGCCAGGAGTCAGCAAATACTTTTGTACCATATTGTTCACTGCTAATTGATATATACCTTTGCATCTCCTTAGTTAATGAAATACTCCATGCCCATGTAGCAAAAAATTTGAACACGACTTAGGTTTGGCCTTTCTCACTAAACAACTGTACCATTTTCAACAAGAAGACAACCATCTTCTCTTTACGTTGAGTAGTAAATTGTTGTCAAATCCACCATCATGCTGTGGTGGTAGGAGACAGCAGTGAACAGAAGCCAAACTGGATTCATCACGTAAATGTACTAGATTAGAAGGACTGTGGACTTTGAGATGTTTTCTTTGCTTCTTCACTCCCTGAAGGGTTTACATCATAGAGTTATACAGCATCTAACCAGGCCCTTTGGCCCACTGTATTTATATTGAATACAGTATATGAGTTGTACATTCTCCTTGTGGCCACAAGGGTTTCCTCCAGGAGCTCTGGCTTCATTTCACATTCTAAAGATGTATGGGTTAGGATTAGTAAGCTGTAGGCATGCTGCGTTGGTGCCGGAAGCATGATGACATTTGCAGGCTGCCCCCAGGACTTCTTGGACTGTGTGTTGATTGTTGTCGCAAACAGTGCATTTCACTGTATGTTTCAATGTTTTTCTATACATGTGACAAATAAAGCTAATTTTATACTCATTCCTCTCACCTGTACTAATTCTATATCCCTCAGAGTTCTGCTTATTCACATACCCATGCAAATGTCTCTCAAATGACGTTATTGTTCCTGTCTCCACCAGTTCCTCTGGCAGCTTATTCCAGTTACTAACTTTGTGGGAAAAGTTTACCCCTCAGATTCCCTTTAAACCTCCTTTCTCTCACTTTAAACCTATGATATCTAGTTTTAGATATCCCTGCAATAATTTGCTGGCTATAAAATACCTAGGTGAGTATGGTTCCAACAACATTCTAACCCAGGGGTTCCCAGCTTGGGGTCCATGAACCCCTTGTTTAATGAGATTGGTCCATGAAATTAAAGAAATTGGGAGCCCCTGGTCTAATCATAGAATCACCCAGGACAAAGCAATCTGCCTAATCACATCCCACATAAAGTGCTAGAGGAAGTCAGCAGGTCTGATGAAGGGTCCAGGACTGATGAAATGTCTCTGCCCAAAACGTCAGCACTTTATCCCTCTCCGTAAATGCTGCCTGACCCGCTGAGTTCATGTGTGTATGTGTGTGTGTGTGTGTGTGCATGTGTGCGTGTGTGTGTGTGTGCGCGTGCGACTCAGCATCTACAGAATCTCGTGTTTATTATCACATCACACTCGTCATTTTAAATATTTATTCAGTTTACCACCAATGCATCTTGGCAGTAGTGTTTACTTTAGGCTATATATTGCAGCAAATTATTAGGTCATGTATGGCACATCTCCTAAACTCGTAACCTCCCTGAAAGTGTGGGGCAGCAGGGTACTGGAACTATGGACATCAGTAAATGGTTCTTTCATCACTTCTGGGTCAACTCCTTGAACACAGATCAAATCCTTAAATGAACAACCCCGCAACACCGTGCAAGGGCCCTCATCACGATGATTGGAGATTTGATGTAAAGTAAATGCTGGGTTTGCTTAGCGACACCCACATTCCTGGTGCAAAGATGAAACAATGACTTCACTGTACTTGAGCAGATAATGATGACCATAATAGAAAAATACACATCAGTGGAATGGATCTGTGCTCCTGAACTGCTATGACCTTGTTCTCCAAGCAGCTGTGGGCTATAGTTCATTAGTTTTGGCACTCCACCGGAGTGCTAACTGTAAGCTCTCTTTCAGGCCTCAAGGAGATTCCCTATCAGTGTAATTTGGCAATGTCTTGTTAAACTGAAATATTTCAAACAGGGATGCTCTTATTTACTTTCTGGTTTATCTATCTGCAGTAAATGTTTAAAGAAAGAAAACAACTAATTCAATTAATGATTCATACAACTCAGAAGTTGAATTATTATTGGGTAATATTTTAATTTTCAATTTTGTGAAGAAGGATTGAATGTCTTTGATATCTTAAACTGTGTAAAGGTGATATGAAGTAGATGGCTATTATAGTTCCATATCGATTTCCTCTTTAATGATATATGTTACCCCTTTTTGTGCTTTGATTCTGATCCTTAACCAAGTAATGCATACTTGTAAGTGCAGTGGCATGTAAGACAAATAGATTTAGTTCACCCTTGCTGTGAAATGCATTGAACTTTTAAAACAAACAATGACTAAATATTTGTATTACATATTATAATAGTTAGGATTTTGTGGAAGCAAATTAAAGGCTTGTGGCGCAGCATTTGAGAACAAATAAGATATGATCTTCTTATGAAAATTACTGCATAAAATGCTGAGCCAGACAATAATTAAACTAACATAATCAAATGTTGAGGAAAGAATCAATTTTTAGGATGTGTAACATAAATGTATTATGAAAACTGAAACACAATAATGAGTTGCCTTCTTAACACTGCAACTTGTGCAACCACGATATAGAAAATTCAATACAAACGTAGTAAAAAAAAATAATAGGAAAGCTATGTGCTTCCTGTACATTGTATATGTAAGTTCTAAGTTGATCAGATTTGCTTAAATAGGTTTGCTTAAATAGGAATGGAAGCAATGTTGAAAGCTCTTCTTTGTGTTGGTTTTAAAACAGTAATAGAAAGCTGAGGAAGATTATATTTAGAGATTTGCAGACTGTACCAATTAGAAGCTTTTTTTTCTGGAAAAAGAAACCACTTAATGAGAAGGATTTTCTTCTCAGAGCATCATAACCTTTGGAAATCTCTACTGTAATATGCTGTGGTAAGTCATTGAGTATATGTGTTGGATATTGACAGATTTTTGAACTACAAGGAGTCAAGGCGTATGGGGAAGGACTGGGAAAGTGCTGTTGAGCCCAGAGTTACATAAGCCATGATTTTGTTGAAAGATGCAGTAGTTTAAGGGGCTAATTGGCTGCCTTCTGCCCTGCGTCTAATGACTGCAGGACCCCAGGATGCTGGTTAAACCCGATTCAAAAGCATGAATTGGCATTACTAAACATGTCACTGAGATTGCAGGTAACACTACAAATGGATCCCAACTACTTACACAAAAAATAGAAAATGTGGATATATTGATGAGCTATGGCAGTGCTCTGTACATATAAAGGTCATCTCTACGCTTCTGCGTTAAGGTAATTGGAAGCTGGCGTGCTTACCATTTCATGCAGAAGAAAACAATGGATTTCTTCGTAACTTGGTTTAAAGACTTGAACATGTCAGTGGGGTTCCATGTAAACTAATTATTTGTTTTGAAATCTGATAGCAAAAGTTGCAGTTTTCATCTATTGCTCTTGTCCCATTTTTCTGTAAATTAACCATTTGCTTAAGCCAGTACCTAAAGCAGGTGTTCCCAGCCTTTTTTATGCCATGGACTGCTACCATTAACCGAAGGGTCCGTGGACCCCATTTTGGCAGCTGCTGACCTAAAGCTTAATTTTCAGGATATTTACAATTTCTACATTTATTTAAACAACACCCAGAAAATGCTGGAGGAACTCAGTGGGTCAGGCAGCACCTATGGAAAGGAAAAAGCAGTTGGTTTTATTGACAGACATTGTCATCTTAAGGCAGTGCCTCCTTTACAATCGGATTTGTAGTCTATCTTTATTTTTAATGAAAATGTACAATCTACGATGGCACAGAAATTTGTTACATTCAGTGTTAACCTTTTAAAATAATTGCATTCTTAGTATGAAACAGAATGAGATATGAAGCAACACTGAGACTTAAATCTCTGTAGATTCATTCTTGCACTTTAAGAGGCTTCTGAGTTAATTCATCATTGAAATGTTTACCTAGCTGAAATTGTAGTTGCACCATAAAACCAGTGAAATGTCCATGTAATTACTAATTTTCACATTTTTAATCATCCATAAAAACCATGAAGCATAAAAAAGATGAAATAAAGGCTTACATGGGCAGGATATAACCGCCCATCAGGGCGCGCAGATGTGTGTGCATTAGAATGATTGCTGACCCTCAGGCTGTTGAACTCTACTTCCCATTTTTATGTAATAACATTAGGGCCTAGCTTTTTATACAAAAAATAACTCCTTGATAGTTTTAAAATAAAACCTGGAGTTCTGAAATAAGGATGTCTTTTGCACTGTGTCTCATACAGTGCATCATTTCAAAAAAGCAATTTTACTTGTGCAATGGATAGCATATTCAAGCCTGTGGGCACTTACAATGTAAAAGGAGTTAATTTCATCGCACATGAACAGTAAGTTAATGCATTATTTTTAAAATGAAATATTTCAGAAAGTAATGTTTAGATGCTACTGCAATGTTCTCTGTTATTTAAATAATATTACACCCCTTTGGGCACTGTAGCGAATTAAAAGACAAGTACTGTACTTCCTGTTGCCTTTGCTTGTAACCCAGAGTGATTCTGGTGATTTGTTAAAGTCGGTATCATAATATGTGAAAGGAATATAACAGCAGAGATTTCTATTGTCTGCCAGATTACTGCAGTCAGAATAAATGCATTGTATCTTAGATGACACAGAATAATTTATGAACTGCTCAAGGCACATAGTCCATATTTATATTTTAATAGCACTGTTAGATGTTGAGCATCTTTTCTAAAAAGGATTTGTTCTAATATAATAAATTGAAAATAAATGCCTGGGAATTATGTATCAGCTGAAACTTGCTGGAAATGGTTCTTGTAAATTTTGGACATTTTAAGTAAAATTTTAAAATTACGTCTTGGAAAGTTCTCTTTAAATTAGAAATGGAGAGTACATTGAGAGGAACTTCATCTGCATAAATCTAAGGTTGCTCCATTAGCTATAGAACTTGAGATTTTTCGTCTTGCTGATGTTTTGCTGTGTCATCACAGAGGGATAGTTTTGAGTGAAGTATAATGGATTTATATTTATAAAGAAAATGGAAAAATTAACAATTTTTACAAATCTTTGCTCTTTTATTTCAGTTGTATGATCTGGCAGTCTCATTCTAAATATCAGTATCTTGTTTTGGGGTTTTTGGCATTTATGCTATCATAGAGTAGGAAAGTACAGCACAGAAACAAGTCCTTTGCCCCATCTAGTCCATGCTGAACCATTTAAACTGGCTTCTGCTATTGACCTCCACTGGGACCATAGCCCTCTGTAACACTATCACCCACGTATCTACATATCCAAACTTCTCTTAAATGGTGAAATTGAGATTGCATGCACCACTTGCGCTGACAGCTCATTTCACACTGTCATGACCCTCTAAGTGAAGAAGATTCCCCTCAAATTCCTCTTAAAATTTTCACCTTTCACACTTAATCCATGACTTCTGATTGTAGTCCCACACAACAGTGGAAAAAGCCTGCTTGTTTTTCACCTCATCTATACCCCGCATAATCTTGTATACCTCTATCAAATCCTTCCTTGTTATACAGGTCCTCCAGACCTGGCAACATCCTTGTAAATTTTCCTCTGTATTTTGTCTGTGATTTTCTTTATTATTGATACAAGATTTAATAATAATAATCGTGCACTTTTCACACAAATTACATAGCTCGAAGTGTTTTATAATGGGATAAAATGCAACTATAAAAATAAAAGGCAAAATTATGTTAGTTAACTGTAAATTTACATAGATAGATTTTGAGCTGGCATTTTAAGTATCAACTGAGTCTGCATACTTTATTAAAAATGCTTGTAGTGCATTCTAGTAATAATGATCCAAGTTGATAACTTGAATTACAATTCTCCCAGCCAAAGTGAATATTTCAGAATTTGGTGAATCAGGTAAAATAAAATTGCACTGCTTTCATTGACTCCTGGTCTGATCATGGGGCGCGGGAGGTGCTGATGGGTAAAGCACGCCTGATCTTCTGGAGCAGTGATTGAGAATGTGAAGTGAGGTTGGGAGATCTGATGACTACGAAGACAAAGAAAAGCAAAGATCAAGCATATACAAAAATGGGAAATCAATACATTTGAGCTGTTCCTGGCCACACAGTCATGGGTGTAGAGAGAGTAGAGCAGTGGGCTAAACATGCAGCCCTGAGGTGCACCTGCACTGATTGTCAGCAAAGGAGGATGTATTATTTCCAATCCAGATTGACTGTGGTTTCCCAGTGAGGAAGTCAGGGATCAAGTTGCAGAAGGAGGTACAGGGGACCAGGTTTTGGAGCTTGTTGATAAGTACTGAGAGGATGATGGTGTTGAATGCTGAGCTGTAATTAATAAACAGCAGTCAGACGTAGTTTATTGCTGCTTTTCAGGTGATCCAAGGTCTAGTGGAGAGCCAGTGTGATTGCTGTAGATCTATTGTGGCAGTAGGCAAATTGCAGCAGGTCCAAGTCAAGGTACTGGAAAATAGTATTGAGACAGCGGCTTGAATAGGGCTGAGTGAAGCCTGGCCCACAAAAGATGTGTGTATTTTGGAACCATGCTAGTATCCATAGCCATGTCTTTGAACTGGAAGAATTGAGTGGAGTCAAAGGAGAAGTAGTTCAATGTAAGGAGAAATTCTGACAAATGAAAGTGTGTGTTAATGGACAAAGCATACACATAGAAAGAAGTACAGTCGGCCCTCCTTATCCGCAGATTCCGCATGTGCGAAATGCGAAAACCCGGAAGTGGTCTTCCAGCACTTGTTGTTCGAACGTCTACAGACTTTTTTCTTGTTATTATTCTCTAAGCAATGCAGTATAACAACCATTTTACATAGCATTTACATTGTATTAGGTATTATAAGTAATCTCGAGATGATATAAAGTATACCGGAGGATGTGCGTGGGTTATCCCGTATCGGGATTGAAAAAAAAATTGGAAGTTCTCTTACTAAGTAAGTCGGAACAGGTACATCTGGTATTATTTAGCGTCATTTAGTCAGACGTTTGTCTTAGTATATATTTTAACTTTCTATGCATATAAAACACTTAAGAATGCATGTTTCAGTGCCGGGCTCAGGAACGGAAGTTCTCGGGACTCGGACAGATCTCTCCCTAATGCGCTCTCCACCATGCTGGGTTGCTGTGGAGGATCAAAAACTCAAAACCCTAAAACCCAATAATTAAACCACTGCGTTGCTTAATAATAATTGTAGCTTTCATCAGGCAGAGCCTTTCTCACTTTATCCTTTAAAATTTTTCCGGTTGTTGACTGACGTAGCCTAACGCTTTTCCAATGACCGATGGCGTTTCACCTCTTTGCGATGGCTTTATTATTTCCACATTATTTTCAATCATGATTGTGATTATTTTCGTGAATAGAAACACTGCGCATTCAGAGCTCTGGCGCCAGATCCTAATATCCACCGCACTGAGACAGGTTAAATGAGTTCTGGGGTTCCGCTGGGTCTTAAGGGTCATCGGATTGAGACAGGTTGAAAAAGGGACTTGAGCATCTGCGAATTTTGGTATCAGCGAGGGGTCCCGGAACCAATCCCCTGCGGATAAGGAGGGCTGACTGTATAATGGGTTCTAGTTGCCACTTTGTCATTTGGCCTCACCCTATCAGAGATGTTAGCTCCCGCTATTGAAATCTGACTTGTTTAACTGGGTGGCAGGGTAGTGTAGCAGTTAGTGTAATTGCTTCACAGCACCAGTGATCACCAGTCAGAGTTCACTTCCTGCCGCTCTCTGGAAGGAGTTTGTACGTTCTCTCCTATGTCTGCAGGGGTTTCCTGTTTGTGCTCCAGTTTCTTCTCACATTCCAATGACACACGGTTATATATTTGTTTATTAAAATAAAGTGCAGAATAGGCCCTCCTGCCCCTTCGAGCTGCAACTTCTGATTTAACATGAGCCTAGTAACAAGACAATTTGCTATGACCCACTATGCAGAATGTCTTTGGAATGTGAAAGGAAGGCAGAGCACCTGGAGGAAGCCCACGCACTTCATGGGGAGGATGTAGAGTCTCCTAACAGATGATGCTGGAATTCCAAAGCCCTGAGCTATAATAGCATTGCATAACCAGGATTAGTGAGTTATGGGCCTGCTCTGTTGGCGACAAAAGCATGGCAATACTTGCAGGTTGATCCCTAGCACAGTCCTTGGTCTGTGTTGGTCATGGACACAAAGCAATACATTTCACTATGTTTTAATGCACATGTGGCAAAGAAAGCTAACCTTTAATCTTTGTTTTTTTCCATTTTGTAGTTCTGACAGAGAACAGAATCTGAAAGAGTATCTGTTTCTCTTTAAATCAGCTGACCTACCAAGTGTTTACAGCATTTTCTGTTTTCATTTCTGATTTCCAGCATCCTGTAATTATTTTGATTCTTAAATTGGCATCTGGTAATTATTCTGAAATGATGAAAATGCGTCTCTGAGTCCAGTTTTCAGCCATTTTGTATTTTCAGGTGGATGATTGAGTGACAAAACTTTATCTGACTGGGAATCCAAAAATTTATTTTAATGTAGAACAGGAATCCATACATGACAGAGAGAAGTGTTTAAAATGTCAGGATACTTTTACAGAAATATTGCTGCATTCTCTCTCAAACATATGAAAGTGATGTGGAACAGCCATGAATGAGTATGATTTTGTATTTCTACGTCGTCTGGCAGTTTTAGATGTTTTTTTCCCCAAGACATGTAAGAGGATTTTAATTTTGTTTCTTTTCTGCCCTAAAACACATGTGCCTGTTTCTTTATGTATGCAAGAATAAGAATGACAATGGAGTAATATAACTAAATTTTTTACTGTTAGTAACGGTAAATACTGGTCAACTCACAGCATGGCAGCGACGAGCCGGGGCTGCTGAGGTGCATGAAAGCCCACGTGAAAAGAGAGAGCTCTGTGTGTGGTGGAGGCCCAATTGATTCACTGTGCTAATCAATCAGCCGTAATTGATATAATACAGTTCAGATAGTAACGCCATATAAGACAGAATTCAGTGTTGAGTATTGAACCTGATCTTCAGCAGTAACTAATGTCATTAAAGCTGATGTTGAAATGAAAATCATAACAATAATTATTAGTTGTACTAAAATTATAAACCCATGGGAAGAACCAAAAATGCTTGGATAAAAAATACAGACACTGCAAATCTAAAGTAAAGCAAAATGTAATGTTGAGGCTTTTATAAGGTGTGGTCAAAATACACTTGCTGTATTGTGAACAGTTTTAGGCCTCATATCTAAGAAAGTATGTGCTGCCATTGGAGTGGATCTAGAGAAAGTTCACGAGTTTGATTCCAGGAAAGAAAGTGTTAATATATTAATGAGCATTTGATGGCTCTGGGCCTGTGCTCACTGAAGTTTAGAAGAATGTAGAGGAATCTCAGTGGAACCTGCTGAATATTGAAAGGCTTGGATAGAATGGCTGTGAAGAGGATGTTTCCTATAGTAAAGGAAACTAGGACCAGAAGGCACACCCTCAGAATAGAAGGATGTCCATTGAGAATGGAGAAGAGGAATTCCTTTAGGCTACATCCACACTAGACTGGATAATTTTGAAAATGCCAGTTTTGCGTAAAAATGTTAGGCGTCCACACTATGCATTTTTAAAAGTATCTCTGTCCACATTGAAACGGAGATTTTGGTGAATCTCCTCCTACTGCGCATGCGCAGGACACATCTACCGAAAACAAGCGACATATTTGGTGTTGAATCTCGCCGTAAAAGTGTGCATTTGTGTAGTTACAGACTGGAAAATCTTAAAATGACAGACAGCTGTGGCTGTTACGCAGGAGAACTTAAAAGTAAAAAAAAAACAAATACTGGAGTGTACGGAGGCAACCGACAGGGAGTTCACGGACAGATTGACCCGGCCAACAACGAACATTGAAAAACTGACTAACTCTGTTGCATTAATAAAGCCCCTTGTTAAATGTGTAAAACATGTCTGCATCAGTATTGTCTTGTATTTCCATACAATGTTTCATTAGGCTGCTACACATCTATTGTCAGAGAAGTACTTGCATAAATAGGTAAACCACCTTCATACGAGCAAGAACAGAAAACAGGGCAAAGTGACTATACTTATTTATTCATTAAGTTATGGGTCAAAGTATTAGGTGAGTACATTTCTAACTCTTCTGGCATCAGTCTCGTTGCCATCTGCTCTGAAATTGTTAGGTTGTGTTCAGGAAAACAATGAAATGGCGTGCTGCCGTCTGACAGCGTTTCAGATTTCTCCAGTTACCCCATCCACACTGATCTGCCAAATCAGCGTTTTCAAAAATACACACTCTGGAAAGCGTTACTGAAAAACTCTGGTTTCGGGGGATGAAAACACTGTTTTAGCGTGGACGGTGGGTAAAAGTGAAGAGAAAAAGCTTCAGTTATGGATTTATCTGGTGTAGTGTGGACGTAGTCTTAGCCAGAGGGTGGTGAATCTGTGGAATTCATTGCTATGAAGGCCAAGACATTGGGTATATTAAAGTGGATGTTGATAAGATTCTTGATGCGTAAGGGTGTCAAAGGTTATGGGGAGAAGGCAGGAGAATGGAGTTAAGAGGAATAATAAATCAGTCATGATGGAATGTCAGAGCAGACTTGATGGGCTGAATGGTCTAATTCTGTTCCTCTGACTTACGGTCTTGTGTTCCATTCAGCTAGTCAGGCTGTATCTGTTCATCAGATGACCTTCTTTACAGTTTTTTCCTGTAGTTTCCTCAGTTTTATTTTCAGAGCTATCTCCCCACTCTTCTGGCAAGTTAAACACTGTTTTGGTCTCCTTCCCAGTTCTCACAGAGAATCTCAGACCTGAAGTGTTAGTCTTGGTTTTTTCCCCACACAGATGCAGAGTGACCTGTAGGGTGTTTTCATGTTTTACTGTTATTATTGTACTTGTTTGAAAGTCATAGGACGGAATATAACATTTTGTATTCCCATATTTGTTTGAAATTTCTGCAAAGTCTCCTATTATAGTCTGAGCCATTGTTTCCACCTCAAATGCACTTCATGACATCCATTATATGTTGAGAATATTGAGACATTATAAAAGCACTAGTGAGTCCTCACTTGGAGTATTCTGAGCAGTTTTGGACCCCTTATCTCAGAAATGAGCTGGAGAAGGTTCAGAGGAGATTCACGAGAAAGATTCCAGGATTGAATGGCTTGTCATAAGAAGAACATTTGATGGTTCTAGCCCTGTATTCAGTAGAATTCAGAAGAAGGGTGGTGTCCTCATTGAACCCTGTTGAATGGTGAAAGGCCTTGATAGAGTGGATGTGGAGAGGATGTTTCCTGTGGTGGGAGATTAGAATAGAGGGGCATCCTTTCAGAATGGAGATGATGAGACCTCCTTTAGCCAGAGCATGGTGAATCTGTGGAATTCTTTGCCACAGGCAGCTGTGGAGGCAAGTCTTTACATGTGTTTAAGGCAGAGGTTGACAGCTTTCTGATTGTCAGGGTATGAAGGGATACAGACAGAAAGCAGGAGATTGGGGCTGAGAGGAAAATCGGATCAACCATGATGAAATGGTGGAGCAGACTCAATGGCCCAAGTAGTCTAATTCTGCTGCTATATTTTATGGTCTAAGTATTGGAGAGTTCATGTCTTGAATCAGTTTTGATTTACATTTTTTTAAAACATAAATTTAGTGATGCTTCTGATATATCCAAGAGCATTGCAGTCGGAGTTCAGGGTTGGAGGAATTCTTTAGGTGAAAGGTTTCTTGTCACTTACTCATGGCTGATTTTGTTTTCCAGATCATCAGAAATGAATATATAATGAACATTTGTGAAAAGAACAGTGAAAGGAATAATAAACACAAACTGGAGCAAAATAAGCATTTGACATTTTGGGCTGAGGCCCAAAATGTTGACTGTTTATTCCTCTCCATAGATGCTGAATGGCCTGCTGAGTTCTTCTACCATTTAGTGTGTAGTTCTCTGGACTTCCAAGATCTGCAGAATCTCTCGTATATATTAAAAGAAGTAGAACTCCATAGATTTGCAGCAAAGGGGATGGTATTCCTAAGTGCCTATAAGCCTTGCCCTGGGTGGCTAGGATTGTGAGCTTAAGTGTGTTGTTTGAGTGGCATAGGCACATAACACCATTGCATTTTGTAGATGGTCTTACCTGCAGTCTTTGTGTGCTGGTGGTGGAGGGAATGATATATAGGTTAATGTGTACTGTGCCAGTTCTGAAGAAAGGCTTTGTCCTGCTTGCTGTTGGTCTTCTGGACTCCTCTTTTTTCTCCAGTCCTCATGAAGGGTCTCAGCCCAAAATGTCAACTGTTTACTCTTTTCCATAGTTGCTGCCTGCCTGCTGAGTTCCACCAGCATTTTATGTGTGTTGCTTGGATTTCCAGCATCAGCAGATTTTCTCTTGTTTGCTATTGGTCATTCAGGAAGGCAGAGGAAATTTCATCATTGTGTCTCGTAGATGATGGAATGACTTTCAGATCTCATTAGTTGGGTGATTTTGATACAGGGTACTTTGCCTCTGAATGCACTATTTCTTTAGGACTGGTCTGCTTGAGATTCTGGTCAAAGATGATCCCAATGATGTTGACAATGGGGAATCTGTTACCATTGCATATCAAGGGCGAGTGGTAAGATTTTTCTTTGGCGATCACGTCTCAGCCCATGTCTCAATGTTGTTTAGGTCACGCTGCATGCAGAGATGGGTTGTTTTATTTTCTGACAAACTATGAATGAAATATGGTCTGAATGAGTTCACAGCTGAAGCTGCAGTACCACTACTGGTAGGAGAATATACTTAAGGTGCAGTTTCTTTCACTTGTCTCTTTAATAACTACATGTAAGAATATATAATAAAAAGGTTTTGAGGAATTATAAAATCTTTTAATTATACAGTGTGTTCCTTTATTTGCAGTTATTCCTATATATCCCATATATCTTTGCTGTCTATTCTGTATATGTTTCTATATAATGTAGTGAGGTAATTCTTCACAGAGTTGACAAAATCATATTGAGCAATGAATTAGTTTGTAGCTACTAATTAGCTTAGTATAAAATTTTCCTGAGCGTAGCCTTGGACATAATTTAGCAGTTCAGTGGTTCAATGGTTTTGATTAAAGTTAACTTCAAAAATCAAACCATCTGCATGGTTGATGCATGCAAAGCAAAATATCGACTTCCGTTGTATTTCATTGTTAAATACTACATTTGGAAATTAAGTATGGGATAGGACTATGGAAAAGCCATGTTGCTCACAAGTGTGCCACTTCCTTTCCAATTCAAGTGTAAATTCTGTACTCCTTGCAGAAGAAACAGTTATTTGTGATTCCTTTCACCATGAGTAAGAAAGTAAATTAAAATTCTGATGTAGACCATAAGACATAGGAGCAGAATTAGGCCATTTATCCAATCAAGTCTGCTCCACCATTTCATCATGGCTGATCGCAGATCCCAATCTCCCACTCTGCCTCCTTCGATGCCATGATCAATCAGGAAACTATCAATTTCGCTTTACATATACCGATGGACTTGGCCTCCACTGCAGTGTGTAGCAGAGGATTCCACGGATTCACTACTCTCTGGCTAAAAAAATTCCTCTTTATCTCTGTTCTAAAAGGTTGCCTTGCCCCTCAGTTTTGAGGCTGTGCCCTCTAGTTCTGGATACTCCCACCATAGGAAACATCCTCTCCACATCCACCTTATCTAGTCGTTTCAACATTTCAATTAGATTCCCCTACCCCCCGCATTCTTCTAAATTCCTGAGAGTACAGGCCGAAAGCTGTCAAAAGCTCCCCGTATGCTAACCCCTTCATCCCGGAATCATCCTTGTGAACGTCCTTTGGACTCTCTCCAATGACAACACATCCTTTCTGAGATACAGGGCCCCCAAACTGTTGACAATACTCAAGTGCAGCTTGACTAGTGTCTTAAAAAGCCTCAGCATCATCTCCTTGCTTTTATATTCTATTCCCCTTGAAATAAATGCCAACATTGCATTTGTCACCACAGACTCAACCTGCAAACTAACCTTCTATGAGTCTTGTACAAGGACTTCTCAGTCCTTCTGCACCTCTGATGTTTGAATTTTCTCCATTTAGATAATAGTCTGTACTATTGTTCCTTTTACCAAAGTGCATCATCATACATTTCCCAACACTGTATTCCATCTAGCACTTTTTTGCCCATTCTTCCAATTTGTCTAAATCCTGATGCAATTGCATTGCTTCTTCAGTGCTTCCTACCCCTCCACCTTTGTATTATCTGCAAACTTTGTCACAAAGCCATCAATTCCATTATCTAAATTATTGACAAACAATACGAAAAGTAGTGGTCCCAATAGCTACACCTGAGAAACACCACTCTCACAGACGGCCAATCAGAGAAGGCCCCCTTTATCCCCACTCACTGCCTTCTGCCTGTCAGCCATTCCTCTATCTATGTGTCAGTATCTTTACTGGAATACCATAGGATTTTATTATGTTAAGCAACCTTGTATGTGACACCTTATGAAATGCATTCTGATGTTGACATCCTTTGCCTCTCCTTTGTCCACCCTGTAGGTTACTTCCTCAAAGAATTCTAACAGATTTGTTAGGCAAGATTTCCCTTTACAGAAACCATGCTGACTCTGACTATTTTATCATTTGTTTCCAAGTACCCTGAAACCTCATCCTTTATAATAGACTTTAGCCAACCATTGAGGTTAGCCTAACTGGTCCAAAATTTCCTTTCTTTTGCCTTCCTCTCTTCTTGAAGAGTGGAGTGACATTTGCAATTTTCCAGTCCTCTGGGACCATGCCAGTTTGCCTAGCACTTCTTCCTTTGTAATAGCAATGGCACTTACTCCTATTCCCTGACACTCACGGACCTCTGGCACACTGCCAGTGTCTTCCACAGTGAAGGCAGATGCAAAGGTGTAGTGAAGTTATTGAGCATATTTATTGGGCACTTGTATTTCTGATCTTTTTGTGAGTATTAGTGGTTGAAAAACAAACTGTTTCAATAATGAAAGAAGTATTCCCCCATGTGTCTAGACAGCTTGTGTCTTTTTTGTTTTCAGCAGCATATCCATACCTTGGGCAAATTTTGTAGACGGTGTAAGATTAGAGTAAGACTGATGTGATTCATTTGTATGTAGTACATGATATACAAATGAGAGTAATCGAGTCATAAAAGAGAGTAAGTCCCTTTGGCCAACTGAGTACATTATCACAAATTGCCACCCCCACCAGCCAGACCATATTCTCTACTCTCTGCTGGCATTGGGAAGAAAATACAGGAGCCTTCGGACCAAATTTCACTTACGTGGAAGAGGCCAGATCATGAACACTGGCCTGCATGCAAGTCTGAAAGAAGTGCTGCTGAAGAGATGCTTTGGTTCTTGGATGGTAGTGAGAGAGGAGTTGTAGGGGCAGGTGAACAGTCCATGAACACTACCTTGCTTTCCTGCTTTTGCTCTATTTATTTATACTGCTGTCAGAAAGCAACAAATTTCACCACTTATGTCAGTGATGTAAAACATGATTCTGATTCTGAGTTGCGGGGTAAGTACCGAAGGATGGTGGACCAAGAGTCCCAGAGAGAACAGATCTACAGAAAGGAAGATGATAAAATATAGGAGCAGAATTGGACTATTTGGCCCATTGAGTTTCTCTGGCATTCAGTCACGGCTGTTTCTTTTTCCAGCCCCATTCTCCCACCTTCTCCCCACAGCATTTAACCTTCTTACCAATCAAGAACTATCAATCTTTGCTTTAAATTATTATAGTAATTTCTTATTCATCCTTTGCATTTTACTCAGTGCAGCAGGATGGCAGTTAGGAATGCTGCTCCTGAAAGATGTGAGAAGTCAGATGTCCTCACAGTCTCCTTGATGACCATGGGAAGTGTGGCTCCTGACAGACTGGCTTGAGGAGCTGGATATACACAAGTTCATCTGATATTCTGAGAACATCATAGATAAGAATTTTACTGGGATGGTCACACCAACAAGAGAACCTAATATAGCGAGGTCCTCCTCTTTGGAAGGAAAAAAGATCTGAAGATTGTTTAAATGGTGAAGGATTGCAGCCTGCTGTTGTGCAGTGGAACTTACATTTGCGCATGACTGTATCACAGGACCCAGCTCAAACCGTGTTATTAAATTTGCAAATGACACAACAATTATCAAGAACGATGGTGAGCCGAAGTACAGAGAGGAAGTGGATCGGCTGGTAGATTGGTATTAGAAGAGGAACCTAAGCCTGAACATGGAGAAGTCTAAGGAAATCATTGTGGACTTCAGGAAGGTGCGGACCCACTTCTGCGAATATGTGGCTCCTCAGTAGAAAGAGTTAAGTGCACCAAGCTTCTGGGAGTTCACATCACAGACCTCACTTGGTCCCTTAATATCATCTCTCTGAACAAGAAGGCACAGCAGCACCTTCACTTCCTAAGCAGTTTAAGACAAGCAAGGCTCCCACTCCCTAAACTGCGTTTTACAGGAATACCACAGAGAGCATCCTGACAAGTTGCCACTCCATCTGGTATGGGAGCAGTCAAGTATCGGACCTGAAGTCCCTACAAAGGACTGTGAGAACAGCTGAGAGGATCGTGGGAGCTCCCCTACTATCCATCAGGGTCATTTATCAGGAGCGCTGCATATGCAGGGCCCTGAAGTATTATTGAAGGTCCCACCTCTTTGACTTTCTACCATTGGCAGGAAACTTCAAGACATAAAAGCAAGAATGGTCAGGATGAGAAACCATTTCTACCTCCAGGTCATTAGGCTTCTGAACTCCTGGCCCCATCGTATTCGAAGTGTCCCTGCTTAATCTGTTCTGTACCTCACAATATTTAATATCAATGCAGTTTAGTTTGTTATTTTATGTGAATTCATCTGTAGATTTTATCCTTACCGCCTTAAGTTATCTTCTGTTACGTGCATTATGTGTTTTATACCCTGGTTCAAAGAAACATTGTCTCAATTCTATATGCATTATATATACTATATACATGTATGTACTCAAATGGCAATAAACCTCACTTGTCGCTTGGAGTGCTGGTGCATGAATAGCAAAAATTTGGTTTGCATGTACATCAGATTATCAAGAAGGAAAATAAAATGTCAGCATTCATTGCCAGAGAAATTAAATTTAACGGTGGGAAGGATACACTGCAAACCACACCTCGGGTACTGGTAAAGCTGTACTTGGAGTACTGTGTGCTGTTCTGGTTTTCTTACTTGAAGAATGATATACTGGCATTGGAGGTGGTGCCAAGGTGATTCACCAGGTTGAATCTGGAGATGAGGGGGTTAGCCGATGAGGAGAACTTGAATTGCCTGGGACTATACTCACTGGAATTCAGAAGAATAAGAGGAATGTTATAGAAGTATATTAAAAAAATGAAAGGGATAGATAAGATGGAGTCAGGAAAGTTGTTTCCACTGGTAAGTAAGACTAAAATTAGGGGACAGAGCCTCAAGATTTGGGGGAATAGATTTAGAATGAGGCTGTGGAGAAACTGGTTTTGCCAGAGAGTAGTGAATCTATAGAATTCTCTGCCCAGGGAAGCAGTAGAGGCTAACTCATCAAATATATTTTAGACACAGATAGATTTTTGCATAGTGGGAATTAAGGATTTTTGAGGAAAAGGCAGGTAAGGTGAGTCCACAGCTAGGTTAGCCATGATCTTATTATATGGCCAAATGGCCGACTCCTGCTCCAATTTCTTATGTTTATTTCCAGGTTCAGGAACAGCTATTATCTTTCAACCATCAGGCTCCTGAGCCAACATGGATAACTTCACTCACATCAACACTGATTGCACAACCTATAGACTCACTCTCAAGGATTCTACAACTTGTGTTCTCAGCGTTACTTACCTACTTATTCAATTTTTTTGCATGGTTTGTCTTCTCTTGCACATTGGCTGTCAGTCGCTGTGCGTAGTTTTTCATTGATTCTGTTGTGTTTCATTGTTCTACTCTGAATGCCTGCAAGAAAATTAATCTGATGGTAGTATGCATGTGGTGACATCTACATATGTACATTAAAGATAAATTTACTTTGAACCTTTGAACTTTGAACATATTGTCCATCAGCTGTTTTCTGCAGCCCAACAGCAATTCCATCTCATTCACCCCACCCACTCTGATGGGTAGTTGAGTGGTAAAATCTGCAGTTTGCAGTAACCAATTTACATAGTAATTTGCATGTCATTTGGATGTAGGAGGGAAGTGGAGTAGCTGGAAAGTCCCTCGGGATCACAGCGTGAACGTGCATACTCTTCACGGACACCACAGGAGGTCAGGGTCAAATTTGGTTTCCTTTAATTGAGGTAGCAGCTCTGCTGAACTACGATCCAGAGAAAATTGATTCAGCAGGTACACTGTGCTTGCCGTCAGGATGAACTCAGTTGAAGTAAGAGCATCTCCTAACTGGGAAGGAAAGAAGGGAATTGGAATTGTGTTGTTATTGTCACAGTGAAAACCTTGCTTTGCATACGTTCATACAGATTAATCAGCTACACAGTGTACTGAGACACTACAGAGTAAAATAACAACAATGCAGAATGAAATGTAACAGCTAGAGGGAAATTGTAGTGCAGGTAGACAATAAGGTAGAAGATCATAACAAGTTTTATTGTGAGGTCAAAATTCTGTTATCATACTAGGGAGTCATTCGGTAGTTTTAAGTGAATGAAGAAGGTTGGTAGAAGCAGTCCTTGAATCTGGTGGTATGTGTGTTCAGGCTTTTATATTTTCTACCCAAAGGTGCTCCTTCCCTCTGCTAACCTGCAGGTCATCCTTGGGCAAGGTGTAGCACCTTCTTAGCCCCCCAAACAGGGTCATGTGAAACTATGGAAGCGGCTGATGGATAGTTTTATGAGCAGCTGCTGCATATCACAAGTCTTGAGTAGGCAACCACTGATGCCAGGCAGACAATTTCTGAAGAGTATTGATAATGGCTGGGGTCACCCATCTCATAAAAACACTGTCCAAAAGAAGGCAATGGCAAACCACTTCTGTAGAAAAGTTTGTCAAGAACAACCATGGTCATGGAAAGACTGATTGCCCATGTCATACGACAGAGCACATAATGATGATGATGGCCCACTAGGAGAGGGGAACATAGAACATAGAAATTAACAGCACATTACAAGCCCTTTGGCCCACAATATTGTGCCAACCATGTAACCTACTCTAGAGACTGCCTAGAATTTCCCTACTGCATAGCCCTCTACTTTTCTAAGCTCCATGTACCTATCTAAGAGACTCTTAAAAGACCCTATTGTATCTGCTTCCACCACCACTGCCAGCCCTGCATTCCATGCACCCACCACTCTCTGTGTGAAAACCTTACCCCTGACATCCCCTCTGTACCTATTTCCAAGCACCTTAAAACTATGCCCCCTTGTGTTAGCCATTTCAGCCCTGGGAAAAAGGCCTCTGGCTATCCTCACGATCAATGCCCCTCATTATCTTATACACCTTTATCAGATCACCTCTCATCCTCGATTGCGCCAAGGAGAAAAGGCCAAGTACATTCAACCTATTCTCATAAGGTACACCCTCCAATCCAGGCAACATCCTTGTAAATCTCCTCTGCACTCTCTCTATAGTATCCACATCCTTCCTGTAGTGAGGTGACCAGAACTGAACACAGTACACCAAGTGGGGTCTGACCAGAGTTTTATATAGCTGTAACAGTACCTCACGACTCTTGAACTCAACCAACACACCATGTACCTTCTTAACAACACTGTCAGCTTGCGCAGCAGCTTTGAGTGTCCTATTGACATGGACCCCAAGATCTCTCAGATCCTCCATACTGCCAAGAGTCTTACCATTAATATTATGTCTTCAAATTGGACCTACCAAAATGAACCACTTCACACTTATCTGGGTTTAAGTCCATCTGCCACTTCTCAGCCCATTTCTGCATCCTAATAATGTCCTGCTGTAACGTCTTGCAACCCTGCAGACTATCCAAAACACCCCCAACCTTTGTGTTATTAGTAAACTTACTAACCCACCTTTCTACTTCTTCAACCAGGTCAATTATAAAAATCACAACGAGGAGGGGTTGCAAAACAGATCTCTGCTGAACACCACTGGTCACCAACCTCCATGCAGAATACGAAACATCTGCAGCCACCCTTTGCCTTCTGGGCAAGCCAATTCTGAATCCTCAAAGCAAGGTCTCCTTGGATCCCATGCCTCCTTACTTTCTGAAGGAGCCTTGCATTGGGAATCTTATAAAATGCTTTAATGAAATCCATATACACTACATCCACTGTTCTACCTTCATCAATGTGCTTTGTTACATCCTCAAAGAATTCAGTCAGGCTGATAAGGCATGACCTGCCCTTGCCAAAACCATGCTGACTGTCCCTAATCACATTATATCTTTCTAAATGCTCATAAATCCTGCCTCTCAGGATCTTCTCCAACAGCTGCCCACCACTGAAGTCACATTCACTGGTCTGTAATTTCCTGGGTTATCTCTACTCCCTTTCTTGAACAAGTGAACAACATTTGCAACCCTGCAATCCTCTGGTACTTCTCCTGTCCCTATCGATGATGCAAAGATCACCGGAGGCTCAGCAATCTCCTCCCTTACTTCTCACAGTAGCCTGGGGTATATCTCATCCAGTCCTGGTGACTTATCTAACTTAATGCTTTTCAAAAGCTCCAGCACAACCTCTTTCCTAATGTCTATATGCTCAAGTGTTTCAGTCCCCTGTAAGTCATTCCCACAATTGCCAAGGTCCTTTACTGTGGTGAATACTGAAGCAAAGTATTCATTAAGTACCTCCGCTACCTCTGTCTGACTCCATGCACATGTTTGGTCCGATTCTCATACGGTTCATCCTCGTGCTCTTCACATTCTTGTAGAGTGCCTTGGGGTTTTCCTTAATCCTGCTCACCAAGGCCTTCTCATGTCCCCTTCTGGAGCTCCTAATTCCATTCTTAAGCTCCTTCCTAGCAACCTTGTAATTTTCTAGAGCTCCAACAGTACCTAGTTTCATGAACCTTTTGTAAGCTTTTCTTTTCTTCTTATCTAGATTTTCTACATCCTTTGTACACCATGGTTCTTTAACTCTTATCATCCTTTCCCTGCCTCAATGGAACATACCTATGCAGAACTCCATACATATGTTCCTTGAATATTTGCCACATTTCTGTCATGCATTTTTCTGAGAACACCTGCTCCCAATTTATGCTTCCTGCCTAATAGCATCATATTTCCCCTTACCCCAATTAAATTTTTCCCAAATTATCTGCTCCTATCCCTGTCCAGCACTGTGTTGAAGGAGATGGAGTTGTCACTACTTCCAAAATGCTCTCCCTCCGAGAGATCTGACACCTGACCAGGTTCATTTCCTGATAACAGATCAAGTATAGCCTCTCCTCTGGTTGGTTTATCTACATATTGCGTCAGGAAACCTTCCTGAACACACCTAACAAACTCCACCCCATCTAAACCCCTTATGCTAAGAAGATGCCAATCAATATTAGGAAAGTCTTAATCACAACTTGGCCTTTTCTCCTTGGAGCGACGGAGGATAAGAGGTGACCTGATAGAGGTGTATAAGATCATGAGAGGCATTGATCATGTGGGTAGTCAGAGCTTTTTCCCAAGGCTGAAATGGCTAACACGAGAGGGCATAGTTTTAAGTTGTTTGGAAGTAGGTACAGAGGCGATGTCGGGTAAGTTTTATACGCAGAGTGGTGAGTGCATGGAATGGGCTGCTGGCAACGATGGTGGAGGTGGATACAAAGGGTCTTTTAAGAGCCTCTTAGATAGGTATGTGGAGCTTAGAAAAATAGAGGGCTATGTGTAACCCTAGGTAATTTTTGAAGTAAGTACATGTTTGGCAGAGCATTGTGGGCCGAAGGGCTTGTATTGTGCTGTAGGTTTTCTATGTTTCTAACTACTCTATTATTATTAATGCACCGTTCTAGAATCTGCCTCCCTATCTGCTTCTCGACATCCCTGTACTGTTGGGGGGTGGGGGAGAGAAAAAAGTTATTAACCCTTTCCTGTTTGTGACTTCCACCCACACTGACTCAGTAGACAATCCCTCCATGACTTCCTCCTTTTCTGCAGCCATGACACTATCCCTGATTAGCAATGCCACACCCCCACTTCTTTTGCCTCCCTCTGTGTTCTTTTTGAAACATCTAAAGCCTGGCACACTCAGCAGCCATTCCTGCTCCTGAGACATCCAGGTCTATGTAATGGCCACAACGTCACAGTTCCACGTATTGATCCACACTCTAAGTTCATCTGCCTTGCTTATGATACTCCTTGCATTACAATGGACTCACCTCAAACCATCAGGCTGAGTGCATCTACCTATCCTTCCTCACAAACTCCCTACAAGCTGTCTCCACTTGTGCTCCAACCTCCACATCCTCTGCCTGTTCACTTCGGTTCCCACCCCTTGCAAATCTAGTTTAAGCCCTCCTCAATAGCAATAGCGAACCTCCTGCCAGGATATTGGTCTCCCTTGGATTCAAGTGCAACCCATCCTTTTTGTACGGGTTATACCTGCCCCAGAAGAGGTCCCAATGATCCAAAAATCTGAATCCCTGTCCCCTGCTACAAGCCACACATTTATCCTCACCTCATTCTATTCCTATACTCACTGTTGTGTGGCACAGGCAACAATCCCGAGATTACTACCTTTGAGGTCCTACTGCTGAGCTTCCATCTTAACTCCCTGTATTCTGCTTTCAAGACCTCCACCCTTCTACCTATGTCATTGATACCAATATGTACCAGGACCTCTTGTTGCTTACTCTCCCATTTCAGGATATTGTGGATGTGCTCAGAAGAAAAGAGAATGTCTGGGAATATATAAGCACAGTGCTGGAAGTGCTGGATGTGAAGTGAAATGCGGCAGTTTTCATTGCTTAAATAATAAGGAACATGTTATACCTTGTAAGGATGATTGAATGCTCCAGGTAGAAAGTTGCCTACTTGGAGTCAGACTGGGAGATGTCGTTACAGACTTCAAAATAGGCCTGGCATGCATCCATTTGGGACCAACAAAATTGAAACAGATGTGATTGTACTGGAAAGGACACAGAACTTCATTAGGATGTTGCTAAGAATGGTCTATTTTAGTTATGAGGCACATCTAGTAGGCTGGGTTTGTTTTCTCAGGAATAGAGAAAGCTGAAAGGGAACATGATAGAGGTGTACAAAATTGAGATCTGGACAATAGTAGGAAACACTATCCATCCATCCATCCCTGCCTCCCTCCCTTCCCTTATCTATTCCTCATACTATACCCCTTAGCAGAGGGTATAGGTTTAAGGGAAGTTATGAAAGGGTTAGAAGGGATCTATGGAAAAAAATCTTTCAGCCAGCTTATGATTGAAATATAGAACCCATTGCCTGAAAAGTTGGTGAAGGCAGGTACTCTCACAGGATTTAACATGATCTGGGTGGGCTCTTAAATTGGGAAGTATTCTGTGGTCAAATATACTGGCTAAGTGTTATAAATTGGGTTACTATAGATTGGACTTGATGGTTGGTGTGGACATGGTGGCCTTTATTAGCCACAAGTCTGTGACTTATTGAGAGTAAAGAAGTCATGAGAGGGTAGCACCAGGAACAGCATTTACGCAAAATCAGTCAGATAATAAATATGTATGTTATGCAGTGACAGATAATGATACTCATGCATTATATTGTAAACTATCTTACAGTTGTCTAGAAATTAAAACCTCAGCAGTTTTGAACTGTAAGTCTGTCAAATTACTTCTGTTGAATTATTTTGCCATACACTTTTCTCAGCTATCTCTGCAGTCCTCCTTTATTGCAGTCAATGATTGACAGTCTCAGAATTTGCTCTCCGAAGCTGGCTTCACTGCTTTTGTTATTTTTTTCTTTTAACTGTAAGGGAAATTAATGGTGTTAACCTCAGTTGCATATTAACTTCTGCAAATTCATCAGTCAATGAAATAGTAGCAACGAATTAGGATTGTAACATAATATAATGCAAGGTCAATTGAACTTCATTTTGATACCCAGCTGTGTCACTAAAATGATTTGAGACTTTTTAGGAAACTGGTAGATTAATTTTTTCCTGTGTAGAAATTGTAATCCATTTTACTGTGTACTGATCTTGTATATCATTGAAAATAATTTGTCCTGTATTTCTGCAAAATAATCCTGTTTAAAGTTACTAATAAGTTTTACATTAAAACAATAATCTGTATTTAGCATTTAAAATAACCTTATTTTTGAACACTTTGTTAAAATATCATTTGCATATTAATATTCTGAATTCTGCTATTATAAGTCAGACAGGCATATTTAATCATTAGGTTAATATATTTGTAATGTCATGAGTTGTTGGGTAAAGTGCTGATTGTGTTTGGCATTAGCTTTAGTAATTTAAATTGCACACTGTTTATTGTTGCTGTAAAATACTAATATGTTATCTCAGTGAAATTACTGAAATGCTCTTTTGATATTACACAGAAACCCAACAAGTCTATGGCATTAAGTGCAGCATGCACTGATTTAGTGGGAGATACATTGTACAATAGCTCATCTTTGACATTTTGTGGAAAAAGGCGCTGTGCAAGGACAGATGTTAATGGCATTCAAAGGAAGTGAATGTTAAACCGAGCAGAAAGGCACCACACGTTTGATTAAATGAGGGAGGGCAAGAAACGGCCTTTGACCGGCATTGAAGGGCCACTTTGATTCGTTTTGTACACCACAGTGTGTTTCCCAATTCACTCCCTAATATCTTAGGCATATCCTAGCTGTTAGTTTTCAGGAGAATTTCAGCTTCCCACCTCAGATCCCTGAATGCTTACAACTGAGCATGCAGAATTTGAAATGTGGATAGTGAGATTCATCCATTTGAACTGATTCCAACATCATTTGCATTTAACAGATAAAATAACCAATGCAAGGAATAATTAATGTCCAAATTCGGTATCATTAAGATAAGATTAAGACAACCTTTTGAGTTTCTGAGGAGAGATTACCAGATATGGCTGAATGGTTGGGCCTTGCTATTTATTCCAGTGAAGCGATTGATGTATTTGATACCCCAAGCAGCTTAGCGCAGCTCAACTCGCACTTCACTGAATATAGTGATCGATTATTTGCGGCTTAACCAAGCCTTCTCATTTCCTGTTTTCCATTACCTCGCTCAATCAAGTTAGGCAATTGTAACCATGTATGTGCGTTGAGATAAGCAATCAGGGCTTGTTGCTATTTGCTAATCTCTTGCAGATGGCTCTGCCTTTAGATAAGGCTATTCTTTTTAAAGATGCACTTTATTGTATTCTCCTGGTCTGAAGAATTGAAAAGTGGTGCATTATGTTGAGAGCAGGGATGTTGTAGAAATAGCCTTCAATTTAAAAAGAATACTTGTGGTGCTAGTAGGGGTAGTGTACATGGTCACACAGTATATAATGTATCTCATAAATAGGTATGAGCATAGCTCATATCCCATCCATGATGAAAAGTCCCATTTACTGTACAATATTTATCTTGCATTTATGACCTATTTTAGAAATGCAGTACCTGGCAGTTTTTTTGCTGTGCAATAATTCAGGAGTTACTGGCTTGTGCATTAATGTTGCAACATTTTGTTTTTGTTAGCCTGCATAGGCCAATTTCAAAGCTATTAAAAATGTATGGAGTTAAATAATGCATCCCCAAACAATAATCAGTCTTTTCACAATATTTTGAGCAGCTTTTTGATTAAATCTGCTTTATGGCCAACATGGAAACATTTTTCTACAAGATTGTGAGCACTTTATAAAATCCTGTGAAATTATACAGTAGGTAGTGGCCAGTTTTTGATATGGAGACTTTATCAGTTCGATTTTTCCTATCATCAGGATAATAAGATGTTAGCCAGTTGTAAAAGGCACGCAGGCTATGTATGTGTGTGGTAAATTGCTGGGAATATTGTTCCACTTTTTAACATTATTCATGGTCTAAGGTTGCATACATTTCACACTCCAGAAAACAGGTGAATTAAAAAAAAGCCAGCCAATCAAAATATCTATTTTAAAATTCTGCTTGAACACCGGTTTTCCAAAGGGTTTTTTTCAGATTTAAAGTTACCTTGCAATTAAATGATAATCTATGACTTAAAATGTTCAGTAAAAGGACTATAAATTGTTACAAAGTTCTATCCAAATGAACATTTTGATCAGTAACAACATGTACATTTATTTACATATGTAGACTATAAAATCTATCCCAGCACTTGAAAAGCAAAAAAATATTTTGCTAATACAGTAATGCTTATTTCTTTTGTATCATTTTTTTAAAATAGCACTCACGTCTGTTTCATTGTATTGCATTTTTTCTCCTGTTCAGCTCCCATTCTCTGAATCTATTTTTACTTTTATTTGTATTTAACTATCTAGTAGCTTGCCTCTCTTTTTCTAAGTTCCTCTTCACTCCTGCTGCTTCAATCTGCCCCATATTGTTCAAGCGCCATGGTAGCATAACGGTTTGCACGATACTGTTATAGCTTGGGTTGATCCAGAGTTTGGAGTTCAATTCCTGCTCTGTTCTGTAAGGAATCTCTGTACATCCTCCTCATAGAATGCATGGGTTTTCCCGGGGTGTTCTGGTTCTCTCCAACAGTCCAAGGGCGTACCGGGTAGATTATTTGGTCATTGTAAATTGTCCTGTGATTAGTTTTAAACTTAATTGGGGTGTGGGATTGAGGGGGTGGCATGGCTCAAGAGACCAGAAAGACCTATTATGCGCTGTATTGTGAAATAAATTTGAAAAAACATAAACATTTTGGGAACCCCATTCCAAGAATCTGAAGAAGTTTCAGTGTTTACATAAACATTCATGGATGAGGAGCAAGAGTAGGACATGCAACCCCCTTCAGCCTTTCAGAAGGAGGAAAAGCTATGGAAAAATAGGGAAGGAGCTGTGGAGATAGATGGATTATGTGATTCTTTGAAAGAGCTCACTCTGGATTGAATAGCCTCTGTCAGTGCCTGACTGCTCTGTAATTCTATGATTTGATCGTGTAGCCCATGAATAGGTATTGCAGCTGTCATGGTTGCATTGAAGAATGATTTCACTGAAAGCAAGTTTGTTACCTACAAGATCTGCCTCACTGTACGTAGTGATTGTGTACATCCAGCAAGTGAAACAGTAATGGAGGTACTAGGCAAATAGCAGCCTTTATAGGGAGCTCCAGTTTAGACATTGCTGGTTTTGAATTTTAATCCTTTTCAGAAAAATGAAGGAAATGTCTTTAACCCTGCAGTTCTCCATCCATTTTTCTCTTTGGGGGTCAAGGAAGAAATCCTATGCTCTATAGAGTGCGTTGCATTTATCTGTGTAGGAATGAAAGCAGATTTGAGTCTTGTAACACATTAGAAGGTAAGGCACATCCTTTTGAGGCACAAGTAGAATAGACAGCTGCAGCTTTTTTCCCAGGGCGATACTGGCCAAGACCAGAGGATATCCATTTAAGGTGAGTGGAGCTAAGTCTGGGGGAATGTCAGAGATAGGTTTTTTTTTTACACAGGGAAGAATCTGACCCATCCAAGAGATTCTGCAAATGCTGGAAATCCAGAGCAACACACAACACGTTGAAGGAACTCAACAGGTCTGACATCATCTATGGAGAGGAATAAACAATAGATATTTCGGAAGGAAGCCCTTCATCAGTACTGGAAGTGTGGGGGGTTGTGGTGAAGAAACCAGAATAAGTGTGGGGTCGGGTAATAAGGTAAGTACAAGCTAGTTGGTGAGATGGGTGCCACCAGGTGAGGGGGAAGATAGCTAGGTGGAGGAGGGAGGATGAAGCAAGAAGCTGGGAGATGATAGGTGGAAGAGATAAAGGGCTGATGAAGAAATCTGATAGGAGAGGAACGTGGATCATGGAAGAAAGAAGGAGGTGGGGCACCAGAAGGAGGTGATGGGTAGCTGAGGAGGAGAGAAGAGGTAAGAGTGGAGGCATAATGAGGAATAGAGAAAAAGAGGAGGAAAGGGGAGAAATTAATGGGAGGAAAATTAGAGAAATCAACGTTCAGGTCATCAGGAAAAAATGCAGAATTAGAAATTTCAAATAAAGTACAGCAGGGAAGCTCTGTCCAAGAAATTTTACTCCAGCCATCAGCTGATTACAGAAAACTGAAAGGAAAAAGATGTGGATAGATAAGATTGAATAGCTGATAGCGGTGGCAAACACCCAAAAGCATGCTGAAGTAAATGACCTCTCTTTGATTAAAATGACTTTTGTGCAAATAATTCAGATTTTAGCTGGCAGCTAATGTTTGACTTTGTGTAAAGATAGAGCTGTGAGTTTGCAATGATGTCAAATTAACATCTTTTAGTTATGAAGGACAGTGATCAATTATTTCTGGTGTTTAATGTGTTGCAGCATTTATTGTGCTTTCTCTGTATTTATTAAATTTGCCAACACTGCCAATAGAAGAGTAAAATAGGGGAAGACAACTCTATAATGCTCCTACATTGATTAACCATCGTAAAAATTTAAATTTTACGAGCAGACCGTGATATGTAAAGCAAATGTTATGAAGAATGTATTTTCATTATATACTGCACTGTTCCCATTTGAGTCACTGCAAAGAACACTGTATCTTCGATCTACCTATGGGGACTAATATCTAAATAAAAGGAAATTGATTCCAACATGAAACCTAGGAAGCAAATCATTTCCTGAACATCTGACTGGTTTATTCACTATTTGCCTGCCAGAGACTCTCTGCCTGGTGCAGCTAATATTCATAGTCACAAGAAATAGTCGAGGTGACAGATGGCCAAATTGCCTTCGAAGCTTGCGGAGATTTTAAATATAAATAGTGTAGGTAAGACCCACGAACGCATGGCCCAAACAAAGGGGCCAGCCTGCCATAGTCAGTATAACATCTGTGGTCACTTGTACCATTTTGTTGATCTGAAAGGATTGTTGTCAAGTGGTAACCGAGGAGATATCCAAATGAGAGCAGCTGTGATTGTGCATATTGCTAAATGTCATGTTGTGACAATGAGATCTTCTTACAGTATGGCATTTTCTTCTGTTAAATGTTGGCAGGAAAAGTACATGAATAAGATATGTTGTGAAGTCGTTAATAAAATAAAAGGGTTCAATCCTTTGTCACATTAATTTCCTATCTCTTTTTTGGGAATAGTTGAATCTTTTAAAAAATTAAAAATATGAATGACTAAATACTATTCACTGTATTTTAAATCCATCATTCTTAAAATTAAGGTCCTTTATTTTAGGAATATGTGATGTTTGGAAAACATTAGGTACCAGTGAAAGTTCTTTTGTATTTTCTGATGATTGTTTTAAAATACAATTTTAGAAACAAAGTAAATTACTACAGATGAGCATTAAGAATATATTCAGAAAGAAAAGTTTGAAACATATAAATGTTTATCCACATTCTTTATATGAAATTAATTAAATAAATGGCTTTTCTGTCGCTTAATGTCCCAGCACAATATTTTTTTAAACTTGCCAGATTTTACTTAATAGTTTAATTAAGGTTGAAGATATTAAACAGATAATGTTGAGAGCTGTCTAGAACAGTTTAAAAAAGCAAAATACACTGTATGTTATGCAATATGAATCTCTTCCCTTCAGGGATTTCTTATGCTGGGAGTGATTTGTGGAAATGTAGATAACTTTTAGAAATCGATGTTAAATGTTTCATCCTTATCCAGCATTGCTGTGTAACTCGTGTATGTCCAAATGATTGTGTCTACCTCCTTTAATGTTTATATCTGCTCTATGATACTGCATTTACAGTTTTGCTGTGTTTTTGTAAAGCTGCTGATGGAAGAGGGTTTATACAAAGCGGTGCCTCAGTATAAACTGATAATTTTCCTCTCATTTGTGTGTAGCTGAATAGATAGCAGCTTCAAATATTTGTTTTGTTGCAACATCAATAAGACAGAAATTTTTGTTCAACAACTGATTTTAACTTTAAGAATCCTACACATGAAGATTTATAAAGTCAAAATCAATATAAAATATGATAGGCAAACACGAGGAAATCTGCAGATGCTGGAAATTCAAGCAACACACACAAAATGCTGGTGGAATGCAGCAGGCCAGGCAGCATCTATAGGGAGAAGCGCTGTTGATGTTTCGGGCCAAGACCCTTTGTCAGTACTTGTATGATATGATACCTTGTGTTTTTGTTTTTCGGTTCACTTTATGAGATAATGCTGGCATCAGCAGCATTAATTGTCATTGAGAAATGGTCCTGTGATGCCTTCATGAACTGCTTCAGTATTGCTGAAAGTGATCTTATAACACCAGTGGACAGAGTGTTCCTCATTTTAGACCCAACATCAGCAAAGGAACACTTTGTATTTCCTTGTCAGCACAGTGTGTAACTTAGAAGGGAGCTTGTAAATATTGGTGTTCTTGGTGCTCACTAACCATGTACTACTTAGTGAGATACTGGTACAGTAGCTGTGGCAAATTGCTGTGCACTGCAACCACTGTTTGTGTTGAAGGAACCAATTGTTTCATTTGTTGATATCAGTGAAGCTGGATGGTGTCCAGCTTAATTATACTTGTGCGTATGGGCTATGCCGCAGTCTATGCCATAACCCTGATTTTCATTTCTGTGTTGCTGTACGCCGTAGCGAGCATGCGTTGGTGTGCGCCAAAATGCTGGTTGGCAGTGGGGTTTCTATGCCACTGTGTTGAGTTTAGACATGGATGTGATAGACATGGACGAAGAAATGCATTTCAAACATTTTCACATGTCGGCAGGTAGATTTGATGATTTGGTTCATCTATTTCGCATCGGTGTACGCACAGGCTACAGGCATGGTGGAGAAGAAGCAACCGGAAATGCGTAGGAGGAAATGCAATGCTACCAAGTGGACCGATCACAGTTGTTGCGGTCTACATTGGAGAGGGTATGGCATAGGGTATGTGTTACCTACGGTGTCGATGAATCAGCCTTTAGTGAGTGTCTTTAAATTGCTTTTCTTGGCAACTGGAGAATAAACCATCACGTTCCTGAAGCAAGTCTTGTAGGTGTTGGATAAACTTTGGAGAATCACAAGATGGATCACTTTCTGTAGGTTACTCAGATTACAGGTGGCTCGCTGTTACAAAAGACCTATATTAGTACTTGTTTTCGCTAACCAAAGAGGATTTTCACTTTTACAAAAAAAGACACCAGCTTTATACGTGTGTTACCCTGAGAAAGACTACCATGACCATCCTTGTGTGGGCAGTTGTGCGCGCATGCATATACGTGCCGATTTTTTTTTCTCCACTTTGATTTTGGATCGCTGTCTTCCCGATTTTGATAAGTGAAACTACACCGTACATAGAATACTTCTACTTTATATAGGCTGTATACTTATCACATCATTCCTGCTTTTATTATATGTTCATGTTATTTTAGGTTTTATGTGTTATTTGGTAGGTTATTTTCTGGGTCTGGGACCGCTCAAAAATTTTTCCCATATAAATTAATGGTAATTGCTTCTTCGCTTTACGACATTTCAACTACAAACGTTTCGTAGGAACGCTGTACCTTTGAATAGCGGGGGAAACCTGTACTCATTAGTTCTTTGAGTCATTATAGAGTATTTCACAGCAGCACATCAGAGAATCAGAATCAGGTTTAATATCACCAGCATATGTTATGAAATCTGTTAACTTTGTGGCAGCAGTACATTGCAATAGTGATAATGTAGAAAATAATGAATTACTGTGTGTGTGTGTGTGTGTGTTTGTGTATATATTACACACACACATATTAAATGGTTAAATAAGTAGTGCAAAAATATAAATAAAATGGTGAGGTAGTCTTCATGGGTTCAATGTCCATTCAGAAATTCGATGGCATAGGAGAAGAAGCTGTTCCTGAATTGTTGAGTGTGTGCCTACAGGCTTCTGTACCTCCTTCCTGATGTTAACAATAAGAAGAGGGCATATTCTGGGTGGTGGGGATCCTTAATGATGGATGCTGCCCTTTTTCAGGCACATCTCCTTGAAGATGTCCTGGATACTATGGAGGGTAGTGCCCATGATGGTGCTAATTTTACAACTCTCTGCTGCTTCCTTCGATCCTGTGCAGAGCCGCCCCCTCCCCTGCCAGACGGTGATGCAGCCAGTTAGAATGCTGTCCACGATACATCTGTAGAAATCTGCCTGTGTCCTTAGTGACATTTATGTGTCTGGTAAAGATAAACTTTTGGTCAGTTATGATACCACAGGATATTGGTAGAGAATTTGGTGATGATCATGTTGTAGAATATGAAATGCAAATAATTAAACCCTCCTTTGCTTACTCCATTCATTACATATATTATTTGAAGGCTACTTGCTACTTGTCTGAAAGTTCTCCATTTTTCATTGTATGGATTTTGGGTTGGTTCATTTTCTGGAAAGCTGATAATGTCTCTGAACATCGATGAATATCACCTCTTCTGAAGAAGAATTCTTGACAATGCCAGAGGAATTCAGCAGGTCATGCACACTCTATGGATAGCAATAAATAGTTAACGTTCTATGGAGAGGAATAAATAGTCATTATTTTGGGCCAAGACTCTTCATCAGGACTTGTATAAATTATTGTAAGTGGTTTGATGTTGGATTAATGTTCCGGACCAAAGTGGTTATTCTTGGAGAATCTTTTGCTCTCATTATCTGTAAGGATGGGAACATGTACTTCCCCTGGATGCTCCTGTATCAAGTCCTACGTATCTGCTCCTCTTCCCAAATAAATATACACTAAAATGTTCTAAAAGCAGTAACACATATTCTAAACCACATTGAAATATCTAAATCAAAATTATATTACTTAACAAATGATTTAAAAAAGATAAAATGCACATGCCATTAATATGCACAATCATAGCTAATCACATTAGGAAATCTCCTTGGCTACTCCTTGACAACAATCTTTTCAGATTATAGATAAGATTATAAATCTTACTTTTAATGCCCATTTCTTTCTATCTGCCAGTGACCCAGGTTCAGCACCACTGCTGCCTGTAAGGAATTTGTATGTTCTCCCTGTGACTGCATGGGTTTCCTCCCATATTCACTGTTAATTGGTCATATGGATGTAATTGGATGGCACAGGCTCAATGGGTCAGAAGGGCCTGTTACCATGCTGTATCTCTAAATTGAAAAATAAATAAAATAAGTCATAAGCTTTCCTTCATCAGGAGGGATGATGTGAAACTTAATCTCTTAGATGGAGATGATATGTGGCTGGTTTAACTTCTGGGTCAATGTTTGTTGATAGGTGGAGACTGGAAACAAGATGGCAGTGAGGAAGAGGCACAAGGTTCTGATTGTTCTGCTGGCTTTGCAGCAGGCTCTGTTTTCATTAAAAAAGCATGTGCACATGGAAGAATACATCTGAATATGTTTTCACTGCATTGAAGGGGTTTCACGTTCTTTTTGGCATGTGACAAACCAAGATAAAGTCCAGCTCTGACCCTGTCATCAGGCAGACAGCAAGTCAGCTGACCAGACGCACACACGTACTTGATATGTAAGTGTGTATGAGTGCTTTTTTTTATTCATTGTGCATTTCCCTGCATTGTTTGCTGTTTAAAAAATACATTGCCCCCTGGTTTAGATGATTACCCTTGAAGTTTGGAAAGACCATTCAGATACCCAGGAATTGTGTCATGAATAGTTTCACAAGTAACACCATGAATGTTGGAGTACATTTAATACTCCCAATGCAAGGATCTACGCCATCCATTCTGGCTTAGATATTGTAGCCAGGTCGAACAGAGAATTGAGCCTGTTGTTTCTGGCAAGAAAGGTAGTGTGGGACCTTCCTCGCCAAGTGGCCTTGAAAGCATGGCCCCACATGTGTGTAGGCCATTGTCTAGTCCAGAAGGAGAGGGAGGTGGCAACATTGCTGATCCTTTCGGTTAATTTATTTTAGTGACCATGTGCACCTGTGTGAGGTGTGTTACTTACACAGCTCCCTTTGTATATTGCAGGACAGTCTTTGCGTAAACGAACAGTCAGCATTTCAGTCCTGACGAAGGGTCTTGGCCTGAAACATTGACTGCTTGTTTCCACGAATGCTGCCTGACCTGCTGAGTTCCTCCAGCTTGTTTGAGGGTGTTGATTTGACCACAGCATCTGCAGTGTATTTTGTTTAGTCTTTGTGCAAGTCACTGCTTTAGCCTTTTATTTAATGCCTTTTGCTCAGCTTGAGTTTGTGGTACTTGTAAGGGCAGGTATCCTTAAATTTTTATGTAAACTTGAGGCATTGATCTGCTTTATCACACTGGTATGGTAACTTTACCTAACACACTTAATTGCACTTTACTTGTTCTGATGTTTTTTATGTGAAATCTGATTTGCTTCTCTATGTACAACATTTTTAACATAACTGCTGTTTGCTAATAAAAATTGTTATATCTTTAAACTACCTTGTCGGACTGCCTGCCTTAAAAGATACAGAACCTATCTGTAATTCTGTCTCAGTGGTTACAATATCCCATGCAGGAATACTTCAAGTTTAGGTGTTGGCATCAGGACCATAAATTTGACTAGAATGAACAAATCCATTATTATTTGTACCCTATTATAGCATACTTTTTGTAAAACTATCTGGAAATGAAGTTTGCAATACTTCAAATTTAGTATTCATGTTCTGGCAAAAATAACTTGGGCTATAACTTGAAACCTTTACTATCAACCTACTACTTTTGTTCCTTCCTCCGTCTCAGCCAGGAATTGTGCAAATAAGCATAAATGATTTTCATTCTCCTTTCGTAGAGCAGGTAATTTCAGTTCTTAAGCAAGATGACAATATGTGACAGGAAGCAATTTATGTAACTACCAAATGTGCAACAGGGCTTGGTGTATTGACTACAAATTGAAGAATAGTTAACTTGAATCTTATAGGGAATAAATTATTTCAGAACTGATTAATAGAATGGCCATTGTACTTGGATGTCTATTATTTTACTATATTATCATTTTGAACACACATCATTGCAACAAAGATCCACTGTGTTATAGTCATAGAGCACTATAGCAATGAAACAGGCCCTTCAGTCCATCTAATCCGTGCTGAACTGTTATTTTGCCTAGTCACATTGACCCACACCTGAATGTTAGTCTTCCATATAATTCCTATCCAAAGTTCTCTTGGATGTTGAAATAGAACCCTCATCCACCACTTGCACAGGCAGCTTGTTTCACTCTCCCACCACCCTCTCAGTGAAGATGTTCCCCCTCATGTTCCCCTTAAATATTTCACCTTTCACCCTTAACTATAACCTCCTATTATAGTCTCACCCAACCTTAGTGGAAAAGGCCTACTGGCATTTATCCTAACTATACTGCTTTTGGTATTGTTACTGTAAAATGTTACAAGTCCAAGTTCCAAGTTACTTTTGCCAGAACGTGAATATGCATTTGGAGGAACGAAGTGGAGAGCAATTGTACATGTCTTGAAAATTTATACATGAATATTCCAATGAAAATATATTTTTGCCTTCCTCTGCAACATTGCAATAGATTACAGAAAACAATGGGTAAAGATTAAGAAATGAGAAATAAGGAGAACAGAGTTTATTAAAATCATTTGTTCCAAAACACTTTCTTTCTCTTGGAGGTTACGATACCTTAGAGATGTTCAGGTGACATTCTGGTCCGGTGAATGGAATCCAAAGTCGAAGTTGATTATAAAATGATTGCACTTTTGTTCAGTCATATGTTGTTCTGCTGTGGATACATTAGTACATTTATCCAAATGCAGAAGTCTTAGTGCTTATGAAAGCACAGGAGACTCGAAAGAACAGCAGCTGTTGAATACTTTAATATATTAAAGCCACATGGTCTCAGTTTTTTTGTTATTAAAATAATGAGCTCATGGGGGAAAGTCTGTTTTGAAAATTAGTGTCATTTTGAAGTCTTGCAGCTTCAAAATGAAAATGAACAGTGTTTTGTTTGAGATGTTTGTGCCAATATCAACTAAATCCAAGAAATCCTAGCTTAATTTCGGATACAAAGATGCGATACAGAAACTGGTTTAGGGAAAGGAGGCTTAACGTCCTTAAGTTAGAAGTGATTCATCGGAATTGGTTGAGATGTTGTAAAATCAATTGATTGGGCCTGATGAAGGGTCTCAGCCCTAAACACCGGCTCTTTATTGCTCTCCATAGATGCTGCCTGACTTGCTGAGTTCCTCCAGCACCTTGTGCTTGATAAGATGAAAATTTTTGCATTGTGTTAATTTTATTATTTATATTCAACAAAAATTGCTTCCCCTTCCTATAATATAATGTATGATAAATAATTATAAATTGTGGAGCATTCATTTGTAAAGGATTGTATTGCAATTCTGTAGCTGTCAGATAAGTTCCTCATGTGATTAACTTGCAACTTGTGAATGCAGCATTTATTCTCCTTCCTTTTAATTTTGTTAGCACAAAATTATATACTATATTTTGTAATGTGTTTCCAAATGTTTAAAAGTATCAATAAAAAGTTGAATAAGAATGAGTAAGAGGAATAAAGAGCTTTTGTGGAATATAGAACATAGCCCTGAACATAGAACACAGAGCAGTACAGCACAGGAACAGGCCCTTCAGCCCACAATGTTTTGCTGAATCAAATAAACTTGTAATTGAATGTCTAACTAAACTAACCTCCATGTCCACGTCCTCCCATTTTCCTCACATTCATGTTCCTATCTAAATATCTCTTAAAAATCTCTAGTATTTCTGCCTCTACCATCACCCCAGACATTGCATTCCAGACTCCCACCACTCTCTATGTGTAAAAAACACTCCCCCCTCACATCTCCTTTGAAATTACTTCCTCTCATCCTCAGTGTATGCCCTTCAGTATTAGACATTTTAGCCCTTGGACAAAGATATTGTTTGTCTACACTATCTATGTCTTTGATAATTTTATAAACCTCTTTCAGATCTCCCCTCAGCCTGTACTGCTCCCAGGAAAACTACCCAAATCTGTCCGACCTGTTGTTATAGTACATGCCTTCTAATTCAGGCAACATCCTGGAAAACATCTTCTGAACCTTCCTGAAGCCTCAACATCCTTCTATAATGGGGTGACCAGAACTGTATGTAATACTGCAGATGTGGCCTAGCTAGTTTTATAAAGCTACAAGAAAACTAACAGACTTTTGAACTCAATGCCTTGTCTAATAAAGGCAAGTGAAATATTTAATGCCAGTGATTTGCATTCAAAGCTGCCTTTGAGACCTGGAAACTGAAAAAGGTGAGAATATGCATATATAAGCTAATACGTACTGTTTTGAATAGTTTCACATTGTTCAACTTGTTGTGAGTCTATCACTTCCATTGCTGTGAATGTATAGAAAATTTACAGACTTTAAAATATTATCAGCTGCGCTCTAAAATATCAAATAACTAATGCAAAAGTAGAAATGAAAAAGTACTCTAAAATACTCAGGTCATTAAGACCAAGCAACTGATTGTGGACTTCAGAACAGGTGAGATGAGGAAGCACAGCAGTCCTCATAGAGGGATCAGAAGTAAAAATAGTGAGTAATTTCAAATTCCTGGGTATCAATATACCTGAGGATCTAACATGGACCCAACATTGTTGCAGCTACAAAGAAGGCAGGACAGCGGCAATATTTCAATAGGAGTTTGAGAAGATTTGCTATGTCTCCAAAAACACTCAAATTTCTACAGCAGTGTGATGGAGAGCAGTCTAACTGGCTGCATCACCATCTAGCTACTACACGGGATTGAAGTATGCTGCAGAGAGTAGTAAACTCCGCTCTATCATGAGCAATAGCCTCTGTAGTATCTATAACATCTTTAAGAGAGTGATGCCTCAAAAAGGTGCTGTCCATCAATAATGACTCCCATCATCCATATCATGGCTTGTTCTCATAGCTACCATCGGGAGGGAGCTACAGAATTGTGAAGGCACTACCTCAATACATTTTTCATTTCTATTTTTGCACTACTTATTTAACTTAACTATTTAATGTATATGTATTTACTATAATTCACTTTTTTCTCTATTATGTATTGCATTGTACTGCTGCCATAAAGTCAACAAATTTCATGACATATGCTGGTGATATTAAATCTGATTCTGATGAGAAAGTTCTTATTTATTGTCCTATTTTGTCTGCAAACATAGGAAGATACTTCATTCACTTAACTTTCAAATACCTCAGTATGACTTCAAAGTAAATTTGTTATCAAAGGACGTGTGTCACCATACTCTACCTTGAGATTCGTGCAGGCATTTTCAGGAAAATAGGGAGATACAATAGAATTTATGCAAAATTATAAATAATAGAGACTGACTAACAACCATTGTTTAATTAACTTAATTTTAAGTTAATTAAAATTTTAAAATCACACACAACGACAGAGTATTGAGAAGCTGTCTACTTTAATATTCCATCTTGGAGGAAAGCTTTCTTACTATAGAGTGCCTGGCAACGAAGAGCCTTGCCCTTCTGTGATGAACTCCAGCAACATCAATCTGACTTTTAATGCACCTTTCTTTAAATTTGGATCACAATGTGTTATATTTAATACTTACTATGAAATATACTGACTTGTGATACTTTAATTTGCCAAGTAATGGAAGTAAGGTGTCATAGTTTGTGTTCCAACTCATAGCAAACTCTAAGTTCAAACTGATTATTTTTGATAGATATAACATTGAATAAAAGTATTCTCATAATATAGAATGGATCCAAATAGCTTTGTGAGTTTGTGTCCTTTGACTTCAGTATTAGAGCATAGAACAACATTATACAGGTCCTTCAGCCCACAATGTGGTGCTGACTTCTTTAACCTACTTTTAAGACTAACCTAACCAATCTCTCCTACACAGCCCTCCATCTTTCTATCAACCATGTGCCTAAGAGTTTTTTAAATTGAAGAAAAAAATCAGAAGTTAACCAACTGAGTTCATTAAGGATAGAACTGCCCATTTTTTAAACAAAAAGGTCAGAGTGGCCATTAACTGGGGAACATTGCTTAATGTTAATTGATGACACCAACCTTTTTGTTACCCATCCCTAATTGCTTCTGAATGGTTAACGGAGCCGTTAAAAGTCAGCCATTTTGTTGTGGATCCAGGCAGTTTCGCATTTGGCCAGATAGAAGAGAATGGTTGTTTACTTTGTTTAAAGGTCATTAGGAACCAGATGGAGTTTTCTGACATTATGGTGCTTTCATGGGCACCTTCACTGATGCTGGTTTTTTAATTCCATATTTATTTAATTAGTTGAATTTAAATACTGCAGATGCCATGGTAATATTCGAACATGTGGCTCTGGCTCACTACCAGATCTTTGGATGTTAGGCCAGCAACTTAACCACGGCTCCAACTTCTGCAGTGTAAAGATCTCTAATTTTCTCTATAATATCCTTGGTTAGGTCACACTTGGAACATTGTGTTCAGTTCTGGTCAACTCATTATAAGAAGGAATTGGATGTTTTAAGGAGCTTCTAAGCAGAAGAGATTTACCAGGATGCTATTTGGATTAGAGAGCATGTCTTATGAAGATAGGTTGAGTAAGCTGGGGCTTTTCTATTTGGAGCAAAGGACGATGTGAGGTGGCTTGATAGAGGTGTACTACAAAATGATAAGAGAGCAACCAGAAGCTTTTCCCCAGGGCGGAACTGGCTAATACAAGGGGATATAATTTTAAGGTGATTGGAGAAAAGTATGGGGAAATGTCAGAGGCAAGTTCTTTACACAGGGAGTGGTGGGTGTATGTAATTGGTGCATTGATTATCGAAACATGGAGGGCAATATTGAAGGGAAGGGTTAGTTTGATCTTAGATTAGGTTAAAAGGCTGGCACAGACCGAAGGGCCTGTACTATACTGTGTTGTAATGATCTATGTTCTCATATTTACTGCTTATGTGCTGTTTGGACATTTGCTTCAATTAAGCCATGATGGTATCAAAAAAATGTGCATGCATCATAATTTCCTTCTGAGTGCGTTCTATACCTTCTAAAAAGGCAGGTTGGCTTGTAAATTTATAAAGGCATCTAAAATTATTTCTGTTTATATTACCTATATTGGATTAGATCTGCTTGTTTGTCAAATACCTGTATAGACTTAATATAAAAACTAAGTATGCTGCGTGTGTTCAGCAAATCAGGCACCATTGATGAAGAGGGTAGCAGAGTTAACGTATCAGATTGATGAGATTTCATTGAAACGTACATCAGATTAAATTGCTGAATGTTTATATTTGTGCTTCTCGCAAATATACATCTAATCTATAAGCACCATCTCAGTTGGAAATGGTATATTCTTTATGACAGTTGTTCAGTTTGCATCCTCAGACGGTTCAAATTCAGATCTTGCTCTGTATGAGTAGTTCTGGAGCAGAAATTAGCACATTTAAACAGACAGACAGACATACTTTATTGATCCCGAAGGAAATTGGGTTTCATTACAGTTGCACCAACCAAGAATAGTGTAGAAATATAGCAATATAAAACCATAAATAATTAAATAATAAGTTATGCCAAGTGGAATTAAGTCCAGGACCAGCCTATTGGCTCAGGGTGTCTGACACTCCGAGGGAGGAGTTGTAAAGTTTGATGGCCACGGGTAGGAAGCTTGCCGACTTGTCCAGGTGGGTGTAGACATGGTTCAGCAGGTAGACAATGGCATCCTCAATAATCTAGATTCTCACAGGAAGAAGTGAAACCAGACTCTCATGAGAGAATTTTGCTGAATGCCAAATATGATTGTGAATTAACCCCTAGGATTTTATCTACATTTTGTCTGGATAATCAGCTGTACACCAATCATGCTAATCTGTTCTTTTTAAAGTGTTGCTGTGCAAAGTTTAAGTTTATTATCATTCAAATGTATGCTGTCAAACGAAACAATGTTTCTCTGGACTAAAGTGTACAACACAGTACATATAACTCTCACACACCACAAAGTAATTTTACCACAAATAAATTAACAAATAATAACAACATACATTACATAATAAAAATAATATATTATTATTTCTTCTCCTTCTTAATCCCATCAACTCTACTGGGCCATAGACGCTGACAACATCTCATCAGAGTCCTCTGTCCTGGGCCACTCTTTGAAGACCCTTCCTCTCTCAGGGACAAGGGCTCCAGAGCTTCTGTAGCATTTTTGTAGTGCTGAGTTTTTACAAGATGTGGTTTCTGGCACTGTGTGCAATCCTCGTCCTTTCACAGCAGGCTTGGGAGCACCCATGGTGGAGTTATACTGTATATAATTTTACACGAGGTTAACTTTCCTTTTGAAAAGATGCTGCCACCATTTGGCTGACTTCATGGCAGGTTTGTTAACTGTGGACTGCTGGATGAAATTATGTGTTTTTTTTCTATTTGCACTGTTTATACTTTAGTGGGAATTCAGTGCTCTCAGTAACCATAAAGGCCAATTTCCTGTGATACCTGACTTCATTCCAGTTGCCTCTGGGTATTCTGTAGTAATGAATGATAGTAAAAGAAAATTGCTTCCAGCTTGGTAATTCATAGAAAACTTCAAATGAACTGAACAGCATTGTATAGTTTGAAGATCTATTAATAGCAATGGTATAGTTTTATTATATTAGGATCTGTGAACTATTAATGCCACTTTATCTATTTATTTTATTTCATTTCAAGATGCAGTATGGAACAGGCCTTTCCGGCCCAACGAGCTGCACCACCAGCAAACCACCAATTTAACCTAATCATAGGACAATTTACAGTGACTAATTAACCATCACCGGTTATGTGGGAGGAAACTGGAACTCCCGGGGTAAATCCACGTGGTCATGGGGAGAAACATACGAACTCCTTACAAACAGTGCCAGAATTGAACTCTGGATTCTGATGCCCGAGCTGTCATAACGTTGTGCTAACTGCTACACTATTGTGAGGCCCCCATCTAAGTTCTTTAAGTAATAATAATGAATAATAAAAAATGCTGTGTTCTTAGGAATTTGGAGAACCTTTTTTGTGATTTGGATTATTTTCTGCTCACCTGGAGCAAACAACAGCAAAATGCAAGGCACGTTTATTCTTACGCCATGCTCTCCCTTTTTTCTCTGTTCAACCGATCTTGATGCAGAAAGCCTGAACTGTATTGTGGGCTCCAGCTTTGTGGCTTGTGCAACAGAGGGCCAACTGCACACTCTGGAAGCCTGAAAGGCTCTTGAGGATTTATCAGATGGCTAAACCTAGTTTCCATTATTGCAGGTTGTCAAGGCGGTGAGGATAATTTGTTAGTTTTTAAGTATATTTGACATTGTGAAATATTTAAAGATATTAAAACTGAGGTAAATAAAAAAATTGCTAAATATTAAAAATAAGCTTTCATAAATGCATTCATAAGAAGAAACAATTAAACTGAAGGAACATAATTTAAGAAAAACAAGGAACTTGCCTCCCCTTTGTCACTCATTTTACACCCATTAATTCTATTGAAATCGTCAGGGGTTTGGATCCTGTGCCAGATCTGATTTGATGAGGGATTTGAAAGAGGATCTCCACAGTGTAAGTGTGGAGAATCTCTGCAAAACAAGGCAGCAGTGAGAGCTAATTAATGGATGCATCACCCCAAATCTATCATGTAGGTCAGGAGTTCATTTGGAAGGGTGGCAGGAGATATCCCAGACTGCCCATCTAAATGGATAAATGTCAGCTGTTCCTTTCAGAGCTACTGGCTCCAACCTATTTCTGTCCAATGAAATAGTGAAAGGCATTTAACAAACTAACAAACACAAATCTGATAAATACCATATTGAACAACAGAAAGTAAGTATCACCCAGACTTGTAGATGCACAGATTTGTGGACAGGCAGACAGAAGTGTGTGTGTGTGTGTGTGTGTGTGTCTGTCTGTCTGTGTGTGTGTGTGTGTCTGTGTGTGTGTGTGTGTGTGTGTGTGTGTGTGTGTGTGTGTGTGTGTGTGTCTGTCTGTCTGTCTGTGTGGGTGTGTGAGTGTGTGTGTGTGTGTGTGTGTCTGTCTGTCTGTCTGTCTGTCTGTGTGTGTGTGTCAGGGTTTAGGAAGGTAATCCTGAAGGGGGCCAAGGCAATAAACCACAGTAGCTAGTGATGGAGCAATGCAAATCTCTTTATGTTCCTCCTCAGTCCCACGACCCCTTTCTATCTAGCCAAAGCTTTGTTTAATTATGGATCTCACCTCATTAACAGCAGTAAAAATCTGCACTTCTTTTGTTTCAGTAATGTAGAAAAGCATCCTAAGGTTTGTTACAGAAGTGCAAAGTCAAATAAAGAAATATTAGAACTCAAGTCTTGGTTGACAGGTCTTGGAGGGGATATGTTAAGAGTATCTCACAGCTTTGCATTGTTACCAACTGCGAGTAGTTAGCCAACCTAAGTGCAACAGCTATACATGTGGCAATGGACGGTCAAACTCGTGTTTATCGTGAAATTTTGTTCACTATGTGAAACGCACTGATTTTAAGAAAAATAGAATGTTATCTGAACCATCTGCAAAAACTTACTTAACAACGCTTAAATGATGTAATATCTGCTGTAACATCAACACAGATAATAACCTCTGATTTTAGAGTAGATTGTTAGTTCTTGAACACTAACTCTGATGAATGTTTTACAAATTGAGTCAGCATATCAAATCAGGCAGGATATCTGGTGCAATTTGTAGTGTTAAAGGGCTGACAATCAAATCTAGGATTAGAGGTTATATCTGTATTGGCATTACAGACTGATATATATAGTCTGTACATCAACACAGACTATATACCTCTGTTGTTCTTTTTAACTAAATATTTACTAAACGAGCTTTGTTTAAATTCAGTCTAATTATTTGTGTTCAGAGTAGCATAGATGTTGAGAAGTAGATTTATTTTCAAAGGTTTCATAAATACTCTATCCTCATCATAGAGTTCTACAGGGCAGAAGTAGATGCTTTGGCTCACTGTTTCTGCATTAACTTTGCATCCCCCATTTACACTAATCCTACTTTAATCTCATTGCTCCCCACCCCTCTGACGTCTCTATCTCACCCCTCCAGATTCTACCACTTAATTGCGTGCAGTGTCCAATTAATATAAAAATGAGGGGTTTTGAAAAATTCTAGAAATCTTGAGCAACACACACCCAAATGAGACCCCACGAATGCAAATCCTATACTTGCCTTTTACAAATCAGGTAGCATCTATGGATGGTCTTGGCCCGAAACTTTGACTCAGGCATGGCGAAAATTTGCAAACTCCACACAGACAGCACCTGAGGTCATATTGAGTCTGGGTCTGTGGAGCTCTGTACAGTGGTTTTACCAGCCTTGCCTCTCTTCACATCAAAATGAACATTGCTCTCTACTGCCGTTTATGGATTGATGTACATGGCAACCGTACTGATGTAGGACTTCAACCCAAAACGTCGACAGTTTTCCCCCCACCAACACTGCATGACCTACTGAGATCCTCAGCACATTGTTTTTTTACCCCAGTTCCGCCATCTGCATTGTCTTGTGTTGATAGTAATATATTCAACAGATGTTGTCAACATGATTAAAGTGTAACACAAATCCTAATCACTACTCCACCCTCTGTGCACTGTGATGTTCTGTATTTGGGTAATCTAAGAATTCAAAAGGTGTTAAATGCTTTATTTTTTTTAAAAAATTGAGTATATTTGGAGTATAAGATGATGAGAGATATTGATCATGTGGATAGTCAGAGGCTTTTTCCCAGGGCTGAAATGGTTGCCACAAGAGGACACAGGTTTAAGGTGCTGGGGAGTAGGTACAGAGGAGATGTCAGGGGTAAGTTTTTTACTCAGTGTGGTGAGCGCGTGGAATGGGCTGCCGGCAACGGTGGTGGAGGCGGATACAATATGGTCTTTTAAGAGACTTTTGGATAGGTACATGGAGCTTAGAAAAATAGAGGGCTGTGGGTAAGCCTAGTAATTTCTAAGGTAGGGACATGTTCAGCACAACTTTGTGGGCCGAAGGACCTGTATTGTGCTGTAGGTTTTCTATGTTTCTTATGTTTCTATATTTATGATGTATTAAAGTGCTTTGAAACATGACAAAGGAGATTCAGATTTTTTTCCTCCTGAGTGACACACATGATGGGATTTTGGCAGAATTTGGTTTTCCTGACAAGTTCTTCTTAATAACGATGCTACAGAGAACCACTGAGTCCAGGGGTGTTGTTGAAAGTACCCAGAAATTTTTATGCAACTGATTATAGTTGATTCCAGAGGTATTTGTATGGTTGTTAATAGTGATGGAGTGATAAACCTATAAGGAAATTTGCTTTTTTTTTTATTGTTTCCTGTACAGGTTTGTAATGAAAAGGTGACAAATTCAATTTAAGTAAATACTGTTGATTTGTATAGAAGGAAACAAAAAAACATGAGCTGTAAATTGCTAGATAGAGTAGCATTGTTTGGCTTTATATGGGAGTTTAATATACCCAATTCCGTGAATTTTGTGTTAGTGCATTCCATATCTGTGAAGCTCTGATTGCAGTTTTCTAACTAAGTGCTGCCACTGACTGGCGTATTGATGGAACTACAACAATACACTTTATCAGGCAGAGGAGTGGAACCTGGTGTAGGCTTCTGCTGCTGTAGCCCGTCCACTTCAATGTTTCGCATGTTGTGCATTCAGAGATGTTCTTTTGCACATCACTGTTGTAAGCAGGAATTGGAGCAGAATTGGGCCATTTGGCCCATCGAGGCTACTCTGCCATTGCATCATGGCTGATTTATTATCCCCCTCAACTGTAATCGTCCAGTCCTTATGGCTTTTGATGTCTTCAGTGTCCACTTTAAACAGAGTGTTCAAAATAGTTGCAAACGAGTCTGTGTGTAAATTTACATCCTTGGAAATTATACTCTGCTGTTATTTCTTGATGTACTTAAATTATTTTAAAATATGTAATGTTCTGAACTGCTAATACTCATGTAAAAATAGTGAATATATCATTCATAAAGCAACATTATGTTCAAGATCATTTGCTTACAATACGGTTCGTTATACACAGCCCAACATACTACAATTACAATATCTATTTATCGCTTTTTTTTCCTGCTTTCACTATCTTCACTAATGTTTTATATAGGAATCTAGTATCAAACCTGTAACTACATTCTTTATCTCTATTGAAGCCTTTGCAGATTGCTTGGTACTTCCATTAACTTCACTGTAATGAGTGTCCTTGTATTGGCTGCCAGCTTTTTATTCTATCTCTTGGTCTTCCTCTGACCTTTCCCAGCAGGAGGTGTGTGACTTGCGATCCTAACACCTTTGCCTCTGTGGGGGAAAAATATATAATTGATCATAGCTCCAGGGCAAAATGCTGTGGATGCTAAGGCAATGAATTTATTATTTCTGAGCTGAATGCTTTTTGCAATGTAATGGTTTCATGGGATATAGAGGAAAGGCAGGGACATTTGACTTTAGATATATATTAGTTTTTATGTAATTGGTTGGTGGTACAGGATTGAGGGATTGAATGAGCCATTGCTATTTTAATGTTGCATTTTATGGTATCAAATAATCTAACAATAAATGCTCTATAAATTCATATTCTAATTTAATATATGTGGGCAATCATGTGACTGCTTTAAACAACTGTATCTAAGTGGCCCATTACTCTAAAGTGGTGTTTTATGGTATTAATTCATCTCTTTCAGATTTGTAATCTTGACTGTAGGCTTGTGAATTTTAGGGATTATTATCTATATTATTTCGGTGCTGAATGCAATGTACTATCATTATTCAAATTTATTTATCACATGTACATTGAAACAACTGGTGAATTGCTTTGTGTAACCAGCACACCCGACAAGGTGCTGGGGGCAGCCCAGAATTGTCACCACACATTCCAGTGCCAACATAGCATGGCCACAATGCTCGACAGAGCAACAGAGAACACAAAACAAGAAGCAGAACACAGGAAGCAACAAAGCAACAATGGCAAAACAAGCCCTGTCCCTCCCATCCAATGCACATATATATAGTCTTCCAACAATGTCTGGAAACACTGATTTTGATGAAGGGTGAAGAGGAACTGTAGTCCAAGGCAGCTTTGCAATAGAATGAATCATGCTGCTGTTGATGTGGAAAATGCTAAAGGTTTGAAACCATGTGGCCATGTAAGTCATTGTTAGTCTGCTGGTCTTAGCTGGAATATCTCAGCAAATATTGTTTAAACATGCATTTTCTTTCTGATGAATTCATCTATGATCTGATTGCAATTATTTATTATGTAAATACCAAATTCATGCTCATTTCTATTAGCACAATGCAAAGAAAAGAGCTAATATTGTTCCTTTTATAATTTCATTTATTTAGCCTGCTGATGTTTAACATTTCAGAGCAAACGGGACCATCTGCTAATGAATGTCAAGTGGTACTATCGCCAATCAGAGGTGCCTGATTCAGTCTACCAACATCTAGTTCAGGACCGTCATAATGAGAATGGTGAGTACTATAACCCTTATTACCATGAGACATTCAATCTTTTCCCTCTAATTACCTTTTCTTAAGTTCCTTCTCCTCTAATTCTTCTGATGGCAGTGGTTTGTCATCTTCTGTGGATTCCACCACCAAGCACATCTTTACCTCAACTGCTTTCTGCAGAGATTGCTCCCTGTATGATTCCCTTGTCTATTTGTCCCTCCCCACGAATCTCTCTTCTGGCACATGTCCCTGCAAGTGACAGAAATGCTACACCTGCCCATTCACCTCCTCCCTTACGTCCATTCAATTCCCCAAATAATTCTTCCAGGTGAGGCAACAATTCATCTGCGAATCTGTTGGGATCGTCTGTTGTATCCTGTGCTCCCAACGTGGCCTTCTCTTCCATTGATGAGACCTAATGTAAATTAGGGGACTGCTTTGTTGAGCACCTGCTCTCTATTTGCGAAAGTAGAATTTCCTGATGGCCAACCAATTTAATTTCTCTTCCCTTTCCTGTTCTGACATGTTGATCCTTGGCCTCCTCTTTTGCCATGATGAATCCACTCAGTGTGGAGGAGAAACACCTCAAACTACGTCGAGGTAGCCTCCAACCTGATGGCATTAAAATCAACTTCTCCAACTTCTGGTAATGTTTTTCCTTTCCCTTCCCCCTTCTTCTGTTCCCCACTTTGGTCTCTTACCTCTTCTCCTCACCTGCCTATCACCTCCCTCTGGCAACCCTCCTCCTTCCCTTTCTCCCATGGTCATTTCTTTCCACAGATGCTGCCTGACTTGCTGAGTCCCTCCTGCATTTTGTGTGTGTTGCTCTGGATTTCCAACATCTGTAGAATCTCCTGTGTTAGTGGTTTGTCATACTTTTCTTCAAAGGTATATCCTCAGAAAACATGCATCTGTATGTATTTAGTTGTGACGTGGACAAGCTGGACTGGGTACTGGGATACAGAATAGGTCAACTTCATTCACTATACAAATGCATTTGACTCCTAGAGCTATTAGTGTTAAAAAAGAATTCTGGTCTGTGACAAATTTCTACTTGTATTCTGGCAGACTGGAGTCAACCATTTCATCCAATTTATTTTCAATATGTGTATACCAAAACACCCCTGTATTCTATAACCATTTTGAAGCCATGATGAAAGATTGGAACACAGGAGAAGTTTCAAATCCTGTAATATCAGGAGTTCCATAATTATGAAATATTGTTGTATGTGGTTATGATGAAAGGACTCGTCCCCAAATGTTGACTGTTGTACATCCCCCAATAGATGCTGCCTGACCTGCTGAGTTCCTCCAGCATTGTGAATGTGTTGCAATAAATATTAGAAGATATTTTGCATTGGGAAAAATAGATTGCCCACTTCCTGGATATACAATGCCTATAAGAAGTATTTACCCACCCGTCTTGGAAGTTTTCATGTTTTATTGTTTTACAGCATTGAATCACAGTGGATTTAATTTGGCTTTTTGACACTGATCAACAGAAAAAGATTCTTTCATGTCAAAGTGAAAACAGATCTCTACAAAGTGATCTAAATTAATTACAGATTTAAAAAACAAAATTATTGATTACATAAGTATTCACCCCTTTCATTCAAATCAGTATTTAGTAGATGCGCCTTTGGCAGCCCTGTGTGGATAGGTCTCTATCAGCTTTGCAAATCTGGACACTGCAATTTTTTCCCCCATTCTTCTTTACAAAACTGCTCAAGCTCTGTAGATTGCATGGGGATCGTGAATGAACACCTTTTTCAAGTCCAGCCACAAATCCTCAATTGGGTTGAGTTGAGGTCTGGACTCTCACTTGGCTGCTCCAGGACATGAACTTTGTAACTTTTAAGCCATTCTTGTGTAGCTTTGGCTTTATGCTTGGGGTCATTGTCTTGCTGGAAATACCCTTTACCTTCACAAACCTTCCAGGGCCTGCTGCAGTGAAGCATCCCCTCAGCATGATGCAGATACCACCGTGCTTCACAATAGGGATGGTGTGTTTTTGATGATGTGTGTGCTTGGCTTACACCAAATATAACATTTTGTCTGATGATCAAAAAGCTCAATTTTTGTTTCATCAGACCATAGAACCTTCTAACAGCTGACTTCAGAGTCTCCCGCATGCCTTCTGGCAAACTCTAGCCGAGATCTCATGCGAGTTATTTTCAGCAGTGGCTATTTCTTTGCGACTCTCCTATAAAGCTACAACTGGTGAAGCACCCAGGCAACAGTTGTATGCACAGTCTCTCTTATCTCAGCCACTGAAGCTTGTAACTCCTCCAGAGTTGTCATAGGTCTCTTGATGGCCTCCGTCACTCATCCCCTTCTTGCACAGTCATTCTGTTTTTGAGGACAGCCTGCTTGAGGCAGATTTTTAGCTGTGCCATATTCTTTACATTTCTTGGTGATGACTTAACTGTACTCCAAGTGATATTCAGTGACTTGGAAAATTTCTTGTATCCATCTCCTGACAAGCTTTTCAGTAACCTCGTGGAGTTGCTTGAACTGTTCTTTTGTCTCCGTGGTGTAGTTTTTGCCAGGAGACTGACTCACCAGCAGTTGGACCCTTCAGATACAGGTGTATTTTTACTACCATCAACAGAAACCTGTGATTGCACACAGGTGATCTCCATTTAACTAATTATGTGATTTCTAAAACCAATTGGCTGTACCAGTGATGATTCGGTATGTCATATTAAATGAGGTGAATACTTGTGGAATCAATTATTATGGGTTTTATATTTGTAATTAACTTAGAACACTTTATGGAGATCTGTTTTCACTTTGACACAAATGAGTTCTTTTCTGTTGATCAGTGTCAAAAACAGCCAAATTAAATACACTGTGATTCAATGTTGTAAAACCTGGGGTGGGGGGAGAGGTGAAGTGAACACTTTTTGCAGGCACTGTAATTACATGAATTAAACCTCATCTTTCATTTATTTACTGATGTTCCAATAACAACACTTGCTTTTGTTTAAACTTACCTGCACTTCCTGTATGTTACTTCAAAGGTTGTCTGGTCATTTAAAATTATTATTGTTATACCAAACTTTGTCCTGGGCTTGGGCTAAATGACAGAATTAGATAATTCATTCAGAGAGAAATTTGGCAGATTGTGTTGCCTGTTTATTTATGGTTAATGGTCTAATTATAATTGCCTTAGTTGTACGTATTTAGGTGTGTTAATTTCCTTTGAAGGCATGGGATTAGATAAAGGCAGCTGGCATCATGATGTGAATAGAGGAGAGATTGCCTTTTAACTTCCGCACATTCAAAATAACCTGAGCAACCTTAAGCTCTGATGTCCCAAAGTTACGAAAAACATTAAAGCAGCTATGTTTTTGAATCTTACAGATGGAGGTAATGGTGGGACATTTCACTTTACAAGAGTAAAATGCCTCCACCAAAGACACACGTTATTTTGTTAAGGGTCTTGAAATTGTTGTTACATTAAACAAAGTGACCCTTTCAAGTAGTGACTTTATGCACAATGCATTCATTGAAAAATTTTAATTTGTAAGTTTTATTATTATTTGCTACAAAGATCTGTAAATTTGTCACACACACACACACACACACACACACACACACGTCTTAAAAACTGTATTCTTGAAAAACTCATTATTTCATTGTCTTTGTCAATGTTGAGCGAAATAAAATGTTTCACTGTGGCTGGAGGGGGAAATCACAATGAAAATCTAATCATTATGGGAGTGAAATTTCAACTAAAGTTGTCACCAAATAAAGAATGGTGCATCAGTTAATGAGCACATCTGTTAATTTACTCTTCCAGAGGTTTTGAGTGATCGTCCTGTAGTTCAGTATTCTGGTAGTTGTAAAATTAAGCAGGTTATTTTGATGGAACATTTGAAAGTTTGTTTTACATAGCCCCATTTCAAGTTCAAGTTCAAGTTTATAGTCATTCAGCCATACACACATATACTGCCAAACAAAACAATGTTCTTCTGGACCAAGGTGCACAACACAGTACACACACAACTTGTAATATAATATTACCACAAATAAATTAACAAATAATTAAATCTATTCCTGAAGATTGACATGTAGCATAAGGTGTATTTACGATACAAGTTCAAAAAGTAAGCAGTATGATGGTACTGGGTGCTTCATGTGTAATGAGACTTGGGTGTGGCAGGGAGTTCAGTAGTTTCATGGCCTGGGGGAAGAAACTGTTTCTTATCCTAACAGTATTTGTCCTCCTGCTTGATGGTAGAAGATCAAAGAGATTGTTGGATGGATGGGGGGGGGGGGGGATCCATTACAATGCTACGGGCCCTGTGTATGCAGCGCTGCTGTTAAGTATCTTGGACGGGCGGAAGAGAGACCCTGATGATCCTCTCAGCAGTCACCACAATCATCTTGTGGTGATGAGCAAGGTCTTGTGGTCAGATGTCTTGCAATTCATGAAACATAATTGTTTGTTGATGGGTTCATGATATGAAGTTCATGAAAGTTTTCTGACATTAAAATAGAAGAGAAACAGGTGTGGTCTTAGCATTTGATTGATTTGCATAAATTGAGTGATTGCTGCAAATTTGGTTCAGACTGATCAGTGGCCATCCTGGTTAAAACAGTTCCTGGTATATTTTAACCCTGTGAACAAAGCAAGGGTTGACTAGACACCTTTTGTGCACAAAGAGAGAACTCTCCCTGATGGTCCATAAATAGAGATCTCATTGGTGAATATCAGCTTGAGCTTCATTACATTCTTTGACTCTCAGAGGATTTCTGCTTTTATGAAGAGCCAGTTAGCACTTGCTAGTTGGACTTAAATCATACTCTTTCAATTAATAATTTTTCTTTAAAGATTTAAAAACTGACCAGTTGGAACATGTAAAGGGAAAGTACTGTCTTGTTAACCTTCCTTTTGAAAATTTTGTGCCTGCTTCACTTTGCTCACTCTTATAAGACTGCTTTTCTCCAGATGTTCAGGGCCCTGTGATATCTCTTCTGCATGGCCAGCCTTCAGGTGAGTTGAGAAAGGTCACCCGGAACTGACGTGTTTAGGGCATCACTGTTGAATTGGCCCAAAGTTCACAATTTTGAGAGTGAATCCCCTCCATCACTGTACGTTATCCTGGGCAGTATGAACCAATTTCATAATCTAAACTAAGACTATTTTAATTCTGTAAAGACTGGGACTTGAACTTCGGTAGTTAGTTTTACCTTTCCAGATTACAAACCAGAGATGAGGTAAGGAGGTAATATTTCAGAATCAGAATCAGGTTTATTATCACTGACATGTGTCTTGAAATTTTTTGTTTCATGACAGCAGTGTAGTGCAATACTTGAAAAATAATAATATAGTTTACAAGATGAAATATACAGAAAAATAATAATGAGCAAAATAGTAAGGTTGTGTTCTTGGCTTCATGGACTGTTGAAAAGTCTAATGCCAGAGGGGAAGAAGCTGTTCCTAAAACATTTGTGTGTGTGTCTTCAGGTTATTTTAGCTCCTCCCTGATAGTAGTAAGGAGAAGAGAGCATATCCTGGGTGGTAGGGGTCCTTAATGATAGGTGCTGCCTTCTTAAGATGTCCTTGATGCTGAGGAGGCTATTACTCATGATGGGGTGGGCTGAGTTTATAACCCTGTGGCTTTTTCCAATCCTGTTCATTGGCCCCTCTATGTTGGGCAGTGCTGTGACTAGTTAAGAATGCTCTCCATCTGTAGAAATTTGCTGAAGTCTTTGATGACAAACCAAATCTCCTCAAACTCCTAATGAAATATAGTCACTGTCATGCCTTCTTTGTAATTGCATCAATACGTTGAGCACTCTTTCCACTGCTGACCACTTGATGAGGACTAGTGTATGCTATTTGAAATCAAATAAAAGCTACAGATGCTGGAAATAAAAGCAGAATAAAAACAGCTATTTCCAGCATTTTCTGTTTTAATTTAAGGAGGTGATACTTGTTTTGAAAAGTAATGAACTATGGCACAAATTATCATTTAATCAATTATGGAGAATTTTAACTGTGTCTGGTATGATTTGTGAATTGTAATGTGTGTGTTACAATATGCTGTCCTCTGGTCTTCCTTCGGAAGAGCAACCATTTTGAATTCTGGATAATGTGCGTTTGAAAGAATTACTATTAGCCTATACACAATAGACGTGTTTCAGTATTAATATACAAAGAATATTAGTCTGAGTGAATATAATGAATAAGGTACACCTGGAAATAAGATGAGAAAATACTGGAATTAATTGTTTCTGTTTGACTGAATTTAAAGATTTTCTTGAAAGATTTCGTTCCGAAGATAAATCAGTGTGATCTCATCACTACAAGCCCTCATCACTTTGATAATGTGTTATCAAAGGTGTCCATAGTTCATTTTTATTGGGTATTAAATGGCCTGTGAACTGCTGCTGCTTCTGAAAGACTGCAATAGTTTTGTTAGTAAATCTAAATTTTAATCATAGCTTCCAATCCATGTTCATTCATTCATTATGTGCTGTGCTGTATAACATGGGTGATTATGGTCTTTCCATGACTGTGATTGTTCTTGATAATTTTTTCTACAGAAATGGTTTGTCATTGCCTTCTTCTGAGCAGTGTCTTTACAAGACAGGTGACCAAGCCATTATTAATACTTTTCAGAGAATGTGTGCCTGATGTCAATGGTCACATAACCAGGACTTGTGATATGTACCAGATGCTTGTATGACCATCCACTACTTGCTTCCATGGTTTCACATGACCCTGATAGGGGGTGGGTGTTAAGTAGGTGCTACACCTTGTCGAGGGTGACCTGCAGGCCAGCAGACCTACAGGCTAAGAGGCCTATCTCCACCCTGCCACCCACCAATCCATATTAGCTGAAGCAAAATAATTCTAGTTGGTTTTCTCTGCTCCTGCACCCAATCCTGCAAGTTGCTTCCTCATAATGAGGAAAAGGTAAATAATGTTAACTACAGGTGTCTTCAGCTAAATACGTAAGTGTTTTTCTTTGGTAGAAATAGTGAGCTGAAAGCAGTAACAGCACACAAACTGCTGGAGGAGCCCAGCAGGTCAGGCAGCATCTGATCAGAAGAGGTTCATGAAAATAATTCCAGGAATGAAAGGATTAACATATGATGAGTGTTTGATGGTTCTGGCCTGTACTCACTGGAGTTTAGAAGAATGGGGGGAGGTGGGGTGGAATCTCAGTAGCACCTACCGAATATTGAAAGACCTTAGATAGAGTGGATATGGAAAGGCTGTCTCCAGAAGAGTGAGACTAGAACTAGAGGACAGAGCCTCAGAATAAAAGGATATCCCTCTATCAGGACTGGAAAGGAAGGGGCAAGTAGCTTGAAACAGTTGAATTCTTAAGATAATTTGTGTAAACATGTAACGACTTTGAAAGAGATTTTCAAAGGATTGTTTAAAGAATATATTGTAAATGCTGACAACTCAAGTATGAAATTCATCTTGCTGAAAAATGTAGCTTAAAAAATGTTATGGTAGTTGGTAGTGGCATTCCAATGCCACTCAGTTAGCCACTCCCACACGGGAGGAGTTCACATACTGCACAAGCAGCGTTAGTAATAAAGTTCAGTTGGATATCCTCCATGCTACAGTACTGATGTGTGCTGTCTGTACTCTCCCTCATAATGAACACAGCAAAAAGATGCTAACAGTAGTTTCTTAGGAGAAAGCTGTGTTATATTAGCTGGATTTTCATGTGGTCCTACATTCTCTGTACCAGTACTCGCAATGCTCAGATGAAAATGTGGGAACACACACTCAAACTGTGATGCACATGTATGTATGTGAAAAATATAGGAATCTCAACTTAACAATTTTGAGGTGGTGGTACAGTATATTTAAGGACTTGTCTTGGGATTGCAATATTAGATTGTCTGTATAAACTGGAAATGTTGATGCAAGTTTGGAATTCCTTTGTAGGGAGAAATTTCTCTGTGTGTCAAACTATCCAGAAGTAATAATGCAGGTGGACATGCAATCAGCTGGAATTATTCTGCCTCTGTTTGATAGATCATCTGCTTTTCAACTAATTAAAAAAGCCAATTAGTGAATTTCGTGATATTAAATAAAGAAGTTTGAATATTAGGTTAAATAGACATTAGTTAGCACCTAACTAATACTTGAATGTAAATACCAAGTACTGAAAATCCAGAGCACCACACACAAAATTCTGGAGGAACTCAACAAGTCAGGTAGAATCTATGGAGGGGAATAAACATTCGATGTTTCATACTAAGACCCTCTCAAGGCTGTAAAGAAAGGGGGGATTAAGCCAGAATAAGAAGGTGGTGGGAGGGGAAGAGTACAGACTAGGAGGTGATAGGTGAAACCAGATAAGAAGGAAGGTAGGTGGGTGGGGGAGAGGGGGTGAAGTAAGAAGCTGGAAAGGGTTCAGTAGACGAGGTAAAGTGCTGATGAAGGAATCTGATTGGAGAGGAAAGTGGACCATGGGAAAGGATGAGAAGGAGGTGATGGCCAGGTGAGAGAAGAGAAGGGGCAAGAAGTGAGTTGGAATTGGGAAAGGAAAGGAAAAAGAAAGAAGGAAGAGGAGCAAAAAGTACCTGAAGTTTGAGAAATCAATGTTCATGCCATCAGGTTGGAGGCTGCCTCGACATAATATGAGTTGTTGCTCCTCCAACCTGAGAGTATCAACATGCAGGATTTGATTAGGTGTTTCATTTCTTTGCAGTAGTAGCAGTGATTAGTACAGTACCAGTTACCACCAGTGATGACCCTGGTGCCAAGCTGTATCGGCCTTTTCCCTTCCCTTGGACAACATCAGTGGCATGGAGAAGGGAGACACGCTGCATGGGCAACTGCCAGTCTTCCATACAACCTTGCCCAGGCCTGCATTCTGGAGAGGGCACAGATCCATGGTCTCGCGAGACTAACGGATGCCACTCACACACAAGTTACCTAGGTTCAATTCTCGCCTGTGTCTGTAAGGATCTTGTATGTTCTCCCCATGACTGAGTGGGTTTCCTCCCACGGTCCAAAGATGCACCAGTTGATAGGTTAATTGGTGATTGTGACTAGACCTGTGATTAGGCTAGGGTTAAATCGGCGGTTGCTGGCCAGCACAGCTCGAGGGGCCAGAAGGGCTGATTCTGCACTGTACCTCAAAAATGTAACATTTAATAAATAGAATAGTAGCTTCAATAGTTACTGCAAAATAATTTTGATATTATAAAATGAAGAAACTGGTGAAAATTGCAAAAGGTTTTGATGATAAGGGATTATAAATTATATTGCTGGATACATTTCTCCACAACTCTCTTCCAAATGCAGAGCTGCCACCTCTAGGTCACTCTGAGTCAGGCTTTGTTTTATGATATTTTTCTCTCTCATTTGTCAAGGCCTGTTGTTTTCAGTGTATTTTCTTCTCTCATAAAACTTCCCTTTGGGGAACTGTTTATTACAAGTATTCAATTATATTAGCATTTTCTAACATTTATCCTACATCTGAATTTTAAATAAATACTTGTAAAAATTATTTACATACATAATTACATTTCCTATAGATTCTGGCCGTGAGCTTGTGATCACAGACCCAGTAATTAGAAGTCGGGAGCTCTTCATTTCGGATTATGTCGACACCTATCATGCTGCAGCACTCAGGCAAGTTTGAGTAATTAGTATGATGGTTTATTTGAATAAAGCAACAAATTTGAAATATTAATTAGTTTTATAATATTGTCAGGACAATGTCAATTGTAACTTTTATTTTCCTTACAGAGGGAAATGCAATATTATTCACTTTTCTGACATTTTTGCTGCGAGAGAGTTCAAGCCACGACCAGACCAATTCTTTTATATCTTAGGCTACAACCCAGAGACAAGGTAAGGAAGTGATATTCAAAAATCAAAAAGACTGCAGATATTGGAAATAGCTACAGAGTTGTAGAACACTAAACACAGAAACAGCCCCTTAGCCCATCTAGTTGGTGCCATTCTCTTTCTGCCTAGCCCCATCAACCTGCACTAGACCATAGTTCTCCATACCCCTCCCATTATATACTTATCCAAGCTTCTCATAATTTTTGAAATCTAACCTACATACACCACTTTCGCTGGCAGCTCGTTCCACACTCTCACCACCCTCTGAGTCTAGAAGTTCCCCATCATGTTTCCCTTAAATATTTTACCTTTCACCCTTAACCTATGACTTCCAGTTCTGGTCTCACCCAACCTCAGTGGAAAAAATCTACAAAATAAACAGATAAAAACAAGCTGAGTATTTCCAGAGTTTTCTGTTTTTATTTAAGGAGTAATTCTCATTTTGACAGAAGTGATGAACAACTGTGCAAAACATCATTGTTTCAAATATAGAGACAGGTTCTGCCTGATTCCTTGACAAAGCCAATGAAAATGTGAGAGACATCGCAAAGGACATCGAGTAGTAAGCTAAACTGATGGAGTAACTATGAAATCAATGGAATAGTTATTTTAAAAGTTGCACATTAAAATTCCCTGCTTAGTGCTGTAGCAAATTAATAATGATTGGATTTACTGTTATCAATTTCTCAAGAATCTGTATCCTCTTTTTATTTCCTTTCTTCCTTTGTCTCTTGCCCTCACTGAATATATGAATAACTTCACTCCAGCATCACACTGACCTGTGAACATCCTGAGAGAAAGTGTACCCTCCTTTATGTTCAAGGCTACTGCTCGCAAATGGAGAGGAGATCGGCATTGCTAGAAATGGAGAATTAAATTAGTACTCCATTATATTTGTGTCTATGTACTACACACAGTTAACTTGGCCCTATTTAAAACGATTTGCATTTTACAATTTTTTGTGTTTTTTGTACAGTGATCTGGTTAGTATAAAAATGTTCTTGTTTTGAATTTTCTCAATCTATGTAGTGTTACTAATAATGCTTCCGTCATGTTTTAAGGTTGAAATATGAAACTTAAATAGTGGGAAAACATTAGTGTATGATTTTGAATGTCAGAATTTTAATCACCATCTTGAACACAATATGAAGTAGTGACACGTATGGATCACCAAGTTGAGAACAATTGGCAATATCCTCTGTACTGCATATCATGCATATTGATGCAGAATCAAAACCTGGTTTATTATCCTTGACCTATGTTATGAAAACTGTTGTTCTGCAGCAGCAGTACAGTATAAGACATAACAATTACAGTAAATTACAAAAATAAATAAATGGCAGGGAGGATTCTGCCTCTGATGAAATTGGCTGAGTCCATAACCTTCTGCAGCCTCTTAAGATCCTGTTGTTTGGACACTGTACCAGGCTATGATGTAACCAATCAGAATACTCTCCACTGTACATCTGTAGAAATTTACAGGAGTCTTTGGTGACATATCAAATCTCCTCAAACTCCTAATGAAATAGTGCCAATGGTTATTGTTATTGCTTCTATGTGTTCGGGTCCAGGGTAGGTCCTCTGAGACGCTGACACCCAGGAACTTGAATCTGCTTACACTTCCCTTCAGTGATCCCCTTAGTGAGGAATGTTAAATGTGTTCCCTTGAATTCTCCTTCCTGAAGTCTACAAACAATTCATTGGTCTTGCTGAAATTGAATGTGCAGTTGTCGCAACACCAAATAACCAATTAACGTTCATGGTTTCATATGTTACCTTCCAATAATGTATTAGAACCAATATATAAAAATAACCAAAGGGCCAAATTAGATATATAAAGCAATTTTCTTTTCGATGGCTCAAAACGGCTTTCTGCTCTGACTATAAATGTACATTGTAAATAATTTGTGAAAACTCTTCCCCTGGATTAAGCCGTTAACATCACTCACCTTATTGTAATGAGTATTGCAGCTTAATAAATATCTTACTTCTTGAAGTGTCTGGTAAATTTCAAACATTCTGTAAATAACTTTAATAAACAACTAATTTAAAAACTTTGAATTTGAAAACCGATCTAAATTGCCCAAATCTCTCTTAATCTGTACTTCAAAAAAACGATAGACTATTTACATTAGAGAATCAGTCTATGATGTACGATAGAGAAACTGTCAGATGGAAGAGTCTATTTTCAATTGTTTTGCCAGATAAAACAATGTAAAAAAATAGTTTCACTCACGATGGAGTTAAATCTGATTTAGAAAACATAGAAACATACATAGAAACATAGAAAACTTACAGCACAATACAGGCCCTTTGGCCCACAAATCTGTGCGGGATATGTCCTTACCTTAGAAATTACCTCGGGTTACCCATAGCCCTCTATTTTTCTGAGCTCCGTGTAATTGTCCAGGAGTCCCTTATAAGATCCTATAGTATCCACCTCCACCACCGTCGCTGGCAGCCCATTCCATGCACTCACTGCTCTCTGCGTTTAAAAAAAAAACTTACCCTAACATCTCCTCTGTACCTACTTCCAAGCACCTTAAAACTGTGCCTTCTCTTGTCAGCCATTCCAGCCCTGGGAAAAAGCCTCTGACTATCCACATCATCAATGCCCCTCATCATCTTATACACCTCTATCAGGTCACCTCTCATCCTTTGTCACTCCAAGGAAAAAAGGCTGAGTTCACTCAACCTGTTCTCATAAGGCATGCTCCCCAATCCAGGCAATATTCTTGTAAATCTTCTCTGCACCCTTTCTATGGTTTCCACATCCTTCCAAGATTGAGGCGACCAGAACTGAGCACAGAACTCCAAGTGGGGTCTGACCAGGGTCCTATATAGCTGTCTTTATATATACACCTCTATAAATCTATATATGCCTTTATATAAATCTATATATACCTATATAGATTTCCTTCAAGTAATTCTTTATTAGTTTCATCTTGTTACAAAGTTTGCTTTCTGACAGCATCCTTCATACCTCATCTGATCCTGATGTGGTAGTGTGAAATGAAGTAAGTACACTATTTCTCAAAGGTTTCATGTGTGCAAATCATTATTAGTTGTGTAGTCCATCATATATAATCTCTTTATTGAAAGAGATTTGTACTGGATCCTATAATGCAGCAGAGATGACACTTTGTTGTATGCACATTTAAACGTACAATGAAATACGCCATTTGTATCAAAGGAGATCATCAAGGATTGTGTTGGATGGTTCACAGGTGTCACAACGCTTCCGCTGCCAACATAACTCACAACTCACTCATTTTAACTTGTGTGACTTTGGAATGTGGGAGGAAACCAGAGAACCTGAAGGAAACCCATGCAGTCGTGGAAAGAACATACAAACTCCTTATGACAGCGATGGGAATTGAATTCTCGTTTCATAAAGTGTTGCACTAAACCCTGTGCTACTGTGTTGTCCCTAGAAGTACTTAGCTGTAAATTATCTTCTGAAAGGCATATGAAATATGCATTGGAAACCCGCCTTGTTTACCTCCCTGTTTCTCCTTAATCAAAATTAACATTTCTTAAATTTCATATTCTTGGCTGTTCCTTTTTTATATAGCATTCTATACCTAATAGAGCGCGTTTGTGGTCTTCTGCTCATGTAGGCCACCCACTTCAAGGTTTGATGTGTTGTGTATTCAGTGATGCTCTTCTGCACACAATTGTAATGTGTAGTAATTTGAGTTACCTTCCTGTCAACTCGAACCAGTCTGGCTATTCTCTGACCAAACGCTGTCATTCACTGGTCTTTTTCGCCAACAACGCTGCCCTTCACTGCAGGTTTTTTGTTTATCGCACCATTCTCTGTGAACGCTAGACACAGTTGTGCGTGAAAATCTCAGGAGATGAGCAGATTTTGCGATACTCGAACTTGCTCATCTGGCATCAACAAATATTCTGTGGTCAGAGTTATGTTGATCACATTTCTTCTGATCTATTTCTTCTCTGTTCTAATGCTTGGTCTGACCAGCAACTGGACCTCTTGACCATGTCTGCATGCTTTGTATTGCTTTATTTGTGGCATGTACATTGAAACATACAGTGAAATGCGCCATTTATGTCAAGGATGTGCTGGGGGCAGCCTACAAATGTTGCCACACTTTTGTGCCAATATAGCATGCCCACAAACCTAAATTGACCACCTTTGGAATGTGGGAGAAAACTAGAGCATCCAGAGGAAATCCACATGGTTGTGTTGAGAACGTACAAACTCCTTACAGGCAGTGGTGGGGATTACAGGCTGGCGCTGTAAAGAGTAGAATTTTTCAAATCTTCAGCCACTTATAGCATTTTATGGACTATTTAATGACAATCTGCAGCATTTCCTCTGCCCATTCAGGCTACATCCACGCTACACCAGATAAATCCGTGACCGAAGCTTTTTCTCTTTGTTTTTACCCTTCGTCTACACTAAAACAGCGTTTTTGTCCCCCAGAACCGGAGCTTTTCAGAAACACTCTCCAAAGAGTTTATTTTTGAAAACCCTGGATTGGCCGGATCAGTGTGGACGAGGTAACAAAAGACTTCTGAAAACGCTGTCAGACGGCAGTGCGCTATTTCATTGATTTCTTGAAAGCAACCTAACAATTTCAGAGCAGACGGCAACGAAACTGACGCCAGAAGAGTTAAAAATGTACTCATCAAATACTTTGTCCCATAACTTACTGAATAAATAAGTATACTCACTTTGCTCTGTTTTCTGTTCTTGCTCGTATGAAGGTGGTTTACCTATTTATGCAAGTACTTCTCTGACAATAGATGTGTAACAGCCTAATGTAACATTGTATGGAAATACAAGATAACACTGATGCAGACATGTTTTATACATTTAATGAGATGCTTTATTAATGCAACAGTGTTAGTCAGTTTTTCAATGTTCGTCAGCCAGGTCAATCTGTCCATGAACTCCCTGTCGGTTGCCTCTGCACACTCCAGTATTTGTTTTTTTTTACTTTTAAGTTCTCCTGCGCGAAAGCCAACAGCTGTCCATTGTTTTAAGTTTTTCTAGTCTGTAACTACACAAACGCGCACTTTTACAGCGAGATTCGACACCAAACATGTCGCTTGTTTTTAGTAGATGTGTCCTGCGCACGCACAGTAGGAGGAGATTTGCCGAAATCTCCATTTCAATGTGGATAGAGATATTTTTTAAAACGCATAGTGTAAATCACCTGTTGTTTTTACGAGAAACCGGGGTTTTCAAAATTATCCAGTCGAGTGTGGACATAGCCTCAGTCAGCCAATTCATCAAAAAGTTTCATTTAATTTGCTGAGAGTATTCTGTTGACAGGCAATTAACATGTTGTCTAGTCAGTTAACAAAGACACTATTTAACAGTATAACACCAATGAGTCTGTATTCAGTCAACACATTAACCTCCCCTTTAACAGAAACCAAAGCTCATGCTAATTGACTTCAGTTTGCTAGACCTTGTTAAAACAATTAGAAAAAGTCCAATTTAATCCTTTTGTAGTCATTAATGAGCAATCTAAGGAAAGAGGAGCAAATGAAATTGCAATTTTTTAGTTGAGAAGATGACCAACAAATACTGATGTTATTAAGATACACAAATACAGAATTGGTTAGTTCCCTTTTGGCTTTTGCAAACTGGGTTTATGGTTTTGAATGAAAACAAGTTCATTGCTAGTGTCCCATAGAAAATAGGTCCTGTTTTCACTCCCCATCTCCAACCTTTCCCATCCCCAGAACACCTTGTGTATCATAAACTTATACTATTTATAAATGTCACAAAATGCAGTTCATTCAGATTTGGAATCAGAATCAGGTTTAATATCACCGGCATAATGTCATGAAGTTTGTTGTTTTTGCAGCAGCAATGCATTCCTATACATAAAAATAATAAGTGTGTGTGTGTGTGTATATAAATAGGCATCCGTTAGTCTCGTGAGACCATGGATTTGCACCTTGGATGGTTTCCAGGGCGCAGGCCTGTGCAGGGTTGTATGGGAGACCAGCAGTTGCCCAAGCTGCAAGCCTTCCCCTCTCCACGCCACCGATGTTGTCCAAGGGAAGGGCACTAAGACCCAAGCAACTTGGCACTGGTGTCATCGTAGAGCAATGTGTTATTAAGTGCCTTGCTCAAGGACACAACACGCTCCCTCAGCTGAGGCTCGAACCAGTGACCCTTCAAATCACTAGACCGATGCCTTATCCACTAGACCACACGCCAACATGTATATATAGATTGATAGATATAAATTAAGTAACTAGTGCAAAAAGAGAGCAAACATTGGCTATTCAGAAATCGGATAATGCTGAGTGTGCATCTTCAGGCTCCTGTACTTGCTGCTTGATGGTACCACTGAGAAGAATAGTCCTGAGTGATGGGGGTCCTTTCTGAAAAATACACCTTTTTGAGTCCTCACTTTTTGAGGATGTCCTCAATGTTAGGGAGGCTGGTGCCCATGATGGAGCTAGCTGAATTTAAAACTTATTGCAAGTTTTCTGTTGTTAGTGCTGAAGTATTCTGTGGAATAGAGAAGATCAGTACTCCATGCATGCATTGTTATTTATTGGAAGCTGTTTCTACAGATTGAATGCAGCTGACAGGTCAGTCAGCTTTTCCTGATCAGCAGAAATGAAAAATAAGTCTGCTGTGGTGCCAGGATGTTTCCAAAGTTTTTAGAAAGCTTTGCATACCACTGTTTAATTGGCCCCTGGTGTGCAAAAGTGAAAACCAAGGCAGGATATCATCTGTTAGAAATGAATTTGCTTATTCCTGAAATGGCAGATTTAACAGATTTACTGCCACTCTCATTGGAGATTAGCTTTCTTTAAAATATGAAGCAAAATGTCCAGTTCAGTGATTATATATAAAGCCGTGTGTGATTTCACCACATTCACTGACAAACTTGTCTGGAACAAAGGCTGTGGCACTTTGATATATAAAACATATTTTGGCTTCTGGACATAATGTTGGGCCGGGCGCATAGCTCAGGAGGGAGTGTTGTTCTTTCAGTGTTAAACAGAATCACAATCAGGTTAAACACTGGCATACATCGTGAAATTTGTTGTTTTGCAGCAGAAGTACATTGCAGTATATAAATTATATAAATTATCATAAGAGATATATATTAACAAATAAGTGAAATAAGTATAGCAACAGAGTGTCAATGAGGTTGTGTTCATGGGTCTGATGGTAGCGTGGAAGAAGCTGATCATAAGAAGTCGGGCGTGTTACTTTAGGATCCTGTACCTCCTCCCCAATGAGGAGTGTTGTGATTTGAAACTACTTTGTTGGTATTCCTTTATTCAAGTATTTCTGAAGTGGAAAATTTTATATAAGGCTACTGTTTTGTGTACTAGTCATTTCTGATTCTTGGATTGCTTTAACCTGAGAGCTTCCTGGCACTGGCAAAATTTTAAGTCCATATTTTAAAACAATTTGAAAGCTCTTTATCAAATCTTTTGCGATGCTTACTGGTTAGGTATGTTAAAAATAGTAACACATCTGCAGTTCTTGATTGAAACTTCAACCACAGATTTGAGCTCGTAGATCAGTTCTGTCATGTCACAAATGAATTATTACAGTGACATCTGTCAGCCCCATTAGTATAATTAGGAGATCCCAGTCATTTCAGAGAACAAGGCGTGAATTAGCTTTACTTATTTATTCTTGATCAGCAGCACCAAGATACATCCTGTTCATGTATTTTGTTTCTGTTTGTGGGGGTGGGTTGGGGTGGGAGGTCTCCTGTTGTTTATAAGTATAGAAAGAGGGGCATAGATAATAAAAAGTTTTTAAAAATGTTGTTGTGTGTTTATTTTGTTTTAGTAATGTTTTGTTTTAGTAGTGTGCCAATGATTTTTTTAAGGAACAATGAAAAGTACTGATGATGAGGCAATATTAACGAACATACCAGGCCACCCCAGAGATACCATAATCATGACCATCTTAAAGAAAGCTTCCTTCGAGAAGTTCAAGTTTTTGTCATTCAACCACCTGCATGTATAACACCAAATGAACCAACATTCCTCCAGACCAAGGTATACAACACAATCCATACCTCAAGCAACACATAGGGTAATATTACTGCAATAAATTAACAAAAAATAAGGCGCATTTATAACACAAGTCAAAAAGTAAACAGTGTAATGCTACTGTTGTTTCATATGTGATGAGACCTGGGTGTGGCAGGTAGTTTAGTCATCTGACAGTCTGTAGGGAAGAAGCTGTCCTGCTGAAGGGTCTTGGCCTGAAATGTTGACTGTACTCTTTTCCATAGATGCTGCCTGGCCTGCTTAGTTCCTCTAGCATTTTGTTTCTTGGATTTCCAGCATCTGCAGATTTTTTTCTTGTTTGTGATTAGATCCCCTTCTAACAGTCCTTGTCTTAATGTTATGGGGCATCGTGCTAACGGTAGGTGGTCAAAGAGATGGTGTTGGATGGATGGAAGAGAGACCTCAATAATCCTCTCAGCAGTCTTTGCAAATCCTTTGTAGGTCTTGTGGTCAGATGCCTTGCATTTCCTGTATCAGGACACTCTCAATGGTGCTTTGATAAAAATTGGTTAGAATGGGGGGAGAGAGGAGGCCTTGCTTGCCTCAATCTCCTCAGGAAATGGAGATACTGCTGTGTTTTCTTGGCTTGAGGATATATTGAGGAACCTGGTAAGATCTTTTTTTATGTGCATCCTCAGAAATCTGGTGCTCTGAACACTCTTCACAGATTTATTGCCTATCACAATAAAGTTTTGTGGTAATACTGTGGAAAAGTGGACCTTGACCCATTACTTGGGAGACACTTTTTGACAAAGATATACATCAATGATGAAAATCATCCTTGACCCCAATGTGTAAGTGCGGCATTTGGTTGATTGATGAAAAATGTATTTGAATATCAGGACAGCAGATCTTGTACAAACCTCATGAACAGTCGACGTTTCGAGTGTTTTGGCCCAAAATGTCAACTGTTTACTCTTTTCCGTAGATGCTGCCTGGCCTGCTGAGTTCCTTCAGCTTTTGTCTATGTTGCTTGTATTTCCAGCTTCTGCAGATTTTCTCTTGTTTATTGATGAGAGAGGTCAGAAGAGAATGGCTGGACAGGTTCAAGCAGACAGGAGGGTGACTGTAACTCAGATAACCACACGTTACAACAGTGGTGTGCAGAAGAGCATCTCTGAATGCACAATGTGTTGAACCTTGAAGTGGAAACCAAAAACGTGCACTCAGTGGGCACTTTATAAGGTACAAAGGTACCGAATGATGTAGCCACTGAGTGTATGTTTGGCATTTTATGATATTTAATGCTTTATTTAAAAAAAATTCCTGACTTCAAACTGCTCTAATTCATATTGTCACTCTGTTTTGCACTTTTATTCTTGCATTTTAATTTTTCCTTGCCTTTAATGTATCTGCCGAAGGACCAGACATCTGAAAGCTATAAAGATTAATAGGTTACAGACATAGAAAATGAGAGCAGGATGAATTGTTTTTAAGTTGGCATATGTAAGTTCTTTATTAAATTCAATTGAACATAAAAACATAACTAATTAGATTCACAAATGCATCTGAAATCTATACCATAGGCTACACCACTAATGTGGCTAAGCAAAACTTACAATCAATAATGAACATCCTTAGATAAAATACATTGAACAAAATCATTTTATCAAATGTTTTAAAGTCACAATGAGTGCCTTGATAGAATAGAATGATGTGATGCACTCAGGCATATCATCAATGATGTAACCTGGGGTCAGACGGTGTTTTGGGTTTTTCAACATCAGATGCCCTCACCTGGGTGACCCAGCCAGGGTTGATCAGCCCCTGACATGTCTTTATAGCGTTCTGCCACGGATCACTCTTCCTGATCCACAGCCATCTCAAGAACCACTATGGTGTTCCTGATAGCTTTCCTCTTCGGACTTCTGAGGTGCCCATCCAGCTGTAGGCTCTGCAGAGAGGTTGACCAGCATACAATGTGCCCACCATCCCTTGCTGCAGCACTCCTCCACCAAAGTCTTGGTACTTTTTGTCTTTTTCCTGTTACATCCCCCTCTGTCTGGTCTTCCCAGGGAGCAGTCACTCCAACATGACCACCTGTCTAGATGACTCTAACAGCAGCACTGTGTCTGGCCTAAGCACGGTTGAGGAGATATGCTTGGGGAATCTGAGCTGTATCCCCAGGTCGACTCTCAATTGCCAGTCTTTTACTGTTCCTAGGAGGCCGGCATACTCCTTGGGTTGGGTTTGAGCCTTCTTCCCTGCCTTGATTAAAGAAATTGCTTGCTTTGCTGAATGATGCTGTTTGGCCTGGGCAATGGATGTGCACAAGGTGTCAGCCATTGTCTTCGGCACCTGGTCGTGGCACCAGTGATAACACCCCTCCCCCAGGGCTTTTGGGCAGCAACTGAAGATGCACTCTAGTGTCCCCTTCCCTCGGCACAGGGAGCATGCTGGTGTTTTGGCCTTGCCCCAGCTGTCGAGGTTTACTGGCCTTGGCAAGACATCATAAACCATCTGGATCAGGAACTTGATGTGGTGGAATTCAGCTTTGAAAATTCACCCCCCCCCCCCCAAAGTGTTGTGCTTCATTACCTGGTCCCATCTTATCCAAATGCCTTTTTTGCTGCATGTCAGTAATCTTACTGGCACGTAGCTCCTCAAAGCAGCTTGCACCTCCTGCTGGACCAACTGGCGCCTCACTCTTTCTTGCACCTGATTGTAGCAGACTGTTGGGAACCAACCCCGACCCGATACCACTGAGCCCACCAGCACACTATGGTGTAGCTGTGCTTCAGCTTGTTCATCTGCGTCCTGTGCCCTCCATCTCCTGTCCATCCTCACCTGTGCCAGAGTGTGAGACCTTTGGGTCGTTGGATTCTCTAAATTGCAGCACTTCTCTTGCACGGTGACCATGAACTCCTCGAACACACTGCTGACGGGGAGTTTCAGTCTGTTTTTTTTCTCTTATAAGGTGATGCTACATAAGCTTCTAGGCAGACCCAGCTACCTCCATAGGTACTGGCTACTAGCAGTGGGACATCATAGACTAGCAGAGGCCACAGGATCTGACAGAGAATGCCATGTTGGTAAATCCAAGCCTTGAATATACCCAACGGTGCTGACTTGTCCTCAGAAGACGACCATTACTTCAGCTTTTCAACAGCTGCTTTGATGGAGGCTGTGTGAGCTGTTAAACACCTTGCCAAGGCTCTTCACTGGTTTCTGTGATAGGCTTGGAATTTTGGCACCTCCCAGGTTAAGGTGGAATTTGTCAACCACCTTTCCTCTCGTAAGTACCAAGGATCTGGATTTCTTAGGATTGAAGCTCACCCTTGCCCAAGTGGTCAACTTCTCAGGACCCTGGAGAATCCCGCTGCATCCTGGTACTGATGTTGTTGTTGCAGTCTGGTCATCCATGAATGCTCTTATAAGTGGTTGACAGACACCAGGCCTCTGCACTTCACCTCTGCTGACTTGGCCAATATGTTCATCACCAAAGAGAAGATGATCACAGTCAATGTACATCCTGTTTTGATGTCCTTCTCAAGATGGTGCCAATCAGATGTGACTGTCCGAGAGGTGACTCTTAGACTGAAATTACTGTAATATCCAGAATGAGTTCCTGGTCCTGAGTGGGACACGGTGATGCTCGAAGGTGACTTCATCCAGCTAATGTTGTATGCAACCATACACATTTGTAAGGTCCAGCCAGAGCACGGAGAGATTGCCCTTGCCTTCCTGTGTTTCTCTGATCATCTGAGTGATCACTCCTGTGGGTTCTAAGCACCCTGGAATTGTGAGGCTGAGTGAAGATTTTATTCAAGTAAGTGCATCAAGCCATTTGCCTGCAGCAAGTTTTTGTCATTAACATATGCACTCAATGGCCAGTTTACTAGGTATATCTATATACCTCATTAATGCAGATTTTTAACCAGCTGATCATATGGCAACAACTCAATGCACAAAATCATGCAGACATGGTCAAGGGGTCCATTTGTTGTTCAGATCAAACATCAGAATGGGGAAAAATGTAGTGAAAGTGACTTTGAACATGGAATAATTGATGGTGCCAGACAGGTTACTTTGAGTATTTCAGAAACTGCTGATCTCCTAGGACTTTCATGTACAACAGTCTCCAGAGTTTACCGAGAATGGTATGTTAAACAAAAAAGATCCAGTGAGCAGCAGTTCTCTGGGCGAAAACAACCTGTTAATGAGTGAGATGAGAGGAGAATGGCCAGACTGGTTCAAGCTGACAGGAAGGTGATAGTTACAATAATGTTGTGCAGAAGAGTATCTCTGAATGCACAATATTGAAGTGGTTGGGCTACAGCAGCAGAAGACCTTAAATGTACACTAAGAGACCACTTTACAGTTCCTGATAAAGTGGCCACTGATGTAGATAAATGACTGGGAAATCTGCTTCTGGTGATACTGGTTGAGAGACAGGTCATCAGGAAAGTTATAGTTGGTCTTTGAATAATATCAGCTGGGTCTTTTTTAAGGCATTGGTAAGAACAGATTTTGAAGTATTGCGTGTAGTTTTTGGGCCCCTTATCTAACCAAGAAAGGATGTGCTGGCAGTGGTGAGGGTTCAGAGGAGGTTTACGCAATTGAACCCAGGAATTAAAGGTTATTCTATGAGAAACATTTGATGCCTCTGGGCCGATACTTGCTGGAGTTTAAAAGAATGAAGCAGTTCTCATTTGGAACCTCCCGAATATTGAAAGGCCTGGATAGAGTGGATATGGAGACTATGTTTCTGATGGTGGAAGTTAACAGCCTCAGAATAGAAGGATGTCCATTTAGAACAGAGATGAGGAGGAATCTCTTTAGCCAAAGGGTATTGAATCTGTGTAGTTCATTGCCACAGACAGCTGTGGAGGCCCAGTCATGGGGTATATTTAAAGTGGAGGTTCATAAGTGCTCGATTAGTAGGGGCATCTAATGGTTATGGGGAGAAGGGTGAGAGGGAAAATAAATCAGCCACAAATGAATGGCAGAGCAGACTCGATAGGCCAAATGGCCTAAATTGCTACTATGTCAATGGTCTTATCTTTGATTTCCTGCCACCTCAATTGAAGTTTAATTGATTTGCTTTGTTGGAGAATTTTCGATTGATATGTGTACCGATAACAATAATTGCTTTCTGCCTGCAGTTCTTTAGCTGAAAGTACTTCTGACATCCTGAGAAGGTACTCTTACTGCAAGCTCATTATTTTTTCTGTAAGATCTGGTGTCTTAGGGCAGCAATGCTGAGTTCCTACAGAGCAGCATTCAATTGTTAGCCTTGTCCTAGAATTGGATACATTTAGATGTGAAGCTACTAACTAAGCCAAGTCGATGCTTGAAACTCAGAAACACAAGAAAGTCTGGAATTGAAAGCAACACACACAAAAATCTCAGGTTTTACATTGGATTAAACAATTTCCAGTTACTGATTTGTAAATCTGGAGCAAGAAGAATCTAGGGTTAACCAGAATTAATTAAAAGTTTGTATACTGGCATTGTAGGGCATTTGAAAAATGCTGTGCCGTTTTCTGTATTGCTGAAGCAACCTTGTAATATTTAACAGGAAGAAATAGTTAACAGTCAATTAAAAATGTCCATATGTTCATTATTTCTTTCCTTAAGATATGGGTTCTTAGGTCAGCAATACAGAGCTCCTTTACCATAGCTTTTGATTGTTGGCTAAAAATGCAATTTTTAGTTACTGTTTTCCACAGATTTTGCTGGCCGACGATATGAGGGAAGATCTAGATGTTTGAGCTGATGGAGCTGAAGTCATCATTGTGTGTGTGTGGGGGTGTGTGGTTTCTAAGGTTGTCCTTTATCATGTGTGATCAAAGGAGATCACTGCAGACTTGCCAAGTTTTGGCACAGTTGGTCAGTGATCAATGTTTAATTTATTAAAATGTGAAGTTTCCACTAGTGTGGGAATCTAGGGCCAGAGGGTGGCAAATCTGTGGAATTCACTGCCACCAAGGGTGTGGAGCTCAGGTCATTGGGTATATTTAAAGCAGAAGTGGATAGTAAGAGTATCAAAGGTTACAGGGAGAAGGCTGGAGAATGAGAGGGATAATAAATCAGCCATGATCAAATGGCAGAGCAATCTCAGTGGACCGAATGGCTTTATTCTTCTCCTATCTCTTATGGTAATTTCATGTTATCACCAAACAAATGCTGTTTCAAAGTAACTTAGTAAGTACTAAGTTTCGGAGCTATTATGCTTTTGATAAATTACTGTGCTGTATCATGTTGTTTGTGGGGTGTTGAGGGGCACAGGCTACCACAGCAGATGGAGTGAGCACAGAATTTGGACCAAGTAGTTGCCCAGTTAGGCAAAGCAAAGTTGAAGGAATCCCATTTGGATTGTTGTTAATCTCCAAGCTTCAATAGAACAGTGTTCGAAAGATTCATTGGAGCAGGTTATTGATTGAACAAGGAAAATTAACATAATGTAGAAAATGTTTTAAAAAACACAAAGTGAGCAGGAATATTATTTATAAGAGATGTGGAGCCTTGTACATCAGTTCTCATTGGGCAATAAATCATATTTTATACACCCAGGGGAAAGTGTTATTCAAGATGATTTAATGTAATTTCCAGTATACAAGTGTAAATGAAAAAGAAATGATTGTTACTTTGGATCTGATGCACCACAACAAAATCATGCAAAAGATAAGGAAGATACTAAAAACACAATATGAATACATTAGATAGTTTATATGCGTAGATTGATTGTATGTCCCTAAAGTGACACTAGGCGCAGGAGTTACTGTGCCTAAGGTGACTGATAGGAAATGATAAAGTAGTGGTGGTTGGGATGGGGTGGTTTAGTGGGTGGAGAGGTTGATCACACAAAAACAATTGTTTATTAAAATATTGCAATTCTGTTTGCAAATGAACCCTAAAGTCCGTCAAACTTTCTTTTGTATTGAGTCAGAAGAAAATGTAAGCTCAGCTCCGTGAGACCCCAATGAATAAGTGCCGAGCATGTCTCTTTCTCAGTGCTGCACATTTAAATGAACACAAATGGCAATCCCTAATGACCTTGGAGAAGATGATGAGGAGTCAGTTTCTTGCAACGCTGTAGTTTTCCAGTGAGACTACTTGGTGTTAATGTGTAGGGAGTTCCTGCATTTAAACCCAGTGATTTCTCCAAGTTAGCATGGTGTATGACCTGAAAGGAAACCTGCAGATGGTGCTGTTTCCACCTTCTGCTGTCCTTGTCCTTAATGCTAGATGGTGGGATTTGGAGATGCGGTTGGTTTAGAAAAGGCCAATATCTTCACTACATTTTGTCACTGGTAACCAGTGCAACCACTGAGTGATGATTGTGGTGGGATTATTGTTTAACGCAGAGGATGCGGTGCCAGTCAAGCAGGATTTACTTACTTAGATTCAGTGTAGAAGCGGCTCTTCAAGCTCAGAAACCCCCCTCATTAAACCCTAGCGTAATCACAGGACGAATTAACCTATCATCCAGTAGGTCCTTGAACTGTGGAAGGAAACCGGGACATTTAGAGGAAATCCACACAGTTATGAGGAAATTGTACAAACTCCTTACAGACAACGATGGGAATGAAATCCAAGTCACTGGCATTGTAAAGAGTCGTGCACACCACTATGCTACTGTGCTGCCCGTTCATGGGAATGATCACAGGAATGAAAAGGTTCATATATAAGGAGTGTTTGATCACTTATAGAAACCTATCGATATGGAAAGGCCTAGACAAAGTATGGATTGGATGCTTCCTTTAGTGGGGGAGTCTTGGACCAGAGGACACAGCTTCAGAATGAAAGGATCTTTCTTTAGAAGTCAAGTCAAGTTTATTGTCATTTCAACCATAAACTGCTGGTACAGTACACAGTAAAGACGAAACATTTCTCCAAGACCCTGGTGCTACATGAAACAATACAAAACTACACTAGACCATGTGAGGCAGCACGAGGCTACACTAGACTACATAAAACGACATAAAAACTGCACGAGACTACAGACCCGCACAGGACTACATAAAGTGCACAGAACAGTGCAGTGCAGTACAATAATTAATAAATAAGACAATAGGCACAGTAGAGGACAAATTACAATATAATAAATAACGTAGATGTCTATCTAAAATCTAAGTATTGAGGAGTCTGATGGCTTGGGGGAAGAAACAGTTGCACAGTCTGGTCGCGAGAGCCCGAATGCTTTGGTACCTTTTACCGGATGGCAGGAAGGAGTTTGTACGAGGGGTGCGTGGGATCCTTCACAATACAGTTAGCTGTGCGGGTGCAGCATGTGGTGTAAAATGTCTGTAATAGCAGGAGGAGAGACCCTGATGATGATCTCAGCTGACCTCACTATCCCCTGCAGGGTCTTGCGATCCAAGACGGTGCAATTCCCGAGCCAGGCAGTGATGCAGCTGCTCAGGATGCTCTCGATACATCCCCTGTAGAATGTGGTGAGGATGGAGGGGTGGGAGATGGATTTCCTCAGCCTTTGCAGAAAGTAGAGATGCTGCTGGGCTTCCTTTGCTATGGAGCTGGTGTTGAGGGAATCTCAACAGCTAGTGTTGAGATTCTCCGCCAGGTGAACACAAAGAAATTTGGTGCTCTTAATGATCTCAACGAAGGAGCCATCCATGTTCAGCAGAGAGTGGTCACTCTGTGCTCTCCTGAAGTCAACAACCATCTATTTTGTTTTGTTTGCATTCAGAGACAGGTTGTTGGCTCTGCACCAGTCTGTTAGCTGCTGCACCTCCTCTCTGTATACTTCCTCGTTGTTCTTGCTGATGAGACCCACCACGGTCGTGTCATCGGCAAACTTGATGATGTGATTCGAGCCATGTGTTGCTGCACAGTCGTCAGTCAGCAGAGTGAACAGCAGTGGACTGAGCACACAGCCCTGGGTGGGGCGGGGGGAGGGTGGCTCCAGTGCTTTCCAATCGGGTGCTGAGGAATGATTGTGTTGAATGCTGAACTGAAGTCTATGAACAGCATTCGAACGTGTATGTCTTTTTTGTCCAGGTGGGTGAGGACCAGGTGGAGGGTGGTGGCGATGGCGTCATCTGTTGAGCGGTTGGGACGATACGCGAACTGCAGGGGATCCAGTGAGCAGGGCAGCAGGGTCTTGATGTGCCTCATGACGAGCCTCTCAGAACACTTCATGATGATGGATGTGAGAGCAATTGGATGGTAATTGTTGAGGCAGGACGCTGTAAACTTCAGTATGGGGACGATGGTGGTGGCCTTGAAGCACGTTGGAACGACGGCGCTGCTCGGAGATGTTGAAGATGTCAGTGAGAACATCTGCTGGCTGATCTGCACATCCCCTGAGCACTCTGCCAGGAACATTGTCTGGCCTAGCAGCTTTCTGTGGGTTGACCCTGTGTAGAGTTTTCCTCACATCGGTCACGGTGAGACACAGCACCTGGTCATTGGAAGGAGGAGTGGTCTTCCTCGCCGCCACTTCATTTTCCGCCTCGAAATGAGCGTAGAAGTTGTTCAACGCATCTGGGAGGGAGGCATCACCTGCACAGTCAGGAGATGTCCTTTAATTGGTGATGTCCTGGATGCCCTGAACACGCAGCGCTGCGTGTTGCCGCTGTCCTGGAAGTGGCTGTGGATTCCCTGGGCATGTGCACGCTTTGCCTCTCTGATGGCCCGGGACAGTTTGGCCCTCGCTGTTGTTAGGGCTGCCTTGTCGCCTGCTCTGAAGGCGGAGTCACAGGTCCTCAGCAGCGCACGCACCTCCATGGCTTCTGGTTAGCGCGTATAGTGATGGTCTTGGAAGCAGTGACATCATCGATGCACTTGCTGATGTAGCTGGTCACTGATGCCGTGTACTCCTCTAAGTTGGTAGAGTCACCATCACCATCACCTCCCTGAACATGTGCCAGTCAGTGTGCTCAAAGCAGTCTTGAGGAGCAGAGATGGCTCCTGCGTTGCAACGGAACAGAAAAAAGGAGGAAATTTTTTAGCCAGAGGCTGGTGAATATGTGGCTGTCAAGTTATTGGGTATATTTAAATCGGAGGCTGACAAGTTCTTGATTAGTAAGGGCATCAAAAGTTACGGGGTGATGGCAGGAGAATGGAGTTGAGGGGGATAATTAATCAGCCATAATGGCATAGTAGAGCTAACTCGATGGGCTGAATGGCCTAATTCTACTCCTGTGTTTTGTGGCTTTATGCATCATCAGGCTCTTGATGTACTATACATGGTGAAAAGACTTAGTGGTGTCAGTCATTTGCAGCTTCATTCCTCTGTTGTGTCCGTGATGTTCATGGGCTGATCCATTTGAAGTGCTGGTCAGTGGTAATTCCCAGGTTAATGCTTTAAATATCATGGATGTTTGATTAATCTTTCATATTGATATGTTTGTGATGCAAATATCACTTATCACCTTCCAGTGCATTTTTCAAACTTATTGGATCTTGTTGCATGCAGATGTGGAATTCGTTGCTACAATCAGCTTGGAGGCCAAGTTATTGGGTATATTTAAAGTGGTAGTTGATAGGCTCTTGATTAGTAAGGGCATCAGAAGTTACAGGAGAAGGCAGGAGAGGAGAATGGGGTTGAGAGGGAAAATAAATCAGCCATGATAGAATGGTGGATTAGAGTTAATGACCCAAATGGCTTAATTCGGCTTCTGTGTGTTGTGGATTGATTTTCTATTAATATGGAACTGGAGTGGAACCTGTTGAAAGAATAAATGAACTTTCTTACTTGTGATCATATATCGAAATTAAAGAATTTGATGAGGGCTTGGGTTGGGACTTGAGGAGCTCCAAGGTGAATTTCTAGGATAGAGGGTGGAGTGCTCCCCAGCAAACTCAATGGAATATACAACTCCAGTGATCTCCATCCTCATGATGCTTCTGTTACCAGATTGTCTTAAAGCCATACACACAGTCAAATGCTTTCTTTCCGTTTAAGGGCATTCATTTTTGCCTCATTTCTGGAAGTAGTAAGGCTGATCATTACCTTCACCCACTATCCCACTCCTCCACCCCACCAACCACCAAAATTTTAGGGGCAGCACAGTAGCATAGTGGTTAGCACAGGGGTGGGCAAACTTTTTGACTTGTGGGCCACAAAGGGTTCTAAAATTTGACAGGGGGGCCGGACCAGGAGCAGATGGACGGAGTGTTTTGGTAATACACCTCATAAGAGAAAATAAAATATCATGGGATATGTAGAAAACATGTGCTTTAATTTCAATTGAAAATGAACAAATGCATTACAACAAAATATCTGTCTTTGAAGTCCCATGAAGTCCATGAAGTCCTATTTATTGAAATGACTTTTAAAACACTGAAAATTAAATGAATAAAATACAGCTTTTTTTAATAGTAACAGTTATTATTTTAAAGCACTGAAAATTCTGCTATCCTTCAAGATATTATCATCATCACTCTCCTCCTGCCTGTCTTTATTTTAAAAACGGTAGGAGATGCAGGTCTACTTGTCCTGCTCCTTCTTATTCAATTGTCCCCTGTGCCAAAACTCAACAACGACCAGCACAAGGACAAAACAGTGACAGCGCGCCAGTATGCGGAGCGCATTATTTGATCTGGAGCGCATTTTTTATTTTGAGAACGTACGTGCACCTGCGCACTACTCATGTCCATCACTTAACAGAAATGACATGTAACATGTAAGGCTTATTGAAAAAAATATTTTCAAATGCATTTTTTACATAACACAATGAAGGAACTTATTTTTAATTTCAGTGGGAACCGTGTTGTTGGTCTCCCTTTTTAGCCAGCGCATCAAAGTCTGGATTTAGTTTTGTTGTGGCGATTCTCAGGATGGATCTGAGGTGTTGGTCAGTTAACTTGGATCTGTGGCTGGCTTTGTTGATGTTCATGACGCTGAACGCCTGTTCACACAAATAGGTCGAGCCGAACAAAGAGTAAAGCGCAAATGTGGAGTAATACGCTGCACCTCAACAAAGGTCAATGTATATAGAGTGCGTCATCTATTGGGAAAATGCCAGAATTGCGGGGAAAAAACGTTAACAAGGTTTATTAATATAATTTCATCAAGTTCTGCGGGCTGGATTAAAAAGCTTAACGGGTTGCATATGGCCCCCGGGCTGTAGTTTGCCCATGCCTGGGTTAGCACAGCACATTACAGTACAGGCGACCACTGCTTGAATGGAGTTTGTACATTCTCTGCGTGGGTTTTCTCTGGGTGCTGCAGTTGTTTTCCACAGTCCAAAGACATATCAATTGGTCGGGTACTTGGTCATTGTAAATTGTTCTGTGATAATTGCTGGGTGTCATGGCTCGAAGGGTTAGAAGGGCCTATACTGCACAGTATCTCAATAAATAACTCCTGTACCCAGCGTCACTTTATGGAAATACAATCATTCTATGTATTTAAGCCATTTTATGTATGTATTTATTGTATTATTAAAAATTTTGATGTTCTTATTCTTATTGTGCTTTCTCGTGCTGCATCAGATCCAGAGTAGCAATTATTCCATTCTCCTTTACACATGTGTACTGGAAATGACTTCAAACAATCTTGAATTCAGCTCTCTTGGACCATATTTAGAATAAGGCTTGGTTGGATTATTGAGCCAAGAAGTCCTGTTGTAACCTCAGCCGGACATAGAAGGGCAGGTTATCAGTGAGTAAATGTTCCATGATAGAACTCTGAATGGCACCCTCTGTAATTTTACGATGATCGAATGTAGCCTGGTCGTCAGACAGATTGAATTTATCCTGCTTTTTGTGAACTAAGTGTACCTGGACAATCTCTGCTTTGTTGGTTAGCTGCCAGTTTTGTATTGTGCTGCAGCTGCCAATCTAAAGACACATTAGATTTGAAGCTCAGGATTTCAGTACTATTGTCAAGATGTTGTCTCGCCCCAAAACTTTTACTTAAAATGGTGTGCTCATGATGTTTTGTAGAACAATTCAAAACTGTCTTTAAACTACTTCTGATGCTGGGAACTCAAAGAAGTTCGAAGTAACTTCTTAAAGTATCTATGCTCTATGTCACCATATACTGCCCTGAGAATAATTTTCTTACAGGCATTCACTTTGGAAAAAGCAATACAATATAATCATTGGAAAAACTACACACAAAGACTGACAAAAAAAAACGTGCAAAGGAGGACAGAGGAAGTCTGTCTTTGAGGTACTTGAGTATATATGAGGTACTTGAGTATAAGAAATGCAAGAGAGCTCAACAGAGAAATCAGGAGGGCTAAAAGAAGACATGGGGTTGCTCTAGCAGACAAGGTGAAGGAGAATCCTCAGAGCTTCTACAGGTATATTGAGCAAAAGGATAGCTAGGGACAAAATTGGTCCTCTGAAAAATCACAGTGGTAATCCATGTGTGGAACCAAAAAGAGGTAGGGAGGCTTTAAATGGATATTTTGCATTTGTATTTACTCGGGAGTTGGACAGAGTCTATAGAGGTGAGGCACTGCAGCAGTGAGGTCATGGACCCTATACAGGTTACAGAGAAGGTGGTGTTTGCTGTCTTGAAGCAAATTAAGGTGGATAATCTCCGGGACCTGACAAGTGTTCCCCTTGGACCCTGTGGAAATTTCAGAGGTATGTAAAACATCCTTAGCTGCGGTTGAGGTGCCAACGAATTGAGAGATAGCCAATGTTGTTCTGTTGTTTAAAAAAGACTGTAAGAATAAGCTGGGAAATTATAGACCAGTGAGCCTGACTTCAGTAAGTGGGAAAGCTATTAGAAGGTATTGTGAGAGGCTAGACATAAAAGTATTTGGATAGACAGGGGTTGATTAGGGATAGTCAATATAGCTTTGTAAGTCATGTCTACCCAGTCTTATGGAATTTTTAAAGGAGGTTACCAGGAAAGCTGATGAAGGCAAGGCAGTGGGTGATGTCTGCATGGGCTTCAGCAAGGCCTTCGACAAGGTCCCACTCATTCACTTGGCTTTCAAGATGAGCTGGAAATTTAATTAAACATTGGTTTTACAGAAGAGAGTGGTTATAGATGATTGCCTCTCTGACTGGAAGATGTGACTAGTTCTGTGCTGCAGAGATTGGTGCTTGGTCCATTGTTTTTTTATTTATATTAATGATTGGGATGATAATATGGTTAACTGGATCTGCAGATTTGCCAATGACATCAAGATAGGGGGTGTAGGGAAAGGTTGAATAGCTTAGGACTTTATTCCCTGGAACGTACAAAAAAAAAAGTACATTTATTATTAAGGTACATGCATGTCACCATGTGCAATACTGAGATTTGTTTCCTTGCAGGCATACTCAGTAAATCCAAGAACCATAATAGAATCAAGGAAAGACCGCATGGAACAGGATGGACAAACAACCAATGTGCAAAAGACAGCAAACTGCAAATACAAAAGAGACAAACAAAAGTAATAAATAAATATGCAATGAATATTGAGAACACGAGATGACATGTTCTTGAAAGTGACTCCATAGATTGTGGAAACAGTTCAGTGATGGGATGAATGAAGTTTTCCCCTCTGGTTCAGGAGCCTGATGGTTGAGGGGTAGTAACTGTTCCTGAACCTGGTGGTGTGGGTCTTGAGGCTCCTGTACCTTCTTCCTGGTGGCAGCAGTGAGAAGAAAGTATGGCCTGCGTGGTAGGGATCCTTGACAGCACTCCATGTAGATGTTCTCAATGGTAGGGTGGGCTTTATCTGTGATGGACTGGGCCATACCCATTACTTTTTGTAGGATTTTCCATTCATAGGCATTGGTGTTTCTATACCAGCCTGTGATGGCAACCTGTCAAGATACTCTGCACCACACATCTATAGAAGTTTATCAAAGCTTCTGATGCCATGCAGAATCTTTGTAAACCTCTAAGGAAGTGGAGATGCTACCATGCTTTCTTTGTAATTGTACTTAAATGTTGGATCTAGGACAGATCCTCTGAAATGACAACACCAAGGAATTTAGAATTGCTTACCTCTCCACCTCTGATCCCCTAATGAGGACTGGCTCATGAACTTCTGGTTTCTCCACCTGAAGCCAACAATCAGTTCCTTGCTGACATTGAGTGAGGGGTTGCTGTTGTGACACCATTCAGCCAGATTTTCATTCTCCCTCCTATATGCTGATTTGTCACCAACTTGGATTCTGCTAATGACAGTTGTGTCATCAGCAAACTTAAATGTGGCACTGGAGCTTGCTTAGCCTCACAGCCTTGGGTGTAAAGCCTTTCTCTTTAGCCTTTGCCTGTATGCAGGGCAGAGGACGACTGCCAAGTGTTCAGATTTCCCGAAATACAGTATGGGCATGAAATGATAGGCATTCCTTATTGTAGTATAGCAGTGGTCTAGTATGTTGAGATCCCTGGTACTGCAGGTTATATGTTGATGGTAGCTGAGCAGAGATTTCTTAAACAAGTGTAATTTAAGTCCCGACTGTGATTTGAAATGCATCAGGGCGGACTGTTCCTTGTTTGGTTATGGCAGCAATCAATATCTCAAGTGCTTCATTACCGTTTGACTTTGATGGTATGTAAACTGTGGTCGCGATCACGGAGGAGAATTCTCTTAGTAAGTCGAACAGGCAGCACTTAATCATTAGATGTTTCAGGTTGGGGCAACGAAGAGAATAGCAAAACTGCAACATTGGACCACCACAGAGCTTATTGTGATACACAGACTCCCACCTTTTGTCATTGATATATCTGGAGTGTCCAGAGTGAGTCGTGTCTCTGTGAAGCACAAAACACAGCAAATCCTCATCTTCTTCCGATGCAGCAATCTTATGCTTGGATCCTCAATCTTATTCTCCAACAACTGCACACTTGTTAACAGGATGCTGGGTAAAGGAGGTGTCATTCCTCTGTGTTTCAGCATAGCGTGGTGTCTACCCTTCCTCCTTCGCTTCTGCCTATGGTGATGTATCTTCATCCAGTTGAAGCTGCCATATCTGCATGGGTTAAGGGTGAAAAGTGAAATGTTTAAGGAGAGCATGAGGAGGAATTTCTTCACTCAGAGTGTGGTGATGGTGTGAAATGAGCTCCCAGCACAAGTGGTGGATGAGGAGTCGATTTCAACACTCGAGAGAAATTTGGATAGGTACATGGATAGGAGGGATATAGAGGGTTGTGATTTGGGTGCAGATTGATAGGACTAGGCAGATAAATGCTTCAGCACAGACTAGATGAGCTGAAGGGCCTTTTCTGTTCTGTAGTGTTTGTGAGTGATGATCCTTGCCATTGTTGTGAATTGTGAATCAGCCCTCCTCTTCACTATTTAATTGTCCACCATTCAGTACTGCAAAGCTTTGTTTTGGATCTTTTGGTTATGTGATTGCTTGTCTCTGGGTCCTGAATGCAGTTTGTGTTCTTTACCAAACACAATTTTTTAATTGACTCGTAGAAGTACGTATACAGCACAGAAACAGACTCTTCAGCCCAATTCATCTGCATTTGACCCATATCCCTCCAAACTTTTCCCATCCATGCGCCTGTTCAAATGCCTTTTTAAGCACTTTAATCGCACCTTGGCAACTCATACCATATGCCCATCACCTTCTGTGTAGAAAAAATATGATCCTCAGATCCCTTTTAAATCTTTTACCTTTCCCCTTAAACTCATGCCCTCTGGTTTGAGACTCCCTTGAACTGGGAAAAAGACTGTGACTACATACCCCATCTTATAATTTTATAAACCTCTGTAAGATTGTCTGTCAGCTTCCAATGCTCCAGGGAAAACTAAATTATTAATAATTCAGCATACCCCATGCTAAACTAGCAAGGGTCTGACAGGTGGTGATAATACCTTTGGAAATATTGGGCATGCTTACTCCTGAATAGGAGTAACTATTATAAAGAGCAGCTGAGGGTATAAGGATGCCAGGGAGAATAAGCCTTTTTCCATCTCTCACTGTTTTGTGTTTGACACATGTCTGTCTTGGAAGGACCTGCTTGTGACTGATGTGCTGTTAGAAGCCCAAACCAGGGTGGACAAATAACAGGTGAAGAGAGAGTAAGTGCAGGCATCTATTGAATAGGTATCCCAATTTGTGTTTTTATTTGATATTTTCAGCCTATCTTTGCTACAAATTTATAGAATCAAACAAAAGTTCTTCTTATGACTGCATAGATTTCCTCTGGGTGCTCTGGTTTCCTCCTACATTCCAAACACTTATTGGTTCCTGAGTTGTGAACAATGGTGGACATGCTATGTTGGTACCAGCAGCAGGTAGCTGCCAGCACATTATTGAACTGTGTTGATAGTTGATACAAATAATGTATTTTTGATATATATGTGACATATAAAGCTAATCTTAATCTGTTGTTTTAATTGTGTATTTTAAGCTCTTTTCACTATTATTTACTCCCTTTGCTGTAAATTTATGGTCATAGAACCCTGTTGTCTTGGCGTATGGCCTAGTGGATAAAGGCATCGGTCTAGTGCTCTGAAGGTCACTGGTTCGAGCCTCAGCTGAGGCAGTGTGTTTGTGTCTTTGAGGAAGGCACTTAACAACACATTGTTCTGTGACGACACCGGTGCCAAGCTGCTTGGGTCCTGGTGCCCTTCCCTTGGACAACATCGGTGGCTTGCAGCTTGGGCAACTGCCGGTCTTCCATACAACCCTGCCCAGGCCTGCGCCCTGGAAAACCTTCGAAGGCGCAAATCCGTAGTCTCACGTGACTAACGGATGCCTATTACTATTATTCTTAGAACCCTGTAACACAGAATCAGGCCCTTCAGCCCATCTAGTCCAACCAAATCATTAATTTTCCTCATCCCATTGACCTGCAAATGGACCACAACCCTCCATAATTCTCCCATCCTTTACTATTCAAATTTCTCTAGTCATGACCAACCTCTCAAAGCATTTCATCAATGTCGAAGGGAGTAACTACTGTGCGACTGAACATTATAACAGCCATCCGGCAGAGCTTGCATAGTACCAAGCAGAAGGTAGTCATTAAGGCAGTCATTAAACCCTCTTGACCAACCTCTCATACGGGACTTTGTCGAAGGTCTTACTAAAGCCCATGTAGACAAAATCCACAGCCTTGCCATCTTCAACTTTCTTGGTAACTTCCTTGAAACTGTTTGTTCTTTTTGTTGGAAAACCTGTAGGAAAAAAGATTGATTAGACATGACTTTCTAGGCACAAAGTCATATTGACTATCCCTAATCAGTCCTTGTCTTTAAAAGTACTTGCAGTAATGTGCAAAAGCCTTGGGTACACCTATATGTAGCTAGGGTGCCTTAGACTTTTGCACAGTACCGTAGTAAATTTATGTATTATACTGTCCTCCTGCACTAGCCCCCCGCTTCAGGCACTCCTGTATCATCTATTCCACATCCTTCCCACAGCACTCCAACCTCACCATTCCTAACATCTTTTGCTCCTGCCAGCCTGACAAGCTTGTCCTTGGCTCCACAGTGACAAATACAGTGCTGTGCTAAAGTCTTAGGCACCCTTGCTGTATATTTGTGCATAAGGCTTTTGCATAGTACTGTATAGATCCGGTCCCTTTGAATAACTTTACTACTGATGTCAGGCTCACTGGCCTAAAATTTCCTAGTTGATTCTTCAAACCTTTCTTAAACAACAGAACAAAATTAGCTATCTTTCAATCTTTTAAGTTTTTTTCAATCCAGTGGCTTTAAGTTTCTTAGCATCCACATCACCGAGGACCTCACATGGCCTGTACACACCAGCTGTGTGGTGAAAAAGGCACAACAGTGCCTCTTTCACCTCGGACCGTTGAAGAAGTTTGGTATGGGCCCCTAAATCCTAAAAGCTTTCTACAGGGGCACAATTGAGAGAATCTTGACTAATGGCTGCAACACTGCCTAGTATGGGAACTGTACCTCCCTTAATCTCAGGACTCTGCAGAGAGTGGTGCGGACAGCCCAGCGCATCTATAGTTGTGCACATCCCACGATTCAGGACATTTACAAGGACAGGTGTGTAAAAAGGGCCCAACCACAATCTATTCCAGCTGCTACCATCCAGGAAATGTTACTGCAGCATAAAAGCCAGGACCGACAGGCTCCAGGACAGCTTCTCCACCAGACCGTCAGACTGATTTACTCACACTGACTTGAGCGTACTCTATGTTACATTGACTGTTCTATTTATTATAAATTACTATGATTGCATTTATACAGAGACATAATGTAAAGATTTTTACTCTTCATGTATGTGAAGAATGTAAGAAATAAAGTCAATTCAATTCAGTTCTTTGGTTCCCAACCCGTGGCTAAGAATGATTAAATATCTCTGCTAGGACCCCTGCAATATCTGCACTGGCCTCCCACAGGGTCTAAGTAAACTCATTGTCTGGCCTTCGGGATTTATCCACCCTGTTTTGCCTCAGGACAGCAAACACTCCTCCTCTGTAATCTGTATGGGGTCCATGACCTCGCTGCTGCATGCCTCACCTCTATAGACTCCTACGTAAATACATATTCAAAAAATCCTTTGAAGACCATCTCTTTTGCCTCCATGCACATAATACCACTCTGATCTTCCCTTGCTGTCCTTGTATTCTTAATATATCTGTAGAAGCTCTTAGGATTCTCCTTTACCACCTTGTCTGCTAGAGCAACCTCATTTCTTTTTTTAACTTCCTCTTTAAATGTTATGCATTTCTTACATTCCTCAAGTATTTCGTTTGTTCCTGTGTGCCTATACCTGCTATGCACCTATTTTATTTTTTAACTAGGACCTCAATATCTCTTGAAAGCCAAGGTTCCTTAATCCCCTCATCCTTACTTTTTATGGGCAGGAACATTCAAACCCTGTACTCTCAAAATTTCACTTTTGAAGGTCTCCAACTTACCAAGTACACCTGTCAGAAAACGATCCACACTTAAGAGAAAATCTGCAAATGCAGGGAATCAAAGTAATATACACTAGAAGAGTAAATAGTTGACATTTCAGGTCGAAATCCTTCATCAGGACTGGAAAGTCATCCTGATGAAGGGTTTCGACTCAAACGTTGACTGTTTACTCTTTTCCAAACTGGCCTACTGAGTTCCTCCAGCATTTTGTGTGTATTACCAATCCACACTTGCCAGATCCTTTCTGATACCATCAAAATTGGCCTTTTTCCAATTTAGAATCTCAACACAAGGACCAGAGCTATATGTTTGCATAATTATCTTGAAACTATTTGTATTATGATCACTAGATGCAAAGTGTTCCCCTACACAAACTTCTGTCACCTGCCCTGTCTAATTCCCTAATGGGAGTTCTAGTATCTACTAGGGACTTCAATGTACTGATTATGGAACCTTTCCGGAACACGTGTGACAAGCTTTCCGATCCAGCCCTTTTATAGGATGGGACTCCTAGTTAATATGTGGAAAGTTCAAAACACAAGCTTATGTTTCCTGCAATAATCTGCCATATTTCTACAAATTTGCTTCTCTAAATCCTGTGGATAGAATGCAAGTTTATTGCCTAGGTTGTATTAGCTGCGTGTTCAGTGATCCATAGCAAGCAGCATAATTGACAATTAGATAATGTTGCTTTTAAAGAGATTTTTCTGCTTTTTACAGACAGACATACTTTATTGATCCCGAGGGAAATTGGGTTTTGTTACAGTTGCACCAACCAAGAATAGTGTAGAAATATAGCAATATAAAACCATAAATAATTAAATAATAACAAGTAAATTATTCCAAGTGGAAATAAGTCCAGGACCAGCCTATTGGCTCAGGGTGTCTGACACACCGAGGGAGGAGTTGTAAAGTTTGATGGCCACAGGCAGGAATGACTTCCTGTGACGCTCAGTGTTGCATCTCAGTGGAATGAGTCTTTGGCTAAATGTACTCCTGTGCCTAACCAGTACATTATGGAGTCGATGGGAGACATTGTCCAAGATGGCATGCAACTTGGACAGCATCCTCTTTTCAGACACCACCATCAGAGAGTCCAGTTCCACCCCCACAACATCACTGGCCTTATGAATGAGTTTGTTGATTCTGTTGGTGTCTGTTACCCTCAGTCTGCTGCCCCAGCACACAACAGCAAACATGATAGCACTGCCACCACAGCCTCGTAGAACATCCTCAGCATCATCCGGCAGATGTGAAAGGACTTCAGTCTCCTCAGGAAGCAGAGACGGCTCTGACCCTTCTTGTAGACAGCCTCAGTGTTCTTTGACCAGTCCAGTTTAAACAAGTTATTGACAAATAAAAGGCCAAAACAGTAACTGATGAAGAGTAGCATGCGTAAAGTTGGTGGTAGGAGCATATAGCACCAGGCTTGGACTTAAAAGCATTTGTTACTTTGGATGAAAGTAAATTTGGGATGATAATTTGAGAACTTTAATTGTGACACTGACGATGAGAGAGCATGGAAAATTTAGAGTCAATGAAAGGTTTAACACCAATGCAAGCACTTTAGTAGCAGAGCTTTACTAAAATCGTTCCGTCCCTCTGAAGACACCCTTCTTCTTCAATATTATCTACTCCTTTAGGTATCTTCATATCATCTGCAAACTTGTTCAAGTTTCATCCAAATCATTGACATATAACGTTGCATAAATGTACTTTAATAATATATTTGCTTTGAACTTTGAACAGAGTTGTGGATTCAAACTTGGCCTTGAGATTTGGGTAGGTCATGTAGATTGACAACTAATGAGAGAGTTATCACAGATGGTCTTTGAAAACATGTTAAACCAAAGTGAACATAACATACCTTCTGACAGTCTCTGAAGAGAATTATCATTCCTTTTTCATTCATTCATTGGCCAATTAACTCATTGCTTCTTGCAACATGCTTTTGTACGCATGTGAAGAGCGAAGTTAATTCTTTCCATTTGAAGTTGGGAGCCGTTTCTTGTACAATTTGGAAATTACCATTAGGAGCTGATGGCAATACACATATTTCCAGATGTTTTTTTTTGTACTCCAGATCCTTTGAAATTAAAGCAACACGTGGAAAAGAGTCTGAAATGAACTACAGATTGCAGTGTATTGTCACTGTTCATTGTACACAAATATATATATCACAGCAATTATGCATAATTAAATATTAGAATTTATCCCTTAGTGATGCTGCTAGAAGCTCTACTGAAATAACTCTTACAGAATAAACAGTGTGACTTGTATTTTGTGAAATGGTTTATGGCAGAAATGCTGTTCAGCTCTCCAATTTTTGTCTTAATTGTATCTTTCCCCTTCTATTCTTCTGCTTTGAGTACATGCTTCAGATCTATAATAATTTGCATGGTTTAGAATAATTTATTCTGTAGTTACTTGCTCTCTCCTCTTGCTTTAGGAAATGTAATTTGATGTGTTTGCTATCAGTGGGTTTATTGCTGGCATTGAAATACAAATTGATAATCTGTTGATTTATTGCTGCAAATCAGAGGCAACTGCTCTTGATGCAGTCCATAAACAAACCCTAAGTACTATTCAAACTCTCGATTGTTATAAGATGAATAAAAGTGGACCTGCATGCAGTAGGTCTGTGGCAGATGATTGGCGCTGTGATGAGGACATAAATTCATAACCATTTCTAAATAGTGCTTGAGTCAGGACTACTGTTTAGATGTACTCTGGTGCATTTTGGCTGTTGATGTCACAACTTAAATGACATATTGTAGCGGTGTGCTACACGCAGCGCTAAAATTACGACACGGAGTCGGTAACTGCAGTCGAAGGAAAAAACTTTATTCGAAAACTTCAGCCTCACTTTTAAGCCTCTGTCAACCGGCCCCCCATGGCGCAGAGGCTCCAAAGCTCTGTGCTCGCAAACCCCAGTAGGCTATCTAATTGTGAGTCGGTTCGGATACGCTAGGAAATGGGTCGCCACAATATTGGATTTTGATGCTTGGATGTGCTCTGCAACTTTTTGCACTACTTTGGAAGTTACTGTTTGATTATTTATGATAGTTTGACTACTGGACTGGAACAAGCATACCTTATGTTTTCTTGTAAGGTCTTACAGCAGGGGTTGGCACCCCATTCAATAAAATATTGCTTTATTTATGAATGGTTAATTTACAAACCTTAGCTATGTCATCAAACAACAAACAAAACAATAAATAAATAAATAAATAAATAAATAATGCTTATTGAGAACATGTGATGAAATGTCTTTGATTGTGTCCAGTATAACATGGCATTGCCATTGAATGTCCTTTCCGAAGCAAGTACGGTTTAAGCAAGTGGCTGTGACCTTCATTTTACCGCTCACCTTCTCACCACTGAAGTAATATTTCCAATCTCCACTTACTGTGAAGTCCTTTGGCCTTGACTTTGACATCTTCTCCTCATGCTTTGAAGCTTAGACTATTGTGATGTTTATAGATGTCAAGTTAGACCTTAGCCATTATTTTCATTTTTGTTGGGCAGTTTTTTATTTAACTTCTCACTGCAAAATTGAGATGCAAAGTCTCTACTTTTATTACCTTAATGCACAGGTTGCATCATTTCTTTTTATAAACTTTATGTGTAACCTTTCAATAGTGCAATGAGTGCATTTGGTCATCCAGATATGCTGTCAGATTACTAACACAAGAGATTCTGCAAATGTTGGAAATCCAGAGCACACTCACACAAAATGCTGGAGGAGCTCAGCAGGTTAGGCAGCATCTATGGAGAGTTACAAGCCTTAGCTATGTTATCATTGATCCTGTGGGATATCTGTCTTGATGTTTGAAATCATTAGTGTGCCAAATAGTGTGCCACTTGCATTGTAAATCCCTATAATGCACTTTTCCCAGACTTTTGGCTTTAAAAAAAAATGCTGAATGAATACTTTCACCAGAGTAGCAACGTTACAGAGGGTGTAATCTCCAGAATTAACTACAGTTACTTACCAAGGCTATTCGGGCAGCAGGTTTCAAACCTGCAATTTCTATTATCTAGAAGAGCAAGAGCAGGGCTGCTCAGTAGATTTTGAAAATGAATTCCCAGTGAACAGAATATTTACGACAACCCTATATACACTCAGTGGCCACTTCATTTGATGTATCTGCTCGTTAATGCAAATATTCAAGTTCACTCAACTGTGTACATGTATACAGCCAAATGAAACAATGTTCTTCTGGACCATGGTGCACAACACAATTCATATATATCTCACACAAACAACACATAAAGTAGCATTACCACAAGAAAATTAACAAATAATAACATGCATTTACAACACAAGTTAAACAGTAAAGTCAACACAAGTGAATCTGCAGATGCTGGAAATAAATAAAAACACAAAATGCTTGCAGAACTCAGCAAGCCAGACAGCATCTATGGGAGGAGGTAGTGACGACGTTTCGGGCCGAAACCCTTCATCAGGAGTGAAGTAACATGGGATGGTCAAGGGGGGATAAGAAGTGGGGGAAGGGATAAAGTAGAGAGCTAGGAAGTGATAGGTTGGAGAGAAATGGGCTATTATGGGAAATAAAAGAGAAAGAAAGGTAGGGCTGGGGGGATATTATAGTGAGAGGGGAAAAAAGAGAGAAAGAGAACCAGACTGAAATAATAGATAGGGATGGGGGGTAAGTGGGGGGGGGGGCATGGGGTATCAACGGAGGTCTGTGAGTCGAATGTTCACGCCGGCAGGTAGAAGGCTACCCAGGCGGGAGATAAGGTATTGCTCCATCAACCTGCGTGTGGCCTCATCTTGACGGTAGAGGAGGCCATGGACAGACATGTCGGAGTGGGAGTGGTCTGTGGAATTGAAGTGTGTGGCCACAGGGAGATCCCACCACTGCTGGACTGAGCACCAGTGTTCAGCGAAACGGTCTCCCAGATTGTGGCGGGTCTCCCCAATGTACAAATGGCCACATCGGGAGCACTGGCTACAGTATATCACCCCAGATGACTCACAGGTGAAGTGGTGCCTCACCTGAAAGGACTGTCTGGGGCCTGGGATGGTGGTGAGGGAAGAAGTGCGGGGGCAGGTGTAGCACTTCTTCCGTTTGCAGGAATGAGTGCTCAGAGGGAGGTCGGTGGGGAGGGATGGGGGGGGGATAAATGGACAAGGGAGTCGCGTAGGGAGCGATCCCTGCGGAAAGCCGAGAGTGGGGGAGGGGAGGGGAAGATGTGGCTGGTGGTGGGATCACGTAGGAGGTGGCGGAAGTTACGGAGGATTAAAGTGTATAACGCCACTGATGCTTCATATGTGATGAGACCTGGGTGGTGGCAAAGAGTTCAGAAGTCTCATGGTCTAGGGCAGGGGTCAGCAACCTTTACCACTGAAAGAGCCACTTGGACCAGTTTCCCACAGAAAAGAAAACACTGGGAGCCGCAAAACCCGTTTGACATTTAAAATGAAATAACACTGCATATAACGTTTTGTTTTGCCTTTATGCTATGTATAAACAAACTATAATGTGTTGCATTTATGAAATTGATGAACTCCTGCAGAGAAAACGAAATTACATTTCTGCATGCAACAAAAACATTTTGAACTCCGAAAAAAAGACGTTGGGTTGAAGGTTACTTTTAAGTAAAATACTCAACGTCTATTTGAGTCCTTCTTGTATTTATGAAAAACGCCAAACTTAAATTTGCCGCCAGCAGCAAACCAAAAATAACGTCAGCCAGCTGTCAACCTGAAAAATAAAAGGACTATTTCACTGAACAATGAAAACATATGAATATATGTAAAATAATAGGCAATTAAAATATTTATCATACTTGGTCAGGTTGACTCACACCTGCCAATGCAGTCGTATTCAGTAGAGATGGATCGATGCTTAGGGGAGTGACCGGGAAGGATAATGTGTTTTTTTTCCTCTCTGAACTCACAGAAGCGTTTCCCAAACGATGTTTGCATTGCGATGATTGCAGAATGTAAATACTCCGAATTTATCATGTCGTGACCTTGTTTGAACTCTCTCAAATTGGGGAAGTGAGACAATGTGCCTTTCTGTAAATCTCTGGCAAGCACTGTCAACTTGCGCTCAAATGCCAAAACATCCTCCAACATGTGCAGGGCTGTACGTCCTTACCCCTGAAGAGCTGTGTTCAGCGTGTTCAGGTGCGCTGTCATGTCTACCATGAAGTGTAGCTTTTCCAGCCACTCTGGCTGTTCCAGCTCAGGAAAGTTGAGCCCTTTGCTGCCCAGGAAAGTTTTCACTTCTTCCAGACACGCGACAAAGCGTTTCAGCACCTCCCCTCTGGACAGCCAGCGATAAAAACACGTTGTAGCGGTGTGCTACACGCAGTCAGTAAACTGCAGTCCAAGATAGCTTTATTCGAACTAAACAGCCTTGCTTTTAAGCCTCCCTCAACCCGCCCCCCATGGGCGCGGATGCTGCAAAAGACACGTACTCACAAACCCCCGTAGGCTATCTCCCTTAGCCTGAACGCTGGCTAATTGTGAGCCGGTTCGGATGTGTCAGGAAATGGGTCGCCACAACGTCTTATTTAGATTGTACAAGATCACCATAATCTTCAAATTTAGAATTACATTTCAAAAACTAACAAACTAACATAAAATACATTTTAATTAAATACTGACCATGTAGCGGTGTGCTAAACGCAGCGCTAAAATTACAACACGGAGTCGGTAACTGCAGTCGAAGGATAAAACTTTATTCGAAATCTTCAGCCTCACTTTTAAGCCTCCCTCAACCTGCCCCCCATGGCGCAGAGGCTCCAAAGCTCTGTGCTCGCAAACCCCCGTAGGCTATCTAATTGTGAGTCGGTTCGGATGTGCCAGGAAAAGGGTCGCCACAACCAATTATTTCCCAAAGCAACAGGGAGCTGCAGCACAGACGTAAAAGAGCCACATGTGGCTCCGGAGCCGCGGGTTGCCGACCCCCGGTCTAGGGTAAAAAACTGTTTCCCATCCTAACAGTTCTTGTCTTCCTGCCTGATGATAGGGAGTCAAAAGTTTGTTGGACAGATGAGAGGGATCATTGACCGTGTTAAGGGCTCCGAGTAAGCAGCAGTTCTGGTAAATATCTCTGATGGGCAGAAGAGAGACCACGATAATCCTTTCAGCAGTCCTAGCAATCCTTTGCAGAGCCTTGTGGTCAGATGCCTTGCAGTTCCCATACCAGACAGTTACGCAGCTGATCAGGGTACTCTTGACAGTGTTCCTGTAAAAATAGGTCAGAATAGGCTTGGGGGGGGGGGGGGCGAGCCTCACCCACCTCATTCTCCTCAGGAAGTGGAGACACTGCTGTGCTTTCTTAACCAAAAAGGTGGTGATGAGGCACCAGGTGAGATCTTCCGTTATGTGCACTCCCAACTCCCAGAGTGGTCAGTGTTAATCTTCCTAAAGTCCACAATCATCTCTTTGATCTTGTCTATGTTGTTGTGTTCACTCCATTCTACCAGACCCTCTACTTCCTCGCTGTATGCCATCTCATTGTCAGTGTTGATGATGCCAACCACAGTTGTGCCATCAGTGAGCTTGATGATTTGATTCAAATTAGATCTGGCAGTGCAGTCCTGTGTCAGCAGCAGGATGAGCATGCAGCCTGGGAGCGAAGAGGTTCGCTGGTGCTCAGCATGATGGAGCTAGAGATGTTTCTGCCAACATGGACTGATTGTGGCCTTGCTGTCAAGAAGTCTAATATCCAATAACAGAGAGAGATGTTGAGACCCATCGAGGACAGTTCACTCACTAGCTTCTAAGGAATGATCATATTAAATGCAGAGCTGAAGTCAATAAACAGCATCCTGGCATATGAACCATCATTTTGCAGGACAGAATGGAGTGCAGAGGCTGAATAATTATCTGATCTTTCAATCATGTGGCAGCAACTCAATGCAGAGATGGTCTGAAGATTCAGTTGTTGTTTCGACCAAGTATCAGAATGGAGAAGCAATTTGATTTTGACCTTGGAGTGATTGTTTGTATAAAATGGGGTAGTTTGAGTATCTCAGAAACTGCTGATCTCCTGGAAAGCATAATAGTCTCTAGAGCTTACAAAGAATGGTGTGAGAAGTAAAAATCACCCAGTGAGTGGTGGTTGTGTGGGTGAGAAAGCCTTTTTAGTGAGAGAAGCCTTGAGAATGGCCAGACTAATTCAAGCTGACAGGAAGGCAACAGTAACTCAGATAACCATGTGTTACAACAGTGCTGTGCAGAAGAATATCATCAAATGCATGACATATTAAACCTTGAAGTGGATGGTAACAGCAGCAGAAGACCACAGACATACAGCCAGTGGGTACTCTAATAGGTGCAGGAGGTACCTAACAAGTGCTCACTTAACTGTAAAGGAAGGTCCTCAGAAACCAAATATGTCAAAAACCGACTAAACTGATTTTTAAATTATCAAGGGTGCCACTTAAGATTCATGGATGGAAGTGTTATCTCCAAACTTATTCAGCTATGGAAACCAGAATGCTTATATTAGAAATTATGAAAAAAGATGGGATTGAACATAATGAAAGCCCACTGTAACAGGACCAAAGCATCATTAGCATTGCTGACTTTAGCTGAATTCTTGATACCATTAAAGCTCCATAAAACCATAAGGCATAGAAGTAGAATTAGGCCATTCAGCCCATTGAGTCTGCTCCACCTTTCCATCATGGCTGATTATCCCTCTCAACCCCATTCTTCTCCCCATAACCTTTTATGCCCTTAGTAATCAAGAACCTATCGATCTCTGCTTTAAATATGCCAGATGAATTCCACAGATCCACCACCTTCTGGCTACAGAAATTCCTCCACCTTTCAGTTCCAGATGGATGTCTATCCAATCTGAGACTGTGCTCACTGCCCTAGACTCGCCTACTGTAAGGAGCATACTCTCCACATCCACTCTGTCTTGGTCTTTCAATATTTGATAAGTTTCAATAAAATCCCCCTCATTCTTCTAAACTCCAGTGAATGCAGGACCAGAGCCATCAAACACTTCTCATAAGTTAACCCTTTCATTCCTGGGATCACTTTAGTGAACATCCTCTGGACCCTCTCCACAATCCAGCCTTTGTCACCGCAAACTTTGTCTGCAACTTAAATGAGCATATCAAGTATTTATTGCTACTATTATATCAGGATATGAAGTTCTTCAAGATATTTGAGGATCCATGATAGCCTGTTAAACAGCAAACAGTATTAATGTACTCAGAAAAGCACTGGTACTTTTCATCTTTTATTGCTGCTGCTTCATATATTTATTTGATTGATTGTTTTATAATAATAGTGCCAGTAACATTATACTGTCTTACATAATTGTGAACCTCACAGTTTATGTCAACTTGTGAATCTTCAGGTCATGTCACTGAGGGACTTGTGCTAATATTGTTTTGTGACTGTATGTGCTGTATTGCAGCTACCTATATATGTTTCATGTGTGACTCTGTACTATAATTGGCTGCAAAGGAACAATGTCTTGTTTATCTGTATATAGGTGTATGGTTGAAGGATGATAAACTTGAACTTAAATTGATGACTTTTTTTAAAAAAAGGAACCAGAATGCAGAGATTTCTCCAGAGAATTGGTGGGGTTGAGGATAGTTACATGTAAATTACGTGAATAGATCAACTTGATATTTTATTGATTGAAAGAATATTATCCAATCAGCTCTCTCACTAACCAGGGCGCAGCTCAAGCCATAAGGAAAAATAGTAACCCTTGTTCAAAGTTTGAAGTACATTTATATCACCATATGCTGTACCACCATGGTGTTCATTTTCTTGTGGGCATTCACGGTAAATACAAACACAATAGAATCATTGAAAAATCGCACACAAGAGTGACAAACAACCAATGTCCAAAAGAGAACAAACTGTTAAAATATAAATAGAAAGAAAAAAACAAGCAAAGTAATAATAAATGAATAAGCAATAAATATCAAGAACATGAAATGAAGAGTCCATTGTAACATGGCATTGGCATTGAATGTCCCTTCCTGAGCGAGTATGGGTCAAGTAAGTTGCTGATGTGACTGTAAACTTCATTTTGCCCCTTATCTTCTTACCACTCAAAATTAATATTTCCAATCTCCACACACTGTAAAGTCCTTGACTGTGACATCTTCCCCTAAAGCATTAAACTTTGGACTGTTGTGATGGTCATGGATGTCAAGTTAGACCCTTAGTCATTATTTTGATTTTTGTTGGGTAGTTTTTTTACTCCTCATTGTGAAGTTGAGATGCAAAGTCTCTACTTTTATTACTTTAATTCATAAGTTGTATGATCTCTTTTTATAAGCTTTATTCAGTTTGGTAGGTGTGACCTGCCAATAGTGGAATGAGTGCATTTGCTTAGTCGGACATGCTGTTAAATTACTAACACAGGAGATTCAGCAGATGTTGGAAATCTAGAACAATACTCACAAAAAGTGCTGGAAGAACTCAGCAGGACAGGCAGCATCTAATGAGAGGAATAAATAATCAATGTTTCTAACTAAGAACTGGAAAGGAAGGGGGAAGAACCAGAATATGAAGGTTCACTGAGGGGAATGAGTTATTTCTGCGTTCCCTCCCCTTAGCTTCTGACTTGGCTTCTGTTTATTACTCTCCGTAGGTGCTACCTGACCTGCTGAGTTTCTCCAGCAAGTGTGTTTGTATACTTGTCTAGTGATACAGTGCAGAACAGGCCCTTTCAGGTCTGCGAGCTATACCACCCAGCAACCCACTATAGCCTAGGCAAATTTAAGAGAATTCAGGGTGACTTGGATAGGCTGGGTGAGTGGGCAGATACTTGGCAGATGGTGTTTAATGTGAATAAGTGTGAGGTTATCCACTTTGGGAGTAAGAGCAGGAAGGCAGATTATTATCTGAACGGTGTAGAGTTAGGTAAGGGAGAAATACAAAGAGATCTAGGAGTCCTTGTTCATCAGTCACTGAAGGTGAATGAGCAAGTGCAGCAGGCAGTGAAGAAAGCTAATGGAATGTTGGCCTTTATTACAAAGTACGATATTGAGTACAATAGACAATAGGTGCAGAAGTAGACCATTCGGCACCTTGAGTCTGCACCGCCATTCTGAGATCATGGCTGATCATTCACTATCAATACCCAGTCCCTGCCTTGTCCCCATATCCCTTGATTCCCCTATCCATCAGATATCTATCCAGCTCCTTCTTGAAAGCATCCAGAGAATTGGCCTCCACCGTCTTCCGAGGCAGTGCATTCCACACCTCCACAACTCTCTGGGAGAAGAAGCTCTTCCTCAACTCTGTTTTAAATAACTGACCTCTTATTCTCAATCCATGCCCTCTGGTACTGGACTCTCCCAACATCTGGAACATATTTCCTGCCTCAATCCTATCAAATCCTTTAATTATCTTAAACGTTTCAATCAAATCCCCTCTCAATCTCCTCAATTCCAGCGTGTACAAGCCCAATCTCTCCAATCTCTCTGCGTAAGACAGCCCTGCCATCCCAGGAATCAACCTAGTGAATCTATGCTGCACTTCCTCAATTGCCAGAATGTCCTTCCTTAAACCTGGAGACCAAAACTGTACACAATATTCCAGGTGTGGTCTCACCAGGGCCCTGTACAAATGCAAAAGAACATCCTTGCTCTTATATTCAATTCCCCTTGTAACAAAGGCCAACATTCCATTTGCCCTCTTCACTGCCTGTTGCACTTGCTCATTCACCTTCATTGACTGGTGAACTAGGACTCCTAGGTCTCTTTGCATTTCTCCCTTACCTAACTCGACACCGTTCAGACAATACTCTGCCCTCTTGTTCCAGCTTCCAAAGTGGATAACTTCACATCTATTCACATTGAATGACATCTGCCAAGTATCTGCCCACTCACTCAGCCTATCCAAGTCTCCCTGTATTCTCCTAACGTCCTCTTCGCATGTCACACTGCCACCCAGTTTAGTATCGTCAGCAAACTTGCTGATATAGTTTTCAATGCCCTCATCTATATCATTGACATAAATCGTAAAGAGCTGTGGTCCCAATACAGAGCCCTGTGGTACCCCACTAGTCACCTCCAGCCAGTCTGAGAAACACCCATTCACTGCTACCCTTTGCTTTCTATCTGCCAACCAGTTTTCTATCCATGTTGAAACCCTGCCCCCAATGCCATGAGCTCTGATTTTACTCACCAATCTCCTATGTGGCACCTTATCGAATGCCTTCTGAAAATCTAGGTACACAACATCTACTGGCTTACCCTCGTCTAACATCCTTGTTACACCCTCAAAAAAACTCCAACAGATTAGTACAAGAGCAAGGAAATCCTCTTGCATTTGTACAGAGCCCTGGTGAGACCACACCTGGAGTACTGTGTACAGTTTTGGTCTCCAGGGTTAAGGAAGGACATCCTGGCTGTAGAGGAAGTGCAGCATAGATTCACGAGGTTAATTCGTGGGATGTCTGGACTGTCTTACGCAGAGGGGTTAGAGAGACTGGGCTTGTACACGCTGGAATTAAGGAGATTGAGAGGGGATCTGATTGAAACATATAAGATTATTAAGGGATTGGACAAGATAGAGGCAGGAAATATGTTCCAGATGCTGGGAGAGTCCAGTACCAGAGGGCATGGTTTGAGAATAAGGGGTAGGTCATTTAGGACAGAGTTAAGGAAAAACTTATTCTCCCAGAGAGTTGTGGGTGTCTGGAATGCACTGCCTCGGAAGGTAGTGGAGGCCAATTCTCTGGATGCTTTCAAGAAGGAGCTAGATGGGTATCTTATGGATAGGGGAATCAAGGGATATGGGGACAAGGCAGGAACTGGGTATTGATAGTAGATGGTCAGCCATGATCTCAAAATGGTGGTGCAGGCTTGTAGGGCCGAATGGTCTACTTCTGCACCTATTGTCTATTAACCTACTAACTGGTATATTCTTCTGCCACTGTGGCAGTGTATAGTTATTTAAGTTACTGTCGTCTTCATCTTCCTGTCGAATTGAACAAGTCTAGCCATTCTCCTCTGACCTCTCTCACTAACAAGGCATTTTCCTCCAGAGAACTGACACTCAATGGGTGTTTTTTGTTCTTCATAACATTCGCTGAAAACTCTAGAGACAGTTGTGCATGAAAATCCCTGGAGATCAGCAGTTTCTGAGATACTCAAACCACCCGGCCTGATACCAGCTGTAATTCCATGGACAAAATCAGTTAGATGATATTTCTTCTCCATTCTGATGCTTGGTCTGAACACAACTAAACTTCCTGTCCATGTCTGCAGTAGATATTTGTATTAACGAGAGAGTGTACCTAATAAAGTGGCCACTAAATATAATATTACCGTTACAGTGGAAGTGTAGTGCAGATAATCTAGGGTTATGATGAGGTGGATTGTGAGTACAAGAGTCATAATAGCGGAATAGAGCTATTCTTGAGCCTGTTCGTGTGTCTTTTCAAGCTTTTGTGTTGCTCCTCATTAGAACAGGGGAGAAGAGAAAATGACCGGGATACCTGCCTTCCCGAGGCAGTGAATGGGCAGATGGAGTCTGTGAAGAGTAGGCCAGTTTTTGTCAGGAGGATTGAGTGTGTCCATTAATCTCTGCAATTTCTTGTGGTCTTGGAAGAACAGTTGCCTTCCCAAGCTATGATAGAATGTTTTCTGTGGTGCACCTGTAACAATTGGTGAGGATCAGCAAGGGCAAGCAGAATTTCCTTCACCGTTTGAGGAAGTTAAAGGTGCTTAAATAAAATAGCCAGCTGGACTAATGCTGCAAGTGCTTCTCCAATGACATGATTTGAACACCTTCCAAATGGATTTTGACTCATCCTTATGTATTTCAGAACCAGAAGAAACCAAACTCTTTGAAGTTAGTGTGATATCAAATTCAAATTGGTGTTTCACAAATGTGTTGAAAACTGAGGAGGAAGATGGAAGTTTACTCAAACTTTAAAAGCCATGAAGGGTGGTTATCCAGAGCAGTGCTTGATATTAAGCATTGTCAGGGTGCAAAATGCTGACAGCTTCTTGACTGCATTAATTGTAGTCCAGAAAGCCCAGGACAAAATGCATTATTTTAATGGCTGTTGGAAATGGTTTCAGGAACAGCAGTCATATGGAAATTGGCTATAGCTTTGAGAAAGGGAAAAACGTTGAATTATGGAGAAAGGCTGGGGTTGGAGAGCTAGGTAAACAGATTGGTAACATGGGTCTGCAGTATCTGATGCTCCAATATGGCGTCTCTACATTGGTGTGACCCAACATAGATGGGGGACTGCTTTTTTGAGTGCCTTCTCTCTATCCACAAAATAACAGGATTTTCTGGTGGCCGACCATTTTAATTCCATTCCTCCCCATTCCCATTCCAACATGTTGGTCCATGGCTGCCTCTACTGCCAGAATGAGGCCTCTCTCAGTAGTAGGAGCAATACCTCATATTCCATCTGGGTAGACTCCAACTTGATGGCATGAACTTTGATTTCTTCAACCATTTGTTGTTCCAATGAGATGTGCTGAGCATCTTCCAAATGGTAATTCTCCCCCCTTCCCTCTTCTTGAATTCCCCATTGTGGCTCCCCTCTTTTCTCTTCTCCTCACATGCCTATCACCTCCCTCTGTTGTCCCTGCTCATTCCCTTTTTCCTGTAATTGTACTCATTTTCTGATGCACCATCAATAACTGTGAGACGTGGGTTAAGGTAGGCTTTTATTGGCTGGAAGAAAGAACAAACAGCAAGTGACCACCACACTACATCCTGGAGACTGAGGCCAGGGTTGTGTCTCCAATCGCCTTTATACCGGGGTCCGTGGGAGGAGCCACAGGAGCAGTCAGCAAGGGGGCGTGTCCAGACAGGTCTATGTAGTTCACCACATTTTCCTCTCCTATAAGAATCCCATTTCTGTAGCCCTTTACCTTTTCACCTATCACTTCCCAGTTTCTTCATTCATCCCCCTCCCCCACCCACCTATCACCTTCTAGCTTGTACTCCTTCCCCTCCCCACACCACCTTATTTTGGCTGCTTCCCCTTTCCTTTCCAGTCCTGTGGAGAGTCTCAGCCCAAAATGTTGACTGTTTATTCATTTCCAGAGTTGCTGTCTGACCTGCTGAGTTCCCCCAGCATTTTGCGTGTGTTGCTCTTGTGTATATAAAATGGTTTGATATTTTTTGTTGAATGGAAATAACAGTAAAGCATTAATTTTAATTGAGTGCACTGTCATGAGTTTGAACATTGTTTTTTGACATTGCCTCTTGGAAGGAGTGAAGATAATCATTGAAACACTTGTTTTGTAGTAATAAATTACTGGAGAAATGTTTTCTTGTTTTTGAAGTGGTTTCATATGGATGAGCCTAATTTATTTTTGGAGGATAATTGCTTCTGTTTAGAGTGTAGCTTTTATTGGTGAATATCTTGGCAATAATTTACCAACTGACCACCGAAATCTGAATTGATCTTGGTTTGATGTTTGTCACAGTACCCCCTTTGATAGGGCCCTTTTCTTTCAGCAGTTCTCACTAAAGCTCCCTGGAGCTGGGAGCTGGTTCTGCATGCTTATTTAGAGAACATAAAGGGAGAGATTGATTGTTCTGTATGTGAGGGAGACAGGGTCATGGCACATGCTCAGTGCTGACATTTTGAGGGGAAGTTTTTACGCTCTGCGTGGAGGCTGAGGTCACAGCACAAGCTCAGTGAAAGCATTCTAAGGTCTCTCAGAGACTGCGTGTGCCACCATTTTGAGTAAAGAGAGTAGGAAAAAGGGAGACTTTTGCATTCGGTGCGGTCTGTAGCCAGACTGAGGATATAATTAAACCGAAAGGACTTGTTTACACCATGGATGATCTCTTCAGCCCTCGGAGGTAGGCTTATTTATTTTGGCCTATCTTAAAAGGCTGCATTTTGTGGATTCCTTGCCTTGACAAATATTTATTATGAAATCTTCATTATTAACGCTGCAAGCCCTTTTGCTGCTGTTTCTGAATGTTTGATCTGCATTAAGCAGGAAATGGTGATCCTTTCCTAAACACCTGGCTGTCCTTTTTTTTTCCCATTTTGTAAAGTGAAAGATTCAGAGCCATTTCTTCTGCTTTGGGGAGAAAGGGAAGGAAATCAAATCATGGCAGTAAAATTTATATAATTATTTTGCTGGCTTCAGTCAAATTTTCTCTTTTTGTGCTATTTAGTCTAGGCTTCTTTTTGTGCAGTTTGCCTTTATAATTTTCCTCCAAGCCGAGAAACGTACCATTTTGGGGCATCCGTAGGCATGAGAACTATTTGGGCCTGTCAGTTTGATTAGGGAAATGGTAGGGGTTAGGATTTGGTGAGGACTACTATTGGTGGCTTCCAGAGATGGGTGGGGCCTCAGTGCTTGTTCTTTTGGATATATACTCAGGTCTTTGTGATGTTAAATTTCATTTGCAGAAGGAAATTAAAAATACAAACTTGATATTTGGAAATAAATGCATTATTATTTTGTAACTTTTTAAACAAAAGCTTAAGATTTGCAGTTACAAAGCTGGTGGCAGAAGTTCTTTTGGTCCAAAACTTGCACCTCAAAGACATTGTTGTTTAAACCAATCTCCTTTGATAAGGACTGGGATGAACCTTACACCTCGATTCCAATCAGCGCATTCCAACCAAGTTCAGATGAGCCATTTTGGAAGCAAGTTCAGTGATGTCAAGATTGGTACTTTGTTAAAGCAGAGATATTAGAGATATTTTGTATAAATAGCGGATATGTTTGAACATCATGGCAACACTTCCTATTCATATGTACCTGTATCAAAGGAAGTCATTGGGTACCTATAATACTCTGATCACTACTTTCTGATAACTTTGGTAAGTTGGGCAAGAGAATGCCAAAGCAATCCAGCAGTATTCTGAATAAAAGTTGCTTTGACAATGTTTGGAAGGATCTGGATTTAAATGCAGCAACCAAGATGAAGGATTTATAAGCAATCATTAATTGCAGATTAGCTTTGTAGTGAATTTCCATTTGAGAGGTACAAAGCTTTTCATTTAAATATTTTGCACCACTCCCTATATAGTAGACCAAAGTATATTGGGGTTGAGGTGACGTGTTCTACAATAAATCAGTTTTATAAATTAATATTTGAGAGCTTGGCCTGTGGAGAGCAGCAAGTGTTTTGAGCTATTTAATTTACCTAAAATTCCACTGTTTTTGGTCATTGTGAAGTCATATTTTCCTACTGATTGTTTATAATGCAATGGTAAAATATCCCAAGTGCCTCACAGGAATACTGTATTATTAAACTAAAGCTGATGCCAAGACATGTTGGTGAGTAGGTTTAGGACAGAATTGTTGACCTTTGGGCCTATACTGTGTGACAATACTGCTACCATCTGGAGCTGATTAAACTTCGGTAAGTTCATGAAACTAGAAATGATGAAAGCCGAGGAGTTCCAAGATGGGAGACGTAGGCTACTGTGGAGGTATTTGAAAATGAGTACAGGCATTAAGGTAATGTATGAATAGAATTGGATGGGTGTAGGAATTCAGGTGACCTCAAGATTGGGGAGAATAGATTGAAAGATGCAAGCCAGTGTTATACAGGAGTGGGCACAGTAGGAAGTGATGAGGTGTGAGCAGGGATTTTGTGCAAGGTTGGTGTTGGCTAGGTTTTATACATTTAGAGAGATGAAAATGGCATCTTAGTATTGAGCTAAACTTTTTCAGACATAACACTAGTCTTCTATAGGTTCTGGGTCAGTTTCAAATATTTACTATTGGAATGGATTGATATGATCACAAAGGAATTGAACTTGTGATGGAGACTCAAGATGATGGCTTAGGTATTCCCAATATTTAAGAAGCAGAAATTTCTACTTCAGCATTAGATGCCAGACAAACAACCTAATAAAACTGAGACATTGAAAACGATTTTTGTATTAACGTCAATGCTCTTTTTTCCAGTTACTCCACACAGTGCTATTGAGTACAAAGTTCCAGAACATAGTCCCAGCAGTGAAGTTGGAGCAGCATTAAATGTACTTTGAACTTCGAACTTCTGTGTATTCTGAGGTTGTGCCCTCTGGTACTCCTCTCCCTTATTTAGGAAACATCCTCTCATATCCACTATTAGGCCTTTCAATGTTTGAATGAGATCTTTCGTTCTTCTAAACTCCAGCGAGTACAGGTCCTTAGCCATGCAAATGTTCCCTGTACTTTAACCCGGGATTGTTCTCATGAATCTATGTAGGTGTTCCTCAGGAGTTAGTATTTGGACCACTACTTTTCACATTGTTTGTCAGTGATTTAGATAATGGAATTGATGGCTTTGTGGGAAAGTTTGTGGATGATATGAAGGTAGGTGGATGGGTAGGTAGTACTGAGGAAGTAATGTGATTGCAGGAGGACTTAGACCGATTGGAAGAATGGGCAAACAAGTGGCAGATGGAATACAGTTTTGGGAATTGCATGACAATGCATTTTGGTAGAAGGAAAACATTATCTACATTATCTAAATGGGGAGAAGGTTTAAACATCAGAGGCGCAGAGGGACTTGGGACTCCCAGAAGATATATTTACAAGTTGAGTCTGTGGTAAAGAAGGCAAATGCAATGTTGGCATTTATTGCCACAAGAGGACAGGTTTAAGGTGCTGGGGAGTAGGTACAGAGGTGATGTCAGGGGTAAGTTTTTTGCTCAGAGAATGGTGAGTGCGTGGAATGGGCTGCCGGCAACGGTGGTGGAGGCGGATATGATAGGGTCTTTTAAGAGACCTTTGGATAGGTACATGGAGCTTAGAAAAATAGAGGGCTTTGGGTAAGCCTAGTAATTTCTAAGGTAGGGACATGTTCAGCACAACTTTATGGGCCGAAGGGCCTGTATTGTACTGTAGATTTTCTATGTTTCTATGTTTTCTATTTCAGGCCCATGTGATGAAGTATCTTTGAACTGAATGTAAACTCTGTTGTTCCTTTAAGATGCTGCCTGACCTGCTGTGTGTTTTTGGCAATTTCTGTTTTTAACTGGGGGAGTTCTGGGTACAGTTCCTCCTCCTTGTCAATCACAGATCTGTTCTGTCAATGAGCAATACATCAGCAGGGATTTTGAAGGGGAAGAGTCCAGATCATTGCCTGTATTTCAGACTCTAATTGTGGTCAGAATTCTTTGAGTATTGTCTTGCTTCATTGCATTTCCTCTGTAGCTGTTACACTTTATTCTGCATTGTTAGTGTTTTACCTTTTTCAACCGCAGTACCCTGTGTAATGATCTGATCTGTATGAGTAGTATGCAAGATGTGCTTTTCCCCGTATTGTCACTGGGACATGTGACAATAGCAAGCAATTCCAATTCAAACTGTTGTTTAACTAGTCTGTACGTACCATTGCCTGGCTGCTCCTGAAGAGCACTTTATGGATCACCATGACAAAATCCAGTGCCCAGGTCAATGTTGGAAGATCTGTCAACACATTGTGATATATATATCATGTTTCAAAAAGTGGAAGATTTGATGCAACTGAATGACTTGATCCCACCACCATCTAGTCCAAGCTCTTCTTTTTGCTACTGCCATCAGGAAAGAGGTACAGGAGCCTGGGGTCCCACACCACCAGGTTCAGGAACAGTTAATACCATGAAGACTCACTTTCAATTAATCTACAACTCATGTTCTCTGTATTATTATTTATTTTGTGTTTGCACAATTCATCATCTTTGCACATTGGTTGCTTGTCAGTCTTTATGTATAGTTTTTTTTCCCATTGTATTTATTTTCCTGTAAATGCATGCAGGAAAATGTATCTCAAGTTAATATATGGTGACATGTACATACTTTAATATGTTAAAGAACACAATAATACAAAAAACAATAAATATAAATACATAAGATTGATTATACGTCTATAAAGTCACACTAGGTACAGGAGTGTCTGTACATAAATGACTGACAGGAAATTATAAAATAGTGGTAGTTGGCAGTGTGGAGGTGTTGACTAGCTTTATTGTTTGGGGAAGATAATGTTTTTGAGTCAGGTGGTCCTGGCATGGATGCTATGTAGCCTTTTCCTGATGGGAGTGCAGCAAGCAGTCCATGAGCAGGATGGTTGGGGTCCTTCATGATGTTAATGACTTTTTAATGGTAAAATGGTAACAGAAGTAAAATGGTCCAGAAGATGAGGGAACATGAACCAATCCTCATAGTGGGATCACAAGTGGAGAGAATGAGCAATTCCAAGTTCCTGGACTTCAGTATCTCTGAGGATCTAACCTGGTCCCAACATATCGATGCAGCTGTAAAGAAGGCAAGACAGCAGCTATATTTCATTTGGAGTTTGAGGAGATTTGGTTTGTCACCTAAAACACTCAAACTTCTACAGATGTACTGTAGAGAGCGTTCTGACAGGCTGTATCACTATCTGGTATGGAGGAACTACTGCACAGAATTGAAAGAAGCTACAAAAAGTTATAAAATTAGTCAGCTCCATCATTGGTACTTGCCTTTGTGTATCCAAGACATCTTCCAGGAGTGGTACCTCAGAAAGGTGGCATCTATTATTAAGGATCCCCATCACCCAGGACATGCCCTCTTCTCATTGTTACTGTCAGGAAGGAGGTACAGAAGCCTGAAGGCACACATTCAGTGATTCAGGAACAGTTTCTTCCCCTCTGCCATCTGATTCCTAAATGGACATTAAACCCATGAACTCTACTTCACTTTATATTTTTTTTCTGGTTCTGCACTAGTTTTAATTTAACTATTTAATAAACTTACTATAACTCATTTATTTATTTTTCTTTATATTTATCATGTGTTGCATTGTACTGCTGCCGCTGTTAACAAATTTATGGCATATGCCAGAGATATTACACAGATTTCTGATTCTGATATACAGAGCAGGACTTATAATTAGCTGGTTATAAGAGTGTAACAAGGAACGGGTCCATAACATTCAGACCATTGAACCTGTTCCATATTTCATTTCAAATATGGTTGATTTGTATGGGCGGTGTATTTACTAACTTAGGTTTGTTTATTTTTTTGTTGCTTCCTAAAAAAAATCCTTCAATCTTTGTTCCAAATTTTTCAGTAAAGCTAGTCCTTAAGGGAGTTAGTCTTTGTGTTTGAAATCACTCTAAAAAACTTAGGAATTATGACCCAATAAATCTGAAATATTTGCTACATAAAAGTAGCAGTAATAAAATAGATTAATGTTTGACTGAATTTGTCCCACTCCCATCAGGGACGAGGCTATGTAGTATCCACACCAGGACCACCAGACTCAAAAACAGTTACTTTCCCCAAGCTGTAAGGCTGATCAATGCCTCCACCCACCAACCCACCTCTCCTCACCTTTCCTGTCAGTCATCTATGTACAGACACTCCTGTGCCTAGTTCACTTTATGGACATACAATCAATCTTATGTATTTATATTTTTAAAAATTATTATTGTTCCTTTATCTTGTTCTGGATTTTTTGCGCTGCATCAGATCCAGAGTAACAATTATTTTATTTTCCTTTACAATTGTGTGTTGGAAATGACATCAGTCAATCTCGAATCTTGAATTGCCAGATTACGCAGCTTAATATAGTGAATTAATAAGTTGAATTCAGTTAAGTGGAGCTCAACAATTTCACTTCATTTTTCTGTTTATAATGTTTCAATGTTTATTATGCATTATTTGTGTAATTTGAATATTTGTTCCAAACTCAAAACAAAATGACCAATGGAAATTTTAACTTGCCAGCCAAAATTGTATTTATCTTAAACTCATTTAAAATGTTTAGTTACCTGTAATTTAACAATGTTTGATGCTGACTCACATCTACCTGTAAACTGAGTCATGTCATCTGCAGAAATTGTCTGATGACTCAGTAATAGTTGGGTTTATAAAGGGAGAACAGGAGGATGAATACTGGGCCCTGGTGGAGGACTTTGTCAAATGGTGCAAGTTGAGTCATCCACAGCTCAAGATTAGTAAGACAAAGGAGATGGTGATGACCTTTAGGAAGACTAAACCTGTACTGCTTCCTGTTACTATTGATGGTAAGGAGGTGGATGTGGTGAGGACCTACAAGTACCTGGGATGCACCTGGATTACAAACTTTAATGGAGCACCAACACAGAGGCTGTGTACAAGAAGGGCCAGAGTTGCCTCTACTTCCTGTGAAGACTTGGGTTCTTTGGAATATGCAGGCTCTCCTTCACATGTTCTTCCAGTGTGTTGTCACCATTACAGTTTTCTATGTGGTGGTATGCTGAGGCAAAGGCATCAACATGGGTGATGCCAGCAGGCTCAATAAACTGATTAGAAAGCCTGGCTCTGTTGTAGGAGACAAACTGGACACACTGGAGGCTATGGTAGAACAAAGGACCCTCCGGAAAATAGGCATTTCAAAGATTTCAAAGATAGATTCAATGTCAGAGAAATGTATACAATATACATCCTGAGATGCTTTTTCTTTGCAAGCATCCATGAAAACAGAGGAGTGTCCCTAAAAAAATGTATGATAGTTTCTGGACAACGTTTCTTCCCTCTGCATGCCATCTTAGTCGAACAGAAGAGCACTTTTATTCATAGACTAAGACAACTGTGCTGGTCCAAGGAGCATTCTATGAAGTCACTCTTGCCCTCGACCATCAAGTTCTAGAATAAGTCAACCTATGGCCGGGGAACTAATGACCCCCTCCAATTAGACAGCTTGTGGTAACTTATTTTTATTCTTTCTACTTCACTTCTAATATTTCTAACTGTGCACTTGTAATGCTACTGTGACACTGTAATTTCCTTTGGGATCAATAAAGTATCTATCTCTCTATCTGATGGCCATTAGCATTTTTAAAGGATTGGAGAGATTGGAGAGGTGTTAATCCATGTAGACAATGCAACAGTGTGCAGTACTGCTGTTGTGTAAATATAGTATTGCACAAGATATTTCAAAGTGGGTGGTTGAATCTTGCATATGAGTTGTTAGCAGCAACAGGAACATCAATAATTTTATTATTCTACTTTTATTGCATACTGATACAGTTAATTCTTTGATGACATATCTGCTGCATTTAAATTTTTGAGGGTAGCTATTCGTTTGAAGATGACAACAAAATTGTTGTGGTAGTTACCTGTATAGGTGCAAGCCAACATCAGCTCTCCAGAGTGAGACAAGTTTGTACTTTATAATTCCATTGCAAATTAGAGAATGGGTCATTAATGGTCTTTGGTTCGTCCTCCACCTATCCAGTGTCCCCCCTCACCTGGTGGTTTCACTTATCAGCTGCCAGCTTATACTTCTTCCTCTTTTCCCCTTCCCCACCTTATTCTGGCTTCTGCTCCCTTCCTTTCCAGGACTGATGAAGTGTCTCGACCCAAAACATTGATTGTTATTCCTCTCCATTGATGCTGAGTTCTTCCATCACTTTCTGTGTCTTGCTCTGGATTTCCAGCCTCTACAGAATCTCCTGGTTTTATTAAAATCACCAGGAAACTATACTGGCTTATTTTCTTCGTATCACTTCCTCCATGACCTTTCCCCATTACTCTTGCAAAATTAAGCAAATTTTAATTCAGCTAATTAATTTCTTTCTAAAATTACGTTTATGCTTCAATTTTGTACTGAAGCACATCTGTTGGTGGATGTGCTATAGTTGTAACTGTTCCTGAATTTGTGATAATCATTGGAAATCTGGAATCTTCCCTGCTTCCATAATTTTATTCACTTCTGAAAACCAGCCTTGATAAATGGACTGTGGCATGAACTTCGGAGACGTGCTTTATTCTCATTTTGTTCAGGATAGACTAAATGGGCAAAAGGTCCTCTTTCTATGTTGTAGTGCTCTGTGACTCTGTTTTAATAATTACTGTCTGTCTTGTATCAAAGTAGAAAGCATGGTCTTGCTAACACTGCCACAAGCAGAATAGTGTTAGAAGATCTTGATTTTGCTGGTATTTGCCTTTCAGAAATATTTTGCGAAATGGACCAGGGAATTACATTTATAAAATTGAAACTTGGTTTCACCTCTCCTCAACCTCCTGTTTTGTCCATACTGCTGGCCTGTTGCAAATCAGTAAAGAGGACAGATTGGTTTTTCTTTTCCAATAAAGAATCAGCCAGGAAAATTAAGGTTGTCATAGCCAGGGGGTGGTAGTGAGGATAAGCTCCCACTACCTATTAAATGCTCCCAATGGCATGGGTCTCAAATAGCTTCTGATTACCAAGTCCAGCTGCTGGCATACACATATGGCTTAGCTACTAAGCCAGGCAGAACCATTCCTATTGACACGAGAAATGGCTAAAGGCTTGTTACTGGTGCTTTAAAGCCAGTTGTTTTGGGCAGATGGGGCTCATCGGCTGTGGTTGGCAGATCATCTAGGAGAAGGAAAACTGCTCTCAAACCTCTGCTGCCTTGCGGCTATACCCACACATGGAAAAGGTTTCGGGAATAAACCCTACAGAAAAATATCCAGTGCTGGAGTCCCTAAGGTAGTCTTACGTTGAATTTATTTCTGACTGGCAACTCCTGTGACGCCGCTAGTGCCAAACCATATTGGTGTCTGGGTTCCTTTGGATTCATCAACTGCTTAGAGAGGGGAGCCTATTGCATTGGCTTTCCAAATTGTACTACCCTGGCCTGCAAATTTACAGCGAGGACATAATACCCATGGTCAGCCGCAACCAAAGGAGGGCCAGGGTCTTTAGATGTGGTCATCTGAATTCATGTGTTCAAATCTACCCTGTTAAGTGTGAAATTGAGGTAGGATTTGATTCCTTGTGGAAGTTTTGGAGGAAGTTAATATGTATTCGGTCTGCTAAAATGTGTGGAGCTTTGTTGACAGTCAGTCCCAATGAGAGTATGCATTCAGTGACCAATTTATTAGGTACACCTGTACCCCTGAAATCAGCCAATCATATGGCAGCAACTCATTGTATAAAATCACGCAGACATGGTCAAGAGGTTCACATACAAAATGCTGGAGCAACTCCATAAGTCAGGTAACATCTGTGGAAAGGAATAGGTGGTTGATATTTTGGGCTGTGACTCTTCATCAGAACTCTTTCAGTGTTTATGTTAAGAGGTTCAATTGTTCAGACCAAACATCATAAAATGGAAGCAATGACCAGACCAGCTCAAGCTGACAGTAACACAGATAACCACACACTACAACAGTGGTATGCAGAAGAGCAGCTCTGAACATGCAACACATTGTACCTTGGTGGATGAGCTGCAGCAGGGGTCACCAACCTTTTATGCACTGAGGACCGGTTTAATATTGACAATATTCTTGTGGACAGGCCCGGGAAGGGGGGGGGGGGGCGGGGGCGGTGGAGGAGTGGGTGGTGTTAATCACAACCGGAATACAGCGATATTCGAAGGAGGTTCCTTATGTCTAGTCTATTCCGCAATTTTGTTTTCGTGGCTATCAGCACTTGCTTCTGTCCCGCTTGCTCACGTCTTTTCCGCTCAAAAAACTCAATGGGTTTGTCTTTAAGTACAGGGTGCTTCGACTTAAGGTGCCGAAGCTGTTTTCATTGCCTCATTAGACAGCCTCCGGTCCCGAACTCCAGCCTCCGCCTGCCCACCACCAGACCCCTTGCCCAGGTGTGGCTGGTCGTGGGTAGGGTGAGAGGACAAGGTAAGGGCTGGAGGTCCCCGTGCCAGAGCTGCGGCAGTCGCAGCCAAAAAGAGAGAGACTGACCAACCGACAAGGGCACGTGCCCACCCCCCTTGTATGCAGGTCGGATCTATCGGCCGACAGAAGTTTAGCTCAAGGGATGACTTTCAGTAGATGGCAGCAAGGTAGCTGCTTTGCTACTTACGAAACCCTGAACCCGAATTAGGTCGTCTGCGAATATTTTAGCACCGGGTTGTGCACGAACATTCGGTGTGGTGAACAGGTTTAGAGGCGGCGCCCATCTGTCCGCGCTCCAGGCCAGTAGCAACAGCACTTCTCGCCGGCCGCACAAGGTGGCCGGTTACCTGAGACCAACCAGTGATCCCTGTCACGAGGGTATCACTGCGTTCAGGCGTCTGATGACCTCGTGTGCGTTCAAATTCAACAGTGGGCGTGACAGGGAATGAGGAAAGGTGCAGCTGATTCATATTGTTTATCGCCAAATCATATTGTTCCCTTGCGGCCCAGTAGCACATGCTTTGTGGCTTGGTACCGGTCTGCGGCCTGGTGGTTGTGGATCAATGAGCTACAGGAGCAAAAGGCCACACAGGATTTCAATCCTGTACCTAATAAAGTGCCATTGAGTGCACAGCTCATGGTCCAAGAGTGGAAGTGGCAAGTATTATCTGTTTGTAAAGTGTAGGTGACTTTGGGGTACATAATCAGTCAACTTCTTTAAAAAAAAATGATAGTCTAAGCACAAGAGATTCTGCAGATGCTGGAAACCTATAGCAACATACACAGATTGTAGGAGAACTCAGCAGGTCAGGCAGCATCTATCAAAGTGAATAAGTAGTTGAAGTTTCAGTCTGAGACCCTTCATCAGGACTGTCAAGGCCCGAAACATCGACTGTTTATTCCCCTCCATAGTTGCTGCCTGACCTGCTGAGTTTCTCCAGCTTTTTGTGTGTGTTGCAAATAATAACCTGTTGTTTTGGGGAGGAAGGCAAACATCATAATGCAAGGCCAATGAACCATTAAATATTATTTTGTTTTTATTCCTTGATTATGTTTTTTGTATTAGTGCCACTGGATTCTGATTTCTATAATTGCTGGATATTAACTTATATTGGCTGGAGTTCCAAAGTTACTTTGTTTATATTTTTGCTAATTTATTTTGAGCTACTATTCAACCCATTCTGTTTCTCTCTGATGTATTGTGTAAGGTTATTATGTGGTTAGTGTTGACATCCTTTTAGCTAAGCTGAAGAACTGATGATTATAAAGAATGCATCGCAATTGGTTCGTCACTAATGATAAAATCACAAGGTTTACAGTTGCAGAGAAAAACACTTAAGGTTTATTTAATGTTTTGATTGAGTTCGTGATGTTCTCTATAAACCTTCATATTTCTGTGTGCCTACTATATCTGAAACTTTCAACTGTGGCATTGTTGCCTTGGCTTCATGTGAGATATACTGGAATACAAGCCAAATTAATTGTCAAACTATATAAATCCTTTGGTAAATATGATTTTTAGTTACATACTTCTAGTATTGGAACAGTTATCTTTTAATCTATTCTGTTAATTAAGTGACAACACTCTAATCTCACTAAACAAAAAGAAATATTTCTCTTTGCAATATTATTATCAGTTTCTATGCAATATTATTAGTTTCTACATAGAATACAGAGTACAAGAAAGTATATATAAAAGGTCAAAAAAGGTTTTAAAAACTACCAATTAAATTATATCTGTTCATAATAACAGATTTTAAAAAAAGAGAAATATTTAAATAATTACATCATCCTATTTTTTTTAGACCACAAGACCATAGTCTAAAAGACATAGGAACAGAATTAAATCAGAGTAAAGTTCAGTATCACTGGCATTTGTCATGAAATTTGTTATTTTGTGACAGCAGAACATTGCAATATATAATAGTTAAAAATATAAATTTCAATACATATGTGAAAATAAATAAGTAGTGCATAAAAGAGAGAGGAAATATTGAGATAGTGTTCTTGGGTTCATTATCCATTCAGAAAGCTGTTGGTGGAGGGTAAGAGGTATTCAGTGCATTGAATTTCCTCCAACATCCCAGCATGGCTGATTTATTATCTTCCCTCCCCCAGCCTGATTCCCTATAACCTTTGACACACTCACTAATCAAGAACCTATCAAATTCCGCTTTAAATATACCCAATGACTTGGCCTCCACAGTCATCTGTGGCAGTAAACTCCACAGATCCATCACCCTCTATCTGAAGTAATTCCTCTTCATCTTTATTCTAAAGAGACATCCTTGTGCTTGTTCAGTTTTGACGAGAGGCAAAAACAGTCAAAAGAATTAACAGTATTTCAGGCACATAAATGGTGAGGAGTAGAGGGATATAGACCAAGGTCAACATAGACCTGGTACATGGAAGGACCTGACCTGTCCTGTACTGAACTGTTCTATATTCTATGTAGCTGGTGAATATTGACAGAGTGCAGATTTGTCTGGAGGAATTCCTGAATATAATGAGCAGTTCATCAGACTGTCTTCTGATGCTCCCCTTGTTACTGACTGTATACTTATGTTTGTATTCCTTAAAGAAGGGGGATCCAGGTATGGCTCACTGCTTGATCTCTTGTACTGCCTTAACCTGAAGCATTGGAATTCGGGCATTTTACTCATTAAAATTGACACGTAAACACAAGTTGTTGTTGAGTCCTGCACCAGCTGCTTGATGGTAACAGTGAGAAGAGAAGGATACTGGTCAAACCCAGGCAGACAGGCCAGGCTCAGATGGGGGAGTTTGGCTAATATAGAGAAATGAGCTAATTCATCTTCCGCTCTTGACCTCAACACCTTAATCTTTTCAATCTGGCTTGGTGCTTAAATCGTATAGCTGTCTTCAATGATGGGGGGGGGGGGGCTTTACCTGTGAGAAACTGGGCCATATACACTGCTTTTTTGTAAGAACTTCAGTCAATAAACAGTACTCTCCACTACACATCTACAGAAGTTTGTCAAAGTTTTAGATGTCATTCTGAAAGTTCACAAACTTCAGGAAGCAGAGGTGCTAGCGTGCTTCCTTCATCTTTGCAATTACTAGGCTCAAGATGATGCTCTGAAAGGATAAACTTGAGGAATTTAAAGTTGAAGACTTCTGATCCCTGATGAGGATTGATTTGTGGACCTCCTGCTTCCTCCTGAAGTCAATAATCAGCTCCTTGGTCTTGCTGACATTGAGTGAGAGGTTGTTGTAGCACCACTGACCCAGATTTTCAAGCTCCTATATACTAATTCGTCATCACCTTTGATTTTGCCAAGGATAGTGATACCTTCAGCAAACTTAAATATGGCACCTGAGCCATTCTTAGCCTTAAAGTCATAAATAAAAAGCAAGTAGAGCAGGGGGCTAAGCACACAGCCTTGTGCATCTGTGCTGATGGAGGTTGTGGAGGAGATGTTTTTGCCAATCTGAACTGAGTGGGGTCTGCAAGTGAGGAAATCAAGGATCCAATTGCACAAGGAAGTTTTAAGGTCTAGTTCAGAGGGAAAGAAAATATTGAGTGCTGAGCTGTAGTCGATAAAGAGCATCCTGATGTATGCATCTTTACTGTCCAGACGTTCCAGGGTGTAGTAAGGAACCAATGAAATGGTATCTACTGTGGACCTGCTGCTCTCTTAGGCAAATTAGAGTAGATCCAAGTTGCTTCTCAGGCAGAAGTTGATGTGTTTCGTCTCCAACCACTCAAAGCACTTCACAGGATGTAAATGCTACTGGATGGTAGTCATTGAGGCAGTTACCACCTTCTTCTCAGACATTGTTAAAAGTGAATCCTTCTTGAAGGTTTCAATCACACTGCCTAAGTGAGAAGTTAAAGATATCAGTGATACTCCAACCAGTTGATTGGCACAGGTAACACATCTGGGCTGGATCAGCGAGGGAATATGCTGATGGTAATTGGGCAGTGATTTCTTCAAACAAGCCTGATTAAAGTCCCCAGTTATGATCTGAAGTGCGTCAGGGTGGACTGTTTCTTGTTTGGTGATGGCAGCCTTCAATGTCGCAAGTGCCCGATGAACATCATCTTTTCCTGGTATGTAAACTGTGGTCAGTGTCATGGAGGAGAACTCTTTTGATAAGTAGAAAGGTCAGCACTTAATCGTTGGATGTTCCAGGTCAGAGTAACAAGAGTGTGTTAAGACCGCTGCGTCCAAGCACGACAAAGACTTTATCATGAAACACAGATTTCTACCTTTTGCCTTCTTCACCTCTGAAGTCCAGTCTGTCCTGTGTAATGAGAAGCCTTCTTACCGACATGTGTGGAGTGAGCTGTGTCTCTGAAACACAGAATATAGCAATCCCTCATTTCCCTCTGATACAGTCATCTTGTCCTTAAGTCCTCAGTTTTGTTATTCAGCAATTGTACATTTGCTATTACCATGATGGATAAAGAAACTTTTATTCCTCTGTGTTTCAGCCTGGCTTGGAGCCCCCTTTCTTCTGTCACTTTTGGTCATGGTGGTGAGCCTTTGTCTGCTTAAAGATGCCATATATGCATGCTTGAAAGTTAAATCCTCCAAGTGCTTTAGAGGATCGTGAAATCACTAGTTCATTAAGATGGTTCAAAAGTACTAGACATTGGTTATATAAGTACTAGACGTGAGCCAGAAGAAGCAGAAGGCAATTTAATGAAATTTTATGAATTTTATCGACATTATATTATATAATAGTGTTCTATTTTTGCAATATGGTCAATTCTTTTTAATGTAAGAAATAGGAGATAACAAACTCTGTCAGAGAAGTTGTGCTGCCTTTGGAGTTGCGGAGATTATTTTTATTTTGCACCGATTCCAGAACCCGCTGCTGAATACAACTGTGTAAAACCTCCTCAGGGAGCCCACTGCTAAGGCTCACCACTGCATTGCGTATGACTCAAGATGCAGTATGTTAGAAAGTTTGTCAGCAGAACAGAGCTTTTATTTTAAATGTTAGTGCAGAAGGTATTTCTTTCTGCTCCTGCATTATTCTACAGTGTACTAGCAAATGGGTACAATACAGGTATAAGCGTGCAAGCACAAAGTTGTCTACCAGATGTGATGGTTTATTTGTACATGTGGAATGATTGTTGTGGTTTCAAATCAGTCCTTGTTGCATCAGCCTTCTGGCCTCTAATATGATGGCATTTCATAGTAAAGAATTTCCATAGGTTTATTTGATAAAATCAGATGTTTGCTATATATAATGAATCTTCTAAATAAAACATTACATGACAGGATAGAGAAAGGAGAGTCAGTGGATGTTGCTTACTTGGATTTTCAGAAGGCCTTTGATGAGGTGTGACACATGAGGCTACTAAACAGATTGGGGAGGCATTCATAATGATCTTTCAAAAATCACTAGATTCTGGCATGGTTCTGGAAGACTGGAAAATTGCAAATACTACTTCACTGTTTAAGCAGGGAGGGAGGCAGAAGAAGGGAAATTCTAGACCAGCTAGCCTGACTTCAGTAGTTGGAAAGGTATTAGAGTCCATTATTAAGGATGAGGTTTCAGGGTTCTAGAAGCACATAAATAGGCCAAATTCACTATGATTTTCTAAAGGGGAAATCTAGCCTGACAAATCTGTTGGAATTCTTTTGAGGAAATAACAAGCAGTATACAAAGCAGCATTGGTGGATGTTGTGTACTTGGATTTTCATGACAAGGTGCCACACATGAGGCTGTTAAACAAAATTAGAGGCCGTGGTATTGCAGGAAAAATACTAGAATGGAAAGCAGATTGGCTGAACAGAAGGAGGCAAAGAGTGGAAACAAAGAGGGCCTTTTCTGGTGGCTACCAAGGACAAGTGGTGTTCCAAAGGGTTCAGTGTTGGGGGACTGCTTCTTTACACATTAGTTGTCGGTGATTTAGATGACAAAATCGATAGCTTTGTGGCCAAGTTTGTAGATGCTGTGAAGACAGGTGAAGGGCAGGTAGTGTTGAGGAAGCAGGGAGACTGCAAAAGGACTTTGGCAGATTAGGAGAATGGACAAAGAAGTGACAAATGGAATATAGTGTAGGGAAGTATATGGTTATAATGTTTGGTAGAAGAAATAAAAGCGTTTTCTAAATGGGGAGCAAATTTAGAAATCAGAGATGCAAAGGGACTTGGGAGTCCTTATACAGGATTCCCTAAAGGTTAACTTGCAGGTTGTGTCATTGGTAAGGAAGGCAATGTTAGCATTCAGTTTGAGAGGGCTACAATACAAGTTCAAGAATGTAATACTGAGGCTTTATAAGCTGTTGGTCAGGCCACACTTGAAAGATTGTGAGCCGATTTGGGCTTCTGATCTAAGAAAGGATGTGCTGGTATTGGAGAGGGTCCAGAGGAGGTTCACAGGAATGATACCAGGAATGCCAGGGTTAATGTTTGAGGAGCATTTGATTCTGGGCCTGTACTTGCAAGAGTTTAGAAGAATGAGGGGATCTCAGTGAAACCTTTTGAATATTGAAAAACCTAGACAGAGTGGATGGGGAGAGCATATTTCTGGGGGTGGGGGGAGTCTAGAACCAGAGGACAAAGTTCAAATTTATAATCAAATTTGATTATATCATATTCAATCTTGAGACTAATCTTTCTGTAGGCACTTAAAATAAAGAAACACAATATAATTCACTAAAAAGCACTCACAAGACCAGCAAAATCCATTTTGCAAAAGAGCACAAAACATGCAAACAATAAAAGAAAGTAAACAAAAACACATGGAGCACGAACTGCAGAGTCCCTGAAACTGAGTCCACAGCTGTGGAGCGCAGTCAGCGCTGAAGTGAATGAAGCCAGCCCAGGGGTCTGACGATTGCAAGGTAACAACTGCTGCTGAACCTGACACCATGAGTCTCAAAACTCCTGTGCCTTCCGCCCGACAGTAGTAGCGAGAAGAGAAAGGCATCAGTCAGAAGCAGGCATCCTCAATGATTAAAATCTCGGTCAATTCTTTAATTGACATTGAGTAATAGAACTGACCACAGGACCTTCTTCCATTATCAGGCCTCGATGCAGCGTCCACCCCCAATATTGACGGCCCTGGCCGTACCTACGCTCTCAAGAGTCTAGCTTGCTAAATCCCCCCGGAAATCATGAAAGCACCAGATCATTTAGTCAAAATTCAAAGTTCATTGTTAATTTATTATTATCAAAGTACATATACGTCACCGTGGCAGTGTAGTGGCATCAGCACTGGACTTTGAGGCAGATAGTCCTGAGTTCAAATACAGCTGGATCCCAACCCAGGCAACAGCAGTATCTGCGCGGAGAAAGTTCCTGGCAACCTACTTCCATATATTGCCGTGAAAGCCCTACGGGCAACTATACTATCCATAGGGTCAGCGTGAGTCAACAATGACTTGACGGCACTCAACAACAAACAACATACAACCCTGAGGTTTGTTTTCTTGTGGGCATACATGGTAAATCCAAGAAATATAATAGAATCAATGAAAACCTGCACCCATCAGGATAATCAATCAATCTGCAAATTACAACAAATTGTGCAAATACAAAAGAAAAATGGAAATAATAATAATAAATCAGAATCAGGTTTATTACCACTGCCACGTGTCCTGACATTTGTTAACTTAGCAGCGGCAGTTTAATGCAATTCCTGATAATATAGAAAGAGAAAAATAAGTAAATCAATTATAGTAAGTATATATATATGTAGATTAAATAGTTGATTAAAAATAGTGCAAAACAGAGATAGAAACATTGAAACATAGAAAATAGGTGCAGGAGTAGGCCATTTGTTCCTTCAAGCCTGCACCGCCATTCAGTATGATCATGGCTGATCATTCAACTCAGAACCCTGTACCTGCTTTCTCTCCATACCCCCAATCCCTTTAGCCAAAAGGGCTATATCTAACTTGATTATTTTTTTAAGATAATTTTTTTTTAAAGTGAGCTAGTGTTCATGGGTTCAATGTCTATTTCGAAATTGGATGGCAGAGGGGAAGAAGCTGTTCCTGAATCATTGAGTGTGCACCTTCTGGCTCCTGTACCTCTTTCCTGATGGTAACCATGAGAAGAGGGCATGTCCTGGGCGATAGGGGTCCTTAGTAGTGGGCACTGCCTTTCTGAAGCACTGCTCCTTGAAGATGTCTTAGATACTGTGGACGCTAGTATTCTGTACAGTAACCCCTTCCCCCATATCAGACAATAAATAAATAAGCAATAAATAAGTTGATTTTAAAGTAAATTCTTAAAAGGGAAGTCACAGGCTACACTGCAACAATCACAGCTGAAAAGTATATCTATTAGATGATGATTGCCATTTAGAAAAGAGGTGAGGAGGAATTTCTTTAGCTAGAGAGAGGTGAATCTGTGGAATTCATTGCCTTAGAAGGCAGTGGAGGCCAAATCTTTCAGAATATCTAAGGCAGAAGTTGATAGGTTGTCAATTATTAAGGTTATCAGTGGTTATGGAGAGAAGCTAGGAGAATGAGGTTGAGAGTGGTAATTGATCAGTCATGATGAAATGGTGGAGCAGACTTGATAGGTCAAATGACCTAATTTGCACCTATGTCTTATGATGTAACTTAACCAAAGAGATTTTAAGACTTTTATTTGTTATTCCTTTGCTATTTGTTTTGGGAAAAGCTAAAATATTTTGCTAACATTTTTAGTTGACTTGCTTCTTTTATTGAGGCTATCCTAGCTTTGATAATGTGAGTCTTTCCAGTGAGTTTGGGTAAGACTAGAACCAGAGGTCATGGGCTTAGGGTGAAATGTGAAATGTTTAAGGGGGAACTTCTCTGCTCAGAGGATGGTACAAGTGTGGAATGAGCTGCCAGTGGAAGTGGTGGATACAAGTTTGATTTCAGTGTTTGGGTAAGTACAGGGATGGGAGTGGTATGGAGCACTGTGGTCCTGGTCCGGGTCCAGGTCAACATTATCATCCCCTTGAAACTTCAACAGTATCATTGTCTCAAAAGTAGTCAATAAGCTCCGAGGCCTTGGCCTCAATACCTCCTTATGCAATTGGATTCTCAATTTCCTCACTTTAACCCCAGTCAGTTCGGATTGGCAACAGTATCTCCTCCACAATTACCATCAGCAGAGGTGTGCCACAAGGCTGTAGCCCCTGCTCTACTAGTTTTATACTTAACGACTCTGACACTAAGTACAGTTCCAATGGCATACTTAAGTTTGCTGATGACACTACTGTTGGCTGAATCAAAGGTGGTGCCACATTAATATTAGTGATATTTCTCTATTCCTCATTTGGAAAGTGATTTCCACAGCTTCTAAACTGCAAACTGCTACAAATTTTTAAGAGAAAATCCATCCATTTCCAAATACAGCTGTCTTTGCACTATCTGACGCAAACTGCAACACTACTTTCTTTTTATGAATCATGCTGCAGATCCATTGAATTTTTAATTATAGTTTTTTTTTATTTCACTCTGTAACAGGACAGCTCTGCAAGTCAACTAGCAATATAGTTGGAAACAGCCATGGACAAAATATAGGGAATGGATAAAATGCAAGAACTCTGAATCCTTTAATAATGCAAGAAAAAGCTTGTGAAAAATTCTGCCATTATCTTTGAGGCATTTATTCAAGTCATATTGTGTTACAACATGTGCAGGATGTCGTGACTCGCAATTTCTACTTTATTATATGGTTTCCATGGCTTTTATGCAGATTCTTCTGCAGTAGGGTGTTGTATTTCTTAACATAACAGGGAAAACTCATGATCAGCTCCTGAACGTCATCTCCAGAAAGAAGAAAGTAGATCAAAAACAAACCTGTGCTTAAAGAAAGTACCGGTAGTCCATTAAAAAAATTTTCAAAGCAAAACTAATGTCTCTGTTCCATGTCTGATTTCCATCTTCCTTTCTCCTTACAAGTTTATTAAAAGCCGCCTTCCAACAGACAGGTGAAGTCTGAAACCAGAATATAATCAGAATCAGGTTTATTATCACTGACATATGTCGTGAAAGTCAATGTTTACCTTACAGCAGCACAATGCCATGTAACAATTAAAATATACATAGTGCAAAAGAGGAATAGTAATGTAGTGTTTACGGATTCATGGATTGCTCAGAAGTCAGGTGGCCAAGTGGGAGAAGCTGTTCCTAAAGCGTTGAATGTGGATCGTCAGGCTCCTGTACCATCTCTCTGATGGTGATAATGAGAAGAGGGCATGTCCTGGTTGGTGAGGGTCCTTAATGATGGATGCTGCCTTCTTCAGGAAGCACCTTTTGAAGATGTTGTGGATGGTGGGGGAGGGTTGTGCTCATAGTGGAGCTGGCTGAGTCTGTATCCCTCTGCAGTCTCTTTTGGATAGGAGCCTCCATACCAGGTGCTGATAACCAGTCAAAATGTTCTCCATGGTACATCTTTAGAAATTTGAGATGGCAAAATGCCTTAAACTTCTAATGAGTTACAGCCCCTGGTGTGCCTTATTCATGATTGCATCAATTTGTTGGGCTCAGTGCAGGTCTTCAAGATCCCACAAACTTGAAACTGCTCACCCTTTCCACCCTTAACCCCTTGATGAAGATTGTTGTGTTTTCCCCTGAAGTCCACAATCAATTCCTTGGTTTTACTGATGCTGTGTTCAAGTTTGTTATTGCAACACCACTTAATCAGCTCATCTATCTCACTCATAAATAACTATTCCTTGCTATCTCAGATTCTGCTAATAACATTTGTGCCATTGGCAATTTTTCTAATGGTGTTAGAACTGTTGATGGCCACGCAGTTATGAGTGTGGAGAGAGTATAGCAGTAGACTGAGTATCCAGTTCTTCGCTGAAGTCCTTATCAGGACCAATATAAGACCTTGCTTATACATTCTCAAATGTTTTCAGAGAACTTTAGAGAGCATTAACCAAAGTTCAAAATAAATTTATTGTCAAGGTACCTACAGTAAACACCGCATATTACCCTGAGATTTATTTTCTTACAGGTATTCACAATAGAACACAGAAATACAACAGAATCAATGAAAAACTACACAGAAAATGACAACCAATGTGCAAAAGACAAATCGTGCAAATACAAACAAACAGACAAACAAATAAATAAATAAATAACATATTAATAATTAAAAAATAATGTGGACCGGAGCTTAGAGTACTTGAAAGTGAGTCCATGGGTTGTGGAATCACTCCAGTAGATTGTTGTATGCAGCAATCTTAAGACTGCACACAGTGTCCATTCTTCTATCCAGTGACGACTGGTTTACCTTTATGATGGTCATAATTTTAAAGAGACTGTTGGTTGTTTCAGTGGTACCTCACTGCTTCCTAACTATAAAGGCAGTTGTTTGCTGGCAGCAGCACAAGCTTTTCTTGATTTTTTTTCAGCCGAGGTTTACCGATTTGCTCCATTCCCATCTTGATATGCTTCATGCTTCTGCATCCACGGTGCTACTTTCTTCAGTCCCTCCTCCGTATATATACACATACTTCCCACTTATGCTTTAGACTATTGGTTTAGCCACATTTACCCCTAAACTCACCAGTAATTTCTCTTCAATTCATTTCTCTTAGTTCCTGATGATCATCATTGCTCAACAGTATGATGACCAGTCAGCAGAGAAGTCCAGGATTACAGTTGCCTTTGATTACTTCTAAGCCTTTGTCCCTGCTCTGCAAATCTGAACAGACTCCTTCTTTCCAGTCTGGCCATCATTTTCTGCAGACCTATGGATGTTAATTGTTGTAACACATCACAAATAGTTGTCTGCACCTCAATCCGATTCTTGCATTAAGTTATTTGTCGTGTTCCAGGTGGTGAGGTAGAAAGGAATGATGATGTAGGAAACAAAAACTGCAAGCTCAGAAAATGAGCTATCTAAAGAAAAGGGGGCAAATAATGAAATGGTATTTAGCAGGAATTACCTAAGAGAGATCAAGATAGTCAAAGATGCAAGAGTAATGAATAAACAAGATGAATGAAAAAATTAAAAAAGAAGCAGATACATTGCTCAAAAATTGTTTTAGTTGATGTCCTTCCATCTTTTCCATCCATATGTGTGCTTTGCAAATATTTATCTAGAATACATTTATTTTTGAGATTTAAAATGGATCAACTTACCATGCAAGCCAATAAATAATTGGAGATTAATATTCATAAATGTAAGAGTAAGAGTTGTTTTTGTTTATTAACATGGTCTTGAGGGTTTCTCATCTTTAGAGGGTTATTTCTTAATTTTTTCTCCATTGACACTTTGCCAATGATTTGGATTTGGCTGGGAAGAGTGAAATAATGTTCTAGACTAGTATTTGAAAGCTGCGTGTACTGTTAAAAAATATGAGTATGTCTATTATTAAATTGACCTTGTCTTTTTGCTGTTAAGAATGCTCTGGCATTTTAAGAAAGGCTAGGAGATTTCCTGATGTACCAGTAGTCATTTCTCCTTCAACTTATGTAGGCCAAGCAAATGGATGTTACAATGATCTTGTTTGTAGCACATTACAAGTGTAAAATGGCTGTTGAGTTGCTGTCACTTTGCAAATAGTTCAATGTGAAACGCTTTCAGTTTTAATGAGAATTATTTGTAAATTACCTGGCTATGTTCTATCTGAAACAATTCAAAGTTAAAGTAAAATTTATTACTTAAGTACATTATGTTGCAATATATGATTTTTAAATTCATTTACTTGCAGGCATTTACAGAAAAAAGAAATACAACGGGATTTATAATAAACTAAACATAGATTCTTGAAAATACACATGTGGCATTAATATTTCCTTCAAAACCAGTCCTTGTGATACTGAAAAATCACTGTCTTTCCTCCCTGATAAAAAGCTTTTTTTTTACAGATACTAAATAAAAATTCTCATTCCTTAACAGATATTTGAAAATGCTATTTTTTAAGTGAGGTCTATGTGGATTGCTTATAGTTACGGCTGTTCTAGCAAATCAGATTCTTTGAATATGCTTCTGCGCATTTAAAGTGTTCCCTTTTATTTAGACAAAAAATTAGGTCCCCAATCCCAGATTCTGTGAAGATGACTAGTTTTCAACAAACAATCCGAGACAATGCTAAATGCAGTCCTACTGGGAGAGCATTACTCCACAGACGCAAATAGAAGCTTGGAAATTCTGGGCACTACTGGGCTTGTTGTAACATGAAATCTGCAGTGTAACCATAGCAACAGTGCACTTTGAAGGCGAACATCTTGTCATTTTCTTTAATCCGTTGCAGCTCTGGAACCAAAAAAAAATTAAATTGGTGTTGCTATAGTTACCATCTTTGTTGGATCAACCACTTGTGTGCCCAGTTTCCTGCTTGCCTTTTAACATTCTGAGCCAGTCCAGAATCCCTTGTTTAAAGAAAACAGACATCTCATGAAAATGTGAATATATGAGAAATCAAGGAATCTCCATGCTTTAATATTCAGTTTTAACCCTTTCTTTATTTAAAATAGAAATACTTTTAGCAACTGTGCCCCTCATAAGGGGAGATCAGCAAGAAATTTATCAATTTAACAACTTTAGCATGCTAGTATATCCCAAGAAACTTAAGATACAAGGTCTTGGAGACTGAGGCCGAGCGTCAGGCCGCAGATCTCCTTTATACAGGGGCCTGTGGGAGGAGCCACAGGAGCAGTCAGCAGGGGCGTGTCCCGACAGGCACATAGTTCACCACAAGAAATGGTTATGAAATATAATGAGCCACAGAAGGAGAGGCTTGGAGTTCAGGATGGTGGCCTTATCTTCCTGTTGTGGAGTGTCATAATGATAAAAATGGAGGCACAGTAGCATAGCAGTTTGCACAATCACTGATTGGTGTTTGATTGCCACTGTTGTCTGTATGTTCTCTCTAAACCTAACCATGCATCTTTGGATTGTGGTAGGAAACCCACGGATTGTGGTAGAAAACCCACACAATCATGAAGAGAATGTACAACTTCTTACAGAAAGCATTATCCAATGATCATATCAGCTGGAAGGACAGACATACTAACACCAGAATACTGGAGGAGGCCATCATGACAAAGCAACGCCATTGCCAATAGGTCATGTTATCCAGATGCCTAACTCGTGTTTCCCAAACAGATCCTTTATTCCCAGTTGAAGAAAGGTCAGTGAGTCCCTTGTGAGTTTAAAAAAAACTCTAAAAATAACATCAAAATCAGCCTGAAGAAATTCAACATGACATCTAAAAGCTGGGAAGAAATGGCATTCAGTAGATACATCTAGAGGAAATCTGTTCAAGAGGGAGCTGCGCTATATAAGAACAACCTCCATTGTGCCACCAAGAACAAACGGCAGCTGTGTAAGGAGAGACTGAACAACTGAGCCACCACATTCTCTTGCCTACTCTGCACCAGAATATGCAGATCCCAGATCAGCCTCTACAGCCACCAGAGGACTCACCAATTCAGAGAATATCATACTTGAACTCAGTGATCACATTACTAATATTCAGTTTTTGGAAGCAACACATTCTTAAAGCTACCAAATGCTGTTGTCCTGCACATATGACCTGCAGCATGTGACATAACAACAATTTCCAATAGGGCTTGGGAGGGTGTTCAACACTCAGGTGTATTCAGCCATTCTGTATACATTGACTGATTTAGAAATCTTTATGATCAATACTTCGATTAAACCCAAGTCTTATTTTTCTGAAGAAAAATGAACTTTTGGTCCTGATGAAGAGCTGAGGCCCAAAACCCTAAGCTCTTTATTCCTCTCCTGTGATGCAGTCTGTACTGTAGAATTCCTCCAGCATTTTGTGTGCTCTGATTTTCTAGCTTTTGCAGAATCTCTTCTTTTAGGCCCAAAGGAACATGATTCCACTTGAGGGAAATCATAGGTGCCATGGTAAAGTAGCAGTTAGCACGGCCCTATTATAGCTTGGGATATGGGTGTTCAGAGTTCAGTTTTGGGGTCTTCTCAAAGTAAGTTTATATGTTCTTCCATGTGCATGTGGGTTTTCTCTAGGTGTTCCATTTTCCTCCCACAGTCCAAAGATGTATCAGTTAAGATGTTAAATGGTATTTGTAAATTATCCTGTGATTAGGCTAGGGTTAAATAAGTAGGTTGCTGGGTGGCATGGCGTGGCAGGCAGGAAGAGCCTGTTCCACACTATCTCTAAATAAATAAATATGATTTAGATTACTACATGCATCACACACAAAATGCTGGAGGAACTCTGCAGGCCAGGCAGCATCTATGGAAAGGAGCACAGATGATGTTTCAGGCTGAGACCCTTCATCAGGAGAGAAAAGGCTGAGGAGTCAGAGTAAAAAGGTGGGGGGAGTGGAGGAAGAAACACTCCTTCACTCTGGTAAACCTGGAGTGGGGGCGGGGGAGTTTGGGGAGAGGTAAAGTTAAGAGCTGGGAAGCTGATTGGTGAAAGTGATACAAAGCTGGGAAAGGGGAGATCTGATAGGATAGGAAGAAAGAAGAGGGGGAGGAGCACCAGAGGGAGATGATGGGCAGGTAGGAAGACAGATGAGAGCAGGAAAAGGGAATGGTGAAAGGTGGGTGGGGGTGCGAGGCTTGAGAAATCGATGTTTGTGCCATCAGGTTGGAGGCTACCCAGACAGAATATAAGATATTGTTCCTCCAACCTGAATGTGGCCTTATTGCAACAGTAGAGGCTTTGGACTGACATGTCGGAATGGGAAGTGGAATTAAAGTGGGTGGCTACTGGGAGATCCCACTTTTTCTGGCAGACAGAGTGTAAGTGCTGAGTGAAGCAGTCTTCCATTCTAAATTGGGTCTGACCGATATACAGGAGGTCACTCCAGGAGCACCAGAACACTATATAACCCTGACAGATGCGATGTGAAGTGTTGCCTCACCTAGAAGGATTGTTTGGGGCCCTGAATGGTAGTGAGGGAGGAGGTGTAGGGGCAGGTGTTGCACTTGATCACTGACTTGCCATAAACAGTTTTGCAGGAAGTTAATTAGTATATAAAAAGAAGTCTGCTCCATCCTGTAAGATATCTTAAATTTTCTGAAGCAAGCTTTGATAAAATGTATGTGGAAAATTTAAATTGCTGTTGGCATTTCTCTAATACTTTCTATGAAAGAGAAACTGATTACTTTCAACATCAAACTGAGTATCTGTCCAATGATCATCTTCGGTATATTGTAAATAGACTTGAAACAGAGATCTCCAGCAGTTATTCTGAGGAAAATAGGGGCAAAGCTTTAGAAATGCTGCTGTGTAAATAGAATTTTCAAGAGATTTTACAAGGTTTATTTGTAATTGTGTATCAGCTTAGCTTGGTCGCTGTTGATCTGCTTCTGTGTAGAATGTCATGGTTTCAAACTCCATCTAAAACACTCAAGGTCAAAATGTGGCTTAATACTGAGGGACTGTGTTTATGTGAAACATCAGACTCGGGCTACAAGTCTGCAAGTCCAGTGGGCCGGAGCTATGTCCTCGGATTGGAAGACTTGTTGCTGTATGTGGGTGTGGTTGAGATGAGGGAAAGGGAATCAGAATCAGGTTTAAAGTCACTGGCATATGTTGTGAAATTTGTTGTTTTGGAGCAACAGCACAGTGCAGTAATTAATAAAAAGTATAAATTACCGTCAGAAATATAGGAAGTAAGTAGTGCAATAAGAGAGCAAAAATATTGCGGTAGTGTTCATGGGATGATGGTCCATTCAGAAATCTGATGGCAGAGGGAGAGAAGCTGTTCCTGCCATCTCCTTGTTGGTAGCAGTGAGAAGAGGGCATGTCTTGGATGATGGGGGTTCTTAATGATGGATGCCATCTTCTTGAGGCATAGCCTTTCAAAAGTATCCTTGATGCTAGAAAGACTAGTGCCCATGCTGGAGCTGTCTGAGTTTACAATGTTCTGTAGTTTTTTCTGATCCTGTGCAATGGCCCCTTCATACCAGATGGTGATGCAACCAGTTCGAACAAGGTGCTTGTTTTGCTGTTGTTATTTTGTTGTTTGTTCTGCCAAGCATTGTGGGTGTGCTGTGTTGGTGCTGGGATGTGTGGCAACTCTTGCGGGCTACTCCAATACACCTTTGGGTATGTTGGCTGCTGACATAAATAATGCAATTCATCGTATGTTTCAATGTACAGTACTGCGCAAAAGTCTTAGATACATGTATATAGCTGGGACGTCTAACACTTTAGCAGAGTATTGTATTTGTCAATATGGAGTGGAGAGTGAGTTTGTAAATCTGATGGGAACGAAGGATGTTGGGAATGGCCAGAGAGTGGTGTGAGACAGGTTGTAGAGAAGGAGTAACGGGGTGGAAGTGCAGACCCACCCAACCCTGAGGCACCAGGCAAGGTCATTTGGTTCCAAACAATTGATTTATTCATCATTACAGAATGTCTCTCCGGTGCTTCCAACTCCCTTCCTGTCCCTTCCCCTTTTCCCAACCGTGATTCCCCTCTCCTGTCCCCTTTCCACTCTCAGTCCACAAAAGAGACCCATTTCAGAATCAGCATTATCATCATTCATTTATGTCATGGAATTTGTTGTTTTTGCTGCAGCAGCAGTACAGTGCAATACATAAAATGACTACCATACCTTGTAGAAGTCTTGGGCACCCTAGCCATACAGAATGGGCCAGAGACTTTTGCACAGTATTGTACGTATGATAAGTAATTGAATCTGAAATGTTAAAGCATCATCTTATCTGCATTAACACATGAAATAATGACTTCTGTTCAAGAACTTAAGTTATAATGCTAATGGACGAGAGGATCAATCTAATGTCTTGATCAACCTTCCCACCCCAGGCAATACAGTAGAAACGCATCAACTGTTCACTTTGCTACTATTTGTGCAGAAACTAAATGTGAATTATTGGAGCATATTGAAGATAAAACGAAGTATGAAGTTTGTTTCTCTGTGCGTAATTGTCACTTCAGCTTTCACACCATAATTGTCTCTTACAGAAGGCTGAACAGCACCCAGGGAGAAATCCGTGTGGGACCTAGCCATCAGGTAGGAAAGATCAAAGTCATGAAGCCTTGTTATTTTGCTTTTACTGCCTGTAACTAACCTTTTCAAAAAGCTACATCCGTAAAAGCAGGAAGATAGCACACTTTGTTATGTTCTTTGAACAAATATGAGGTTTCGCTTTAAAACATAAAACATTACAGCACAGCACAGGCACTTTGGCTCACAATGTTGTACTGACCCTTTAACCTATTCTAAGATCAATCTAGCTCTACCCTCCACATAGCCTTCCATTTTCTAATCATCTATGTGCCTAAGAGTTTCTTAAATACCCCTAATTTATCTGCTTTTGCCACCACCCCTTGCAGGGTGTCTCAGGCACCCACCAATCTGTATAAAATACTTACCCCTGACATCCTCACTATACTTTATTCCAGTAAACTTAAAATCATGCCCCCTTGTATTAACCATTTTTGCCCTAGAAAAATATCTCTTGCTATCCACTCAATCTGTGCCTCTTATCATCTTGTACACCTATATCAAGTCATCTCTCATCCATGTTGACTTTATGGGGCCTTATTGTTGGATTGTCCTCCTTCACTCCAAAAAGAAAACATATCCTAATAATATCCAGGCAGCATCCTGATGAATCTCCTCTGCACCTTCTCTAAAACTGCCACATCCTTCCTACAATAAGGCAACCAGAAGTGAACGTTTTAATTACAGTTAGTTTTGATGTTCTGTTACCCTCACTTTCAATGTGCTCACTTGATGTATTAGTTGCATGCCACTTTGAAGCATTCTGAAAGGCCATGTTTTGCACTTTACAAACTTGTTTAAAAAAATCAATTTGGCTTGAACCAGATTGCCTATTGTGGCACTTGTTTAACTTTTCTCTCCCGTTCATGGCTGACAAAGATGAAGAGGTATTTTAGAGGGAGGATGAGGCAACAGTGAATGATAAAGAAAGTGAAAGCCAACATGAAAGCCAAAGTGAAGGCATAACATGTTCCTGTACTGTACTGTTCTATAACAGAGTAAAAATTAGTGAGACGTTGGAGGATTGGGAAGCTTTTAAATACCAAACAAAGACAAATGCAATGTTAGCATTCAGTTTGAGAGGACTGGTATATAAAAGTAAGGATGTAATGCTGAAGTTTCTTTATGAGACGATTATCAGACTGGACTTGGAAAATTGTGAGCAGTTTTGGGCCCCTTATCTAAGAAAGGATGTGCTGGCATGGAGAGGGTTCACAGGCAGTTCATGAAAATGATTCGGGAATGAAAGGCTTATCATATGAGGAGTGTTTGATGGTTCTGAGACATACTCGCTGAAATTTAGAAGAATCAGGGGGGATCTCATTGAAACCTATCGAATGTTGAAATGTCTAGATCGAGTGCATGTGGAGAGGATGTTACCTATTGTTGGAGAGTCTAGGACCAGAGGGCACAATCTCAGAATAGAGGGAGGTCCATTTAGAACAAAGATGAGGAATTTCTTTAGCCAGAGGTTGAATCTGTGGAATTCATTGCAATAGGCAGCTATGGTGACCAGGCCATTGGATGTATTTAAAGTTCATAGATTCTTAATAAGTCATGGCTTGAAAGGTTATGGGGAGAAGGCAGGAGTATATAGTTAGAACAGGGGATCCCAACCTTTTTTTTATGCCATGGACCTCTACCATTAACTGAGGGGTATATGAACCCCAGAGTTAGAGGGAAATGGATCAACCATGATGGAATGGCAGACCAGACTCGATGGACTGAGTGGCCTTAATCTGCTCCTGGCTCCTATATCTTATGGCCTTATAAAGAATAGTAATGGCCATCGAAAATGTTCAAAATATTATACCACTTAATTAATTGAAAGCTCAAATTTGTTGGTTCAACAGCATTCAGTACCAATGTTTTTGCCCCTTGTTTGTTCTAGTTGTGTTTTAGCTTTACCCATATAAACTGCTCAATGAATTATTTATAGCATATGTTTAGATAAGATGGGAACTTCTCTCCTTCCTATGACTGTCAAAGGTATGCTGGTGTGTATTGGCACCGGAATGTGTGGCGACACTTGTGGGCTGTCCACAGCACAACCTCGGGTGCATTGGTTGTTAAAGCAAATGATATTATTTTGCCTGGTGGAACACAGCAGACCAGGCAGCATCTACAGGAAGAAGTACAGACGATGTTTTGGGCCGAGACCCTTCATCAGGACTACCTGAAAGAAAAGATAGTAAGAGAATTGAAAGTGGGAGTGGGAGAGGGAGATCCAAAATGATAGGAGAAGACTGGAGGGGGTGGGATGAAGCTAAGGGCTGGAATGTTGATTGGCAAAAGTGATACAGAGCTGGAGAAGGGAAAGGATCATGGGACAGGAGGCCTAGGGAGAAAGAAAGGGGGAGGGGAGCACCAGAGGGAGATGGAGAACAGGCAAGGAGTGATTGTGAGAGGGACAGAGAGAAAAGGGGGGAGAGAGAGAGAAAAAAAATAAATAAGGGATGGGGTAAGAAGGGGAGGAGGGGCATTAACGGAAGTTTGAGAAATCACTGTTCATGCCATCAGGTTGGAGGCTACTCAGACGGAATATCAGGTGTTATTCCTCCCAACCTGTCAACCTTCATCTTGACAGTAGAGGAGGCCATGGATAGACATATCAGAATGGGAATGGGACATGGAATTAAAATGTGTGGCCACTGGGAGATCCTGCGTTCTCTGGAGGACCGAGCGTAGGTGTTCAGTGAAACGGTCTCCCAGTCCTCGTCGGGTTTCACCAATATATAGAAGGCCGCAGCGGGAGCACCGGACGCAGTATATCATACCAGCCGATTCACAGATGAAGAGTCACCTCATCTGGAAGGACTGTTCGGGGCCGTGAATGGTAGTGAGGGAAGAAGTGTAAAAGCAGGTATAGCACTTGTTCCGCTTACAAGGATAAGTGCCAGGAGGGAGATCGGTGGGAAGGGATGGGGTGGAGGACAAATGGACAAGGGAGTCGCGTAGGGAGTGATCCCTGCAGAAAGCAGAAAGGGGGGGGAGGGAAAGATGTGCTTGGTAGTGGGATCCCATTGGAGGTGGCGTAAGTTACGGAGAATTATATGTTGGACATATTTCCTTGTGTTTGTGATATTATTTGACTATATGTTTCAGTGTGCATGTGACAAATAAACTTGAATCATGATGTAACTTTAATAACAAGGAAATCAATTGTACTGTCTATTCAAAAAGTATGACCAAGAACTGTCTGCTGGAATTCACTTCAGGTTCAGCAACCTTCTCAGGAGCTGGGAGGTCATCTATCCATTATCTTGACTTTTAGTTTCTTAAATTCAAGTCCAAGTTTAAGTTTATTGTCATTCAACCATACACATATATATAGTTAAACGAAAGATCGTTCCTCTGGGGCCAAGGTGCAAAATACAGTACATATAGCCACATGCAGCGCATATAGTTACAATCCAGTACATACAGTCACAAAATAATATTAGTTCATGACCCTGAATGGCAGTAAGACAGTATAATATTTAATGTTATAACAGTATAAGTTAGTTATCTTCATATTATGGGTTCTTTAATGTTATTGTTAGTGTTGGATTTCTTGAGGGTTCACTTCCAGATAGTTTGCTTCCTAGTGAGGAAGTGATTGATAGTAAGAAAGATCTGTATCTCCAGTTTTAATATAGACAATAGCAGTAGGTGCAGGAGTAGGCTATTTGGCCCTTCTAGCCAGCACCGCCATTCACTGTGATCATGGCTGATCGTACACAATCAGTACCCTGTTCCTGCCCTCTCCCCATATCCCTTGACCCCGCTATCTATAAGAGCTCTATCTAACTCTCTCTTGAATGCATCCAGAGACTTGGCCTCCACTGCCTTCTGGGGCAGAGCATTCCACAGATCCACCACTCTCTGGGTGAAAAAGTTTTTCCACATCTCTGTTCTAAATGGCCTATCCCTTATTCTTAAACTGTGGCCTCTAGTTCTGGACTCACCCATCAGCGGGAACATGCTTCCTGCCTCCAGTGTGTCCAATTGCTTAATAATTTTATATATTTCAATCAGATCCCCTCTCATTCGTCTAAATTCCAGTGTATACAAGCCCAGTCACTCCAATCTTTCAACATATGACTGTCCCGCCATTCCGGGAATTAACGTTGTGAACCTACGCTGCACTCCCTCAATAGCAAGAATGTCCTTCCTCAAATCTGGAGACCAAAACTGCACACAATACTCCAGGTGGGGTCTCACCAGGGCCCTGTACAGCTGCAGAAGGACCTCTTTACTCCTATACTCAATTCCTCTTGTTATAAAGGCCAGCATGCCATTAGCTTTCTTCACTGCCTGCTGTACCTACATGCTTGCTTTCATTGACTGATGTACAAAAACACCTAGATCTCGTTGTACTTCCCTTTTTCCTAACTTGACTCCACTTAGATAGTAATCTGCCTTCCTGTTCTTGCCACCAAAGTGGATAACCTCACATTTATCCACATTAAACTGCATCTGCCATACATTTGCCCACTCACCCAACCTGTCCAAGTCACCCAGCATTCTCATAACATCCTCTTGACATTTCACACTGCCACCCAGCTTTGTGCCATCGGCAAATTTGCTAATGTTACTTTTAATCCCTTCATCTAAATCACTAATGTATATTGTAAACAGCTGCGGTCCCAGCATCGAACCTTGCGGTACCCCAATGGTCACAGCCTGCCATTCCAAAAGGGACCCGTTAATCACTACTCTTTGTTTCCTGTCAGCCAGCGAATTTTCAATCCATGTCAGTACTCTGCCCCCAATACCATGTGCCCTAATTTTGCCCACTAATCTCCTATGTGAGACTTTATCAGAAGCTTTCTGGAAGTCCAGGTACACTACATCCACTGGCTCTCCCTTGTCCATTTTCATAGTTACATCCTCAAAAAACTCCAGAAGGTTAGTCAAGCATGATTTTCCCTTCATAAATCCATGCTGACTCGGACTGATCCTTCTACTGCTATCCAAATGTATCGTAATTTCCTCTTTTATAATTGACTTCAGCATCTTTCCCACCACTGACGTCAGGCTAACTATAATTCCCTGTTTTCTCTCTCCCTCCTTTCTTGAAAAGTGGGACAACATTAGCCACCCTCCAATCAGCAGGAACTGTTCCTGAATCTATAGAACATTGGAAAATGATTACCAATGCATCCACGATTTCTAGAGCCTCCTCTTTAAGTACCCTGGGATGCAGACCATCAGGTCCCAGGGACTTATCAGTCTTCAGACTCAACAGTCTATCCAACACCATTTCTTGCCTAATATGAATTTCCTTCAGTTCATCCTTTACCCTAGTTCAGGGGTCGGCAACGTTTACCACTAAAAGAGCCAATATGGACCCATTTCCCACAGAAAAGAAAACACTGGGAGCCACAAAATGAAAGAACACTGCATACAACATTTTTTTTTGCCTTTATGCTATGTATAAACAAACTATAATGTGTTGCATTTTTGAAATTGATGAACTCCTGCAGAGAAAACGAAATTACATTTCTGCATGCAACAAAAACATTTTGAACTCCGAAAAAAAGACGTTGGGTTGAAGGTTACTACATAGGTAGCCTACCTTGGATCGAAGAATTAAAAGAATGCGCGCACTGGCGGGTGTCAGGCATTGGCAGTTGTGATGTATATTAATAGCGATAAAAAACACGTTGTAGCGGTGTAGCGCTACACGCAGCGCTAAAATAAAGACTGCAGTCAAAGGTAACTTTATTCGAACTAAACAGCCTTGCTTTAAAGCCTCCCTCAACCCGTCCCCGTGGGCGCGGATGCTCCAAAAGACACGTACTCACAAACCCCCGTAGGCTATCTCCCTTAGTCGGAACGGTGGCTAATTGTGAGCCGGTTCGGATGTGCCAGGAAACGGTGTCTCCGCAAAGTTTTCATATTGTACAAGATCACCATAATCTTCAAATTTCGAATTACATTTCAAAAGCTAACAAACCACGGGGAGCCGCATCACAGAGATCAAAGAGCCGCATGTGGCTCTGGAGCCGCAGGTTGCCGACCTCTGCCCTAGTTCCTTTGGCCACTATTACATCTGGGAGATTGTTTGTGTCTTCCCGAGTGAAGACAGATCCAAAGTACCTGTTCAACTCATCTGCCATTTCCTTGTTCCCCATAATAAATTCACCCATTTCTGTCTTCAATGGCCCAATTTTGATCTTAACTATTTTTTTGCTATTCACATACCTAAAGAAGCTTTTACTATCTTTCTTTATATTCTTGGCTAGTTTACCTTCTTCCCTCATTTTTTCTTGGCGTATTGCCTTTTTTGTTATCTTCTGTTGCTCTTTAAAAGCTTCCCAGTCCCAGTCCTCCCGTTTCCCGCTGTTATACTTCTTTTATTTTATTTTTATACTGCCCTTTACTTCCCTTGTCAGCCACAGCCGCCCCTTACTCTCCTTAGGATCTTTCTTTCTCTTTGGAATGAACCGATCCTGCACCTTCTGCATTATTCCCAGAAATACCTGCCATTTTTGTTCCACTGTCTTCCCTGCTAGGGTATTGTTAGGGTATGTTGTCTTTGACATTTATTCATTTACTGGACTTTGCTGCCAATAATAAATGTATATTCAGAATATTGTAGAGGGTGTGGACAGAGTTAATAAGGATTTATGAAAAGGAAATAATATTTGTTGAACACAAACATGAGAAAGTCTGCAGATGCAGGAAATCGAAAGCAACACACAGGACACTGGAACTCACCAGGTCAGAGCAGGCTTTGCAAGTGACCAGACGGTGCACTACACTAAGTGGCCATGTTGCACAGCTGACCTGCTGTGTTCCTCCAGTGTTTCATGTGTGTTGCTTCATACTTGTTCAAGTTGAAGTTTATTATTTAACTGTATACAGATATACCACCAAACAAGTCAACGTTCCTCGAGATCAAAGTGCACAGTGGTAACTCACACACAACGCATAAGATAAACTTAGCACAAATAAATGAACAAATAATTTATTATTGAATCTGTCGTCACTTTCGCAGTTTTAGCTAACAGAGCTATCGAGAACAAAATCAGTCAATGTGGTATATGGGGACTTTGAAGGCCTTCAATAAGGTGGCATGTGTGAGCTTATTATGAAAAATATGAGATGGGATTGAGGATTGGTTTATGCACAGAAAACAGACTGGGAATAAATGGTGCATTTTTAGGTCGTAGATTGTGACTAGTTGGCTGTTGCAGAGATCTGTGCCAAAACCCCAGTTATTCACAGTGGATATCAATGAGATGGATGAGAGGAAATATATGCAGGTTTGATGGTAGCAAAAAGCTGGGTGCAGTGGGTCTGGGAGAAGGGCTTCAGCAATATCTCTGCAGGTTAATTGTCATTAGATGGAATATAATGTGGAAGTATGTAAGGTTATCCACTGTGATAGAAAGAGAAGAACTTCTGAGTATTTACAGTGGTGAGAGACTGAAATGTGTTGGTGTACAGAATGCCCCAAGTGTCTTTGTCCATGAAATGCTCAAAAGTTAACATAACAGGTGAAGCAAGCATTTAGAAAAGCAAACAGCACATTGACCTTCAATGCAGAAAGACTTTTAAAAATAGAAACAAATTCCTCCCAATTATATTGGAATGTATACTCAGTGACCACCTCATTAGATACAAGAGTAGAACCCGGAGTGGTCTTCTGCTGTCCATCTGCTTAAGGGCTTTTCTGGACAGCACTGTTGTAAAACATGGTTATTTGAGTCACTGTTGCTCTCCTGTCAGCTTAAACCAGTCTGACCATTCTCCTCTGACCTCTCTCATTAACAAGGCATTTTTGCCCAAAGAACAACTGCTGCTTGCTAAATGCTTTTTGTTTCTTTTGCACCATTATCTGTTCTCTCTAGATTCTATTGTGCCTCAAAAATCCCAGGAGATCAGCAGTTTCTAAGATACTCAAACTACCCTGTCTGGCACGAACAATCATTCCATGGTCAGAAAGTCACTTTGATCACATTTCTTCCCCATTCTGATGCTTGAACCAAACCCACTGACCATATTTGCATGCTTTTATGCATTGAGTTTCTGCCACATGAAAGATCACAGTACGTGACAGATAGCTGTGAGGTTTATTCTTGGCTGGGAACGCTTTATTCTGAGCCTGTTACTCCTGGTTGTAGATACTCATTGGCAGGGCTATCTAGAACCAGGAATAACCCCCTCAGAATAAGGAGTAGGCCATTCAGGGTGAGAAAGTAACTCTTTATCCAGTGGGACGCTCTGTAGCTGAGCATGTAAGAACAGGGATCGATTGATTTTATTTTGTACAGGAGTCGAGTTGGGATTACCATTTATACTGACTCTGTTTTCATTTAATAATGGATTTCAACATTTTCCAAAAGACAAATATGTAGTTAAATGACCCATAGTTTCCTGCTTTCTGTCTTTTTTGTTGAATAGTGGCATTACATTTCTGACATTGATCAAATCTGGCAGAATCACCCAGGATGCAGATTTCTTTAAGGATATTACTTTAATAATTTTCCTGCCATCTGGAACCTCTCCAGAATCAAGGGAATTATTATATCCATTACAAAGTTCTAAGGAAATTTATTATCAAAATACATTTCTGTCACCATATACTACCCTGAGATTCATTTTAATGCGGGCATTCATCATAAGTACAAAGAAATAAAATGGAACCAATGAAAATCTACACAAAGGCAAACAACCAATATGCAAAAAAGGACAAACTGCAAAATACGGCACGCAAAATGTTGGAGGAACCCAACAGACCAGGCAGCACCTATGGGGAAGAATACAGTTGACGTTTCGGACCAAGACCCCTCAGGAGGACTGGAGAAAAAAAGATGAGTCACAGAGTTAGAAGGTGGAAGTAGGGGAGGGTGAAGCACAAGGTGATAGCTGAAACTGGGAGGGGGAGGAGTAAAGAGCTGGGAAGTTGATTGGTGAAAGAGTTTCAGGGCTGGAGAAGGGGGAATCTAATAGGAGAGGACAGAAGACCATGGAAGGTAAAGAAAGAGGGGACACTGGAGGGAGACAGTGGGCAGGCAAGAAAATAAAGAGATATGGTGAAAGAGGGAAAGGGGGTTAGGGAATGGTGAAATGGGAGCATTCCAGAAGTTTGAGAAATCAACGTTCATGCCGTCAGGTTGGAGGCTACCCAGACAGAATGTAAGGTGTTATTCCTCCAACCTGAGTGTGGCTTCATCACGACAGTAGAGGAGACCACGGATTGACATATCGGAATGGGAATGTGAAGTGGAATTAAAATGGGTGGCCACTGGGACGGAGCATAGGTGCTTGGCGAAGCAGCCTCCCAATCTACGTCATGTCTCACTGATATATAGGAGGCCACGTGGGAGTACCAGACACAGTATATGATCCCTATAGACTCACAGGTGAAGTGTCACTTCATCTGGAAGGACTTTCTGGGGTGTTGAATGGTAGTGAGGGAGGAGGTGTAGGGACAGGTGTAGCAATTGTTCTGTTTGCAAGGATAACTGTCAGGAGGGTGATCAGTGGGGTAGTGGGATCTCGTTGATGATGGTGGAAGTTCTGGGGAAATATGTACTGGACATGGAGGCTGGTGGGGTGGTAGGTGAAGACAAGAGGAACCCAATGCCTGGTAGTTGTGGCGGGAGAGCAGACGTGTGTGAAATGGAAGAGATGTAGATGAGGGCAGTGTTGATTGCAAGGATAAGTGCCAGCTTCCAGGTGATGCAACACTTTACCTGTGAGTCTGTTGGGGTCTTAGCCCATTGCTGTTATCCTTGAATCTCTGTGTTTAAAAAGCACAGGGTTTGATATATTTGTCAATAAGAAAAATATATTCAGTCCATTTTGGTCAAAGAAAGCTGCTTAGTAGTTAGTGCTTAGTTCTGGGGACTTTTCAATATAAAACCATATGACCATAAGGCATTGAAGCAGAATTGGTTGTTCAGTCCATCAAGCCTGTTCTGCCATTTAATCGTGGCTGATTTATTTTTCCTCTTAATCCCATTCTCCTGCCTTCACCGTGTCTCCCCTTTGCCTTTGACATCCTTACTAATCAAGAACTAATCAACTACTGCTTTAAACATAGCTCACGATGTAGCCTCAACAGCTGTATGTGGCAATGAACTCCACAGATTCACCACCGCCTGGCTAAAGGAATTTCTCTTCATCTCTCTTCTGAAGGGGCGTTCTTCTATTCTGAAATTGTGCCCTCTGGTCCCAGATTCCATTCCGCCCCCTGCCCCCACCCACTATTGGAAAAATCATCTCCACAACCACTCTATCTAGGCCTTTCAATATTGAATAGGTTTCAATGAGATCCTCCCTCATTCTTTTAAACTCAGTGAGTACAGGCCCAGAACAATCAAATGCACCTCATATGTTACATGTGGGTACTTCTAGATTAGAACAGATAAAGTAGTATTCAGGTAAACAGGCGCATAGTGCTTTTGCCAAGCTGTCAGCTGAAGCTTTATCTCATAAAATTGTTTGTTTAGAAGTGTAGGAACATTTGTTAAGAGACTACATACAACTCAGTGTTGAGAAGATCGCAAGAATATTCTAATTCCCCAATTTTCTAGACTACCTCTCCCTTCCCTGTATAAATTACTATTTATATTGAAAGATTTAATCATATTTTTCCAATAAACAGCTTCAAAAATCTGCAATAAATGGCAGAGTTATTCTCTAGGTTGACTTTCTCAGAACAATAGCTTGCTTCTCCATGTTACTCAACAATTGCTTACAAACCAGTCAGGTTTAAGAATTCCCAAAGAAACCATGGAGCCCTTGTTTGCACAGACACCCCTGTGTTTTTTTTGCATCTAAAGAAAATCCCCAGTGTCAGTTATTTATTCCTCCAGGAAAAATGACAAATAATAGATAATTAGCGTAAAATATTTTTATAATTTCTCTCGCATTGTCTCAGGAAAAAGGGTAGACCTTCAGTACTTTAACAACCTCACATTGCTCATGTTGTCACTTGAGATCTTCCTTGGTGTCAGGATAAAAAACAGAAAAAAATTTTGTTTTATTGGTCTGAGGGGAAAAGATGTGCAACCAGTCAGGCATCTCAAGGATGGAGATATTTTAAGGAGATTACTTTAGCAAATTTCAGGCTATCTTCCCAACTATCATCACTATGTCTTATGATGGTCCTGTTTGTATGTGAAGATTGAAATCTCTCACAAAGTATGATGAATATGGTAGGTAGACATGTTATTTGACCCCTTTGGTGAAACGCAGTGATCTTTATTTATGATGACAGAGATATTTGTTAAAATACTATTTGTAACAGTCATAAACTGTTTTAAGGTGTTAATGCACTGCATTTATATGGCTGGTCTGTGTCTTAACAATATTTTCTAAAAGGACTTTCTGATTTAGATGTAATTCTTTTGCAAAAATATGGTTGTCTCCTGCAAAAGAAAATGTAGAAATAATTCAGTGGTTAAAATACTGTTGAAGGCCAAAGCTATTTTTCAGAATCAGAATCAGATTTAGTATCACTGGCATATGTTGTGAAATGTGTTGCTTTGCGGCAGCAGTACATTGCAATTGCAATTCAAAATAATAATAATAAAAATAAATTGCAGGAAGAAGCATACAAAATATATATTAAGTAATTCAAAAAGAGAGCAAAAATAAAGAATGAATAGTGAGGTAATGTACAGGGATTCATTGTTCATTTAGAAATCTGATGGTGGTGGTGAAGGAGCAGTTATCTAAACATTGAGTCTGTTTGTGAAGTCCTTCCTGCTTTCTCCTAAATTTAATTAGCATATCAGGCCGAGTGAGATTTGGGATGCAAGTATGTGGATCTTAAAAGATAAGTGGGATTTATTAAAGGTATTGAAATGGAAAACTGGAATTGTGAGCTACAGTACATCAAAACATTCAGTGTGAAAGCTGGGAATAAAAGGAGAATTTAGAAACCTTTCTCCTGTGGGAATTATTAGAAGTTGGGACTGTTTTACATAAGTCAGTTGAGACCGAGGTGATGTCATATTATCCATGTAAATCAGGTAAGTATTTAAAAAGGAAAAGAATCAGAGCAGTTGTAAGTAAATAAAATTTGAGACCCTCATCTTCTCTTGCAGTATTAATATTTGCATGTTATGATAACTGCGTGCATGTACAATCCATTGTTTATTGAGATGGTGGAACTCAGTGGGACAGCAATTACAAATGGAATAGTCAAATACACATGAATTTGAATAGATCTTGAAATAAGCACAGGATCGAACTGTCCTTTACAGTCTGCTCAGATTTAATGGCAGAATTCAAAACTTGATTTGCTTTTGAGATACCACTGTCCAATAAAGCTAATTCAGTGAAGAGTTAACTCTTTTGAATATTGGAATAAAGTTTACAAAGAGAATAAAATGGGGGAGAAAAACACATTACTTATAACAAAGCTATGTATTCTAGAGAGGGCTTCACAATGTGGACTATATTGAGATCCCTGAGGAAGACTGAACCAGAAATGGTAAACATCTTTACTGATTTTGTAAGAACTGCAGCTTCCTCTATCCCAGAAGACCAATTTGAGATTTGTCAATTAGAGTACCTGCTTCCAATATGCATCAGCGCATTAATGATTTTTACGTCATACCATTTTGACAGATTTGTTAAGACTGGTTGAATATTTTAAACAAGTAATTACTACAGATGCACACATACTTGTCTGCAATATTTGTACTTGTACAGATTCTGTGTTCTTGTTCTGGATTCTTTAGTGTAACATAGGTCATGGTAAATCTATTGTGCAAAGCTAATATTGGTGACAGGAGAGGGGACAGTTAAGTAAGGTGATAATTATGGTAGCATCTATAGAAAAGAGTGCAGTTGAAGTCTAAGGCCAGAAGGTCAACTATACTCTTTTCCATAGATGCTGTCTGGTCTGCTGAGTTCCTCTAACATTTTGTATGTGTGTTGCTTGGATTTCCAGCATCTGCAGATTTTCTCTTGTTTTTGAAGGTGATAGTTATGTTTCTTTGCAAGAATTAACATACATATACATTCTATAACCAGAGTGAAAGTCTGGGTTTTAACCTTCTTTTGAAAACTGGTTCACTTTGAACAGATTGTTAATGTGCTAGGGAAGAAGCAGCAACACAGTGCAAAAACAAAGTGCACAATTTCAACCTGAAAATGTAGCACTTATTCCTAGTCTTCACTTTCTGTCAATTAACCAATGGGCAAGTCTACAACAGCTTAACATCTGCAATACTGTGGGTTCTGAGTTTTCATAACGAAGGCTTCAAATTCCACATACAACACATTGACTAATTTGTCCTCACCTATTCTGTTGGCTAGAACCAAACAATTTGGTTGCAGTTGGAGCCACTTGTGACATCAATGCAATTAAGAAGTCGCTTCATTTTGATTTGCACTAACTCTCAACCATTCTGATCCTTCTCTGAGCCGTCATGTGTTTACTACCAAGTAGAGTTACACAAATATAAATAACGAGCTGGTCACGGCAGTCACTAGATCATATGCTACTTCCTGAAGTCACGTCCATTTGCAGAACTTGCAATCCAGTCTGTTCAGTACATCCAGAACAACACTGTAGCCTCTGTGTTCCCCCAATTTATTTTTAGCAAGTTGTGCTGAGTTATATTTTCTGACAGGTTGCTCATATTTGCACTGCACTCTGGGAGAGTCTGCACTCACCATTTTCATATTGCCTGAGGCATTATTGATCATCTTATTTACCCACTGCATCTAGAAACCATGCTGAGAAGAATTCTATCGAATTGGTATCATGGAAGTCATTTAAAGTTACATTGAATGCTTGTTATAAAGCAAAATGATTGCAAGAAAACGTAAATAAAACAAAAACTGAGGTTATCACTCTTTGAAGCTCTGTAATGATATGATTGGTGAGGAGACTGTAATACAAACTGGAGGAACTAAGAGGATGCAGTTGGAATGCTGCTGTGAGCTACGTTAGCTGATCTCAGTTGTGTCGACATGACAGCAGAAGGTTGGGTTGTATTAACGGAGATCAAAATTGTTTCAAGGCCACTGACCTTTCATAAGACATAAGACACCATATGGAAGCCGCACCACACCACCTCTCTCATCTTCCCTCCTGGAATGCTGCAACAGACAAGCTCAAGGCATGAGTCCTTGTCCTTGCTGCAACTGAGGCTATGCAGCTCCCCCACGGTCAGTCACACCAACAAATCAGTGAACTGGGCTTGCAGAATTTTACATTCCCAATGTCTAACAGGCTCTTGTGATTGCAAAAAAAGGTCCAATCACTTACTCGCTGTTTGACTACACGCCGCCTTTGTGCACTGACTGTGATGAATATGGACATTGCGTAGGTGGAGCAATGTTTAGTTGGCCATTTGATACCTATTGAATTGGTGTTGCACAACATTGTTGTCTGAAGGACTCGTTCCCATACTGTACTGTTTTATGTTGTAAGTTCTAAGTTTTGGTGCACAGACACTGGTACATGCCTGGAACAAACTGTTGGGGTGGAACTAGGTACAGATGCTGGAGTGGTGTTTAAGAGGCTGTTAGATAGCCAGCTGAATATGTGCAGGGAATGGAGGGACAAGGATCATTTACCAACAGAAGAAATTTAGTTTGACTCCACATCATGTTTGGTGCAGACATTGTGGGCTTAAGGGCCTGTTCCTGTGTCTGTGCTCTTCTATGTAATGGATTTATAGCTTGCACCTGGGATTAGTGGAAAAGGCTCACTTAATGTTGTATGTCAAACCTAATTTTGTCGTAATGATGTCCCAAAGAAGCTTCATTGATGGTCAAATGAATGATGGAGGTAGAGGGGAGGGTGATTAAATTATTTGTTAGATTTACTCATTGCTCGTCGTTATTAAGCCATGCTTGAAAGTCGTACCAGTCTTTCTCCGTGCAGGTTTAGGTGCCTTAATTTTCTTAGAAGTTGATGAACATCTTGCAGCCATTATGAGTAACACTATTCTGACTAGATCAGAGAGAAGGTCATTGATAAAGCAGCTGAAGGTTGTTTTGTCTTGGATACTGCTCAGAGTATCTCCAGCACAGGTGTCCTCTTCATGAAGCAAGAAACAGTGATTAGGCTGAGTGCACTGCCCCCAGGAATGCCTGGGGCTGTGTCCTGGGTCTGAAATAATTGACTTCCAACAGTCACAACCATCTTCCTATGTGCTAAGAATGTTTCTGGTCAGCCTTTAGGGAAGAAAATATACTTTCCTTCCAATTTTTTCTTTCATGCTTCATGAAGGAAAATTTCCAGAAAATACATTATTTTGGTCTCTGATATTCTTCCAAATAATCCTTTGTTCTTTATTTTAAAAATGACATAAATTATTACAATTTTTTTTCTTTAATTATTTTAATTTTTAAAAATCTTATTTGCTTGATAATTTACTGGGAGTTGAATGCACTGCTTGGAATGACTTATTTTTAAATATGGAACAAAGCACTCAATGTTTAAACGTTTCACTAATCTCTTTGAGGTAAAATTTTGTGTCTTAGATGATATGCCATTTAAACTTGATTTGCCAAAGCAGAGTTGCATTTCAGTTTTTAAAAAAATGTACTAAAAAGGGTATACAAGAGGGTTGTACAGTTGTATAGTGGTTAGCATAATGCGTTTAAGCCCCAGAAACTTGGGTTCAATTCCACCACTGCTTGTAAGCAGTTTGTGCATTCTCGTGAGTACATGAGTTTCCTCCAGGTGCCCTGGTTTCCTCCGGGTACTCTGGTTTCCTCCCTCATTCCAAAACCACATGAGTTAGGGTAACTGAGTTGTTGGCAGTTTGTGTTGGCACCTGAAGCATAGCAACATTTGCACATCCAGCATATCCTTGGACTTCACTGTATTTTTGATGTACTGTATGTGATACAAATAAAGCTAATTTTAACTTGCAAGTAGTTTTTTTCATGAGCCTAATCTTAATATGATTTAATTTCTATCATTTTAATTAAGTTAATGTCCTGGAGTGGCCAAATCAGAGTCCAGACCTCAATTCAATTGAGAATTTGGGGCTGGGCTTGAAAAGAGCTGTTCATTCACAATCCCCATACAGTCTGACAGAGCTTGAGCAGTTTTGTAATGAAGAATGGTGAAAAATTCAGTGTTCAGATGTGCAAAGCCAATAGAGGCCTATCCACACAGACTCAGGGCTGTAGTTACTGCCAAAGATGCATCTACTAAATATTGACTTGAAGGGGGTGAGTTTTCACTTACTTTCTGTTGATCACTGTCAAAAAAGCCAAATTAAATCCACTGTGAATCAATTTTGTAAAACAATAAAACTTGAAAACTTACAAGGGTGGGGTGAATACTTTTTATTGGCACTGTATATGTGCCTAAGACTTTTGCACATGTTTTTCCAAAGGTTTACTTAAACCACACCAGCCCCTAAAATAAGAGGCAGGTTCCGTTCCTGAAGTTGTAATGCTGATACACGGGTAAGATATCTGCATTGGTATCTCTGATGTGTTGGTATTACCTGAAGGCCATCTTGTTGATCCCCAAGTGGAACTAAATGGTATCATAAAATATTAATGTTTGATAAAACATGCTACTCTACAATACCTATTCAAAAGCTTTATAAAATAACATTTCAAATTAAACATTGCTTTTGTAGATCTGTTGATATATTTTGAAATTGTAACCATGTGCTATTACTAAAAAATTTAAAGGCTAATGCCAAAAAGGCAATCTACTATCTGTGTAATGATCACTGAATAAAGCAACTAATTAGACCCCTTGATGATAGTAATATTAATTTAACACTGATGTCTTATCCACTTCACTATCTCCCTAATAACAATTTCCATGGGTCATTAGAGGTTATATTTAATGATTTACTGTGTACTGTACTATAAAGTGATGAAATGGTATTTAATGTTTAGGGAAATTACATTTTTGGGAAGTATTATGATTGCGCTTTTAGAAACCGAACTGCTGATGCATCACTGAACTCTGGAGTAAGTGCAATTCCCCACTTTAAGTCAATTTTAGGTGATTATTGTTCACTGACATTTACTTGGCACACATATGCGTTGACATTGAACTGGAGAAACAAAACAATTGGACCCCATGGCATGGACGGGCAACAGTCCGTCTGGGCAACTACTGTCATTTTAGAAGAATTTGGAAGCTTTTGAGAAGGTGTAGAGGTGATCTATCAGGATTTTGCCTGGATTAGAGAGCATTTCTTATGTAGATAGGTTGAGCGAACTAGGGCTTTTCTCTTGGAGCAAAGGAGAATGAAAAGTGTCTGAATAGAGGTATATAAGATGATAAGAGGCATTGATAGTGGGAAGCCAATGCCCTTTTACTGAGGAAGAAATGGCTAATACGAGAAGGCATAATTTTAAGGTGATTGGAGAAAAGTATAGGGAGATGTAAAGGCAGGTGTGTAACACGGCAAGTGGTGGGTGTTTGGAAAGTGCTGCAGGGGTAGTGATAGAGGCAGATACATGAGAGACATTGAAGAGACTCATAGATAGGCACATGGATGAAAGAAAAAAATGGAAGCTATGTGGGAGTGAGTCGTTAGATTGATCTTGGAGTAGGTTAATAGGCTAATATGTCAGCACAAATTGTACTGTGCTGTATTGTTTAGTGTTTTATAAATTTGGAGAGATGTTTGATGTTCCCATAAGCTTAACGGAACAATTCCTTGGGCAAAGGAAAATGGTTATGGATGTTGAAGGTATATTATCTCAGATCCCAGGAGATGTTTTAAAACTTCTGTCAATCCTAGAACCAAAAAAAACCAACTAAAATGCTGTGGAAGAATCTACCACAAAGTAGCATATGAGGGGTGATTGATAAGTTTGTGGCCTAAGGTAGAAGGAGATGAGGTATTAACTTCAATCTTTCTGCATTATCATTCAAAGAGTTGAACTACACGTGCATGTAACAAGAGCATCTTGGACCTCCAGGTGGTCCACAGCAGGAGTGATTGATAAATTTGTGGCCGAAGGTAGAAGGAGATGAGTTATACAGCTCTCTTTGCATGCAAGTGCAGTTCAACTCTTTGAGTGAAAATGCAGAAAGTTTGAAGTTAATAACTCATCAATTTCTACCTTAGGCCACAAACTTACAATCACCTCATGCTGCAAACCACTTCTGGAGGTCCAAGACACCAACTTCTACAAAGAAGGAATTCGTATGCTCCACGACCACTGGACTAAGTGTGTAAATGTAGGAAAAATTAAAGTGCTAGGTTTTCTAAAATTGACTTCTTCTACCTTAGGCCACATATCAATTACCCCTTGTAGAATGACAATCAGGTTTAATATTAACTGATGTTTTGTGTGAAATGTATTGTTTTGCACAGCAGGATAGTATAGTACAGTTGACCTTCACTAATCCTACTATCTGTAATCTGGTTCCTTTGATAATCCGGCACCGATTTCAAATTTTCCATGCAACTGTCATTTCAAATTTCCTGGGCAACCATACCAATCTGCTGCACATTGTTTGGTTGCGCTGGATCTGTTTACGTATTGGCACACTCTTATAAGCACAGACAGGCGATTCCTGCTTGTTTTCCTGCATTTATTAATATCATTTGCGTGAGGCACAGACACCTGGCACCTGCCCGTCTCACCCGCCAGTGGCGGGGGAGCTGGCGTGCACTGGGTCAGTCTGCCTTCTTGCCCACCTGCCAGCAGGCGTGCACTGCCCTCCGGCGTCACCTGGCCGGTGCTCTGTTCACTTCTGCCAATGACTTCAGATCAGGCGTGGCGCATTACTAATTTAAGCACATTACTAAGTGGAGGAAAAGAAACTAATGAGGATTCCCTCAGTAACTGCGAGTGAAGCGGGACGAGCCCAGTGCCAAATCCCCGGCCTCCTGGTGGTCGCATGAAATGTGGAGTATAGACGACCTCCTTTCTCCTACTTCTGCTTCTGCTTCTGCTCACCCAGATGTGCTGCCACCAACATCAACAGTTTTTGAAGAAACTGTTGTGCCAGTTTCAGCACCAGTTCCTGATGCTTCACTCATTTTTCAAGATGAAGATTTTGATGATCCTGACAACCCCACACTGGCAAACATGTAACTTTGCCTGAAGGTATATTAAACATCTCACTTTAGAAGCAGAAGTGCTCAACTGTTCAGTATAAATTAATTGCTGTCCATTTACCTGTACCCTTTATTTTATCTGTGCCTGTACAGTATATTACTTTATTAAAATTTCACTTGCTACTCATTTAATATTTCTGTTTCATTATTATCTAACTTGTACTGATTTACATGATATATTAAAGGTATGATGAGATGGTTAGCTGTTGCTTAATGTGATCATTCTGTAATTCGGCATTTTCACTAATCCAGCACTCTGCAGGTCCCAGTGGTACCGGATTAGTGAAGGTCGACCTGTACATAAAATATACTGAAGATCAGGAGGGAAGAAGAGTTCTCAGGAGGACAGCACAATCGTTAGTGACTGTAGAGGCCAATTCTGGATCTGCAGACTCAGGAGCAGTAATGACACGGGAACAGCTAGGATGTCGGTGCTTCAGTTGTAGGATCCTTCTTGCATCTCCTCTTCTCTGCAGCAGATGCTCTTCTGGATTCCTCAATCTTCTTGGCTGCTCCGTTTATCAGCGATATATATAGAAAAGAGAACAAAAATATTGAGCTAGTTTTCATGGGTTATCTGATGGTAGAAGTGTAGAAATCATTCCTAAAACATTGAGCATGTGTCTTCAGACTCCTGTACCTCCTCTCTAATGCAGACTGTATAGACGTATTTAAACTAAACATAGTCTTTCTTGATATTTGCATGGGAACGGTATTGTCTACACATGGGCAATATGGTGAGATAAGAGCAAGTGTAACGGATGTTAGAACTTTGAAATTAAATCAGAAATTGCTGGAAGAAATCTCTGGAAGAGAAACTGTTGTTCTTGTTTGCTGTTCATGCCATTTTAAACATTTATTTCTCCAAGCAGTTAATCTGATCAATCCTTCATACTCTGTCATACCTCCCCTCTCTCTATTACCTCAGTCACTGCACAGTAAACATTTTCAGCCACTTTAATACATGCTGGTATTCCGGTATTTATACACATTTTATTCCATGTCTGTATTTTAGCCATTGATGTATATATAGCTAGGGTGCCTAAGACTTTTGACAATACTGTATTTGTCAATGTGGAGCAGAAAGTGAGTTTGTAAATCTGGCAGGAGCAAAGGCTGTTGGGAATCGTGAAAGTGGAGTGTAGGACAGGTGGCGGAGGAAGAGTGCCAGGGGCTGTGGGGTGATGCAGTGCAGACACACCCAGCCCTGTACACCAAGCAAGGACATTTGATTTATTGATCATTACAGAATTTCTCTTTAGTTCTTCCTACTCCCTCCCCTCTCCTTTCCCCTTTTCCCAAGCGTAATTCCCCTCTCCCTCTCCCCTTCTCACTCTCAGTCCACAATAGAGACCCATATCAGAATCAGGTTTATCGTCACTCACATATGTCATGAATTTTGTTTTTTTTGTGGCAGTAGTATGGTACAATATGTAAAATTACTACAGTACTGTGTAGTTAAAAATATATATAAAATGTACATATACATGTAAATGTATATGATGAATAAAGTTGATCCTTGATCCTAGATTTGTAAAAAGGGAGGGCAGAGAGTAGGAGAGAACAAAATGGGCGAGCATTAAACGGGAGAAATTATGAAAACAAATGCAAAAGTAGTGCAGGTGAAATGTATTGTTTGGACTAGTAAGGAAATAGTAGAGCACTCGGTAGAATGTATACTGAAGTGCAAATTAAGGCTCTGAAATCAGCAGAGCACAATGTGTTGAAAGCTGAACATTTGGAATAGAGAAGCTGGAATGAACTGATTAACTGAAGTATGCTGAGTTATGGTTCAGGCTGTTGTTCCTTGAGCTTGCGCTGACCTAATTGGGACAGTGTGGGAAGGTGAAGGTCGAGGTCTGAGTGGAAATAAGACTGAGAATTAAATAGACAGGCAGTTGGTTGGGGGGGTGGGGGGGGATGTTGGTGTCAACACTTGTGGACTGAGTAACAAACTTCTGCAGAGCAGGCCACACAATCAGCACTTGGTGCCCCAATGTGGAGAAAACTACATACTGAAAACTGACTGCAGTAAAGTGAAATTAAAATTACATTTAAATATCTCTTCACATGTGAAGTGTGTTTGGATGACAGGGAAGGAGAAGGTGAATGGCCAGGTGTTTTATTTTCTACACTTGCACAAGAGGAAATGGGGGTAATGGTTATCATTGAGCCATACAACATCAAAACTGGCCCTTCAGCCCAACTCATTGATACTAACCAAGATGCCCATGTAAAATATCCCCATTTGGCTCATGTTCATCCATATCAAACAATGCAGTGAACACAATAGCGGGCTGAAGCACTAGTTCTGTTTCCTTCTATAGAGGTATGTCCAATTTTGAGTATTTCTGGTTATATTTGAACGTTCACCTTGTTGGTGTAGATAGAAAGGTGAACCAGTGTTGCTGGAGGGGATGGTCCCTTTGCAAGGCAAAAGGAGGAGAAAAGGAGAAGATGCTTCATTCTGCTGGCACCGGGAATAGTGGGGAGTGACTGGAAAAGGTAGGTGGCAGAGAAGTAAGGATGAGGGAAGTTCTATCTTCTTCCTGCAAGAAGGTTGCTGGGGAAAAATGGGCGCTGTTTGGAGGCCCTTTCAATGGAAAGGTAATCTATGGTTGAGAAACATGAAGGGCAGGTTGAAGGCATTGGTTCTATTTTAGAATGGAAGGACATGGCTTTATGACAGATTTGATGAGAAATTTCCTTAGCCAGTGAGTGGTGAATCTATGGAATCATTGCTGCAGATGGCTCTGGAGGCCAAGTCATTAGTATATTTAAAGTGGAGGTTGATAGGTTCTTGGTTAGTCAGGGTGTCATAGGCTATGGGGAGAAGGTGGGAGACTGTGGTTGAGAGGGATAATAGATCAGCCATGCTCAAATGGCAGAGCAGACTTGAAGGGTCAAAGGGCAGCATGTCTTGCAGTCTTACCTCACCCAAAGTAGGATGGTTGTGGATGACAGCCAGAACATTGTCTTAAGAGAACTGATGTGGGGAATGGAACCATAATTGAATCAAGTTCTGCAAGGAAACATGGTAGAAGGGGTCACAGTAAATATTCATGGCACTCTTGTGGGGATACTGATTTGTTAGCCAGTCTTGTGAAATGGAGGTGGAGTGGAAATTGCCAGCTAAAGTGAAAAAATAGGAACATGAAAGAGAACTAATGAGGTCCCACACTTACTGAAAAAGGAGACTAGATGTGGGACCAAAGTTGAGTATTTATTATTGATCTGTTTCTTTTTCATGATGTCAATGGCTGAAAGCAGTGGCAATTATTACCCATTCCTTATTGCCTTTGAGAGGGTGAAGATGGTATATTTTCAAGTCAGGCATATTGTATGTGAACTGATTGATTTGGTTTTGTTATTTGGACTTCTTGGCTTACTCTTTCTAAATCTATTGGTGCTTGCTTAATGAATATATTTAATTTCAATATTGCTTTTGCATGAGACAATCCATGGTGGCAGAGTAGCACAGCGATTAGTATAATGCTATTACAACACCAGCGACCCTGGTTCAATTCCTGATGCTGTCTGTAAGGAGTCTGTACCTTCTCCCCGTGACTGCGTGGGTTTTCTCCTATATTCTAAAGATGTAAGAATTAGGTGGTTAGTTGGTCATATAATTGTAATTGAGCCAGATGGGCCTGAGCTGTGTCTCTAAATAAATTTTTATAAAATCATGGCTGAACCATTGTTGTTATTAAAATACAATTCTAACCACATGTTCCCTCTTTTAGGCGAAGCTTCCAGAATTGAAGCCTCTTCCCTTGTCCACCGGTGAAATGGTAACGGAACACGAGGAGCTGGTTTGGACTCCTGGTGTCAATGATTGTGAGCTTCTGATGTACCTGAGGGCAGCCAGGTAAGATTCCACTGAAGGCCTTATCCTTCCCTATAATGTCTAAGAAACATAGAAAACCGAAAGCACAATAGCCCTTCAGCCCACAAAGTTGTGCTGAACATGTCCCTACCTTAGAAATTACTAGGCTTACCTATAGCCCTCTACTTTTGTAAGCTCCATGTACTTATCCAGAAGTCTCTTTAAAAGACCCTATCATATCCACCTCCACCACTGTTGCCAGCAGCCCATTCCACGCATTCACCACTCTCTGAGTAAAAAACTTATCTCTGACATCTCCTCTGTACCTACTCCCCAGCACCTTAAACCCGTGTCCTCTTGTGGCAACCATTTCAGCCCTGGGAAAAAGCCTCAATCAATGCCTCCCATCGTCTTATATACCTCTATCAGGTCACCTCTCATCCTCCGTCGCTCCAAGGAGAAAAGGCCGAGTTCACTCAACCTATTCTCATAAGGCATGTTCCCCAATCCAGGCAACATCCTTGTAAATCTCCTCTGCACCTTTTCTATGGCTTAAAGAATGCAAAAGTTTCAAATGTGTAAGAGGAGAAAATAGATAATGGGTTTCAATCACGGTTACATGGTGGGATGCTTTATTCAATAGTCAATCAATTGTTAATGGTTCCATTTAATATCAGAGAATGTATACAATATACAACCTGAAATTCTTATTCTCCACAATCAATCTATTGATTGGTTGAAGTATTGCTTTATTCGTGCTGTTTTTAAAAGGTTTTATATCCACCTTTGCAACTTCTGAAGTGTTTCCCACCCAAATCACATGGTGGTCTCATGAGTACAAAAGTGCACAGCCTCTTAGCTTCTATCCAGGCCTTTCTGTTTAAGTTTATCGCCATTCAACTATATACGTATATACCACCAAATGAAACAATGTTCTTCCGGACCAAGGTGCACAACACAATACATATAATATACATAACACATAAAGAAATATTACCAAAAATAAATGAACAAATACTAAAATATATTCCAGAAGATTGCCATTTAGCGTAAGGTGCATTTATGACATTGGTTAAAAATAAACAGTATAATGCTCTTGGAACTTTATACGTGATATGACCTGGGTGGTGGCAGGGAAATCAGTAGCCTCAAGGCCTGGGAGAAGAAGCTATTTCCCATCCTAACGGTCTTTGTTCTAATGCTATGGTACGTCCTGTCTGATGGTAGGGGGTCAAAGAAATTGGTGGGCAGCTGGGAGGGATCCTTGACATTACTAAGAACATATGCAACAGGCCTGATAAATATCTTGGATAGGTGGAAGAGAGACCCGAAGATTACTCTCAGCAATCCTCATAATCCTTGTTATGGTCTTGGAATCAGGTGCTTTGCAATTCTTGTACCAAACGGTGATGCAGCTGGTTAGGACACTCGGTGTAACTCCTGTAAAAATTAGTTAGAATGTGGGGTGGGGGGGGAGCCTTGCTCACCAAAATCTTCTCAGGAAATGGGGATACTGCTGTGTTTCATGTTCCGCCTCTACATGCAACTAAAGAGATGCATCATATAGCACTCTCCAATACTGGACTGGTTTTACCTTCCAAAAGAGTGCAGGCCAGCCCTGTTTTAAAGGAGTATGGTATTCATTCTTGGTCATCAGTTGACCATTCCATCTTTTAGGCATGTAGGAAGAAGAATTTGTGATCTTTGTTATAAAGAACAATGGCATTCCAAAGAACCTGTTGGTAGAAATAGAGGAAAGGAGCACAAGTGGAAATAGTGACATTATGTGGTTAGCATTACTTTCGAGAGGCCCATTGTATAACAGTTGTAAATTCAATACTCATCTTGAAACTGAACAGTACAAAGGAGGAGGGTCTTACTGGATTGACTTATTTGTTTGATAAATGCTGGAGGAAGAACAATTTTTTCTAGACACCAGGGTGAGGCAAAGCTGGAGGAGAATCTTGAGCTTTTGAGCTTGGTCCATAACAATTGACTTGATAATTTAGATGTGTTGCATTCTGTGGTAAAGAGCTTAGCTGACATTTTCTACCTGAATTTTACACATGGATGCAGTGATATTTGGGTTAGGTAGCAGTGTAAAATAATACTTGTGCTTGTAGGACGTTAATGCAACTGGATTAAATGCGGGACCAATGTGGTACATTGGAAGGAGAGTAGAGCAGTCTTAAAAAGTGTAGTCTGGACCAAAGGAATTATAGCTGTAAGGAAAGATGAGATCAGGTGGGGTGTTCTTTGGGATAAAAGCAGACTGAGCAGAGATTTAATTGAACTGTATAAAATTATGAGGGGTGGAAACAGTAAAAAAGGAGGACCTGTTTCCATTACCAAAACCAGTATTTTAAAGATGGGGGGGGGGGGGGGGGGGGGGAAGAAGAAACAATCCTCTTTCACCCAGAGTCTGGAATTCATTACCTGACATATTGGTGACAGCAGGGATCTTTTTCACATTTAAAAAGCACTTTGATGAGAATTGCAAGTCTAAAGATCTGATGGTTGTAGATCAATTAAGATGATAGGTATGTTTTTGTTCCACTGGCACAGACACATTGGGCTAATTGTGCCTGGACCAGTTATAATCTCCCATGACTTTTCTCATTCTACTTTGGAAAGGAGGGAAAGTTACCTAATTGGACTATATTGTAATGTCCTCTCAAATGCAGAGTCAGGCCCCAGCATGGATTTTCAATACCTTGGGGGAGGTGTTGAGGAAAACAAAGTAATTATGGAAGACTAGGATTAAGAACAGCATTGGAATGGGTTATCTTGCTGCTGCCTTGTCTAGGGGGTATTCTTAAACATGAGTGCCATATAATCAAGAGAGGAGAGAGATGCACATTATCTTGTGGTGAATATGTGTTTTAAAATAGAGACATAAAATCTCATGCACTGGCATTGTATTCTTTTCAAAGTACCAATTTAGAATGAATTGAATGATTAGAATTAATTTTATCACAAATTGAAGGAAATTGTTGAATCTTTCAGAGGTAATATTGTTGACATCCTTGGGTCTTATTCCTATGCTTTATCCATGATTTCAGGACAGTGAAGACATAAGAAATAAATTTGTTTGTGTTAATTTAAGGTATAATAGGGACTGTGTGGAATATTGTTTTGGAATTGATCTTAGGCTTGAACAAGAGGTCATGGCTTGAAAACATATTTATTTACTTATGCCCATTACTCCTACTGGGACATTAAGCTGCCAACTGTAGCTCACCTGAGTCCTCTGTCCTGGGCTGATAGAAGGTTGATCGGCCCTGTGACTTCCAATCACCACACAACTTCATATATCTCCTAGGCGAAGATCCTTCCCCTCCCAGGGATGAGGTCTTTGGAACTTCTGATGACATTTCTGTAGCTCTGGTTTTTTATGGGAGGGGTTGCTACCTTCATGCCTGTTCCTCCTCCATTTGCAGGTGGGCTTGGGACTGACCATGGCAGAGTTCTAATTTGAAAATGTAAAGGAAAGAAAACATTGCTCAATGATTGATTAGTTAAATTTCCAGTTTGAGTAAAGGAACAGTAGACGTTTGTTTTCCAAGTTTGTCACAGGATTTTGTAAGAAGATAATCTGTCAGATATTTTAAAACAACATTACTGCACACAAATTGCTCAATTGTTTGACTAATTGTAAATCTACAACTTTGTCTGAGCTAGGTACGGTAGAATTAATCTCCTTTTAAGTAGGAACCTATATTGCAGAAGGCCATTTGGATAATTTCTGTAATGTAGATGTTTGCTATTTTGATCAATTATTTGATGCATAAATGTAAATATCACATTGTGAGTAATGCAGCATTTGTTCTTATGCAGGAGTATGGCTGCCTTCGCAGGCATGTGTGATGGTGGATCAACAGAAGATGGCTGCCTTGCAGCATCTCGTGATGACACTACAGTAAATGCATTGAATACTGTAAGTTTCCTTCATCTTGCATATTTCACTGAGGTTTAGGAGGTGATGAATACATACAATTCAGTGTTGCAGCTTTAGTTTTAAATAAATACATAAATTGTGTCATGAGGTTATTATAACGGTGAAGCTGAACATGACATTTTTAATAATAATTTCAACAAATAAAATACATTCAATCAAGTTCTAATAATTAAATCAGATTTACTAAAACTGCAATGAATGCATATGGCTTTTACAATTAATCACATATATTTTATTGAATATTAAACATAAAATGACTTATGAAAGAATAATGTGAATTACTGGATATTTTTGACTCATAAGTATTTCTGCTCATGCCTTTTTGGCATTGTGATATCTTAAAATTATTAGAATTGTGAAATTTGTGAACTAAAGATTTACGAACTGTTTTCACAATTGGACAGTTCAGTGGATGTGGCAACCATCTACTTAAGGACTGGATTTGAATAATTCTAATTTTTAGCACTGAATAAATGCTGGCTCCAGAATTTAGGGACATGGAAAACATAAACCATTTAATAACCGGAACTCTGCATTCCCATTATACCACAGCATATATTAAAACCAGAACCTTCCAAATATTTAAATACTCTTTATTTATCTACATTGCCAGGTACTGATAGCAAGCTACTACTATATTTCTGTGTCGGTGTTGTATACACATGCAAATTCGTCCAAAGTTATGGAAGTATAACAAAAACTTCATCAATTTTACTGCAGTACATTGTATAAATCAAAGCTGGCAGCTCACTACGGCAATGTTTTATTTATGTAGTGGCAGACTGCGGCAGAAAGCAATGGAATTTACTGTTAATTGTGAAAGATAGCTAAGAGGGACAGAAAATGAGAAATGTCATTCAGCTGTATTCTAAAATATAATAAACATATTCTTCCAATCATTATTTATATGACAAAAATACAAACGACTGTAATTGCATATGAAATATTGGATCAATTCATTTATATTTAGCTGAAATTCTTACTGTATAGGCTGTGCTGGCAAGGGGAGAAAAAGGATAATGGATACCTCAAGATTACAGCTGATTAAATTTGAAATCGTGGTCCCAACAGGAACTTGCAAATTCTATTAGGTTAAAGCAGTTTTATTCCTAGGGCTAAAAAAATACCAGCTGCTCTTTATTTATTAAGTTCTTTATGGGGCTTTGAATAAAAATCATGACTTTCTTACATTTTTAAGGTACAGCAATGCACCTTTATTCATGAATAATTAATTACTTCCCTTTTTTCTACGAAAGATGTGCAGACCTTGTTGAATGAAAGCCAACGCAAATAGCTAATTTGAAGACTATTGGTTTTTCATTGTGCTAAGCGAACTGAATGATACTGTTAACTCAAAGTATGCACAAAATGTACAGTATTATAAAGCATTAATGGTTGGTATGTGCCACACACAAATTGCCTTCTGAAGAAAACCCTTAACCTTAGTTTCAATCTCAGACACACAGTGCCATGTAAGTTTCATTGGGAAGGAAGGGGAGAAAATTGGGATTACTGCACTCTAAGAAAAGACAAGAGTTGACAGAGAATTTGCTTTCAATTATGGGTAAAAGTAAAACTGAAATGATCATAGTGACGTGTGTTCTATTATTCTGAAAATCCGGTTCTTGTTGTATGTCCTACCCCAAGAAAAGGCCACATCGGGAATGGCTTCGATAGTAATTAGAAATATGTAAATACTAATTAGCTCAATATTGACTTGGTTGGTGGTCACACTGTGTTTCTATTGACCCCTTGTACTCATCATCATTATGTGCAGTGTCGTATGACGTGGGTGATCATGGTCTTGATCATGATTGTTCTTGGCAAATTTTTCTGCAGAAGTAGTTTGCCATTGCCTTCTGGCTTTACAAGGCAGGCGAGCCCAGCCATCAGCAATACAATTCAGAGATTGTCAGTGGTTGCATAGCCAGGACTTATGATATGCACCAGCTGCTCATACGACCTGCTCCCATAGTTTAACATGGCCCTGATTGGAAGTGGGTGGGAGTTCTAAGCAGGTGCTTACCCAGGCAAGCAGAAGGAAGGAGTGCCTTACACCTCCTTTGGTAGAGACATATCTCCACCCCTCCACCTTGCCCTTTTTATATCCATATAAAAGTAATTTGTATGAATTTGGTAAAATATTCATTTAGTATTAAAATCTGTTCAATGTAGAGGGACAAACATTGTTCATATTTTATATCCATGTTGATGCTCATTCATAACAAATAGAAATGGAAGAAGGTCATTCAACTCCTCATGCTCATTCTGCAATTATGACAGATCATTTACTCAGTGCCACCGCCCGCATTAGAACCATCTCCTTTGATTCCATTAATGTATTAAAAAGCCTGCTGTCTAAAGTCAATGAACTTCCACCAGCTTCTGAATGGTCCTTTTTGCTAGAAGACAGAACCAGAACGGATAACTTCACTCACCCCAGCACTGAACTGCTCCCACAACCTATGGACTCACTTCCAAGGATTTCATCTCAAGTTCTCGAAATTATTGCTTATTTATTTATTATTATTATTTTATGTTTTTTCTCTTTTTGTACATATGTGTGCAGGTTTTCATTGATTCTATTGTGTTTCCTTGTATTTACTGTGAATGCCCTCCAGAAAATGAATCTCAGGTTTGTATTGTGACCTGTATGTAGTTTGATAATAAATTTACTTTCAACTATGACACTATTATTTTTTGGCAAAGTGCATAGTGCACAGAAGTAGACCCTTTGGTCCATCTACTCCTTGCTGAACTATTAATTTGAATAGTCCCATCAAGTTGTGCCCAGACCATGGCCCTCCATACCCCTCCCGTCTCTGTACCTATCCAAATTTCTCTTAAATGTTGAAATGGAACCCTCATCTGGTAGCTCCATGCTCTCACCACCCTCTGATTGAAGAAGTTTCCACTCAAGTTTCCTTAAGTGTATAAGCCTTTATAAACTTGACTTCGTGAATTAACTTGTGCATTTTGCATCATTGTCCCAACTATATTATGTATGCTGCACCATGCTTTGAAAGATATAAAATGCAAATAATTGCACTCCTTTCCAGTGTAACATTTAAATTTATACTTACGATCTTTTGGGAGGGGAAACCATGAAAGTAAAATACGTGTGTGCAACATAAACACAGCAGTTAGCAGTATTTACAAACCATATTGTGAAAATGCGTCAATTCTGCATAAGTTTATGGTGATTAGGGGAAAGTATAGGGGGATGACAGAGACAGGGTAAGAGCGATGAGTGCTTTAAATGCTCTTCCAGGGATGGTGGTAAGGACAAGTACATTAGGGACATTTAAGAAACTCTTAGCCAGGCAAATTGATGATCGAAAAATGGAGGCCCATTCCAACTACAGAGAACCTCAAGCAGACAAATACAGTCTCAATTAAAATGGAGGGTTCTGTGGGAGGGAAGGGTTAGATTGTTCTTAGAGTAGGTTAAAGTTCAGAGTAAAATTTATTATCAGAGTACATACATGTCACCGCATACAACCCTGAGATTCTTTTTCTGTGGGTATCCTTAGCAAATTTATGGAACAGTAACTAAACAGGATCAATGGACAACAAACTGCAAGTTCAGACATAAGTAAAAAGCAATAAATAATGAGCATAAAATAACAAGATAAAAGACTCCTCTATTGTTCAAGAGCTTGATGGTTCAGGGGTAGGAACTGTTCTCGAGCCTGGTGGTGTGAGTCCTGAGGCACCTATACCCTCTACCTGATGGCAGCAGCCAGGGAAGAGTATGGCCTGGGTGGTGAAGATCTTTGATGATGGATTCTGATTTTCTGTGGCAGCGTTTCATGTAGGTTGGGAGGCTCAATGATTGGGAGGGTTTTACTCATAATGGACTTGGCCGAATCCACTACCTTTTGTAGGAAGGTCAGCACAACATCTCGTGCTAAAGAGCCTCTACTGTGCTGTTATGTTCTTTAATTTTAAAGGTAATTCATTTTAAAACATTATAAACGAGTTTCTGCTTTTTGTTGGGCAAATAAACATCAAGCCAATGAGAACAGCATAATTGTTTGTTTGCAGGAATGGAGTCAGAGAAGGAATTTAAAATAACTTACGGTAGTATGAACCAGAATTTTAGGTTTATTATCACCATCCTTTATGAAGTGAAGTTTAATGTTTTGCACATCAGTACAGTTGAAAAGCATAAACATTTGTTATAAATTACAAAATAAATAAATAGTGCAAAACTAAAGAAGTGTTCATAGACTGTTTAGAACTCTGATGGCAGAGAGGAAGAAACAGTTCTGAATCATTGAGTGTGGTTCTTCAGGATTCTGTACCTCCTCCCTGATAGTATTTTAATTGTTAATAAAATTAAGCTGCACAGGCTGTCAATGTTTTCTGTACATTAATGATGCTGTACTTATTGTCAGAGTATCCTGTAATTCAATTCAAATTTAGTTTTCATCATCACTAATTGTGTCTCCGGGCAACACTCTCCAGTTTTGGGCAGTGAACAGTCTCACCACTGGGAAGGCTCGGAACAGTTGTCGAGCATCATTTGCATTCCCATAATGAAAACGTGCACTTGCTCTCATAAAAAAAATGAAAAATAGGCAGATTCTCTCATCATTTGGGAGAAAAGATGTACTTTTGCAAATCCCATGCACCTTTCCACAATCAGAACGACAACTATGAACAGTTTTCAATTTACTGCATGTTTCCTCTACATGGCAGCAGAGATTCGGCATTAACATGATTCACTGTCCCTCTCCTTATGGCAGAATTTGTACCAGACATCCAGGGTACTGTCAGAACTTTCATAAGACATAGGAGCAAATTAGGCCATTTGGGCCATTGAGTCTTCTCTGTCATTTGATCATGGCTGATTTTCTGAATGGAGAGAAAATTTAAAAACCTGAGGTGCAAAGGGACTTTGAGAGTCCTCATGCAGGATTCCCTAAAGGTTAATTTGCAAGTTAAGTTGGTGGTGAGGTAGACAAATGTGATGTTAGCATTCCTTTTGAAAGGACTAGAATGTAAAAGTAAGGATGTAATGTTGAGGCTTTATAAAGCACTGGTGAAGCCTCACGTGGAATATTGTGAGCAGTTTTGGTCCCTTTATCTAAGAAAGGATGTGTTGACATTGGAGACAGTTTCAACTGAGGTTAAGGAAAATGATTCGAGGATTGAAAGGTTTGTCATATGAGGAGTGTTTGATGACTCTGGGACTGTTGCTCACTGGAATTCAGAAGACTGAGGAGTAATCTCATTGAAACTTATCGAATGTCGAAAGGCAGTGATATAGTGGATGTGGAGAGGATGTTTCCTATACTGGGGGAGTCTAAGACCTGAGAACACAGCCTCAAAAAAAAGGGATGTCCTTTTAGAATGGAGATAAGGAGGAATTTCTTTGGCCAGAGAGTGGTGAATCCATGGAATTTGTTGCCACAGGTGGCTGTGGATGCCAAGTCATTGGGTATATTTAAGGCAGAGTTTGATAAGTGTTTGATTAGTCAGGTCATGAAGTGACACGGGGAGGAGATAGAGGCTGAGAGGGAAAATAGATCAGCCATGATAACATGGTGGAGCAGACTTGATGGGCCAAGTGGCCTAATTCTGCTCCTATATCTTATGGTTTTAATTATTTTTCCTTATCAACCCTTTTCTCCTGCCTTCGCTCATAACAATGCACTTACTAATCTAGAATCACTTACCTATCAACCTCCACTTTAAATATACCCTCCACAGTCATCTATGGCAATGGCCTCAGAAACTTCTAGAACAGAGATGAGGAGGAATTTCTTTAGCCAGAGGATGTTGAATTGTGGAATTCATTGCCATAGTAATTTTAGAGATGTGAGTAATGTCAGCACTTATTGGTCATTCCTAAATGCCCTTGACAGAGGGTTAGTGATTCTCCCCCTTGTTGATTGTGATATATACTCAGTGGCTACTTTATTAGATACACCTGTATTTCTGATTGTTAATGAAAATATCTATCAGCCAGTCATGTGGCAGCAACTCAATGCATAAAAGTATGCAGATATGGTCAAGAGATTTGAGTGTTGTTCAGGCCAGGCTTCAGAATCAGGGAAGAGATGTGGTCTAAATGACTGACTGTGGAATGATTGTTGGTGCCAGATGGGGTGGTTTGAGTATCTCAGAAAATGCTGATTTCCTGGGATTTTCATGCACAACAGTGTCTAGAGTTTACACAGAATGGTGTGAAAAACAGAAAAAACATCCAGTGAGCTGCAGTTCTGAGGTTGAAAGCCCTCACCCCACCAAGGGGCCAAATTCACCCAATTATCGCCAGCAGTTCGGTTCCTCTTTCAGCCTTCCCCATCTCCCCTACTGCGAGGTCCAACAGGGTTCAGTAGAGAATGGCCAGACTGGTTCAAGCTGGCAGGAAGGTGACAGTATCTCAAATAACTACATGTTACAACAGTGGTGTGCAGAAGAGCCTCTCTGAACAAACAACATGTCGAACCTTGAAGAGGACAGGCTACAGCAGCAAAAGACCAGAAATATACAGAAGTACACTCAGCAGCAACTTTACTAGATACCTCCTGTACCTAATAAAGTGGCTGCTGAGTATATATATATATATATATATGACCCCATCATGTTGTTGAGTAAAGAGTTCCTAACTTCATTGTGTTTGACCATAAGCAAGTAACCAATTACCAATACAAACTTTGTTATTTGTAATATATGATGATAGTTCTATGTTGCAGTTAGAGGATTTCTGATCCATCATTACATCATTGGAATGATTTGATGAGAAACAATTTTTAATGCAACATCTTTCAAATGCTCTTTCTCTTTGCGATTAATATTCTCACAAACCTGTTGATAAAGCAAGATGTATCTCAGGTGGTTTTAGAATTGCGATCTATTATTCTGCCACCCAGTTTAACGCCATCCCCCAGATCAATGATTCATTATTGTACTGATTTGTTAAAGAACCTGTGGCCTGCAGCTTCCAACACTCACAGATGGTGGCTCCCTGTACTATAGCATATAAGTCCACCCCAACTGCACGCCACTGCGTGGGGATTCTGCAGCAAGGAAATAGTGATTTCAAAGCTGCTCAGCTTGAGGAAATGGTTGTGGGCTGCAGTGGGATAGACTCGTAGCCACTATTAAGCTTGTTACCATAGAGAAGTCTAGGCTGACGAGAGCTGCACAGCCAAACAGAGATTCTAATACATCCAGCCGGGAATGATGAGAGAGACCATAACATCTAGGCACTTTTCCAGCAATGGCTGGCACTCTCGGGTAGACTGAGACCACTGATTGCCTCAAATTTCTCACCAAGTTAATTCAACTGAAGATTTTTGTTCTAGTATTTAACAATAAAACTATAGCAGAGTAGAATTGATTGGGAATACATCAACTATCAAATAAAATTCTCTTCTGGGCCAGAGTAAAAATTGCTAAGACATAGGAGCAGAATTAGGTCATTTGGCCTACTGAGTCAGCTCCGGCACTTAATTGTGTGTAATTTATTATCCCTCTCAATCCCATCCTCCTGCCTTCTCCCTGTAACTTTTGATGCCCTTACTAATCAAGAACCCATCAACCTTCACTTTAAATTCTCCAGTATCATCTCTATTCTAACAGAACTTTGATAACTTAATCAGGAAAATCTCCAAAGCAAGACAGAGGTCCCCATGTTGCCTTCCTTTGTTAATCTTTTGATAAGATGTTCTACATTCTGTGGTAGTTTATAAAATGGGAAGTTACCTATAGTGCACCCTTTACCCATTTGGCTGTCTGCATGTTGACCCTAAGTCAATCATTTGTATTGATCATAAAGGTTTTTAGACACTATCACTCTAGTAAAGTTAACATCTGCAATATGAGGAACCAATCCTCTAAATTAGGGGTTCACAACCATTTTTTATGCCATGGGCCCCTATCGTTAACTGAAGGAACCATAGTCCCGAGGCTGGGAACCCCTGTTGCATTGGTATATTAAATGAATAAAATATTGTGAACCTTTCATTAGCATTGGGATATGGATAATAAGCTTTGGCATCTTAACTTGAGTCTTCTTACTGATGAAGAGTCAGGAGTTCAGCCACTCATTGGCATACTCTCCTCTTTGCTTTATCTGTGGTGTAGACTGGAATGTTTTAGCACACTGCTCTCTATTGGTAGACCTGAAGAAATGGTAACTCTGTTGAAAGTTGGTGACACTGGCTGAGCATTCTCTTGTTGGTAATCAGTTGGCATTTGGTTGGCAAAAACATTACACTATTTGTGTGCCTAAGAAATCAATAAAGTCAGGTACTGCCCTGGCATGAACTACTTCATTAACAGAGATAATTGGATTTAAATACTCTGAAATTGAAGCCGAAGTCTTAACCCTAAACTGAATGAAATTTTATTGACAAAACAGCTGAAACTGGTTGCAGAAGATGTGACGCTGAGGAACTCCAGCTTTGGATTTCTTGGGCCTGTGATGTTGAACTTAGCAAAACCAATAATCATCCGCCTTAGCCTTGGACATGTCTCCAGCCACAGCTAGCTTTGCTGCTGAACCTCTGTTAACCTCCCTTTTGCTATACTACGTCAAAGAATGCCATACAGTGAAATGTGTTTTCATCAACAACCATCTCAGTAAAAGGGTATGCCGGGAACAGCCTGCAAGAGTTGCTATACTTCTAGCACCAGCATAGTATGCACACAACTTACTAAACCTAACCCATTAATCTTTTGGAATATGGAGGAGACTCACTGGGTCGCGGGGAGAATGTACAATCTCCTTCAATTCTGATCACTGGCACTGTAAGATGTTGCACTAGCTGCTACACTACTGTGCTGTACAGTCGTGGGTTGAAGCCAAGAAGACATGCAGGACTTTGACCCAAAATGTTGACAGTTCCTCTCTCCACCCAACCATTACTGCACAACCTGCTGAGTTCATCCAAAGGATTGTTCCTTCAGTAATCCATCCTCCTTCCAATCAAAAGCCAAGGTTCTGTTGCCTCCCTGTTTAGATGCAGTACATTTACACTGATGTTGTGTTGCAATTATAAGGGCAGCCAAAGGTTTGGATAAGACAGCATTTTCTTGTCTTCATTTAAACAGTATTTTCCTTTCCATTCTTCTAATCAAATGACCTCACTTTGCCCCATATTATACTCCATCTGGCAGATTTCTGCACACTTGCTTAATCTTTCTATTTCCCATAAGGGCACTCTTTGTATCCAGCTCATAATATGCTTTTCAATCCATTTTTGTGTTGTCAGTAAATCCGGCTGCAGTACACTCAGTCCTTTCATCTAAGTCATTAATGTAGATTGTCAATATTTGAGACCTTAGCCAGGATCCAATGATATGCCACTAGTTACAACTTGCTAACCAGAATATTCCCATTTATCCTAGCTCTGTTTATTAACCGATCATCTTTCAAGGCATATGATCCATTTCTTCATGAGCTCTTGTGGCTATGACAGTTTACATTGAAATTCCAAATACTTTACATATATAGATTTCTCTTTATCCATCTTCTCAGTTACAATCTTAAAGAGCTTAAGTAACTCTCAAATATGGTTTCCCTTTCATGATAGTATTTAGTGAAGTAAACATCATTTTGTGTTTTTCTACATGGCCTGCAGTTCATAATAATGGATGCCCCAGCTAGCTACTGCACACATTGCTCAAGGAACTCAGCAGATCAGGCAGCATCTATGGAGGGGAATAAACAGTTGACATTTTGGGTTGAGACCCTTCATTAGGACTTATGATGAAGAGTCATGATGAAGGGTCTTGGCCCGAAACGTCAACAGTTTATTCTCTTCCATAGATGATGCCTTGCTCTGGATTAGCAGCATCTGCAGAATCTCTTGTTCTTATGATTAGGCCAACTAGCCAGTATTTCTCTGGTTTCTCTCTCCCTGCTTTCTTGAAGAAGGTTGCTATTTTGGCTGATGATTCATTCTCTCACTTTACTGACGATTGCCCACAGATTTATTGCATGTTTATGGTAATCAGCCACAGACACTTGAAATTCTATCATGTTTACACTTTCTCCCTCCCAAGTCCAATGTGTTGCTGCCAACTTCAACAGCACTACTTTATCTGACAAAAAGTTAGGTGTGATATGTGGGATAACAAATTCCTGGATAATTTTGGACCAGAGGCAGATCCCAAAAAGGACTTTTCAGACAACACCTTCTTCTCGTCCTTGCCCATATGCTGGTACTTAAGCTCATCATTCATATTGGGGGCATAGGCTACTGACAGCAGCTCACTGTAGTTATCTGTTCTGCACCTGTCTTTCAAGTTGTTCCCCAGGTATAGTCCATCTGAAGATCCTTCCTCTGCTAGTGGGGAAGTCTTTGGAGCTTCTGTTGATGTTTCTATAGTTTTTAGATTTTTACAAGATGGGGTTGTTAGCCCCATGCCCAACTCTCCTCACCTTTCTTAGCCGGGCTTAGGACTGTCAGTAGAGAAGATGTATGCTGCTAAGATCGGGTATAATGGGAATATAAAGCTGGACAAAAGAATGCTCCTGTTTCATTTGTGTGTAAATACTGCCAATAGAAATTCTTCCAACAATTTATGTAGTTGACATTTATTATGGTTTGGTTGAGTTGTTCTCTAGTCTTGGCAATTTATTTGCAAATGTTTCATCACCATGTGAGAAGACGTTATCAGTGCACTGTTGATTGACAAGTAAATTGCCAAGATCAGAGAACAACTCAACCCAACCATCAACCACCCGAGCTATACGTCTTCCAAATTATTTCTGACAATTATTATATATAACTTATCATAAATTCTGAATTGAATCAGTTTTTTCATAAATATATCTCAGCTCCAGGGATTCAGTTTAATTGTAACCTGCAGTGTGGTTAATGTGGAGTTTGCATATTCTCCCTGTGGTCACATGGGTTTCTTCTCCGTCCTCTGCTTTCACCCCACAAGCATTGGTGGCAAGAATAAAATGTGATTAGTGAGGTAAGAGGACACCTCCACTTGCTGATTTCCTTCCAAATCTCACTTCTCTTTCATTATCACAGATATAATCCCTGGAACGATAAAAGAAAGAGGCTGCAGAGCTAAGCTATTCATCTCAAAGTCAAAGTCGAATTTATTATCATCTGCACAAGTACATGTTTACACACATATGGTGAAAATCATACTTGCAGCAGCATCACGAGCATACAGCTTCGCAAGAGTCATATTTGTTAAATGGGGCTTGACAGGCCAAAGAGTCTGTTTTTGTGCAGTATATCTCTCTTAATTATCATTTTTCTGAGTAGTCCTCTTGAACCTTAAACCTGACATTTCTTATCTATGTTGTTTTTTTTTGACACATCACGTAACATGTTTGCTTTTCATGAAATAGCATCTGCCTACGCAGCCACTTCAAGTTCCAACACGAAGGTTAAAACTTTGGTTTTAGAGTTGATCCTCCATATTCACCATTTCCTTCTCTAATAAACACTGGAGTCACGTGTAGCAATCTCACTGTTCCCATCCAAATTTATATCAAAGCAATAAGTTACAGCTTTGCTGGTTTGCAGACATACTTACATGGCATAACATGCACAAAATGCTGGAGGAACTCAGCAGGCTAGGCAGCATCTATGGGAAAAAGTATAGTTGACGTTTCGGGCCAAAACCCTTAAAAAACTAAGGAAAGTGCCGAAGGGTTTTGGCCTGAAACGTCGACTGTACTTTTCATAGATGCTTCCTGGACCTGCTGAGCTCCTCCAGCATTTTGTGTGTGTTGCTCGGATTTCCAGCATTTGCAGACTTTCTCTTGTTTATGATTTGTTTACACAGACTAGATTCTTTCTTGAGTTAAGATTCAAAGTACTTTTAATAGCCTAAAATTATTTAAAGCATTACATTTTATGTACACTTAGTGACCAACTTTATTAGGTATACCTGTGCACTTGCTTGTTTATGCAAAATCTAATTTGCCAATCATGTACAGCAGCTTACTTTATAAAAAACATGCAAAAATGGTCAAGAGGTTCAGTTGTTTGGGCCATACACCAGACTGGGGAAGAAGTGTGATCTAAATGACTGACTGTGGAATGATTGTGGTGCCAGATGCAATGCTTTGTGTATCTCAGGTACTTCTAATCACCTAGGATTTTCACGCATGATAGTCTGTAGAGTTTATAGAAAATGGTGTGAAATACAAAAGAAAAATCCAGTGAGTGGCGGTTCTGTGGGCGAAATGCCTTGTTAATGAGAGAGAGGTCAGAGGAGAATGGCCAGACTGGTTCAAGCTAACAGGAAGCTGACAGTAACTCAAATAACCACCAATTACAACAGTGGTGTGCAGAAGCACGTCTCTGGATGCGTAGGTGGGCTACAGCAACAGAAGACCATGAATGTACACTCTCAGAGGCCACTTTATTTGAAACAGGAGGTATCTAATAAAGTGGCTACTGTATGTATTATTGTCCAAGCCAGATGTCTATGTTAAAGCTTCACACTGTTGCACTTTTTGTTGGAGTTAATCCTCAAAGTATGGTTTCCAGGTTTGATCAGGAGCGCTGCAGTCACGCAACAGGTGTTTCTTCAATCTTCTATTTTTATTGAAGGTGACAGCATTTACCCTGTTGGCTCTTAAGAAGATGGTAATTATCCAATGGTTTTTTTTTACGAGAGCTCGATAGTTTAATTCACACCAGAAAAAAACAGAATCCTCCACGGGGAATAAATTTCACATAGTCCAGCTATTCTAAGTGTTACACCATTAGTTTTCAAGGCTGAGAGAAGGCACTGAATAACATGAGCCGTTAATCATAATGGTCTTTAGATTTTTGTTGGATTGGTGGTATTTTGCTCTTCGCTTGAATTTGCGGGTCAGTATTTGTATTTTTCGGAAGATTGCAAGTTTCCATCATTGATATAAAGGGGTAAAATTTGCAGGTATAGGCATCAGACTTGTGTTGTTAATAAATGTATAGTGATGATAGATTGTGTGTGAGAGCCCAGCTGGCGGTTGACAGATTTGGCATGTGGACTTGATAGCCATGTTGGAAGCCAATACTTCACAACAAGCATACTAAGATGAATGCTGCCATGTGGAGGATTGAATATTTGCTTGTGAATCCATTAAATTTCTAGATCAAACTAACCCTGCTGTTGAATCTTTCACTTGGTTTGAGGGGGTGTTGTCCAGTTAACAGGTTGGAATTGTGATTCAAACACAAAATTTTTGACGATTTCAGCAGGTCAGGCAGCATCTATGGAGAGGAATAAACAAATGACATTTCGCGCCTCAGTCTGAAATGTTGACTGATTATTCCTCTCCATATATGCTGTTTGTCCCCCATTATTACCTCTTCAGTGTCATTTTCCAATGGTCCAATAACATTTTGTATTTCAAGTTCCTCCAGCATTTTGTGTGTGTTACTCTGGATTTCCAGAATATTCAGAATCTCTTACATTTAAATTTGAGAATGTCCCTCTGATGTCAATTGGTTTTACCTCCACCGTAGAAGGAACTTAGACTTTGGATGGCTTCCTAGTTGCTTGGTCTTCAGTGATTTTTATTGAATCATCAATAGGAGCATTTTCCATTTTCTGTAGACCATTGGTTGGAGTTTGCTGTATGGTGGGCTAGTCATATTTTGGTCATCATGACCGCTGTTTTTTTTTTTGTGCACACCCTGGTGCAAACATTGAATATACATATTTAAAAGCTAACAGTAGGTTTGAAAACGGATTACAGTTGCGCTATTAACCTTTGCTTGCACTTGCCTACAGTTCTGTTAGCATCGTACTAGGAAATCCAGTGGTTTCAAGACTGATTTATTTGTTCCCAGAAGATCACCGTAATTTTCATGATAATCTTGAGGATCTTCATATGAGAGCAGAGGGTGGCCTGCTTAAATTTGTTACGTTGACATTCAATTTCTCCCAGCCTTCCTGGATACTATTTCACAATACAGCTGAAAAGGTAGGACTAAGTCTGTAGAATTCTACAGTACTTCTGACATGTCAGTCCATAACCTCTTCTGCGATGAGGCCACTCTCATATTGAAGGAGCAACACCTCATTCCATCTGGTTTGCCTCTAACCTGACGGCATTAACATCAATTTCTCCAGCTTCTGGTAAATTCTCTCTCCCCGCTTTCTTTCATTTTTCATTTCCCATTCTGGCTCCCCTCCTACCCCTTCTCCTCACCTGCTCTCCACATCCCTGTGGTTCTCCTCTTCCTTCCCTTTCTGCCATGGTCCACTTCCCTCTCCTATCAGATTCTTTCTTCTCTAACCGTTTACTTCTTCTACCTATCACTTCCCTGCTCTCACTTCATTCCCATCGCCTAGGTCATCCACCTTTCCCCTCACCTTGCTTCACCTATATGAGCTTGTACTTCCCATCCCAACACCATCTTGTTCTGGTTTCTCCCACCTTCCTTTCCTGTCCTAATGAAGGATCTCATCTCAAAATGTCAACTATTTATTCCCTTCCATAGATGCTGGCTGACCAGCTGAGTTCCTCCAGTTTTTTGTGTGTGTTGTCTCACCTGAAATAAAGCTTTCTTAACCTTTTGGTGATAATTATATCAGGGAAATACAACACATCACCCTTTTTAGTGGCATTCAATCATTTTTTTTCCTATTCTTCCTTGAATGCAGTGACTCATTTTTACATACAATTAAGTGGGTATGAGGATTCCCTGAAGTACTGGCAGCATAAATTGCTTCTTATCAGTCAGGCTAATTTGAAGTGCAAAATAGTATGTATTTTTATATCAGATTGTGTGTAAAAATGCAATACAAAGCAAACATAATGGCAGAAACATTGTTCTATTGCATCTGCAAATGCACATTTCGATAATATGCAGGCACTGTGAAAGGTCAGAATAAGAATCAGGTTTAATATCACTGCCATATGTCATGAAATTTGTTTTTGTGGAAGCAGCACATTACAATATATCATAATAAAAAATCCCATAAACTACAATAAAAAATATATAAAAATATTAAAATAACAAAGTAGTGCAAGAAGGGTAAAAAAAATGTGTGGTAGTGCATATGGGTTTATTGTTCATTCAGAAACCTGATGGCAGAGGGGAAGAAGCTGTTTTTAAGACATTGATTGTGTGTCTTCAGGCTCCTGTACCTCTTCCTTGATGGCAGCAATAATAAATATCGTATTTAAAGTTCTTGAAAGAGAAGTAGGAAAATGCTTACCCAGGTTTAGTTTCATGCCACGGGTGGTGAGCGCCGTAACTACAGAATGATCTATGGAGCTAAAAGTATAATGGCTGTAATCACGGATGATGCATCGATGGCTTTGTTATGACTGCAACATGCAGCGCCACTTGTGGAAGGTCACAGTGGAAAAAGGGGGCATGCAAATGAAGTTATAAATTACAGTTGAAGAACAATATTTTGATGTGTTGGATGGGGACTGTCAGCGCAGCAAGATGTAATTCATGAGTTCATTATAGCGCGAAGGTACTTGACAGCTGAGCCATGCCGAAAGGAAAATTTATTCTTTAGTTTGTGCTGACAGAAAATGGCAGATCATATGAGCAGTTTGTGCAAATGCAATGAGACCTTGCAGTGAAATTGTGTCACTCTGACAACTCTGCCAACCCTTGTTATTTATGCTTTCAACCACAGATATTTTATTTAATGACAAAAGGAGTAATTTGTACTTTGTGTGTGGGTCTGTGTGTGTCCCACAATATTGTCCTGTATGTGTTTAATTAGGCTAATATACAGTTCGAATTTCCGAATATATGTGAGGTCTCACTACATAATTCTGCAGACTGTATTTCATTTTTTTTCTTTTTCTATGCTCTCTTCTTGCACTGTTTAATTTAAAAATTTAAATATATTTTATTGTAATTTATAGTTTTTTTATTGTTATGTATTGCTGTGTACTGCTGCTGCAAAACAACAAATTTCATGACATATGCTGGTGATATTAAACCTGATTCTGATTCAAAATAGTTTATTGTCATTCTGCAGTACATGTAAAGGAGAACGAAATGATTGTTACTCCAGATCTGATACAGCATAAAAAGCAGAATAAATATAAATATTAAAGCAATCCTAAAAACGCAATGTACAGGTAACTGTTATATACATAGATTGATTGTATGTACAAAAAGTGACACTAGGTGATGTGTATGTAGTGGTGGTGGGGGTGGGGAATAGGATAAGAATATTGTTATAATTGCAATTTGGAAATATTCTGAAGGAGAGGAAAGGAATGGAAATGTGAAGAAAGGAACAGCTGTCCAATACATTCTGCCTGATGCCTGCATTCAACATTTTAAACCAAATAGCTGATTAGGATTTGCATATGTTGCATCCAGCTATTAAATCGTTGTATTTTTGCCATGTTACGAGACTAGTCCACATATTATATAGTCTCTAGAGTGTAGGAGAATGAGAGGTTATTTGATAGGGGTGTACAAAATTATGAGGGGTATCGATAGGGTAAATGCAATCAGGCTTTTACCACTGTTGTTAGATGAAACTGGAACTGGAGGTCATGGGTTAAGGATGAAAAGCAAACTGTTTAAAGGGAACCTGAGGAACTTCTTCACTAACAGGGTGGTGAGCTGCCAGGAGACATAACATGCTCAGAATGCTGGAAAACCTCTGCAGGCCAGGCAGCGTCTATGGAAAAGAGTGAACAATTGACTTTCTGGCTGGAGACCTTTATCAGGATTTTCCTGGCCTACTGAGTTCCTCCAGCATTCTGTGTGCATTGCTATGCACTTCCAGCATCTGCAGATTTTCTGGTATTTGTGCCAACAGAAGTGATGGATTCATATTTGATTTCCAACATTTAAGAGGAATTTGTATAGTTATATAGATGGGAGGGATACAGTTGCAGCTTGATGGGACTAGGCTGATTAATATTTCTGTAAAGACTAAATGGGCCAAATAGCCTGTGTCTGCACTGTAGTGTTCTATGGCCTATTACCGTTCCAGCAACATTCCTTATTATCAATCAGCAAGGCTAAGTGACCTATACTCCTTGAGTGTTTGCATTCCTTTCACGCTTGAAGTTCATTAGTGAACTTCATGTTAAATTGTAATCTTTATAGATTGACTGTCATCTATTGTAATGTGCATTATGTTGAAAGGTGTAGTTCGCTATTTTGGTGTCTACTCATTTGTGAGATGAGGTTTGATTTGCAGAGCCAAACTATAACTAAAAGCCAGCTATTTCTATTCCCTTAGCATTGCCCAGTTCCATTCTTGCCTCAATTTGAACTGTTCCAGAATTCCTATCCATAAATTTGTTCCCTCTAGATTTGACTAGTTAACCTTGAATCATTCTTCCATTGATGAAGTTACCCAAAACTCTTCCTCCTCCAATCTCTCCAGATCAGCTGCCAATCCCCCTGTTGCAAGCCTGTATCAATTTCGGATTAAGCAATATCTTGTTTTCATATTCCTCATGAATTTATCCCTCCTGTTCAAATGAAGATTGATTTGAACTACTCTAGCTTTAGTACCTTGGTGGCTGATTATTAGGAACCTCACATCAGGAATGATCTCTCTAAGGATTTCCACCTTTCCCTTTAAAATAGAACATAGAACAAACAAGCATAGTACAGTACAGGCCCTTCTACCCTTGATATTGTGTTGACTTTTTAACCTACTCTAAGATCAGTCTAGCCCTTCCCTCCTAAATAGCCTTCCATTTTCTATCATCTGTGTGTATCTAAGGATTTCTTAAATGCTCCTAATATATCTGACTTTACCACCATTCCTGGCAGGGCAATCCACAAACTCACCACATCTTGTTTGGGGAAAACAAAGCAACTTACTTGTGACATCCCTCCTATACATCTAAAAATTAAGCCCCCTCATCTTAACCATTTCTGCACTGGGAAAATGTCTCTGGCTATCCACCCGATCTATGCCTCTTATTATTTTGTACCCCTCTATCAAGTCACTTCTCATTCTCCTTTGCTCCAAAGAGAAAAACCTTAGCTCGTGCAACCTATCATGAGACATTCTCTCTAAAACTTCCATACCCTTTCTATAACGAGGCAACTATATTCCAATTATGGTCTAAGCAGGGTTTTATAGAGCTGCAACATTACATCACATCTCTTGAACTCAATCCCCCAGCTAATGAAGGCCAACACACCATATACTTTCTTAACAAACCTTAGCAAAACTCTGGAGGAATCTATGGAGAGAAATAAAGAGTCGACATTTTGGGCCTCCATTGTTGATGCCTGACCTGCTGAATTCCTCCAGCATTTTGAGTGTGATGCTCTGGATTTCCAGCATCTGCAGAGTCTTTTGTTTTCCTCTTTGATCATGTTTTTGCCTTTTTCCCTAACAGCTGGCCCGTATTTTGTTTAATAAGGCTCCTGTGTTCTTGAGACCTAAAGGTGCTATATGGAGAAAGGTTTTTGTTTCTCATGAGAGGCTGCTGACTTTTGCATAGGTCCCATAAGATTTCTGGTGCAGTTGAAGGTCCATAAAGAGCAGTTGCTGACCTTCATTTTGCAGGTATGAATGGTACTGAAAAGTTACATACATCAAGATTTAAAGTCAAGATTTTAAAGTCCAAACATATATCATGAGACCTGATTTATTTATTTGTACTAATACAGTAACTTTGAGCTCAAATTCACATCCCTGTTGTTTAGTCTATTGGGACTGAAATAGCACAGGCAAAAAAATAAAACCTGGATTAAATTTGGTCTAGTCAAGTTTTTGATAATCATTTTCTAATAGGATATGAAAATGAATTACAGAAATAGTGATATTTTTAGTGATACTGGTTACCTCCACGTGCAGCACCAGTGACTCAGGTTCAATACCCGCCATTGTCTGTAAGGAGCTAGTTAGTTCTCCCCGTGTAGGTTTCCTACAATGTACCAAAGATACACAAGTTAGTTAGTAAGTTGTGATCATGCTTTCTTGGTGCCAGAATGTGTAGCAACACTAGCAGGCTGCCCCAGCACATCCTCAGACTGTGATCGTCATTGAAGCAAAACAAAACCTTGCACTGTATTTTTTGATGTACATACGACAAATAAAACTAACCTTTAATCTTATCCATTTGTAATTTTTAATGATCTTATTATCTACTCGGATGCACAAACTAAAATCCTTGTATGCAGGATATGAGAGAAGAAAACTAAGAAATTTATTATCAAAGTACAGAAACATAATCACATGCAAACCTGAGATTTGTTTTCTAGCGGGCAAGGGACTTTGTAATACAGAATTCAGTGGATTCTAATGAATTGGTTAGTTGGCCCAGCTGCTTATTTGCGACAACTCTAATCAAGAACAAAAACTAATGAAGAAAATAGCCAGAATTCCCTTCATTTACTTGGGACACTGTGCTGCTTATTTAAAATTGGTGGCCACTGGGCGATCCTGCTTCTTCTGGTTTTGTCTGGGTAGCCTCCATTCTGATGCCGTGAACATTAATTTGTCAAACTTCTAGTAATTGCCCCTCCCCTCAACCTCACCATTCCCATCCCCTTTTTCCCCTTTTCCGTCTCCTACGTTATCTCCTTGCCTGCCCATCGGCTCCCTCAGGTGCTCCTCCACCATTCTTTTTCTTCCATTGCCTTCTGTCCTCTCCTATTAGTTTTCACATAGTGTCAGTTGTATATATTCAATGATTTCTTCTGTTGATAACTATTAGGAACAAGTACACATTTTTACAGTACTGTCGTTGTATTGATAGTGTTCTAATTTATTCTGTATTTCATTTTGATGCATAATTTGTTGCTCAGTTAAACGTAAGATTTTGTCTTTTATGCCTTTTTAATAAGTTCAAGTTTATTGTCATCTGACTGTACACATATACAACCAAGGGAAGCAATGTTTTTCCTGACCATGGTGCTCTCACAAAACGCACATCACACAAAGCACATGAAATAAAATATTACTACAAATAAGTTAATAAAATATAATTTTGTATTTTATTAACTTATTTGTGGTATTAATAAAGAAAATGTATGATGTTATATCATTGTGGATTTGCATGTATATTTTAAATTCTGTGTATTGGTCAAAACAAATCAATCTTGATTATATTTTGCATAATTCCTATGTCTATGATAACTAATTGAAGCCTATTTGCATAAAAAGTAGAGATGGCAACTACTTCACTTGTTCCAGCTAATATTTACCATTCACTTGCTTCTGATAACGCTCTTCCTTCTGCTTCTCTTTCCTCCACCCCTCCATCCCTTTTAGTTACATGAGAGCAGTTATGATGCAGGGAAGGCCTTGCAGAGACTGGTTAAGAAGCCTGTCCCCAAACTGATTGAAAAATGTTGGTCCGAAGATGAAATGGTAAGGAAGTTGTTTTTTTTTTAATTTGTGAAATAAGCTAGGAAAGCTTTGGTATTTCTGAATATGATTTGAGTCACTTTAATTGCTTTAAGGCTATGGAGATGGGATCCTTCCCCATGTGCAGCAGAAATTACAACCACAAAATGCAAATAAATGCTTGAGATATTCATTCTCCCTCTGACTGATGGTAAAACTAAATACTGAAACATTCAGGCTAGTATGTGGTTTTAGGATTTTTTTTACATTATATGCTGGTATGATGCTTCTTATTGCTCTGCTCAGAATGAGTTGGTTCATCTGACCCAGCATTGACCTGCCACTCGCATAGAAGCTGCTGCTTGTTGAGAACTACACACAAAGTGTTGGAGGAACTCAACAGGCCATGCCACATCTATGAAAGTGATTAAACAGCCAACAATTCAGGCCAGGAAGCGACTCTGCCCAAATAGTCAGGTCTTTATTCCTCTCCATTCATGCTCCCTGACCTATTGAGTTCCTCCAGTGGTCTGTGCATGTTACTCTGGATTTCTAGCATCTGCAGAATCCTCTTGTGTTTATGCTTGTTGAGCAACATTGGCTGTGGTGCTGAGCGCTTGATTGAGCTTTGTAGCCAAACCGTGTATCATCAGCATATTAGGAGGGAGTGAAGGGTGATCTAAAGTGACCAGCCTTCAGTTACACCTGATCTCTTCCATGGGTAAGTGGCTTGGGAATGCTCAGTGATGTTTCTTGGCCGTCCACTTTCTTGGGGTGGGCAATGTTCTATGACCCTCCCCACCCCCACCCCCCGGCACTCTAAGAAAGGTCACAGCTGAGAATCATCACCTAAGTTACTAATCTGGAAGGAAGCAGGAACCAAGAACATTTTAAAACTGTTTGGAAACAAAATATGGGAGAAGCTTCCAACTTCATTCAGTTTCCTCTCCTACAGTGGGGAGAGGGAACAGCAGGATGGCTAGCAAGTGGACAGCTGTTCAACCTGGTGATGAACTTCACTTTACTGATCCATACAGGTCAAATATAGAGATAATTATATGTATTTAATAAATATTGCATATAATACAAGAAAGATTCTGTTATTTATAACAGCATTAAATTCATTTTTACAATCTAGTCCCTTGACAACTGGTCTATCCAGGAAATCCAGTTTTAATCACCAGTGATAAATTTCCTTTTGTTAGTTTGTATCTGTGTGTTTCTTTGTTCTGCTGTCACAATTCTGATGAAGCGTTTCTGGCAGATTTAACTGTACTGAACCTTCTAATTTCATTAATTAATTTCTATTGATTCTCAGCCTTGCTGATGATCAAAGCATAGTTTCAATACACTAAATGATACTGGTGATTCTATCCCCATTGAGTGACAATACCAGCCATGTTTTGTAGATGCAAGTGTCTCTGGTCTTATTATATTGTAGCTACTTGAAGTGTTCTGGACAGCTGCATCCTGTTTACAAGGCAGATCTACACCTGCTGTTCCTTGTCTTGCCAGAGATGGTATAAAATCTGCTTTTCTTAGCTCAAAGGAGGACTTTGTAACATGCAATGTCACTGTTAAATACTGTTTGGAATTATTCCATATTTAGCACTTGAATTTATCTTGAAATTATTGCAATTTCTGTTGCAATACATTTTAAATTTTAAAAATGGAATTACCAGAGGTCAGAATTTCTCGCAGCTGAGAGCTATTTTAATAAATAAACACTGTTCGTGCAATTTTCATGAGCGGCCACAGGACAAATTGCCCTGAATGATGATTTTGCTCAGTTCCTGAATGGATGCTTCACATTTTCAGTTGGTCTGGTCAACAGAAAACATTTTGCTGCATTCTCAGGAATTTACTGATGTTTCACCTGCACACGGACCTACACACACACACACACACACACACACACTCACAAAGACAGACAGACAGACACACACACACACACACACTCACAAAGACAGACAGACAGACACACACACACACACACACACACACACACACACACCCTTTGCAGGACTAGGAATTTATTTTATTATTTTAAAACTTATTAAAGATTCTTTTTAGAATACCCTGTACATAACTATTATATTTCTGTTAAGTATTGCCTCACACACTTTCTCCTGCCCCTTCTCTCTTTGCTGAGGTCTTGAATTGTAAGGATAAAGAAAAAGATCCCTCATATGAGAAACTCACCTTCCCAGAAACCACTCTGGTGAATTGTTACTGGTCATCCTATTTGGAAAGTTTATCTTTTTAGGTAAGAAGGCTGAAACTACACCATGCTAAGATTGGAAAAAAGGATTAGCTTCATTTGTCACACAGTGAATACATTGTTTGCATAAGCGATCAGCACAGTCTGAGGATTGTCCTGGGGGAAGTCCACTGGTGTCATCGTGCTTCTGGCATCACTTGGTCTCTCTACAGTTTTCTTACCCTAACTGATATGTCTTTGGAATGTGAGTGGAAACTGGAGCACCTCAATGAAACCCACACTGTCATGGGACGAACAGAGAGCAGTGGGTTTAATTGAACCCCGACTGTACAGCTGATCAACTAGGCCAGGGGTCAGCAACCTTTACCACTGAAAGAGCCACTTGAACCCGTTTCCCACAGAAAAGAAAACACTGGGAGCCGCAAAACCCGTTTGACATTTAAAATGAAATAACACTACATACAACGTTTTGTTTTGCCTTTATGCTATGTATAAACAAACTATAATGTGTTGCATTTATGAAATTGATGAACTCCTGCAGAGAAAACGAAATTACATTTCTGCATGCAACAAAAACATTTTGAACTCCGAAAAAAAGACGTTGGGTTGAAGGTTACTTTTAAGTAAAATACTCAACGTCTATTTGAGTCCTTCTTGTATTTATGAAAAACGCCAAACTTAAATTTGCCACCAGCAGCAAACCAAAAATAACGTCAGCCAGCTGTCAACCTGAAAAATGAAAGGACTATTTCACTGAACAATGAAAACATATGAATATACGTAAAATAATTAAAATATTTATCATACTTGTTCAGGTTGACTCACACCTGACAATGCAGTCGTATTCAGTAGGGATGGATCGATGCTTAGGGGAGTGACCGGGAAGGATAATGTGTTTTTTTCCTCTCTGAACTCACAGAAGCGTTTCCCAAACGATGTTTGCATTGCGATGATTGCAGAATGTAAATACTCCGAATTTATCATGTCGTGACCTTGTTTGAACTCTCTCAAATTGGGGAAGTGAGACAATGTGCCTTTCTGTAAATCTCTGGCAAGCAACGTCAACTTGCGCTCGAATGCCAAAACATCCTCCAACATGTGCAGGGCTGTACGTCCTTACCCCGTTGAAGAGCTGTGTTCAGCGTGTTCAGGTGCGCTGTCATGTCTACCATGAAGTGTAGCTTTTCCAGCCACTCTGGCTGTTCCAGCTCAGGAAAGTTGAGCCCTTTGCTGCCCAGGAAAGTTTTCACTTCTTCCAGACACGCGACAAAGCGTTTCAGCACCTCCCCTCTGGACAGCCAGCGATAAAAACACGTTGTAGCGGTGTGCTACACGCAGTCAGTAAACTGCAGTCCAAGATAGCTTTATTCGAACTAAACAGCCTTGCTTTTAAGCCTCCCTCAACCCGCCCCCCATGGGCGTGGATGCTGCAAAAGACACGTACTCACAAACCCCCGTAGGCTATCTCCCTTAGCCTGAACGCTGGCTAATTGTGAGCCGGTTCGGATGTGTCAGGAAATGGGTCGCCACAACGTCTTATTTAGATTGTACAAGATCACCATAATCTTCAAATTTAGAATTACATTTCAAAAACTAACAAACTAACATAAAATACATTTTAATTAAATACTGACCATGTAGCGGTGTGCTACACGCAGCGCTAAAATTACGACACGGAGTCGGTAACTGCAGTCGAAGGAAAAAACTTTATTCGAAATCTTCAGCCTCACTTTTAAGCCTCCCTCAACCTGCCCCCCCGTGGTGCAGAGGCTCCAAAGCTCTGTGCTCGCAAACCCCCGTAGGCTATCTAATTGTGAGTCGGTTCGGATGTGCCAGGAAAAGGGTCGCCACAACCAATTATTTCCCAAAGCAACAGGGAGCCACAGCACAGACGTAAAAGAGCCACATGTGGCTCCGGAGCCGTGGGTTGCCGACCCCCGAACTAGGCCATCTGTGCTTACCCCACAAAGAGAAAGGGAGGAACTGGATGTACAGTAAATGCTTGGTAGTCTACTGTTCTGAAATCCAGCTCGCTCTAATAGACATCATTTCAGAACTTTCTCAATAATTCTCCATCCACCATTAACTGGGTTGTATATAAAGTCAAGCTGTAATGCTACAACACCTTATGACAAGTTTTCTAGTGCAGTTTCAGATGTTGCTGATAGATGCACACATTTGTGCTAAGTGCTCCTTTGTTTCCATAAACCAGAATGCTCCATTGTTACTGTTAGTTGATCCATATAGTTTGTCAATGTAACACATTTAATGGGTAACATAATTTTTGCTTGATTAATGTATTTAATTAACTGACATATGTCAACGGATAACAGCTTTTACAGTGTACTGTATATCGCCTTTATAGACACAGGCCATGCCAGTGAAGTGAGGTGTGGTTGCTGTTCTAACTTAGCAGTCATTAAGAAATATCAAGGTGGAAGACATCATGTCTAAGCTTGTCAATATCCACCCTAAAACTTGACTCAAGATTAAGGCAGCCTATGGCTCTTTAGTAAGCCATGTACCACAACATTTTTATATGCAATTTCTAAGTTGAAATTGTAATCTAAATACTCTTTAGAGCTTTCCATTTCATTTTTTTTAATCTTTGTTGCAAAATTCAGTTTTCAATTGTCCAATTGTCCTTGAGTAGCTCTTGAAAAGTCTCAAGAACAGAATAGAAAACATCAGGTAAATGTCATTGTTTCTGTAGTTACAATGGGAATGCTTCCACTATTTTGATGGGTGGCAAAAGCTATATTGATATGCCATCAGTACATTGATGTTGATGTTTCACGTAGATAAAGGAAGTTTAAAAAAAATCTTCCCCTTTGCTTAGCTATAAATGATGAGACCTTGAACCCACAGTAAAATAGATATCTGTGGAGTAATTTCATTTTACTTTTTATAAATGAGGCTCTCAACTGCAAAAGAATAATCTTTTTCCCTGCATAAAAGGGGATTATTTATTGATGAAAGCTCACATAACTCAATTTGAAAATCTATTTATGATGCCTTTATACTCTGTGCCTTTTTAACAATATACTTCCTTTGAAACTTGAAACCAAGGAGAGATATGCTATCTTTTTAGCAATGGTAAGCTGAAACAGTTATTTAGTGTATAAAGAACCATACATTCATGAGCACTGCAAGCTTAAGTGAGTTATTAGTATTATATTGTGATCAGAGAAGCTTTGATAATTTGTCTTCCCTCTCCATGCAAAGCCCATCCACATCAGTTACATACTCATCACCACGGTAACCAGTTTGAGAACCTGTAATACTTATTTGCACCTTATGGAATGAATTCCTGACGACCAAGACAAAAGGAAGTCAAAATGGTCATGTGATTAAATAACAAGTGACAGTGCAGCTTCTATTAAACATCTTCAAGTGATTCTAATTGCATATTCTTGGTTAGTATTTCATGCATTGCTTTTACACATGAAGTATCATCCTGGAAGCTGTGAATGTTCTATTTATTCCCATGGTGTGGTATGAAGCAAATTTTTCTCAGCTAGACTGGGTGCCAAACGAGATGGAGAGAGAAAAAAGTCTTTTGGTGTATGGCATGAATAGATTCCGAACTGTTCCATTTGCCAATCTTATCACGCTCATGTTTTAGACAGTACTTGTAACAATATGAAATCTTACTTCTGAAGAGTGTGATATAATCATTGTTGTTCACCTTATGGGCCAAATTGAATGATACTCTTGATGGTTGAGTATATCAATCCATCATTCTCCTATTGGCATGAAGTTATAATTGAAATTCATGGAATTGGTAAGACCATAAGACATAGGAGCAAAATAAGGCCTTTTAGCCCATTGAATCTGCTCTGCAATTAAATTTTTGCTGACTTATTATTCTCTCAACCAGATTCTCCTGTTCTAAAGTGATGTCCTTCTATTTTGACACTCTGCCTTATGGTCCTAGATGCCCCGCTATTGGAAACATCCTCTCCACACCCATTCCATCTAGGCTATTCGGTATTCAATAGGTTTCAATAACAAACATGAGAAAATCTGCAGGTACTGGAAATCAAAATGCTGGAGGAACTCAGCAGGCCAGGCAGCATCTATGGAAAAGAGTAAACAGTTGACGTTTTGGCCAAGACCCTTCATCAGGTTTCAAAAACTTACTCCCTCATTCTTCTAAACCCTTTTGATGCTGTTCTACTCATTGGTTTATGCTGATAATTCTAAAACTTTCATACAAACTTAATCATTTCAATCAGCATACCTTTTAGCACTTTTTAATTTTTATCAAACTAATTGTTCACATAATAGCTCCATCTGTAATCGGGCATGGCATTCATACCACTGGTAGACTCACAAGTTGTACTTTGTCAGACAGAAATGTCCATCAGTGAAGATACCTCGAAGCGTTAGATGCTCAGCTGGGACCTAATTGAAATTGAATTAATTTTGCATAAGGATAATGATATCAGTAATTAAAATATTTCAAAGGCATGTGTTCTGTGCTTATCAGGGAGTAGGTCTAGATTAGATAATTGTGACAATGATGGGGCAGTTGCTGTGTTAAACAAAAGGGTTCCCTGGTGTGTGTATTGTTCCTTTGGGAGCAACTTCTTGCATTATTTATTTTTTTATATTTAGAGATGCAGTGTGGAACTGGCCCTTCTGGTCCTTCAAGACACGCTGCCCAGCAAGCCACTGATTTAACCCGGGCATAATCATGGAACAAATTACAATGACCAATTAACCTTCTAACCCCTGATGTCTTTGGACTGTGGGAGGAAACCAGATCACCCGGAGGAAACCCATGCGTACACATGACAAAATATACAACTCTGCTTACAAAGGATGCCAGAGTTGAAGTCTGAACTCCAACACCCCAAACTGAAATAGCATCATGCTCACTGCTATGCTACTGTGCAGCTCCATTGTTTGTAGCCTTCACAAGCATTTTGGTGTCAGTCTCAGGGTTTACTCAGTCTTGGTGGCCAGTGAAGATACCCACTTCTTGTTTAGTACTTTACTGTCAGCCTTGGTGGCTTTTGTAGAAATGTCTTTCTTAGTAACTGACTTGATCAAGCTAATAGCTACCATGTGTCTCATACCACAGACAGCAAAGCCACCAAGAAGTGGATATTTAGAAAACTTCTCAACACACATGGGGTGAGTTGGCACAATGTGAACAATGGCTGCATCTCCACACCATCTATTTTACTACCTCGAAAGGACTTTATAACTTACTGAAGTTGTGAAAGGCATCATACGATTGCATATCCTAACACTAAACAGATCAGCTTTATACCCCAGGCTTTCCCACATGGCTAAGTACTTTGAGGAACTAACTGGGGGAACTACCCACTTTTACATTTGGTTCTGAGCAATGCAGCAAGGTTATTTATTAAGGGTGTTGAATCTTTGAATATTTTTAAAACACTGGTAAATAGATTCTTGAAACAAAGGGAGTGAAAGATTACCATAGATAGACCTCTGTTTAAAACAAAACACATATCTCCAACTTTTCCTCATCTCCCCTATACGTACTTTTCTCCAATCACCTTAAAATTAAGATCCCTTGTATTAGCTATTTCTGCCCTGAGGTATAGGTCACTGGCTGTCCACTTGATCAGAACCTCTTATCACCTTGTACACATTTCCACCGCACAAAAAGCTTTTCTATGATTCTCTGAACTTCTGACAAAGATAGACATAGAAAACATATAGCGCAATACGGGCCCTTCAGCCCGCAAAGCTGTGCCGAACATGTCCCTACCTTAGAACTACCTAGGCTTTACCCATAGCCCTCTATTCTTCTAAGCTCCATGTAGCCATCCAGGAGTCTCTTAAAGGACCCTATCGTTTCTGCCTCCCATTCCACGCACTCACCACTCTAAGTAAAAAACTTACCCCTGACATCTCCTCTGTACCTACTTCCAAGCACCTTAAAACTATACCCTCTTGTGCTAGCGATTTCAACCTTGAGGATAAGCCTTCACAGGTGGAGCATGTTTCTCCATTGTGATTATCCCACATTGATCTAAATAGTTCCCAAAGAACAAATGACCATTACAGGATAGAATTGCACATTATTCAAACGTGCTCTTGTTCAATCTGAAAATTTTTTTGTCTCAAAGACAGAGGGTATGAAGTACAGGTAGGATGTGGTAAATGAGAAAGCTATTTTAAAGGGCATGGTACTGAAAAGACTTTGGTGAGCATTTGAAGAAATATATGAGGAATATATATCTCCAATCTAAAGGTATAACAGGGAAGATGTCCCAACCAAGATTATAGGAGAGATTACAGTGTTAACTCCAAGGAAAATGTTGTACAGTAACAGAGTAAAGCAGTGAGCTTGAAGTTTGGGGTTGAAGGGTGATTGGCAGATCCTTGGAAAGCTACCGACCCCTGCAGTGGTTATGGCAGCACAGAGGTATAGAACATACTTGGAGTCCAGTATCTCCATTGAATCCAGGAGCATTCCATTACCTACTAAATTACTAGACTGAATGCTTCTGAGGTATGGCCTTTCAACATTGTGGCTGGCATTATGTAGCTCTGTCCGATTTATTTACTTGGGATTCTTGATCTTAATTGTAAAGGTAGGTTTGACCAAGCTTACACTTTTTTTAAAAATTCTCTGTTTTAACCATTTAGCAATAGTTTATCATTTAACCTACAAAAAGTAGTAGATCCAGTCCAGTCCATCACAGGTAAAGCCCCCTCCCCTTCCCCCTACTGAGAACATCGACAAGGAGCACTGCTGCAGGAAAGCAGCTTCCCATTATCAAGGACCCTACCATCCAGATCATGCTCTCTTCTTGATGTTGCTATTGGGCAGGAGGTACAAGGGCCTTAGGTCTCCCACTAGCAGTTTCAGGAACAGTTATTACCCCTCAATCATCAGGCTCCTGAACCAGCATAGATAACTTCACTCATCCAACACTGGACTGATTCCACAACCCACAGACTGGGTTTCAATAACTCGACAACTCATGTTCTCAATATTATTTATTGCTTATTCATTAATTTGTTTCCTTGTTATTTTGTTGTTATGGTTGTATTTGCACAATTTGTTGTCTTTTTCACATTGGTTGTTTGTCCATCTTTATGTGAAGCTTTTCATTAATTCTATTGTATTTCTTTATATTCACTGTGAATGCCTGCAAGAAAATGAATATCAGGGTAGTGTATGGTGACATATACTGTATGTACTTTGATGGTAAATTTGCTTTGAACTTTATTTAATGCATTGAAATGGAGATATTTATTTTCTCATGATTTACATCCCATTTCTACAGATTTTCAAAGACACAGTATCGGAGGTATATGAGGTAGTGAAGCAAAGGGCATAATTTTATGGTGACTGGAGAAGAGTATAGGTGGGCTGTCAGAGAGAGGTTTTTAACATCAAGTGTGATGGGGCAGTGAACACACTGCCAGGGGGTGGTGGTGGAAGTAGATACATTAAGGACACACAAAATGCCAGAGGAACAATGCTGTGGACCAGCCAGAAGATCATTGATTATTACCTGACTGGGAAAGATGAGTTTGCTCAGGGATCGCACAAGGAGGAGGACAAACTGTGTGCGGTCTGGCACAGTAATGCTGTTTCCCTCTCCATTAGCGCAACCTGACATGATGGGTATTTCCAATGTTTTCTGTTTATGCTGTGAATCAGGAAATATAACACAAAAGGATGCATGTTTCCCACTGTGTATGTGATGTTGTGAAAAAACGACCAGCAGAGTTTTGTCTTCCGGCTTGTGAATTACATCCCTGCATTTACAGCTCATCACAAACTTGTACAAGTACTTTAGAAATGTGATAATGAATTCTGCCTGCCCAGCATTTCCAGACTCCTACCATCCCCCAACTGATTTTGTGGTTTTTCTTCTACGTTTCTTCTCTAATCCCTTTTTTCTTAATCCTGTTTGTTCATTATGTGCCATGTTGCATGACGTACGCGATGATCATGATCATGATTGTTTTTGGCAAATTTTTCTACAGAAGTGATTTGTCATTGCCTTCTGAGTAGTGTCTTTACAAGCCATTATCAATACTCTTGAGAGATTGTCTGTCGGGCGTCAATGTCCTCATAACCAGGACTTGTGATAGCCAGCTGCTCATTTGACCATCCAACACTTTCTCTCATGGCTTCATGTGACCCTGATTGGAAGGGGGGGTGGGGGGAGGTGGGTGGCTAAGCAGGTGTGACAACTCCCAAGGGTGACCTGCAGTCTAGCAGAGGAAAGGAGTGACTTACACTTCCTTTAATAGAGATGTGGCTCCACCCTGAGGAACTCAGCAGGCCAGGCACTATCTAGGCAAGTCAACTATTTAGTTGTCATCTCGACTTGAAACATTGATTTGTTTATTCCCTTCCAAAGGGAATGCCTCCAGCATTTTGTGTGTGTTGCTCTGGATTTCCAGCATCTGTAGAATCTGATGTGTTCCTGAACTAAGTACCCAGTCTCTGTAACTAAGTCATCAGATTTATTTTGCTTTTTCTCATTCTGTAATTCCTTTTTATTGTTGTGTGCGTACATTGTTACAGAGAAACCTTTAATTGTTTACCACGCAATACATCACCAACATTTTCAGCTTCTTTGCTTCTCTGACGCAAATTGCCTTCACTTTTGAAACATTTCACTGTAGTAGCCATTTTGTAGTAGCCATCAGTACCGGGACCATTTTGATCACAGATTGGAAGTGGACTTGATTTTGTAAACAGCCATCTGCAGTTAGACAGATCTCTCTTTTAATCTGACATTTTATTTTTTTTAATGTTCCCATTCCATGTTGCTTGTGGATTAAATTAAAAGTTCCTGTTTTTGTAATTGTTTCGGCTTGCCTTTCCTGTAATTATTTTAACCTAGCCCTATCCAATTTCTGTAGATCTGTTTTTGTCTAATCACACATTGTTCGTCTTCTTAACGTTCTCTCTGTCACACTTTCCATCTTTTTAGCATGTATATTTCTTTTAATTCTATATAAACTGTATCTCCCTGTATTCTGAAAATGGGTTATTATTTTTGCCTTTGCACCAAAGCAGACTAAGGCATCAGCTGGGAGAAGGATAAAGACGACCTTTAAAAAGGGCTGAACCTATGTCTCAGTTAGGATATGTGTAGGCTCTGGCGATATTGATATACACTCAGTGGCCAACTTTTTAGGTACAGGAGTGGAATCACAGAGATCACATTTAGTCCCCATTTTGATATTTGGTCTAAACAACAACTGAACCTGTGGACCATGTCTGCATGTTTTTGTGTGTTGAGTTGCTGCCACATGGTTGGCTGGTTAGATATTTGCATTAATGAGCAGGTGTACAGGTGTACCAAATACTGAGTATAATTAACTGGATCCAGTACTCTGAATTCCTACTCAAGTGGAAAGGGTCTTGGATTTGGAATGAGTAAAGTGATTGGTTAGGAAAGTGTGAAATGAAAAATGGTAATTGGAACAAGGGCTCTCTTGAACCAAGTGAGTTGGAATTGTGTATGTAAAATCCTGTATCACACACAAAATGCTAGGGGAGCACAGTCGATCATGCAGCATCTATGGAAAAGAATAAGCAGTTGATGTCTTGGGCTGACAACCTTCATCAGGACTGGGGAAGAAGCCAGAATAAGAAGGGGGGGAGTGGAAGGAGTACACATTAGAAGGTGGTTGGGAAGTGGGGGCAGGTGGAAAATGTAAAGGACTGAAGAAGGAGGAATCTGACAGGAGAGGGGACCATGAGAGAACAGGAAGGTTTGAGTCCTTACATGGAGATGTTAAGCAGGTAAAGAGAAGAGTTAAGAGGGGAACCAGAGTTGGTAATGGAAGAAGAGAGAGGAGGAGAAATTGCTGGAAGTTGGAGAAATCGTTGTTCAGGTTGGGGGCTACCCAAATGGAATATGAGAGTGGTTACTTTGGATTTCCAGCTTCTGCAGGATTTATTGTGGTAATGAAAAATGAAGTAGTATGTTCAAACCAAAAAGACGTTTAGAAGAACTGTGGAGTTTTGCTTTAATATTAAAATGACCTTGTAATGACAATGGGCCGTGAGACCTCAGGGCAGGCCTAATTTTAAAGCACTGAAAGTCAGTAAAATTCTGTGATGGAATGGGATCTATTATACGAGATAAAGATGAATTATTTTCTCTAGTTTTCTAGTGCATAGTGCCATGCTTAGGCGAACCAATCAACAAGACACTGCAGCCACACAATAATCTTTGTAATGATAGGTAACAGATGAAGCCTCAGCACTCAAGACATCCTGCAGATGGTAAAACTTGAGCAACGCACACAAAATGCTGGAGGAGTTCAGGCAGCAGCTCTGGAGGGAAATAAACAACAGACTTTTTGGACCATGTTCCTTTGTCAAGGTGTCGACCTGAAATGTCATTTGTTCATTTCTCTCCTTGGATGCTGCCTGACCTGCTGAGTTCCTCTGGCATGTTATGTGTATTGCAATAGATGAAACCTTGTATGTCAGGTTATCAAATCTTCATTTTAATATGCCCTTGTCTGTGATTGAAATATCAGAAGATGTATGATAATGATAATTACTTATTAATCTGCCTTGTCTATGTTTTGGTGCATTGAGAAATTTTCTGGTCCTTGTTTTTCCTCATCATTAAGTATCTCCTGACCCAATCAGCATAGGAGCTCAGAATAATTAGCTTTTTAATTCAGGGTTAAACCACAGTGGCAAAGTTACTGTCTTTGTATTGAGCAACATATTGACTGGTGATCTTAGGAGGTAGGTTTGAATCACAGAATAGGGATTAGGTCATTTGAGCTCATCCGACTATATAAGTCTGGTATAAAAAGCTAGAATCAATAACAGTAACCACAAGATAGCCTGATTATTATAACAGCCTATCTGGGTCACTTCTGTGAATTCTGCAGTGGTCAGGCAAGCATCTGATTCTGAACCAATCAATTGATTGAATCATAACTTTCATCAGAGCAGGCTTGTTCGGGGGTAAACTAGAGACAAAACAATAGATCTGACCAGCCTTGCCAGTGAAGTCCATATCCCAAAAGACCTTAAGACATAGGAGTGGAATTAGGCCATTCAGTCCATTGCGTTTCCGCCATTCCATCATGGCTAATTTATAGAGGTCATGAGTGGATTAGATAGGGTGAATGCACACAGTCTTTTTTTTGCAGAGTAGGGCAATCGAGAGGGCATATATTAAGATGGCGGGGAGAAAATTAATGAGAAGAGGTACAACTCTTACACAAAAGAAGGTGTGTGTATGTGGAATGAGCTGCCAGAGAAAGTGATTGAGGCAGCTACAATAACACCTTTTAAAAACACTTGGACAAGTACATGGATTGGAAAAGTTTAGAAGGTTACGGGACAAAACACCAGCAAGTAGAACTAGCGTTATGGGGCATGTTGGTTGGCATGGACAAGTTGGGCAAAGGGGCCTGTTTCCATGTTGTGTGACTCTAAAATGGTGGGAATCTTTAATTAGGGCATTACAGTGCTGAAACAGGCTCTTTGGCCCATCTAGTCCATGCCCATCTAGAACCGATTTTGTTCGTAGTCCCATAGACCTGCATCTGGACCACAGTGCTCCATAACCCTCCCATCCCCACTTATCAGTCAAACCCACAGCCATCACTTCCACTGGCAGCTCCTTCCACACTCTCACCACCTTCTAAGAAGTTCCCCCTTTAATGTGGGGTTTGAGGTGAAGGTATAGTTAGCAGTTACATACTTGAGTTACTTGATAAGAATGTGTTATTCGTTCTGTTTATTTTTGTATGTCATCTAAGGGCATAGTTCACAGCTTATTCTCTGCAGTGCTGTGGGATGATGTTGCTGCACTTTGCCAGAGCTGTTAATTAGGATTCCAGTGGTTGATTACCAGTATGCCGACTGGCTAATTGAAATGGTTTAACATGCGAGCTAAACTACTCTGCTGAAGGTAATGGTACAGAGCTTTCTCTTTTTTCTGCATGTTTAAAATACTGTATATCCCAGTGATAGCTCTGTTTAATTTTATATTTTTGTTCATAGAAAAGCAACAGCAGGGAGGAAGCTATGTGGTCTATCAATTCTTCTGATCGGTGCATTCATTAAATATATATTGCATCAGATTTTTTTCTTTGTAAACTGTGATCAATATCTGCATTCTGCCGAGCTTATACAAATTCTGCTAAAGTTATGAGGTTACAAATTAATTCATTGGGTACATAGCCTCAAGGTTTGGGGAAATAGATTTAGGAGAGAGATGAGGAGAAACTGTTTTTCCCAGAGAGTAGTTAATTGGTGGAATTCTCTGCCCAGGGAAGCAGTAGAGGCTGGCTCATTAAATACACTTAAGCCGCAGAATTTTTTTTTTGTGTAGCAGAGGAATTCAGGGTTATGGGGAAAAGGCTGGTAAATGGAGCTGAGTCCATGGCCAGATCAGTCATGATCTTATTGAATGGTGAAACAGGCTCAACAGGCCAAATAGCCGACTCCTGCTTACTGTGTCTTATGTAAGTTGTGCAATCACTTCATGTTATTATTGATGGGAAAATTTCTGTCCTGAGTCAGCTCTTTGCTTATGTTGTTAGAACTGCTTTTTGAAGATAATGAAATTCAGATAGTTAAAGATAAGTATGATTATATGGTTTCCTGTCCAATTGACTGCCTCTAGGACAGAATCTCTGGATTAAATTGATTGTCAGATATTCAGATGTTGGAATTCCAGTCCTGAATATTCAGTTGCCATCTCAATATTGGTTTGGTGTACATTTCTGTTAATACCTCTGTTTTTATCTGTGTTTGCGCTTGCGTATTCCTGTCTGTGCATGAACCCATGTTGCTGTCAGTATTTGCCTACATGAGCCTGTGCCTTCCTTTCTGTGTGTCCATAGGTGCATTTTTTATCCATAATATGCCATATTTTGGCAGGTATCCAGCTCAATTAAGAAAAATGACAGAAAGGGAAAATTACAATCAAGTAAAAAAAACATGAAGATCTTATTTTGTTCGAAGGCTATCTCCTTAAGCATAAGCCAAACAAAATTTGCTTTCACTTTTACAGCCATTCCAAGTTAGGATTCCTCCTTCATTATATAGTACAGAACCAGTCTATTTTGGCTCAACACATCCATACCAACCAAGATGTTTTAATGAGCTATTCCCATTTACCTGCATTTGGCCTATATCTCTGTTAATCATTCCAGTCCATGAATCTATCCAAATATCTTTTAAACATTTTAATCTGCCTCAATCACTTACTCTTGCAGGTCATTCCATATACCCACTACCCTGTGTGTGAAATTCAATTACCATTCATTCATTCATTCATTCATTCATTCATTCAGTTCTTTTCCTGAGCAACAGTCAGCAAACTGAAACATTAACTGACCCAATTCCCTGAAGATGCTGTTTGACCCGGTGGATATTCACAGTAATTTCTGTTTTGTTTAAGATTACCAATGCAAACAAATTTTAGCCTTTGGATAAAATCCCTTTCAAAGGGAAAACAGAATTAGCTGACTAACTGCTGTCTGATTGAGAGGACACTGTCCTTTCATTTGTTTATTTTTAATACTTGTATCTTGAAGGCAGCGTTCTGGTAACTGCTGGACTTAACATTAGCTGACATTGCCTAGTCCAATCCCAGACTGTGTCTTTTAGTATTTCAAAGATATTGAAACTTAAGCCCATCACCCATACTGGGGCATATGTCAGTGACAGCAGCTCACCAGAGTCCTCTGACCTGGGCTAGTCTTTCAAGTGTAGCCCATCTAGGTGAAGATCTATCCTTTCCCAGGGATGAAGATTTTTGATGTTTCTCTAACTCTTGTCTTTTTACGGGATGCACAGCACCCTCCTTTCACAGCTAGATTTGGGATTGTCTATGGTGGAATTGAGATATTGAAAGCTATATTTAAATTCCTTGTAGCTAATTGGCTCCATTTACATAATAAAATATTGCAATTAAATGACGTTAGAAAGTACTGTTGACATATGGGAATGAAACAAATAGCAAATTTTCAGTCAAAAGTTCCTGGTTATCCATTATGATTGACAATTGCGTTCAATGGAGTCATATTGTTTAGATTATGTTTCAACTCAATAAGCTGCACACAGGATAAAGTAGCACTGTTTCAAAACAAGCAAAACATCATTGACTTCATTTCGCAAACATTTCAGGCATACACTTGACCTGGAAAAGTGAACTTTAAAATTCTTCCTGAGCTCTTTGTTTCCTTCTTTTTCTTCTGCTTTATTTCCCCTCCTCTGGGTTTTTATGGGATGAGATTGCTGCTAGCCTCAGGCCCAACCCTCATCCTTTCACACCCCAAGTTGGGACAATCCATGACGGAGTTTCTGTTTCCCTCTACAAACAGTAAAAGTCTGACTGGTTTGACGTTTGGTTTCCTTCAAAGCAATTTGATTTTAGACCACCGAGTTTGCTGCACCATTTCATCATGGGTGATCCAATTTTCCTCTCAGCCCCAGTCTCTGCCCTCTCCCTGTATCCCTTCATACCCTGACCAATCAAGAGCCTATCAACCTTTGCCTTAAATATATGTAAAGATTTGGCCTCCACAGCTGCCTGTAGTAAAGAATTCCAGATTTACCACTCTCCAGCAAAAGAAATTCCTCCTCATCTCGGTTCTAAAAGGACACCCCTCTGTTCTGAGGCTGTGTCCTCTGGTCTTAGACTTTCCCACCATAGGAAACATCCTCTCCACATTCACTCTATCAAGGCCTTCACCATTTGATAGGTTTCAATGAGGTCACCCCTCATTCTCTGAATTCTAATGAATATAGGCCCTGAGCCATCAAATGCTCTTCATAGGACAAACTATTCAATCCTGGAATCATTTTTGTGAACCTCCTTTGAACCTTCTCCAGTTTCAGCACATCCTTTCTAAGATAAGGGGCTCAATCTGCTCACAGTACTCCATGAGGCCTCACCAGAGCTTTATAAAGTCTCACCATTACATCCTTGCTTTAATATTCTAGTTCTCTTGAAATGAATGCTAACATTGCATTTACCTTCCTCACCACAGACTCAACCTGCAAATTAACCTTCAGGGAATCTTACACAGCATTCCTAAGTCCCTTTACACCTCAGTTTTTTGAATTTTCTCTCCATTTAGAAAATATTCAGCCCTTTCATTTCTTCTAAAAAAAAGAGTCCATGATCATACATTTCCCAATACTGTATTCCATCAGCCATTTCTTTGCCCATTCTCCTAATCTGTGTAGGTACTTCTGTAGCCTCTGTACTTCCTCAAAACTACCTGCCCCTCCACCTATCTTCATATTGTCTGCAAACTTTGCAACGAAACCATTAATTCTGTCATCCAAATTATTGACATATTACATAAAAAGAACCAACCTGACACAGACACCTGTGGAACACCACTAGACACCAACAGCCAACCAGAAAAGGCTTCCTTTGTTCCCACTCTTTGCCTCCTGCTGATCAACCACTGCTTTATTGATGTTAAAATCTTTCCTGTAGTACCTTGTTAAGCAGCCTCATATGTGGCACCATCTCAAAGGCCTTCTGAAAATCCAAGTACACAACATCAACTGATTCTCCATTGTCTATCCTGCTTGTTCAAAGCATTCCAACAGATTTTTCAGGCAAGATTTTCTCTTGAGAAAACCATGCTTACTATGGCCTATTTTATCATGTGCCTCCAAGTACCCTGAGACCTTATCCTTAATAATTGACTCCTAACATCCTCCCAACCAGTGAGGTCAGGCTAACTGACCTGCAGTTTCCTTTCTTGTACCTCTGTCCCTTCTTGAAGAGTGGAGTGACATTTGCAGTTTTCCAGTCTTCTGGAACTATTCCAGAATCTTGCAAATCTTGAAAGATCATTACTAATGCCTCCACGATCTCTTCAGCCACCTCTTTCAGAACACCGGGATGTACACCATCTGGTCCAAGTGATTTATCTACCTTCAGACATGTCAGTTTCTTAAGAACCTTCTCTGTAGTTTGGTATTTCACATACTTCATGACCCCTGTCATCTAGAACTTTCACCATACTTCTAGTGTCTTTCACAGTGAAGACTGATGCAAAATACTTTCAAATCTCTTACTATCTCTTCTTACAGTTAGCCCTGACGAAGGGTCTTGGCCCGAAACGTGGACTGTACTTACTCCTATAAATGCTGCTTGGCCTGTGGCATTCCACCAGCATTTTGTGTATGTTGCAAAATACTTATTCAGTTCATCCAGCATTTCGATGCCCCCCCACCATTACTACCTCCCCAGCATCATTTTCCAGAGTCCAATATTCACTCTCGCCTTAAGAAACTTTTGGTATCCTCTTTAATATTATTGGCTAGCTTACTTTCATATTCCATCGTTACCTTCTTAAACACTTTTTTAGTTACCTTCTCTTGGTTTTTACAAGCTTCCCTCTAATTTTTGCTAAATCATATGCCCTCTCTTTGGCTTTCATGTGGGCTTTGCCTTCTCTTGTTAGCCATGGTTGTGTCATCTTTCCTTTAGAACTTCTTCCTCTTTGGGATGTATATATCCTTAGCCTTCCGAATTGCTTCCAGAAATTCCAGCTATTGATGTTCTGATCCCTGCCAGTGTCCTTTTCCAGTCAATTCTGGTCAACTCCACCCTCATGCCCCTGTAATTCCCTATACTCCACTTTAATACTGATACCTCTGACTTTAGCTTCACCTTCTCAAATTTCAGCATGAATTTGATCATATTATGATCACTTACCCCTAAGGGTTCTTTTACGTTAAGCTATTTAATCAATTCTGGTTCATTACACAACACCCAGTCCAGAATTGCTGTTCCTTTAGTGGGCACAACCATAAGCTGCTCTAACAAGCCATTTCATAGGCATTCTAGAAATTCCCCTCCTGTAATCCAGCACCATCCTGATTTTCCCAGTCTTGAAGTTCCCCATAACTGTTGTAACACTTCCCTTCCAGCATTCAGTTTCTATCTCCCATTGTAATTTGTAGGCCACATCCTTACTACTGTTTAGGGGTCTGTATACAACTTCCATCAGGGTCTTTTTACCCTTGCAGTTTCTTAGCTCTGTCCACAGTGATTCAGCACCTTCAGACCCTATGTCATCTCTTTCTAATGACGTGATATCATTTTTTAACTGAACAACGCCCCCCCCCCCCACCTTCCTGCCTGTCCTTTTGATACAATGTGTACCCTTGGACATAAGGCTCCCAACTGTAATCTTCTTTCAGCCATGATTCAGTGATGCCGACAACATTATAGCTGCCAATCTACAACTCTGCTGCAAGTTCCATATACTGCGCACATTCATATACAACACCTTCAGTCCTGTATTTATCCTTTTCAACTTTGTCCACCTTTGATGTTGCAACTCATCCGATTGACTGCAATTTTGTCCTATTAACAGCCTCTCCTCACTACACATTGCCTCTATTTCTAAACCAGCTACTCATCTTCAGCACTGTTATCCGCTTTTCCTACAATAGTTCTTGCTTTGAAATAAGTGCAGCCCAGAACACTAGTCGCACCCTTTCATGAACACGAGGCTTAGCAGGATTAGGTGTATGGTCCATTGAGTCTGCTCTGCCATTTGATCATGACTGATTTATTATCCCTCTCAACCCCATTCTCTGCTTTAAATACACCCAATAACTTGGCCTCTATAGCTGACTATTACAATAAATTCCACATAAATATCACACTCTGACTAAAGAAATTCTACCTTATCTCTGCAATAAAGGGACGTCCTTCTGTTCTGAGGCTGTACTCTCCACCTCCATTCAATCTAGACCTGTCAATATTTGGTAGGTTTCAATGAGATCAATCCTCACTCTTTCTAATTTCAGCGAGTACAGGCTCAGGGCCACCAAACACTCCTCCTACATTAACCCAGGATCATTCTCCTATAGCTCCTCTGGACCCTCTCCAATGTCAGCACATCCATTCTTAGATGTGGGGTCCAAAACTGCTCATAGAACTCCTTCATTAGTCCTTATGAAGGGTCTCAGCCTGAAATATCGACTGTTTACTCCTTTCCATAGATGCTGCCTGGCCTGCTGAGATCCTCCAGCATTTTGTGTGTATTGCACAATACTCCAAATGTGGTCTGATCAATGCCTTATAAATTCTTGGGTGTAATATATTACCTTTTAGTCTATTCGATTGAATTCAGATCCACTACATCACAGCTACTGACAAAATGTGACTCAATTAAATGCAATAATAATTTTTGAAACGTCATTAAATAATTATTCATTGCCATCTCCAATGCCAGTACTTCCTTTCTTAGGTATGGGGCCCAGATCTCTCAAATGCTGTCTTGAGCAATGCCCTATAAAGCCTCAATTATCCCCTTTTAAGTTGCCCTTCAAAAATACTGTAGGCTCTTCTTTTATATTACCTGGTCATCAAATTTTGTTTGGTAAAACTGATGTGAAACATTGTGCACTATTTTGCTGCATTAAATGTGGCATATAAATATAAATCATTGAATAAATTATTTTGACAATTACAATTGACCACTAACTATTATCTTGTGTTTTTAAGCCCATAAAGTATATATGATTGGTTTGAATTTGGTCAGGGCAGCCTACAGGACGGATTGCAATGGCGAGCTTCAGGTGCTTATATTATTAGCCATTAACTTGATGTGGCATCTGTCATGCTGTCATAACCATTTAAAATTTGTCCTTAACCAGTAAATATAAAAATAATAAAATCTTGACTAAATTGTCATGCTTTTAGGTTACCAAAGTGAAAAATAATTGTGTAGCTCCACATTTGATTTAATTTTGCTTCAGGTGTGTGGCTGACTGGCATTCTAATAATTGCATCTGCTGGCCACAAATAAGTAAGTTGTTTCTCAAGCTTGTTACTGCAGATAACAAAAGCTCGGCAATGTAACTTATGCGGGCAGGTTGAATAGAAACACTTTCTTAGAAAGCCTTTCACTTCTGTTTTTATTCCCCTTTAAGTCCTGTGAATATTCCATTTACTTTAGTCATGTTATTAAACTTTTTAACATTGTTTAAAAATAAAATTCTACGAGCCGACTGTGTGGGTAGCATGTGTGGGTGGTGACAATTGTGAAGGAGGAATGTGTCAATCACAGTGAGGGTGGCTGTCAAAAGTCCATTGGCAAAGAGTTTAACCAGCAGTGGCAGGAGACCTAACCCTGAAGTTAGATCTGCACAATGTTTACACAGCTTTGGAATGGGGCTTGATGTATTCTGTCGTGGAGAGCTTAAATTTGGAATCATTTTTGTAGCCAGAGTAAACATAATGGAAGAAAAAAAAAGAATCATTTTATTCTGTTCAATCAACACAGATATCCCTTTTATCTCACCACTGGGTTCGAAACCTGGTATCAATGGATGATGATGTTAATTGATATGTCAAGCTCACAAAATGCATGTATGCTATCAGCTAGCTATAGAGTAATACACTGAAAATGCTGGAAGAACTCAGCAGGTCAATAACCCTGAAGAAGGTCTCAACCCAAACCATCGGCTCTTTATTCCCCTCCATAGATGCTGGCTGACTTTCTGAGTTTGTCCAGCATTTTGTGTGTGTTGTTCTGGATTCACATCTGCAGAATCTCTTGTGTTTATGATTTGCAGCTAGGCATAGATTAAGTTTTGTCTTGTGCCATCTTTAGCTGCATAGTTTATTATATTCTGATATAGGATCTCTAGTTGAAATGCTGACCATCCCTCTGCCTCCACAGATGCTACTCGACCAGCTAAGTTCCTCCAGCAGTCTGAATTTTTTTCTCCAAATTCCAGCATCTGCAGTCTCCTGTGTCTCCCTGTGAAGACACAGGGGACAGCCAGAATAGTGACTGATATCCTGACAACAATAGCTTCTACTTTAACCAAGTACTTTACATGGACCACCCGGGGGGGGGGGGGGGAGTGTGAGTGAGTGAGTGTGTGTGTGTAGAGAGAGAGAGAGAAGATGATCAAAAGCTTGATCAAAGTGGGGTGGCAAGAAATGTTTGAAAGGAAAAGGGATGGAGAAGGTTGATGTGGAATTTAGAGGCACAGAGCACTACTGAACAGAAAAGCAGGCCCTTTGGCCCTCCTAATGCATGACAAATTTCTAGAAATTGAAACCAAAACAGTTGATACCATGACACCCAGTAGCGGAAGGATTAAATTCTGGGTGAACAAAGTGACCAGATTTACAGGAGTCCAAGGATCTTGGTGTGTTATCAGTTTGGAGGAGATTAAAGATTCGAAGAGCAGATAGATTGTGGAAGGATTTGAAAACCTGGATGAGAATTTTGTAGACTAAAGTGCTTCTTAATTTAGGAGTAAAATGTCTCCAATGGACATTATTCCTTAATATTACACCATGTATACATAAGGTATTTCCTATTTTCCTTTGCAACTATTTATAGCATAAAATGGGAAATACTTTGCATATGCATGGTGTAATATTGGGGAATAATAATATTTCTCTCACACAGTCATAATGTAGACTCAACAGAAATATGCCGACTTTTCTGAGTAAGGCCGATAAGATATATGTATGTAATGAGTTTGGGACAGTTTGATGCTGTTCTCAGTGGGTGCATCTTCTCATATAATGCTGTCACTAATTTAAAAGCAATAGGTGGTGGTTTATCATTCAGGTGGCACTGTAGGTAATAAAAAAAAGTCTTCTCAATGTAGCATGAAGTGCTCTTTTCTGCAGCAAGAGCTTTACTTACCATGAAATGTGATATACCTGGCCTGGTACACTTTATGCTGGAAATGTGTGCTTGAAATGGATTCATTTTTATCCCTCACCATGATGAACAGTAAAACTTGACGAATATATTTTAAACTGAAAATTTTAGAGGAAGCATGTAATTGTGAATTTCATAAGTTATGAAATTTCATAAATGGGCCAGATGTTGTCTGAAAATGCATTTAATGTTATGATACATTCATGTGCATATGTTTATAAATCCAATTCAACTTGTCTAATTGAAAATAAATCTGAAACTAAAACTAGATAGGTAATTACACACAATTATCAATGACTAACTTTAAGGAACCTGATGAAGGGCCTTGGCCCAAAACATTGACTGTTTATTGCCATCCATAGATGCCACTTGACCTGTTGAGCTCCTCCAGCACGTTGTGTGTATTGTTCTAGATTTCTAGAATCTGCAGTATCTTTTGTGTTAATGAAGACCCTTATTCAGTGCCCCTAATTTCCTGCAAGTTTTTGGCTCAAGATTGGAATTGCATTGCTTTTTATTCCCCAAGGACAAACCAGTCTTAATGGAATTGTGATTGTTTTATTCTAAAACTTTTTTTGCAAAAAAGAGTCCTGAATTACTGAGCTGAAACTTCCAGAAATTCATTTCCACAACACTGTACTACCAGTAAAAAATGTAGGCCCACACACGATTTTCTTGGATTGATGTTGAATAATGTGCCATAAAGATAGTTGCCAGAAAATTTAGGTACTACAAAAACCTGCATTGAATTTTGGCCAACATCTCCCTCAGATCCCAGGTGAAGGTGCAGCCAGCAAGCCAACTTAAGTGTAACTTAAGCCAACTTGGATAACAACATTATCCAAGTCACCTATTTCCTATTTTGTTTCCTTGGCAAGAGACTTCTGTACCATTTATTATACCAGTTAACATGGGACATGAAGATTGATTCTTTACCAGCCAGTGGTGCTCAGTAAACTAGGAGGACAAGACAGGTATTAGAATGCACAAACTATTGAGATGCCACAAGATAATTCTGAATATATTCACAACTAGTTGCAATATGAATTCTTTCAAAAGAAATCCAAGCTTCTAGGATTAGCATCATGGAACTCCAGGAAGTGGTGGTGAATCCACTGTTTGATCTACATCATTCTCAAGAGAGATGCTTAAGCACTAGAGTTTCTTTAGATGCTGAAAATATTGAGCAACATGCACAAAATGCTGGAGGAACTCAGCAGATCGGGCAGCATCTATAGAAATGAATAAACATGGGGCTTATTCCCCTCCATAGATTAGTTAGTGGTCAGTGAATTTATAAGGGTTTATTCTGCAGTTGGCCATGCAGAACAGACTTTGCATAGGACTCTAATTTGATGCCAAAACAGTCCTTAAGCGACCTTAGTGACCTGCTTTGTTGGCACACAGAGACCTCGAGGATGCTTTTGACATTTGACTGTGATGCTCTTTTGGTGCCAGTTATAACTTTTAGAACAGTCTGAAAGATTGCTAATGTAATGAAGGAACTTCATACAAATATAAAGCAGTGACTTGGCATTCAGAATCAAGACGGGCGTGAATGAGTCAATCCTCCCGTTGCATCATGCTGGCTTTTTGCACCATGGGATAACTTCCTGTGATTCAAATTTCTGCAAGGTCTCCCATTAGTAATCCTTAGCACTGAGGTGTGTACTAAACTGGAACACATTAACAGTGCCCTGCCAGTTGAGCTGTGTGAATTACTGCACTTTATCCTGACATTTCTGCAAGCCAGAGTTCTCATTTAGCCTGGAATGATTTTGACATAGAGCAAGGTAGAGGTGATGGAAAAGCAGCCACACAAACTGAATGGGATGCAAGATGGTGGTGACCAGTTTTCAAAGTAAGTTTATTATCAATTTATATATATGTTACCATACACTACTTTGAGTTTTTTTCCCTGCAGACATTTCAGGAACAAAGAAATACAATAGAATTTTACACAATAAAATTATACACAAATATACAAAGGCTGACACCAATCGATGTGCAAAAAGAAGATAAACTGCAAATAAAAGTAATTCTGAGAGCAGGAGTGGTAAAGAATATTTGATCGAGAGTTTGCAGGTTGTAGAAGCAGTTCAGAATTGAGGTGAATAAAGTATCCATTCCCAAGACCCTGATGGTTTAAGGGTAGTATCTGTTCCTGACAACACACACACAAAATGCTGGAGGAACTCAGCAGGCCAGGCAGCATCTATGGAAAAGAGTATAGTTGATGTTTCGGGCCGAGACCCTTCATCAGGACTGGAGAGAAAAGGATGAGGAGTTAGATATAGAAGGTGGGGGGATGGAATGATGAAACACAAGGTGATAGGTGAAACCAGGAGGGGAGGAAGGGTAAAGTAACTGATTGGTGAAAGAGATACAGGGTTGGAGAAGGGGGAATCTGAAAGATGAAGACAGAAGGCCATGGAAGAAAGAAAAGGGGAGGAGAACCAGAGGGAGGTGATAGCCAGGTGAGGATATAGAGAGAGAGGGGGAAATGGGAATGGTGAAGGGGGAGCATTACTGGAAGTTTGGGAAATTGTGTTCATGCCATCAGGTTGGATTGGAGGCTACCCAGATGGAATATAAGATGTTGTTCCTCCAACCTGAGTGAGGCCTCGTTGTGGCAGTGGGGGAGGCAAGGACTGACCTGTTGGAAGGGGAATAGGAGATGGAATTAAAATGGGTGGCCACTGAGCAATCCCACTTTTTCTGATGGACAGAATGTAGGTGCTCAGCAAAGCAACCTCCCAATCTACCAGGTCTCACTGAAATACAGGAGGCCACACCGGGAGCACTGGATACAGTAGATGACCCCAACAGACTCACAGGTGAAGTATCACCTCATCTGTGAGGACTGTTTTGGGCCTTAAAAGGTAGTGATGGAGGAGGTGCAGGTGTAGCACTTGTTCTGCTTGCAAGCATAAGTGTCAGGAGGGAGATAAGTGGGGGGGGGGGGGAAGATGTGCTTGGTGATGGGATCCTGTTGGAGACAAATTGAATTGAAATGGCTTGACTTTATTTCTTACATCCTTCACATATCTGAGGAGTAAGAATCTTTACGTTACATTTCCATCTGAATGTGCTATGTGCAAATTTGTAATAAATAGTATGTACAGTAATATATATAACAAAAGTCAATAGAGATTAGAAATACAATTGTGTTAGTGTGAATTAATTGGTCTGATAGCCTGGTGGAAGAAGCTCTCCTGGAGCCAGTTGGTCTTGGCTTTAATGTTGCGGTACTGTTTCCTGGAGGGTAGCAGCTGGAACAGCTTGTGGTTGAGGTGACTCAGGTCCCCAGTGATCCCTCTGGCCCTTTTTACATACCTATCACTGTAAATATCCTGAATGATGGGAAGTTCACCTCCACAGATGTGCTGGGCTGTCCGCACCACTCTCTGCAGAGTCCTGTGATTTAGGGAAGTACAATTCCCATGCCAGGCAGTGACACAGCCAGTCAGGATGCTCTCAGTTGTGCCTTGTAGAAAGTACTTTAGATTTGGGGACTCGTCGAACTTTTTCAACTGTCTGAGGTGAAAGAGGCACTGTCGTGCTTTTTTCACCACACAGCCAATATGTACAGACCAAGTGATGTTCCTTGGTGAGGTGTGTACAGAGAAACTTAAAGATGGCGGATGTTTCGGAGAATTACGTGCTGGACACTGAGGCTGGTGGGGTGGTAGGTGAGAACAAGAGGAACCCTATCTCTGGTGGGCAGACATGCGTGAATGGAAGAGATGCAGTTGAGGACAACATTGATGGTGAAGAACATCTCCTTTGTCCTGGAATGAAAAGCCTCATCTTGAGAGCAGATGTGATGTTGATGGAGGAATAGAGAGAATGGGATGGCATTTTTACAAGTAACAGTTTGGGAAGAAGTATAGTGCAGTTAGCTGTGAGAGTCAGTGGGTTTATAATAGACATCAGTAGATAAGCTGTCTCCATAGAGAAAGAGATTGAGAAAATGGAGGGAGGCGTCAGAAATGGACCAGCTAAATTTGAGAGCAGGATGGAAGTTGGAGGCAAAGTTGATGAAGTTGACGAGCTCCACATAGGTGCAGGAAGCATCAATGCAGTCCTTGGTGTAGCATAAGAAAAGTTGGGGAGTGACACCATTGTAAGCTTGGAACATAGACTGTTTCACATAGCCGACAAAAAGGCAGGCGTAGCAGTGACTCATGCGATTGCCCATGGCTACGCCTTCTGTTTGAAGGAAGTGGGAGGAGCCAGTGGAGAAATTATTGAGAGTGAGGACAAGTTTGGCTAGATGCAGGAGAGTAGTGGTGGAGGGGAACTGGTTGGATCTGGAGTCCAGAAAGAAACAGAGAGCTTTGAGGCCTTCCACTTGGCATAATTTACTTATTATTATTCAATTATTTATGGTTTTACATTGCTATATTTCTGCACTCTTCTTGGTTGGTGCGACTGTAACGAAACCCAATTTCCCTCGGGATCAATAAAGTATGTCTGTCTGTCTGTCTGGTAGGGGATGAAAATGTATAGGGACTGGACATCCATCATGAAAGCAAGATGCCCAGGGCCAAAGAACTTGAAATTATTGAAAAGATCAAGAGTGTGTGAAGTGTCACAGATGTAGGTAGGAAGGGACTGAACCAGGGGAGTAAAACGGAGTTGAGATATGCAGATATGAGTTCAATGGGGCAGGAACAAGCAGAAACAATGGGTTTACCTGGGCAGGCAGGTCTGTGGATCTTGGGTAGGAGGTAGAAACAGGAGATGTGGGGTGAGGGAACTATGAGGCTAATGGCAGTGGATGGGAGATCCCCAGAATTAATAAGGTCAGTGATGGTGTGGGACAATTGCCTGGTGCTTCTTAGTGGGATCCTGTGAGGAGGTTTCCTGACAAATCCTGAACCAGGTAGTGTGGGACCAAAGGCTCCTGTACATCCTGCTGGTGGTAGTAGCAAGAAGAGAGCATTGTGTGGATGTTGGGGGTGTTGAAATAGTTAAAGTAATTCATCTGTCATTTACATGACATGCAATAGGTGGGAAATTAGATCTCAGGTGTGTACAGGTGCCTTGGCAGACATTTCCTATACTCCACCATTTCTACAACAACAGGAGCAGTTGTACATCTGGCAGATGTATTCACCAACAACATGTTTATGCAGGGAACTGGACACCTTCAGTCATTGTTGTCTGTGATGTCTGTTATCACTAAAATGACAGACTTAGTTTCTTTGGTAGGTGTGTCAACCAATTACACTAGAGCGACGTGCACAGTTATTAATTGCCTAACACAAATTGAAGCCAACCTTGAGTCGACCTATCAACCTGCATACACCAAGTTAAATGCTGGAAGAATTCAGAAGGTCAGGCAGCATCTCTGAAAATGAATAAACAATTAACATTTTAGGCTGAGATCCTTCATCAGGACTGGAAAGGAAGGGGGAAGATGCCAGAATAAAAGTTGGGGGGAGGGAAAGGAGGAGAATTTAGAAGGTGATGTGTGAAGCCAGGTGAGTGATAGAAGAAAGGGGGGTAGAGAAGAAGAAGAAAAGAAAAAAATATCAGAAGGAAAAATCAAAAGGAGAGAGGAATTAAAATGTTTGGTTACCAGGAATTTCCCCTTCGGGAGAATCAAGTAGAGGTGCTTGAAAAAGTGGTCCCCAGTTTACACTGGGTCTCACCAGTAAATAGGAGGCTGCATTGGGAGTACCTGATACAATAGATGACCCCAACAGATTCACATTGAAATGTTGCTTCACCTGAAGGGACTGATTAGGACCCTGACTGGGCAAGTGTAGTTTTTCTCTCGCTTGGACGGAAATGTGCCAGGAGGGAGATTATTGGGTAGGAAAAAATAAAGCAGCATTTCCCCATGGCTAACCATTTTACTTCCTATCCCCATCCCTGTTTTGACATGTCAGTCCATAGCCTACTTTTCTGCCATGATGAGGCCACTTTCAGGGTGAAGGTGCAACATCTCATGTTCCCTCTGGGTACCATCCAACCTGATTGCATGAACATTGATTCCTCCTTTCAGTGTTTTTTTCCTCTTTTTCTTTTCCCCTCCTCTTTCTTCTCTTCTATTCCCCACTCAGGCATCTTACCCCTTCAACTCACCTACCTATCACCTCTCCCAGTGTCTCTCCTCCTTCCCTTTCTCTTATGGTCCACTCTCCTCTCCTATCAGATTCCTTCTTCTCTAGCCCTTTACCTTTCCTGCCCACCTGGTTTCACCTGTCACTTCTCAGCTTGTCCTCCTTCCCTTCCCCTACCTTTTTATTCTGGTGTTTTCCCATTTCCAATCCTGATGGAGTGTCTTGGCCTGAAAAATTGACTGTTGATTTGTTTTCATAGAAACTGCCTGACCTGCTGAGTTCCTCCAGCACTTGTGTGTGTTACTCTGCATCTTCTGATCCTACGTCACTTCTTTCTAAGGATATGATTTCTCTTTTTACCATCAGAGCTTCCCCACACCCTCTACCCATCTGCCTGTATTTCGATAGGGTGAGTATCCTTAGCAGAATCTCTTTCCTTGACCTATGTTATTGGTGGCAACATGGACCTCGACATCTGGATCTTTCCTTCCCACTCAAATTTCTCTGCATGTCAGATTAGATGTCCCAAACGCATGTACCAGGCAAGCTAAACAGCCCTTGGGGCTCTATATCCATGTGACAGAGAATTATGTCTATTCCCCTGGCTATGCTACCCCAATTACCACTATATTTCTCTTTTCTCCTCTCTTTTGAATGGCTCCCTGACCCACGGTGCCACAGTTTGTTTGATCATCCTTCCTACAGGCCCCCATTCTCATCTAAGCAGGGAGCAACAATCTCAGACCTGTTGGGTAAACTCAAGGGTTGAGACTTTCCCAGAACTACCCATGGATTTCCCCCAGCTGCCTCACTCATAGTCACATTCTCTTGTCCCTGACCACAGCCAAATATGACATAGTTAATCTAATGGGTGTGACTGCCTTTTGAAACACAGTGTCTAGGTAACTCACCCACCCCCAAATGCATTGCAGTGTTTGAAGCTCAGATTCCAGGTCATCAACTTCGAGTCTGAGTTCCTTGAAGAGCTAGCATTTGCTGCAGACATGGTCATTAAAAATAATAGGGTTAGGGTCAATCAGCTTTCACATCATACAAAGTAAATCAGATGATGTGTTGTAGATTTAGTTGCAGATTGGTGTCTGTGCTTCCTTGCTGAAGCCTCGTGAGCCAAAGCCAAATCATGAGCCACTCCTCATTAAGGGAATAATGTGGAGAGAGTCAATAGCTAAAAATTCCTTGATGTTAACATATCAGAGGATCTGCCCTGGGACAGTACAAAAGATGCATCACAAAGAAGGCCCCTCATCGCCTCTACTTTCTTTGAAGTTTGCGTAGATTTGACATGTCACCAAACATGTACAGTGCAGAGCATTCTAACTGGTTGATCACAATCTGGGAAGGGAACAGCAATGGAACTGAAAAGGCTATTGCAAGTATTGGGTACAGTGCAGTCCATCACAGGCTAAGCCCTCCCTACCAGTAAGTATAGTTCCATTGAGTACTGTTGCAAGGAAGCAACATCCATCATCAAAGACCCCCACCCTCCAGACCCTCTTCTTGCTACTATCATCAGACAAGAGATACAGAAGCCTGAAGTCCCACACCACTAGGTTAAGGAATAATTATTACCCTACAACCAACAGGCTGTTGAACCATTGTTGATAATTTGATTCACCACTACTCTGAACTAATTCTTTGTCCTACAATCTCACTTCGAAGACCTTTTACACATTGGTTGTTTGTTAGGCTTTGTTTATGTGTAGTTTTTCATTAAATTCTATTGTATTTCTATTTTTTCTGTAAATGCCTGCAAGAAAATGAATCTTTTAACCTGTGATAGCCACTGTTTTTTGCTTCAGTTGATTTTTTTTTGGTCACCCATTCTTCCATCCTCTGTCTCACCTGGTTTTCAGGTAATTTACGCAGAATCCTGAACACTTTTGATGCAACATCAAAAATTTTGAAAAACCAAGATTAATTTTTAAGTTTGCCTGATTAAAAAGTCTTGATTATATTCTCTGGTAGTTTAGCATTGCAGGAACTTTAATTGTATTAGCTGATCATGTGTACTAAGTGAAGATCTTGGTGTTCTTTCAGTATGTTAATGATATCCAATTGAAAAATGCTCACGCACAAGAGGTTGGACTTTGTGTGCTATTGAGAGACCAGCATTGATCATTAGATGAATAATATGTTTCCCACTGGCATCAGAAGGTAGCTCCATGAAATTTGATAGCTTTGACATTGGCTATTATATTAGATTTTTGTCCCATTTTACTGGGATTTTATGGCCTGGTGTGTGAGTTCATCTTATCACAAATACTACATTTTCCAATAGACATCACAGTATATAATGGCTTCAAGTTCTTTTTTCACATTTCTGGATTACTGCTCTAGGATCATCTGAAACCAATTGGGACTAATGAATCATCCTGATGCCAATGTAAAACTATTTTTGATGTTACTGTTTCATACAGCAAATTTAATCCTCTTAGGCCATCTATTGGTCCCAAAAGTATGGGGAATATTTCAAAGTTCAAAGTAAATGTATAATGAAAGTGCATTGAGATTCATTTTCTTGCAGGCATTCACAGTAAATACAAAGAAACAATAGAATCAGTGAAAAACCACACACAACAAAGATGGACAAGCAACCAATGTCTAAAAGACAACAAAGTGTGCAAATACAAAAATGATTTTGAAAATATTAAATACATAAGTAATAAATATTGAGAACGTGATTTGTCAAGCCCTTAAAAGTAAGTCCATAAGTTGTGGAATCACTTCAGTATTGGGGTGAGTGAAGTTATCCCCTTTGGTTCAAGTGCCTGATGAACACATTCTCTATTTTACATGCCACTTCTATAGTAGAACCACTGAAAATATTAGTTTTTAAGTAACTATTTCACTCTATTTCTGATTGTAATAAATTTTTACTTGATTGCAAAAATGCTGGTGCCACTTTCTATTCTGATAACAATGTCCGCCCACTAGTATGTATTTTGTTTTCTTTTTCTTGTGTGTGCAGTTTAGAAATCACTAGCATTAGCTTCTCTTCCTTATATATTGTCGCTATGTGCTGTGTAGGTGCCAGAATGTGTGGTGACACTTGCGGGCTACCCCAGCACATAAGACCATAAGATGTAGGAGCAGAATTAGACAATTTGCCTATCAAGTCTACTCCGCCATTTCATTATGGTTGATCCAATTTTCCTCTCAGCCCTAATCTCCTGCCTTATCCCTGTAGCCCTTCGTGTCCTGACCAATCAAGAATCTATCAACCTCTGCCTTAAATATACAAAAAGACTTGGCCTCCACAACTTGAATTCCACAGCACACACAAAATGCTGGTGGAACACAGCAGGCCAGTCAGCATCAATAGGAAGAAGGACTGTCCTGATAAAGGGTCTCGGCCCAAAACGTCGACACTGCTTCTTCCTAGAGATACTGCCTGGCCTGCTGTGTTCCGCCAGCATTTTGTGTGTGTTGTTTGGATTTCCAGCATCTGCAGATTTCCTCATGTTTGCTCTTGAATTCCATAGATTCACTACTTTCGAGCTAAATTAGCTCCTCCTCATCTCTATTCTGAGTCTGCATCCTCTGGTCTTAGACTCTCCCATTACAGGAAACATCCTCTTCACATGACTCTTATCAAGGCCTTTCACCATTTGATAGGTTTCAATGTGGTCTTCCCATATTCTTCGGCTGTGTTGGTTGTTAGCACATCTCACTCTATGTTTCAATGCACATGTGAAAAATAAATTAATCTGAATCTTCTCATTGATTTGTTCATGGTTCCCTGATATATTGCATCTTGATGATGTCCTCAGTGACATTATCTGCATCTGTTCCCATGCATATACCAGAAACATGTAGATTATCTTCAATACCCACCCTGACCACTCTCTCTATTGTCTCTAGACACTCCTGCCATTAAAAAAGAGATTGGCCTTTTTGGTCATGTGGACATTAATTGAAATATGAAGTGAAATGCATTGTTTGCACCAAATCAAATGCACCAACATAGCCCACAACTCCCTTACCTTAAGCATACGTTTTAGAATCTTATCATAAAGAGAACATACAAACTCCTTACAGACAGAGTTGGAATTGAACCTGTGTCACTGGTGCTGTAATGTCTTATGCTAACTGCTGTGCTGCCCACAATAAGCTGTCATAACAACACAAAACAAGCTGCCATAATCTTGCCTGTCCCTTTGATTAGTTTTGATTTTTATTCTCATCTGAACATGATTGGGGATGCCACCCTCTGCCATCTGCTGTAAGTATCCATTGTGAATGTGGAGAGTGTGTCAGAAGGGAAGAGCAATTAGCCAATGAATAGATTGATTTTCTTTATGGTCAGGCCCACATAAAGAAGAGAGGCATCTCCTTACTCTGATCTGACATCTGTATGGCCAGTATATAGAACCACAGAACATTACAGCACAGAAATAGGACTTTTGGCTCTTCTTGGCTGTGCCAAACCATTTTTCTGCATAGTCCCACTGACCTGCACCTGGCCCATATCCCTCCATACAACTGTCATCCACGTACCTGTCCAAGTTTTTCTTAAATGTTAAAAGTGAGCCCACATTTACCACTTCATCTGGCAGCTCATTCCACACTCCCACCTCTCTGTGTGAAGAAGCCTCCCTAATGTTTCCTTTAAACTTTACCCCTTTCACCCTTAACCCATGTCCTCTGGTTTTTTTCTCCCCTAGCCTCAGTGGAAAAAGCCTGCTTGCATTCACTCTATCTATACCCATCATAATTTTATATACCTCTATCAAATCTCCCCTCATTCTTCTATGCTTCAGGGAATAAAGTCCTAACCTATTCAACCTTTTTCTGTAACTCAGTTTCTCAAGTCTTGGCAACATCCTTGTAAACCTTCTCTGCACTCTTTCAATCTTATTAATATACTTCCTGTAATTCGGTGACCAAAACTGCACACAATACTCTAAATTCGGCCTCACCAATGTCTTATACAACCTTATCATAAAATTCCAGCTCTCATACTCACTAGTTGTCTGTATTAAACTCCATCTGCCATTTGTCAGCCCATTTTTCCAGCTGGTCCAAATCCCTCTACAAGCTTTGAAAACTTTTCTCACTATCCACTCCAATCCTTGCATCATCAGCAAATTTGTTGATCCAATTTACCACATTATCAACCAAATCATTGATATAGATGACAAATAACAATGGACCCAGCAGTGATCCCTGTGGCACACCATAGTCACAGGCCTCCACTCAGAGAAGTAATCCTCCACTACCACTCTCTCTGGCTTCTCTCATCGAGCCAATGTCTAATCCAGTTTACTACCTCACCTTGTATACCTAGGGACTGAACCTTGCTAACTAACCTCCCATGTGGGACCTTGTCAGAGGCCTTACAGTAGTCCATGTAGCCAACATCCACTGCCTTCACTTCATCCACTTTCCTGGTAACCTCCTTAAAAAACTCTAATATTGGTTGAAGAAACTGCATAAGGTTTACTAACTTCTGCTCTTGCTACTTGTTGTTGGTCAACCTATTGTGCTCTAACCTGTCCATGGAATACAGCAACTAAGTCAATAGATTCATTTGAGATGAAGTAGTGTAAGTCATGGCTGTCTGGCGTTGATATTTTGATTTTCTTCCCAGGTGTAACTTGTTTTTTATCTCATCCTCAGATGTGTGTGGTTTACATTTAAAGGTTAACACTGCATATTTGTTAACAATAGGCATAATTTCCTTGAGATCGTTCCAGCGCAGCAAATTAGAATTCATTGTTGATGTGGGAATTACACACCCAGGAAACTGTCCTTTATAAAATTGTCTTTGTTTATGTAGAGCTCGGGAGTAAATATTTAAACAGATCTGTATATTAGCAACAAAGAGGCATGTCATATGCTGGAATGTGCAGCTTATTGCTCCATCGTTTCCTGTGTTAAAGTCTATGTTTCTAAATAAACCTCTTCTGCATAATTAATTTTTGTAGTTGATGTGGTATAATTTTCCTTTTCACAGGATGTAGATAAATGCAACTTAGCAGACCATCAGAATATATTGTTTATTCATACACATCTCCACCAATAGTTTTTTATTTCCCTAGTTTCTAGTCACTCCCAAGAAGGTGAGCCATTGCCTTAAATGGCAATCTTCTTGTTGTTACATATACATGGAGTAAGAACAACAGCAGAGTACATTTTTACATTTTTAGTCTTGTTAGTGATGGTACATGCTGGGGAATTTAGAACATGGGTATGAGGAACCGGGGAGGGAAAGAGACCTCTGAGCACGTGAGGCCCAATTGGTTCACTACATGACCGATCGTATATGGTTCATTTGTGATCAGGATATTCCCAACATGCTACTGGATAGGAAATTCTAAATTTTCACCTAGAGCAATGCAGCAGTTTCCAAGTCAGGTTGGAAAAGATCATAGTTATCTTTTCATCTGTCCACTGTCCTTCAGTGGAGGTTTCAAGTTTAGGAATTACTCTTAGTGTAACCTTGGAGAGATTCTGCATTGCATATTACAGACGGTATCACACTGCAGCCACAGCTTGGGTGGGAGATGGCATGCTGATAACACAACCTGTTCGTTCTGGATGAGGTTGATTTTCTGAATGTTGTTGGAACTGTGTATACATCTAAGCATGTGAAAAAGTATCCATCACACTCTGGAGTTGTGTTTTGTATTTGCTGGGAAGTCCTGGGGAAATAATGTGATGGGTCATTCAGCACAAATCACCAAGATGCTGATCTGCATTGGTACCCAGAGCATTTATGTTGATTGTCATTAGATTTCTGACCTCTGTTGACCCTCAGTAATAGCAAGACTTGGTGCTGGTAGATCTTGAATGTCAAGAATAGGTGTTTTGACTTATCTTTGTTGGTATCATTGCCTGATACACATGCATTGCAAATGTTAGTTTCCAGTTTACACCCCATGTCTGAATCTTAACCAGTTGTTCATCCGTGGGCTGCTTCACTTCTGAGGTTGCGTTTCATTTATGGAACTTCTCATCCTTTAATGGAAAAAGTTTATTATTGAGTCAGGAAAAGGTGGTTGGGGCAAGAACATTAATTTACTGTAATTTACTGTAGGGGCAAAAATAATCAGCCAGAACCTACACCTGTCTGCCTTTGTGCAGTGTCTAACCCCAAACTAAAGAACTCTGATCGCCATTAGTAGTTTTCATAGAGCTTCTTGATGCACCACTGAGTTAAATGCTTGTCCAATTCCCTGTCTAGTGGTTAAAGTACTATGTATTTATGTGAGTGAGAGGGAAGAATAGGGCTTGTTTCGATGTCTTTTTTGCTTGTTCTGTTTTGCTGTGTTTTATGTTGTTCTGCCAAGCATTGTGGGTACGCTATGTGAGTCAGCACTTGTGGGCTGCCCCAGCACACTCTTGTGTGTGTTGGTTATTAACGTAAATGACTTTCACTTTGTATGTTTTGATATGCACATGATAAATAATCTTGAATGTTACATAGTGCCTCATCCAATAACTATAAGCCAGTTATTAGAATTCAACCAATATACCATGTGTAGTCCAGGAATAGAATGAAGTCTGAAGCATTGTGTATAAAGGGCCCAAAGCATTGTTGAGGATCCCTATCACCCATCCCACAATCCCTTTGACTGCCAAACTGGGTAACAGCTTCTTTCCCTCGGCTTTGAGTCTAATGAATAACTTGCTATCACTTATCACCAGGACAGCAAGCTATTTACTGTTTGCCTGTGCTGTGCACGACCTGCACTTTGAATTATATTTTATGAACTTCGTTGTGGTAATATTTTGTTTTATGTACTGTGTGTGATATATCTTTTGTAGGTGCATTATTGTCCAGAGAAACATTATTTTGTTTGGCTGGATGTATGTACAGTCGGATACCAATGACCTTGAAATTGTACTTGAAACATCCTCATGCTTTGAGGATCTGAGTCTCGTTTTACTCTTTAATTCACTTGCCTAGCTGTATCATAACATCCTGAACTTATCCTCAGAGTTGGGTTTTGGAAAAGACTCAGAGACAAGCTATTCTTGAGTACCACTGGTGCTGATGACTTTAATTTTTTTTCTTTTTTCTTCTGAGTTCCTCCTCACCTGTGTAGCTTGAAGGTTTAATATCATTGAGGTCTTATTCTAGTCCTCCCCTACCTCCCTACTTCTTCATGGTTAGCTCAACACTTTAAAGTACCAGCAGCCCTGGGTTCAATTCCTGCTGCTGTCTGTAAGGAGTTTGTGTATTCTCCCCATGATTTTGGAGACTCTGTTGGCAGTTCCGTAGCTCTGGTTTTTTTTTTAATGGGATTGGGTTGCTTGCTCCGTACCCAACCCTCCTCCTCTCACAGTTGGGCTTGGGACTGTCCATGCCTGAGTTTCCTCTGGGTGATCTGGTTTCCTCCCACGGTCCAAAGATGTACTGGATGGTAGGTTAGTTGGTCATTGTAAGTTGTCCCATGATTCATCTGCGGTTAAATCAGGGGTTGCTGGGTGGCGCAACTTGAAGACCCTACTCTGCCTTTATGTCAGTCAATCAATATAGATAAATAAATAAACTTCTGAATGGTCTGAAATGGGAAACTCCATCTTCAGCGGTCATCTTAGGTTTGCAAGGTCTACCTAATTAAAGAACTACACAAAGGGGCGGTGCTCAGAAAGCTTGTTCTTTAAATGTCCTACCTGTTTTTTAACTAGATCTAATATTCACTTAGTTAAACAGAGGCGGGTTGTTCTGTGCGCCTGTTGCCATTTCACATTAATGTAAAACCAACTGAGTTGTACAACTTGGCAATAGGCCCTTCAACCCAATAAATCCATGACATCCATCATACCCATTTACACTAATGCTACATTATTTTATTGCCACTAATGCTTTAACCACATCAATTTCAAGAAGAGAAATTCAGAAAAGCTCTTACATTCAGTTTTGGAATTTAAATTGCTAAACCATCTTCAGAAACACATTTTTTATGCAGTTCAGAATCCAATGGATATAGTGAATAAACCTGTTCAATGTCAAGTTTTTTTTTCTTCTCAGTGATCCCACCTTACTTGTATATGGTTACATTAATGCTGTGATATTGTAGTAGCAACCTGAAGTGGTAACTCTGCCATGGACATTCCCATGCCCAACTGTGAGAGGAGGAGAGTTCGGCATGGAGCAAGCACCCCTTTCCCATTTTTTAAAAAAACCAGAGCTACGGAATTGCCAACTGAATCTCCAAAGTCATCATCCCCGGGAGAGAAATGATTTTCGCCTAGAAGACATATGAAGTCATGTGGTGAATGCAGAAGCCACAGGCTGGTCAACCTTCAGCCAGAACTGAGGATGTTGGCAAGTTTCTGTTAATGGCCCATGCCCCAGTAGGAGTGATGGTGTAAGAAGAAGAACCTGGAGTGATGACTAGAAATTAACCTTGACAAGATAGCTAAGACAATTAAATTAATAGGCATTTAAAATAACAGAATCAAGTTTATTATCACTGACACATGTCGTGAAATTTGTTGTATTGCAACACTGGGACAATACAATATAGAAATAAATTATAAATTATAATAAAGAAGATAAATAAGTAGTGCAAAAAGAGAACAAAAGCAGTGAGGCAATATTCTGAGTTCATTGTCTGTTCAGATATCTGATGGCAGAGGAGAAGAAGCTGTTCCTAAAACATTGAGTGTGTGTCTTCAGACTCCTGTACCTTTCTGATGGCAACAATGAGAAGTGGGCAGGTCTTGAATGGTGGGTGGGGAGGGGGGTTGTCCTTTATGATGGTTCCCTTCTTTTTGAGGCATCACCTTTTGTACATGTCCTCAATGGTGGGGAGGCTAGTGCTCATAATGGCTTGAATTGTCAGTGACTGTGAGCATGCAATCAGAGGATGGTCATAAAAGTTGAAATGGTTCATTAATGTCCTTTGGATAACAAATCCTGCTGTCCTCTGGTCACTGAACAGAGACCCACAGGAATAGGTTTGACTCTTGATTTCCTCCTGAAATGGCTGAGCAAATCATCAAATTTAAAAGCAATAGGAGTGGCCTTCCCTGTGACACCACCACCATATGAGTTGGTCAAAAAAACTTCTCTTTGGAGCTCTGTTTCATAAATAGAGTGACTATATCAAATGTGGAAATCAGATTATTTAAAGTATTTGCTTCTGTCTAATATGGAAAGGTCGATTTCTTTTTTAAATGTTTGATTGCTCATGGGGGTTATGTTGTGGTATTTGGGTCAGGCAGTTTGAGCTTCATGCTTGGAGCAGGTGGTCTGGTGTTATATCAAAGAGCTTGTATATTTCTGTATAAAATAAAGGTCATTCTGGTTAATTTGTTAATTTGGCTTGTGTACTTGGAATAAAATGTATTCATCCAGTGGTCATAATCTCAATTCTTTTTCAGATATGTACTGTAGAATGTCTTATCCAATTGGTTTGCATGAATGGAAAGCTGAGAATAAAACATAGCACATAAAGCACTGAAGAAATATGTTATTTAAACAATAAAGTATTTTATATACTGTAACTGATTTATGATCAATTTTGCACTGAATTGCAGTCTCCCTCATGACCATGGCTCAGACTTGGTTGTTTTTATTTTCAGTGGTTTTGGAGGCAGAAAGGTCAGATTAGTCTTTAGGCACAGTGATATGGGGGAGTTGGAGGTCAGGCCTCCGTTCTGCATTTGAAATCGATGTGGATGGGTGATGAAGGGCATCTATGAATGGCGGGCTGTCCCAGATTGGTGAGTCCCAAGATCAGATGTCTGTGTGAGCAATAGTCACGTAGACCCATTGGTCAGTCAGCACAGCAGGAGTTTAGGGTCCCATTGTCAGCTAGTCTCAGGTTTGGTACCAAAGATTAATGCCTAAAGGTTGATTGGAAATCCAGAAATCAAAGCCTGGAGACTGAAGGCCTGTCCTGGATTTGGAGGACTGTCTGTGTCTGGGTGGGAGGGAGGAAAGGAGCTTGTTTTGCTGCTGTTGTTTTGTTGCTTATATTGTGTTCTGTGTTGTTCTGCTATGTTGGCATCAGAATGTGTAGCAACACTTGTGGGCTGCCCCCAGCACAGTATCAGGTGTGTTGCTTGTTAATGCCAATGACATATTTCACTCTATGTTTGGATGCACATGAATCAAAATCTGAATCTGATAATTGATAAGGTAGATGAAGATAACGGAAGGCTTATCTCTCCATGGATTTTGAGAATATAATTGATAAAGTCTTACACAAGAGAGTAGAACAACAGAACTGACCAGCCTGCTTCAATACACACTGAATATTATTCTGACAATTCTAAAGTGTTCTTTCTCTCAAATGCATTCTATCTGATAACATATTCAGGCTTTAGAGAGGATTTTACTTTTATTATTTCTATTCATGGCTGTTTTGATGGAGACTGGTATTGCATAAAGTATTCAAAATCATGCTCTTGTATGGTAGCAATGAACCAGCAGTCCATTCCTTGTTTCACTGCCTAATTATGAAATAAAAGAAATAACTGACCAATGTGTAATGACATTCGGATGAACAACTGAGTTGTATGATTTTTCAAATTGTACTTTGTTGCTGCAGATTATATTCACCAGTCACTGTGCTGGGGAAATTTTGTTCGTTAGAACCCAGGGTGGATTTGTGTGTAAGGAAAAAATCTTCCTCACATCTCTCCTATTTTCTAATGAAGTATAACAAGGCTAATAGGCCCATTGAGCCTCTGATGGCTCTCAAAGCATTCTCAAATGTCCTGCTCCCCCATTTACGGACCCATAAACCATCTTTCTTGCAATATTCATCAATGAACTGCCCTATCTCCCCTTCCCCACCCAGTTCTCCTACCGTCTGCCCAGTCTCCCCTTCCCCACCCAATTCCACCGCTCACCCAGTCTCCCTTTCCCCACCCAATTCTACCACTCACCCAATCTCCCCTTCCCCACCCAATTCCACCGCTCACCCAGTCTCCCTTTCCCCACCCAATTCCACCACTCACCCAGTCTCCCCTTCCCCACCCAATTCCACCACTCACCCAGTCTCCCCTTCCCCACCCAATTCCACCACTCACCCAGTCTCCCCTTCCCCACCCAATTCCACCACTCACCCAGTCTCCCCTTCCCCACCCAATTCTACCGCTCACCCAGTCTCCCCTCCCCCACCCAATTCTACCGCTCACTCAGTCTCCCCTCCCCCACCCAATTCCACCGCTCACCCAGTCTCCCCTCCCCCACCCAATTCCACCGCTCACCCAGTCTCCCCTTCCCCACCCAATTCCACCACTCACCCAGTCTCCCCTTCCCCACCCAATTCTACCGCTCACCCAGTCTCCCCTCCCCCACCCAATTCTTCTACCATCTGCCCAGTCTCCCGTTTCCCACTCAATTTTCCTACCACCAGTGAAGTTTCCCTTTCCCCACCCAATTTTCCCATTCCCCACCCAGTTCTCCTACCACCAACCTACACAAGAGACAGTTTATATCAACTAGAGTGTCAGCAAATATTTGTGATTTGGGAGGAAGCCAGAACACCTTGGGGAAACTCACGTGATAACAGGTAGAATTAAGTGCTTTGACCCCTTTATGTTGTCCAGTAAATCTGTTTCCTATAAAATAACAATTAAAATATACAGCTTTATATTTGCTTTGACTTCTGTCAAGTTAAATTTCTCAAAAGTTAAAATATATTTTAGTTAAGGAATGAGCGCAAAGTAACTCCTACGTGGGCCTACAAATTGAGTTTATTTAATTTTGACAGAACATAAATTGTTTTCATGTGAAGGTATCAGTAAATGTTAGTGTGTGCTGCAATGTTTGGAATATCTCCAGAAGGGCAGGTCCTTTTTTCCCCTCTCCACAAAGTTGAGCTGAGCTATTCACTCTTGTTAACACACATGCGCACAAGTTTTGTGTGTGTGTGTGTGTGTGTGTCACTCACTCACAATCTCAACCAATGAATGGCTCAATCAGAGGAAGTTCCACCAGCTCCTTGGGGGCAGTATGCCGTGTTTCTTGGATGTTCTACCAATAGGGGCAGTACAACATCATCCCTTGTATTTTTTTGTCCTCGCTTTGTCCACAAATCTAGATGTTGGCGGAACTCTTGTTCATATCTGGCAAAACAATTGACTTAATAATTGGAAGTCTGCTTTAATGAATTGGCAATGCAGCATTCTGAACTTGCACTTGCCAAAAGCTCCCTTAACTTCCCTAGTTTATGCAGAGAATGAAAATTGTGGTGCAGTTCATTATTTTTGAGGATTGTTGCACAATCTCTGGGAGGAATTAAAAGTAATAAAATTGGAAATATGAGAGATTCTGCAGATGCTGGCAATCCAGAATAACACACACAAAATGCAGGAGGAACTCAGCAGGTCAGGCAGCAGATATGGAAAGGAATAAGCAGTCAACATTACGGGCTTCAACCCTTCATCAGAGCTGGAAATGGAGGGGGAAGACACAAGAATAAAGAAGGTGGAAGGAGAGGAAGGAGGACTAGCTAGAAGATGATAGGGTGAAGCCAGGTGAGAGGGAAGTCGGTTGATGGGAGAGGTGAGATGCTGGGAGGTGATAGGTGGAAAAGGTAAAAAGAAGGTTGAAGAAGAAGGAACCTGATTAAAGAGGAGAGTGGACCATGGAAAAAGGAATAAAATTTAATTTGGAAAAGAAATAAAATTGGGGTTGCTTTGTTCTCAATGATTCAAGTTAACATTCTGTCCCTGTAATCTTCCCTTATTACAATGAATGTGTTTTTAATGAAGCAGAATAATGGATGTGTTAAAGAAAATGTTTGTACTCAAATGTTTATTGCATATTCGGTACATCAAAGAAAGCTGGGTGGTAAAGTGAACACAGAATGGTAAATGTACAGTCCTGGAGACTTTACTCTGATTACCCATTTGCTGATCAACTTTTTACTTTCAGAGTTCTCATTTATAGGATTTTTGTCCTGATTGTGTGCATTCATTGTGAGGCCCATTATTCAACTGTGGTATATTTACTTCTCTTGCTAAAAGCATCCAGAAACCTTCATTGTATTTTTTTGTGTGTGATCTCATCCCGACCACAGTTAATGACGGTATCTATTGACGAAGAAGTTTGTGTAAATTACAATGGCTTTGTTTGATTTTTTTTAATCCCATCGTCGCATAGTGAAGAGAACAGAACAGCGAGAGAAAAAAAACAGGCTGTTCTTTGGAACAGATCCCACTGAAGACAAGTCTGTTGTTTCAGCCATTTGGCCATTTGTCAGCAATTCTTTCGACTTCTCTCCTGTGCTGTTGCTTGGCAACATGGGCTGGAGCAGTGAAACCATGGCCAAAGCAATTCAGCGAGCAGATTGTTGGGTGATTTATTAGTGAGGCTGTGAGCTAGGCAGCTGAACTGGAGCCTTAAGCAGGAGCAGAGGAAAACCAACAGCACTTGGATGCTGTTTTACAGACGGATCTCCACTGTTCAGTAATGTTGAGTAAATAATAAAGGTGTGATTATGTGGGGCAAGCACTAAATGTTCAAGTATAATTAAAGGTTATTTTGTGGCACATTCAAATATAATTAGCCAAGGAAAATGCAGTAGTGATCTAAAGCAGCAAGCATTTTTATATATTTTGAATATATATACAATCTATTGAGATTGTGCTGAATTAACCAGGGAGCTTTGCCTTTGTAACAGTTCATGCCTCTATTTTTATTTATCAGACCACCTAATACGTTTGTGATGTGGCTGAAACTGCAAACAACATGCAGCCATCTTACACCCTAATATCTGCAGTTAAAATATCAACATGCATTCTAAACACTTAGAAAATTTTGCCTTGGCAACAGAAGCAGACAGAATCACGAAGTAATAGCAGAAAATGCTGGAAGCTTCAATGAGCAAATCAGAATCTGCAGAAAGGGGGAAAGACTAGTTATTGTCTCAAGTTTACAACCCTTTATTCAAGATTGTTTAATGTCATTTCCAGTACACAAGTGTAAAGGAGAATGAAAGTTCTCTGATGAAAGGTCAAAGACTTGAAACAAACTTAGCATTTTCTTTTATATTTAAAATTTCTAATTATTGAATTTTTGAAGTAATTTTCTGTATTGAAATTATGCATTTATGAAATAATTTATAAAACAGAATAGGAGCTTGATAATAGTAGAAAAAAGAACAAAGATGTTTTTGTCTTTATTGCATCTCAAAAATACCAAAAACAAAAGCTCAAGCAACTAATTATGTGGAGATAGAGTAAGATTACAGGCATTTTGTACACAGAGGGATCCCACAAACAACTAAAAGCCACATGGATTATGAACTAGATTTTGCTGATGACTAAAAAGTTTGTCGTGCTCACCTTATTGTTGAAGACTGCCTGACCCACATCTGTAAAATGAAGTACAATATTAATGATTATTCTTTTATCATTTATTTAAAATTTAATTAACCTCACAAACATTTAAATAAGGAATGATTGAAAAAATACTCTCCTGTGATTAACTGCAGAGTTAATGGGGGAAGATCTTTGGAAAATGTAAAAGCACATTAATCCTTCCAGTTCTCGCTGCCTTGTTACTGAAGATATACGATAATTATTCTTAAAAGCTGCTTGTCAATCTTAGGAGCACTGTTCATTGTACCAGCATATTTTGTACTGTAGGTCAGCAGCATAAAATTAATTTTGCAAAAATGTTGCTTTAGTGTGTCATTTTCTACTTAAAAATGGGCAACTACATCATTTAAGTTCCTTTTGCATTTTTGGGCATTATTGATTTGAAATACAGTTATCTAAATGGGGAAGGAAAGTAATCTTGTGAAAATCTCATTGGCATTAACCTGAATAATAAAGGCTGTGCATTTAAGTATGCAGTGAGAATAAAAATCAATCTCAACAGGAAAAATAACACATTCTACAGTTACCAATTAATCAACAATAACAAAAAGTATTATTTTATATTTATGTTAATTAAGCAACTTTCATGCATTGAATTACTCATGAACTGTATTTCCTGTTGTGTAGTAGCACTCTGCAGCTGCCAACTCCTGAAACAGCTATTTGTTGTATTATTTTTGACATACTAAATATGTATTACCTCCATTACTGCAGACTAGTGACAGAGAGCTTTGTTATAATCACAGTCTGACATTGAATAACCATACCTTATAATAAAAAATGCCTTATAAATATAATTGTGTGCACAATATTGTTTGGTGCTGCACTTGGATTGATAAAGTAGTTATCCAAACTTTACTGAGGCCTTTAACTCTGACAGAGTGTATAAAAGACAAAGCTATGAATGTTTTTGCATGCTGGAAATGCTACTGCAGGGGTAAAACTTTAAATTTCAGCTTTAAATCCACAATTAATAGCTTATTTTATAGTATATTTTACCAAGAGCATAATTAAAGTACAATATAGTTCCTGCATCATGAATATTCTGTTTGTGTGCTGGGAGTAAAATTTAGTAATTAACTGACTATAAAGAAAATTTATTTTACATTAATTGACATAACAACTTTCATATAAAATATGTCAGTGATATATAATAAATAATTTCTGAAGTGGAGTTTCGTAGTGATGAACATTCTGCATAGTTGTCCTTACAGCTATAAGCAGACATTCACGTGAGTTTCTTCAGATACAATACAGGACACTTAAAGAAGGGCGGCTTGAAAGACTCGCCACATGAGTTCTTCTGAAAAGCCGTGTACAGTATCTTGTTTCTGCAATTATAATAGGTAGTTATTGCCTTGATTACAGCTTTAACAGTTCGCAAACAAAGATTTTACTTTGACAATGTGAATGTCATCAGATGAGTTAACTATGAACAGATGCATTTAAAAAAGCTCAAAGGTTTTTTTTGCTACTTCCATTTGCTCCTCTTCTCAAGGTGGAAAAGGATATGGTGCTTTGGCCTGACTTTCAGGTTGTCAGAGTAGTAAAAAAGAACTTGTGCTGTTTTAAGTACTTTCACAATCTCAAGAAATCCCAAAATGCTTCATATCCCATTAAATGAATTTATAAGAATTGTCACTGTACAGTAGGAAGTGCAAAAGCCAATTGGTACACAGTGAGATCCCACAAAAAAACATTGGTTAGTTTTTATTATTGATGATGGTTGAGAAAGAAATATTGCCCAGAGTGGAAGGCACACTCCCTGTCATGGGATTATTTAATTTTGTCTGACAGAGCTGACTGGCTTCTGTTGTCCCACCCAAATGACTGCCCTTCAAAAGTACTATATTTCCTCAGTACTCCGCGATGAGAGCTTCCTGTTTTTTCAGGTTTAATATCACAGATATATGTCATGCAGTTTGTTGTTTTGTGGCATCAGTATATTGCAATATATAATAATTTAAAAGCTATATATGCCAATAATAAATAAATAAATGTATATAAACAAATTAAATAATTAATACAAAAAGGGAGCAATAACAAAAATATTTAGTTAGTGTACATGGGTTCATTGTCCATTCAGAAATATGACAGCAGAGGGGAAGAAGCTGTTCCTAAAACACTGAGTGTGTGCCTTCAGGCTCTTGTACAACCACCTTGATGGTTGCAACGAGAAAATGGTATGTCTTGGGTAATCGGATGCTACCTTTTGAGCATCTCCTTTTTGAAGATGTCATCAGTGCTGACGTATTTGAAGATGTTGATGCCGAGTGCAGGTTAACCTTTTACTATGATAAAAGGCATTTAATATCTTCGGCTAGATTTACCGGGTGGAGATCCATGCAGGATCTTAGGGAATCATTCTGTAGTTTTACTTGTTCTTTAGAGATGTCCAGTGTTAATCGCGCACCATCCTCATTTGGACCTGTAAATTTGCCTTTGAGCCATTAGTGGGACCATGCTGTTCACTTCTGTTTGCTTTTTTGCCACAGTCATAGAGCACCACAGCACAGAAACAGGCCTTTGGCCTATCTGGTTCATACTGAACTAGTCCCATTGACCTGCACCTGGACCATAACCCTCCGTACCCCTCCCATCCATGTACCCATCGGAATTTCTCTTAAATGTTAAAATCAAACCCACATCCACTGGTAGCTCATTCCACACTCTCACCACCCTTTTGATGGAATAAATGCCAAAATTGTTCACTTTAAAGATTGAACATTAATCTTTTGATTATTTCAGGCATTCAGTCATCAGTTTTCTTGAATGGCAGTGAACATTATTAATCTGCAAAAAAGAGTCAATTCTGCAAGCATTATTTTCATGTTTAAATTTTTCTTATTTAATTGGCAAAATAATTGATTTGGTCATATCCATTCTGAAAACTGATGCTAAATTCACACTAAACTTAATGTCCATTCATCCTGTGGCTAGAATGTCAAACCTTTCAGCCGACTTGTCAAAGTACAGCTTCGTGAATGGATTTGTGCAGCTTTCTGCTTGCTAGTTAACCGCTGGTTAATTAGATTACAGTACTTATTAGATTACAGTACTTGCAGTACTTGCTAAAAACGATTTGACAACATTGCTACTTTGGTGAGATATTACTCTGCTGCTTGGAATATGTACTGCAAATAATTCTGTGCTGTTGGAAACCACTGATCCATGCCAGGTTTTATGTCTGACCGGAGACGAGAGCGTCTAGCAAAGGGATCACATGTAAACCATCCCCTTTGTAGTGTAAGACCAGAGTGACAAGGTACTTCTCGCTTGTATGCTCTCCCTCTGCCACTTACTGACGGCACACTGACATTACCAGAGACAGAAGAGGAATAAAAAAGGTCCTTCGCTCTTTCCTTTTTTTTGCTTTAATTGTCATGGATTGCTGGAGTCAAGCCAAGCCCTGAAGTGCAAGCCTTTGCTGTGCTGAGCTGTGTGTGTGTGTTGTCTGTATTATGTAGGGTGCCTCCAGTCTGAGTGATCAGTGGCTCGTAAAGAAAAAAGGAGCTGTGTGCAGTACACATTTCCGCCATCTTCCTTGCCTTCCCCTAGTGAATTTCTGCTTTCTCCCTCGTTGTCGAGCCAAAGCCGAGCTCTGTTTCCCTGTCTCCCCTGTTGATCGCCCTTGTTCTGTCCCCACAGAAACGCTTCATCAAAGGACTGAGGCAGTACGGCAAGAACTTCTTCAGAATTCGCAAAGAGTTGCTACCAAATAAGGAGACGGTGAGTGTTTTTTTCATTATCTGTCTGTTTAATTGATCTGTGTTGGTTTCTGGTAATCTGCTGTTCGATTGGTTGTTTTCCCCCCACTGATGTGCTTTCAAAACTTGTGGCGATCGGAAGGGACGCAGCTTATCAGCAGAAGTGATTTGAAGTTGCAGTTTTATATTCTTCATTAGTAATGTGTTTCTGGTCGTCTGGAAGATTCCGTTAGTACATCGCAGGTGCCATTTCTTCTTGTAGTGGCAAAGAATTGTTGAAATGTACCTCCCTGTTGCAGCCGCGGAGAGATTTTTTCGTTAAAACTGTGGTGCAAAGTACAGTTTTTAAGCTGCAAACAGTTTCATTTACTGCCGTTAGTTTTTTGTTCATCGTCGTCCTCCCCCCACCCCGCCTCTGCTTGTGTACTATTGTGTTTTTTTTTCCGTCAGCGACTGGTGTACAAACTCGACCTTCCCGCAGCTCATCTTCCCCCCTCTCCAAAATGTCCCTTTTCTTCTGTTTTGTTCAATCTTCAGGCAGTCTCGCTGATGGCTTCATGTCAGATACACTATCTTAACTTCTGACAAGCCAACCAGCTAATCATTCGCAGCTTGTGGTGGCTTTGAATGAGCAAAGGGATGGGGGGGGGGGGGGAGTAGTTGAGGGTTAAAGGTCGACGCCTCTTGTTTATAGTGTGAAGTAAATCAGGCATCAAACAAGTGGTCGTTTGCTTTAAGGCAATTATGCCAGGAGAAAGGTTCCTGGTGGGTAACATGCATAAACAGGTTTTGTATTCCGCCACCTTTGTTCTCAATTGTGCATGAAATCAAACAAACCCACTTATGAACATCTCCCTTGTTGGGTTCTGAGCTGTGTAAATGTTTTTATGTTCAACGTCAAGGGTTCCCATTGATTCTCAGATTTGCATTTTCCATTTGTGTAACCTACTACCACCTCGCAGTTTATGCATGTTTGAAGCAATGTTTTTCCTGTGCTATAATCAATCTCCGTACAGTCACATTTTTAAAAAATAGTACTTAAACCATTTATTCAGTTAGTTTAGCAGTTAACCCTTCAAGAGAAGAATATCCCCAGGAGGGGTCAAGGGTTAAAATAAGATTGAAATATGGAATAAATTTAATGGTCTGGTGGATCTTTGTACTCTATGATTAATGTTTCTGGTCATCTTTTAATAAATCGTGGAAGGCAACACAGTGACCTGTTTACTGTTTCTTTTTTACAAGTGAAAATGTCGGGTTGGTTTAAAGAATTTTTAAAAATTGCTTGATAAATCCTTTTATGCCCTTTGGCTCAAAATTTTGAGCATTTCCCTCAGGCCTCATGGTGAGTACAAGGGTCATTGGCAGCTCCAGCACTGAAAACACCAAATATATCTGACCTCTAAATGTCAATTCATGCACCAAAAAGATTTTTTAAAAAACTTCTATTTCCTCTGTTTCTTTTTCCCCCTTTTTCCTCATCTCCAATTTCACTAGCCTCAGCTTTCTGAGGTTTCATTCTGTTTGACCAGTCATAGTTTCTTATTGAGGCATTGGCCTGGAAACGCACATCTGTACAAAAGGAGGGTGCTGTTTATTTTTTAGAATTAAATTACCCATCTGCTTTGCTAAAAATTTTTGGCAATAGTCTTTGATCTTTTGTAACAAATTGATCATTATAGAAGATATGGAAAACAAGCTTTTCAGTGTACCTTGGTACATGTGTCAGTAACAAACCAATCTACCGATTTACACTTGAGTAACACACACAAAATACTGCAGGAACTCAACAAATCAGGCAGCATGTATGGAGGGGAATAAACGGTCAATGTTTCAAGTTGAGACCCTTTATCAGGATTGGAAAGGAAGGGGGAAGAAGCCAGAATAAGAAAATGGCTTGAGAGAAAGGAGCACAAGCTGGTAGTTGATAGGTTAAACCAGGTGAGGGGGAGGTGGGTGAGTGAGAAAGGATTTGAAGTGAGAAGCTAAGAAGTAATAGGTGGGAGATGTAAAGGGCTGAAGAAATAGCAATCTGATAGAAGACAAGAGTGGGCCAAGGAAGAAAAGGAAGGAAGAGGGGGCTTTATGTTTATGTTTGATTTTTTTTGTCTATCTTTTTAAAGTCAAGGCCAAATATTGTTCCTTCTTTAGCATATTTAATCTTAAGTAAGCAGATAAAAATAATTAATGAAGTTATGAAAATACTCAGTTGTTCAGGCAGCAATAGTGAACGGAGTAACGTTTATGATGCTAGGTCATTAGAGCCAACCTGAAATATCTGCCCTGATTCTGTCTCTGCAGATGGTACCTAGTCTGCTGAGTATTTCCAGAAATTTTTTCAGATTTCCAGCATCTGAAGTATTAGCTTCTGTGATTTTTGTATCAAATAAAATGGCGAGCCTTTGTTGATTTATATTGCATCTGTGTCTGTGTTCTGTGAACACAATTTAGAGCAGGTCTATCAGCAGCACACGGTCTGGGTACTGCATGCATAACACCACTGAAACTGTTCATGTTTGTGTTAAGTGAAGTAAATGATTATTCATTTCGTATCACAGATCCTCCAGCCTCCCCATTTTTCTCCTCCCCACCCAATTATATATTCAACTCAGTTTAGCTAGTGTTGGAGAATAAGTGCAAAGACTTGAGAGCTATAAATTGAGAACTGAAGTTGAGGGGCAGTGCTGTGAGGGGTTGTCAAATGGGAATCACCTGCCAAATTTCAAAGTTCAAAGTAAATTTATTATCAAAGTCCATGTATGTCACCGTATACTACCCTCAGATTCATTTTCTTATGGGCATTCACAACAAGTACGAAGAGACATAATAGAATCAATGAAAACCTGTATACAACAAGACAACAATGTGTAAAAGACAACAAACTGTGCACATATGTACAAAAAGAAAAAAATTCAAACAAAATAATAATAAATAAATAAGCAATAATTATCGATAAGTGGAGATGGAAGAGTCCTTGAAAGTAAGTCCATGTGTTTTGGGAACATTTTAGTGATGGGATAAGTGAAGTTATCCACTCTGGTTCAACAGCTTGATGGTTTAGGGTAATAACTATTCTTGAAGCTGGTGGTATGGGTCCTGAGGCTCCTGTACTTCCTTCCTGATGTTTAGATTAATATGAAACATGTTTTGATAAAAACAAAATTGATGCCCATGTAAGTGAGTAGAGATGTTTTCCTGATTTTTCTGAGAACAGGGAATCCATAAGACTTCGGAACAGATGTGTGCCTTTCGGCCCATCAAGTCTGCTCAGCCATTCCGTCTCCTTTAATCCCATTCTCCTTCCTTTTCCCCGTAACCTTTGACACCCTTACTAATCTAGAACCTGTCAACCCCCGCTTTAGATACGTATATACTATCCAATGACTTGTCTGCACAACCATCTGTGGCAATGAATTCCACAAATTCAACACCCTCTGGCTAACGAAGTTCCTTTTCTTCTCAGCTCTAAATGGATGTCCCTCTGTTCTGAGGCTGTGTCCTCTGGTCCTATAGTCCCCCACTATAGGAAACATCCTCTCCATATCCACTCTGTCTTAGCTTTTCAATATTCAATAGGTTTCAGTGAGATCCTGCCTCATTCTTCTATACTCCAGTGAGTACTGTCCCAGAGACAACAAACCCTCCTCATAAATTAACCCTTTCATTCCTGAGATCATTGTCATGAACCTTTGCTGGACTATCTTCTTAGATAAGGGGCCCAAAACTGCTCAACGTATTCAAGTGTGGTTTGATCAATGCCTTATAGAGCCTCAGCATTACATCGTTACTTTAGTATTCCAGCCCTCTCAATATGAATAATTCCTTCCATTCATCCTGACTAAAACTATTTTTCAAGTGTATGTCAATCAAATGGTCCTACCTTTGGTCATTACCCATTATTCTTCACCATCTGGTTTGTGCAGTAAAATGTACAGAACAACCATTACTGACCAATACCCATTTGTCAGGGAAACCTGGGTGTGCTTTTGCGTCACACTTCCTTGCTAAGAACCTCGTTCTGGGAGGTGCAATCCTTAATCCATGTACCATAAACTACATAGCTGTTAATGCTATACATATTAATGAACAAAGTGTTTAATATTAAATATTAAAGTTAAATTTCATAATTATATGATATTGGATTTTGGAATTCGCAAAAATGAAATGTAATATTGGATTTCATGCCATTAATGTTTAGTGATCCTGTAAGTACATCTGCTTAATAGCTTATTTTTCTTTCTTCCATTTTCTGTCAGTTTTCCTGAGTATGGAGAGATGCAAAATCTTCAGATCTGTCACAAAGTCTAAAAGTTTTTTTTGCCTTTCTGACATGAAATTTGTTTAGGAAATTAAAGGCTATATGGTACCTAACCATTTGGGATGGATGTTAACGGAAGGACCTGACCTGCCATGGCCATTGTACAAGCTTTCCCCCTCCATTATGCACCACACACCAGACTCACCCACCCACACTGGCTCTGTTTCCCCAAAGGCTTTATGTTTATACAGTAAGAATTTTGTCCCCACTACAGTAATCCCTTCTTTATTTTTAAGAACGATGGTAAAGTAGCTTATTCTTGATAGAAACTGTTCAATTTATCTATAATTATAGCTTTATCAAATATGTAACTAATGAATGACAAGCTCAGAAAGGGAAAACTAGAAGACTAAATGGGAACAGAAGCAGACAATGAAATAAGCAGAGAGAGATATTCTTCCTATTAAATCACCCTTATTTAAAGTAACTGCAGGGAATAAAGTTGTTGCTAAAATGTTGAGTGTCTGCTTTCAGGCACTTGTACCTCCTTTCTTGGTAGCAATGAGAAGAGGATATGTCCTTGGTGGTGAGGGTTTTAATGATGGATGCTGCCTTCTTGAGGCATTGCCTTTTGAGGATGTCCTCAATGGTGGGGAGGCAAATGCCCATGATGGAACTGGTTCAGTTAACAACCCTCTGCAGCTTTTTTCCTGTCCTGTGTATTGGTGGCTCCATATCAGATGATGATACAACCAGTCAGAAGGCTCTCCATGGTACATTGGCAGAAATTTGTGAGATCCTTTGGTGATGTAGCAACTATCTTCAAACATGTAATGAAATATAGGCTCTAGTGTGTCTTCTTTCTAATTGTATCAATATGTTGGGCCCAAGATAGATTCTTTGAGAAGTTGCTGCCTAGGAAATTGAAATTGTTCACTTTTTCCCCTGCTGACCCCTTACTGAGAACTAGTGTGTGTTCTCCTGACTTCCCCTTCCTGAAGTCCAGAATCAGTTCCTTGCTTTTACCAACATTGAATGATGGTGGCCACTTTATAACATCTTATTAAAGATAAGTGTTTTACCTTTGGTTAAAAAAATGGAAGTAGAATGTTAACCTGGAATAATTGGCCTGTATTGTCATTGGACAGGCTAAACTTGCATCCTCTGGAAAGTAGAAGGATGAGAGGGAACATGATTGAAGCCCTGAATGCTACTGACAGGGCATTTGTAGAGAGCATGCTTCCTCTTATGGAAGAATCTTAAGCAAGGTGTCACTGTTTAAAAATATTAAAAACAAGAGATTCTGTTCCATCATGAACATACAAATTAAGAGAAGGAAAGAAGTCATTTGGCACCATTAAATAAGATTTGGAAATTCAGAGCAACCTTCACAAAATACTTGAGGAACCCAGCAGCCACCTGTGTTAAAAATAATAAGCCACCTGTTTAAGGTCAAGTTGAGGCAAAATTCTTTCCATGAGAGCATCAAGAGTCCTTGAAACACTCTTCCTAAATTTCAATGGTAGCAGAATTTGGGTATTTTTAAGACAAGAGGTAGATAAGTAGTTGCTAAGTAGAGATGTTAAAAGTTATCATAAATGTATGGCAATATAGAACTGAGGCAGTCAAGTCAACCGTGATCTTATTAGATAGTGCCAAATGACTTTCTCTGGCTCCTAATTTGTCTATTCATAATGTCAGAAATAGAATATGAATGTGATGACAAGAATTCAAATTGTTTTCTTCTGTTTGTTAAAAGATTTTACTGGATAATGTAGTGTACTTGACCTTTATATTTTAATCTTTCATCATTTATATATGGAAAATCATGAGTAATTATAGTTTTAAAGTATACAGGGGTGATGATGAATAAGGGGTCTAACTTTACAAGGACATGAAGTCATAATCCAAACCCATCTTTCAATTCTGCATAATTCCTTAGTAAATTTCAAAATGCAGCCCTCTGGCAGGATGGTTTAATGATGGTGTGAAAGGGTGACTTCAGGAGTTTATAGCTGTGTTCATGATTACAATATAATCATTTACAGTGGAGAAAAGTAGTTGTAAAGAGCATACAGGTATAAATAATAGTTTCTTATTTATTACTCAAACATAATACCCTGCAATTAGCAGTATTAATGACAGCAGATTGTCGGCTTCGATCATTGCATTACATCTGAACAATAAAACTGAACACTTAAGTTAAGAAAGCAAGAAATTGTTGTCACTGACCCACTGCTCCACAAGGCTACAAATGTAGAATTATTGGTATGGCTAAAAATTCAGATTTTTTTTTTGCTGTAATAACTGTTGTGAATGCAATGCCTTTTTAAATGAGATGTATCTGAACTTTTAATGCTATGCTAAGTCTATATGAGCAGCATTCTAGCCTGAGAAACTTCCATTTAATTTGAATGCACATGCATTATTTTTAAATTCTATGTTACCATTCCATTTTAATCAGGGTTCTAATTTTCCTCTAAAAGAAATGGTCCATGAACCTATAAACACCGCCTCAATATTTTGCTTTTGTTTAACACTTAAAAAAAATGTTATTGTTGTCTTCTTTTTCTTAAGCTTATCACCCCACTGGAGCATAGACTGCCAATAGCAGATCACCAGTGTCCTCTAACCTGGGCCAGTCTTTCACATTGTCCCCAGGTGTAGCCATCTTAGGGTTCTTCCTCTCCCAGGGATGAGGACTTTGCAGTTTCTGTTGGCATTTCTGCAGCTCTGGGTTTTTACAGGGTGGGTGTGCTAGCTCCATGCTCAACCCTCCTCCTTTCACATTCAGGCTTGGGACCGTCCATTGTGGAGTTCTTTCTAAATGTAACAATGTAATTTTTAATATATTGCACTATACTGCTCCTGCATTACAACAAATTTCATCACATGTGTCAGTGATAATAAACCTGATACTGATTCTGAAGTGTTTAAGAAGAACTGAGCCTCTTTACTTCCTGTTTTGTTGGCCATCAGCAATGTTCTATCTATCTTCTGCTCAGCTAGCTTGTTGACGTTGCTCTTGCTAGAACACTTAGTTACCTAAGGAAGGTTCCAGACAGCTGCATGCCAGCAAAGGTTTCTGCACAGCTTTACAATGAGCATTTTGCTAATAACTAGAAATTATGGAGCATGGCAGCGTAACATTTGCACCATGCTATTACAGCTTGGGCATTCTAAGGTTCAATTCCAGTGCCATCTGTAAGGAGTTTGTACGTTCTCCCCATGAACCTTGTGAGTTTCCTCCCACGGACCAAAGGTGTACAGGTTGGTAGGTTAATTAGTCATTGTAAATTGTCCCGTGCTCAGACTAGGGTTAAAATAGGTGGTATGCTGGGTGGCATAGGTCTTTGGGCCAGAAGGCCAGTTCCACTCTGAATCCCTAAGTAAAAAGTTTTTAAAAATAATAAATAGATAGGTAAATAAATATTCAATGCAGTAGAGAAACCTCATTATATATTAATCCATGAGCAGTGTCACAAGTGTTCAATATGTGTTAACTTGAAATGATAAGCATGGCAAGTCCATTTTATTCCGTGGGCAGATAATTGATTTTTACCTGTGAGCATTGTATTACAATTTTTACTGTAACATTGATATGAAAAACATTTATTTTAATGTCTGTTTCTGTTACCATGGTGCTTGACAAGGTCGATACATGGATATATAAACTAAATAGCAATTCAATAGTTTCCATCATGTACAACAGTGTAATTTTGGTTCTGGTTTTCTGAGCTCGATCGATTATTCATTAATTTTTCTCTCACAACAGATGAAATTTGTTTCATCATGTAATTTCTAACTTTTCTCATAAATATTGTAGTGTTTGAGCTATGTATCTTATATTTGCAACAGTGCATTCAGAACCCAACCTAATGACATTCCATCCAGATAAACTACATGGGCATGAGCAACACACGCAAAATGCTGGAGAAACATGGCAGGTCAGGTATGGAAATGAATAAACAGGCTATGTTTCAGGCCAAGACCCTTCATCAGGACTGGAAAGGAAGAGGGAAGAAGCCAGAATAAAGCCATGAAGAAGCTGGAAGATTTTAGCTGCTTCTCCATTCCTTTCCAGTCCTGATGAAGGGTCTCATCGTGAAGTATTGATTGTTTATTCATTTCCATAAATGCTACCTGACCTGCTGAGTTCCTCCGGCAGTTTGTGTGTGTTATTCTGGGCTTATAAATTGAAGTATCTTATCCTGGATCTTTCCTGCATAAAGTAGATTATGCTATTAAAATGCAGACAAACAAAATGAGTGACAAACTTCCCAAATCCCTTTTTTGCTACTATCATCATGAAGAGAAAATCTGCCCATAATGTTAAAAGTAGGCAAAGCAATTGAAGCATTAACGTTATTGTCTTTCACTGCCTAACAGCAAGATAGGTTGAATATGAAAACAACAGCAGATTTTTTTTACTCTATGTACAAAGAATAATTTTTGTGGTTTGATATGTTGCAGTGAACAAGGGTGAAGCTGGTTATGTTGCATTCCCATTAATTTCTCTTCTATTGGCATGTTTTAGCTGTCTTCATTCCACACATACACAGATTTATTTGCATATATTGAGATGGGAAGAAACGAGATTCTGCAGATGCTGGAAATCCACACACAATATACAGGAAGAACTCGGGTAGTCAGGCAGCATCCATAGAGACAAATAAACAGTCGAAGTTTTGGATTAAGACCCTTCATTGGGCCAGTTACAATAAATGGTCTCAGCCCACATCGTTGACTCTTTATTTCTTTCCATTGATGCTGCCTGACCTGTTTGGTTCCTCCAGCATTTTGCATGTGATGCTCTGGATTTCCAGCATCTGCACAATCTCTTGTGTTTCCATTTCAACATTGTGTATGTGTTACTCTTGAGATGGAAACCTCTTTCCAAAAAATTTCCATGAAAAGTTTGCTTTTAATATAGTTCGATAGTAATAAGATCATTTATCTAACTCTGGGCTTTCCAATTGTTTTTATGCTGTGGACCAATACCATTGAGCAAGTGGTCCATGGACCCCAGGTTGGGAACTCCTGGTTTAAGTGGTTGTAGGCCAAGCATTTCTTACACAACCATGCTGTTTCTTGCAAGGGCTATTGAACTAGCCTGATTTTTTTCTATGCTGGCTGTGTATCACTGTTTAAATGCGCTTAATTTCCATTTATTTCAACATCTTTAAAAGAATGTTTTACTTCTGCAGATGTAACGAACACATTCACTTAAGTTGCTTGTAAATCAAATGGTGTGTTTTTATTTTAAATGTAGATTTTCAAATTTTACTCAGCTTTATCATTAAAAAGCTTCAGTAGTTAAGTCCATCAAATGCAACACTTGCATATAGAATGAATATTTGTGCTATAGTGCTCTATATGATTGCAGTGATAGAGATTGATGAGCCAGCCTCAGTATCAAACTGCATTTGAGAAACCAGATGTCTTCATGTTGCTTATAGAAATTGCTTATACGAAGAAGTGCTTTAACTGGTAATATTGGATTATTGTCTTTTTACAAAGCCAATCTTGATCATCTTACCATGATACAGAGTATTCATATGTCAACCAGCCATAGTGGCAACTTTGTTAGGTACTGTTGTAGCCCATCCACCTCAAGGTTCAATGTGTTGTGCTTTCAGAATGCTCTTCTGCACGCCACTGTAGTAACGCGTGGTTATTTGAGTTACTGTCACCTTCCTGTCAGCTTGAAGCAGTCTGGCTGTTTTCCTCTGACCGCTCATTCACAAGGTTCTTTTTCCCACAGAACTTCTGCCCACTGGATGTTTTTTGTTTCTTACACCATTCTTTGTAAACTCTAGAGCATATTGTGTACGAAAATTCCTGGAGGTCAGCAATTTATGAGATACTCAAACTACTAAATAAAGTGGCTACTGATTGACCATAAGGCAGAGGAGCAGAATTAGGCCATTTGGCCCATTGAGTCTGCTCTGCCATTTCATCATGGCTGATTTGTTATATCTCTCTCTATCCCATTCTTCTGCCTGCCTTCTCTCCCAAACCTTTGACACCCTTATTGATCAAGAAACTATCGACCTTCTTAAGTGGACCCAGTGATTTGGCCTGCACTGTCATCTGTGGCAACGAATTCCACAGCAACACACACAAAATGCTGAGTACCACAGCAGGCCAGGCAGCATCTATGAAAAAGAGAATAGTGAACTTTTTGGGTTGAGATCCTTCATCAACACAGGAGAAAAAAAGACGAGGCCTCAGAGTTAGAAGATGGGGTGAGGGGGTGATAGGTGAACCCAGGAGGGGGAGGGGTGAAGTAAACAGCTGGGAAATTAATTTGTGAAAGAGATGTAGGACAATCTGTGACAGTAGAGGAGGTCATGGACTGATCTCAGGATGAGGCTTTTCATTCCAGAGCGAAGGAGATTATCTCCTTCTTCAAAGAAAGGGGTTCCTTTCTTTGCACCATCAATGCTACCCTCAACCACATCTCTTCCATTTCATGCATGTCTACCCTCACCTCATCCTCCCGCCACCTCACCAGGGATAGGGTTCTTCTTCCCTCACCTACCACCCTACCAGCCTCCATATCCAGCACATAATTCTCTGTACCTTCTGCCATCTCCAAAAGGATCCCACCACCAAGAACATCCCCCTCCCCCAGCCACCAACTTTCTGCTTTCTGCAGGGATTGTTCCCAACACGACTCCCTTGTCCATTTTTCCCTCCCCACTGATCTCCCTCCTGGCATTTATCCTTGCAAGCAGAACAAGTGCTACACCTGACCCATTACTTCCTCCCTCACTACAATTCATGGTTCCAAACTGTCCTTCCAGGTGAGGTGACAGCTTCTTTTGTGGTCATCAACTGTTTCTGGCGCTCCTGATGTGTCCTGCTGCATATCGTTGAGACCTGGCGTAGATTGGGAGACTGCTTCGCCAAGCAGCTACGTTCTGTCTGACATGTCAGTCCATGGCTGCCTCTTCTGTTGCAATGAGGCCACACTCAGGTTGGAGGAGCAACACTTCATCTTCTGTCTGAGTAGCCTCCAACCTGATGGGCATGAACATTGATTTCTTGAACTTCAGTAATGTCCCCCGCCCCCTGCCCCATCGTTCTCCATTCCCTTTTCCCTTTCTCACTTTACCTGCCCATCACCTCCCTCTGGTGCTCCTCCCCCTTTTCTTTATTCCATGTCCTCTCCTATCATATTTCCCTTTCTCCAGGCCTGTCTCTTGTTCACCAAACAACTTCCCTTCTCTTTTCTTCACCCCTCCCTGGTTTCATCTATCACCTTGCGTTTCTTCCTCCCCTCCCCTCACCGTCTACCTCTGACTCATCTTTTTTCCTCCAGTCCTGATGAAGTGTCTCGGCCCAAAACATTGACTATTCACTTTTCCATAGATGCTGCCTGACCTGCTCAGTTCCTCCAGCATTTTGTGTGTGTTGCTTGGATTTCCAGTATTTACAGATTTTCTCTTGTTTTTGAAGAAATTCCATAGATTCACCACCCCTTGGCTAAAGAATATTTTCCTGATCTCTGTTCTAAATGGTTGTCCATTAATTCTAAGGCTGTGCCTGCTGGTCCTAGATTCACTTACTATAGGAAACATCCTCTCCACATGCATTTTATCCAGACCTTTCAATATTCAATAGGTTTCAATGTGAACCCTTCATTCTTCTTAACTCCAGTGAGTACAGGTCTAGAGTCATCAAACACTCCTCATACGTTAACCCTTTCATTTTCAGGATCACTCTCATCAACCTCCTCTGGACCCTCTCCAATGCAAGCACATCTTTTCTTAGTTAAGGGACTGGAAACTGCTCACAATACTCCCAAGCGCAATCTGACCAATGCCTTATAAAGCTTCAGCATCACGCCCTTGCTTTTGTATTCTAGTCCTCTCGAAAAGAATGCTAATATTGCATTTTTCAAAGGTTTCAAAGAAACATTTAATGTCAGAGAAATGTATACAATATACATCCTGAAATTATTTTTCTTTGCAAACATCCATGAAAACAGAGGAGTACTCCAAAGAATAACTGACAGTTAAATGTTACAACCCCAAAGCCCCCCTCAGTTACCCCCACACATGCAAAAGCAGCAGCAGAGCAACAACTGCTTCCTCCCCACCAGTAAAAAAGCATCACCCCCCCACACTCAAGCATGCAATTAAACATCAGTAAAGACACAGATTTGCAGTATCTCAAAGACTACTTGTTCACCCAGTCAATTTGACATACCACAGGCTCTCTCTCTCCCTAATAAGGAAAAAAAGGGTGTCCCTGTTTCACAGCAAGAGGGAGACATAACAAACAACTTGGTGATTAATGATGTTAAAAGTCTGTTGTGTTGCTTCTTCCGAGCTCTATGCCCAAAGAACTCAGGTCTCTGGGCGTGCGGCCAGCAGCCAGCTCGCTGCTTTCACCTCATGCCTCCCACGACACACTATATTTCCTGCAGAGGCACTGAACTTGACTCCGGCGCATCCAGAGCCACGAAGTCATGGAACCCTGAAGGTGCACTCGTCTTCTAGGCTGTGTCCTTGGCATATCGAATAGCGGCCAGTCGTGAGACCCTGAGTGTTGATCCCATTCCTGCAAAGAACCAAAGTCAGCATGTAACTCCAGATTACAAGCCTAGGGTATAGTCCATCTGGTCCAGGTGACTTAGGCTTCAGGATTCAGGCTTTTCAGCTTCCCAAGCGCCTTCTCTTTAGTTATAGCAATGACACCTACTTCTTGCCCCGGACACGCTCACATTTCTGGCCTTCTACTAGTATTTTCCACAGTGAAGACTGATATAATTATTGAGTTCCTACATCATTTCTTTGTTCCCATTGCTATCTCTCTAGCATAATTTTTCAATGATCTGATATCCACTCTCTTCTCTCTTTTACTCTTTATATATCCGAACAAAACTTTTTGTATTTTCTCTAATATGATTGGCTTGTTGATTTTTAAAAGCTTCCCAATCCGCTATCTTCTAACTAATATCTGCTATATTATATCCGCTCTCTTTAGGTTTTATGCTACCTTGACTTCCTTTGTCAGCCTCCCTTTAGAATACTTCTTCAGCTTTGGGAAGTACTTTTCCTACACCTTCTGAATTTCCCCCATAAACACCATTGCTGTTCTGCCAGCATCCCCACTGGTGTACCCTTGCAATCAACTTTGGCCAGCTCCTTTCTCATGCCTCTATAATTTCCTTTACTCCACTGTGATACTAATAATCAATTTTATCTTCTCCTTCTCAAACTGCAGGGTGAAATCTATTATATTATGATCACTGTCTCCTAAGGGTTCCTTTACCTTAAGCTTCCCAATCAATTCTGGGTTATTACATAACATCCAACAGAATTGCCATTACCCTAGTGGGCTCACCCACAAGCTGCTCTTTAAAAAAAAAACAGCTCCAAGGCTTTCTGCAAATTCCCTCTCTTGGGATCCAACACCAGCCGGATTTTCCTAATCTATTTGCATATTGAAATCCCCCATGATTATCGCAACACTGCCCTTTTTACATGCCTTTCCATCTCCCATTGTAATTTGTAGCCCCATCCTAGCCAATGTTCGGAGTCCTGTATATATCTACCATTAGGGTCTTCTTACCCTTGCAATTTCTTAACTCTACCCACAAGGATTCTGTATCTTCTGATCCGAGATCACCTCTCTCCAAGGATTTGATTTCATTTCTTACTAATAGAGCCACCTTAACCCCTCTGCCTACTAGCCCGTCCTTTTGATACAATATATATCCTTGGATGATAACCTCCAAGTGTTGAGTATTTAATATTTATAAGTTCAAAGTTTAAAGTAACATTTATTATCAGGGTAATGTTTCAGTAATATTTGAGTAGTCGTGTGTGTGTATAGATTAAGCATTCTTGTTCATTAAAATAATTCATTACAAGTTATATGTATAAATATGTGAATTCCATATGTCATGACACTACCACATGAAATGCATGCATCTCACTTATAGAGTAAACTTAGGCCTTGTATCTTTCGTCTTGGAATTAGTTGAATGCTTTGAAGTTGGAAAACGTAACGCCAAATATGATCATCTTTCATCCACGACTCAGACATATGCATGACATCATACCTGCCAATCTCTAACTGCGCCACAAGATTATCTACCTTATTCCTTAAACTATTTTCCATTCAAATATAACACTTTCAGTCCTGTATTCATCACCCTTTTTGATTTTGGCTCCCCGTTATACCATAACTCATCCCACTGACTGCAGTTTTTCCCTATTACCTGCCTGAGGGTATGTCAACCAGCTAGTAATATATGATCATTGTTAGCCTATTGTACTTTTTAACTATTTCAGCATGAGAGCGAAATTCAGTGCATACATTCGACAGCTGGATCAATGAATCAGTTTATGTTTTCTTTATTCCATGTGTAGATAAAAATGACTTGATAGTAACTGGGTGTGAAAGTGGACCAAGGCTGGAAACGTGGATAGGTCACTGTGGGGGATGGAGCCTAGTGTGTGTGAGGACCATGGGCTGCAAATGTGAACAGGTCTCACATATGGCAGAGCATGGATGTTTCAAGGCCTGGAGCCCCAGCTATGATCAGATGAGGTGGAGACGAGCATGTCCAGGATTAGCAGCTTTGCCTTTCTGCAGCAACCAGTACATCTCAGCTGAACAGTGGCTGTATTATAAAATTAATTTGCTTATATGCTTTTTAAAATAATTGGTAATTGGTCTATTACGTCATTCAATGAGATATAGTGGAAAGCTGTTGTTTCATGCCATCGAGTCAGTATAAAAGGAAAACAGAATAGAATACAGAAAATAGAGTTATAGCTGCAGAGAAGACTGTAGGTCTTCACAACATTGTAGGCCGAAGGGCCTGTTTATTCTATGTTCTATGAAATGTGGTGCAGGTAGACAGATAAAATGCGAGGACCTGACGAGGTAGATCGAGTCCACCTTTATTGTATAAAAGGTCTGGTCAAGAGTCTATTAACAGTTTTCATTGAATGTATGCATTAAAGCTGTCCTTGAGCCACTCTGGGCTTTGTATATTTTTCCTGATGAATGGGAAGAAGATGGGAGAATGACTGGCGTGGAGAGGGGGTCCCTGATTATGTTAGCTGCTTTCCCAAAGCAACAAGAAGTGCAGGATTGAGTCAGTGGAGGGAGGTTGTTTTATGATTGACTGGGCTGTGTTTATAACTCTCTGCAGTTTCTTACGGTTTTGGCAGAGAAGTTGTCATAACAAGCTGTGATGCATCCGGATAGGATGCTTGAGTGGTGCGTCTAATAATTACTGAGGGTCATTAGGGATCTTAGAAATTCTCTTAACCCTCTAAGCAAATAGAGTCACTGGTATGCTTACTTGGCTGGATGGGTGAAATTGTTGATTATTTCCATGTATTTTTCATATACTGTAATTCTGTATTTTTTCTTTTTTAAATAGAAGGTACAGTTTTATTATGTTAATACTTTGCATTAGTAGCTATAGAGGATTATGGGAACCTAGCAAAGAAAGGAGTTAAAACCATAGATTAGCCTGGATGATTTTAAGCAGGGCCAACTCGAGGATTGAAGTGACTCCTGCTCCTGTTTTCCTGTGTTCATGCTACGTAAGTTGCTTTGTAAAATTACATAATCAAAGGGTAGTATACAGTGTGTTAATTTAGATGCTCAAACATTGAAGTTTTTAATCAAAACAGTTCTGGTTTGAAAATTAGTGAATATCACTGGGTCTGAGTAATGTCTTTCCTGGCTGCCACTGAGCTGATTCAGTGTAAAGTGAATCAAAATCAGGTTTATTATCACTGACAAATAGTTGTTTTAAGGCAGCAGTACAGTGCAATCTGTAAAATATATAAATTACAATAAGAAATATATAAAGAAGTAAATAAGCAGTGCAAAAATAGGGCATCTTCTAGGTGATGGCAGTCTTTCATGATGAATGCAGCCATTTTGAAGCATTACATTTTGAAGATGCCGTCAGTGGTCGGGAGGCTGGTCGCCATGACAGAATTGGCTGAGTTTACAAGGTGAAGTTAGTCACCTGCATCACTTTGAACTTCAGGATCTTTGGGAAAGTTTATATTAAGATAATTAAAGAGATTGGTTTCATGACCAATCATTTTTTGATCAGCTTTATTTTATTAAAAAATAAATGTTGTGCTGTTTATTCACCATCGGAAATCTTGCCTCTGAATTACGTGCTGTACAAATATTGGATTGCCACTTTTTAATACAGTTAATATTGTCTTTAGGCACACCTTTAGTTTTTTTGTTAACCTTGTGCTGGTTAATGACATAACATTTTTGATTTGTAAAATGTAAACACTGTGGACCAATCAACAGATTGCAAAGCGCTCTGAGTGAAAGCTTTGTATAATCAGGTGTAGAACAGTATGGAAAGAATGATGTTTACAAGATATGTGAGCTGGAAATTTTGCTGGAGGCACATTTCAATGGAAAGATTAAGCTTTTATTTATGGAACAAAGTTATCAACAGACTACAACTTTACCAGGCCTTGGTGCTCCCAATTCCTAGCAGATGTAGTAATTGATTTGGGCATCCTCGAGAAGAGAAGGAAGCCGTAAGTTACATGGATTATTTAATGTTATTTCCTGAATAGTAAGTTTTTTCCTTTTCTTTCAATTTTTTTTCTCACTTTTCGTTGCTGGTTGTGAATCAGATTATTATTTATTTTGTCTCTGAATTCTCTGCTGTTAAATAGGCAACAAAAATTGTTGTTTGGAAATAAAAGTCAACTACAAAATTTAAGATCCTGGGAAATTAATTGTAAATTTTTATACTCTGGTACTTTATTGTTCTCAGTTTTGACTATAATAGTGTTTGAATACTGATTGACTAATTTGTGAGGTGTACAGAGTTAGATTAATCTTAGAGTAGGTTTTAAGGTCAGCACAACATATTAGGCCGAGGGGCCTGTACTATCTATAGTGTTCTATGTTCTATGACAAAACTCAATTATTTATTAGAAACAGGAATGCTTCAATTTTGATGAAATCCAGCCTAAAAAAAGTACTCGATGAATGCATTGAGAACTGTGCAAAGTGACCTCATTCTGAAATAACTCCTTCATAAAGTAAATCAGGTGAATGTGGACTAGGATAAATATGAGTAAGCAAGGATAGGAGACTGAGAAGCCCAGAACATTGTTTCAACAAGGCTTGATAAAATGTGTTCACCTCATTATATAATCATGGGCATAATTTTATTCTGTCATAAAATTTCCTGCATAAATGTAGTTTGTTCCAAACTGCAGAACCAGCTTTAGATTTACTCATCCTCTGCAATGGGGAAGTATAGCTGCATTATGTCCTGGTCTTGCAAGCTGCCCCCAGAACATGCTCGGGTGTGTTGGTTGTTTAATGCAAACAACACATTTCACTGTATGTTTTGATGTATACGTGATAAATAAACTTGAATCTCAATCTTGAACTCCTGATCTTGCTTCCCAGACAGCAACATGTGTTGATATCCAGCATCTGTAGAATCTCTTGTGTTTAGTGCTAGAATTGACTGCTTATATTCAAATTGCTATTTGTGGGCACTTTCTGGTGGAAATTGGATCCCACTTTTTCCATACTTCAATAGAGACTATTCTTCAAAAAATTTCTTTTTCTTCTTTGAGCATTTTATGATGCCCCAAGTCTAATGCTCTGGAAGAAAACACTATCCAAGACAAAACTTTCTTCTTCAAAGTTGTAAGATGCATTTAAAATACTTCTAATTGGATGCAAATGTACTGGGAATAGTCTTTTAAATATTTATCATAATGTTCAAAACAAATTTGTGATTAATAGGCTACATGATGCAACAACTTGGCTGTAAAATGTTATGGTTTTTTTAAAGTTCCGTGGTAGATTGAGCCATTCTGCAACAGGTCCAGTCCCATCGTCACCTATTAATGTTAATCATGTGCTTTGTGGTTGGTGTCATCAGGTTTTGACCGGAAATGCATAATTAACACAATTATTAAGCTATGCTATTGGCATAGAATTAGTTTACAAATTCTTTTGTGATGTCTTGCTAAATGAGGATATGGTCCTGAAAACAGTTAATTTAAAAAAACAAAATAAACTTTATTCACAGTTAAAAATTATTTACAAGAATAAACTGTTCCATGCCTTTCTGTTCTTTACATACATGATCAATGCTTTCCATACTGTTCAAGCACTGCTGCTACAATTTATAAAGTTGTGAGAGGCATAGATAGAGTGTCTAGCCAGTATCCTCTTCCAGGGGTGGTGGTGGAGGCAGATACAACCAAGACGTTTCAGAGTCTGTTAAGTAGGCACATGAATACATAGAGGATGGAGGGATGTAGGCCATGTGCAAGCAAAAGGTATTAAGTCTAATTAACTTCATTCATTTAGATCAATATTGACGGACAAAAGGCCTGTTTCTGTGTGCTATACTGCTCTGGCTTTTTTGTCGCCCTGTGTACCCAAATTGACAAATCAGATCTTTCATAAATATACCATTTTTTTGTTGGTGTTCTAATCTTCTGCCATCAAGCTCTTTTGTTTTTGTGGTTTGTGGTCCAAGCTATTACTGAGGTTATATCATTATCTCTTCTGACTCAACTGCTATAATGTGCACAATACCACTGATGTCTGTAGTGGTATCGAAAGAGATGTTGTCTCCTAACACTGCTGAAAGCAATGTGGTAGCTGCTGACTACAACCAGATCCCTTTCAAATACAGAGCTGAGGGCATTGAACACCTTTAGTGAAGTGTTGGGCAAACTGAATTTTCATGACGGTGTGTCCCTGCAATACAGACAGGAAGGCCCTACAATGGGTAGTCAAAACTGATCAACGCATTACTGGCACCAGCCTACCCACCATTAAAAAGTGGTGGAAGAAGGCCAGCACTACCATGAAGGATCCCACCCATCCTGCTTATGGGCTGTTTATCTGACTCCCATCAGAGAGGGGGCTACATGGGATCTACACCAGGACCACCAGACTCAAAATCAGTTACTTTCCTCAACAGTAAAGCTGATCAACTCCTCCACCTACTAACCCAACCATCCACGACCCCCACCACCACTACTTTATTATTTCCTGTCAGTCACCTTATGTACAGACACTCCTGTGCCTGGTGTCACTGAATGGACATGCAATCAGTCTATGTATAGAAGCTCGCTCATGTATTTATATTTATTATGTTTTTTTAATAATTGTGTTCTTTATCTTACTGTGTTTTTTTTTGTACTACATCAGATCTGGAGTAACAGTTATTTTGTTCATCTTTACGCTTGTGTACTGGAAATGGCATTAAACAATTTTTAATCTTGAATTTCTGCAGTACCAATCTGCATGGATTTTTGAAAACTGAAGATGGTTTACAGCTGAAATATCATGTTGTAGTTGTGCTTCTATGCTTATTGGAATGAGAAAGCATCATTCATGTGTCGTTAATTTCATAAGGCTTAAGAACAGAATTTGGACATTCAATCCATCACATCTGCCCTGACAAGACCATATGACAGTAGTACACCACAGGCAGATGGAGGGCCATTTTTGCAATGTATTGCACTTAATCACTAGAGCTCCTCGAACTTCACTTTCCAAACCATGAGCACTACCTTCAAAACTAAAGACAGCAAGCACACAGAAACCCAAAGACCATAAGACATAGGAGCTGATTTATTTTCCGTCTCAACCCCATTCTCTTGCCTCCTTCCTATAACCTTTGGTGTCCTTACTAATCAAGAACCTATTAACCTCTGCTTTAAATATCCCCAGTATTTTGGCTTTTACACCTGTCTGTGCCAATGAATTCCACAGATTCACCACTCTCTGGCTAAAGAAATTTCTCTTTTCAACTCTGTTATAAAGGGATGACCTTCTGTGCTGAAGCTGTGACCTCTCATCCTAGGCACTTCCACCATCAGAAGCATCCTTTCCCAACACTCTATCAAGGCCTTTCAGTATTCAATAGGTTTCAAAGAAATCCCCCCTCATTCTCCAGCATGTACAGGCCGAGAGGCATCAGATATTCCAGTATTGCCTTTGTTGCACTGAAACTGTTCACAATGAATGAGACAGTTTCCACAGAGCCAATAGATTTGGTGTATTGTGTAACTTGCCATTAGAAATTTATGGAATACAAATCACAAGTAGATCTATATACGGATATTACTTCCAATGGTATTTCTGAATCAGAGTGAGATATCTAATAATGGGTTTGATATCTGTAGTCAATTTTTTGTTGCACACATTGGCTGGATTTTCAGCCTTTAATATAATCTTTTCACAAAATTACTGGAGCAAATGGAGTAGACAGTTTGCTTGCTTGAGCTTATTAGGTCATGATTAATTTGCAAGTAAATATCATAGAGTAATTTAACTGCACCTTTCTTTGAGCTTTGTAGTGTAGCTGAAGAGCATAAATGGTTTATAATATAAGCATTACCCTCAACTAGTAGAAATGTTGATCACTAACTGCCTTATCAGCACAAACCTACACCCAGTGGCCACTTTATTGGGCTCTTCCTGTATCTAATAAAGTGGCTACTGAGTGTACATTCATGGTCTTCTGCTGCTGTAGCCCATCCACTTCAAGGTTTGACGTGATGTGCATTCAAAGATACTCTTCTGTACACCATTGTTGTATGCATGGTTATTTGAGTTACTATAAGTCATAACATTTGGAACAAAGTTAACCATTCCACCGATTGAGCCTGTTCCACTATTCAACAGGATCATGATTATTTAATATTCCCCAAGTCCACTTTCCTGTGCTTTCCTCACAGACTGATTTGCTTACTGATTAGAAATCGATCTCAGCTTAGTATGGAGGAGCAGTACTTCTGAGTAGCCTCTAACCTGATGACATGAGCATCAATTTCTCCAAATGCTGATAATTTCTCCTCCTGCTTCCCCTTCTCTCTTCTATTCCCCATTCTGATTTCTCTCTTACCCCTTCTCTTTTCCTCACCTGCCCGTCACCTTCCTCTGTTGCCTTCCCTTTCTCCCATGGTCCACTCTTCTCTCCTATCAGATCCTCCTTCTTCAACACTTCCACATATCACCTCCCAGCTTCTCAATTCCTTGCCTCGTCTCACCTATCATCTTCCAGCTTGTACTCCTTCCCCTCACCCCAACTTCTTATTCTGGCTTCTTCGCCCTTCCTTTCCAGTCCTTAATGGAGGGCTTGAGATCAAAATGTTGACTGTTATTCCCTTTGTAGATGCTGCCTGACATTCTAAGTGAATATTACTCTGGATTTCCAGTTTCTGAAGAGCCTCTTCTGTTTAGGATCAACCCAGGATCACACAGCTTTCTCTAGCAAGGAGTTTCAAAGACACAAGCCCACTGAGAATAGAAATTCCTCCCCATTTCATTCTTAAATATGTAATGCTTTATTTTGAAACAATCCCTCAGGTTTTGGATTCAACCAAGAGAAGAAACCTCCTTTCATCATTTCCCGTTCATTGTGCCCAATAACTCTTTAATGTTTCAATAGGGTAACTTAGTGGATTTTAGAAGACTGAGAAGTCATGTCACAGCATGCTTAAAATTACTTTGTAGGACATTCCGTTGTATCCAAGTGAGCTGTCACTGAACTGTCTCCAATGAAATAAATTTTCTTTAGTGCAGAGAGGGCAAAATTCTTACTGTATTTGATAAGATCTCACTGGTGCCTCATGCAACTGAGATACTCCAACTCGATTGACACAAGGGCCAATATTCCATTAGTGTACTATATTATCATATATGCCCTTGCTTTATTTGGCATCTGAAGCATGGTGACACTTGTAGAAAATAAATAAAACTGCGATATGAGTTGTAGAGTCATTGAAAGGGAGACTATAGGTTGTGGAAGCAGTTCAGAGTTGAGGTAGGTGAAGTTATCCATGCCAGTTCAGGAGGCCGATGGTTGAAGGGTAATGACTGCTCCTAAACCTGATGATGTGGACCTCAGGCTCTTGTACCTCCTTGCTGATCCCTGATCGATACGCAAAGAATTCAATGCCATACCTTTCAGCTAACAAGCTGATCATCATGGATTGTTGAACCATCAGTCTAGGCCAGGGGTCGGCAACCCGCGGCTCCGGAGCCACATGCGACTCTTTCATCTCTGTGCTGCGGCTCCCCGTGGTTTGTTAGTTTTTGAAATGTAATTCGAAATTTGAAGATTATGGTGATCTTGTACAATCTAAAAATGTTGTGGAGACCCCATTTCCTGGCACATCTGAACCGGCTCACAATTAGCCACCATTCCGGCTAAGGGAGATAGCCTACGGGGGTTTGTGAGTACGTGTCTTTTGGAGCATCCGCGCCCACGGGGACGGGTTGAGGGAGGCTTTAAAGCAAGGCTGTTTAGTTCGAATAAAGTTACCTTTGACTGCAGTGTCTTTATTTTAGCGCTGCGTGTAGCGCTACACCGCTACAACGTGTTTTTTATCGCTATTAATATACATCACCACTGCCAATGCCTGACACCCGCCAGTGCGCACTTTCTTTTAATTCTTCGATCCAAAGTAGGCTAACTATGGAGTAACCTTCAACCCAACGTCTTTTTTTGGGAGTTCAAAATGTTTTTGTTGCATGCAGAAATGTAATTTCATTTTCTCTGCAGGAGTTCATCAATTTCATAAATGCAACACATTATAGTTTGTTTATACATAGCATAAAGGCAAAAAAAAACTGTTGTATGCAGTGTTATTTCATTTTAAATGTCAAACGGGTTTTGTGGCTCCCAGTGTTTTCTTTTCTGTGGGAAATGGGTCCATATTGGCTCTTTCAGTGGTAAACGTTGCCGACCCCTGGTCTAGGCAAACTGCACTTTTTGCTTTGCTGCAGTACAGTGGGCAGTGGGGGAATGAAGGGAGTAAAGAAATCTATTTTGAGTTCATGTAAATAAACTTTTTATTCTGTTTTGAGTTTTATGTCTTTGTTTTCCATTTGTATTTGGTGCATGCCAGTCCCATAGGAGTTCCTGATTGATTTGCCTGTCTTTAGTTCTTGCATTACCGTCGTTAGGCAAAAGCTAAGGGAGCTTGAGAACTCAATAAATTCAAAGATTGTGCTCACCTCTGCTATCAACCACCAAAATGCCAGAAAAATTGCTAACTTTTTCCAAAGGTCTGACCTCATTCAAGCATGGCCTAGCGTGCAACCCCCTTTCCCACTGGTCAGGACCTCTCCAGATCCTGAATGATAAAACTGTCATGTGCCTTTTGTTTTGAAAGGGATTACTGCAAGCATTGAACTTGCTGCCAGTGTACAGCCCTAATAAGAGTGAACTAAAACCCTTTTGCTGACCTTCACTGCACTTGAACTACTGATTGCCTTTATGTTTCCAGTAAGCGGTTTCTTGCAGCAGAGAGGCAAAGTGCCAAACTTCAGCTCTCAATGTCATAAACAGCCGAGCTTTTGCTGAAGGAGAGGATCCAGAGCAACATCTTGTATGGAAACAGTTTGCTTACATTCCTTTTTGTTTTTCTTCATCCTAGCCCACTTTTATATTTTAGTGGCTGGGTGAAGCAACAAATGTAGTTCTGAAAAGCAATTCACATGATACTTTTAAGACCAGAAGGACTTCAAGGTCACCTTATAAAACATTCTTGTGTTTCCTGAGGCTCGTATTCTGTCAAGGTCTCTGTAATCTAGGTTGTCCAAACCACTTAATCTAATTGGAACATAGAACACCACAGTTCAGGCCCTTTGGCCCACGATGTTGTGCCGAACTTTTAACCTACTCCAAAATCAATCTAACCCTTCTCTTGTACACGGCCTTCCATTTTTCTGTTATCCATGTGCATATCTAAAAGTCTCTTAAATGTCGCTAGTGTAACTGTCTGTACCACCACCCCGGTAGGGTGTTCCATGCAGACTCCACAGTCTGTGTACAACACCTACCTTTGACATCTCCGCTTAGACTATCCTGCAGACACTTTATGCCCCCTCATATTTGGCTTTTCTGCCTGGGGAAAAGTCTCTGGCTGTCCTGATCAAAAGTGTATTTTTATATATATATATATACATACATACATAAATATATATATATATATATATATATATATATATACACACACACACATAGTTAATTGTTTTAAATAATGGAGTTATCTGTAACCAGAAGGCGACAGCTTTTTCCATCTGCAAGAATTTTGATGACCAGCTGTCAAAATATTCGTTTCCTTTCAATTTGTAATCCCCAAAATTAGCTCAGTTTCATTCGATAACTATTTTTTGCCAGTGTTTCTGTTGATCAGGGTGATTCATCATTGCTGGGAAATGAGCCATTTTCCGTCTGCTGTATCATCTTCCACTGCAACAGAACAAGTTTGGTGCAGAGGATGCCAGTCAAATTAAAACTGCAGCCACTGCTCACCCCACTCACAGTGAAGAATGGCAAACCATTTCCACTGCACCATTATGGCATTTTCCCTTTACCCACTCGACAGTGTAAGATTCAAGAGATTCTGCAGATGCTGAAAATCCAGAGCAATGCACACATAAAATACTGGAGGAACTCACCCTGTCAGGCAGCATTTATGGAGGAAAATAAACAGTTGACATTTCAGACTGGGACCCTTCATTAGGATTGGAAGGGTAAGAGGAAGAAGCCAGAACAAGGTGGGAAAAAATATAGTCAAGAGAGCTGTGATAATCAGCAGGTTTATAAAAGACTTCAGTAAACAGTCTATCTCCAGAGGTAGAGACATGGAGATCGAGAAACGGAAGAGAGGTGTCAGAAATGGGCCAAGTGAATTTAAGAGCAAAGTTGATGAAATTGTTGAGTCAGCTTGGTGCATGAAGCAGCACCAATACAGTTGTCAATGTAGCATCGAAGAAGTTGGGGAGTGGATCCAGGCAAGGCTTGGAACATGCGATTATTCCATGCAGCCAATGAAAAGGCAGGCATAGCTGGGGCCCATGCGGGTGCCCATGGTTAACTCTTGGGTTTAGAGAAAGTGGGAGGAGCCGAGAAAGGAATCGTTGAGAGTGAGGACCAATTCAGTCAGAAGGGAGAGTGCTGGTGGAGGGGAACTGTTCAGGAATGTTGTCTAGAAAGAAGTGGAGCACATTGTCTAAGGATTATAAGTTAAATATATCTATGTTAATTTTGAAAGCAAGTGATATTTGGGATAAGGGAGTATTTGGAAAAGCAGTCAAATCTGTGATTTTTTTTCTTCATGCTGTTGTGAAATACAGCAGTTATCTGAAGCATTTGGAAAGCTGTGGTTGTCCCAAAGTTGACCATAAAACAAACGAGTATAGTATTGCACATTTGGAAAGAACTTGCTTAACAGCTGGCAGAGCACCATGCAGAAATGTTATTTTTCCTGTAACATCAGCGCTATATTCAGATGCTCATCGAGAGAACGAGAATATAATAGCAAGGATGTAACAGTGAGGCTTGAAAAGGCATTGGTCAGACTGCAGCTTGAGCATTATGAGCAGTTTATCTAAGAAAGGATGTGCTGGCATTGGAGAGGGTCTAGTGGAGCTTCATGAGAATGATTTCAGAAATGAAAGGGTTAATGTACAAAGAGTGTTTGATCGCTCCGGTTCTGTACTTGCTGGAGTTTAGAAGAATGAGGAGGGGTATCTCTTTGAAACCTATTGAATATTGAAAGGCCTAGATAGAGTGGATTTCAGAGAATGTTTCCATCAGTGAGTGTGTCCAGGACCAGAGGGCACAGCCTCAGAATAGAAGAGGATCCTTTTAGAACAGAGGTGAGGAGGAATTTCTATAGCCGGAGAGTGGTGAATCTGTTGAACTCATTGCCATGGGCAGCTGTGGAGGCCAAGTCATAGGCATATTTAAAATAGTGGTCAATAGGTTTTTGATTAGTAAGGGTGTCAGTGATTGGGGAGGAATATGGTTGAGACAATTAATAAATCAGCCATGATGGAAAGGTGAACTAAATGGGCCGAAAGGTCTTATTCTACTCTTATGTCTTATGGAGCTAAACCATGGGTTTCATGGAATTTAAAAGTATTTTGCGATCAGGTATTGAGGTTTAATTTAACAAATTCAATTAACCTTGCTGGAAAGAACATAGGCTTTGCAGGAGATCAATTAAGAAGCGATGTCATCTGAAACTGCTTTCTGTAGCCATCATATTCACAGTAAACAGCCTCAGCAGCTTGTGAAATTCAAGATGACTGCCTTCATTTTAGGTGATTACATGAGAACTATGAGGCCATCCAACACTGACATAAATGTCTTTCATGACTAGTAACATTATATACAGAGTATTAACACATTAGTGAAAGAGATGTTTTATTAGGAAAAAATATAGATATCTTCAAGAAGCACAAAATAAATCTCCTGTACACAGCCTTAATAGTTGTAGCTTGTGATAGCTTGTAACGTAATCTAGCCCTGGTAACTATATTTGTCCAAGTAATACATATCTGACTTCCTTTTACGCTAACCATGTCATGATTAGGTTTCCTATCATCTTGGATTATGTGTTCAAGTTTCTGAAGTGAGGTTTGAACTGGGAAACATTTGGTGCTTGGGTAAAACAGCAAAAGTGCATTAGCATTGTTGTGTGTTTTTGCTGAGTAAATTGTCTGCCATTTCTTTTCTTCCATTATAATACCCATACTTGGAGGTGCATAATTTACAACAGCAAGCTTTGGAAAATTCTGAGGATACGAAAGTTATATAAATATATTTGTTTTAATTCTGTGATTTTGTTTTCATTCTGTTGCATCTCCTTTATCTCTTATCAACCTTAACTGTATTTCGGCAATCCCTTTAATGCTAATGTCTGTAAAAAGTCCTTTGTTGTTTTTCTGTTTTTTAAGAAATGCAGCATGGTAAAAGGCCCTTCCTGTCCAATGAGCCCACACCAACCAATTATACCCATGTGACCAATTAACTTACTAGCTTGTACATTTTTGGAATGTGGGAGGGTAATGATCTTACACTAATCGTTAGATTCTGGAATGGTTCCGGAGCACTGAAAATTACAATTACCTCTCCACATTTTAAGAAGGGAGGGAGGCAGAAGAAAGAAAATTGTAAGCCAGTTAGCCTGATATTCAGTGGTTGGGAAGAAGTTGGAGTCCACTATTAAGAATGAAGTTTCAGGGTACTTGAAGGTACATGATAAAGTTCGCTAAAGTCAGTATGGGTTCCTTGAGGGGAATTCTTGCCTGACAAATCTGTTGTAATTTTTTGAGGAAATAACAGGCAGGATAGACAAAGGAGAGTCAGTGGATGTTGTTTACTTGGATTTTCAAAAAGCAATTGCAAGGTACCCCACATGAGGTTGCTTAACAAGATAACAGCCCATTGGTATCACTGGCCTGGATAGAAGATGGACTGATTGACAGGAGGTAAAGAGTGGAAATAAAGGGGGCCTTTTCTGGTTGGCTGCCAATGTCTAGTGGTGTTTCATGGGGGTCAGTATTGAGAAAGAATTTTTTCACATTACAGTATATATCAACAGTTTGCCAATGATACAGAGATAAAGTGTTGAGAAAGCAGAGAGTATACAGAAGGACATAGATTGGGAGAATAGGCAAAGAAATGGCAGTTGGAATATCGTGTAGGGAACTGTATGGTCATGCACTTTATGAGAAGGAATTTCTTTAGCCAGAGGGTTGTGAATCTATGGAATTCATTGCCCCAAACAGCTGTGGAGCCCAAGTTATTGTGTATATTTAAAGCAGAGGTTTATAGGTTCTTGGTTCATCAGGGTATCAAAGGTGGTGGGGAGAATGCAGGTGAGGGGGGATAAAAATGTCCAAGTGGCCTAATTCTGTGCCTGCGTCTTATGAAACCCATGCAGTAAGGGGGAGACATACAAACCCCTTTCAGACTGTGTCAGAACTGAACCTCGATCACTGATGCTGAATAATGCTACCATTTATTTTTTAGTTAGACATACAACCAGCCAACGTGCCCACTCTGGACCACTGCACCCATGTGACTTAATTTATTTTAGAAACATAGAAAACCTACAACACAATACAGGTCCTTTGGCCCACAAAGTTGTGCTGAACATGTCCCTACTTTAGAAATTACTAGGCTTACCTATAGCCCTCTTATTTTACTAAGCTCCATGTACTTATCTAAAAGTCTCTTAAAAGACCCTATCGTATCTGCCTCCACCACTGTTGCCGGCAGCCCATTCCACGCACTCACTACCCTCTGAGTGAAAAACTTACCCCTGACATCTCCTCTGTACCTACTCCCCAGCACCTTAAACCTGTGTCCTCTTGTGACAACCATTTCAGCCCTGGGGAAAAAGCTCTGACTATCCACACAATCAATGCCTCTCATCATCTTATACACCTCTATCAGCTCACCTGTCATTTTCCATTGCTCCAGGGAGGAAAGGCCGAGTTCACTGGACCTGTTTTTTTATAAGGCATGTTCCCCAATCCAGGCAGCATCCTTGTAAGTCTCCTCTGCACCCTTTCTATGGCTTCCACCTCCTTCCTGTAGTGAGGCGACCAGAACTGAGCACAGTATTCCAAGTGGGGTCTGACCAGAGTCCTATATAGCTGCAACATTCTCAGCTCCTAAATTCAATTCTACAATTGATGAAGACCAATACACCGTATGCCTTCTTAACCACAGAGTCAACCTGCGCAGCTGCTTTGAGCATCCTATGGACTCAGACCCCGAGATCCCTCTGATCCTCCACGCTGTCAAGAGTCTTACCATTAATACTATATTCTACCATCATATTTGACCTACCAAAATAAACCACTTATCTGGGTTGAACTCCATCTGCCACTTCTCAGCCCAGTTTTGCATCCTATCAATGTCCTGCTGTAACCTCTGACAGCCCTCCACACTATCCACAACACCCCCAACCTTTGTGTCATCAGCAAACTTACTAATCCATCCCTCCACTTCCTCATCCAGGTCATTTATAAAAATTACAAAGAGTAAGGGTTCCAGAACAGATTCCTGAGGCACACCACTGGTCACCAAGCTCCATGCAGAATATGACCCATCTACAACCACACTTTGACTTCTGTGGGGCAAATATTGCTGCCATATTTCAAAGTTCTGGGAGGTGGTAACATAAAATCCATGGATATTTTAACTAATAATTCCATTTTGGTCATGAACCATTCCTGCAATGCCATTTCATGGAAAAGAAGTTGGTTGCAGGATTCTGGGGTGCAAACTGTGCAATATTTTATTAGTAATTCAAGGAATATAAAAGCAGACCAAGTAAATAAAAAAAGAAGAAAGGGGTCTAAATGACTATGCTTCCTATTCAAGTTCAAGTTTGTCATTCAGATAGACAGACAGACATACTTTATTGATCCCGAGGGAAATTGGGTTTCATTACAGCCGCACCAACCAAGAATAGTGAAGGAATATAGCAATATAAAACCATAAATAAATAATTAAATAATAATAAGTTAATCATGCCAAGTGGAAATAAGTACAGGACCAGCCTATTGGCTCAGGGTGTCTGACACTCCGAGGGAGAAGTTGTAAAGTTTGCTGGCCACAGGCAGGAATGACTTCCTATGACGCTCAGTGTTACATCTCGGTGGAATGAGTCTCTGGCTGAATGTACTCCTGTGCCTAACCAGTACATTATGGAGTGGATAGGAAACATTGTCCAAGATGGCATGCAACTTGGACAGCATCCTCTTTTCATCACCACTGTCAGGGAGTCCAGTTCCACCCCCCACAGCATCACTGGCCTTACGAATAAGTTTGTTGATTCTGTTGGTGTCTGCTACCCTCAGCCTGCTGCCCCAGCACACAACAGCAAACATGATAGCACTGGCCACCACAGCCTCGTAGAACATCCTCAGCATCATCCGGCAGATGTTAAAGGACCTCAGTCTCCTCAGGAAATAGAGATGGCTCTGACCCTTTTTGTAGACAGCCTCAGTGTTCTTTGACCAGTCCAGTTCATTGTCCATTAGTATCCCCAGGTATTTGTAATCTTCCACCATGTCCACACTGACCCCTTGGATGGAAACAGGGGTCACCGGTGCCTTAGCCCTCCTCAGGTCCACCACCAGCTCCTTAGTCTTTTTCACATTAAGCTGCAGATGATTCTGCTCGCACCATGTGACAAAGTTTCCCACCGTAGCCCTGTACTGAGCCTCATCTCCCTTGCTGATGCATCCAACTATGGCAGAGTTATCAGAAAACTTCTGAAGATGGCAAGACTCTGTGTTGTAGTTGAAGTCTGAGGTGTAGATGGTGAAGAGAAAGGGAGACAGGACAGTCCCCCTGTGGAGCCCCAATGCTACTGACCACTCTGTCTGACACACAGTGTTGCAAGCGCACGTACTGTGGTCTGCCAGTTAGGTAATCAATAATCCATGACACCAGGGAAGCATCCACCTGCATCACTGTCAGCTTCTCACCCAGCAGAGCAGGGCGGATGGTGTTGAACACACTGGAGAAGTCAAAAAACATGACCCTCGCAGTGCTCGCCATTCAACCAAAACCATGTATACAGCTAAATGAAACAGTATTCTTCAAGGGCCAATGTGCAAAACACAACACGTACAGTCATACACAGCACAAAGGTAATGATGGTACATACGTTCACAAAATAACAGCATAAGCCCCTGAGTGTCATGGCCTGAAGATTGGTGCATGGGATGTTGCCTTGGAGCCATGTTTCTGCAAGAACAAGTAGGCAGCAGTTCTTCATCTTGCGTTTATAAATTTTCCATATTCTTGAGGTTCATCTGGCTTCTGATGTTATCATTTGGCATGAAACATAGAATAGATTTATTGTGTAAAATTTGATGCCTTTGCCATATTCATATAAATGTTTCCAGTATCTGCAGTTGTTTGTTTTTTAAATTTTTCATTTACTGTGACTTCCTGACTGATAACATTCACATCTTTTTCCTTGCCTCATGATCCTCTTTCAGCTCCTGACTGTTAATTACAGATGTATAGTTTTTAATTGCCTTTCTCTTTTTAATCATGGCAATGTTCCATTTTATCTCGCTTAGCTGCTGTACCTAATAAAGTGGCCACTGAGTGTCTGTCCATGGTCTTCTGTTGCTGTAGCCTATCGTCTTCAAAGCTTGACGTGTTCTATTTTCAGTGATGCTCATCTGTACACCACTGTTGTAACGTGTGGTTATTTGAGTTACTGTTGCCTTCCTGTCAGCTTGAACCAGTCTGGCCAGTCTCCTCTGATATTTGTCATTAACAAGGCATTTTCACCCACAGAATGGCTGCTCACTGGATGTTTTTGTTTTTCGTACCATTCTCTGTGAACTCTGAAGATTTGTGCGTGAAAATCACTGGAAATAAGCAGTTTTTTGAAATACTCAAACCACCCCATCTGACACCAACAATCATTCCATGGTTAAAGTCACTTAGATCACTTTTCTTCCCTATTCTGATGTTTGTTGTGAACAACAACTGAACCTCTTGGCCATGTCTGCTTGCTTTTATGTATTGAGTTGCTGCCACATGATTGGCTGATTAGGATGCACATGTTATCCTGACTGAAGCATACTAATCTTTGGTTACTCTATTTTACTCTTGTTGCCTGGCACGGAGCCTATTTATGTTATAGTCACTGTTCCCTATTGTTCTCCTACTTTAGCTATTTACTTTGCTTAATTAAACAGAATAAGAAACAGATTTCTTCCTTGACGGAATAGTGGTATGCAGCTGAGAGTCTGGGTTACTGCCACAATGAGGCCATTCTCAGTCTGGAGAAGTAGCATTTCCGTTTCTGTCTGGGTAGCCTCCAACCTGACAGCATAAACGTCAATTTCTCCCCTTCCCCCTTCTCTATTTTTCCATTCCCTATTCTGCCTCCTCTCTTACCTCTTCTCTTCTCCTCACCTGCCTCTTTGGTGACCCTCCTTCTTCCCTTTTTTCCATGGTCCACTGTCCTCTCCTGTCATATTCCTGCTTCATCAGCCTTTACCTCTTCTGCTTATCACCTCCTAGCTTCTCACTTAACTCCCCCTTCCCCATCAACTCATCTTGCTCCTCGCCTGGTTTTACCTGTCACCTTGTACTCCTTCTCTCCTCATCATCTTATTCTGGCTTCTTCCCCCCTTCTTCCTCCCTTGGCCTGAACTGTTGACTGTTTATGTAGATGTAGCTTGACCTGCTGAGTTTTTCCGGAATTTTGTGTGCGTCAGCCTACTAAACATCACAATAAGCCTCTGATTTTTTTTTATGTGTCACATATTTCTCATCTCAGGATATTTTTAACTAATTAAATTTTTTGAAATTTTGCTTTGTCATCTCTGATCTCTCAATGTAAGGGTAGTCACAATATGAGTCATTGATGGATTGTGAAGTTATTCTTTAACCCCTTTCAGTTCGTGGTTTTTCTTCAATGATTTTTAATCTTAATAACTCTGGTTCCTGAATACATTTGTTGTTGTCTGACAGTACCATACATGAACTTTATACTTACAACTCCTTATTTCTATTCTTATCACCCTCTGCTGCCTAACTTTATGCAGCTTGTTTCTTTTTTCCTAGGCACTTGAGCTTATTTTCCATTCCAATTGTCCTACATTGATTTTTATCACCTCTGTGGCCCTGCAGCCATTTGCAGTGAAGACCTTGCCATGGCCTTTTTAATCAACTGTTCCAGCTCCTTTCAATTGCAGGGCACCAGAAAAGCTTGCCTAACCCTCAATGCTGTCTTGGTTTAGCTGCATTCAGGCAAGGATTGCTTAATTTGCTGAGGAGTTTCAGATGAAATGGAGAACTTTGTAATCATCAGCAATTATCCCCGTGTCTGACCTTATAATTGGAAGAAGGTCACGATGATGCTGCTGAAAATGCATTGACCAAGGGCATTACCCTGAGGAATTCTCATAGTGATGTCCTGGAGCTGAATTTATTGACCTCCAACCACTACATCTATCTTCCTTTGACTGAGCTATAACTTCAAGTATCAGAGATTTTTCTTAACCCAGTGTTGTGTGTTGACAAGTCTCCTCAATGCTTCATTCAGTTATGCACTGCCATGACATCAGATGCACTTGCCACCACCTCACCTTTGGAATTCAGCAGAGATCTAGAGCCAAGTGCTGCTGGAAAATTCCAAACTGGGCTTTGCTGAACAGGTCATAAATGCAAGAGATTCTGCAGATGTTTGTAAAATAGAGCAACACACAAAGTGATGTATGTTGGAGCTCAGCAGCTCAGGCAGCATCTATGGATAGGAGAAAACAATCAATGTTTCGGGCTGAGGCATCATGGTATAGCTCAGGGCATCAGAGTTCGGAGCTCTATTCTGGCACCATCTGGAAGGAGTTAGTATGTTATCCCCATGAGCGTGTGGGGTTTTCTCCGGGTGCTCTGGTTTCCTCCCACATTACAAAGACTTACGGATCAGTAGGTTAATTGGTTATTGTAAATTCTCCTGTGGTTAGGCTAGGGTTGTAAAGGTGAGTTGCTGGGTAGTTTGACTGGTTGGTCTGGATGGGTCTTTTCTGTGTTATATCCTTAAATAAAAATAAATAAATAAAATTGATAAACAAATATTTAGTATTTAAATAAATAAATATCTCTAAGTGAAACAAAACAGGACTGGAAGGGGAAGAAGCCAGAATCTTTAAGACTGTTTATTCCACTCTATAGCTGTTGCCTTACCTGCTAAGTTCCTCCAGCAATAAGGGTGAACAGGTTGTTGGTGAATGTGCTCTTCTGCTGCTGTGGTCCATCCACTTCAAGGCTCAACATGTTGTGCATTCAGAGATGCTCTTCTGCACACCACTGTTGTAACATGTGGTATTTGAGTTACTGTCACCTTCCTGTCAGGTTGAACCAATCTGGCCATTCTCCTCTGATATCTTTCATTAATGAGGCCACTTACTGGATTTTATTTTTATTTTTCACACCATTATCTGTAAACTCTAGAACCTCCAGGAAATCAGCTGTTTCTCAGATACTTAAACCACCCAAGTCTGATCATTCCACAGTCAAAGTCACTTAGATCATGTTTCTTCCCCATTGTGATGTTTGGTCTGAACAACTATGTATTGAGTTGCTGCTACATGATTGGCTGATTAGACAATTACATTAACGTAAAGTGGATCAAATAAAGTGGTCACTGAGTGCATATTTCTGTTCCCACTATTTTTGGTTCAGATGAGTTAATCTGATAAAAGCCAGAAACATAAACTGTCTCAATGGTCACAGTATCTCCAGCATTCTCTGTTCTATTTCCAACATCTGAAGTTTACCACTTTTCTGGGTGAATCTTCCTTCTTCTGGTAGTTGACTGTGTGATTTAGAGGGCCTTGCTGACTTTTGAGACCCAGTTGCTCACGGCGAGAATAGGTAGTGGAATGGTGAATGTTAATGTCTCGCTGCTCACTAAGATGGGGGCCATACAGTTAACTGAGCTTCTCGTGGCTTTCTGGGAGCCTGTATGCTTGTGCGCCACACTAGCACGGCGCAATTACAGCTTGGAGTGTTCCCGAGTTTGGAGTTCAGTTCCGGCAGTTTCAGTCTCTGCTTCGGTTTCTTTCCACAGTTCAAAGGCATACTGGTTAGCAGGTTAATTGGTCATTATAAATTGTCCTGTGATTAGGCTAGGGTTGAAGTAAGTTGGTTGCTAGGGTGTAGCTTGTTGAATCAGAAGGGCTTGTTCCAGCACTACCAATAGATAAATAGATAGATAGATAAATAATCAAACAAATGAATAAATGCTCCTTCAACATTACTTCTTTCCTTGATTGAGCTTTTAACTCATCCCTATTAAAGATGACAAATAGTGTCTCCTGTCTTCCAGTGTGGACAGATTTTTCCTACAGTTTCTAAATCTCAATTCTGTATGAATACAATTTTCTTCTGGTGAATCTGCCCAAAGTGTTCAAACCATCCAGAAAGATTCACAACATTCTTGTTCACAATTTCTAAGGCACTTCAAATTAGTTGAAAAAAATCAGATGCAGCAAAATTGAAACTGTGATAAGCTGCTGACTATAATATCTAAGACCCAATCCTATCCCATGGACATCTGATTACTGACCTTTGGACATGTTGTTTGCAACAGACTTCTATTCAACGTGGATTTACTACCCTGAGCAGCAAATACTGTTTTTGCTTTACTACATTTGTACCATAATTTGCCACTTTCCGCCTGTTACCACATTATTCACTAAATAACTATTATGTTCTATTATAATTCATCGAACTAAGTTCTATCTTCATCAATCTATAGTTTTCAGAATAGTACATAAATTTATTTTTCCAATTGAAATCTATACATTTACTAAAGTTTAAGACTACAGATAATGTTAGTTTATCTTTTTTTAAAAAGAAGATCTTTCTGTTAGTCAGTAAAGTTTATTTGTAAGAAATTGCAAAATAGAACAGTCCAGCATAGTGCACATCCTTCGGCCTATGATGCTGTGCCGACCTTTTCACAGACACCAAGATCAGTCTAATCCTTCCCTCCCATATAGTGCTGTAATTGTACTGAAGTAGTATCCTTTATTCAAGCCATGAGAAACAGTGGACTGAATTTTCTTATAACTGTACATTTAGTGGCTTCATTATACTAGGTTAATCTCTTGGTTGACACCCCCATTGGTTGGGTTCAACGGTGGATGTGGTGTCCCAGCTGTCTGTGTGATATGCGAGCCAGGGCAGTATGATATGGAGAGCAGGCTGTTGCCCGTATAGCAAGCTCCCTTTCTCCACACAGCTGATGAACCCAAAAAACCAGCAGAACCAATACAGTTTGGCATCAGTGGTGTTGCAGGAGTGGCCAGTCAGCGTTGAACTCAACGTAGGACTACTTAGGGACTCCAGCTCTGGACTTTTCCTCAGGGTTTCTTCCCAAAGCTTTTCCCATGTAGGAATTGCTGCAAGACAGCAGAGGTTTAAAGAGTTTTCCCTCTCCCAGATGAGCTGCCAACCACAGCTGATGAACCCCATCTGCCCAAAGGAGCCAGTAGCTACCCTTTACCCCTTCTTCTGTAGTAGAAATATGTTAAGACCATAACATATGGGAGCAGAATTAGACCATTTGGTGCATCAAGTCTGTTCTACCATTTCATCATGGCTGATCTATTTTCCCTCTTCGCCCCAGTCTCCTGCCTTCTCCCCATATCCCTTCATGCCCTGACTAATCAAATATCTGTCAACCTCTGCCTTAAATATACCCAATGTCTTGACCCCCACAACCACCTGTGGCAATGAATTACATAGGTTAACCACTCTCTGGCTAAAGAAATTCTTCATCTCCATTCTAAAAGGACGACCCTCTATTCTGAGGCTGTATCCTATGGTCTTAGACTCTCTCACCACAGGAAACATCCTCTCCTTGTCCACTCTATATTCTCAGAGAGGCATGAAGACACACACTCAGAGATCTAGGAACAGCTTCTTCCTCTCTGCCATCCAATTTCTGAATGGACCTTAAATCCATGAACACACAACCGGTGCTTTTTTGTTTCTGTTTCTGCGCTACTTATTTAATTTAACTATTATTTATAAATATACTGTAATTCAGTTTTTTTTTCTATTATTGTGTCTTGCATTGTACTGCTGCCACGAAGTCAACTTATTTCACAACAACTGCCAGTGGTATTAAACCTGATTCTGATTCTGAATTTGCAGAATTAGTTTTTTAGATAGGTACATAGCTATAATAAAAGAGTACAACAGCATTCTTTAAATCTATTCATGTTGCCTCATACAATACAGTGATTATTCTTGGCTAGATGTGAAAAATAAAGTATATTTGAATTGGGGGAACAGTAGACAGCTTTAAGAGCCTTATTGGTAGGAAATGAACTTCTTCATTATGTGCCTTGAGCAGTGAAGTGGGCGGAACTGGTGGGAGCTGAACATTGTTGTTTATTTGCCTCGGGTCTTATATAAACTAAGTAAGAGCGTGAAGCAATTACCGTGTTTGGAAAACAACCCCGTGTGTGAACACTTAATTTTAAGAATATTTATAAAATGGTGTTGGAGCCTGATTCTTTTGCGAGCCAACAGTTCTTTGGAAGTCAAGAATGAGGCATAAAACTTATTACTAGTGAATTTTATTGTGGGTCAAAAACAGAAAACAAAGAAAGAAAGAAAATCCGAGGAAAAAAATTAGAAAAAGCAGTCATGTTGTCTCATACTCTAGTGATTATCAATTAACCAATAAAATGGCAGGATTCAAATAGCATGACACCTGCAACTGAAAACTAAGAAATTTCTAGAAAATCCAGCTGGAACTGTCCCGTGCTTACTAGAAAATTCACTAAACAATTACATGTATATATGAGATTATATATAAATACAAACAAGCATAGGAAAGTTAAACTACAAGAAAAATAACAATTCTACAGCTCAATCCAACAATGGAATGACACAAAGTTCTAGTATAACGGGTATCACAACTGGCAGAATTAGTCAGACTCTGGTCCAGACAGTTGTGAATTGTTTTTCTCATCAAGAGTGAATTATAAACAAAGTGGACAATATTAACTATTTCAAATTTCTGTAACATGGATCTTTACACTTCTTTTCAAGCATTGAAATTAATTTAACATGAACATTGAAAGGCTTCTGGTAGTTTCTTTGAATATTCCTTGCTGGTTATATAGAACATCTGTTTTTGTTGGCATGTTTTGATTCTGGCATTGATTGCCAAAATAGAAGATGGTATAATTTCTCAGTTCTGACATTAAAGGTTAGCTTTATTTGTCACATGTACACCAAAATATCATAACATAGAGTGAGGTGCATTGACGAACACAGTCCAAGGATGTGCTGGGGGCAACCAGCAAGTGTCCCCACGCTTCTGGCACCAACATAGCATGCCCACAACTCACTGTCCATAACCAGTGCATCTTTAGAATGTGGGCGGAAGCTGGAGCATCTAGAAGAAATCCATGTGATCACAGGAAGAATGTACAAATTCCTTAGAGACAGCAGCTGGAATTGCATCCTGTTTGGTGATCACTGGTGTTGTAAAGTGATTGTACTAACCGCTGTTCTACTGTAGAGAAACTCAGCAAAACGCATTGCAGAATGTAAATACAGCTTCATGTCTGAATAGAAAAGAATGAATATCTATAACCCTATGGGCCTTGTGTATGGCATGAAATTAAGAGATGTGGTTGATAGTGAAGAAGGTCAATGTAGATTGCAAGCGAATCTTGGTCAGTTAAGAGGAGTGGCAAATGGTTTTCTATACAGGTAAGTGTGAGGTGATGTATTTTGGAAAGTCAAACCAAAGTAGGATTATGATTTGAATAGTAGGGCACTAGAGCGTGTAATTGTACAGAGGGACTAAGAGTACAGGTGGATAGATCATTGAAAAAGGCATCACTGTTAGACAGGATAGTGAGGAAGGCATTCTGCACATTGGCCTTCATTTAGGGATTGGGAAATTATGAGTCATCGGTGAGACCACACTTCGATTACTGTGTACTATTTAGTCACTCTGTTCCAGAAAAGATATGATTAAACTGAAAGGAGTGAAGAAAAAATTTATAAGGATCTTGCTAAGACTAGAGTGCCTGAGTTATAGGGAGAGGTTGGGCAGGTTAGGTCTTTATTCCTTGGAACTTAAGAGAATGAAAGGCAATAACCTTATTGAAATGTTTATAATTATGAGAGGCTTTGTTAAACTGCATGGTAGTTTCCCCAAAGAAAGGGAGGCCAAAGCTAGGAGGACATAGATTTAGGATGAGAGGGGAAAATATAAAAGAAAAATGGAGTAAGTACGAGATGCCAGAGGAAGTGGTTGAGGCGGGTTTAATAGTATTTTTAAAGGAACATTTGGACATGTACCTGGAGGGTCTGGGCTTAGAGCAGGGGTTCTTAACCTTTTTCTGCCAAGGACCCCCCACCGCTCACTCCTTGGCAGTCCGATGCAGCCCATGAACCCCTTCCCAGAATAGTATGTTAAGTATATAAAATTAAATACACAAGATTGCAAAAGGAACCAATTATGTTAAATTAATTGAGGAAAATGCTAAATTTTAGTTAGAGGTTAGTAACATAAACTCATAAATATTTTCCCATCCAAGATAATTGGATGGTTATTGGTAAGGCTCCATGACTTTAAAAAAGGTTGGGAACCCCTTGCTTAGGGAGAAATGGACCAAGCACGGGAAATTGGGACTGACTGGGCAGAATGGCCAGCATAGATTTGTTGGGCCAAAAGGCCTATATCCATGCTGCATTGCTCTATGATTCTATATGACTTTGGCTTATTATAATGGCAGCAACAGGATAATACCAGAAAAAATATACATTATCAGCTAACCAAACATTAATCAATCTTTACCTTCATTATTGGAAATGTTTGAATGTTAGATTGCTTATTTGATCTTGGATAACCAGGTCATTCGCTACTTTGGAATCTTTGAGATGGAGCATACACGTTATTAACTTTTAGGGCTTGTGGTGCTTATAATGAGTCAGGAAGGTAAATTATGGCCCATAAATCTCATTAGGGTTAATTATGTCTTTCACATTCCAGAATGCTGACACAGTAGAGTGTATAAACTGGCTTTCTCCAGGCACTGTTTAGATTTGCTGACTAGAGCTTGTCCTTTTGTTTTCAGAAGGGAAAACTTGTGTTCCAACATTTTATTTTTTAAAGACTTCTTAATGAATTATCATGCTTGGATTCAAATAATACTTAATGTAAAATGCTGGAGATCTACTCAAATCTTTTGCTATTTCCTGGTCATTGTTGTGTAAAATGGTGGTACTTTCATCAACACACTGCACTCAGTGGCCACTTTATAAGATACAGGAGGCACCTAATAAAGTGGCCACTGTGTGTGTTCATGGTCTTCTGCGCAGTCCATCCACTTCAAGCTTTGAGATGTTGAGCATTCAGAGATGCTCTTCTGCACACCACTGTCATAACATGTGGTTATTGGAGTTACTGTCACCTTCCTGTCTCCTTTGACCTCTCATTTAACAAAACGTTTTCACCCACAGAACTGCTGCTCACTGGATGTTATTTTGTCTTTAGCACCATTCTCTGTAAACTCTAGGCAGGGGTTCCCAACCTGGGGTCCACAAATCCCTTGCTTAATGGTATTGGTCCATGACATAAAAAAAGGTTGGGAATCCTGCTAGAGATTGTTGTGCATGAAGAGCCCAGGATATCATCAGTTTCTGAAATACTTAATCCACTCCATCTGGCACCAACAACCTTTCCACGGTCAAAATCACTTAGATCATATTTTTTCCCTATTCTGATGTTTGGTCCTTTAATGTGCTGCTACATGATTAGCTGATTAGATATTTACATCAATGTGCAAGTGTACCTAATAATGTGGTCATAGTGTGTATACCTTTTGTGTGTGGTAAACTTGAATTACAAGCTGTTCGTATTTATCTTTGTGTGTCTGTATATAAAATAGTGTTTTATTGCTATCTGAGAACATTTTAGGTAATCTTTCTGAAAATGGAGTTTCTTTGTGCAAACTATCTCATTCTGCAGCTTTTATTTTGATTCAATTCGTCTTGAACTCTCAGCTTTAATTGATCCCCTGTTATGGCTTCAGCCTTATTAATTCCTAACAGAACAAAAACAAGAAGTACAATAATTCATTGCTCTTCAGTAATGTCGTCCGATTAACTGATGCAAGTTCTTCAATATATTTATGTATGAAGATTCTTTATGTTTGATTCTCAATTATTTTGGCAATTTTCATTTATATGACATCAATAATAGCTCACCCATTTTCTTTATTAGAAGTGGAATCATTCCTCTGTTTATTTCATATCTATCAAAAAGCAGCAATGACGACCCATTAGAAACATAGAAAACCGACAGCACAACACAGGCCCTTCAGTTCACAATGCTGTGCCAAACATGTACTTATTTTAGAAATTACCTAGGGTTACCGATAGCCCTCTATTTTTCTAAGTTCCATGTACCTATCCAGGAGTCTTTTAAAAGACCCTATCTTATCCACCTCCACCACCATTGTTGGCAGCCTATTTCACGCACTCACCACTCTCTGCGTAAAAAAAAAACTTACCCTTGACATCTCCTCTGCACCTACTTCCAAACACCTTAAAACTGTGTCCTCTCATGTTAGCCATAATTGACCCAATCAATTATTTTCAGTTAAATAATAGGCGTGTACCTTTTTTTTTGGTTTCCCTCCTCACAACTGAAATTCTAAAATGTGTACTTTATCACTTTGGGCCCATTTTGTTTTAAATTGCCAATACATTATTTCATCTGAGTTGAGTTGGTCTGTGAACATTTCAGACTAGTTTCAGACCGTCTCCCCTCTTCCTCTATTCCGCACTGTGGCCTCTTACCTCTTCTCGCCTGCATATCACCTCCTCCAGGATCCACTGCTCTTTTCCTTTCTCTGGTGGTCCACTCTCCTCTCCTATCAGATTGCTCCCTCTCCACCCCTTTGCCTTTCCTACACTCTTGGTTTTACCTATTACTTTTTAGCTATCCTTCGCCTCTGACCAGCTTGCCGGCTTCCCTTCCAGTCTTGACAAAAAGTTTTGGCCCAAAATACTGGCTATTCATTCATTTCTACAGATGCTGCCTGGTCTCCTGAGTTCCGTCAGCATTTTTGTGTGTGTTACTTAGTTTGTTTCAGAATGGAGAATTCATATCACAGTATCTTAGTGTTTAGATAAGAACTTGGTTGGCATAGCTCATTTAGGCCAAAAGGTCTTTTTCCATGCAGTGTGCCTCTGAAATTCTGTTTTCCCACAAGGCTTTAGATTTAATGAATTATTCTTTTGTGAGTCTGCTTGGTTAATAGCGATATTCAACAAAAAATGCTGCATTAGCAGTTTTCGCATTTTAAATACCATAAAACATCTTTAATAATCTTAGTGATAAACAGTTATTTGACCCTCACTTGCACTTGGACGGTACAGTCCCTCAGTTTCACCTGAATGTATTGGGTGTTAGCCTCAAGCTTGAGTAATATAGAAAACTGAGTTAAATATAGCAAACAAAATCAGATAAATGGGTGAACAAAGCATTTTCTTCTCTTAAAATAGTTTTTTAAAATATTCTGCCATTGGTTCTCTTTAATCTTTGGAATTAAGAGTAAGTGAAGAACATACTAATTAAAGAAAAACATTGTAGACTGAATGTTTTAGACTGAACTAAATAGGATTCAAGTAATTCCTGCCAATTAATAGAGTACAGATTTAATTAAGTGGAAAATGTAGTATCCACTAAGTTCAGGGGTTGCAGAATAAGAGGAGATTTTCAGAGCCAGCACTGTAGGTCAAAAATATTTCTCTGCATCCCTAAGGCCAAATTAGAATCAGAATTAGAATTATTATCACTGACATAATGCTGTGAAATGTGTTGTTTTTTGGCAGCAGTGCAGTACAAAGACATAGAACTATAAATTCCAAAATTAATAAATAGTGCCAGAATAAAAGGAATAATGAGGTAGTGTTCATGGAAAGTTCAGAAATCTGATAGCAGAGGAGAAGAAGCTGTTCTTAAATTGAGCTTGTATCTCGATATTTATTGCTTCTTTATTATTTTTTTACATTGGTTACTTGTCAGTCCTGCTGAGTACAGTCTTTTGTGTTTCTTGAATTTACTGTGAATGCCCATGAGAAAATTAATCTCAGGGCTGTATATGGTGACATATACTTTGATAATAAATTTACTTTGAACTTTAGATCTGTAAGTCCTTGAAAATGGTGTTATGGGTAGATAAGTTCGTAAAGAGAGCTTTTGGCACATAGGCCTGAATAAATCAAAGTATTGAGTATAATAGTTGGGATATTATGTTGAAGTTGTATAAGATGTTGGTGAGGCCAAATTGGAGTATCGTGTGCAGTTCTGGTCACCCATGTACAGGAAAGATAACAATAATGTTGAAAGAGTACAAAGAAAATTTATAAAGATGTTGCTAGGTCTGGAGGACCTGAGTTTTTGGGAAAGGTTGAATTGGTAGGATTTTATTTCTTGGAGTGTAAGAGAATGCTGGGAGATTTGATAGTTATATAAAATTATGAGTGGTAAAGTAAGGGTAAATGCAAACTGGCTTTTTCCACTGAGGTTGGATGAAACTAGAAGTAAAATAAGGGTGAAAGGTGAAATATTTATTGGGAACCTGAGGAGGAACTTTACTCAGACTGTGGCATGAGCTGCCAGTAGAAGTGATGGTTGTGGGCTCAGTTTCAACATTTAAGAGAAGTTCGGATCGGTACAAAGATGGATGGTGTATGGAGGCATACAGTTCAGGTAATAATAGTTCAAAATGGGCTGGTTGTGCTCCATGACCTTATAATCACACATATTAATTCTAAAGCCTTAGTTATGTACTTTTTGCTGACGTCAGTCATTCTTTGTTAAGAAGGACACCAAGATTTCAGCAGCTGACCTATCTCATGGCTTACCCTTGGCTTACCGACCTTGAGTTTTTCCAGACAAGATGGCTTAACTGTTTGAACTGTTCCTGTTTTCCCCATTACTCTGGAGCAGATATTTGCCTCGATGCTAGTTCAACAACACTCGCAAATATCAAATATAATTCATTACCATCTTTCTGGTCCTTCACATGCTGCCCTAACTAGTTTGATTATAAAGTATTTTGTTTCAGGAGGTTATTAATGTTACGAAAAAGGATCGCTATACAACAGCAGCTGTCCTCCATTGACAGAAAGAGCCAATTGTTTGGTATTGTTTGATCTCCTTACATTAGAGACAGCTGTGAAGTTTATATAATGTAATTGTCCTTAAAACCAGATTTAAAGCCTTTATTCCCATACCTGATGCTATTAAATGCTATACTAAATGCAGAGATTAAAGGGATTAGTTTGCAAGGTGTTAGTTTTCTAACTGGTGACCATTTGCTTTTGGAAATTCATTTCAAATGTCATGATGGTTCGTGGATAGCAGCAAGTGTGTTCAACAGTCATTTCACACTTTCAGAAGCAGCCATGTCATGATTAAATATTGAAAGGTGTAGACAGTGAGGACGTGGAGAGGATATTTCCTATAATGGGGGTGTCTAGGTCCAAAAGGCACAGCCTCAGAACAGAGGGATGCCCCTTTAGAACAGAGATGAGGAGGAATTTATTTTTCCAAAGTGTGGTAAATCTGTGGAATTAATTGCCACAGACAGTTGTGAGGAACAAGTCATTGGGTATAAAGTGGGACATGTTGGGACCAGTACATTTTGGCCCAATGAAGCAGTTCCCTCAATTAGCCAAAGTTCCACGGAAATAGTTAAAAAGGTTTAAAAAAAAGACGAACTTCCATTTAACTGAGTTACAAATTATGTATTTAAATGAAATACAAGACAAATTAGAGTTCTATCAATACTACTACAGTACTATAAAACTGGATTTTATAGTACTATAGTTCCTAATAGCTATTGACCAGTATAGCCTGCAGTGTCCTTTTGATTGTAAATAAACAAAATCAGTGCAGATACCTCGTGCAGATGGTGGACTACCTTCAGAAAATGCTGTCAATGATTGCATCCTCCAAATATTCATTTTCATTGTAACATTCAAAACTACCATTGATACCTTCAAACTCTTCATAGTTCCTAATTTGTTGAAGTAATGAAATCATTTCATTTTCACTCCCAGCCATTTCTGGCATATTCCAAGCCTGAATGCTTGAAACCACAGCTTATTTCTCGCCACCAATCAGTGACAAAAATCACCAATTTTTTAACACAAGCACACGCAACTAACACTATTTAAAAACAGTTTTCTTAAAGCACTGTGTAGTGTCTAACTGCCACATAATCACACGTGACTGATGCTAGTTAGAAACTGTTCAACAATAGTCTCTAGTCCTAAGTAAACAGTACAGTGCCACAAATAAATGAAAGGAATCCCTACTATTTTCTTGATTAGTTTTTGTTCTTCTAAGAGTTGTCCCAAATAAACGGCTGTCCTGATTAACTGATGACCCAATTAACTGGAATCCAGTGAATTTAAAACAGAAGTTGATAGGTTCGTGGATAGTAAGGATGTTATAGGTTATTTAGGGGGAAGGCAGAATAATGGATTTGAGAGGGATAATAAATCAGTCATGATGAAATGGCGGAGCAGACATGATGGGTAGAATTGTCTAATTCTGCTCCTTTGTCTTATGGTATTATGGAAAGCAAGTGTAGGAAAACCAGTTCCTTATGGTAAGTATCTGCATACTGATTACCTTGAAAATGAAATGTTTTAAAAGGTGAGGTGCATGGGTAGACCTTGCTATAAAGTGTATGCCCCAAATCTGTAGGTTCATTGTGATAGAGGTGCAGTGGTATCATTTAAGAAGCACTCGGATAGGTATGTGAAGGGGCAGGGGTTAGAAGGAAATGGGCTGCTGGGCTGTATTGTTTTATGTCTGTATGAAGCATGCCATTTAGTATTTAGCCAAGTATCCAAGTCAAGTCAAGTCAAGTCAACTTTTATTGTCACTTCGACCATAACTGCTGGTACAGTGCATAGTAAAAATGAGAACGTTTTTCAGAACCATGGTTTACATGACACAGTACAAAAACTAGACTAAACTACGTAATAAAAAAGACAGAGAAAGCTAATACTAGACTACAGACCTACACTGGACTGCATAAAGTGCACAAAAACAGTACCAGCATTACAATAAATAATAAACAGGACAGTAGGGCAAGGTGTCAGTCCAGGCTTCGAGTATTGAGGAGTCTGATAGCTTGGGGGAAGAAACTGTTATATAGTCTAGTTGTAACAGCCTGAATGCTTCGGAGCCTTTTCCCAGACGGCAGGAGGGAGAAGAGATTGTATGACGGGTGCATGGGGTCCTTCATAATGCTATTTCCTTTGTGGATGCAGCATGTAGTGTAAATGTCTGTCATGGCGGGAAGAGAGACCCCGATGATTTTCTCAGCTGACCTCACTACCCGCTGCAGGGTCTTGCGATCCGAGATGGTACAATTTCTGAACCAGGCAGTGATGCAGTTGCTCAGGACGCTCTCAATGCAACCCCTGTAGAATGTGATGAGGATGGGGGGTGGGAGATGGACTTTCCTCAGCCTTCGCAAAAAGCATTTAATGGAGTACATCCATTTACAATGGTTGGAAGGCATACTTTACTGGAATAGTACTGTAATAATGCATCAAAATGAAAGCAGAATTTTAAGTGCTAGAAGCCACTGCCCAAAGAGTGAACTGGATATAGGTGGAAATACAAGAGATTCCGTAGATGCAGGGACTCCAGAGTAACATACACAAAATGCGGGAAGAACTCAGTGTATCAGGCAGCATCTATGGAGAGAGATAAACAGTCGATGTTTTAGTCTGAAGAATCCTGACACTTTACAGTGCTTAGTTCTAAGATCATGATTCACTTCCACTGCTGTCTATAAGGAGTTTGTACATTCTCCCTTTGACTGCATAGATTTCCTCCGAGTGCTCTAGTTTCTTCTGACATTCCAAATACCTATGGGTTAGGGTTAGGGTTAGTAAATTGTGAACGTGCTATGTTGGCACCAGATGCATGGTAACACCTGTGGGCTGCCCCCAACATATCAATAGACAATAGGTGCAGAAGTAGACCATTCGGCCCTTCGAGCCTGCACCACCATCCTGAGATCATGGCTGATCAATTCTTATCAATACCTGGTTCCTACCTTGTCCCCATATCCCTTGATTCCCCTATCCATAAGATACCTATCTAGCTCCTTCTTGAAAGCAGCCAGAGAATTGGCCTCCACTACCTTCCGAGGCAGTGCATTCCAGACACCCACAACTCTCTGGGAGAAGAAATTTTTCCTTAACTCTGTCCTAAATGACCTACCCCTTATTCTCAAACCATGCCCTCTGGTACTGGACTCTCCCAGCATCTGGAACATATTTCCTGCCTCTATCTTGTCCAATCCCTTAATAATCTTATATGTTTCAATCAGATCCCCTCTAAGTCTCCTTAATTCCAGCGTGTACAAGCCCAGTCTCTGTAACCTCTCTGCGTAAGACAGTCCAGACATCCCAGGAATTAACCTCGTGAATCTACGCTGCACTTCCTCTACAGCCAGGATGTCCTTCCTTAACCCTGGAGACCAAAACTGTACACAATACTCCAGGTGTGGTCTCACCAGGGCTCTGTACAAATGCAAGAGGATTTCTTTGCTCTTGTACTCAATTCCCTTTGTAATAAAGGCCAACATTGCATTAGCCTTCTTCACTGCCTGCTGCACTTGCTCATTCACCTTCAGTGACTGATGAACAAGGACTCCTAGATCTCTTTGTATTTCTCCCTTACCTAACTCTACACCAGGCATGGGCAAACTACGGCCCATTAAGCTTTTTAATCCGGCCCGCAGAACTTGATGAAGTTATATTAATAAACCTTGTTAACGTTTTTTTCCCCGCAATTCTGGCGTTTTCCCAATAGATGACACACTCTATATACATTTGTGATGACCCATTTCCTGGCACATCCGAACCGGCTCACAATTAGCCAGCGTTCCAGCTGAGGGAGATAGCCTGCGGGGATTTGCGAGCACAGAGCTTTGGAGCCTCTGCGCAGGGGGCTGGTTGAGGTAGGCTTAAAAGTGAGGCTGGGGATTTCGAATGAAGTTTTTTTCTTCGACTGCAGTTACTGACTCCGTGTCGTAATTTTAGCGCTGCATGTAGCACACCGTTACACATTGACCTTTGTTGAGGTGCAGCGTATTACTCCACATTTGCGCTTTACTCTTTGTTCGGCTCGACCTATTTGTGTGAACAGGCATTCAGCGTCATGAACATCAACAAAGCCAGCCACAGATCCAAGTTAACTGACCAACACCTCAGATCCATCCTGAGAATCGCCACAACAAAACTAAATCCAGACTTTGATGCGCTGGCTAAAAAGGGAGACCAACAACACTGTTCCCACTGAAATTAAAAATAAGTTTCTTCGTTGTGTTATGTAAAAAATGCATTTGAAAATATTTTTCTCAATAAGCCTTACATGTTACATGTCATTTCTGTTAAGTGATGGACATGAGTAGTGCGCAGGTGCACGTACGTTCTCAAAATAAAAAATGTGCTCCAGATCAAATAACGCGCTCCGCATACTGGCGCGCTGTCACTGTTCTGTCTTTGTGCTGGTCGTTGTTGAGTTTTGGCACAGGGGACAATTGAATAAGAAGGAGCAGGACAAGTAGACCTGCATCTCCTACCGTTTTTGAAATAAAGACAGTCAGGAGGAGAGTGATGATGATAATATCTTGAAGGATAACAGAATTTTCAGTGTTTTAAAAGTCATTTCAATAAATAGCTAAATACCATGGGACTTCAAAGACAGATATTTTGTTGTAATGCATTTGTTCATTTTCAATTGAAATTAAAGCAAATGTTTTCTACTTATCCCATGATATTTTATTTTCTCTTATGAGGTGTATTACCAAAACACTCCGTCCATCTGCTCCTGGTCCGGCCCCCCTGTCAAATTTTAGAACCCTTTGTGGCCCACAAGTCAAAAAGTTTGCCCACCCCTGCTCTACACCGTTCAGATAATAATCTGCCTTCCTGTTCTTACTCCCAAAGTGGATAACCTCACACTTATTCACATTAAACGCCATCTGCCAAGTATCTGCCCACTCACCCAGCCTATCCAAGTCACCCTGAATTCTCCTAACATCCTCATCACACTGCCACCCAGCTTAGTATTATCAGCAAATCTGCTGATGTTATTTTCTATGCCTTCATCCAAATCGTTAACGTAAATCGTAAACAGCTGTGGTCCCAATACCAAGCCCTGTGGCACCCCCACTAGTCACCACCTGCCATTCCGAGAAACACCCATTCACCGCTACCCTTTGCTTTCTATCTGCCAACCAGTTTTCTATCCATGTCAATGTCTTTCCCCCGATGCCCTGAGCTTTGATTTTACCCACCAATCTTCTATGTGGGACCTTATCAAATGCCTTCTGAAAATCGAGGTACACTACATCCCCTGGATCTCCCCCGTCTAACTTCCTGGTTACATCCTCGAAAAACTCCAACAGATTAGTCAAGCATGATTTACCCTTGGTAAATCCATGCTGGCTCGGCCCAATCCTATCACTGCTATCTAGATATGCCACTATTTCATCCTTAATAATGGACTCTAGCATCTTTCCCACCACCGATGTCAGGCTGACAGGTCGATAGTTCTCTGTTTTCTCCCTCCCTCCTTTCTTAAAAAGTGGGATAACATTAGCCATTCTCCAATCCTTAGGAATTGATCCTGAATCTAAGGAACATTGGAAAATGATTACCAATGCATCCGCAATTTCCAGGGCCACCTCCTTTAGTACCCTAGGGTGCAGACCATCTGGACCTGGGGATTTGTCAGCCTTCAGTCCCATCAGTCTTCTCATCACTGTTTCCTTCCGAATGTCAATCTGTTTCATTTCCTCTGTTACCCTATGTCCTTGGCCCATCCATACATCTGGGAGATTGCTTGTGTCTTCCTTAGTGAAAACAGATCTAAAGTACTCATTAAATTCTTCTGCCATTTCTCTGTTTCCCATAACAATTTCACCCAATTCATTCTTCAAGGGCCCAACATTGTTCTTAACTATCTTCTTTCTCTTCACATACCTAAAAAAGCTTTTGCTATCTTCCTTTATATTCCTGGCTAGCTTGCGATCGTACATCATTTTTTGTCCCCGTATTGTCTTTTTAGTTAAGTTCTGTTGTTCCTTAAAAACTTCCCAATCATCTGTCCTCCCACTCACCTTTGCTCTGTCATATTTCCTTTTTTTAATGCTATGCAGTCTCTGACTTCCTTTGTCAACCACTGAGGCCCGTTTCCCCCCTTTGAATCCTTCCTTCTCTGGGGGATGAACTGATTTTGCACCTTGTGCATTATTCCCAAGAATACCTGCCATTGCTGTTCCACTGTCTTTTCTGCTAGGCTATCCGTCCAGTCAACTTTGGCCAGCTCCTCCCTCATGGCTCCATAGTTTCCCCTGTTCATCTGCAACACTGACACCTCCGAGCTGCCCTTATCCTTCTCAAATTGCAGATAAGAGCTTATCATATTGTGATCACTACCTCCTAATGGCTCTTTTACTGTGAGATCGCTTATCAAATCCTGTTCATTACATAACACTAAATCCAGAATAGTCTTGTCCCTGGTTGGCTCTCGTACAAGCTGTTCCAAGAATGCATCCCGTAGGCACTCTACAAACTCTCTATCCTGTGGTCCAGCACCAACCTGATTCTCTCAGTTCACCTGCATGTTGAAATCCCCCATAACTACTGTGACATTACCTTTGCCACATGCCAATGTTAACTCCCTATTCAACTTGCACCCAATATCCATGCTACTGTTTGGTGGCCTGTAGACAACACCCATTTGGGTCCTTTTGCCCTTACTGTTCCTCAGTTCTATCCACATAGACTCTACTTCTCCTGACCCTATGTCCCCCCTTGCAAAGGAGTCCCACCCCTCTGCCCACATTTCTGTCCCAACGATAGCACGTATACCCTTGTACATTCATTTCCCAGGTCTGATCTCCCTGCAGCCATGTCTCCGTTATCCCAACAACATCATAGTTACCCATTCGCACCTGAGCTTCAAGCTCATCCGCCTTATTCCTGACACTTCGTGCATTCAGATATAGAATTTTTAACCCATTTGTCCTCTCTCTGTTTGAATCGCTGCCTATTGTGCTTAACCCAGCTCCCCGAACTCCCATCGGGCTATACGCCCCTTGAATTTTGTTGTCCTTCCTACATTTACTTATTCTTTCAACACATTTAACTCCATGTTCCATCAGACCATCCCTCTGTACACGAGTACTCCTTATCACTTGTTCCGCCCCACCTTCCTCTACTACACACTTAATATTCCGGAACCTTGTAGTCCCCACCGGTCCTTTATTCTTCCTCTCGCTATCCTCTCTCACATTCTGGATCCCCGCCCCCTGCAAATTTAGTTTAAACCCCCCCCCCCCCCCCCCCCAAGAAGCTCTAGCAATCTTCCCTGCAAGAATGTTAGTATGTTAGTACTGCTCCAGTGCAGGTGTAAACCGTCCCTTCGGAACAGATCCCACCTTCCCTGGAACAAGGCCCAATTATCTACAAACCTGAAGCCCTCCCTCCTGCACCATCCTCTCAGCCACCATCCTTGGACTGTGTTGGTTGTTAACCACCAGCAACACATTTCACTGTATATTTCAATGTGACAAATCAAACTAATCTTTCAAAAAACTATTTGATTTATTAACAAGTTAAAGGCGTAATCATCACCTTTATGTGCTGCATTATATGACATAGACATGACCCTGATTGTTCTTGAAAACAGGGCATGTCTCGGATGAGAGAATCAGATATAACCCTTCTGAATAATGACTCTTCATCAGGATTCCAGCATCTGTTGTTTATTTTTGTTTTTTAAAGTTTTATGCTTGTGAAAGAGAATGATAGGTGCACCTTATAGACTGGTGGAGCCAGAGATATACTGTAGAGAAAAACCAAGAGGGAGAACGGGGTGGGCATTAGGTGGATAGGACAGAGACTAGTTCTTATGAGTTGGAGAAAGAAGGAAAGATGAAGGTGGATGGTCCTGTTTTTCTGGACTACTTGTGGCTTGGCAGAGAAAAGGTGTCAAAGGTTACAGGGAAAAGGCAGGAGAATGGGATTGAGAGGAAAAATAAATCAGCCATGATGGAATGGCAGAGCAGACCAGACGGGTCAAATGGCCTAATTCTGCTCCTATGTCTTATGGTTTTATAATATAAAGAACATTTAAGTACACAAGTGGAACACTCACAAAATGCTGGAGGAATTCAGCAGGGCAGGCAGGCAGCATCTATGGAAAGGAATAAAGAGTCAAAGTTTCGAGCCAAGACCCTTTATCAGCATCCTTTATTCTTCTCCATAGATGTTGCCTGACCTGCAGAGTTTCTCCAGCATTTTGTGTGTGTTGCTCTGGATTTTCAGCATCTGTGGAATTTTGTGTGTTTTTGATAAACCATTGTTAATCAATGTTTCTGTGTGAAGTTAGCTTGTTTCTGGCAGACACTGAATGTGTTACTGTAATGTAGAACAAATTATTAGCGTTATCTCAATTATTTAATGTCTTAAGCATCATTTTTAATATTTAAAATATATAAGAAATTGAAAATTGTTTTAAAGAACACCCTGCACAAAAGTGGAATAATTACTTGTGGCTGTTCGCGTTTAGCAGCAGCAGTGGTTCAATTGACAAATTTCTGATACTTTTGTGACAATATGCATTTTAAGAACCTGAACAAAACAGTGGAACTGCTATGTTGCATAACGCATACACTAAGAAGTTGCAGTGAATTTGCATATTATTGAAATGATTTCAGTGTAGTTAGAAGTAATTGCTACGTAACCTGCACCCTACATGAAATAGAGGGTAATTAATTTGGAAGTTAAACAGAAGATTACGACAGTGGTTAGTGAAAGTCTTGAGAGGCTTAGGTCCCGCACCATCAGGTTCAGGGGCAGTTATTAACCATCAGACTCCTGAATCATCATAGATATTTTCACATTGAACACAACCTTCACTTTCAACGACTCTGCAACTCATGGTTCTCAGTATCTATTTATTTATTTATTTATTATTACTAGTTTCCTTTTTTAATATTTGTATAGCTTATCAGCCTTAGTTTCTGTGTACTTCATTTCCGTGGGAATACTTGCAAAAAATGGTGACATATACATATTTGATAATAAAAGTTACTTTGGACTTTTAGCTTCTCCCTCAAACTGATGCAAAGAGAATGTGCATTTGTTCATAATAAAGTGGTCACTGAATGTATGCTTTAAGGAGGCTCCAAGTAGGTGTTTGAAGGAAACCGTGTTTTATGTCCACATATCTAAGAATGCAAACTAGCTGACTGACAGCTTTAGGCAGTAGATTGTGAAATGGTGGTTGTTTCTTTTGAAGGGTGGCTGTTCTTTATTTCAAGAGTGAGAATGACTACTTGTGAAATAAAGCACAGGCATTCAGGGACATTAGTCATGAAACAGAAAGTAGAAGGAAATGAGCACAAAGCCAACGCCCGAATGTTTGTAGACTATACAACAGGATTTGCTTGGATATTTTTAGCTCTAGTTTGTGCAGTGCACAATTGGGAAAAGCTGATTTGGATAACTTCTGTGGTAAAATTTGATTATGCTTAAAGTTCAGTATGCCTCGCCTATTTCATTTTGTAAGGAACAGATTTTTTTAAAAAGGAAACCTTAAACATGAGTTTTTTTAAGATGCGGAAATCCAGAGTAATGCACATAAAATGGTGAAGGAACTCAGCAGGTCAGGCTGTGTCAGTGGAGAAGGATAAATAGTTGACATTGCCTATCATATTTCTGCTACAGTCCTTTACCCCTATCACCAATCACAAAAAGGAAGAAGAATAAAATCTTGAGCACAAGAGATTCTGCAGATGCTGGAAATCTAGAGCAACACATATTAAATGGTGGAGGCACTCAGCAGGGAAATATAAAGTTGGCGTTTCATGCCGAGATCCTTCATCAGGATTGGTCTTGGCCCGAAACATTGATTGTTTATTCCTCTCCATAGATGCTACCTAACCTGCTGAGTTCCTCCAACATTTTGTTTTATGCTTTTTTTAAAAAGCCCTTTTACTAATCTGCACTATAAAAATGAAAGCCTTCTGTTGACTACTCACTCCAATTCAAAATTGGATCCCTACAGATGCAGCTTGAAAATTTCAAGATTCCAAATTCATTGTTGTGTTGGTGTCAGTATATGGACATGTGCAGAATGTTGCTCTCTGTACTTGCAAGGATAATACTGGCATTTCCAATCAGCGAAGAGGCTCAGTAGCATCCACACTAGGGCCAACAGACTCAACAGTTACTTTCCCCAAGTAGCAAGGCTGATCAACACCTCCCCCAATAACCCACCCCTCCATACACCAACTACCACTACTTTATCATTTCCCATGTACACCTTGTGTACAGATGCTCCAGTGCCTAGCGTAACTTTTTGTATGTATAATCAATCAATCAAAGCTATCCTATATATTTATTGTGTTTTTTATTATTGTGTTCTTTATCTTAGTGTGTTTTTATACACTGCATCAGTGCCAGAGTAATAGTCATTTTGTTCTCCTTTACATTCGTGTATTCAAAACGACATTAAACAACCTTGATTCTTGAATCTTGAGGTGACACAGTAGCATAGTGGTTGACGCAGTCCTTTAAAATAATGTAAATTTATTATCAAAGTATATTTATGTCACCATATACAACCCTGAGATTCATTTGCTTGCGGGCATACTCAGTAAATCCATAACAGACCAGAGACCTGTGTACAATTCATGCCACTGTTTGGATGGAATTTGTACGTTCTCCCTCTGACAGTGTAGATTTCATCCAGGTCCTCCTACATTCTATAGACTATGGGTTAGTAGGTTAATTGATGGCACGGTTTCATTGGGCCAGAAGGGCTTGTTACCGTGCTGTATCACTCAAAACAATAAAACAATAACCTAAGGATATCAGTGACAACTGAAAGTTCAGCTCAGAAGCAGAGTTTACTGTCATTGAAATGGTGAGTGCCCCCCTGTATTTCTTTCAAGAGCCACAGGCACATTGCAAGTAGTAATGCTATTTCAAAAATCAGTTAGATGCAAAGCATTTTGGACTATATCATGGTCATGTAAGGCACAATATAAACACACATTCTTCTTTCTCTTTCTCTGAATGCTTTTAGCCTATCTTCAGGAAGGAAGGAAAATAACCAAAAGGGTTGTGCCATTGTCACAGTAACAAAAAATTAAAGTCATGGAATTCAGTATTATCACAAATCCGATCTGTAGATCAAAAAATGTCAGTTACTTTCACAAGGTTGCTGACTCTTCATTGATTTTTCTGTCAAACTAATCTGAAATAACAGGTTTCAATATTTTCTTATTGATTAAGTGTACCAAGAAATGCATAAATATTGCAAAACCCAATATTCTTTTAATCTGATTTGCCTTTTTTGTTTTGCATTATTTAATGACACGGGTTGGGGTACAGAATTTGGCTATTTAAGTTCTGCAATTTTCATCTGTTATTGCGCATTGCGCCAATATTTCTGCACTTAAATCCCTCAATATCTGAATATAGAGCTGGCTGTGCAATATGGATGTGTGCACCTCAGTACAGGGCCACTGAAGTTCGCTTCACTTCAAAAGAGCAAGTTTTAGATTTGCAAGCATTCATTTTCCAAAAAAATTAAATGTTAGAGAAATGTTTTTATTTTGTTAAAGTAACATATTAAGTAGTAGACCATTTTTCAAATAAAAACTTGATTACTTTATAGGTATATAGTGGTATGCATGATCAAAAAAGATGACAAACAGGTGCTGTTGATCAGTGATATAATGAGTTGAATGAAATAAACTGATTAACGGGTGTAGAAGGAATCATACTGGGCGAAGGACAACCAAACTAAAAGGTGAGTGTGATTTGCTGTCCAAGCTCTTCTGAAGAAGCACAAAGAAATGAGACCAGAAGTGCAGTGGTCAGCCACAGAAATTGAGAGCAGCAGGTGAGAGATGCATGAAACTGATATCCCTTCTAACTGGGATGAAGTCTAGCACTGCTATTGGCTCTGAAGTCACAGAAACTACTGGAACCCAAGTACACCTCTCTACAGCCTGGAGAAGTCTTGTCAGGAGTGGTTTTCATGGAAGAGTTACTGCCAAAAAGCCATTTCTCCAAAGTGGAAACAAAGCTAACAGACTCCCCTACACACAAAATCACAATGACTGGGTTGTTGAATAGTGGCAGCAAGTGCTCTGGACTGACAAGTCAAAATTTGAAATTGTTGGCTCAAGCTGGGATTAGTTTGTAGAAGAACTGGAGAGCAATTCATGGATGAGTGTCAAAAGTGAAGCACGGCAGAGGTACCCTGCAGGTATGGAGGTGCATTTCTACACATGGTGTTGGTGACTGGACAGAATGAATGGAATCCTTAATGTCGAGAAGAACAAGCAGATTCTCATCCATCACACAATACCATCAGGATCAGTCCCAACATTCTGTAGCAGGTCAGTGATTCCATTACATGACAAGGGTAAAGAACTATCTTAAGGGAAGACAAGAATACGGAGTTCTGCAACAGAGGGTATGGTCGCTGCAGAACCCTGATCTCAATATCATCGAAGCTGTATTGGATTACTTGGAGAGACAGAAGCAAGCGAGACAGCCAAAGTCTGCAGAAGAACTGTGGCAAGTTCTTCAAAATGCTTGGAATAACCTACCAAGCGATTTCCATATAAAACTGCACAACAGTTTACCTAAAGAGAATTAATGCAGTTTTAAAGGCAAAAGGTGGTCGCTCAGAATATCGATTTGATTTAGTGTTTTTTTTTACTGTTTATTGCTCTTTACAGTGCTTTTTGTTATTTTCAATGTTTTCATTTCATTATTTTTGAAAGCATCTTCTCTTTACAGAATTTTTTTATATGTGGCAGACTTGCATAGTTCTGCATGTGTCCTTGATGGTGGGTGGGCTGATGCCAGTGATGTGCTGGGCAGTTTTACATACTTGTTGTAGAGCCCTCCTATCCTCTACAGTGTAGTTTCTGTACCACATTGCGATGCAGCATGTTAGGATGCTCTCAAGACTAAAGAAAATCTGAGATCTCATAGCCTTCCATTATCACAAGCACAAGTGGAGATACGAGATTCTCACTTGCTCAGGTGACTGTAGCTCTAAAAACATTCAAGAAACCCAACACTATCCTGGGTAAATTAGGCCACTGGTATCTCATTCACCAGCTGAAGAATTCACTCCTACCACGCTTTAGATACATGCTCTCTGCAACAAACATTGTGCAGGCTGCTCTGGCACCACTTGCAAAGTATAGCCCTCTGCCATCAAAAATGACAGCACAACAGATGCCTGATTAGGAGAGTCAGGCCATCTAACAGACTCTTACACGAGGAGAGGTGTATCCCTTTATGAGGTGTGGTGGTGGGGATGTGGGAAGAATTCAACTCAAGCTGATCAGAATTCGAGCAGTGTTTAAAAAAAGTCTTAAGATAACAAGCATTTAAGAGTGAAATGAATGATGGCTTTCCACACAAAGAGCCATAGAAGTTTGGAACTCTCTTCCCAAAGCATTCAGGAGCACTGATTCAGTTCATGTTTTCAGGAGAGCACTTGGTAAATTTTTTGCTAATCAAGGGTTCCAAGGGATGTAGAACAAATCAGATAAATAGATTTTAAGGTCAGATGTGATTTAATTCAGCAGTGGAATATACTCAAACTCCAAAATAAATTTATTATCTAAGTACGTATATGTCACCGTATACTATCCTGAGATTTTTTTCTTGTGGGCATTTACACTAGAACAAAGAAATGGAATAGAGAGAATGAATGACTGCAAATACTGTCAACCAATGTGTGAAAGAAAACAAATGGCAAATATAATAATAAAAAATAAATAATACCAAGAACATAACTTTTAGAGTCCTTGAAAGTGAGTCCGTAGATTATGGCATCAGTTGGGTTCAGGAGCCTGATGGTTGAAGGGTTATAACTGTTCCTGAACCTGGTGGTGTGAGTCTTGTACCCACTTCCCAATGCAGCAGTGAGAAGACAGTATGGCTTGGATGGTGGAGGTCCTTGATGTTTTATGCTGCTTTATTGTGGCAGTGTTCATGTACAATAGGTGTGTTGAATGGTAGGAAGGGCTTTTCTTGTGATGGGGCGGACTGTACCCACTACTTTTTGTGTTTTTTTACGTTCTTAGTCATTGGTGTTTCCATACCAGGCCATGAGGCAACCAGTCATGATACTCTCCACCGTGCATCTATAGAAATATTCTTGGGACTGAATAGCCCACATCTGTATCTGTGAAAGAGTTGGAGCTGATAATGGTGCAAGGACTTTCAGCAAGGCCTGAGTGATAAAAGTATATCTGTCTTCGTGAAGCATATGTTGTACTGGACAGGAAACTAGATTCACTTAATGATTCAGAGAGTAAACTGATCCTGTGCTACTTTAGTAAATTAGCAGTCTTGACAAAGTACTCAAGGCAAAATTTTGTGCCTGAAAAAGTCATTACCATGTCAGTTGTATTCTATTTAACTCTGGAAGACTTACAAATAACGTTTCACTGTAATATGAGTATTCATATACATTTCAGACTGAATTTAAATGGAATGACTTGGAGAAAACATGCTGATTTATTTTGAGATCTGTAATTTATTGATGAATTAAGAATAGATACCAAGAGAATTAACTTTTAAAGTAATTTTATTTGCAGGGCCCAACATGATGACAAAGAATCTCCCAAACACAATTAACTTACACAGGAACAATAGTGGTGCAGCTAATACACACAAAATGCTGGTGGAACACAGCAGGCCAGGCAGCATCTATAAGGAGAAGCACTGTCGACGTTTCAGGCTGAGACTCTTCGTCAGGACACTTCGTGCAGCTAGTTGTTTTAGACAGAAAATAATACATTTTAGTTCATACTTCTGAAAGCAGTTCGCTTAGTAACATCCAAAATTACACCCACAGTTTGAATGTAGTATGAGGTTAAAGTTTCCTCAGTTGCAGACGAAGAATTTCAGTTAAAATTAGGCTTCCAAACCTCCAAGAATAGTCTGGAATCTACAAAAATTACATTTATTTCCTCCAAAACACCAGTACAGAAGCCGAAGTTCATTTAATTAATATTACTTCCTTGCTTTTTATATATTACAAGTAAAGCCATGGCATAAAAGGTTGAAAAGGTATCAGAGGAGCAACTTTTTTCATGCAGAGGGTGATGAGCATATGGTATGAGCTGCCAGAGAAGTGGTTGAGGTCACTACAATAGTACTGTATCTTTTAAGAAGCACTTGGATACGTACATGGAAGGGCAGGGTTTGGCAGGATATGGGCTGACACAGGGAATGGGGACTGGCTGGTGGACACCTTGATTGGCATGGACTTGTTGGGCCGGAGGACCTTTACCTGTGCTGTATTGCTCTATGACTCTAAGAGTAAGAGGAATGGAGGCTGCTCAATGAGCTAAAAGGCATCTTTTGGTTAAGTGTTGAAGCTTGTATATTGATACTGAAAAGGCTGTGCATGGGAATAGGTCAGTGGAGGCACTGGGCCATTTGATATGAAGTCCCAGATGTGGAGTATGATGGCAGTATTGTGGTAAATTACCAATCTTGAGGTTGAGCTCTAAACCCATCATAGCAGTTGTAGGATTTAAATTCAGTTAATAATCTAGAATGCTGATCACTTTAAAAGGGTTGACATGGCTCTTGGCATGGGGGGGGGGAATTTTCATTGAAACCCATCAAATTTGAAAGGCCAAGGTAGAATGGAGAGGATACCTCCAATCATGGGGAATCTAGAACCAGAAGGAATAGTCTCAGAATAGGAGGACATCTCTCTAGAACAGCGATGAGGAGAAATTTCTTTAGTCAGAGGATAGTGAACCCTGCTGTGGAAACCAAGCCAGAGAGTAGAAGTACAGCCGGGTGATCAGACTTCCCGAAGTAAGGGCGTGGAATAGCATGGTAGACATTCTTGATGGTCTAGTGTATTTGTTGTTTTTTTATGTAGTTCAGTCTAGTTTTTGTACTGTGTCATGTAACACCATGGTCCTGAAAAAGTCTCATTTTTACTATGTACTGTACCAGCAGTTATGGTCAAAATGACAATAAAAATGACTTGACTTGGTGTAACAATGGTCCAGTGTGTTGTTTCCTCTGGTATTGCAAGTGATTTTTTTTCAGACTAGCCTGGTTAAGATCCAGGCTAGTGGTGAAGGCATTAGGGTGCGCCGTTTCGTGCATGTTGATTCTGTTGCTCAGATCATCTAAAGCCTGACTGACATTGGCCTGAGCTGGAATGTGCATTGCTACCAAAATGATCCTGGAGATCTCCCATAGTAACTAAGTAGGATGACACTTAACTGCAGATATTCCAGGTCTGGTGAGTAGAATTGGGACAGCAGTGATATATTTGTGCACCAAAAAGAGTTGATCATGAGGCATACTCCTCCACCTCTGCTTTTGAGAGACTCTATAGATCAATCCTGATGGTGTACAGTAAACCTGTTGATCTGAATTGGTGTATTGGTACAACCAGCATTCCGTGAAACAAAGGACACACACGGTCGTAATGTCCCTCTGATACAGCACCATGGCTCTGATATAATCGATTTTATTCACCAGCGACTGCATGCACGTTTGCCAGCAAGATAGTCGGTATTGGGATTTTAAAACCCCGTTTTCTTAAAAGCACTTGTAACCCCCAATCTACACCCACGCTTCTTCCGCGGTGTCCTCCGTGGGCGCTTCCGACCACAGTCAATGTTGTTTCCTTTGGTTTTAAGCAGTGATAGTTTGTTTAAACGCATTAAGACATCTTTGTTGACTGTACTGACCTTGGAAGCAGTTGTGCTTTTTAGCTGTATCGGGCTGAAACGAGAATATTTAATCATATCCATTGAGAGGTCTGCTGCTACACGCATCGTCTGCTAGACACCCTGGAAGTACTATCACAACCTATAGACTCACTTTCAAGGACTAATTGCAACTCATATTCTCAGTATTATTTACTTACTTGCATGTTTTGTCTTCTTTTGCACATTAGTTGTTTCTTACTTTGTTTTTCATAAATTGTGCATTTTTATAAATCCAACAATTGTAAATGCCTGCAAGAAAATCGATCTCAAGGTAGTACATGGTAACATGCGTTATACGTACTTTGATAATAAATTTTACTTTGACCTTAGGAAACCTTGGATTAGCTCATGCATGGGAATTTGGAAAATATAAAATTGAAGGATTAGAAGCAATTGCAGTCATATGAGAGGCATTTGACACGTGGAAGTGTGAAAATGGATCTTAACAGAAGTCATTAAAAAATAATGTATTTTGACTTCCACTTATTTTCCTGATGCACAGAGACCCAGGTACTGGCAGGAGCTCTAGTTGGATCTAGTATGTTTCATTAGAAGTCTGAAAAGAAACAAGGACCATCTGGTGTATTAGAAGACTGAGCATAAATAGTCTATAAATACATCAATGAGGCCTGTGAAATGGCTGTATGCTTTTGCACTGTTGATCTTAATATTGGATTGAGGAAAAATGAAGTCATTTCTAGGACACAGGTTGTTGAAAGGTTATAGCATTGTGCTATGACCAAAAAAAATCCTTTAATATTTCTAAAAGAGCACCTGCAGAGTTTAATACCACCAGCTGCAAGGTAGGAAAGTAAGTAAATGTGCAAAGCTTTAATGTCTACAAAATGAGACCAGTATGATTATGTCATCATTTTAATAATACTAAAGCATTGCACATAGTGTCATGTCTGTGAATTCGGCTGCTGTAGCCCATCCACTTCAGGTTCAATATGTTGTGCATTCAGAGATGTTTTTGTGCACATCACTGTTGTAATGAGTGGTTATTTGCATGACTGTCACCTTGGCCTTACTTCTCTGAACTCTCTGATTTACCGGGCATTTCACCCACAGAACTGCTACTGACTCGATGTTTTCTTTGTTTTTCACAATATTCTGGGTAACACTAGAGATTCTTGTGCATAAAAATCCCAGGAGATTAGCAGTTTCTAAGATATTCAAACCACCACTTCTGGCACCAGCAATAATTCCACAAAGTCACTCAGATCACATTTCTTCCTCATTCTGATGTCTGATCTGAACATCAACTGAATCTCTCGACCATGTCTGCGTGCTTTTATGAATTGAACTGCTGTCACATGATTGGCTGATTAGATATATGTATTAACGAGCAGGTGTACCTAATAATGTAGCAACTGAGTATAGTGTCATCATGTGCCAATTAGAATCTTCATCATTGCTTTTTAATGAATCCTCTGTAGTCGTCACAAAGTGTTGCTTTCTTGCTGTTGCAAGTAATTATATCAATCTGTCAATGGATGTACACTTACTGTAGCATTGGAAACAGTTGGATTAACAGAGGTAGTCAAATTGGAATTGCAGTAAAATGCATCAGGAATAATCAGAATTCAATTAAATTAAACCAGTTTACTCATGGTTAAATTGCTTCCTGTCCATTATGACAGCATCTGGTTTAATTTCCACAATAAAATTGGAGGGAGCCATTATGGCTTCATTGGTTTAGGAAGAAATTGCCAATTATGTCCTTTAACGCTTAGCAACTGGGAGCATAATGGAAGTGAACAGCAGTAGAACATTCTGATACATCCATTATTCTTTACTTATGCAAGGAAAATGTTGTTAATCTCTAAATAAAAGCTCTCCCCAAAGTATAGCACAACATCCCCAAGATGAACTGATCCTGTAGCAAGATTTCCAAACTAGACCACCCTGCATATGGTGGTCATGTATTGATTTCGCTCTCTGTTACTTGGTCTATGACACCAGCTGGTATCTGCATGCTGTTTATGTGATTCATAGTTTATGGAAATAAGTTTTATTTCTGGGAGGAGGAAGAAATCTTGCTCCCTCAATAGTAAACAGATTTGTTCATCCCAGTCCCATCAGGATTGGGACAGACTTCCACCAGAATTTTAATCAGGTTTAATATCACTATCATACATCGTGAGATTTGCAGTTTTGTGGCATCAGGACATTGCAATACATAATAATTTTTAAAACTATAATAAGAAATATTTTAAAAATGAAATTAAATAAGCAGTATAAAAAGAGAGCAAAATCAAAAGAGAAAAAAAATGAGCTAGTGTACATGGGTTCATTGTCCATTCAGAAATCATGCCAGGGCAACTAGACTCAAAAGCATTTACTTTCCCCAAGCCATCAGACTAATCAACCCCTCCTTCTATTAATCCACCCCACAACTGCTACATCCACATAAGCCACTCCTCTCCACAATCTCTCAACACCCTTCAACCCCTCCTCCATGCACTACCACTTTGCCCACGCTTTGTGTTTTATAGGATTGTTTTAATAATTTATATTTGTATCATTTCTTATGCTTATTGTGTTTTTTATGCTGCATTGGATCCGCAGTAACAATTATTTCACTCTCCTTTATGCTGTTGTCCTCAAATGTGACAATAGGCAATCTTGAAGCTTGAATTTTGAAGATTGAAAGCTAAATTAGTGCCTGTGAAGACCAAGTAACCCGCAAAGGTGTATAAATATGAAGTGTATTCTATCAACGTATGTGTGTATATTCTGAGCTGGCTGTCTCATTCACTCTGGGTCATGATCTGGCGGTCTTCACTCTACTGTGACAACTTATTATTTGTCAGAGTGATGTAGGTCCATGAGCCACTCTCTCCTGTTCTCCTCAACAGAAGACAAATGTCTCCTTGCATTTGCAATGGTTGTCTTTCATATACTGCTCCCAGCTGTGCCATTTGTCAATGCTTTCTCCTTTTCAATTTCCTCCCAAGGGCACATCTCAGCTCTTTTGGCCAAAACCACTATTAAAATTCAGATTTGGGATGTAAAGATTATGTTTGGGATAAGGGCACATGTACTGATTCAGCCTTTGTTGCCTTATGAACCACTGTAGTCCATGATGGTTTCCAGGATGAAAGTTCATAAGTTTTGCCCAGGTGGCAATAATGGCATGTTTGTATAGGTCCAAAACAGACCAGTGTATGATAAGCAAAGGAGTGACAGTGTTCTCACTGGCTTGGTGTCCTTGCACGGCCATTTGGGTAGTAGGGGTTTCCATTTTGGGAAGTAGTATCAAAGAAACTTTGGCATGGTGTCACAGTGCATCTTGTGAAGATAGACATCACAGCCATAATGTGCTGAAGGTGAAGAGTTGTCTGTATAATGAATAAAAGTATTAAATATTTATTTTTTATATGGATTAACAACTTCCTTTCAGGCTGCCTTCTAGAAGTTGAAATGATTCATCATGATAGTTGGGTTCAAGAAGACCTAATTATTTTACTGAATGTAAATGCTGCATATAACTCATTGTAGTTGCTTCAGTCTGCCCTGCCCCTTTACCCCAGTTTGACTAATATTGCCAAAGAAGAAATAAACATGAAAACAGTCTGAAATGAAGGTGTCAATTCAGATAAAAGTATAAAATAGTTAATTTTTATAGTTACATTTGGAAAAATATAATCCTTCATAACTTCCAAGGTAGTGTAGTTGTTCGTGCGATGCTATTACGGCTCGGGGAATTGGAGTTTGAAATTCAGTTCCAGTGTCCTTTGTGAGAAGGTTTGTACATTCTTTCTGCGTGCTCGTGGGTCTCCCCTATGTGCTCTGGTTTCCTCCCACAGTCCAAAGACGTAGTGGTAAGTAGGTTAATTGGTCATTGTAAATTGTCCCATGATTAAGCTAGGGATAAATAGGAGGGTTCCTGGGTGGCACAGCTCATTGGACCGAAAGGGCCTGTTGCACACTGTTTCTTCAAATAAATTTTTAAAAATTAAAATGAAAAATGAGAATTTTGAAAGATTATTGCTTTTGACAGCTTTTATGTTTCTCCTTAGAATGAAAAGCTTCTCTTCCCTCCTCCCCCCCACCCGCCATTACTTCCCAGCAAACCTTTCCTGTATTTTGCAAAACACTTTTCCCTATAGCTACTGTCATTTAGTCATCACCTTGGGAGATTCTGGACAGTACTGATGATGCTGTTAAACTTGTAAGCTGCATTTACACTCGATCTTATATCCTTCCTGGTTGTCTTCATTAAATATAGCATTGCTTATGTATATTTTATAGGCTGACCCTGCCAGTTGTCAGGCTGCCGTTCTGCAGTGTGCTGGCGTTGTGATTTAATGAAGGGCAGATAAACAGGAAAATATTTACTGTAGTCAGGCTTGCAGTCAAATTTTGTGTGTTAAAGGTCCTTGTTTGCAGAGTGTCAACCTTAAAGGCTTGTATACAAAGGCTTAGTTTATTTTTATAAAATTCATCTTATATTCTCAAGCTGTTAAATCAGCTTATTATAAAAGATCCTTTGCTTTTTTGCTATCTCTCCTTAGCCCAATATTGCAACCTTATCAACAGCTGCTCTAAAGGCATCATCTTTTCCACTACAAGCTGCAATAATCACCCAACTACATATAATGGTTAGCATCAACCTTTCTATACACCACTTTTCTATAGGAGTGTGATCACTTGAGTTGAGTATGATGTTCTCTGAAGGTGGCGTCCATTGGTGGGTCCTCAGGTGGCTGTAGAGGCTGTACATATTCTGGTGGGTACAGTGTAGGTAAGAGTAATTGATGGCTGTGGTTAGTGGTTGGGTCTTTTGGTTGTTCAGTCTCACATTTCACAGCTTCTTCTTGCTCTCTGCAGCACAGTGGAGATCATTCTCATGTAGTGCAGCTCCCTCTCGAACAGATTTCCTCCATTGAGGAAATATCTGTTGAGTGCAATGTCTTCCCAGTTTTTGAATGTTGAATTTCTTCAGACTGATTTTGATGTGATCTTTGAAATGTTTCCTTTGCCAACTAGGGGCTTGCTGATCACATTTTAAAATGGGAATAAATGATCCTTTTGGAGGAGGCACAAGTTCAGTATCCAGAGAGATGATTTTCAGCACTCTTTAGTCAGCCAATCTGCAGCAGTCTTTTTTTTGTCCTTAAGGTTCTGGAGGCTTTTGGCATCTGAATCTGTACTCAGCCCAGTTGTAGTTTGAATCCTTTTTGAGTCTATCTGGGACACCCATTGAAAAAATGGTCCACCATTTGCCTGCAGTTTACCACTGATGGCGGAAGTTAAAGTTTAAGGGTGGTAGATACATGGCAATTAACCAGACTGATTTATTCTGGATGATGCTGTAGTCTTAGTCTTTATTGTTGGAGCTGCATCCATCCAGTGAAGTGGAAATGTCCCATTCCATATTTGATCTTTGCATTGTAGATGGTGGAGCTGCTTTGGGAAGTTAGGAGATGGGTCTTTTGCCCCAGTAAACCCATTCTTAAGCCCTATCACTCCCACTGGGGCAGAGGCCTCTGATGGCAACTCGCCCAAGTCCTCTGTCCTGGGCCATTTTTTCATGTTGTCTTCAGTTAAGCCTGTGTTCTCAGTGTATCCTTCTTCTCTCAGGGATGAGGTCTTCAGAGTTTTTGTTGGCATTTCTGTAGCACTGGAATGGAATGGGGTTGGCCAAACTACCTCCTTTTGCAGCTGGGCTTGGGACCAGCTATGGCGTAATAACATAATTTAAATGGCTATTGCAGTTCTGATTAAGGATCTTGGCCCAAAACATCGACTCTTTATTCCTTTCCATAAATCTGAGATGCCCAGAACATCATTAGATGCCTGCTAATCTCTAACTGAGTCACAAGATCATCTACTTTATGCCATATACTGCATGTATTCAAGTATACCACCTTCAGTTCTGTATTCATCACTCGTTTTGATTTTTGCCCCGTTACACTTTAACTCATCCCACTGACTGCAATTTTGCCCTATCATTTGCCTGTCCTTCCTCACAGCCTCACTACACGTTGCATCTAGTTGTATACCAGCTGCCCCATCATGAGCCCCATCACTGCAGTTCTGTCCCCAGCCAAATTAACTTAAACCCTCCCCAATAGATCTAGTAAATCTGCCTGCATGGTTATTAGTCCCTCTTGGATTCAAATGTAGCCCATTCTTTTTATGCAGGTCGTACCTTCCAAAAAGAGATCAAAATAATGCAGAAATCTGAAATGCTGTCCCTTACACCGCCACCCTCCACGCACACACCATTCCTTGGCCAAATCGTATTCTTTACCTCACTGGCATATTGATGCACCATCAATAACTCTCGGAGACGGGAGGCAAACGATAGGCTTTTATTAGCTGCAAGAGACCACCTCACAACATCCTGGAGACTGAGGGAGGAGCAGTGCCTCCAATCGCCTTTATACTGGGGTCTGTGGGAGGAGCCACAGGAGCAGTCAGCAGAGGGGCGTGTCCAGACAGGTATATGTAGTTCACCACACACGTGAAATAGGCACCATTCCAGAGCTTACTACTCCGGAGGTCCTGCTTTTAGTTTTCTTTCTACCTGAGAAAAAGGAGGAATAGTCTTTTTACAGGAGACAGATTGGGAAGAGTAATGTCAAGATAGTCGTGGGAAATCGGCAGGTTTATAAAGGATGTCAGTGGACATTTTGTCTCCAGAGAGGGAGACAGAGAGTTCGAGAAAAGGGTGAGAAGAGTCATAATGGGCCATGTGAATTTAAGGGCAGTTGGAGGCAAAATTGACAAGTTCAGCATGGTTGCAGGAAGCAGCACCAGTGCAGTTGTCGATGCAGTGCAGAGGGTTTCTTTCCATGTCATTATAAATCTATCCCTGCATCATGCTGAGTCTTTGTTTACCCATGTACAAAGCACATAGCTTATATTGTATATTCAACACCTTGTGAAACATGGCGATTATGTAGTAAGCCTTTGACCCTTTCATGTAAGGTCAGTAGCATTTTATTAAATTAATAGTATGAAAGTCACGTAGGACACAGGAGGTAAAAAGAACTAACCAAGATGGCAACAGTGGTAATGATATACTGTCTTACATTCTGTAGGAATTAGTACAAACTTGCTGTTGCCAAAAACACTTATTCTCTTTAGTTTGTACACAAAAAAGTAGCCTGCTTGACTTCTTTGGAACAAATCTTTGATCAATGATTTGCCTGTGCTAATGTTTCAGCAGAGTATTGATCTTGCCAGAGCTTTGTTCACTGTGGACTGAGAACATGTTTGATTAACGTCCAATTGACTTTGTACACATTGAAACCAGGAACCATTTTGCATGATTTGTTCCTGTTTGAAGCCAGTCGGACATGTTCTTTTGTTTATGTATGAGTGCTGCCGCCCATATAGTTAGCAGTGTGTGGCTCCAAATCTATTTGATTCACTGCACTTCAACCCACATGCACTCTTAATCCCTGAACTGTGATGCAAAGCAAGATAGGTAATGAAATCTGGACTGGATTCTCGGCTCCAGCTTCTCTTATTTCTTGCTGATTCTCATTGTTGACTTAACAAACCAATTTATTTGGAATCATGAAGAGATAATACAGCTTTTACACTTATGGAGGAATCATTATTTGAATTACTAAGCATTCAGTGTTGGAGCTGCAGTCTGGTTAATTAATGTGAAATTTATTTTTAATGACTAAAGGCTGGCAGTATTCAGCAGAGCCAGGGACCAGAAAGAGGCAATACCTTAGGAAGAGGAATTAGCACTGAATTCAGTCCATATAAAATACCGCAGAGAGATTGAATCAGTATAGGGTTAATATTACCAGAGTATGTCGTGAAATTTTGTAAACTTTGCTGCAGCAATGCCATGCAATACATGATAAATATTTTTAAAAACTGAATTACTGTGTATATATATGTATATTAAGAAGTTAAAATAATTAGTGCAAAAACAGAAATAAATAAAAGAATAGTGGTGAGGTTTTGGTCATAGGTTCAATGTCTATCTAGAAATTGGACTATGACGCTAAGGAGAAGTTGGTTCCTAGTTTTGGATGATAGTTAGCTAGGTCAGTTTTCCATCAGATCCTGTGGCAATCAGCGTAATGCTTTTACAAATCGGGACATCAGAGTTCGGGGTTAATTTCCCGCACTGTTTGTAAGGAGTTGTACGTTCTCATTGTGACTGCATGGGTTTCTTCCGGGTGTTTCAGTTTCCTCCCACAGTTCAAAGACATAAGGGTTGTAGGTTAATTGGTCATTGTAAATTGTCCTCTGATTACATTAGGGTTAAATAGGTGAGTTGTTGGGCCAAAAGGGCATGTTCCGTGCTGTATCTCAAATTAAAAATAAAAAAATAAATCAAAGATGCACTCTTTTGATAGCCAGTATCTTCCAAGTGTCCTGTGACCATCATTAAACTTCCAAGAATGATGCCTTTGACCAAAACTCCTTTTTGCCAGGACCTCGTTTCCAAATTTAGAATAAGCTGAATGCAGCATGACGAGGTTAACTGGGACTGGCACTTTAAAAACACAGAGCAGGTCACCCACCCTGCTCGTGGACTGTTTGTCCTACTCCCATCAGAGAGGAAACTATGTAGCAACTATGCCAGGACCACCAGACGCAAAGACAGTTACTCTCCCAAGCAGAAAAGCTGATCAGCAGCTCCACCCACTAACCCACCCCAACCATCACTACTTTATCACTTCCTGTCAGTGTCACCTTGTGTCCAGACGTTCTTGTACCCAGCATCACTATGTATTTGTACAATCAATCAATCTATGGATTTATATTTATTTGTTTTTTATTATCGTGTTTTTCTTGTGCTGTATTGGATCTGGAGTAATAATTATTTCATTATCCTTTACACTTGTTCACTGGAAATTACATTAAATACGCTTGAATCTTGAGGGGAATTGCACATCAAACCATAAAGTAACATGGCTCTCAGCTTCCCATTTGGACTAGAGTACTGTGATCTTTGTTTCACTTTTAAAATTATAATGAAGTATGATAGCATAGTAGTTAGCGTAATGCTTTTGACCATAAATACATGTCATAAGAGCAGAATTGGGCCATTCAGCCCAATTAGTCTGTTCCGCCATTCCATCATAGCTGATTTATTATCCCTCTGGTCTGAACCCTATTCTCCTGCCAGGTCTGTCTTTACAATGCCAGCTGTAAGATTGGTGTTTGATTCCCACTGCTGGCTGTAAGGAGTTTGTGCATTTTTCGCATGACAGCATGGGTTTCCTCCAGGTGTGGGAGTTTTCTCCAATATTTCCAAGTTAGGGTTACAGGTTAGGGTTAGTAAGTTATGGGGATGCACTGTTGGCACCAGAAGCACGGCGAGACACTAAGGCTGCCCCAGGCACATCCTCAGACTGGGTTGGTCATTGACACAAGGAACACATTTCATGATATGTTTCTATGTACATGTGATAAAGAAAGCTAATCTTCAACAATTGAAAAATAAATTTCCTCATTATCCTGAACACAAAACTGTAAAAAGGAAATAACTCTTTAGTAACTTATAGTATCTAGAAAAAAATTATGACAGGTAACCATTCAAACCATTGTGCACTTTCTGTCAAAAACAAGCCAACTAACTAATCCTATCTGCTAGCATCTTCTGATCCACAACCTAGCAGCTCTTCAAATAGACCTAGGTACATTATAAAGCATTAGTTCTCTACTCCCTGTCTTATTTTACACCTGTTTTATCAAAGCAAATAAAGCAATATATTTAGTCAACACACACACACAAAATGTTGGAGGAACTCAGCAGACCAGGCAGGGTGTGTGGGGGGCGGGGTGGGGGGAAGTACAGTTGACGTTTCAAGCCAGGATCCTTCGGCAGGAGCACCCTGCTTGCCGAAGGGCCTTAGCCTGAAATATCGGCTGTACTTTTTTCCATAGGTACTGCCCGGCCTGCTGAGTTCCTCCAGCATTCTGCGTGTGTTGCTTGGATTTCCAGCATCTGCAGATTTTCTCTTATTTGCAATATATTTAGTATTCAGAGCCTGAGGAAACTTGGGCATAGTTACTTATAAATTAGGACACTCCCAAATTAAACACAGAAACTGCTGGAAGTACTCAGCAGGTTAGGCAGCCTCTGCAGTGTAAGAAATTGTTGCTATTTACAGTCAGTAACATTTGATTTTTAAAAAATCTCTATAGGTTGGAAATATTATCACTGCTTTCCCATAAATCAGGGGTTCCCAACCTGTGATCCATGGACCCCTCGGTTAAAATAATTTGGGAACCTGTGTCCTACATTGATACTGCCTGACCTGCTGTGAATTTCCAGCGTTTTCTGTATTCCAGATTTCTAGCATCTGCAGTATTTTGTCTGGACACTAAGAATGCCCTCCTGATTTTGAAGGGTATTTTCTACGAACATCCATCAGTGCTCTACACTGAAAATTAATCCTCAAATACAGAGGTTCAGTAAAGTTGTTCCATTTTGGGGATATTGCAAGGGAGACTGGGTTTCAATTAAAATCCATGTTTACTTCCAACAATGATTACTGACTAACACTCCACCCGATCTTCCAAAACCAATGTGAAAGGTTATGGGCAGCAGGTACATGGATAGAGCAGATCACACACAATCCAGAATTGGAAATATTGTCACTCATATTCATTGGGTCCAAATCCTGGAATTCCCAACCCAGCAACAAAGTGGAAGATTCAGGTACGTTGCTCTAGTGGTTCAGGAAGATGGCTCACCAAGGTCAGATGAGGATGGGGAGAAAATACTGGCTTTGCCAATGACAGCTACATCTCATCCAGTGTTTATAAATAACCACTTGCTGATTGTTCAGTGTCTGTCACAACCCAACATTTGCAAATGATATCCAACATTGTTATCTCTGTCAAATACATTGGGATTCTACAGTGTGCAATATATGAACTAGAAATTGAGCATGTTTTGCAAGCTAAAGCAGGACTTTACATTTCCAAGAGACTTTCTCCATCTTAATTAATGATTGTGTCCATCAAATGTAGTGATCAGCATAACACTCTACAGCACCAGCAGTAACATCGGGGTCCAATTCTCAGCACTGCCTGTAAGGTTTTTGCATGTTCTCCCTGTGACCACATGGGTTTTGGCCAGGTACTCCAGTTTCCTCCTGCATTCTAAAGATGTGTGGTTAGGATTAGTGAGTTGTAGGCATACTATGCTGGCACCAGTAGCTTGCCGACACTTGTGGACCGCTCTGCATAATCTTCACTGATTTGATTTTTGGTTAAACAACACATATGTTGTATGTTTTGATGTTTCTATGTACATGTGACAAATAAAGCTCATCTTCAACTTCATGCAGTGGGATCCCATGTAATAGAACTTCAGTAAGACCCATTGAGCCAATGCTTTTTGTTCTGTTTTGTTACAGGGTGAACTGGTAACATTCTATTACTACTGGAAGAAAACGCCAGAAGCAGCCAGCTCCCGTGCTCACCGTAGACATCGCAGACAAGCTGTGTTCAGAAGAATTAAAACTCGCACTGCAACCACCCCAGTGAACCCATCTCGACCACCGTCTGGTGAATTCTGTAAGTTTCAATCAGGTTGATTACAATTTTTAAGAAATAATTCACAGGGGACTGGGTAATTTTGTATTTAGCAAGTCATGCAAACCATAGAAATAGGGAAGCAACCTTTCAACCTATGCCGAGATCAATCTAACACTTCCCTCCCACATAGTCCTTTTCCTTTCATCCATGTGACTCTGTATGAGTTTCTCTAATACGTATCTGCCTCTTTCACCACAGCAGCAGCACATTCAGGAACCACTACGCTGTAAAACAAAACTATCTCTAACATCACCTCTATGATTTTCTTCAATCACCTTAAAATTATCCACTCTTGTATTAGCCATTTCCACCCTGGGGAAAAAAGCACTGGCTGTTCAGTCTCTCAATGCCTCTTATCATCTTATACACTTCTATCAAGTCACCTTTTTCCTCCTTCCTTCCAAAGAGAAAAGCCTAGGATCACTCATCCTCTCCTCATAAGAGATGCTCTCTAATCCAAGCAGCAACCTGGGAAATCAAACCTGATGTACAAATTCACGCCTGATGTGCGAATTCTTAGTCAATCTAGGACAACTGATCAAAATGGTTTAGGATCTACACTCTCTCTAAAGGTTCCACATCTTAAACCGTTTTAATCAGTTGTCCCAGATTGACTAAGAATTCATATATCAGGTTTAAATTTTTTGCATCTTTGAGCTGGACCTGTAACTCGGCTTTTTCAAGTACATCATTATTAAACTCCAGGCAGCTCCATGTCAATGATTGTTTCAGCTTTCAGTACTTAGATACTAATAGATCAATTAAGAAAGTGACTGTAGCTAAATTTTCAATTTGTTCTAAGTACGCCAATGAAGATGCTGATCTTCGAGAATCCAGCCAGGCAAGAGGATGGAGTGTTAGTGGAAGAACATTTTATAGATTGTGACTGTAACTTGTTATGGAAGGGGATTACAGTGAAGTGGCATTTAAGGTCCTGAATGGGGAAGGCAAATTTCAATCCCATAAGGCTTAGGAGCAGAATTAGGCTATTTGGCTCAATGAGTCTGCTCTGCCATTTGATAATGGCTGATTTGTTTTCCCTCTCGACCTCATTCTCCTGCCTTCTCCCTATAACAGCGGAAGTCCCCAGCTGAACTTCTTTGAGCTTCTACTTCCTCAGAAGAAGCTCATAAATATCTTCCTTACTGGATTCCACCTGCAAAGATCGACTGGGAACAATTACTGAGACATAAGAGTCTGGAGGTGGTAGAACGTGGAACACCTGGGTCAGGCAGCATCTATGGAGGGAACTAGTCAGTTGACAATGCATTTTTACTCCAGATGAAAAGCCTCAGTTCAGTACGTCGTTTGTCAGTTTCCCTCCATATATGCTGCCTGGCCCACTGAATTTCTACGGCACTCTTAGGAGCAATTGTTTGCAGGTATGTCTACAGGGCCAACATTGTTCCCTTCAGACTGGAGGGTTAAGACAGCTCATCCTTGGAATTCTGGAGGTCAGGAGTTATCGAGAATTAGGCAAAGAAATAAAACGAAATAAATATCAGAAATATTGTACTTTAGAGAGACTCAACATGAGTGGGATGGACAAGAGTTGTTTTGTGATTAGAACCTGTGTCCAGTTGTGTCCCACAAGGATCAGTGCTAGGACCTTTCCTGTTCGCTACAAACATTAACTGTTTAGATATGAATGTAGGAATCATCATTAGTAAGTTCACAGATGGCATGAAAATAGTCTGGCTCCAGGATAATGTAAATAAGTTGGTAAAATGGCGACTGAAATTTAATCTTGATAATGCATAATGGAAGGATTAATAAGGTAGAGATCCTGTAGAGCAGTAAGGAACAGAAGGACACTGGACTATGCACATCTATACTCACCTCATTCTACAGACGAGCAGTAGAGAGCATCCTAACCAGCTGCACTACTGTATGGTACGGAAGCTGCACTGCGGCAGATAGGAAGCCTCTACAATGGGTAGTCAAAACTGCCCAACACAATGCCAGGACCAACCTATCCAGCATCAAGGACACATATATACAGAAAGGTGGCAGAACATCATGAAGGATCCCTCCCACCCTGCACATGGACTGTCTGTCCCACTCCCATCAGGGAGGAGGCTACATAGCATCCGCACCAGGACCACCAGACTCAAAAACAGTTACTTTCCCCAAGCAATAAGGCTGATCAGCACCTCCACCCACTAATCCACCCACCACACAACCAAACTCCACTACTTATCATTTCCTGTCAGTGTTACTTTATGTACAGACACTGCTGTGCTAAGTTTCACTTTAATGTCCAAGGTACAAAGTAAATTTATTATCAAACCACATGTATGTCACAATATACAACCCTGAAGTTCATTTTCTTGTGTGCTTATTCAATAAATCTGTAATGGAATAATAACCATAACAGAATCAATGAAAGACCACATCAACTTGGGTGCTCAACCAGTGTACAAGCAACAGTGTGAGACATATAATCAATATATATATAGTAACTTATGTATTTATATTTATTGTTTTTTATTATTATTGTGTTCTTTATCATTTTGTGTTGTGTTGGGTCTCGAGTAATGATTACTCTTGTGTACTGGAAATTACATTGAACAATCTTGAATTTTTAAATCCAAGGATCCTTGAAGTGGCTATGCTGGTAGATAAGTAGGTTAAGGAGGTTTCTGACCTACTAGGAATGCTAGGAAAGATGTGGTGGTGCTGGAGAGGATGCAGAGCTTTGTTGTGGTACAACCTAGTATTCCATTTATAAGGAGAAACTGTTCAGAGTTTGCTTTCCTGGAAACTGAGGTGACAACAAGGGTATAAAACTGAGGAATATAGATCAAAAGGATGCATTGTAAAGTAATTTCCTCCACATCAGAAATGACTAAAGTCTAAGGCTTTAGGTTTGATAAGGCCTATGAGACTTAGAGAGGAACTAAGCAAGAGTTGGTTGGTATTGGGAGCGTACTGTCCGAAGGGATAGTGAAGCCAAAGGCTCTCACAACATTCTTCTCATAGATAGTTAAAGATGAAAGATTAGATTACCTTGATTTGTCACATGTGGGTCAAAAGATTGAAATGTACAGTGAAATGTTTCATTTCTATCAATGACCAAAACAGTCTGAGGATGTATTGGAGGCAGTTCAAGTATCACCATGCTTCCAAGACTGACATGGCATGTTCTCAAGTTACTAATCCTAACCCGTATGTCTTTTGGAATGTGGGAAAACACCCACACTATCTTGGGAAGAATGTACAGATTCCTTACAGGCAGCAGCGGGCATTGAACCCGGAGCAGTGGCACTGTAAAGCATTACACTAACCATGCCACCTTATTGCAGCACTTGAATTGCCAAGACATTGATGGCTATGAACCAAGTGCCAGAGAATGGCCTTTGTATAAATGGCGATTTGATGGTCTGCATAGACACTGGCCTAGGAGCGTTTGGGCTGTTTGACTTGAAAAATCTAAAATACACATTTCAAGTGAACCTAGGCTTTGAAGTAAACGACGCATTCAGTATTTTGTCTCAGATATGTCTAGCAGAATTAAAGCAGTGAGAATCAAATGCATAGATAATATCCACGTTTTTCAGAGATTGATAATGCTGCTATTTATACTCCAAGTGACAAAAGATTTCTTATGCACTCATTAATTTGTGTGGTGTGTAAAAGCAAAAGAACAGTTGCAGTCCCTGCAAAAATCGTTCTCTGATGCTGATGCTTTCATACTTCTAAAAATATATTTTAATAACTGCTTAAAGTACTTGATGAAAATTGTCAGATTGTAAGTAATAACAGCAGAGGATGCGAGGAAGTATGAAATTCACTTGGTGGCCACTTTATTAGGTACAAGAGGTACCTACTAAAATGGCCACTGGGGATGCTCTTCAGTAGCAGGTACTAGAAACTTGGTCAGGATTGATGGGATGGTGAACGCTGGTAAATTCAGAGAGATTGTGGATAAAACCCTGCTAGCCTCTGCCAGAAAGCTTAAACTGGGGAGGAAGTTTGTCTTTCAGCAGGACAACGACCCAAAGCACACTGCCAGAGCAAACATCAAGTGGCTTCAAATGAATAAAATTTATGTCCTTGAGTAGCCCAGTCTAATCAAGAGGAATCTGATTGAACATCTCTGGCAGGACCTCGAGAATGCTGTCCACTGCTGCTCCCCAACTAACCTGGCACAGCTTGCAATTTTGCAAGGAGGAATAGGACAAATCTTAATCCATCACTTTGTGCAAAGCTAATAGAGACTTAATCAAAAAAACACTTCTGTAATATCTCTGAGAGTTGGTTCAACTAAGTACTGAGCAAAGGGGAATGAACTGCTGACATTTCAGTTTTTGAATTTTTAGTTTCTCATGCTTTACAGTTTTCCCTGTTTTCTGGGCTCTACCGTGTGGTGGAGTTGGGGGAAGAGCATGTAATTCAGATAAAAATTCTCAGTTGAATTGCTCAAAATCTCTTGTAAATATTCATTTATATGAACAAAGGATTGGGTGCTGAATACATTTTCATGGCACTATACTGTGAACCTGGGACATTGTGATGGCCTGCTGCTTTGAATTGAATTTGCACAGCATAGTCACAACAATGTGCCACCCTGGATCAGTTTTGTCGAAGGTTTAAAGATTAGATTACATTATTTGTCACATAAATCAACCATGATGGAATGGCGGAGCCAACTCAATGAGCCTAATTTTGCTTCTGGTCTTATGGGCTTAATTATTTTGTGAGAAAACTTTCACAATTCTTGTTAATAAAGTCACAGTCTCCACATTGTAAATAAAATAAATAGTGTAAGACATTAACATGGGGAATTGTATTGTAAGTAAATGAATAAAATTGCAGCTCAGTTGGGAAAATTCTCCAGCATTATCAACTGCCATAGTCTCATTGTAAATTATTTTATAAGAGAGTTCTGTATTATGACAATGCATCTTCACAGCTTTCAGACATTACATTGTGATAATGGGCAATGTTAACCAGGTCAGTAAAATATATTGCCTGCAACACTTGCACCAAGCTGTCTTATTGAAATAACTAATTTTTTATCATTCTTTTCACAGTGGATCTCAGCTCGGCAAGCGAGGATGACTTTGACAGTGAGGACAGTGAACAGGAATTGAAAGGCTACGCCTGTCGTCACTGTTTTACCACCAGTAGGTATTCTTACCATTTTTATTCAGAAAAGTAATGATATACGTTTGTTTAGCTTTCTTTAAAGGAGTATTGTATATAAATTGTTCGAGAAAATGCATAACCATAGGCTATTTTCTCTTTATTTTATCAATGTGTATATATTTTACTGAAGACTTGTCTGGCATATTCTGGCACACGTGGAAGTGTATTGAATCCATGACAACCTAGCTTGTTTAGAAAACAACCTCAATTTTTCATTCCTCATCTCTTCAACATGGTAGCCAGTGGCAACCTCAAACTTGTCATCCTGTTACCAGCATCATAGAGGAAGTATATTGCAATAATGCAGGGCTTCCCAACCTGGGGGTCCTTGCATAAAAATGATGGAAACCAGTTGGTCACATGCACACTTGCTAGATTCTTTCAATCAATCCGTTATGGTTTATTTATTTCTATTACTATTTTATAGAAATTCTACTTTGAAAAGTGGCCACCTATTTTAGGATTTCTTTAAATATCCTGCATAAACATACATAATGGTGTGTACTGACAGGAATATCTCAAGGAACGGACTTCAATCATTAAGCAATTTTAAAATTTTACTTGGGCTGCTCAGATAGTCACAAGTTAGAGACAACCAAAGACAGTGAGACCATAAGACGTAGGAGGAGAATTAGGCCATTTGGCCCATACAGACTGCTCCGTTATTCCATCAAGGCTGATTTATTACCCCATTCAATTCCGTTCTCCTGATTTCTCCCCATAATCTTTGATGCCTTTCCTAATCAATAAACTATTAAGCTACACTTTAATTATACCCAATGACATGGCCTCAAAACCCATGTATGGTATCAAATTCCACAGATTCATCACACCCTGGCTACTGAAATTCCTCCTCATCTCTGTTCTAAATGAACAGAGTCTGTACATCCTCCATGTGGAATGTATGTTGTCTCCCTGTGTGGTCCTCTTTCCTCCCACAGTCCAAAGACAGACTGATTAGGTGAATTGGTCTTTGCAGATTGCCCTGTGATTAAGTTACAGTTAATTGTGTTTGTCAAGAGTTCCGTTGGTGTTGTGACCTACTCTATACTCTGTTAGGAAAGAAATTAAACAAAGGGATGTCCTTGCATTCTGAGGCTGATTTTTCAGGCATGATTTCCCCATAAGGAAACCATATTTGATCATGTACCTTCAAGTATCCCCAAATCTTATTCATAATAACGGACTCCAATACCTTCCCAACCACTGATGTCTTGCAAGCTGGTTGACAATTTCCTCTCTTTTGCCTCTTTCCTTTCTTATAGAGTGGGATGATATTCCCAATTTTCCAGTCCTTTGAACATTCCAAACTCTAGTTATTCTTGAAATAATGCCTCCCACAATTTCTTTATATAACTCTTTCAGAACCTTGGGGTGTAGACCGTCTGGTCCAAGTGACTTATCTATCTGCAGATCTCTCAGCTTCCCAAGCATGTTCTGCTTAGTAATAGCAACCACACTCACTCCTGCCCACTGACTTTGCCAAAATTCTGTCGTTCCCACCAATATTTTCAATATTATAAGTCGTTCCTTTCACTTTTATGAGAGTGTCACTGTCTCACAACTCAACACTTATTCTAGTCTTTCCAAACCATAAAGAGAAGTATGGATGGAATGCTTTCAATTTCTCTGGGTGTGCAAGTCCATCTATGTCTGAAATGCTCCACATCTTCCAAGAGGAAGTACCAGACTTAACTGTTCACTACACTTTATTTCAACTCCATGAAGGCTGCAATGTGCAGCTCATACAAATGCACAGAATTTCCTTACCCTCACTAGAAGTATAAGAGCAGCAGTAACAGAGTAACAAAAATAAATATTTAAATGTATCCTACCTTTAAAAAAAATTATTTTGTTATTACTTCATCCATTCTCTGCTATTTTGTTAACGAGATGTAGTTAGGGATCTCTTGTATGTATGTGTTGTTCTGGTGAACATTGCAAGCATGCTGTGTTGTCGCTGGCAACACTTGCAGACTGACTGTAGCATATTCTTAGTGTGCTGGTTGTTAATTCAAACAATGCATCTCACTCTGTGTATATTGATATACTCTTGATATATAAATTAATCTAAACCTGAATGTGCTCTTGGACAACTGTTCAACTACAATCTTCTGGAATGGTTTGGCAAATGCCACGTCCTGAATCTCCTCCTCCTGATTCTGTCCATCCATTTAACCTTGCGAAAGCCTCTCACTGGGGCTCACATGCAAACTCGACTCGAAAGCTAACTCTGCTAACAGCCACGTGACTCCACAGTGAGAAGGCTACCTTACATAAACAGTATACGTCTAGAGTTGGTATGATTTGGAGTTCAACCAAACAGGAAAGTTGGGATGTGCCAATTAACGGAGCCTCAACTGAGTGAATGCTGTACAAGTGCAGACTCAAAGGGCCGAATGGTCTTCTTCTGCACCTATTGTCTGTTGACTAAGTACTGCACATATGCAGTTATCGGTCAGCAAGAAATAACAGATTGTACATTGCATAAAATTATGAAGAAAGTATATTTACTAATTGCAGCTTTATCAAACAGTTATTAAGGGAAAGAAAAGAAAAAAAAATTCAAGAGGGCCCATTCCAGTTAAACCAGTTTAAGTGTGCACATGACTGTTGGAGCTTGTCTGTTCCAAACACTGGGTATAACCGTTATTCATGGGGCTGATTTCTTATCACCAATCACCAGTAGAATTCCCAATTTGGACTCCTTTGTCTCGCGAAGCACTCTTTACATTCGTGTCTTCCTGCCGGGTGTCTCTCTGGATATTCTCTTTACCACATCGCCTTCCAAAAGACCATGAACCAGACTACGATCCTTCGGAAAACTCTTCCCCACAGCTCTCTAGAACCTTCTCTCACATCCCACAATACAGATTGGTTGACTCAAATTCCCCAGTTGGACAACAGGACAAAGCTAAAACACACTTTCCAGCATAGCAGTAGATCTCTTAATCAGGACATTACACTCGGAAGCACACACAACAGGAGGAATCTTCCCTCTAATTTTCTTTCATCTCTGCCTGTTCTCAGCTGTCCCAATTGCACAATTAGAGTGTGGATGGTGAGATGGATGTGACAAAATTGTATGTCTCATCTTTTCAAAGTCTTCCATCTTCAGTACACTCCAGTTTGCTGCAACTGGCATTTATCTGATTAGATTAGCTTTATTTGTAACGTGTGCATTGAAACATCTGTGTCAAATCGGTGAGGATTGCACTGGGGGCAGCCCACAAGTGTCGCAATGCTTCTGGCACCAACATAGCATGCCCACAACTCTCTAACCCTAACAATACGTCTTTGGAATGTAGAAGGATACCCATGCAGTCATGAGGAGAATGTGCAAACTCCTCACAGACAGCAGCGGAAATTGAACCCCAATCTTACAGCCAACACTATAAAGCTTTGCACTGACTGCTACTGTGCTACCCCTGCAGGTTCCTTACCAGTGTCGATACAAACATTTGACTTCTGTATTTAAATAGAGTTTTATTTAACCCATGCACTACTTTCTCTTTTAAAAACAACACAGCATCTAAAGACTGGCATCACGGAGGAAGGGACAACATATTATTGTGCACAGAGTGTCGGATTCACTTCAAGAAGTACGCAGAACTGCCACCAATCGAGAAGCCAGTGGATCCCCCACCCTTTATGTTTAAACCAGTTAAAGAAGAAGAAGATGGACTCAGCAGCAAACATAGCATGAGGACCAGAAGGAGTAGGGGCTCGGTATGAGAGTCATTATTCGATTTTTGCTTCGTAAGATATGAAATTCATACAAAATAGAAGTGGTGCAGATGCAAGAATTTCAGCATTATTCTTTGAAAATCCTGAATGCATCGTAGCAGCAGCATGCATCCTGATTTATTGTTGCATCAGATATAATCCTGTGATGCAGAATGGCAAACAGCCGCATGCATCATATCACATGGAGCAATTTACATTGCGCTTTAATGCATTCGGCCTCAATGGCACCAAACTGTTATGATTTAGTGTTGCCATTTTATTCGAGAAGCCTAAATGAAATGCTCTCTGTTGGGTATTCTATATTTCAGATTTATATGATGCCTTTGCCATTCCGTATGAAAGCCAATAGAAAGCTCATAAAAATATAAAAGTAATGTTCAATTTTGCAGCACTCCTTGTCCTAGTCGCAGTTAATAAAGAAATGGAAACTCAAGATGCATGCAGAAATACTCCCCAGACAGTGATAGTATAGGGGGGGCTTCAACACCAACTCGATTATAATCTGCACAGCGGTTTTGATAATACTACCAAAACAAAGAGTCTCACTGTCTTTCTTTAAATACAATGTACTGCTGCTGTATCAGAATCAGGTTTAATATCATTGGCACCCTGTATGTTATGAAATTTGTTTTGCAGCAGCAGTACATTACAATACATCAGCAATAAATAAAACTCTAAATGACAAAATATTTTTAAAATTAAGTAATACAGAAAGAGAGCAAAAAAACAGTGAGGTATGCAGCATGAATTCATTGTCTGTTCAGAAATGTGATAGTAGAGAGGAAGAATCATTCCTAAAATAAGAGTGTGTGTCTTCAGGCTCCTGTACAATCTTTTAAAAATGAGTGATAGCCAGAAGATGCAGTAGGATTAGACTAAGTTCTGATCATAGACACAAGAGATTGCGCAACTGCTGGTAGAGCTGGTCTTAGGAAAGTAATTATGTAATTCCTTCCAAATAGCAAGTCTGTACCATCGAAATAAGTGAAGATATTTTTTTCTTATTAAAAAGTACAAATGGAATCTGAACTGGCAACAATTACCAGCAGTTAACTAGAAAATAGTAATTGGAATTTAACACTGTTATTAAAGCACTTATGAATTATTAATCTCCCAATCCGTGTGGGTCTAATAATAATTTTATTGTTAATTAGATGTCTTCACTGCGCAGTGGTCGTAAAAAACAGACAGCCAGCCCTGATGGTAGAACCTCACCTATCAATGAAGACATCCGGTCCAGCGGCCGTAATTCTCCCAGTGCTGCCAGCACATCCAGTAATGATAGCAAAGCAGACTCTATGAAAAAATCCAGCAAGGTAACATTCTGATGATCATCGTAGTATCGACTATTACACACAGCATTGTTGTACCTATTGAGAAGGCCTGTTTTGAGGTTAAAGTGAGATAGGCTTCAGAATTAACACTGTCATTCTGGGACATAGCAGAAAATATATTGTTCATTTAAGTTATTTTAAAAGCCAAATTTAAAATGAGTCCACTAAAACTCAATGAGGCTGGAATTTATTGGATCAAGATTTCTGGAAAAAGTTGCTGTTGTGACTAATAACATTAGGGTCAATGAATACAGTGAGCGAGGCCTCCCTCGGTCAGGGTCGACTGTGGATGTTGTGTCCTATGCAAGCCAGGCAGTACGATATGGAGAGCAAGCTGTTGCCCATATAGCAAGCTCCCCATCTCCATGCATCTGATGAATCTAAAGGAATGGTAGAGATCAATACAGTTTTGTACCAGCGGCATTACAGGAGTTGCCAGTCAGCATTGAACTCAACATAGGACTGCCTTGGGAACTCCAGCTCCTGATTTTTCTCTCGTGGTTTATTCCCAAAGCCTTCCTCGTGAGTGGGTACAGCCAAAAGGCAACGGAGGTTTGAGATCAGAGTTTTCCTTCTCCTAGATAAGCTGCCAGCCATGGCTGTTAAGCCCCATCTGCCTGAAGCGACTGGTTTTTAGGTGCCAGTAACTGACCTTTGCCCCTTTTCCTGTCAGTCGAAACAGTTCTGCGGGACTTGGTTGTCAGAGGCTATTTGAGGCACATGCCATTGGGAGCATTTAATAAGTAGTGGGAGCATATCCCCCATTAACACCTCTAGCTATGGCGAACTTAAGGAACCAATGAATGCATTAAATGTATTAATATTATTTCATGTGAGGCAGATACATTTCCTCTTTTCATCTTAATATTGGTTGGTCACTTCTGATTGAGTGCTTTTATTTTGTGATAAAGAAGAGGGTAAGCCACAGTTGTTCATCAAACAGTGAAATATTTGCAATTTGATGTACAGTGGTGTTTGTGTTAACAGATTGTGATGGGAAAATATTTTGGTCCTGAAGTGCTTTATCACACCCAGATCACAATCAATACTTACATAGTCAACGGTGAAAAAGCAAATCAATCGATCAATAATTTATTTGTTTAAATTTATTTTAATTATTTTATGTGTTTAAAATTTATTATTTATATGTTTTACTTTATTTATTTGTACTTAAAGAAAAGTTAACCTCCACAACCCTTTGGGGTTCCAAAGTACCCTCTGAGTAAATAAGTTTCTCCTAATCTCACGTATGAATAATCAGTCCCTTTTTCTGAAACTGATCTTGCCAGCAGGAGGAAACTCTTTGTATTCATACACATTTGTCTCTCTCAGAATCTTCTACCAAATCCTCATAGGTCAGTCTACTCATACCTCCACACAAAATGCTGGAGGAACTCAGCAGCTCAGGCAGCATCTATGGAGGGGAACAAATAATTGACGTTTCAGATGATATCGGTGTCATAAATGTTTTTTGATAATAAATTTACTCCTCCTCCTGCTCCGAATCAAGTGCTGTCAAGTAACATGGATAGATTAGCCCAGACAAGTCACAGTCTACTGACACCACAGTACCCTGAATTAAATTTTCCATTAATAATTGCTCACTTACAAAGTATTCATTTTAAAACAAAACTTTTTTATGACCTGTTCTACATATGCTAACACTAACCTTACTGATTTCACACTGCAGAGGTCAAAGGATGATCTGTCATCACCATCAAAGAGCACCAAACGCCAAAGAGAAAAGGTGGCTTCTGATACAGAAGAACCAGAAAGGTTAAATTCAAAGAAATCTAAGACACAGGTGTGTACTTGGCAACAGCGATCACACTATCTAAAGTTGTGGTACAAACCTTGGGTTATTTTCTCTGGAGAGGTGGAGGGTCAGGGGCGATCTGATAGTGGTTTATAAGAACATAAGAGGCATAGACAGACATATTTTATACAGGGTTGAAATGTCTGATACCAAAGTGCATGCATTTAAGATGAGTTCAAAGTATATTTACGATATACAACCTTGAGATGCATCTCCTTGCAGGTAGCCCCAAAACAAAGAAACCCGGTAGAATCCAATAAAAGATGAAGACCATCAGATACCCACTGTGTAGAAAAAAAAATCAAATCGTGCAAACAATAAAAGTAAGCAAGTAACATTCAGAACTGAAGTTCACGAAAGCCAGGCAACACCCATGAAAACAGTCACAGCCAATCTAGGAGCCCATTAGTTGCAGGCCACAGCTTCAGTTTAGCACAGAGACAAGGAAATCTTGCAAGCAGCGAGCTGAACACCGGTCTCCTCCGACCCAGACACCCTGACCTTTTCAATCTGGCCCAGTGCTTTAATCAATCAAACGTCAGCTTGTTCCTCATTCTCGGGCCCAGTCCTGCCTCCTTAATTCTGTCACTTCAAAAGGCTGCACGTTTGCTCCAACAGCCAAACTTTGGCTCGTGCCCTGCTGCTTTGATTCGACCCACACACACCACTCCACAATCGTCTTGCACCTTTGAGACCTCAGTTCACACTGCAAAAATGCCAGGTCGTACAGGCTTTTCAAAAGCTCAACTGCAAAAGGGAAGTTACAGGCTATTGGTTACAGTGATCATTTTTGAGAAAAAGTGTGAGTAATAAAGTTGTGTTTGCTGCCAACAGGTTGCTGCTGTGCTTCACCAGCACCATCTTTAATCGTTTGTTGTTGTTTAGCCATTAAGTTGAGTCCATCTCCTTGTGACCTCATAGACTCCTGCACACCAAGCATTAAACCATTAAAGAGGATAATTTCAGTGAGGGGGAAGTGTTTTACACATTGTGGGTGTCTAGAATGTGCTGCCTGGGGTGGTGGTTGAGCTAGAAACAATAGAGACTTTTGAGAGACATTGAGTTAGGCACATGAAGGTGAGGAAGATGGAAGGATATGGACGTTGTTTAGGCAGAGTAGATTAGTTAGATTGGTCATTCAATTACTAATTTAATTGGCTCAGCACAACATTGTGGGCGGAAGAGCTTTTTCCTGTGCTGTACTGTTGTATGTTCTATGTTAATGCATCCTGATCCTTTGTAAAGTGCAGGACTTGAACATGTTTGCCAAGTTTCAGAAAATGCAACATACTGTTATTCTGGTGTCAAAAGTCAGGAGCAACTTTTGAATCCAAGCATGTTGAACGTATAAGCTGAGCCCCACAAACTTGCGATGCCATTTGCTGATTTGCCTTTTCAAGAAACATTGCAGTTTATTAAACTATAATTTCCATTTGGTTCTATTGTGACCACGTGCCTTTATGAAGAGCAGCAGTTTAATTTGAGGCAACATTTTCCCATCTGAAAGTACACACAAAAAATGTTTGCTTTTTATGTAAAGGAGGTCAAACTTCAAAGAAAATTTATTATCAAGAAGTACGTATATGACACAATATACTTCAGTACTCAAGACTCATCATGTTGCGGGACTATAAAGAAATACAATTGTGTAGAAATGGAAAATTATACATAAACAGATAAGCAACCAATGTGCAAAAAAAGGTATTGTGCACGAATGAAGGACTAAACAATTTAACTAACACTGAGAGCATGAATTGTAGAGTTGGAAAGTGAGTCTGTAGTTTGTGGAACCAGTTCAGAGTTGAGATCAATGAAGTTACCACACTGGTTCAAGAACCTGTTGGTTGTAGGATAATATCAGTTCCTGAACCTGGTGGTGTGGGACCTAAGCCTCCTGTATCTCTTCTCCAATGGTAGTGGCGAGAAGAGTGCATGGCCTGAATGGTGGGGGACCTTGATGATAGACTTGTGGCTGCGCCCTTGTAGATGTGCTCACTGGTGGGAAGGCTTTGCCTACAATGGAGTGCAAGTTGGGCAATGGGGACCATTTTATCCTAATTTCCTACAATAAATATGACAAGAATAACCATAAAGTGGATATTCATGTGATCGTGGGTTAATTGCTTAAATTCATTAGGCATAGAAAGAAATTTATTGGGAACGGTTCTGACAGCCCCAGTCGGGAGTAACAGTTCTGTGAAAGAGCCATACCTTATAACAAGTTACAGGGTTTTTTTGCAGACTGTAATGTTGTAGCCTTTTGAATTGTATTTTCTAATTTTGAATTATCATTGAATTGAAGCTCTGGTGATTCAGTATGATGATTACATCCTCCTGGGAATAATACACCTGGTTTTAAATTTTAGAACTAAAGTTGTTGATTTTCTAAAATCTGTAAGGTATGGAGCAACCTTGCAATAACTGATGCACTCTTTAAACTTGGATGGTGAAAATGGAAGACAATTATAATGGAGTCACCTCTAGGGTTAGCAGAAACTACTGGGTTTATCTCACAATGGATTTTGTAAAGCCTGTATAAACAGGAGCTTTACTTACATTGGTAATTACCAAAAAATGTATTAAGATTTACAATGTTGAAAATGATCAGAAGGATGTATACTGTGAATGCCCACAAGAAAATAAATCTCAAGGTAGTATATGGTGAGATATATATAATTTGATAATAAACTTACTTTGAACTTTGAAATCTCAATTGATGCAGTTGGAAAAAAAAACAATTCAAACCCAGAAAAAAGGACTGGGGGCAATGAGCGTAATTTTCCCTGTGAATTGTCATTTTAAGCTTAAAATGTAGCTTTAAATGTCAATATTCTAATATACCAGTTTAAATTTTAACATTTCAAAAAAAGAACAATTTGAGCTTGCTTAGGGTGATGGGAGGGATCGGTGCTGTCTGGGCATTAATATCTTTGTACACATTAAGTGGTGGTGTTCTGAGCCACGTCCAGGAAGTGAGGATGCTCAGGGTTCTGAGCACTGATGTGTTCGCATTGCCCATAGGGAGACAGCTCTTGGGAAATCTGAGCCCTGACTTCCCCACAGTGTTCAGGGGGGAATCTGAGCCCTCTGGTCCGAGTGCTCCGAAATCAGAGATGTGGCTTGGTGGCGAGGTGGAGGCCAAAGACCAAATTGCTGTTGAAATAAGATTTCCAGCAGCATTGCTGAAACAGACCACCATGTCTTATGGTCTTATAAGTGTGCATGGTAAATCGCAGTGATTCAGAATCATTCAATACAAAGGGAAAAGATGTTTCAAGAAATTCAAATTAACAGATTGGTGGAGATTATCGTAAAATTAGGTTTAAATAAAACTGTTTCTGTGTCTTTTGTTTGTTACATTGTCATGCTGGTTTCAGTGTTATAGCATTGAGACAGTGGAAAAAAAGCTTTTTTTTCCCATTGTAAACTCTCCATTATTTTTTCCATTGTAAGCACTCCAGTTGAATTTTAAGTCTGCAGTAAAATCTCTCATGGTTTAGAATAGGAGAGACAAATTAGTTTGTGTGCTGCAGAATCCTTGCAGAGCTTTGTACAACAACCCTGCTGAAACCACTGTTTTTATATAGAGGGAGTATTCTCTTTCCTTGATGTGGGGGGAGGGGGAGTGGAGTCAGTGGAACTGACAAATTACTTGAATTTGTTATGACACGAACACCTCATCATTATGTGTGAACTTAACATCTTAATTATGCAGTGATTTATGTATATCAGATGGAGGCTTATAAAGCAGTTGGCCCTTTGAATTAGTACATAGGTAGGAAAGGCTCAGAGCAGCGGTCCCAACCTTTTTTATGTCATGGATCCCAGGTTGGAAACCCTTGGTTGAGAGGGATATAGGCCAAATGTGGAAAATGGGACTACCTTGTATGGGTGCCTTGTTCAGTATGGATGCGTTGCGCTGAAGTTGACCAAACTAATATTACCATGCCATGGTAGTGTCGCAGTGAGTGGCACTATTACAGTTCGAGGTTCAATTGCACCCCCATCTGTAAGGAGTTTATATGTGTGAATGCAAGGGTGCTCCAGTATCCTCCCTCAGTCCAAAGACAAAATGGCAGAAGGTTGATAGAGCATTGTAAACTTTCCTGTGTTTAGGCTACATGTTAAATAGGGGGGTTGCTGGGCAGTTTAGCTTGTTGGGCTGGAAGAGTCTGTTGCATGCTGTATCTCTAAATAAATAAATACAAGTTGATAATACATAATATTGTTTTAAAAATCAAAACAGGAGATCAGCAGGCCGAATTCGCCGTCAGAAGGAGAGAGTTCTGACAGTCGCAGTGTGAATGATGAAGGAAGCAGTGATCCAAAAGATATTGACCAGGACAATCGCAGTACATCACCAAGTATCCCGAGCCCAAGGGACAATGAGAGTGATTCTGATTCCTCAGCACAACAGCAGGTGTTGCAGTCTCAGCCCCCAGTACATCAGAGTCCGTGCACCTCTCTGCCGCTGGAACCACCGCCCATGCCCCCGCCACCTTCTTCCTGTGCGGTGTCCATTCCGCAGACCTTGTCTCCAGTTCCGCAGCCTCGCAGTCAGACACCGCCTCATTCCCTGATGCAGCCCGCACCACAGCTCCACCCCCAGAGGCTCGCGTCGCCGCATCCGCCAGTCCAGCAGCCGCTGCAGCCCCTCCCGCCGTCGCAGGCCCAGCCCCATGCACAGGTGCAGCCACTGCCTCACCCTTTGCCGCCTCCTGCCCATGTGCAGCACCAGCTGCAGGGGCCACCCTTCACCATCAACCCCCCGCCTCAGCTCCCTCAGTCTTCTTCGCAAGCGTCTGCCGCCGTGCACCCACAGTCGCACGGTCCGATGCCGGTCCAAGCTCAGCCTTCGTCTACCCAGACACCGTCACAGGCACAGCCTCCGAGGGAGCAACCTCTGCCACCGGCTCCTGTGTCCATGCCCCACATCAAGCCACCACCCACCACACCAATCACTCCCATTTCCAACCCCCCATCACACAAACCCCCTCCCCATCTCGCAGGCCATCCTCCTTTCCCGCAAATGCCATCAAACCTCCCACCTCCTCCTGCCTTAAAGCCGCTGAGCTCCCTTTCCACTCATCATACCCCCTCTGTTCATCCCCCTCCATTACAGCTAATGCCTCAAACGCAGCAAATTCAGCCCCCTCCTGCACAACCTCCCGTATTAACCCAAGCCCAGAACCTCCCGGCAAATGCGGCTCACCCCCAACCAGTGCCCCACCAGGTCTCTTCCCAGCCTCCGTATGCCCAGCATTCTTTCATCCCATCGGGTGCCCCTAACATCACATCTTCGTCGGCCACCCCCACTTCCAGCGTGGCCCCCATCTCTACCATCCAGCCCACGGCGTCAATTGTCACATCCATGTGCTCCACCGGGAACGTGGTGAGCACTGCTCCTGCCACCATGACGAGCATTCAGATTAAAGAGGAAATCCAGGATGAGGCCGAGGATGCAGATAGCCCACCACCATCTCCCAGCAGAAGCCCATCTCCGGAACCAACCATCGTCAGCACACCGAGCCATGCCAGTCAATCTGCCAGGTAAAGTTTCCTTTTTGAATTCAGTAGTGGTGGTTATTTTAGAAAATATGTCCCAGTGACATCTATCTTCTTTGTTTATGTATGCCTTTGACCAGCCTTTTTCAACCTTTCTTGCCCTGGAAATAATTTTCAGGTCTCAGGAACCCTTGCATAAAAATTATTATATCTAGAGCTCAAAGTACCTTAATGTGATCTGTAAGCAATCCAAAAATAATTGTCAATTGAGTAGAGAATAAATTTTTAGTCAACCCCATATTGGAAAAAAATTCAGATAGTTAAGCTTAGCTTACCATTCTTGAAATTATTCTTTCTTTCTCTTTCAAAATTTTAAAAACTCGAAGACTAGCGTAAGTCACCATTTCTCGCAGAACACCTTAGTGACCTCTCACAGAACCCTGGTTGAGTAACCCTGCCCTAGATCATAGGAGCAGAATTAGTCTATTTGGCCCATTGAGTCTGGTCTGCCTTTCAATCATGGCTGATTTCTTTCAATGGCTCAGTGGTTCCACTTAATATCAGAGAATGTATACAATATACAACTCTGTTCTCTCTCTTTCTCCCTGTAATCCTCAACCTCAACCCTATTTTCTTGCCGTATTCTCAATACCTTTGGCGCCCTTACTAATGCAATAACCATCAACCTTGTCTTCAAATATTCCCAATAACTTGGCCTCCACCACTGTCTGTGGCAATGAATTCCACCCTCTAGCTAAAGAAATTCCTCCTAATCTCTGTTGAAAATGGACATCCCTCTATTCTGAGTCTGTGCCTTCTGGTCCTAGACTTTCCTACTATAGGAAACATTCTCTCTGCATCCACTCTATCTAGTTTTAAAAGAACATCTCTTTATTCTGAGGCCGTGCCCTCTGGTCATAGACTCACCCACTTGTAAGAAACATCCACTCCATGTCCACTCTATCCTGGCCTTCCAATATTCTGTATGTTTCTTTGAGATCCCCTGCATCATTCTGATCTCCATTGAGTACAGGCTCAGAGACATCAAACACACCTTGTACAATTATTCATAGGAAAACAAGTTGCCTTTTGAAAACTCTATTATTAGCTTTGAGCAGCACATAAATGCTGGAGGAGGACAGCATTTCAGGAGAAGAGGGGAGCCAGAGTGGGGATTGGAAAAAGAGAGTAAGGGAAAGGTTTAAATGACCAGAGGTTGGAGAAATTGATGCTCATGTTGGAGGTTGGAAGCTACCCAGGTGGAAGAAGAGGTGTTGCTCCTCCACCCTGAGAGTGGCCTCATCACGGCTGTAGAGGAGGCATGGACCTCTTCTCTCTTCTTCCATTCCCCTCTTTAGTTCCCCCTCACCTCTCCTCTTCTCCTCACCTGCTTATCACCACCTCCTGGTTGCCCCTCTTCATTCCCTTCCTCCCGTGGTTCATTCTCTCCTATCAGATTCCTTTTACTTGAGTTATTTTCCTTTTCCACCTATTACCTCCCAGCTTCTTACTTCCTCTTCCACCTACCTGGTTTCACCTATTACCTTTTAGCCTTGTCCTCCTTCCCCTCCACCTACCACCCACCTTCTTATTCTGAGTTCTAATTCTTGCTCTAGCATCAGCAGAATCTCTTGTGTTTAACATAGGTTTTTTTCCTTCATAGAAAAGAATAAATATTTTATCATGGTTAAAAAATTTTAAGGTTTTGCTTTATTGATGTTTCCACTTTATGCTTTATTTCAGGTTCATCAAATATTTGGATCGTGGCTACAACTCATGTGCACGAACAGATCTGTACTTTGTACCATTGCAAGGCTCGAAACTGGCCAAGAAACGGGAAGAAGTGATGGAAAAGGCCAGGCGAGAAGCAGAGCAGAAGGCCAAAGAAGAGAAGGAGAAGGAAAAGGAGAAAGAAAAAGAAAGGGAAAGAGAACGGGAACGTGAGAGGGAAGCTGAGCGAGCAGCGGTAGGTGAACATTGATGGAATGGCTGACTGGTACTTAGCAATGCCTGTAAATGTTAGGTAGTTACAAATCACTCCACTTCATTTGCTACAGTTGCTCATTAATGCAAATATCTAATCAATCATGTAGTAGCAACTCAATGCATAAAAGGATGCAGACATGGTCAAGAGATTCAGTTGTTGTTCAGACCAAACATTGGGAAGAAATGTGATGTAAGTGACTTTGACCAGCTAACCAAGGTGGTTTGAGTATCTCAGGAGTTGCTGACCATCTGGAAATTTCACATATCACAGTCACTCGAATTTACAGAGAATAGTGTAAAAAGCGAAAAAAAACAACCAGTGAGGATCAGTTCTGTGGACAGAAATGCTTTGTTAATGAGAAAGGTCGCACTGGTTCAAGAAGGTGTCAGTAACTCAAATGACTGTGTTACAACAGTGGTGTGCAGAAGAGCATCTCTGAATGCACAACACATTGAAGTGGATGGGCTACAGCAGCGGAAAACCACACTGGGTTCCACTGTTGTACCTACTAAAGTGGCCACTGAGTGAATAAGGTAGTTACTAATAAATCCAGTAGGGAATCAAAGAGAAAACACTTTCCTAGAGAGTGATTGAATTATTGAGCTTATTACCTTAGGGAGAAGTTGAGGTAAACAGGTTAAATGTATTAAAGCAGAAGCTAGATAAACTCACAAGGGAGGAAAGAAATAGGAACACTGAAGCAGTTGGTTAACAAACAGAAGTAGTCCTCCCTGCCGAGAGTGGTTCAGCCATTCGGTTCTTGAATCAACCAGTACAGCACTAATTACTATCTCAGTATAGTGATTTTCACTACAACAGGCTTGGTCCTTTTTTAAATTTTTTTTTATTTATTGAGATACGGTGTGGAATAGGTCCTTACGGCCCTTCGAGCCATGCCACACAGCAATCCACGATTTAACCCTAGCTTAATCATGGGACAATTTACAATGACCAATTAGCCTACTAACCAGTACGTTTTTGCAATGTGGGAGGAAACACACGCAGTCACAGGGAGAGCAAGCCAGGCTTGGATCTGTCCATAGATTTGTTGGTGAACTTCCTATAGGTACTGGGGTGTTCTGTCAACAGCAAGCACACTCTACCTCCTACAAATCCACAAACCCGCTTGTCCAGGTAGACCCATTGTTTCAACTTGTTCCTACCCCACTGAATTCATATCTGCATACCTGAACTCTGTTTTATCCCCCCTAGTTCAGTTCCTCCCTATCTACGTCCGTGACACTTCACACACTCTGGATCTTTTCAATGGTTTCAGGTTCCCTGGTCCCCATCATCTTATTTTTACTATGGATGCCCAGTTGCTAGACACCTCCATCCCCACGAGGAAGGCCTCAAAGCTCTCCGTTGGTTTGCTGGACACCAGACCTAACCAGTTCCCGTCCACCACCACTCTCCTCTGTCTAGCAGAATTTGTCTTTGTTCTCAATAGTTACTCCATTGACTCCTCCCACTTCCTTTAAACAAAAGTTATAGCCATGGGCACTCAAGTGGGTCCCAGCTATGCCTGCTTGTTTGTTAGCTACATGGAACAGTATATGTTCCAAGCCTACCCTGGTGACCGTCCTGCACTTTTCCAATGCTACACTGATGACTGCATTAGTGCCGCTTCCTGCACGCATGCTGAACTCATCGACTTAAATCATTGTCTCCAACTTCCGCCCTGCCCTCAAATTTATCTGATCCATTTCTGATATCTCCCTCCACTTTCTTGATCTCACTGGCTCTATCTCCTACAGACTCTCACAATTACCTGGTCTATACCTCTTCCCACCCTGTAACTTGTAAAAATGCCCTTCTCTCAATTCCTCCATCTTCACTGCATCAAGTCTTAGGATAAGGCTTTTCATTCCAGTATGAAGGAGATGACCTTTTTCAAAGGAAGAGGCTTCCCTTCCTCCACCATCAATGCTGCCCTCAACTGCATGTCTTCCATTTCACGCACATTTGCTCTTACCCCATCCTCCTGCCACCCTACCAGAGATAGGGTTCCACCCTCCACACCACCAGCCTCTGGGTCCAGCAGATAATTCTCCAAAACTTTCGCTATTTCCAATGGGATATCACCTCCAAGCACATCTTTCCCTCCTCCCACCCCCCCCCCCCCACTTACTGCTTTTTGCAGGGATCGCTCCCTACATGACCCCCTTGTCCATTCAGCCCACCCTACTGATCTCCCTCCTGGCACTTATCCTTGCAAGCAGAGCAAGTGCTACAACTGCCTGTACACTACCTTCTTCACTACCATTCAGGGCCATAAGCAGTCCTGCCAAGTGAGGTGGCATTTTACCTGTGAGTCTGTTGGGATCATCTACTTTGTCCAGTACTCCCAGTTTGGCCTCCTGTATATTGGTGACCCAACGTAGATTGGGAGACTGCTTCACCAAGCACCTATGCTCTGTCTGCCAGAAAAAGCACGATCTCTCAGTGGCACCCATTTTAATTCCACTTTCTATTCACATTCTAATATGTCCATCCATGACCTCCTCCATTGTCATGATGAGGCCACACTTGGGTTGGAAGAACAACACCTTATATTCTGTTTGGGTAGCCTCCAGCCTGATGGCATGATCATTGATTTCTCAAACTTCTAATAGTGCCCCCACCTTCCCTCTCCTTCACCATTTCCCACCCCCTTTACCCTCTCTCACCTTATCTCCTTGCCCACCTATTGCCTCCCTCTGGTGTTCATCCCTCCCTCTTCAGCTTTCACCCATCACCTTGTGTTTCTCTCTCTCCTCCCCCCCCCCCACCCTTAAAATCTACTCCTTAGCATTTTTTTTATCCAGTCCAGCTGAAGGGTTTCGACTAAAACGTGGATTATACTCTCCTTCTATTGTTGCTGCCTGGCCTGTTAAGTTCCTACAGCATTTTGTGTGTGTTGCTTCTCCAGTCCATTGCTGGAAGTGAGGAGTGAGTCATTGAGAGCACAATCACGAATTTCTGCCAAAACCACCCTGGCAGAGGTCCAGCAACAGCTGTCCATCCTGCCCATTTCCTTGGGAAATGTTTGGCAGACTTATTTAATGGGAAAAAAAGAGAAATTATAATTTTAAAAAGGCAGAAATGACTAACTATTCCCAGTAGCTACCCTGATATTGATTTCATCTACCCCCAGCTCATTTTGCCAGTTAGAAAATTTGGGATTTAGTAGTCATGATATTTTATATCCTGACCTATTTATTGATGAAGAAAGTAGTTGGAAATGATTAGGTTCACTTTCTACTCCAGTATAGTTCTTGGGTTTTCAAAACTTAATGGATAACAGCTGTAATGTAGTCTAAAATAGAAATGCAGAAGTTGTGTTTTTTATACAGGATGTTAAAATATGTAGCATTCTTTGCCAAAAGATTTAAAAAAATTAAAGGTTACCAGGGAAGAATAACTTAGCTATTGCAATAAGATTGGTGAAAGTGGTCAATTCTGTAAAAATCAGCAGGTCAAACAGCATCGATGGAAATGGCATGTGCAAAATGCTGGAGAAATTCAGGTCAGACAGCTTCTATGGAAATGAATAAACAGTCAATGTTTCAGGCCAAGAGCCTTCTTCAGGACTGAATGAACCTGCTGAGTTCCTACATTTTGTGTGTGTTGCTTTGGATTTCCAGCATCTGCAGAATTAATCATGATTGTGGAAATGAGTAGTCCTGATGAAGGGTCTCGGCCTGAAACATTGATAGTTTATTCATTTTCACAGGTGCTGCCTGACCTGCTGAGTTCCTCCAGCATTGTGTATGTGTTGCTGTGGATTTTCAGAATCCACAGAATCTATAGTGTTTATAATTCTTTAAAAAATCCATCTTTTCAATATCTTTCTTCAAAACCATGATCACATCCTTTCTATATTCACTGCTCCTTACATTTGGTTATAATTTTCTTAATTTACAAAAATGCATGATGCAAATGTCAGTGATAATAAACCTGATTCTGATTCTGACACTGCCCAGAATGAACCTGAGTAAGAGAACGTAGAAGCAGGCTCTTCAGACCAACTTGCACATGCATGATAGAAAAATGACGGGCTATATAGGAGGAAGGGTTAGATTAGAGTAGGTTAAAAGGCTGGCACAACATAGTGGGCCGAAAGGCCTGTACTGTGCTGTAATAATCTAGATTCTGTGTTCTTTAATGAAAAGAGCAAAACAATAAGTTACCAAATACATCATAGACAGAAATAGAGTTGATAGATTATGTTACCTGTAAACTATTAGATTATCCTGTGGTCATCTTCTTGCAGAGTGTAAGAAAATGGATCTCAGATCAGAGTCAGAATCAGATTTAATATCACCAGCATATGTCATGAAACTTGGTTGTCTGCAGCAACAGCATGATGCAATACATAATAATAGAGAGAAATAAAACTGAATTACAGTAAATATATATAAAATAGTTAAATAAGTAGTGCAAAAATAAAAATTTTAAGAAGTAGTGAGGTAGTGTTCATGGGTTCAATGTTCATTCATAAATCGGATGGCAGAGGGGAAAGAAGCTGTTCCTGAATCATTCTTTGAACATTGATTGTATTAAATCTCGAGAATTCTCTGTTCTAGAGGTTAGGTCATTGGAAGTATTTGAAAAGAAGATAGACACATTTTCCATAGAATTGAGTGTTATGTGGAACCTCGACAGAAGAGCGGTTAAGACGGAGTCCAGATTATTCATGGTGACGTTGAACTGTAGGATACACTATAAGAGTGGAGTTTCCTATTCCTGTTCTGTGTTTTTATCATGATGATTTGTTGTTTTTAGCATTAGGTATTTTTGTTCCCTTTTCTCAGATTTTCATTTTCTATAATTTATCTATTTCCTTTCACAGAAGGCATCCAGCTCTTCCCATGAGGGACGTATGTCAGAATCCCAGCTTGTTGGCCCCACACACTTACGACCTTCATTTGAGCCGCCACCAACAACGATTGCAGCCGTTCCTCCTTACATTGGGCCGGACACTCCGGCACTAAGGACTCTCAGTGAATATGCAAGGCCACACGTCATGTCTCCAACCAACCGCAACCACCCATTCTTCGTCCCACTGAATGCATCAGATCCAATCCTGGCTTACCACATGCCCAGCCTCTACAGTGCCGACCATGGGATGAGGGAGAGAGAACTCCGCGAGAGAGAGATTCGAGAGAGAGAGATTCGTGAACGGGAATTCCGAGAACGGATGAAACCAGGCTTTGAGGTCAAGCCACCTGAACTGGAAGGCCTACATCCAACGGCTAATCCTATGGATCCATTTGCCAGGCATGGCGGATTAACAATCCAGCCAGCAACAGGAGCACACCCATTCCCCCCCTTCCACCATGGATTGAATCCACTAGAGAGAGAGAGACTCGCCCTCGCAGGCCCCCAGCTGCGGCCTGAGATGTCCTATGCTGATAGACTGGCTGCGGAAAGAATACACGCAGAACGCATGGCATCACTTGCAAATGACCCACTTACGAGACTACAGATGTTCAATGTGACGCCACATCACCATCAGCATTCACACATACATTCACACTTACACCTACATCAACAAGATCCACTACATCAAGGTGAGTGGATTAGATTCGGATTATAAATAACTAAAGCGATGCTTAGCCATATGCCAACCTGCCTTGTGTTTATCTAAGTGCTAAAGCGTGCAGAATGTGAAAATGATTCTTGCTGAGTGATTGCGCCGAGGATGTGTTTGATCCCACAACTTCAGTACTATGGCTTTATGACACTACTCACAAATTCAGGCCTCATTGTGGAACCAGTGAAAGGTCTTGACCTGAGACATCGACTGTTTATTTTCCTCCATAGACGCTGCCTGACTTACTGAGTTTCCTCCAGCATTTTGTGTGTGTTCTACATTCTTATTGTTGGGTAGTGGTAGAATTTCTGCTTTGGTAGTTAAAAACTATGCTGGCATCTTTTACATAATCAAAACTGGAAAATCTTCCACAATAAGGCATTGTAAAAGGATGCAATTAGCGGTTTCTTGCTCGTTCCTTCATTATTTTTAAGTAGTTATTTGATCCATTTTAAAAAATTAAAACTGCTCAAACTGTACAGAGGCATCAGTAAATAATGGCCACACCCACTTCCCAACTCTTAGTTACCTGGCTTAAAATAACTAAAAATCTAAAAGAATAAAAAGCAGTATCACACCATTTATTATTTTTATTATGGTACATTAATTGACTTCCTAGTTTTCTGTTTTTTTTAAAAAAAAGAAATATGCCAGCTATTGACAGTGCATTTAAAACAATAGAAAGATTACAGTTGAAGAGTGTTTGTTAACTCATTGTTGCTACCTTCTGATTGTAGACCTGGGAACATAGGTGGGATCCGATCACAATCAGAAACAGGTTTATTATCACTGATGTACGTCGTGAAATCTGTTGTTTTGCACAGTAGTACAGTGCAATACATAAAATATATAATAAATTACAATAAGAAATACATTTAAAAAGTAAACATAAGTAGGGCAAAAAGAGAGCAAAACTGGTGTGATTATGTCCATGGGTTCATTGTCCATTCAGAAATTTGATAGCTGACAGGAAGAAGCTGTTCCTAAACTGTTGAGTGTGTGTCTTCAGGCTCATATACCTCCACTTTGTGGACAGTACTGAGAAGCGGGGATGTCCTAGGTGTTGGTGGTCATTAATGATGGACACCGACTTTTTGAGGCATCAGCTTTTGAAGGTGTCCTTGATGGTAGGGAGGCTGGTGCCCATGATGGGGCTGGCTGAGTCTCCAACCTTCTGTAGGTTGTTCCAGCCATTTGCAGTGGTCCCTCTATACCAGGCAGCAATAAAGCCTTGTTGAATCTGGAATCAGTTTAAGAGATTACATAATTTTGCCATACTGGACTTGTAGATTAAAGTTTCCTGATCTTCCACATTTGTTTAGCCAGTTCTGACAATTAAAATGTGGATGTCACCACCAGTAAAAACAACGGTGAAATAACATTTCTAAAGTTACATCAGAATGAGGTTTAAAAGACTTCTTTCATTCATTGAACATGGAAAATTATAGCACTTACAGGCCTTTTGGCCCATAATAGTTTCAACCTTTTAAACTATGCTGAGATCACTAACCCTTCCCTCCTACATAGCCCTTCATTTTTCTAACATCTATGTGCCTATTTAAGATATTCTTAAATGCCTCTAATGTATCTGCCTCTACCACCACCCAAAGCAGGGCATTCCATGTACCCACCACTCTGTGTAGAGAATTTAAGGCTGACGTTCCCTCCAATCATCTTTAAATTATGCCTGCTTGAATTAGCAATTTCCACCCTGTGAGAAGTCCTTGTCTATCCACTCTATCTATGCCTCTCAGTGTCTTGTACACTTCTGTCAAGTAATTTCTCATCCTCCTTCACTCCAAAGAGAAGAGCACCAGCTCACTCAGCCTTTCCTCATAAGAAGTCCTGTCTAGTCCAGACAGCATCCTGGTAAATCTCTGCATCCTCTCTAAAACTTCCATAACCTTCCTATAATGAGGCAACTTAATCATCATGATATTCATTATGTAATGGTGCATCATTGAATGATGTGATTAAGGTTGTATAACTAACCCTTCGTTAGTGTTCGTCATGGCTAATCAATTTCAGTGCAAATGCAAGAGTTCATTTTCATCAATGTTTTGATAATCTTCAGAATTTGAACAATGAATATAATAAATTCTTTGTTTTTTCCTAATTAAAATGTGTGATGATAAGTTTACTGTATAGATGAAGGGCAATTATTCTTGAATATTATAAATACAATAGAGAGCTAATTTTCAATTAGGGAGAGAAGTGTATGCATTTTGAGACAGCAGTATTAATTTTCAGAAAATGTGGAGATATAAAATGCTAATACTGTATCTGGAATAGTAAATATTTTCTGGTAGAGTTACTTTCAGTGTTTTCAGTGAGCATTATCAGTGGTCAAAATTATTAGCATGCTTTACGAGCTGAAACACTTAGTACTGTGTTTCCCAAGCAACTTGCATTAGCCACCATTTAGCATGGAATTTAACTAAAATTGTATTGTGTTTAAAACAAAAACCTGAGCTGCAGTATTTGGTCATACTTTTTTTAACGTGTATAAGTACATGGTTAATATAATTAGGATGAGGAATAAAACTGCTCATTTCTCAGAAGATGTTTGTGTGTTGAGAGTTCACATTCTCGACTCCCACTTAGAGAAATTGCTTAGCTAACAGTTGTGGAACGTGGGAGGGAATCTCAAGAAGGCACACTCAACACCGTGAGGTAAGTGTCTTGGTACATTAGAAATTCAGAGTTTTTTCCCCACCATTAATGAATGATGCTCAACGGTTTAGGCCGATGAAATGAAAGGTGAATTTATAGAGTGCAGAAATGTAAGTTAGGCTAACACATGGGTAAAACTGGGCATTGTTGGTGGGAAAAAAATCCAAACTGAGCAAGGCAAAAATGAGTGCTGCAGTTTTTTTTTAATCTTAATACTGGATAGCTAATGGGGAAATGTGAGCCATTTCCTCTCAGTTAATTAGAATCTTGATCCAAGTGTTTTCAAAGCTGATCCCTCAGTTTGTCTGTAATAATCTATTATTTATTTATATAATGTGTTTTCTATCTCATTAAAAAGCCATGAAGTTTTTTGGTAATTATTCACAATTGAGCTAATTGACCACAACGCTGAACAACGAATAGTAAACCTATATATTTGTCCAGTTTTACTATACTCTGGGCCTGACATCAGCATTTTAGACCATAAGACATAGGAGCAGAATTAGGTCATTTGGCTTGTTGAGTCTGCTCTGCTATTTCATCACAGCTGATTTATTTTCCCCCTCAGGCCCATTCTCCTGCCTTCTCCCCATAACCTTTGACACTCTTATTAATCAAGTACTTGTCGATCTCTGTTTTTAATGTCTTGGCCTCCACCGTCTGTGACAGTGAATTCCACAGATTCACCATCCTGTGGCTAAAGAAGTTCCTCATCATCTCTGCTCTAAAGGGATGGCCCTCTGTTTTGGGGCTCTGCCCTCTGTTCCTAGACTCTCCCACTATTTTGGAAACAACCTCTCCACATCCACGTGAACTAGGCCTTTAAATATTCAATAGGTTTCAATTTTAATTGGTTAGTTGTGCATTTCTCAGGCTATCTATTGAGATAGATTCGGCAAGTAGTGGGATATTTATCAGTACATCTAAATCCATATTAGATATAGCAATGAAAGATTTCAAATGAATACTTTGTAGGGTCAGTGTATATATTACATTTTTATTTTGATTTGCCTTTATGATTTTGGGAGGGGAGATTTGAAAATGAGGTTTTCAATAGTAGGTACCTTCTGCCATTATGTAAAAATGTACTATTTGCATTTGTAGATATTGTCTATTAACTCTAAAGCTGTCCAGATCATTCATGCACGATCCTGGTCACTCATCACTCTTGTGCTTGCTTATCTACACTGGCTTCCAATTAGGTAATGCCTTGATTTTAAAATCTACTGCCTTTTCAAAGTCTTGATGACCGAGCTCCTCCAACTGTATAGCACTCTAAACTACCAGTGCTCCTGGTCTCAAAATGTCTCCAGATCTCCAGCTTAAATCTCCATCTGGTGGTGGGGTAGAGGTACGTCTTTACCAAAGAAGCTGTAAAGTTGCTCCTTCCTTCTGCTTGCCCACAGGTTACCAAGGGGCAAGGTGTAACATCTGCCCAATCACGGTCATGTGAATCTATGGGAGCAGGTGGTGGATGGTCATATCACAAGTGCTGGTTATGCAACCACTGACACCAGTTAGACAATCTCTGAAGAGTATTGATAACCATTTCTGTAAAACGTTTCCCAAGAACAATCATGATCATGGAAGGACCATGGTTGTCCATATCACATGACACGGCACATGATGAACAAGTCTTTGGTAGCCTTGGCTTAGCTATTAAATCCCTAAAAGTAAGATTCCCTTTCTAAAACTTTCTGTGTCTCTTCCCTCCCTTTTCTTCATTAAGGTGTTCCTGAAAGCCATTTTCCAAGACAAAGTGTTTAATCACCTGCATACCTATCTCACATGTAGCTATGTATGGATATTATTTCCTCAACACTCCTGTTAGGCACAGGATGTTCGGCCGCCTCAGAGATGTTATCTTATTGGAAGCTATTGTAATGAGTCATGATTTGTATTTGAACAAGTGCTTTTTTAGAAGCACAATAAGCCTTCCTGGAAGAGAGAAAAAACAAGTGTTTAATCTGTGATTAAGAAACCTATTGTTCATCAGTTCTTAACTAACGCTGTAATATTTGTTTAATATATTTTGGGTGTGCATGGACTACAAATGGGCAGTAAATATATTTTAGCTGCAGAGTGGCCTGGCTCTTCCTTGGCTTTTTCCATTCCTCTGTAATTAAATCAATTGATTCCAATTTCCTGATTGCCAGGGGTACAGGTTCCTTCAAATTAGTTGGCAATGGATTTAACTCTAATGCAGATACAAGCAAGTAGTCAACCGATAGGACTGCCTTGTCCCTCAAATAAGGTCAAGCAAATGGCTCGATTTGGCACTCCCACATCAGAATTGTTCTCACAGATCAAACAAACTGTTTGAAGTGCAGAGGGGTTTTATTTTGTTATCTGTTAAATTAATGCAAAGTGCTTTTTTTCTTCTAATGTTAACGATTGCTCAGTCTTTATTTCCACATTTTCCAAAGAACAATGTAAAACCGCGAACTAAGGCTGAAAAAAAGTGTGTAGTATTTATATACTGGAACAAAAGACTGGTCCGGAAAGATCAAAGTTGCACCAAAACTAAATCAACAATACGAGAGATAGGAATGTTTGCAATGGAGGATTGAAAAAAGGGATTATTTTTCACACAAGGTTTCTGCCATCTTGTGTATCAACTGCTGGAGCCTTCCTGAACATGTAGGAATAAATATGTCTTTTGTATAAAGATAATGCATAAAACTAAACTTTTCCATGTAGTGTTAATGATGTATTTACATGACGCTCCATTTGTCACAAAAGGAGATAAAAAAGTTGTGTAGTTCTAACACAGATAAAAGGATGTTTGAGAACAGCAAAGGTAAGAGCACCTTTCTCGGAAGTAAAAAACAGTCCTCCTTGGAACTGGGAATTTGACAGTCATGTCATATTTGCTTAATCAAGGTTCAACCTTATTTGCCTGTACATTTACACGGATTAGGAATTTGCTGTGGTGTGTTAGCGCAAGATGCAACAACAAACAACATGCAATGCTTATTTGTTCGTTTAGAGATACAACACAGAACAGGCCCTTCCGGCCCAACAAGCCTTGCCTCCCAACAACCCACCTTTTTAACTCTAGCCTCAGCACAGGACAATTTACAATGACCAACTAACTGGTAAGTCTTTGGACTGTGGGAGGAAACCAGAGCACCTGGAAGAAACCCAAAAGGTCACAGGAAGATCGTACAAACACCTTACAGGTGGTGCCGGAATTAAACTCTGAAACCCCAAATGTAATAGCGTCATGCTAACTAGTATGCCACAGTGGCACCCACTTTATTCTTCATAAAGTATAAGAATTATAAAGAATAAAGTGTAAAAATAAGTTAGAGGTTGAATTCTGGATATGGAATAAATGTGCATAAATATATCAATATTAGCATGTACTCACAATGTCAACAGCGTTTTAGAGTGCAATACAGTGAGGTAAAAGGTAGACAAGGTGGGGGGGGTAACTAAAATGGTTGATCAGATTAACTGCTTGGGGTAGAAACTTTCAATATGTAATGAAGTCTGTTTCAATAGTCCTTTCCAGAAGGGGACTTTTGGAAAAGGCAGTTTGCAGGGTGGGTAGTGTCTACAATGATACTTCCTGTATGTATAAGTCCTGCGGTGATGGTAGACTTAGAAAATTAGGAAGAGCCTTATTTATTGGGCAATATTGAAGTTTCATGGGTCATAGATACTTCAACTCATCGATCCAGCTAGGTATTATTTCAGTTGGTTTATGTTATTATATCTAGTGATGCATGGAAACCATTGATGTTGTTTCAAATACCCATTCTCATGAGTGTCTGCTTGTAAATTTATCATTTTGACCCCGGTGATATCTTTGTCATCATCACCAACTCTCCAACCATCATCAATTCTTCAGATTTTGATGGATTGGTCTACTGACACTTTAATTCTTTTATTCACTTGAGATCTTGCTGTCGAAGCTTGCATGATGACTGCTTTCTAAAGAACCAAGGATTGGAATGGGGGGGTCAACTTCAAGATCAGTAGTCTGATCCTTACAGATCTGTATTTTTTGTAGTGTCTGCGTTCACTTTGCTAACCTTCAGCAATACTGGTATCTCAAAAGTTGTAAGAAGACCCGTCAAATTTGGAGAGTGAGTGTGGAAGAGATGTACCAGAGTATTGCCAGGGATTAGGGGCTTTACGTTCAAATTCAGATTCATTTACTTATCACGTGTACATCGAAGCATACAGTGTTTACTGTATGTTACATACTTACGTTAACAACCAGCACACACAAGAATGTGCTGGCGAATGCCCACAAGGGTTGGCATGCATTCCATTGCCAACATAGCAAAGCCACAAGGCTCAGCAGAACAACGCAGAACACAACAAGCAATAAAACAGGAACTGCAAAGCAAGCCCCTTTCCTCCCTCCACCAACGTACACACACCACAGACAGTCCTCCAACCCCAAGCCCCCATTCTCCAGTCACCGGCCATCAGGCTTCCGATCGACCTTTAGGCTTTGATCTTTGGCATTGACCTTGAACTAACTGGTGATGGGAGCTGGACAGAAGAAGTTGAGGTTATTCTCATTAAGTCTCAAACTGTATATGGAGAGTTGAATCAAAGAAGCTGCACCCATTGGTAGAGCCCACGATCACCACCTCACTGTTTGTCTGTTGCACTATTTACTACTTACTGTAATAATCTTTAACATAATTGTACTGCATTACTGCCACAAAACAACATCTCTGTAGCTAGGGTCCCTGAGACTTTTGCTCAGTACTGTATTTGTCAACATGGAGTAGAAAGCGAGTTTGTAGATCTGACAGGAACAAAGGATGTTGGGAATGGCGAGGGTAGAGCACCGTGGGAGGGTTGTGGGACAGGTGGCAAAGAAGGATTGACAGGGTCTGGGATGACATGGATGCAGACACATCCAGCCCTGCCAAACAAGGTCAGTTGATCATTACAGAATGTCTCTCTGGTTCTTCCAGCTCCCTCCCCTCTCCCTTCCCCTTTTCCCAACCATGATTCCCCTCCCCCCGCCCCCTTCCCAACCATGATTCCCCTCCCCCCGCCCCCTTCCCACTCTCAGTCCACAACAGAGACCCATCTCAGAATCAGGTTTATCATCACTCACATATGGTATGAAATTTGTGGGGTTTTTTGTTGCAGCATTACAGTGCAATGCATAAAATTACTACAGTACTGTGCAAAAGTATTAGGCTCCCTTGCTAAATATATTTGCCTGAGACTTTTGCACAGAGTTGTATGTCAGTGATAACAAACCTGATTCTGTTTCTGAAGCTCGCAAGGCAGAACACAAAGAAAGATGATTGGAGAAAGCAACAAAAGTGATGAGAGGAAAAATCCTTGATGTAGGGATGGTTGGGGATAGAATGCGTGGCCATGATAGCAAAGGAGCCTCCATCGACTCACAGTCACTGCACTATAAATGCTCTTAACTATTTTTAATAATGCTGTTTACATTATAAATGGGTATTTATACACATTTTATTCCAAATCTATACTCTAACCTCTAACATTTTTTACTTTATAAATGTTGAATGTTGTTTTTGTTGCATTTCATGCTCTGACCAACACACCACAGCAAGTTCCAAATTCATGTAAATGTAAATGGCACAGAGTCAATCAGTTGCAACATATGGAAGAGAGCTAATTTGCATGTCTTTGGGGGAGGACATTTGGAAGAGATGAGCTCGTTTGCCCTTGAGCCTTGACAGACTCAAAGGGTGAAATGACCTTCATCTGTTGTAGAACAATTCTGTGGAATTTTGCTCATGGATAAGTGCAGAATCAGATCAGCATATCGATCTCCATCAGCCCTTGGAGTTTATTTCTCACCCGCAGTACAAGCTGACTGACAAGACACGTATCTTGTTCTCCTACAAATGGGCATTTGGCCAGACAATGCATTGCGGAGATTAGTCTCTTGACCTAGTGTAAATAAAAATCATCCTGATTAAGGCTCTTGGCCCAAAAAATTGGTTCTTTATTCTCCATAGTTGCTTTCTGGCCTTCTGCATTCTTCCAGCATTTTGTGTGTGTCGCTTTGGATTCCCAGCATCTGCAGAATCTCACTGCTCCTCGATAGATGAGTTGATTCCACTCATGCTTTCCCTGACTTTATTTATGGATTTGTTAAAATTAAAATGGTGTAAACCTTCAATTTTCATGTTTCAGATTCACAATTTGCATCCTGTACAGTTTCTCACGGAATCTTTCACAGCTAACTTGCTTCTTACTGTTAATTGCAAGTCTTTTCAGTTTTACTCGCAGATGCACAATTTGTCAATTGTCCAAAAATAGTTCCAAGACCAAAGCGTATAGAACTAGAACATAGAACATTACAGCACAGTGCAAGCCCTCGGCCACGATGTTGTGCCAAGCTTTTAAGCCATACTAAAAGTTAAAAAATGTCAAAAGTAAGTTTATTATCAAAGTACATTTATGTCATCATATACTACCCTGAGATTCATTTTCTGTGGACATTCACAGTAAGTAGAAAGAAACATGATAAAATTATGAAAAACCATACAAAGACAAACAACCAATGTATGAAAGACAACAAACTGTGCAAATGCATGAAGAAAAACAAAATCATATTAATAAATTAACAAGTAATAAATAATAATGAGAGCATGTTTTGTAGATTGTTTGAAAAATGGTCCATAAGTTTTGGAATCAATTTAGTGTTCAAGAATATTCTACTTTAAAATTCCTTTATATAACCGTAAAAATTTTCAGAAAGCCTTTGACAAGGTGCCGCACATGAGGCCGCTAAACAAGATAAGAGCCCATGGAATTACGGGAAAGTTACATACGTGGCTAGAGCGTTGGCTGATTGGCAGGAAACAGAGAGTGGGAATAAAGGGATCCAATTCTGGTTGGCTGCCGGTTACCAGTGGTGTTCCACAGGGGTCTTTGTTGGGGCCACTTCTTTTTACGTTGTATATCAACGATTTGGATTATGGAATAGATGGCTTTGTGGCTAAGTTTGCTGATGATACAAAGGTAGGTGGAGGGGCCAGTAGTGCTGAGGAAATAGAGAGTTTGCAGGGAGACTTGGATAGATTGGGGGAATGGGCAAAGAAGTGGCAAATGAATTACAATGTTGGAAAGTGTACAGTCATGCACTTCGGTAGAAGAAATAAATGGGCAGACTATTATTTAAATGGGGAGAGAATTCAAAGTTCTGAGATGCAACGGAACTTGAGAGTCCTCGTGCAGGATACCCTTAAGGTTAACCTCCAGGTTGAGTCAGTGGTGAAGAAAGCGAATGCAATGTTGGCTTTCATTTCTAGACGAATAGAGTATAGCAGCAGGGATGTGATGTTGAGGCTCTATAACGCACTGGTAAGACCTCACTTGGAATACTGTGTGCAGTTTTGGGCTCCTTATTTAAGAAAGGATGTGCTGTCATTGGAGAGGGTTCAGAGAAGATTCACTAGAATGATTCCAGGAATGAGAGGGTTAACATATGAGGAATGTTTGACCGCTCTTGGACTGTATTCCTTGGAGTTTAGAAGAATGAGGGGGAACCTCATAGAAACATTTTGAATGTTGAAAGGCATGGACAGAGTGGATGTGGCAAAGTTGTTTCCCATGGTGGGGGAGTCTAGTACAAGAGGACATGACTTGAGGATTGCAGGGCGCCCATTCAGAACAGAGATGTGAAAAAATTTTTTTAGCAGAGGGTGATGAATCTGTGGAATTTGATGCGTTGGGCGGCAGTGGAGGCCAAGTCAACGGGTGTATTTAAGGCAGAGATTGATAGGTATCTGATTAGTCAGGGCATCAAAGGTTATGGTGAGAAGGTGGGGGAATGGGACTAAAGGGGAGATTGGATCAGCTCATGATGAAATGGTGGAGCAGACTCGATGGGCCAAAAGGCCAACTTCTGCTCCTTTGTCTTGTGGCCTTATGGTCTAAAATCTGTACAAAATCTTGGAGAATATTTAGTGAATATATTTACTTCAGTGTGTGACCAGTACTAACTTAAAAAGCATGCAGGCACATTTTTACACAGAAAATCAGAATCAGCACTACAGCACAGTACAGGCCCTTCAGCCCACCATTTTGTGCTGACCTTTTAACCTACTGTAAGATCAGTCTAATCTAACCCTCCCCTGCTTCATAGCCCTTCATGTTTCTTTCATCAAGTTTCTGAGCTACCCCTAATATACCTGCTACCACCACCCCTGGCAGGGTGTTCAACAATGTCGGCCTCCATTAGTCTCGATAGACCATGGATTTGCACCTTGGAAAGTTTCCAAGGCACAAACCTGGGCAATGTTTTTTTAAAATTGAAGACCAGCAGTTGCCCAAGCTGCAAGTCTCCCCTCTCCACGCCACCAGTGTTGTCCAAGGGAAGGGCATGTTGTTCAAAAACTCCCTGTGTAAAAAAAAACTACCTCTGTTATCTCCCCTGTACTTCCTCCAATCACCTTTAAATTATGTTCCTTTGCATTAGCCATTTCCAGACTGGGAAAGAGTCTCTGGTTATCTACTGCATCTATGCCTCATATAATGTCTCTTGGAAAAGTTTCATATTTTAAAGTTTTAACTTTGTATGAAGTAATTCCAGCAACCAAATGCGTGCCTTTTTTTTGGAATAGCTGTTCATTCATTCTACTGGGGTTTGTTTAAACAAAGAACAAACTCAAATTTCTGTAATGTTTTCATATCTTGGTGCTTCACTCAAGGTTGTGTAAGGCAGTATTGAAGTACTTTTGATGTGTAATTCCAGGTGGTGTGGGAAGTGAAGCAGGTAATTTATGCACAGCAAGCTCCCACAACAGCAGTGCCATGAGGATTAAAGGTTAACTATATTAGCTTTATTAACCACATGTACATCTAAACATTAAAACATACAGAGAAGTGCATTGTTTGCACCAACAGAATCAGAGGATGTGGAGAGGCAACCCACAAGTGTCTCTACACTTCTGGCACCAATGTAGCATGTAGAATTTCTGTCTTTGGAATGTGGAAGGAAACCGCAACACCCAGAGGGAAACCATGGGGAGAATGTACAAACAACCTGCAGACAGTAGCAGGAATTGAACACGGCTCACTGTTGCTGTAAAGCATTTCTCTGACTGCTCTGCTTCTATGTCATTCTATTAACAGGTTTCAGTTTCTATAAGTGATAATGTGCTCACTTCTTGGTCAGATACAACTAGAATTAAAGGAGAGGCAAAAATTGGGTTAGGTTTATCTACAGATTCTTCAGGACCCTTGGGGTACAATAAAAAATAACCTTGACGAAAATAAAAGGCTGTTAGCAGTGACATTATCACAGGCAGAGTTAAATTGGGTTGACTGGATAATTCCCCTGTCAATCAAATCTTTAGACCACCCTGCTGTAAGTAACTAAGGTTAATTTTATGCACTCTTCACAGTCACCTATTTTCCCCTTTTTGCAATCTTCTTAGTAAAACACCTTACTCTATGTTTGGTTATCATGCTCCTAGGTCAGATTATCCACTGAATAAATTAACTATTTGCTGCACAGTAAATCCTTTGCTCCCATCCTATCTCCAGCTGTTATTACCTTTGCCAAAAGATAATCTGATAAAAGTGTTCATACCTAAGGCCTAATGTTCTCAGTGAGGTCAGCAGTGGACGTTGAACGTTCTGACGGAAAGTTGGATCTGAATAATATCATTACTCTACAACCTTGGCACCAAATGAAAGAACAATCTTTTAGTTTATTCATGACCTTCAAGTGCCTGGAAGTGCCTTACAGTCTGTTTGTATTTCTAGGCAATGCAGCAACCAGTTTGTACACTGTAAATTCCAGTGAGATTATTGAAAAAAATCTGTAGCCCACAAGTTACCGTACGGTAGCGGTTAGGACGCTTTTACAACTCAAACCGTCATTTTGGAGTTCAGTACCAGTGCCTCCTCTAAGGTCATTCTCCCCATGACCTTGTGGCTTTCCTCGGGGTGCTCCAGTTTCCTCCCACAGTCCAGAGACATATCAGTTAGCAGGTTAATTGGTCATTATAAACTGTCCTGTGATTCAGCTAGTGTTAAATCGGAGTTGCTGGGACAGTACAGCTCGAAGGGCTGGAAGGGTCTACTCCGTGCTGTATCGCTAAAATAAATAGGTGGGCTGCTGGGTGGTGTGGCTCGTTGGGCCAAAAGGGCCTATTCTGTGCTGTATGTCTATATAAGGAAGTCAGTGAGACAGCTATCATTTTACTGCCTTGGTCCCCATCTTAAAATACCTTCCCCTCCCAAGTTCTCGTGAGAAAAATGCAGCTTGTCTCCAGAAACAATGCCTTGAATTGACCTATATATAAAACAGATGCCAATTTCATGAACTCTGCATGGTAACCTTGCTTCCAGAAAATTACAAGTCCAATGTCAGCTTCTCCAGAAAACTTTCAAATCGTAACCATGCACAGCTTTTTCAGGGAGGGAGCTGAATGTGTCAGCAGGGTGCCCCACAGTAGCCTAACGCAATTACAGTGCCAGCGACCCAGGTTCAATTCCCACCAATGTTTGTAAGGAGTTTGTATGTTCTCTCCATGGCTGCGTGGGGTTCCTCTCACATTCCTAAAGTGTATAAGTTAGTAGGTTAATTTGGTTTGTTGGACAAGAAAGACCAGTTATTGTGCTCGAACTCAAAATTAAATAAATAAATTGAGTGCGAAACAAAATATTTAATAATAGCATTGGCAAGATTTTGAAAAATCTGTAATACATCATCACCCACCAAAGATCTTACTAATGTCCTGAAGACTGGAGGAATTCAGCGGGTCAGGTAGCACCTATAGTGGGGTCCTGATGAAGGGTCTCAGCCCAAAACATTGACTGATTATTCCCCACCAGAGATGCTGCCTGATCGGCTGAGTTCCTCTAACATTTTGTGTGATTTCCTCAGGAAATTAGCCTAGGTGTGTTTGATTCCTGGGTTCTACCCACATCACGAAGTTTAATAGAGTAAAACAGCATAGGAACAGGCCCTCAGCTAAGCTAGTCCCATTTTCCCTCTTTCAGCCTGTACATCTTAAACCTTTCCTATCCATATACCTGCCCAATTGTCGTTGAAGTATTGTTATTGTATCTGCCTCAACCACTTCCTCTGGCAGTGAAGAAGTTGCCTGTCAGGTACCTTTTAAATCTTCCTCCTCTCACATTAAACCTGTGCCATTTAGTTTTTGGTTCCCTTTCCTTGCAATAAGTTAAGAGTTACAAAGATAAAGATTAGCTTTATTTGTCATATGTAGATTGAAACATACAGTAAAATGCGCCATTTGCATCAGCGAGGATTGTGCTGGGGACAGTCCATATGTGTCGCCACACTCCTGCATAAACATAACATGCCAACAACTCACTAACCCTAACCCAAGTGTCTTTGGAATGTGAGAGGAAACCAGAAAACCAGAGAACCCAAAGAAGACCCATGCAGTTACAGAGTGAACAGTCAATCTCTTCACAGACAGCGGTGAGAATTGAATATGACCTTTCAGCTGGTACTAAAATAGCATTTCGATAACCACAACACTACCATGGAAATTACATGATAAGCAGTAAACTATGCAGTCATTTGTGTCCATTCCACCATTCCATTTACTAATGAATATACAAATAGAAGGTTGTGTAGGAGGGAAAGGTTAGATTGATCTCAGAATCAACCAAGACTTCCGTAAACATAAGGCTGACATCTTTCTATGGACTTAGGAGAAACTGAATTGTTGCTCTGGTATTTCAGAATCAGTTTTATTATCATTGGCATGTGTCATGAAATTTGTTAACTTAGTAGCAGCTGCACAATGCAATACTGTACATAATATAGAGATAAAAATAACTAGATCAATTACAGTAAGTATGTCTATTAAATAGATTAAAATAGCGTAAAACAATTTGTGTGTGAGGCAGTGTACCTGGGTTCAATGTCCATTCAGAATCGGGCGGCAGAGGGGAAGAAGCCGTTCCTGTATCACTAAAGGTGTGCCTTTAGGCTCTGTACCTCCTCCTTAGTGGTAACAATGAGAAGAGGCCATGTCACAGACTTTCTGAGGCACAGCTCCTTGAAGATGCCTTGGATACTACAGAACATAGTAGTAAGCTGATGGAGTTGGCTAATTTTTGACGACCACCTGTGGTTGAGTTTAAGCTTCTGAATGGAACAGCTGGGGCTTAAGGACATGAGTTATAGGGAAAGGTTGAGTAGGTTAGGACTTCATTTCCTGGAACATTGGAGAGCAGAAGATGTAATAGAGGTATATAAATTTATGAGGCATATACATCGTGTAAATGGAAGCAGGCTTTTTCCACTGAGGTTGGATGGAACTACAACCAAGTTAAGGATGAAAGGTGAAATGTTTAAGGAGAACCTGAGCGGCAACTCAGAGGGTGTTGAGAGTGTGGAAAGAACTGCCATCGGAAGTGGTGGTTGCAAATTCACTTTCAACATTTAAGGGAAGTTTGGATAGCTACATGGATGGGAGAGGTATGCAGGGCTGTGGTCCAGGTACAGGTCAAAGCAGAGTAATAGTTCGGCATGGATTAGATGGGTGAAAGGGCCTGATTCTGTGCTATAGTGTTGGATGACTCAGAGACTATTACAAGTCCTAAAAGGTGCAAGAACGTGCTCAAGAGTTCAAACAGGAGGTTTGAGCTTGCTTTAGAAGACACCATTAATATGGATGTGGAAGGTGGTATCCTTGGTGATAGATAGAATCTTGCAGGGTGTCAAACCTGGTTCAAAGCTCAAAGTTTATTTATTATCAAAGTGGGTATATGTCATAAAAAAATTGCAATTTGTAAAAAGAAATTACAAAACTCCACATCATCCATGTCTAAAACATCTCAATCCTTACACCACCTAATCTGGAGTTTCTTATGAGATCGTGGTTCTCTTTTCAGTACAAAGTTAAATGAGGTGAGTTACGATATCCACACTCTACGAGGCAGGTGAAAGAGATAATATTTTATTACAGAATGCATCCAGAGTCTCAGTTGTTGCTCTTCGACCCACTCCATTGACTTAAAAGATGAAAGTGTTTCGTTTTTGGCTGTCACATTCTTTCACAGTGCATTTTCAATATGATCTCTCGTCTTCTCTCATCTAGGTTCAGGAGGTGTCCATCCATTAGTGGATCCTCTAGCAGCTGGACCACACTTGGCTCGTTTTCCGTATCCTCCAGGTGCAATCCCAAACCCGCTGTTAACCCAGGGTCCACATGAACACGAGATGCTCAGGCATCACCCTGTCTTTGGTAAGAGCATTCACACCATCTGTCTTTAAGGTCATTACATTGTGATACACAGTACAGCAGTACTGTGTGTATGAGTATATATCCCTGATATACTGTGCATCATGCTGCACACACACACATACACAGTTGCAAGGATAAGTTTATAAACCCTTTGTGGTTACCATGTTTTCTGCATTAATTACTCATAAAATGTGGTCTGATCTTCATCCAAGCCACAATTGCAGACAAATACAGTCTGCTTGAACTAATAACACACAAACAATTGTACTACTTCTCATCAATACTGAGTATACCGTTTAAACAATCACAGTATCACAGTCTAGGTTCAAAAAAGTGCATGAACACTGGGGTAATACCATCTACAAAAACTATTTGGAGTCAGGTATTCCAATCAATGAATGCTGAAGGAGGTGAAAAAGAACCCAAGGGTAACAGCAGAAGACCTGCAGAAATCTCTAGGACTTGCTAAAATCTCTGTTCAAGTATCCATTATAAGCAAAAAATTGAACAGGAATGGTGTTCATGGAAGGACGCCATGGAGGAAACCACTTCTCTCCAAAATAAAAACATTGCTTCATGTCTCAAGCTTGCAGGAGACTACCTGGATGTTCTACCAGTGAGATAAAAGTTGAATTTTTTTGGCAGAAGTACACACTGCCATGTTTGGAGGGAAAAGGGCACTGCATAACAACACCAAAAAAGCTCATCCCAACTGTGAAGCATGGTGGAAGGAGCATTATGATTGGAGCTGCTTTGCTGCCTCAGGGCCTGGCAGCTTGCAATTGCTGAGAGCAATTAATTCAAAATTGTATCAAGACATTTTACAGGAGAATGTCAAGGTAGTGGTCTGTCACCTGAAGTTTATCAGAAATTGGACAATGCAGCAAGACAATGACCCAAGGCACAAGAGTAAGTCAACAACAGAAGGGATTAAAAAGAAAAAAATTCAGGTTTTGGAATGGCTAAATCACAGTCTAGACCATAATCCTATTGAGATGCTGTGGGTAAGACCTGAAGAGGCTGTTCATGCAAGGTATCCCAGAAATATTGATGAACTGAAATAGTTTTTTATGGGGGAATGGTCTAAAGTTCCTCCTCACCATTGTCTAAGTCTGAGCAACAGCTGCAAGAAGCATTTGGTGGAGGTTATTGCTGTTAAAGGAAGTTCTACCATTTAATAAATACAAAGGTTCATATACTTTTTCCAACCTAGACTGAATGATTAAACAGTGTGTCAATGTGTTCATTAAAACCATGAAAAGTACAATTGTTTGTGTGTTATTAGTTTAGGCAGATTGTGTTTCAGCAGTCCTGCCGAAGGGTTTCGGCCCAAAACATCGACTGTACTTTTTTCCATAGGTGCTGCCTGGCCTGTTGAATTCCTCCAACATTTTGGATTTCCAACATCTGCAGATTTTCTCTTGTTTGAGATTGTGTTTGTCTATTACTGAGACCTAGATGGAGATCAGAACACATTTTATGAGTAATTAATGCAGAAAACCAGGTAACTGCAAAAGATTCATAAACTTTTTCTTGCATCTCTCTCTCTCTCTTTCTCTGTATGTGTGTGTGTGTGTGTGTATATATATATGGATCTATATTTTTCTGTGGGATATATAGTGCCTACAAAAAGTATTCACCCCCACCTTTGGAAATGTTCATGTTTTATTGTTTTACAACTTTGAATCACAGTGAATTTAATTTGGCTTTTTTCACACTGATCAACAGAAAAAGACTGTTTTCAAAGTGAAAACAGATCTCTAAATCAATTACAAATATAAAACACAAAATAATTGATTGCATAAGCATGCACCTTCTTTAATGTGACACACCAAATCATCACTGGTGTAGCCAATTGGTTTTAGAAATCACATAATTAGTTAAATGGAGATTTGTTTTTGGACACCTATGTGCAGCCAAGATGTTTCAATTGATTGTCATTAAAATAGACCTGTATCTGGAAGTCCAACTGCTGGTGAGTCAGTATCCTGGCAAAAACTACACCATGAAGACCAAAGAACACTCCAACCAACTCTGTGAAAAGGTTATTGAAAAGCTCAAGTTAGGAGATGGATACAAGAAAAATTCTAAGTCACTGAATATCACTTGGAGTACAGTTAAGTCAATCATCAAGAAATGGAAAGAATATGATACAGCTGTAAATCTGCCACGAGCAGGCCGTCCTCAAAAACTGAATGACCATGCAAGAATGGGATTAGTGAGGGAGGCCACCAAGAGACCTATGACAACTCTGGAGGATTTACAAGCTTCAGTGGCTGAGACTGGAGAGGCTGCACATACAACTGTTGCCCGGGTGCTTCACCTATAGGAGAGTGGCAAAGAGAAAGCCACTGTTGAAAAAAAACCTCTCATGAAATCTCAGCTAGAGTTTGTCAGAAGGCACGTGGGAGGCACTGAAGTCGGCTGGAAGAAGGTGTTATAGTCTGAAGAAACTTAAAATTGAGCTTTTTGCTCATCAGACTAAATGCTATGTTTGGTGTAAGCCAATCACTGCATATCATCAAGAGCACACTGTGAAGCATGTTGGTAGCTGTATTATGCTGTGGGAATGCTTCACTGCAGCAGGCCCTGGAAGGCTTGTTAAGGTAGAGGGAAAAATGAATGCAGCACAATACAGGGAAATCCTGGAGGAAAACCTGATGCAGTCTGCAAGAACTGCAACTTGGGAGAAGATTTGTTTTCCTGCAAGACAATGATCCCAAGAATAAAGCCAAAGCTACACAGGAATGGCTTAAAGATAACAAAGTTAATGTCCACGTCAGAGTCCAGACCTCAATCCATTGAGAATTTGTGGCTGGACTTGAAAAGGACTGTTCATTCATGATCCCCATGCAAAATGACAGAGCTAGAGCAGTTTTGAAGAATGGGGGGAAATTGCATTGTCCAGATGTGCAAAGCTGATAGAGACCACATGGACTCAAGGTTGTAATTGCTGCCAAAGGTGCATCTACTAAATACTGACTTGAAAGGGGTATTATGCAATCGATTATTTTGTATTGTATGTTTGTAATTAATTTAGATCACTTTGTAGAGATCTGTTTTCACTTTGACACAAAAGAATCTTTTTCTGTTATCAGCGTCAAAAAAGCGAAATTAAATCCACTGTGATTCAATGCTGTGAAATTAATAAAACATGAAAACTTCCAGGGGTTGGGGGGGGGTGAATACGATTTATAGGCAATTGTAGGTATGAAGAGGATTGATCATACTTCAGTTATGAACAGTTTCTTTCAAAATGGTTTAGTAGATATTTTTATTTTGTGCATACATAAATGAAAAATAATTTGTATGTGTATCATGGTTAGCATAATGCTATTAAAGCACTAGTGTCCTGGGTTCAAGTTCACCATTTTCTGTAAGGGGTTTCTATGTTCTTCCAGTTTCCTTCCACATTCCAAAGATGTACAGGTTATCGTTCGTAAGTTGTTGGTGCTGGATTCATGGCAATACTTGAAGGTTCCCAGCACAACCTCGTGCTGTGTCATGTATTGATGCAAACAATCCATTTCACTGTATGCTTCAACGCACATGTGACAAATAAAGCTAATTTTTGTCTTAATGTAAGGTGGCAAATTGTCTGCTTTCTTTTTAACTGTATTTGGCATGTAATATTTCAAAGTCTGTCAGAGGAAGACAAAGATGAACTTTCTGATGAAAGCTGTCCATTGCTTGTTGGTTTCAGGTGGACCATACAGAGACCTGCCCAGTGCTCTCCCAGCTCCTATGTCAGCAGCGCACCAGCTACAGGCAATGCACGCCCAGTCAGCAGAACTACAGAGACTGGCTATGGAGCAGCAGTGGCTGCACGGTCATCACCACATGCACGGAGGTCCCCTCCCTGGACAGGAAGACTATTACAGGTAGGAACCTCTGTCCACATCTGCCTTTGAAACAGCTGCCCTTAAGTCAAATACAACAGACTCAAGATTGTGTTGTCCTTCAACAGAAATGTACACCTACTGAATATTGAAAGGCCTAGATAGAGTGGATGTGCAGAGGATGTTTGCATTTTGAGAGGATTAGCATAGAAGGATACAATGCTAAGGCTTTACATGTTTGGGTAAGATGGTGCTTGGATGCAGCAGTTTCTATGGAACCAAACAATGCTGGTATTGTTTTTTTTTAAAGCTTTTTTTTAACGATCACAAAACCCTGCTAGACATTAAGAACTTAAAGTACCGCAGGTCTATCCCATCAGCAAATTGCTCATTGGCAGAGGAATTGAAGGAGCTGGACTTTGTATAGATTACGCTGTTGCCTGCATCGGAGAAGCAGTGGATGAGGCAGTGTGCAAACTAACAAGTGATCAGCTTAGTCACTTTACTTGTGATCGCAAGACATTGTTGGACATTGTTAACGTGGAATGCTACAAACCTGATGCACAAGTTTATTGGCAGATGTCAGGGGAGCTGCACTGTCGCTTGTTTACGGTTGCCCAGGGGAGAGGTGGTGTGGTGCACTGTCCAAGCCGGAGATGGTGCTGTCCCAATGTTCGTTTGGTAGAAGCCAACCTGTATTGTGATTGACTGCAGACTACTGCAACATTCATAGACTCAGTGACTGGGACAGTGTTTTTTGTATGACTACTGGTACTGTGATTTGTACGTTGGCCCCCAAGTAACGCTGTTTCATTTGGCTATATTCATATGTATGATTGAATAACAATTAAACTTGAACTTAGACCACATTTGGAGTATCAAGGGCAGTTGAGTAGTTTTGGGCCCCATATCTAAGAAAGGATGTGCTAGCATTGGAGAAGGTCCAGAGAAGATCATGAGAATGATCCTCAGGAATGAAAGGGATAACATATGAGGAGCATTTGATGGCTTTTGGGCCAGTATTCATTGTTTAGAAGAATGAGAGGGTTCCCACTGAAATGTATTGAATATTGAAAGGCCTAGATAGAGAGGGCTTTGAGAGGATGTTACCAATAGTGTCTAGGACCAGAGGGCATATCCTCAGAATATAAGGATGTCCCTTTAGAAACAGAGATGAAAAGGAATTTCCTTTAGCCAGAGGGTGGTGAATCTATAGAACTCATTGGCACAGACAACTGTGAAGCCAAGTCATTGAGTATACTTAAAGTGAAGATTGACAGGTTCTTGATCCGTAAGGGTTTTAAATGGAGGAAGCAGGAGAATGAGATAGAAAAAGAAAATAAATCAGCCAGGATGGAATGGTGGAGCAACCTCAGTGGGCCAGGTGGACTAATTCTGCTCCTATCTCTTATGGTCTTACGTGCATCATTTTTTGAATCTGATCCCTGGTGATTGGCTGTGCAGTATTAAGTGATCTGTCCTCAGCAGCTCAGTGGAAAGGCAGAACTCATTTTTGGGAGTTGCATTGCTTTAATATGCTTCATGTCTTGCATCCAGCTCCTCTCAGTCATTAATGTTAAACACTTTATCTCTTATTTCATTATACCTGAGATCTCTACTCTCCAAACAGTGGCAGCAGCACCCACCATGTAAATCCCTCTCGTACCTTTACACCCCACTAAGTATAAGCCAACCTTATTCATTCACACTCAGAACTATTTACATGGAGCACTGCTGCAAGAAAACAGCAAAGACCCCCATCATCCCAGCCATGCCCTCTTCTTGCTACTACCATCAGGCAAGTTGTACAGAGGACTTAGGTCACAACACCACCTTCAGGGTGTTATTACCCTACACCAGGGGTCGGCAACCTTTACCACTGAAAGAGCCATATGGACCCGTTTCCCACAGAAAAGAAAACACTGGGAGCCACAAAACCTGTTTGACATTTAAAATGAAATAACACTGCATACAACATTTTTATTTGCCTTTATGCTATGTATAAACAAACTATAATGTGTTGCATTTATGAAATCGATAAACTCCTGCAGAGAAAACGAAATTACATTTCTGCATGCAACAAAAACATTTTGAACTCCGAAAAAAAGACGTTGGGTTGAAGGTTACTTTTAAGTAAAATAATCAATGTCTATTTGAGTCCTTCTTGTATTTATGAAAAACGCCGAACTTAAATTGTCCGCCAGCAGCAAACCAAAAATAACGTCAGCCAGCTGTCAACCTGAAAAATAAAAGGACTACTTCACTGAACCATGAAAAAATATGAATATACATAAAATAATAGGCAATTAAAATATTTATCATACTTGGTTAATGGGATTTCTGCTCCTGGACCTCAGCGCACAGCGTCTGCACATCAGGGCTGTATGACGTCACCTTCATCTTTACACAGGATCGCAAGCTGTCATCTGTGAGGCGTGCGTGATGTTTGTTTTTAATAAAGTTCATGTTGGAGAACACCTGCTCACATACATATGTGGATCCAAAGATCGACAGGACTCCAAGCGCATACTTTTTAATGTTTACATAAATGTCGGGGATAGCATTCCATGTTTCGAACACAAGTTTGTCTGGTTTGGGGAGGTTTTCAATATCACTCCATTTGTGATTCTGAGCAAGAACGGCCTTCTTACGGGCAACATCTTCAAGGTCTGCTGTCAAGCGTCTAAACTTGGACACCTATATGTCTTTGTCGGCCAGTTCCATCTCAAGATCAGGTTGACTCACACCTGCCAATGCAGTCGTATTCAGTAGGGATGGATCGATGCTTAGGGGAGTGGCGGGTGTCAGGCATTGGCAGTGGTGACGTATATTAATAGCGATAAAAAACACGTCGTAGCGATGTGCTACACGCAGCGCTAAAATAACGACACGGAGTCGGTAAACTGCAGTCAAAGATAACTTTATTCGAACTAAACAGCCTTGCTTTTAAGCCTCCCTCAACCCACCACTGCCCCCCCCCCCCCCCCCCCCCCCGTGGGGCATGGATGCTCCAAAAGACACGTACTCACAAACCCCCGTAGGCTATCTCCCTTAGCCAGAACGCTGGCTAATTGTGAGCCGGTTCGGATGTGCCAGGAAATGGGTTGCCACAACGTTTTATTTAGATTGTACAAGATCACCATAATCTTCAAATTTAGAATTACATTTCAAAAACTAACAAACTAACATAAAATACATTTTAATTAAATACCCATCATTTATTTTCCAAAGCCACAGGGAGCCGCAGCACAGAGATGAAAGAGCCGCGGGTTGCTGACCCCTGTGCTACACCCATTAGTCACCAGGCTCCTGAACTAGAATGAACAACTTCACTCACCTCAAAGCTGAACTGATTCTGTGCCCTACAGTCTACGTGGGTCTGTGACCTACAGACTCATTCTCAAGGACTTTTTACAACTTGTGTTTTTGAGTAGTAAAAGTGTTAACAAGTTGCCACACAAGAACTGACATTTGAGTCCTACTGTGTGTGCTGGTTTTAGTCTGGGTGTCCAAGTGATTGTGTTCTTTATCTTATTGTTCTTTATTGTGCTGCATTGGATCTGTTTCCCTTAACACTTGGGTACTGGAAATAACATTAAACAATCTTGAATTTTGAATAAAGTGCCTGCTATCCAACTTAGTTTATCTGGAACATTATAAACCATTAGAAGGCAGTGAGTTACAACAGTGAAAGAAAGCACTTTTTGTAAAAATGTTGTTGAATTTAGTTTTAATCGTTTTAATTTTTAAAATGTTTTTAAAGCCCAGATAAACATTGTATCTCATAATGGTTTTTTTAAGAATGGCATTTTCAAAAGCACATCTGTCTCTCTTGCAGTCGGCTGAAAAAGGAAAGTGACAAGCCACTTTAAGCCCTGAATCTCACGGAAGCTCGCTCATGAGGCCAAGGATCACTCAACCAGTACTTTGGAAGGAACTGTGACATCCTGGAAGAAAGAGAAAAAGGAGATTACATCCAAAGTTTTTATCCTCCCCAACTAAAGGATTGTATGATTTTAATTTCTGATATTCCTTTCCGGAGGAAGAATCATACAATGCTGGCTGTGGATCTTTGCACAAAGCGCTATTCTGTAATGTGATGGTGGGAAATGCACATTGAACAGTATGTCCGACTGTTCTTGTATTGGTACCAGACCAGGTTTCAATTGGATACTGCACAATACAACCTAACACACAAAAAGGATTAAACAAAGTTCTAGTAGAAATGCTATAATACATTTTATGGTTCCTTAAATAATATGTAGGATATCTTTAAAGAGAAAAATCTGTGGCATGGCTTCTGAATTTGTAAATAAAGAAAAAGAACCTTGTATGTAAAGGATTAGTTGTGGATTTCTAATTGGACGGCAGACTGCAAAGCTAAGTGTTTGAAACAGCGTTCACTTCCTTTGGTTTAAGGAGAAGTTAGCTGGATGGTAACGTTGACTCTGAAATGGAGTGGGTTTTGATTATCATGTGTGTCTGGTAGCAGTGGCATGCATCAAAAGGTTGCAGGGATTGTGGTCCAGACAATGTCAACATAGATTTTAAAATATAATAATGCAAGCCTGCATAAATAGTATTTTACCATCACCGGGTTTGGACATCCCATGCTGGTCAACAGTGCAGACTATTACTAGACTTACCGCTTGCCAACAGCATAAAAAAATTGTAAGCTTTCCATTCTGATCATTAAAAACATTTTCAGTATCTGAAATATTTAAGAGATGGTTGAATCTTTTAATTCCATTTTATAGTTATAATTCAATGATTTAATATTTTAAAAATAAACTAATTATAAGGAACAAATAAGCTACTTTTATATTTGATGCGTTTAATTTCACATCTTTGTTAAATATTAAGATAATGCATATGCCTGTGACATCATTACCAATTTTTACTTTTTGCTTGCCAACTTATTTTTGCTATACGAGGATGATATCGTGGCTACTGACGTATCTCGATTCACCTTCACAAAATGGATTGTGAAGTTTGCGGAAACTGATAAGGACCAAACATATAAGCTAAACAATTATTGTTAATACCCCTTCATTTAACAGTGAGCCACTGAGGAGCATTTTGAGCAGCACAGTCCACTTTAACTGTGGAATTCAGTTGTACACATTTGTACATTTCTCACTTAATGGTAACGAGGAAGTAATCTTCTGTATTTAACAAGGAATTGGAATAAGGGTATGTGCTTGTGATTACTGAAGCCTGATGGAAAAAATTTCCTTTTATTTCTGGGATAAAGGTTCTAAAAATGACTAAAAGATAATAGTCAAAAGCATTCAGTTTTGAAATTTATTTTATATTAAATATTATAGTAGCTGTTTTAATTTTGGGCTGTTAATTACTTTGTGGAAATTTATACCCATTTTTGGTTAAAAGTAGCAGAAAATTGTCATAGTTAACCATTGCACACCAGTGTCTGGTGCCAGTGGTTCAGGTATCTGAGATGCCGGCGGTTATGTCAATAAAGTAGCATTAATTTTAGAGCAGGGTGCTGCTTGTTTTGCTTCTGTCAATCACGTCTATGTATCTTTTTTAAAAAATAACCTGACAATATCATTCTTAAAAGTTACTGCAAGTTCATGCTTTTATGTTTTATTGATGAAACCGTTACGTTGCGTCGGAAGCTGAATGCAGAGAGTCTGGCTGATGTCTGCACTGGGTGACTGGTTTCCTGATGGTGCGTATCTGTCTTTCCCCTTGATTTTATCAAGGACTGTATATTTGCCATTTGTAGACTGTTATGTGGTGTTCACTGTCATAGGACTGTGTTTAAAAGGAAGAACTACATGATGTGCCGACAGCTCGGATAGTGACACAAAGTTTTTTTTTATTTTGCTTTTGTGTTTTCAGAAGTAAAATGTTTAATGTTGTCAATGGTCCAGCTTCTTATTTCACAGCAGCATTAACAGAATGTAAATTCTGATGCTAAATTTATATATATCTTGAAGCTTAATGTATATAATAGTAGTTTGCCATGGGATAACACAATGTAAACAAACTGTAGAAGCAAAGATTGTGAGTTCTGTGTTTTCTCCATTTGAGTATTTTGTAATTTTTGAAATATTTGTGACTTAAATAAACCAACAGAGCTGCAATAATCTTGTTTCTCTTTGATTTCATTGCAAAACGCCAGGCATTGACTTCTCATTGTTTTGCAGGTTAATCCACTGGTTTACTTAGAATCAAGTTAGATTATTGCCCCCCTCCAAATACTTTTGTCAGATACATTTATTTATCACATATATGTCAAAGCATATATGTCAAACCAACACAACCTAGGGATATGGGGCAGCCCGCAAGTGTGGCCACACATTCCAATGCCAATGTACCATATCCACAATGTTCAGCAGAACAACACAAGCAGCAGCAACAACACTAACAAGAACAACAAAACAAGCTTTTCCCACCCTTTCCCATGCACACACTCAGTGCACTGCAGGTGAATCTAATGAAGGATGGGGTGTTAAACTCTCCTGTGCGGTCTGGCACTTCATTCGCAAGTAACATGTTCTGTTGTGTGCCTGAATATTGTCCAGGTCTTGCTGCAGGGAGACAGGGATTAATTCAAGTTCTGAGAAATTCAGATTCATTTATTTAATACACGTACATTGAACCGTACAGTGAAATGGGTCATTTGCATTAACAACCAACACAACCTAATGATGCACTGGGGACAGCCCGCAAACTGTCACCACACATGCCGGTGCCAATATAGTATGCCAACAATGCTCGGCGGAACAACACTGAACACAACAGCAAAACAAGTCCCATTTCTTCCTCCCACATTCATACACGGAGTTGGACTGTTCCCCTAAATTTTAGAATTAGAAGTGATCTCTTTGAAACATACGGATTTATTAAGGCTTGACGGGATAAACGTGGAGCAGATGTTATTGCTTAGCTGATATGCTTAGATCTAGGCATCAAAAAGATAAGACATTCAGGAGAGAGTTGAGAATGTTCACTAGAGAGCAGTAGCAGCACTGAGTCCAGGTTGATACTTAGGGAATACAAGAATATGGAGCAATGTTAGACAGTGTCAGTGATGTTTTGCAGGGTGGTGTTAGGTGAGAAATTATCTTCCATGGATGTGTTTAGGCACATAGGTACTTTAGGTACTTTAATTGGAAGGCTCTAGTTTCTGTTGCTGACATTAAAATGTAGCCTTGACTTTATTACACTGAAGGCACTGCCCTTCCTGTCCTTTTTGATCCCATGATTATCCCGCCATACTGGGAGGAGCAACACCCTATATTTGGGCGGGTAGCTTCCACCATCAATTTCTCTAATTTCCTGTCATTTCTTCTCTTCCCCTCCCCCCCCATCTTTTCCCATTCCCTGTTCTGGCCCCCTTCTCACCCTTCCTCTTCTCCTTACCTGCCTATCGTCCTTCTGGTACCCTTCGTCCCCTTTCTCCCATAGTCCACTCTCCTATCAGATTCCTTCTTCCACCTATCACCTCCCAGCTTCATTCCCTCTCCCTCACCCAACTTCCCCCTCACCTGTCACCTTGTGCTCCCCCTCCCTCCTTATTCTGGCTTCTACCTACTCCTTCCCATTCCTGGTGAAGTGTCTCGGCCCGTAACATCGACATTATTTCCCTCCATAGATGCTGCCTGACCTGCAGAGTTCCTCTGTATTTTATGGATGTGGTAGATGGATCTCAACATGTTGATCTAAAAAAATTGGCAATCTGTCAGAGCCATCACAGAACTGAAGAGAGATTTAGCCAGGAAACGGGCCTTCCGGCCCATCAAGTTCATGCTCAGCCACTCAGTTGCACTCATCTTTAATTAAGCCCAAACCCACTTCTTACTGAGCGAGCACAGGCTCAGAGTCAGCAAATGCTTCTTGTATGTTAACCAGTTCATTCCCAGAATCAGATCATGCTGAGAATCAGTGTAGTTTTGATGAGGGGAATCATTTCTCTCTATGGCATTAAAAAAATAAGATGTGATCACATCTTAGAATTAGTACTCAAGCAAAACACATAAATATCTAATCTGAGGCACAAAGGAAAGGCTAAATACCAGGTAAATAACCAACATTTATGCAAAGTTTGGAGGTAGAATTTCAGAACCTGTGTGTGTTTCAGCAATCATTCCTCAAACATTATGATTAAATTCAGTGCACAAATAATAAAGTGTAAAGTTCAAAATAAATGTTAGTATCAAAGTACATATATGTCCATAGGTGCAGAACTGGGCTATTTGGCCCATCAAGTCTGCTCCAGCATTCAATCATGGCTGATCCTTTTTTCCCCTCCTCAGCCCAATCTCTGGCCTTCTCCCCAAAACTTCTGATGCTGTAGCCAATCAACAAGCTGTCAATCTCCACCTTAAATACACCCAATGACCAGACCTCCACAGCTGCCTGTGGTAACAAATTCCTCAAATTCACCAACCAATGGCTAAAGAAATTTCTCTGCATTTTTATTTTAAATGGATGTCCCTCTATCCTGAAGCTGTGCCCTCTTGTCCTAGACTCCCCCACCATGGGAAACATCCTTTCCCCATGGTTAACCATACTTCTCTTTATAGATGCTGCCTGGCCTGCTGCGTTCCACCAGCATTTTGTGTGTGTTGCCTGAATTTCCAGCATCTGCAGATGTTCTTGTGTTTACTTTCCCCATCTGCTCTGTCTCGGCCTTTCAACATTCAAAAAGTTCAACAAAATCCCCCTCATCCTTCTAAATTCCAGTGAGTATAGACCCAGAGCCATCAAATGTAGCTATCAGGTTTGCTAATAGAGGTGTATAAGATGATGAGAGGCATTGATCGTGTGAATAGTCAGAGGCTTTTTCCCAGGGTGGAAATGGCTAGCTTTAAGGTGCTTGGAAGTAGGTACAGAGGAGATATCAGGGGTAAGTATTTTATGCAGAGTGGTGAGTGCGTGGAATGGGCTGCTGGCAACAGTGGTGGAGGAAGATACAATAGGGTCTTCTAACAGGCTCCTGGACAGGTATATGGAGCTCAGAAAAATAGAGGGCAATAGGTAACCACAGGTAATTTCTCAGGTAAGGACATGTTTGGTACAGCTTTGTGGGCCGAAGGGCTTGTATTGTGCTGTAGGTTTTCTAGTTTCTATATGTTAAGCTTTCTATTCCTGGAACCATCCTTGTGAACCACCTCTGAACCCCCTCTGATGCCAGAATATCTTTTTTTAGATGAGGAGCCCAAAACTGTTACAATACTCAAGGTGAGGCCTCACCAGTGCCTTAAAAAACCTCAGCATCACATCCCTGTTCTCATATTCTAGACATCTTGAAATGAATGTTAGCATTGCATTTGCCTTCCTCACCTCTGACTCAACCTGCAAGTTAATCTTTAGGGTGTTCTGCATAAGGATTCCTAAGTCCCTCTGCATCTGGGATTTTTGGATCTTCTCCCTGTTTAGAAAATAATCTGCACATTTATTTCTTATGCCAAAGTGCGTGACCATGCAATTGACAACACTGTATTTCATTTGCCACTTTTTTGCCCATTCTCCTAATCTGTCTTAAGTCCTTCTGCAGCCTTCTTGTTTCCTCAAAACTACCTGTCGTTCCACCAATCTTCATATCATCTGCAAACTTGGCACCAAAGCTATTTATTCCATCATCTAAATCATTGATACACAGCTTAAAAAGAAGCAGTCCCTATACCTACTCCTGTGGAACACCATTCGTCACTAGCAGCCAACCTAAAAAGGTTCCTTTTATTCCCACTCACTGCCTCATACCAATCAGCCAATGCTCTAACCATGCCAGTAACTTTCCTCTAATACCATGGGCTCTTAACTTGGGAAGCAGCCTCATATGTGGCACCTTGTCAAAGGCCTTCTGAAAATCCAAATATATCCCCTTTATCTACCCTTCTAGTAACCTCCTCAAAGAATTCCAACAGGTTTGTCAGGCTAGATTTTCCCTTAAGGAAACCATAATGACTTTGTCCTATCTTGTCCTGTGTCACCAAGTACTCCATGACCTCATCCGTAACAATTAACTCCAACATCTTCCCAACCACTGAGGTCAGGTTATCTGGTCTATAATTTCTTTTCTGCTGCCTCCCTCCTTTGTTAAAGAGTGAAGTGACACTTACTATTTCCCAGTCCTTTGGAACCATGCCAGAGTTCAATGATTCTCGAAAGAGCATTACTAATGCCTCCACAATCTCTTCTGCTATCTCTTTCAGAAACCTACATTACAGTTTATCTGGTCAGGTTAACTTATGTACCTTAAGTCCTCCAGATTTTGAGCACCTTCTCCCTTGTAATAGTAACTGCATTCAATTCTCTTCCCTCACACCCTTCAATACCTTGCACACTGCTAGTGTATTCCACAATAATACTCATTTAGTTCATCTGCCATCTCCTTGTCTCCCGTTTTTATTTCCCTGGCCTCATTTTACAGTGGTCCCATATACACGCTCATCTCTCTTTTATATTTTATATACTTGAGAAAGCTTTTGCTATCCACTTTGATATTGTTTGTTTCCCTTTGTTTCCCCTCCTAATGATTCTTTTAGTTGCTTTCTGGAGGTTTTTAAAAGTTTCCCAATCCTCCATTTTCCTACTAATTTTGCTTTGTTGTATGCCCTCTCTTTTGCTTTGACATTTGCTTTGACTTCCCTTGTCAGCCATAGTTGTACTGTTTTGCCATTTGAGAATTTCTTGCTTTTTGAGAATTTCTTTTTGGAATCCTGCAGCTTCCTCATTTTCCCCAGAAACTCAAGTTATTACAGCTTTGCTCTCATCCTTGCTAGCATCTCCTTCCATATTACTTTGGCCAACTCCTCTCTCATCCCACTGTAATTTCCTTTATCCAACTGAAAAACTGCTACATCAGACTTTACTTTCTCCCTATCAAATTTCAAGTTGAACTCAATCATATTGTGGTCATTGCCTTCTAAGGGTATTTTTACCTTAAGCTCCCTGATCACCTCTGATTAAATATGTAACACCCAATCCAGTAAATCTGATCCCCGAGGAGGGTCAATGACAAACTGCTCTAAAAAAAAATCATCTCTTAGGCATGCAGCAAATTCACTCTCTTGAGATCCATTGTCAACCTGATTTTCCCAATCTACCTGTGTGTTAAAATCTCCCATGAATATCATAACATTGCCCTTTTGACATGTCTTTTCTATTTCCCATTGTAATCTGTAGTCCTCATCCTAGCTACTGTTTGGAGGCCTATATATAACTGCCATCAATGTCCTTTTACCCTTGCAGTTTCTTAACTCAACCCAAAAGAATTCAACATCTTCTGATCCTAAGCCATGTCTTTCTAATGATTTGATACCATTCTTTCCCACCCCTTCTGCCTGCCTTCCTATCCCTCCAATACAACAAGTAACCCTGGACATTCAGCTCCCAGCACAACCATGTTTCAGCCACGATTTAGTGATGGCCACAACATCATACCTGACAATCTGTAAAAGTGCAACAAGATCATCCACCTTATTTCTTATACTCTGTGCATTGAGATACAACTCTGAGTGCTGTATTTGCTACCCTTTTTGATTTTGCATCTGTAATGCATCAACGCTTCCCCTTCCTGATAGTCTGACTGCACACTACCTTTTCTCTTTTACCATTTGTCCTATCCTGGGTCCCTTCACTCCATTTTCCAAACCCTGCCAAATTAGTTTAAACCCTCCCTAACAGCTCTAACAAACTTGCTTGTCCGAATATTGGTCACCCTTGGGTTCAGGTCATACCTCCCATGGAAGAAATCTCAATGATCGAAGAACCTGAAACTCTACCCCCTGTACCAGCTTCTCAGCAACGTATTTATCTGCCAAATCATCCTGTTTCTACCCTCACTGGTGCGTGTCATAGGTAGCAATCCAGAAATTACCATACTGTTGGTCCTGCTTTTCAGCATTCTGCCTAGCTCTCTAAATTCTCTCTAGGGACTCCTTTGCTTTTCCTTCCTATGCCATTGGTAACAAAATGTTCCAAGACATCTGGCAGCTTTCCTTTTCCTACAAGCTGCTGTGGACGCAATCTGAGATGTCCATGACCCTGGCACCTGGGAAGCAACATACCATCCATGTGCCCCGTTTATATCCACAGAATCTCCTGTTACTCTGACTACTGAATCCCCTATCACTACCACTCCCTTCTTCTCCTTCTCTTCCCTTCTGTCCCTGAGATTCATTTTCTTGAGGGCATACATAGCAAATCTACAGAACAGTATAACAGGATCAATGTAAGATCAACTACAGTGCAGAAGACAACGAACTGTGCAAATGCAAATAGCATTAAATGAAGACATTCATTGTCGGAACATTTCAATGATGGGGCAAGTGAAGTTGAGAGCAGTTATCCCCTTTTGTTCAAGAGCCTGATGGTTGAGGGGTAGTAACTCTTTTTGAATCCGGTGGTATGATGAATTAACTTACCCATCATGCTTCCCAAATGATAGAAAACAGAATTGAGTAAAATTAATTATTTCAATGCCAAGGAAACCATTTTAGAAGGCCTCTGATTTTTTTAAAATTCAGTTAATTACTGCTCAATTCACAAAAAGTTTATGCAAATTTCTGCAGAGAGTAGAAAATCTTAGGAAACTTCAAAATTTATTAAAATGTGCATGGTAAGATACATCTCAGCTTTGAAGCCGGGGCTCATAAATAATTATTCAAATCTTGTTTTCATGCAAGTTGACTGAACCTTTGTGATGTTTGTACAGTGTCAAATCTGAGGTAGAGTAAAGGCAGGTGGCCCATCCACTGCCCTGTTTAACTTAGACCTGATCCCATCCTGTCTTCTGACATTCAGATCATGCCTCAGTGTTCAGGGTGACACCTGACAAGAACCCCCATGATCTGGACAGGGAGTTGGTCAGTCCCAGGAATGAAAGGCTTAACATACACTATAAGAATCATTTGATCTCCCTGGGATTGTACTGAATGGAGTTCAGATGGATGGGGAGAAGGGGATCTTACTGACCAGATACCGAAATACAAACAAGATATTCTGCAGATGCTGGAAACCTTGAGTGACAAACACAAAATGCTGCAGGAACTCAGCAAGCCAGGCAGCATCTATGGAGCACAATAAAGATCTGATGTTTTGGGCCAAGACACTTCATCAAAAGCCCTGGATAGGGCGTCTGTGGAGAGGAGGTTTCCGTTGGTTTGGGAGTTTAGGATCTGAGGGCACAGCCTTGGGATAAAGGGTCATCTTTTCAAAACTGACATGAGGAATTTCTTCAGCCAAAGGATGGTAAATTCTGCAGAATTCATTGCCACACGTGGCTGTGGAGGCCAGGTCATTGGGTATATATAAAGCAGAGATTGATAGGATTTTGATTGTTAAGGGGTTAAGGGCAATGAGAAGGGGTTTGAAAATAAATCAGTCAGGATCGAATGGCAGTGCAGACTTGATGGACCAAATGGTCTAATTTTGCTCTATGACCTATGGTCTTGCATTCAATGAGAAGTGAGCATTTTCCACTCATCAGAGACAGAATATTACTTATTATTCATGTTAGAGATTCCTCCATGTTGCTCTCAGTGAGAATTGTTTCTGAAGGGTAATTCTTCCATGTATTGGCTGCCTAGGACTCATCTAATTAGTGATGGGCGGATTGGTTAAATGAACAATTAGTGAACAAATCGTGATGTGTTTAGTGAAGGGCAAATCATCCAATCAGCTGTTGTTTTTTAACATCCAGCTTTAAAACCCAGGGACCCTCTTGGAGTTTTTGACCATTATCACATGGCAGCATTGTAAGGACTCCGAGGTGACATAAAATATTTTCAGAGAATAAAAACACCCAAAAGATTATTGAAGAGAGACAATGAGGCATTTAATTCTCTGTGGGACTGATTCCAGAGGCATTGGGTAAGCATCCTGCTGATGGTTTTAACATCTAATGTATTTTAAAACTAAGTACATCAAGCCAACTCTAGCTGTTTTCTGAAGTGATTAAATGTGTTAGCAAGCAGCCAATAGGCAGCTGCTGATGTCTGGGACTTAGTAGTTGCAGCCTTTATCAGGTTTCTGTGATTGCAGAGATCTGTCTTGGGCCTTGCGTAAGTCTGCACACAGGGCTGGGGTGAGGGGAGTGAGTGAGAGAGAGAGAGAGAGAGAGAGACTCAAACATTTCACCATATGCTTTGATGTGCATGTGACAAATAAAAAAGTTCTGGATCTGAATGTCAGAGTGCACTGAGCAGCACACAAAATTCTGAAAGAATTCAGCAGGTCAGGGAGCATCAATAGTGGTGAATAAATGATCAATGTTCAAGGCCGAGACCCTTCATCAGGATTGGAAAGGAAGTGGGAAGAAGCCAGAAGGATCAGGTGCGGGAGGGGTAGGGGTACAAGCTGGCAGGTGGGTGGGCGGGAGAGGGGAATGAATAAAGAAGCTGGGAATTGATAGGTTGAAGCCCGTGGCATGACTGGGATTCGGAGGCCCTACATCCGCGATGGCAGCCTGAACTGGCGTGTGTTTGTGGGGGGCGGGGTTGGATGGGAGGGCAGGAAAGGGGCTTGTTATTGTTGTTTTGTTGCTGATGTTGTTGTCACTTCTGTTGTTCTACTGAGCATTCTGGGAATGCTATGTTGGCCCTGGAAAGTGTGGCAGCACTTGCAAGACAAGACAATTTACATTGAATAATAGCCATAATAGAATCAAAGAAAGACTTCACCACCTTGGGTGTTCAACCAGTGTGAAAAAGACAAACTGTGCAAATAGAAAAAAAGAAAGGAATAATAAATGAATAAGCAATGAACATCAAGAACATGAGATGAAGAGTACTTGAAAGTGGGTCCATAGGTTGTGGGGATATTTCAATGATGGGGCAAGTGAGGTAATCCCCTTTGTTTCAAGAGCCTGACAATTGCTGTTCCTGAACCTGATGGTATTCAGGTTGAGGCTCCTGAGCTTCCTTCCTGATGGCAACAGTGAAAGGAGAGTATGGGTCTGGATGGTGGGGGTCCCTGATGATGGATGCTGCTTTCCTGAGCCAGTGTTCCATGTAGATGTGCTCAATGGTTGGGAGGGCTTTATCTGTGATAGACTGGGCCATATTCATTACTTTTTGTAGGATTTCCTGTTCAAGGGCTTTGGTATTTCCACACCAGGCTGTGATGCAGCCAGTCGATATACTCTCCACTACACATCTATAAAAGTTTGTTATGGCATGCTGAATCTTCTCAAACTCCAATGGAAGCAGAGGCACTGTCATGCTTTTTTCGTAATTGCATTTGTATTCTGGGCCCTGGACAGGTCTTATGAAATAATAACACTGAAGAATTTTAAGTTGCTTACCTGCTCCACTTCTGTCCCTCCAATGAAGATTGGCTCATGGACCTCTGGTCAATAATCAGCTCCTTGGTCTTGTTGAGAGATTGTTGCTATGGCACCAGTCAGCCAGATTTTCAATCTCCCTCCTATAAAATCAAAATTTTTAAAAATGTCCAGGGTGGAGTGGGGGTAATGTCTGGAGAGGAGTGTGGACCATGAGAGAAAGGGAACCAGGGGGAGGTGATGAGCCAGTGAGAACAGAAGTAAGGGGGCAGATTGGGGAATAGAACAGGAGAAAAGGGGATGGGGGAAAAAATTACTCAATGCTAGAGAAACCAAAGTTCATTCCATCAGGTTGGAGGCTACCCACTCAAAATGCTGGGGAAACTCAGCAGATTGGGCAGCATCTGTGGAAATGAATAAAGAGACTGTGCAACAGTTTCTTCCTCCAAGCCAACAGACTCCTCAATACTCAAGAGTCTAGACTGACATTTACATCACATTATTATATTGTAATTTGTCCTCTACTGTGCCTATTGTCTTGTTTATTAATTATTGTGCTGCCCTGCACTGTTTTGTGCACTGTATGTAGTTCTGTGCAGGTCTGTAGCCTAGTGCAGTTTTTATGTTTTACGTAGTCTAGTGTAGCCTTGTGCTGTCTCACATAGTCTAGTGTAGTTTTGTGTTGTTTCATGTAGCACCAGGGTCCTAGAGGAACGTTGTTTTGTTTTTACTGTGTATTGTACCAGCAGTCTATGGTCAATAAACTTGACTTGCTTGTAATCTTATAAACCTCAGTTAGATAAATTAGAAATGATTTCCAAAGGCAATAAGTTGAATTTAGATAGATAAGATTAATTTTATTTGTCCACATGTACATTGAAATATACAGTGAAATGTGTATCAACAAGCAACACAGTGCAAGGATGTGCTGGGGGCAGCCAGCATAGCGAGTCCACAACATACCAAACCTAACCAGTACGTCTTCAGACTGTGAGAGGAAACCAGAGTGCCCAGAGGCAACCCATGTGGTCACAAAAAGAACAAACAAACTCCTTACAGGCAATGTGGGAATGGAACCCAAGGTTGCTAGCACTGTAAAGTGTTACACTAACCACTAATGCATACAAGGCACAGAGGTTGCTCAGGATTTCCAAGAGCTTCTGCAGACACTGGAACTCCTGAGCAACACACACAAAATGCTGGAGGAACTCAGCAAGTCAGGCAGCACCTATGGAAATAAGTAAGCAGCCAACATTTGAGACCAAGGCACTACATCTTTTGCTCTGAACTGTCTCCTGATCGAAACAAATATATCTCCCTATGACTGAACCACCAAAACAGCATGAAGGTGAACATTTCCAACACTTCAAGGAACAGAAAATAGCTTCTGATTTGTAAGTTATTTCTGTTTAATCTCTACTTTTTGTTTTATTAGCATTAAGCACAGTGTTGATCCCATGTAATCAACCTGAAATCTCTTTCTGATTAATGTGCAGACTGGCTGACCCATTTATTGCATATTTTAATGTTTCACTTCCATATTAATATTTAACATGTTCACTTGAGTTTATGTAACTATCTCTTTCTTCAGCAATCTCTCAAACCCACATGATAGCAATGAATAACTTTGAAGTCTAGTTAAAGCTATTATGTACCCATACAATACACACAGGTGTTCTTTTTACACAATACTAGTTAATCTCTTAGTGAAGGTTGAAGACAGAACCGTAGCTTTGAATTCCCTCCCCTTCATGCTTTCTTAGGGAAATTTTCACATCCACCTGAATAATAATCTGAATAACAAAGTTCAAAAGTTCAAAGTAAATTTACTATCAGAGTGCATTTATGTCACCATATACAACCCTGATATTTGTTTTCTTGTAAGTGTACTCAATAAATCTATAGAATAATAACCATAACAGATTCAATGAAAGACTGTCCAACTTGGGTGTTCAACCAGAATGCAGACAAACTGTGCAGACACAAAGGAAAGAAATAATAAATAAGTAAACAATAAATATTGAGAACATGAGAAGTGCTTGAAAGTGAGAACATTTCAATGACGGGCAAGTGAAGTTATTCCCTCTGGTTCAAGAGCCTGATGTTTGAGGGGTAGTAACTGTTCCTGAACCTGGTGGTGTGGGTCCTGAAATTCCTGTGCCTCCTTTCTGATGGCCACAGCAAGAAGAGAGCATAGGCTAGGTGGTAGGGGTCCCTGATGATTAGTACTGCTTTCCTGCGATCGTGCACCATGAAAATGTCCCCAATTCAGGGAAGGGTGTTACTTCCGAAAAATTGAGTGGTTGATTGTTTGTCCAACGTAACCAATGATGACAGATTTTGAAACTGTGTGGGGGGAGTTTTTAAAGTGAAAAACCTGTTGCCCTGGGCCAGTTCCACTCTCTCAACCCCAGCAGTCCGGGTCCAGTGGTATGAGTAGTCATCATTACTGCTTTCTTCCTTGGTTGCTGTGGATGACCATGACTTCTGTGCCCCATCATGCCCTTCGCTCTCCATGGAGTGCTGCAGACCCATCTTCCTAACCATTGGATCTCGCTATAGATCTGCTGGAGCTGATTTCGCGTGCTAGGACAGGCATGACCCTACCTCACTGGGGTACGAGGCTGCTGGTTACCCTCACCTAGTTTAGCCCACCTGTTAAAGTGGGTTACCGGGGTGTGACCACTGTTGCCTGCAAACAGCTGCTTGGAGCCACAGGTGAGAGCAGAGTGTCCGGTAGGGACCAAAGGTGAGTGAACTGCCCTGCAAAGGACAGGACAAGCCTGGCTCCCAAAATACAATCTTGCTCTAAGATCAAACACTTCCCTTCAGACACTTCGTTCTTGAACCAACCAGCATCACTCTAATCAGTACACTTTTACAACACAATGACCGCTTTGATAACTCTGCCATGAACAGTCATAAGCCCAGCTCCAAAAAGAGGAGGGTTAGCAATCCCATCCCGGAAAAAAACCCAGAGCTATAAATGATCTTCAATGGGCTACACCTTGAAAGACTGAAGCAATGGCCCAGTTCAGAGCACTCTGATAAGTTGCTGTTGGCAGAATATGCCCCAGTAGGGGTGATGGGCTTGAGGAGAAGATGATGACTTTACACTAAACTGGATTACTTTTTTGTTCTAGTTCAAAGTTCAAGTCCAAGGTAATTATATTATCAAAGTACAGGTTCAAGTTAAAGTTTAATTGTCATTCAACCATACCTGAAATACCATGAATACAGCCAAATGAAAAACACTGCATCAACAGTCACACAGCACATATAACATATCAATAAAATACAATAAAAATATAGTCTGAGACCCTGAGTCCATGAATATTGCAGCAGTCTGCACTCAAACACATAAAGCTTGCCTTCTGCCACGCAAACACTGGGGGGCAGCACTCACTCCAGCTTGGATGCCCCACCATACTGCATCCAGCAGAGTGCAACAACTCCGATGCCTCTCTTGGGCAGTTGTAAACTGTGGCCTGAGGCCTTGTCCTAGCCACGATAGAGGCCATGCAGCTCCCTCACCCTCTGCCCTGCCACCTGCAAATAACTCCAGTAATTTGTCTTGCAGCTTTCCACATTAACATCATCCAACAGGGTCTTGTAATCAGAAGAAGAGTGACTAAGACTATCACGTGCTGTTAGATTGCACACCACGTTCACACACCAACTCCTCCAACGCTTCTCTGATGCCAGCAGCAGCACGATCATATAGTATGTGCTACCATACAATTCATTTTCTTGAAGGTATTTACAGAATAAAGAAATATTATAGAACTTTATGAAAAATTATATAACCATATAACAATCACAGCACGGAAACAGGCCATCTCGGCCCTCCTAGTCCGTGCCAAACTCTTAATCTCACCTAGTCCCACTTACCCGCACTCAGCCCATAACCCTCCACTCCTTTCCTGTCCATATACCTATCCAATTTTACCTTAAATGACACAACTGAACTGGCCTCTACTACTTCTACAGGAAGCTCATTCCACACAGCTATCACTCTCTGAGTAAAGAAATACCCCCTCGTGTTTCCCTTAAACTTCTGCCCCCTAACTCTCAAATCATGTCCTCTCGTTTGAATCTCCCCTACTCTCAATGGAAACAGCCTATTCACGTCAACTCTATCTATCCCTCTCAAAATTTTAAATACCTCGATCAAATCCCCCCTCAACCTTCTACGCTCCAATGAATAGAGACCTAACTTGTTCAACCTTTCTCTGTAACTTAAGTGCTGAAACCCAGGTAGCATCCTAGTAAATCGTCTCTGCACTCTCTCTAATTTATTGATATCTTTCCTATAATTCGGTGACCAGAACTGTACACAATATTCCAAATTTGGCCTTACCAATGCCTTGTACAATTTCAACATTACATCCCAACTTCTGTACTCAATGCTCTGATTTATAAAGGCCAGCGTTTCAAAAGCCTTCTTCACCACCCGATCTACATGAGACTCCACCTTCAGGGAACTATGCACTGTTATTCCAAGATCTCTCTGTTCCACTGTATTCCTCAATACCCTACCATTTACCCTGTATGTTCTATTTGGATTATTCCTGCCAAAATGTAGAACCTCACACTTCTCAGCATTAAACTCCATCTGCCAACGTTCAGCCCATTCTTCTAACCGGCATAAATCTCCCTGCAAGCTTTGAAAACCCACCTCATTATCCACAACACCTCCTACCTTAGTATCATCGGCATACTTACTAATCCAATTTACCACCCCATCATCCAGATCATTTATGTATATTACAAACAACATTGGGCCCAAAACAGATCCCTGAGGCACCCCGCTAGTCACCGGCCTCCATCCCGATAAACAATTATCCACCACTACTCTCTGGCATCTCCCATCTAGCCACTGTTGAATCCATTTTATTACTCCAGCATTAATACCTAACGACTGAACCTTCTTAACTAACCTTCCATGTGGAACTTTGTCAAAGGCCTTGCTGAAGTCCATATAGACTACATCCACTACCTTACCCTCGTCAACATTCCTCGTAACTTCTTCAAAAAATTCAATAAGGTTTGTCAAACATGACCTTCCATGCACAAATCCATGCTGGCTACTCCTAATCAGATCCTGTCTATCCAGATAATTATAAATACTATCTCTAAGAATACTTTCCATTAATTTACCCACCACTGATGTCAAACTGACAGGTCTATAATTGCTAGGCTTACTTCTAGAACCCTTTTTAAACAGTGGAACCACATGAGCAATACGCCAATCCTCCAGCACAATCCCCGTTTCTAATGACATCTGAAAGATCTCCGTCAGAGCTCCCGCTATCTCCACACAAACTTCCCTCAAGGTCCTGGGGAATATCCTGTCAAGACCCGGAGATTTACCCACTTTTAAATTTCTTAAAAGCGCCAGTACTTCCACCTCTTTAATTGTCATGGGTTCCATAACTTTCTTACTTGTTTCCCACACCTTACACAATTCAATATCCTTCTCCTTAGTGAATACCAAAGAGAAGAAATCATTCAAACTCTCTCCCATCTCCCTCGGCTCCACACATAGCTGACCACCCTGATTCTCTAAGGGACCAATTTTATCCCTCACTATCCTCTTGCTTTTAATATAACTGTAGAAACCTTTTGGATTTACTTTCACCTTATTTGCCAAACCAACCTCGTATCTTCTTTTAGCTTTTCTAATCTCTTTCTTAAGATTTCTTTTACATTCTTTATATTCCTCGAGCAATTCCTTTACTCCATGCTGCCTATATCTATTGTAGACATCCCTCTTTTTCCCAACCAAGTTTCTAATATCCCTTGAAAACCATGGTGCTTTCAAACCTTTAACCTTTCCTTTCAACCTAACAGGAACATAAAGATTCTGTACCCTCATAATTTCACCCTTAAATGACCTCCATTTCTCTATTACATCCTTCCCATAAAACAACTTGACCCAATCCACTCTCTCTAAATCCCTTCGCATCTCCTCAAAGTTAGCCTTTCTCCAATCAAAAATCTCAACTCTAGGTCCAGTCCTCTCCTTCTCCATAATTATATTGAAGCTAATGCTATTGCGATCACCATATAGAGGCAATTGCTGACAAATGCCAATGGCAAAAGAAGACAAATTGTACAAATGAAAATAATATTGAAAGTGAGTCTGTTGTTTGTTGAATCAGTTCAGAGTTGAGATGAGTGAAGTTATACACACCAGTTCAGCAGCCTGATGGTTTTAGGATATTAACTGTTCCTGGACCGAGTGGTGTGGGGCCTAAGGCTTTTGTATCTCCTATCCTATGGTGGCAGGGTGGAGATACATCATTACCAATGGAGGTGTAAGGTGCTCTTTCCCTCTACTAGCTTTCAGGTCACCCTTGGGAAAGGTGTAGTACCTGCTTATCCCACCCCTGCTGATTAGGGTCACATGACACCATGGGAGCAGGTGGTGGATGGTCATATGAACATCTGGTCCATATCACGTCCTGGTTATGTGACCTCTAACAACCTCTGGGGTCATCACCTGTCTAGTAAAGAAACTGCCCAGAAGAAGGCAATGGCAAACCACTTCTGCAGAAAAATTTGCCAAGAACAATCATGGTCATGGAAAGACTATGAGCCCCACACCATACAACATAACGAATGAGCCCAACGGTAGTAGCAAGAAGAGAGCATGGCCTAGATGGTGAGGTTTTGATGCTGGGTGCTGCTGTCTTGCAGCAGTGCTCTTTGTAAATGTGCTCGATGGTGCATCGGTAAAAATTGCTGAGATTCAAAGGGGTCTGCCAAATTTCTTCAGCCTCTTGTGGAAATAGAGGTGCAAGTACACTTTCTTGGCTGTGACATCTGTTTCTGGTCCAGAACAGGTGATGCTCACACTTTGGAACTTGAAGCTCTCGACCCTCTCATCGTCAGAACAATTGATGTAAACAGGAGTGTGTCCTCCAATCCCTTCCTAAAGTTTGCAAGCAGTTTAAAATTCTCCTCCCTGTTTTCAACCCCTACAAAGTTTTGATTAGGTTGCAATTGACATATTGCGTTTACACCAACAGTTTTACTTTGTACTTCAATAGGAGTTTGAGAAGATTTGGTATATCACCAAAGACTCTAGGAAATTTCTATGGATGTATGGTGGAGTGACTTTGGTGACATACCAAATCTCCTCAAACTCCTATTAAAGTATCATACACAAAATGCTGGAGGACCGTGACAGGCCAGGCAACATCTAGAGCAAAGAGTAAACAGATGAAGTTTTGGGCCAAGAGCCTTCATCAGGATGGTTGAAGTATAACCACTGTAGTCCCTTCATTGTGATTCCATCAATATGTTGGGCCCAGGGTAGATCCTCTGAGATGTTGGCGCCCAGGAACTTGAAAGTTGAATGTTAAAATGATTTACCAATTTAATTCAGCAACCAGGACTTATTTTGCAGAGTTTGGGTCTTCTATGTTTTGTGGAGATCTCCCAAACTTGTGAGCACTTGGGCAGATAAAATGGGGGTTGTTCAATATAGCCTGGGGCATGACTTAGGTGTATCTTTTTTATTTATTGCCCATTATGGCACTGGTATTTGGGGCAGCAATGAAGGTCCTCCATCTCTGGTTGTGTTCAGGGTTTCCTTCACCACATCGGTAGCTTCCTCTTGGTTTTCTCTTCTGTTAGACTCAGGAATAATACCAATGCTATCAGATGTGGAAGGAATGATCAATGCTTTTCCTGTAACAATTTTATTTTCCCAATCAGGGTTGTTAGCCCTGATCTGAACCCCTGAACTTAGAGGATTGGTGGACCACTATTAGTCTGGCCTTTACCTTTTGACCTATTTGAGAGACTCTACCAAGAGCCAAAGCAAAAGCCATGACTCCAGCCAACATAGCTCTCCAGGTCATTGAGGTGTGCAAGCCTCCAAACCCTAAGGCAATTTTGTGATCCTCTTGGAGGTTTGTGTATCTGGCCACAGTAATAAAGAGTGGAAGAGATGTGTTGGGAAATGAATGAAGTTGTATGCAGACTAACATCAAAAAACAATCACATTTTAAAATATTTTCTTCAAGTAAGTTAAGTGCATCAATTTAAAAGACTTTTGAAGAATCTACCAATGATCTTTAAATGAAAGTGTCAGCAAGTTTTAGAAAATATTGCATGTCACATCCTTTAAAACCGACATTGATGTAAAACTTGGTAAATACATTATTTTAAGGAAAATCTTTTCTTGGCCACATTTATCCATCTTCATGTTTTAGATCTACATCACTGTCAGACACCTACAGATTTCTGGCAGATGGACCTAGATGAACAAAATATATAGCCCCAAAAGTGAGAGGGAAGATTTTTTATAATTAGGGAAAATGGATATAGAAAGGTGCAACATTATAATTTTTTCATGCTGGATTTATGAATTAGTGCCAATGGACAATTATAGAGGTGGTTTAATCTATTACACATGGAGTATACTTGAGTGCTGATATTTTTCATTTTAATTGGAGCTCCTCTAGAAAGGCTATAAAAGGAGTGAGATTGATGGTAAAGCAAAGAGGGTTTTCTTTTAACTGACTGACTTTAGAATTGGGTGTATTACAGGTACACCCAAACTGTTTGCCTTTCCCTTCTTGTTAGGCGGTCCATTGTCAAGGACCCCCGACATGGAGGCCATGGTCCATGGTCTTTTAGCATCTGCTATTGGGAAGGAGGGACAGGAGTATCAGGTCCCACACCACCATGTTCAAGAATAGTTATTACCCTTTAGCCAACAGGCTCCTGAGCCAGCACGGATAACTTCACTCACCTTAGCACGGAACTGAAAATACTAAACTACTATTCCCTTTTCTCAGTTCCTCCATGTCTGCCACATCTTTTCCCAGAGATGTTCTCCTTTTCCAATGAATAGAGTTTCCCCTCCTCACCCATATCTTCTCTATTTCCTCATCATCTGTGTTCACACCATTTTCCCGCTGTCTGAACAGGGATAGAGTTCCTCTTGACCTCATCTACTACCCCGAGTCCCTGCATCCAACACATCATCGTCTGTAACTTCCACCTTCTTCAACAGGATCCTAACACCAAACACGTCTTTGCCTAACCCCCCCCCCCCACCAACTTTGGTAAAGTTGCAACATTATGTCCATTCTCCAGACCCACCATATTGGCTGACCCTTCACTTTTCCTGAAATGACACTGCTTGGGGGTTCAGCATGGACTTTAAATGTTGGTCTTCTCAGTGACATCTACAACTTGTAGAGTCGTAGAGCATTACGGCACAGAAACTGACCCATCAGCCCATTTAGTCTGTGCTGAACTGACAGTCCGGCTAGTCCCATTGACCTACAACCTGGACCACACCCCACCCCCATCCATGTTCTTATTCAAACTTCTCTTAATTGTTGATATCAAACCCCAATCCACCACTTCCACCAGCAGCTTTTCCCAAAATTGCACAGCCCTCTGAAGATGATTCCCCCTCCAGTTCCCCTTAAATATTTCACCTTTCACCCTTAACCCATGACCTCGAGTTCTGGTCTCATCTAACCTCCATGGAAAAAACTTGCTTGCATTTATGTTATCATAATATTCCCCTCATAATTTGTATGCTTTCAATCTTAGTGAAATCTTTTCTGTAGGTAGGTGACCAGAATTGAATACTCCAAATTAGGCCTCACTAATGTCTTAAACGTCAACATATGGGAGTCTGAGTGGAGTATTGATGGCGCTAAATGGCGACTCCTTTGCTTGCATCTTTGGAAACAGCTCTACTTCCATCTTTATATCTTTATTTTTCCCTTTCAGGGTTCTTTCAAAGACCCTGACTTGGAGTTACATGCTGACTTCAGTTCTTTGTGGGAATGGGACCTGCTCTCAGGGTTTCATAACCGGATGTTATTGTTTGGCATGCCAAGGGCTCAGCCTAAGAGGCCGGCTCAGATTTGGAAGCCTAGGATCTCGGGTCTCTGGAGACAGGTGGATTGAGGGTCAGTGTCACTGCAGGAGACCTGTGAGTCATTGGGGGAGTCGAAATATCTATGGCTCTATGCCTGAAGACCCAAGATCTTTGGGTCAAAAAAAGCAATGTAACAGACTTTTAACATCATAAACCAGCTGATTGTTTGTTATGGTTCCCCACTCACTGGGAAAATGGAGACTCCTCTTTCTCCCTTTAGGGGGAGAGAGAGAGCCTATGGTATGTCATATACTGGGTGAAATGCAAAGACTTTGGGGTAACTTCAAATCTGTGTCTTTGCTGTTGCTTTGCTCACATTTGAGTGCTCGGTGGTGGATGCCGATGATTTTTTTTTTGCCGGTGGGGTGGGGAGGGGGGTTGTTTCTTGCTGCTGCTTATGCTTGGGAGGGAGGGGAGTTGGGGGGGACGAGTTTGGGGATCTAACATTTAACTGTCATTTATTTTTGGAGCACTCCTCTGTTTTCGTGGATGGTTGTGAAGAAAAAGCATTTCAGGATGTATAGTGTTTACATTTCTCCGACATTAAATTGGACCTTTGAACCTTTGATATACTCCCAACTCCTGTGCTCAATGGGGTTATTCAGAAATACAGTGCAGAATGGGCCCTTCCTGCTCTTCAAGCTGCACTTCCCCACGACCCCAGAAAATCCTGATTGAACCTTAATCACAGGGCAACTTACAATCATCAAATAACCTAACTGGTATGTCTATGGACTATGTGAGGAAATCAGGAGGATCCGGTGGGAACATCGGAGACAGAGAATGGCGGGATCCAACTCTGAACTCCAATGCCCTGAGCTGTAATAGCATTGCGCTGACCGCTAAGCTACTTTGGTTTAAGAAGGCCTATGTGTCAAAAGCTCTCCTTATGATTCTATCAACCTGTGACATCTGTATTCCCAGATCCTTCTGCTCTACCACACTCCTCAGTGCCCTGCCACCCACTGTGTAAGTCCTACCCTGGTCTGTCCTCGCAAAGTATAACATCACACTTGTCTACATTAAATTCAAGTTCAATTTTACTGCCACCTGACTGTACATATATACAACCAAACAAAACAATGTTCCTCCAGACCATGGTGCACCCACAAAACCTGTATCGTACACGGCACGTAGAACGAAATGTTACAGCCAATAAGTTAATAAAACGTATTTCAAAGTGACTGTAGTACATGACACAGGCAAACGGTATACAGCTTGCTGTCCTAGTGATGAGTGTTTGTGGGTGGCAGGGTATTCTGAGGCTCATGGTCTGAGGGAAGAAGCTGTTATCTTTCTGGCAGTCCTGGTTGTGATACTTCTGTCCCTCCTTCCTGATGTAGTGGGTCAAAGAGATTGTGGGTGGCAGGGATCATCAGGCCCTTTGTATAGAATGCTCCCAGTAAATGTCACAAAAAGTGGGGAGGGAGACCCTGATGATCCTCTTGGTGATCTTCTACTCTGATACCTTGTAACTTCCGTACCGCACAATGATGCAGCCAGACAGGACACTTGTGGGTGCATTCAGACATCTATCTATAAACTTAGCATTTTCCTCCCTCCCAGTTCTTCTCTCTTTCAACCTCTCCTCCACTTTGGGCAGGAGCAACAGTTTTCTGCTGAATGTAATTTTGAAGCTGCCCACACATTTCATTTGGAACTGCATGTTCCCTTATTGTACATTGGCTGTTAGTCCAGGTTTGTACTCAACCATTGTGTAGCCCTCTTCGGCAAGGATGTGATTATAGTGGGACAAGGAGGGTGAAAGAAAGGTTCAGCCATGATTGAATGGTGGAGCAGACTTGATGGGCCAAATGGCCTAAATCTGCTGCTATTTCTCATGGTCTTGTGGTCTGAATCTCCAACCTGAGTTCTTGTTTATATCTAATGTTGAGCCCAGGCTCATTGAAACCAGGACAGACTTCAGGATTACAATGCTGTCTATTTTTTTTTCCTCCAGCAAGTCTCCCAGGATTTAATATGAACCTGCAATTGTCTGTGTACCGTTTGTGACAAGTTGAATTGCAATAATAGCCTTTCAACCTCAGTGTTTCAAAGTGCTGAACAACAATTACGTCTATACCTTTCTCAGTATTACTGTGATCATTTTTTGCTACTTTTCTGAAATACTCTTGTGGTATAGTTGCAAATTTCATGCATGTGTAAAATTCCACTTCTGCAGACTTCATGTTTCCTCAACACTACCTGCCCCTCCACCTATCTTCATACCATCTACAAAACTGGCCACAAAGCCATCAATTCATCATCCAACCTTTGCAGAACACCATTAGTCCCCGGAAGCCAAACAGAAAAGTCCCCCTTTATTCCCACTCTTTGCCTTCTGACAGTCAGCTGATCTATCTATGCTAGTACCTTTCCTGTAGTACCATGGGTTCCCATCTTGTTGTGTGGCACCTTGTGAAAGGCTTTCTGAAAATCCAAGTAAACATCCACCAACTCTCCTTTTTCTATCCTATTTCTATCCTATCTGTTATTTCCTTGAAGGATTCCACCAGATTTGTCAGGCAAAATGTCCACTTAAGGAAACCATGATGGCATCAGGTTATTTTGTTATGTGCTTCCAAGTACCCTGAAACCTCTTGGACGCCAACAAATTCCCAACCACTGAAGTCAGCTGAGCTGGCCTATATTCTCCTTTCTTCAGACTCCCTCCCTTCTTAAAGAGTGGAGTATAAGTCACAGGAGCAGAATTAGGCCATTCAGCCCATCAAGTCTGCTCCACCATTCCATCATGGCTGATCCTAGATCCCACTCAACCCCATACACTTCTTGCCATATCCTTTAATGCCCTGACCAATAACAAACTATCAACTTCCACCTTAAATAACATCCATGGACTTGGCCTGCACTTGAGTTTGTGGCAGAGCATTCTACAGATTGACTGCTCTCAGGCTAAAAAAAAATCCTCTTTTCCTCTGTTCTAAAAGGTCACGTCTCAATTTTAAGGCTGTGCCCTTTAGTTCTGGATACCCCCACCATAGGAAACATCCTCTCTGCACCCACCTTATTTAGTCCAGTGGTCCCCAACCACCGGGCCGCGAGGAAGCGCTGGGAGTCAGCTGCACCTTTCCTCATTCCCCGTCATGGCGACTGTTGAACGCACGCGAGGACATCCGTCGCCCAAACGCGGAGAGACCCTCGCGCCGGGGATCACTGGGCGCCTCGCGCGGCCGGCGGGAAGGGCCGTCGCTACCGGCCCGATGGGCGCCGCCTCCAAACCCGTTCACCACACCGACTGTTCGCGGGGAACCTGGTGCTAAAATATTCGCAGACGACCTGATTCGAGCTCAGGGTTTCGTAAGTAGCAGAGCAGCTACCTCGCTGCCATCTACTGAAAGTCATTCCTCGAGCCAAACTTTTGTCAGCCGATAGATCCTGCCGACCTATTTAAAATGGATTTTGAAAGCTTCCCAATCAGACAACTTCCCACTCTCTTTTACTGCCTTGTATGCTCTTTCTTTGGTTTTTATGCATCCCTAACTTCCCTTGTCAGCCAGGTTGCCTATCCCTACCATTTGAGAACTTTTTCTGTGGGACATATCTATTCTGTGCCTTGTGAACTTTCCCCAAAAACTTCAGCCACCTCTGCTGTGCTGTCTTCCCACCTGGCCAAGCTCCTCCCTTATGCCTCTAATTCCCTTTTGGTTTTTGAAAGTGTCCCAATCCTCTAACCTCTCACTAATTATTATTGCTATATTATATGCACTCTCTTGCTGTCTGGACTCATTCTTGCTAGTGTCCCCTTCCATTCAAATTTGGCCGGCTCCTCTCTCATACCTCTAATTCCCTTTACTCTACTGTAATACTGATACATCTGACTTTATGTTCTCCCTCTCAAACTGCAAGGTGAATTTTATCATATTTTGATCACTGACTCCTACGGGTTCCTTTACCTTAAGCTTCCTAATCAAATCTAGGTCATCACACAGCACCCAATTCATAGTTGCCTTTCTCCTAGTGGTCTCAACCACAAACTGCTCTAAGAAGCCATGTTGTAGGCATTCTACAAATACTCTGTCTTGGGATCCAGCACCAACCTGGTTTTTCCAATCTACCTACATATTGAAATCCCCCATGACCACCGTAACACTGCGTTTATTGCATGCCTTTTCTATCTCCCTTAGTAATTTATATCATACATCCTGGCTACAGTTTGGAGACTTGTATATAATTCCTATCAGGGTCTTTTTACCTATGCAGTTTCTTAACCCTACCCACAAGAATGGTACATTTTCCAATTCTATCTCAGCTCTTTCTAAGGATGTAATTTCATGTTTTTATCAAAAAAGCCCCTCTGCCTATCTGTCTTTTTGATACAATGTGTATCCTTGGATGTTCAGCTCGCAATTATGATCTTCCTTCAGCCAGAATATCATCCCTATCAATCTCTAAATGGGCGCAAAGATCATCTACCTTATTCTGTATATCTGGGTGCATTCAAATATACCACCTTTAGTCATGTATTTGATATCCTTTTCAGTTTTGTCCCCATGTTTACCTCATCCCACAGACTGCAATTTTGTCCAATCATCTTCCTGAGCTTCCTCATGGTCTCACTGCACACTGCATCTACTTGTATACCAAATACCCTCTCACTTTGTTCTCATCCCCATGCCAAAATAACTACCTGACTACATTCCTGATGTTAAAGTTAAGTAGATGATTATAACAATTGAAAATATAGTTAATTGTTTATTGTTATTTTTGTGTTGAAGAAGTGTAAACATTGTGTCAGGTGAGTGAGATTCTCATCGACACTCTCTTCTGGAGGTTTGCTTTGTGAATAGACTTTATTATTTCCCAGAGAAACGCATAAAAATGCTGGACAAACTCAACATATCAGGCAACATCTATGGAGAACAATAAACAGTTGACGTTTTGAGCTGAGACCCTAAACGTCGACAGTTTATTCCTCTCCATAGATGCTATCTGACCCGTTGAGTTCCTCCAGCATTTTGTGTGTGTTACTATGGATTTCAGCATCTGCAGAATCTCTTGTGTTTTATATTCACTAACTACAGCTTCCAAGTGGCTCAGTTTTAAAGTTCAGAGTAAATTTATATAAATACTTTGATAATATCACCATATACAGTACTGTGCAAAAGTCAGGCACATATATACAGTAGATCTAGGATGTCTAAGACTTTTGCACTGTACTGTATTTGTCAACATGGAGTGGAAATGAGTTTGTCAATCTGGTGGGAGCAGAGGATGCTGGGAATGGTAAGGGTGGAGTGTCAGGTCCGGGGGGTGGGGGCATGAGTACAGACACACCTGGACATCAGGGAAGGTCATTTGATTCCAAACAATTGATTTATTGATCATTACAGAATCTCTCTCTGGTGCTTCCTGCTCCTTCCCCTTTTCCCAACCATGATTTCCTTCTCCCTGCCCCCTTCCCACTCTCAGTCCACCAAATAGAGATGGAGACCCATATCAGAATCAGGTTTGTCATCACTCACATGGCATGAAATTTGCTTTTATTTTTGTGGCAGCAGTACAGTGCAATACATAAAATTACTACTGTGCAAGAGATTGAGGCACCCTAGCTATAAATATGTGCCTGTCTTTTACACAGTACTGAGCTACCCTGAGATTCATTTTCTTGCAGACCTTCACAGTAGAACAATGGAGTATAACAAAAACAATGTAAAACTATACAGAAACACATTGACAGGCATCAGTTAGTTTGACCTCAGTGGTTGGGAGGATGTTGGAGTCGTTTATTAAGGATGAGGTCTCAGGGTACTTGGAGGCACATGATAAAATAGGCCATAGTCAGCATGGTTTCTTCGAGGGGAAAATCTTGCCTGAAAAGTCTTTTGGAATTTTTTGAAGAAATACCAAGCAGGATAGACAATGGAGAATCGGTTGATGTTGTGTATTTGGATTTTCAGAAGGCCTTTGACAAGGTGCCACACATGAGACCGTATAACTAGGTATGAGCTCATGTTATTGCAGGAAAGATTCTAGCATGGATAAAGCAGTGGCTGATTGGCAAGCGATAAAGAGTGGGAATAAAGGAAGTCTTTTCTGGTTGGCTCCCCTTGACTAGTGGTGTTCCACATGAGTCTGTTGGGTCTAATTCTTTTTACATTACAAGTCAGTGATTTGGATGATGGAATTGATGGCTTTGCTGCAAAGTTTGCAGATGATAGGAAGTTAAGTGGAGGGGCAGGTAGTTTTGAGGAAGTCGAGATGCTATAGAAGGATTTAAACAGATCAGGAGAATGGGTAAAGAAATGGCAGATGGAATGTAGTGTCGGAAAGTGTAAGGGCACTTTGGTAGAAGAAATGAAAGGGTTGACTGTTTTCTAAATGAAGAGAAAATACAAAATAACTGATGTTTAAAAGGACTTGGGTGTCCTTGTGCAGGATTCCCTAAAGGTTAATTTGCAGATTGAGTCTGTAATGAGGAAGGCAAGTGTAATGTTTACACTCATTTCAAGAAAACTAGAATATAAAAGCAAGAATGTAATGTTCAGACATAATAAAGTGCTGGTGAGGCCTCACTTGGAGTATTGAGAGCAGGTTTGGGCTTGTTATCTCAGAATGCATGTGCTGAAACAGGAGAGGGTTCAAAGGGGGTTCACGAAAATGATTCCAGGATTGAATGTCTTGTCACATGAAGAGCATTTGATGACCCTGGGCCTGTATTCACTAGGATTGGGTGAGTGGGCAAATGTATGGCAGATGCAGTTTAATGTGGATAAATGTGAGGTTATCCACTTTGGTGGCAAGAACAGGAAGGCAGATTACTATCTAAATGGAGTCAAGTTAGGAAAAGGGGAAGTATAACGAGATCTAGGTGTTCTTGTACATCAGTCAATGAAAGCAAGCATGCAGGTACAGCAGGCAGTGAAGAAAGCTAATGGCATGCTGGCTTTTATAACAAGAAGAATTGAGTAGAGGAGTAAAGAGGTCCTTCTGCAGCTGTACGAGGCCCTGGTGAGACCCCACCTGGAGTATTGTGTGCAGTTTTCGTCTCCAAATTTGAGGAAGGACATTCTTGTTATTGAGGGAGTGCAGCGTAGGTTCACAAGGTTAATTCCCGGAATGGCGGGACTGTCATATGTTGAAAGATTGGAGCGACTGGGCTTGTATACACTGGAATTTAGAAGGATGAGAGGGGATCTGATTGAAACATATAAGATTATTAAGGGATTGGACACACTGGAGGCAGGAAGCATGTTCCCGCTGATGGGCGAGTCCAGAACTAGAGGCCACAGTTTAAGAATAAGGGATAGGCCATTTAGAACAGAGATGTGGAAAAACTTTTTCACCCAGAGAGTGGTGGATATGTGGAATGCTCTGCCCCAGAAGGCAGTGGAGGCCAAGTCTCTGGATGCATTCAAGAGAGAGTTAGATAGAGCTCTTAGAGATAGCGGGGTCAAGGGATATGGGGAGAGGGCAGGAACGGGGTACTGATTGTGTCTGATCGGCCATGATCACAGCGAATGGCAGTGCTGGCTAGAAGGGCTGAATGGCCTACTCCTGCACCTACTGTCTATTGATTCAGAAGAATGAGGAGGAAACCCATCGAATGGTGAAAGGATGGAGTGGATGAGAAGAGGATGTTTCTTATAGTGGGAGAGTCAGAGGTCTCGGCCTCAGAATAGAGGGGATCCTTTTAAAACAGAGATGAGGAGGAATTTCTTTAGCCAGAGTGATGACTGTGGAATTCTTTGCTCCAGGCAGCTGTATAGGCCAAGTCTTTTATATATCTGTTAGTCTTGAGAGACCTTGGATTTGTGCCTTGGAAAGTTTCCAGGGCACAGGCCTGGGCAGGGTTGTATAGGAGACCGGTTGCCCATGCTGCAAGTCTCTCCGCTCCACGCCACCGATGTTGTCCAAGGGAGGGGCACTAGGACCCAAGCAGCTTGGCACCGGTGTTGTCGCAGAACAATGTGTTATTAAGTGTCTTGCTCAAGGACACAACACGTTGCCTTAGCTGAGGCTTGAACTAGCAACCTTCAGATCACTAGACCAACGCCTTAACCACTTGGCCATGTGCATATATGAGAAATTTATTTGTTTATTTTTAAGACAGCGCTTGATAGATTCTTGATTGGTCAGGGTATGAAGGGGTACAGGAAGAAGGCAGGAGATTGGGGCTGAGGGGAAAATTGGACCAGCCATGATGAAATGGTTGAGCAAACTCGATGGGCCAAATGACCTAATTCCGCTCCTATAACTTATGGTCTTGTATATAAATATTGAGAACATGAGAATGAGTTTTGGAGTCATTGAAAGTGAACCTATGGGCTATGGAATCACTTCAGAGTCGAGGTGAATGAAGTTATTCACGTTAGTTCAGTAACCTGATGGTTGAAGACTAATAATTGTTTGTCGTCATTCACAGCAGGTTGTGCCAATCACAGCTGTGTCCAAATGGGATTGTTGGGACTGATGAGATTGTTCTGAAAATGAACATCAATCGAAAAGCCTAATGATGTTGTCAGAAAAGAACATAAGAATATAAAGATATTGTGAGTTGGATGTGTATCCTCTAGGTCCCTCTGGTGGCCAGATAAAATCTAACCCAGCCAGGGAAGTTACAGGAAAATGAACCAAGAAATGAATTCCATTTTAGGGAATAGTTTGCACAAACATTTAAGGTCAATGGTCAAAATAAAAAATGTATTATTGGGAGAAGACATGTAAGCTCACTGACTACTCAAAAATGTCCAAATTTACTACTGTAATACTATAATCTCTCTTTAGTTTTCCAGTTGCCTTTTGAGGGGAAAAATCCACCCAATTGAACAGGAATTAAGGGAAAATCTTGCCTGATATACTCCTGTTGGAATTCCTTGAGAAGATTACAAGTAGGATAGATAAAAGGGATGCAGTGGATGTTGTGCATTTGGATTTTCAGAAGGCCTTTGACCAGATGCCACACATGAAGCAGCTTACCAAGTTAAGAGCCCATGGTAGTACAGGAAAGTTGCTGGCATGATTAGAGCATTGGCCAGTTGGCAAGAGGAGGCAGCGAGTGGGAATAAAAGGATCCTTTTCAGGTCGGCTGCCAATGACTAGTGAAGTTCCGCAGGGGTCGGTGTTGGGCCTCTTCTTTTATTCTGTATATCAATGACTTGGATGGTGAAATAAATGGCTTTGTTGCCAAGTTTGCAGATGACACAGACTGGTGGAGGGACAGGTAGCGTTGAGGAAATAGGAAGGCAGCAGAAGGACAGATTAAGAGAAGGGACAAGAAAATGGCAAATGAAATACAATGTTTGAAGATGCATGGTCATGCACTTTGGCAGTAGAAATAAATGAGCAGACTATTTTCTAAACAAGAACAAAATCCAAAAATCTGAGATGCAAAGGGACTTGGGAGTCCTTGTACAGAACACCCAAAGGTTAACTTGCAAGTTGAGTCAGTGGTGAGGAAGGCAAATGTAATGTTAGTACCTGTATTAATTTCAGGATGCCTAAAATATAAGAGCAGGGATGTGATGTTGAGGTTTTATAAGGTACTGATGAGGCCTCGCCTTGAGTATTATGAACAGTTTGGGCTCTTTATCTGGGAAAAGTTGTGCTGGAATTGGAGAGGGTTCAGAGGAGGTTCACAAGGATGATTCCAGGAATGAAAGGGTTATCATATGAGGAACATTTGATGGCTCTGGGCCTGTACTCACTGAAATTTAGAAGGGTGGGGGTGAGATCTCATTGAAACCTTTCAAATGTTGAAAGGCCAAGACTTTGTGGAAAGGATGTTCTCCATGTGAGGGAGTCTAGGACAAGAGGGCACAATCTCAGGATACAGGGGTATCCATTTAAAACAGATGCAGAAAAATCTCTTCACCCAGATGGTGGGGAATTTGTGGAATTTGTGATCACAAGCAGTTGTGGAGGCCTGGTCGTTGGGAGTATTTAAGGCAGAGGTTAATAGGTTCTTGATTGGCCATGGCATTAAAGGTTACGGAGAGAAGGCTGGGGAGTGGGGCTGAGGAGAGGAAAAATAGATCAGCCATGATTGAATGGCAGAGGAGACTCAATGGGCCACATGGCCTAATATTCCCCCTGCGTCTTATGGTATTATGGTCATATGAATCCAGAGTTTTTTGTAATGGGTAGATCAAAATTTGGATAAAATTAAGAAGGCACAGATACTGTGTATGTTGGAGTAGACCAAAGTACAAAAGAAAGCACTCCTTGGTGTACTGCCTGCTCAACAGAGCACTTCCAAAGCTTTCTATTTTACATTCAGAGGTTAGCACAAATGAGAAAGTGCAAAATTGTGGAATTACTACAGGAAAGGAAGGGGCTACTTGATCCATCAATTCTGTACTGAAGCCAGCCGATGGTGTAGTGGCATCAGCACTGGACTTTGAAGCAAATAGTCCCGAGTTCGAATCTGGCTGTCTCCTTGCACGCTTTCCATTCGTGCTGGGTTGAGAGTTGAGGGAGAAACTCAGACTCATAAAAACACAGTCAAATGCTATGGAAACGGCAAAAATGCCAATCTATGCGCCACAAGGCGTGAGAAGGAACAATGACAGGTCTGAACTGAGTTAAGTGGTGCAAGGGGCATTGCTTAATGTTAACACATTCTTTTGGCATAAAATCTTGGTTCGAAAGCGATCTGGAAAATTTATAAAGAAAAATGAGAACTGAAATGACAAATTTCAGAAAGCATTATGAACAAGCAAATATGCTTAGGTTAACACAATCTAGGGCAGAAGGGGGGAGAGGAATAACAGACAGTAAATGTAAGTGTTGGCAATTTTGGGAGGTTCTGGGAGTTGGATTTGGGGCAAAGTGAAACAGTCAGGTAAAACTTTTAAGGATACACTTTCATCAACAAAAACAGGGATTCAGCATTCTACCCGACCATATCCAATTCTGATTTTAAAAAGTACACACACTAAACTTAAGTGAAAGCACAACCCAGAAAAATAAAGGAATTATCACCAATGAAGAAAAAGTTAACCAATGGAAGAGCATGACCCTCCATGGAAGACATCCCCATGATCTGAGTAGACTAGATGTCAACAAGGAAGCGTTGGATGCCTGGCTCAAAGTTGGAGACCTCTTCCCAGAAACAGAAGGGTTGGGTTCCTTAAGGCAATACAGGGCCAGGTTAGCACAAAAAATATCAAAAATACAAAAATGAAAGACTAACAAATTCAAGATGATAAATGTAGAAAATGCCAAGAAAAACAAGAAACAATCCAACACATTACAGGATCCTGTAGCAGTTTAACACAATCTGATTACTTATGTAGGCACAATCACGTGGCAAACATCATTCACCAAAACCTTGTTTGAAAATACAAACTCATAAATGAAATCATACCTTACTATAAATACAAACCTGATCCAGTTATAGAGTCAGAATACCACAAATTATATTAATACCAGTCAGTTATTACAGATAGGACATTCCATAATAACTATCTAGATATAATAATACAGGATAAGCAAACAAGAACAGCTTACAATAGATAGAGCTATTCCAAGCACACATGACATACAGAAATTAATCAATAACTTATTGATTCAGTACCAGAAATCTGTTGAATTAAGAGGAAATTGAAAGATTATGGAACATGAACAGGGTATACATTGTTCCTATTAACTACAATTGGTATCATCCCAAAGTCACCACACAATAGCATCTAAAATGTATACTTCCTTACACAGCAGTGTCTACATAACTCTTCAGAAAGCCACAATGTTAAGCTCCACTAGAATAGTCCAAAGGTTCCTAGCAATTGAAAACTGAGTGTGCTTGGCTGTGCCCGTACCTCAGGCTTGAGCTGAGACAAAAATAAAAATAATGATAACTGCTTATAGATTCTGTAATTCTAAACCAAGCTTGGAAGTAAAGCAGTAATCTTTCATGTTGTTATATTGGCTACCAAAGAATATTTGATTCTTGTCCCACACTCATGGTGAATAGAAGCTCTTGATATATATAAACTACACCCAATACTGTGAAATTGCATTGGCATACTACAATACTACAATTATTAGAGTAGAACAGCCATCATTATCAAACAAGGCATTTTCCAGGGTCATTCTCTAAGCCCAGTATATATTTTTCTAGCTTTAACCACACTCTCTAATTTACTTAATTGGACCAAAATAGGGTATCAAATCAGAAACTACCAAATGAATTATACCTTGACGCACTTCCTATACATGGATAATTTGAAATTACAAGCTCCTTCATCAGTAAACCTAAAGCAATTCATTCAAATAATAGAACTATTTTTGAAAGATGTAAACATGAATTTTGGACTGGATAAGTGCAGAACATTAAACATAAAGAAAGGTGCAATGGAGCTAATAGAATATAAGTGAAAGCAGCAGAATACCATACAACTGGTGGATGAATATGAAACATTTAAATTTCTGGGATATCAATAAGCAAAGAAAATAGATCATACTGTGATGAAGGAAAAACAGAGTTTACTTTAAGGCTTAAGAAAATCTGTCAAACAGAGCTCAATAATAAAAATATAACAAAGGCAATAAACACTTTTGCTATACCCATATTAACATTTTCTTTAAGCATAATGTGTTGATTTGAAACCAATCTGGAAAATCTGCAAAGAAAAGTAAGAAATTAAAAACACTTGAATGAGCTTAGATTAACATTACCTAGGACAGAAGGAGGAAGAGGAATAACAGATATTAACAAAAAAAATTACACAACAGTCAGATGAAACTTCTAAGGATATATTTTCATCACAAAAGCCGAACTCAGCACTCCACACAAGCATATGCAATTCTGCTAAGAAGTACACACCACTAAACTTAAATGAAAGCACAACCCAGAAAAATGAGGGAATTATCAATTATTGAAGAAAAAGGTTAACCAATGGAAGGGAATGACCCTCCATGGAAGACATCCCCATGATCTGAGCAGATTAGATGTCAACAGGGAAGAGTCAAAGCCTGGCTCAGAGTTGTCCTCTTCCCACAAACAGAGGGGCTGGGTTCCTTGTGGCAATACAGGGCAGGATGGTTAACACAGAAAAATCAAGAATACTTAATTAAAGATGATAAATGCAGATAATGTCAAGAGAAATCAGAAACAATCCAACACATTTAGGATCCTACAACACTTAACTCAATGTGATTACTTATACAGGGATAATCAAGTGATAAACCTCATTCACTAAAATCTTGCTTTAAAATACAAACTCATAAAAGATACCATACCTTACTATAAATACAAGCCTGATCCAATTTTAGCCCAAGTCCCACAAATTAATATGTTGACTGATCCATTATTACAGACAGGACAATCCATAATAACTGTCTGATTACAACATTACAAGATAAATAAACAAGAATAACTTACTTAATAGTTATAGCTATTCCAAACATGCACAACATATGGGAATCAGTAAGTGAAAAACACCAGAAATATGCTGAATTAAAAGAGGAAATTGAAAGATGTTGGAACATGAACAGGGTATACATTGTCCCAATAGTAATATCTATAACTGGTATCATCCCAAAAGCATTAAACAATTAAGCCTATACAGCAATAATTATGTAAATTTTCAGAAAGCCACATTACTGAACACCACTAAAATAGTCTGAAAGTTCCTAGTGATTGAGAAATGAGTGTGCTTGACTATGCCCATACTTCAGGTTTTACCAGCTTGAGCTGAGCCAAAAATAAATAACATAATAACAATAATAATAATAACTTTATTTATTGAGCACTTTTCATACAGATGATGTATTTCAAAGTGCTTTAAAACTGGATAAAAATAAAAAGATGAAAATAAAATAAAAATAAACATGAAAATAAAAGATGAAAAGATGTTAGTTAAAAGCAAGGTTTAAAAAAATAGGTTTTGAGCTGACATTTAAAAGGGTCAACTGAGTCTGCATCCCTTGTAGTTCTATGTGTTGAGTTTTACAGTTTGGGAATGTGTTTCAAAAGAGCTGACCTTGAAGGAGATTGTTTAAATTTTAGAGACTGGCGGAAGAAGACCTGAGAGCTCAAGCAGGATTATAAAACAAAACCGATTCTGTGATGTACTCCAGTCTAGACCATTAAGAGTTTTAAAAACAAGTAAGAGAACTTTGAAATCAATTTTAAAAGATACAGGAAGCCAATGCAGAGTAGCTAGTATGGGAGCGATATGTTCTTTCATCCTGATTTAGGTTAAACGTCTAGCAGCGGTGTTTGAAATAGTTGAAGTTTGATTGCTTTGGGAGGCCAATAAAAAGGGCATTGCAGCAATTTCATTTATTCAATATAAAAGTATAAATTAGTTTTTCAGCACGATTACGTGAAAAAAAAGAAAGGACCATTGCAATATTTCTTAAGTGTAAAATTGCTGCTCTGGTCACTTTCTTTATGTAAAATTAAAATTTAAATCTGAATCAAGGATAACACCCAGGCAAGTTACTTCTGATTTTACCAAGTTCCTAAGTTTATCACAAAGTTTACCTCTTTTGGCTTTGGGAGCAACCGAAAGTATTTCAATTTTATCTTCATTTCTTGATTGTATTTGGTTTTCTCCTCTTAACAATAAACTCTGGTTAGACCACACTTGGAATTTTGTGTTCACCTCTGGTCACCTCATTATAGGAAGAATGTGGTGGATTTGGAGAGGGTGCAGAAGAGATTTACCAAGATGCTGCCAGGATTGGAGAGCACGACTAATGAAGATGATTTGAGCGAGCTAAGCCTTTTCTCTTTGGAATGAAGGAGGACAAGGGGTGACTTGATGGAAGTGTAAAAAGATGATAAGAGGTATAGATAGAGCGTATAGCTGGAGACTTTTCTCCCCAAGGTGAAAGTGGCTAATATGAGGGACATAATGTAAGGTGAATGGGGGAAGGTATAGGGTGGACATCAGAGGTAGGTGTTTTACACAGAGAGTGGTGGATGCATGGAATGCCCTCCAGCAGTGGTGGGAGAAGCTAAAGGAATTTGGCATTTCTCCATAGATTCTTATTGATGCACCATTGAAACCATATGGATGCATCACAGTTTAGAATTGTAATTGCTCTGCCTGTGACCACAAGAATCTGCAGAGAGTGTAGACACAGCTCAGCACATCATGGAAACCAATCTCCCCTTTATGGACTCTGTATGTATTTCTTGCTGCCTCAGGAAAGCAGCCAGCTCACTCACTCACTGCACATTGCACTGCTGGCATCTAGGGCAACAAGGAATGTCTTCCATCTCTGTCTGTCCTTGATCTTGGTCTTGGTGCTGTTCAGGACTCCCTTCATCATGCCAATTGCTTCCTCTTGGTTTTCACTACTGTCAGACATGCAAGTCTTGGGTGGAGATTCAGGAACACCACTATACTCAGATGTAGAAGGATTCTTTATTGCTGTTTCTGTAACAATTTTGATTGGCCAGTCAGGGTTGTTAGCCCTGAGCTGAACCTCCAAACCTGGTGCACCACTCTTTGTCTGGCCTTTACCCTTTGACCTGTTTGACGTGGGTGACCCTACCAAGAGCCAAAGCACGAAGCCTTGACTCCAGCTAATATGCAGGTGGCTCTCCAGGTCATTGAGGCATGCAAACCTCCAAACCATGAGATTGTTGTGGTTGCCTTCTTGTCAGCTTGAACCAGTCTGGCCATCCTCCTCTGTCCTCTCTCATTGACATAAGAGGCATAGATCAGTGGATATCAGGGACTTTTCTTTCCAGGGTAAAATGACTAATATGAGAGAACATAATATAAGGCAAATGGAGAAAATTATAAGGGGGACATCAGAGGTAGGCTTTAGTGGTGGACATTCTAACTGGCTGCATTACTATCTGGTATGGTTTCTTTTTCCCCACAGAACTGGATGCTTTTTGCTTTTTTTTACACCATTCTCTGTAAATTCTAGAGACAGTTATATGTGAAAATCCCAGGAGATCAGCAGTTTCTGAGATCCTCAAACCACCCTGCCTGGCACCAACAATCACTCTACTGTCATAGTCACTTAGATCACATTTCTTCCCCATTTTTTGATGTTTGATCTGAACAATAACTGTTGATCCTGTCTTAATGCTGTTATGCATTGAGTTGCTGCCACATGATTGGCTAATTATGTATTTGCATTAACGAGCAGCAGTACAAGTGTACCTAATAAGGTGGCCGCTGCATGTTTTGGATTGAGGACATGTCCAATTAAGGTTCTGTGATGAACAATCCACTTTGTAGTGTGATCATAAGAAAGATTTTTCTGAGTAGTTAAGGCAGGAGACTTAGAGAGCACAGTGGGAATCCTGGTCCAAAACCAGCTAAAGAGAATGGAATCAAGATCCGTCCACAACTTGGTGATTGTATAAACTTAAAGTTAAATGAGTTGGGATCATTTCAGACTAGATCCAACCAGAAATCAATCCATTAATATACAGGCTTCAATCTTCGGCCAAATCCAACTTGTATCAGAATCAGATTTGATATCACCAACATGTGTCGTGAAATTTGTTAACTTAGCAGTAGCAGTACAATGCAATACATGATAATATAGAAAGAAAAAGCTGTGAACTACAGCAAATATATGGTATAATTATATTAAATAGTTAAATAAGTAATGCAAAAATAGGAAATAAGAAAATAGTGAGATAGTGTTCATGGGTTCAATGTCCACTCAGAAATCAGATGGCAGAGGGGAAGAAGCTGTTCCTGAATCACTGCATGTGTGCCTTCAGGGTTCTGTACCTCCTACCTGATGGTAGTAATGAGAACAAGACATGTCTTGGGAGATGGGGGTCCTTAATGATGGATGCCACCTTTCTGAGGCATCGCTCCTTGAAGAGTCTTGAATACTATGGAGCTTAGTGCCCATGATGGAGATTATTTATTTTACAACTCTGCAGATTATTTTGATTCTGTGTGGTAATCCTCCCCTACCCCCCCCCCCCCCCATACCAGATGGTGATACAGCCAGTGGGAATGCTCTCCACAGTACATCACCAATATCCCTTGCTTCTTATTATTTTTGAGCATAGAACTGTATAGCTCAGTACAGGCCCTTCAGCCCACAATGTTGTGATGACCTTTTAAACTACTCCAAGATCAACTTTACTCTTCTCTCCCACATAGCACACTGTTTTCCTATCATCCATGTGTCTATCTTAGACCTCCTTAAATGTCCATAATCTATCTGCCTCTACCACCACTGCTAAAGGGCATTCCATATACCTACTGCTCTGCATAAAAACAACCTACCTCTGATGTCCCCGCTATACTTTTCTCCTACCTCCTTACATTATGTCCTCTCATATTAGTCATTTACTCCCTGGGGAGAAGAGTCTCCGATATCCACTGATCTATGTCTCTTATGTCAATGAGAAAGGGCAGAGGAGGATGGTGAGACTGCTTCAAGCTGACAGGAAGGCAACCAGAACCTTCTCTCGTGGTTTGGAGGCTTGCCTGCCTCAGTGACCAAGACAGCTACCTGTATGTTAGCTGGAGCTAAGGTTTTATGCTTTGGCTCTTCGTATGGTCACCCATGTCAAACAGGTCAAAGGGTAAAGGCCAGACTAAGAGTGGTCCACCGGACCTTCAGGTTTGGAGGTTCAGCTTAGGGCTAACAACCCGGAATGGTCAAACAAAACTGTTACGGAACAGCAATGAAGAATCTTTCTGCATCTGAGTATAGTGGTGTTCCTGAATCTCCACCCAAGACTTGCATGTCTGACAGTAGTGAAAACCAAGAGGAAGCAATTGGCATGATGAAGGGAGTCCTGAACAGCACCAAGACCAAGATCAAGGACAGACAGAGATGGAGGACATTCCTTGTTGCCCTAGATGCCAGCAGTGCAATGTGCAGTGAGTGAGTGAGCTGGCTGCTTTCCTGAGGCAACAAGAAATATATACAGAGTCCATAAAGGGGAGATTGGTTTCCGTGATGTGCTGAGCTGTGTCTGCACTCTCTGCAGATTCTTGAGGTCACAGGCAGAGCAGTTGCCATTCTAAACTGTGTTACATCCATATCGTTTCAATGGTGCATCAATAAGAATCTGTGGGGACATGCCAAATTCCTTTAGCCTTCGGAGGAAGTAATGGCTTTGGTCAGCTTTCTTAACTGTGACATCAAAGTGGTTGGACCAGGACAGGTTATTGATAATGTTCTCAACCTCAATACCATTGATGTAGACAGGAGTATGGGCACTGCCCCCACAACTTCCTGAAGTCACTGACTTGTTGACATTGAGGGAAAGATTGAAGGCTTCAAAGCTCAGATTGATTGTTTGGAAAGGGAGGCAACTTGGATTACTTGACCACTTATGCAGGAATTGATATACCATACATTCCTCTCATCTTTAATGGTACCATCAGCTGAAAAAGATTTATTATGGAATGTGGTTTAAGAGCTACTAATGGAAAATTCCACTCAACTGCTGTGCTTATTTTGAATAAGTATTCTATCAGGTGGTTACTTTAGGAAAAACAATAGTGTACAGACACCAGAAACCACTAAACCACTGCCTCCTGTTAGCTGCTGACCATAGTTTCACACAATGCTACATCTTGATTAAATAGAATTCCTGCTCTTTATCCTATTTCGCAATTCAAGCAGCCAGCCAGAGCAATGCTGTTTTCTGAGAAGTTGTGTTCTCTTGAAAATCAAATCTTGCACGAGATTTCAGGCAAAGTGCCACTCCCATTAAAATACAATGGCCCTACTCTTAATGAAAATCTTGTTCTTGTTTGCTACTTTACTTGAAACTAACTGAACATAGAATGTCTAAGGGCAGGGAGGGAAAAGGAATACTGAACACTTTTGTCCAAACATGCCAATTTAAAAGTTATAGTTAGTAAGTTCTGTGAAGCCAGGATAATTGTCCCAGTATATTATCAACAGACAAAAATGTCTGGACTCCCTCTCTTCCCGTATTCCTTGCAGCTGTTTTCAGCCCACACACCCTCACTACTGCTCAGATGATAAACTCCCGTGGGCTTGAGCCAATACCATTGACAACGGGCCAGCCACAAAGCCCTCGTTACCTTAAGGCTTCGAGTTAAAGCGACTTGACTCTTTTGACCAATCTCAAAGTAGATGGATCATCAGTGTAGAACATAGAACAGTACAGTACAGCACAGGAACAGGCCAATTTGTCCTCAATGCTGTGCCAAACCAGCTAAAAAGTGAATCAGAAACACCCAAACCCTAATCCCTCCTAGCTACACCATGTCCCGATCCCTCCAACTTCCTTTCATGTGTCTTTCAAACAAAAGCCTCCAATGTATTTGCCTCTACCACCATACCAGGCAGTGCATTCCAGGCATCCACCATTCTCTGGGTAAAAAACTTACCCCTCACATCCCCCTTGAACCTGCCCCATCTCATCTTCAATGCACACCCTCTGGTATTAGATATTTCAAACAGATGCTCTTTGTCCACTCTATCTCTACCTCTCATAATCTTGTAAACCTCTAAGATTTGCCTGTGAAAGCCTGCAAGATTAATATCTTGCAGGCTTTCACAGGCAAATAAAGAAATATAATACAATCTATGAAAAACTATACATAAACAAAGATTGACAAACAACCAATGTGCAAAAGAAGACAAATTGGGCAAATTGTATGTGTGTTTGTGTGTGTGTATGTATACTGTATCATCATCGTTATGTGCCATGTTGTTTGACATGGATGATCATGGTCTAAAACCATCATTGTTCTTGAGATACAAGACCCCAGCCTTTATCAACACTCTTCAGAGATTTTCTGCCTGGTGTCAGTGGTCACATAACCAGGACTTGTGATACGCACCAACTGCTCATACAATCATCCACCACCTGCTCCTGTGGCATCATGTAACCCTAATCAGGGGCTAAGCAGGTACTACACCTTGCCCAAGGGTTACCTGCAGGCGAGCAGAGGGAAAGGGAAGGAGTGCCTTACATACATACATATACGCACCCACCCCCACCACCACCACCACCACGCTCAATCATTTCAAGGTTCGACATGTTGTGCACTCAGATACACTCTTCTGCACACCACTGTTGTACTGTGTGGTTATCTGAGTTACTGTCGCCTTCCTGTCAGCTTGAACCAGTCTGGTCATTCTCCTCTGACCTCTCTCATTAACAAGGCATTTTCACCCACAGAACTGCTGCCACTCACTGGATGCTTTCAGTTTTTTACAAAATTCTCTGTAAACTAGAGACTGTTGTGAATGAAAATTTAACAAGTTCAGTAGTTTCTGAAATACTCAAACCACCTCATCTGACACCAGCAATTATTCCATAGTCAAAATCACTTGGATCACATTTCTTCCCCATTCTGATGCTTGTTGCGAACAACAACAGAACCTCTTGCCCACGTCTGCTTGCTTTTATGTATTGAGTTGCTGCCACATGATTAGATATTTGCATTAACAAGCTGGTGTACAGTTATACCTAATAAAGTGGCCACTGAGCATATAATAAAAAGCATGAGCTGTAGAATCCTTGAAAGTGGATCTGTAGGTTGTAGAATCTGTCAGTATTGTGGTGAGTGAAGTTATCCATACTTTGGAGAAGTATTTTGCATGTATTTCAACAATTCAACTCTGCCTGCCTATACAGTTATGAATCATTTTTCCGACAAAGTACAATAAGCATCAAATTATAGATCAACCAAGCCATTATTATAGAGAAAAGAATGACCACCAAGCACACTTATCAGAGCGGTTGATGTGACGAGTACTCTTACATTCACTTATTAGTAACCACTGAGTTCGCCAATTTATTAGCTTCACTAGAATAATTGCTTCAACGGACAAAATGGATAGAATCAGAATCAGGTTTATCTAGTGCTAGTCAAGAGCACAGTATTTTTTAAATCTGTGTCAAATATAGATTTAAACAAAAAAGATATGGTGAAATGAGTTGTTTGTGTCAACAACCAATGAAGTTTGAGGATGTGCTGGGCGCAGCCCGCATGTGTCACCATGCTTCCCTCTCCCTCCCTTTCACCTCCCTCTCTTTCTCCCTTTTTCCTCTCCTTCCCTTTCTCTCTCCCTCTCTCTCCCCTTCTCCCTTTCTCTCTCTCCCTCCTCTCTCTGCTTCTCCCTTTCTGTCTGTCTCTTTCTCTCCCCTTCTCCCTTTCTCTCTCCCCTTCTTCTCTCTCTTTCTCCCTTTCTGACTCTCTTTCCCCTTCTCCCTCTCCCCCCTCCCTCCTCCCCTCTCCTTCTCTCCCTACCTTCCCTTCCCTTCTCCCTTTCTGCCTCCCTCCACTTCCCCTTTAATCTCTCTCCACTCTGGCTCATCGATCTCTGTGTGATAATTCTTTCATCTCCACGATTTGATTCATTTCTGTCTGGTCTCACATGTCAGATATTTTATATCTGTGTCAATGAAACGATCTCCCATTCTCTGCTTATGGCTGTCAATCACAATGAACGCAAACTTTCTGAAACCTTGCCTTTCTGTTTTGACAGTGGCCTTCGCAAAACAAAATTTCACTTAATGTACTTTACCCCTTACTATACCAACACTTGATATCCACTCTGCAGAAAAGCATTATCTTTAATTTTTACGAACTATAATATGTCACAATGACTTTCAACAACTTTCCAAAGTCTGCTGCCTTTCTCCGCATAAAAGCAGTGATAAATTCTCAAACCAGAATTTATTATTTTTTTTGTCTGAATCCAGCTCTGTATTTCTATCTGAAGGAGCTACAAATATAATCAGCCTATTCTTGTATTCTAACCCAATGATGTATTTTAAATTTACTACCCTGGAGCTTTTAAGCCAATATTAGATTGCCCAAGGAATATTTTAGGATGTCCAGAAGGAGACATTCTTCAAAGCTTGGCTCCTTTCATTAATATCTTGCATCTCTCTACAATTCCCCAAATTTATACCTTCTGTAAAGAGTCGTCCATCTCTCTGGAGAGTGCCGACGAAGTGTGGAGCAAGGGACACTGAGCTACCATTGAACAGAGTTCGAATGTCTGTAGTACTAGTCACCTAATAACCTACTGCATCACCACTCCTTTACCATTTCCTGTCAGTCACCTTATGTACAGACACTCCTGTGCCTAGTGTCACTGAATGGACATGCAATCAGTCTATGTATATAAGCTATCTTACGGATTTGCAGTATAGTTATTGTGCTTTCTTAAAATCATTGTGTGCTTTATCTTATTGTGTTTTTTATCAGATCCAGAGTAACAATTATTTTGTTCTCCTTAACACTTGTGTACTGAAAATGACATGAAACAATCTTGAATCTACCTACAGGATAGACATCAATAAGATTGAAAGAGTGCATAGGATACTTAGAACATAGAACATAGAATAGTGCAGCACATTACAGGCCCTTCAGCCCACAATGTTGTGCTGACCCTTAAACCCTGCCTCCCATATAACCCCCCCCCACCTTAAATTCCTCCATATACCTGTCTAGTAGTCTCTTAAACTTCACTAGTGTATCTGCCTCCACCACTGACTCAGGCAGTGCATTCCACGCACCAACCACTGTCTGAGTGAAAAACCTTCCTCTAATATCCCCCTTGAACTTCCCTCCCCTTGCCTTAAAGCCATGTCCTCTTGTACTGAGCAGTGGTGCCCTGGAGTTCTACTCAGTGGTGTCTCCTACTTACAAGGAATTTGCCAGGACTTGAGGGCCTGAGTTATTGGGAAAGGTTGAATAGGTTAGAAACTATGGAGCAGAAGAATGATGAGGTATATAAAATAATGAGTGGTATTTACAGGGTAAATGCAAATACTGTAGGCTTTCCCCACTAAGGTTGGGTAAGACTAGCACTAGAGGTCATGGGTTAAGGGTTAAAGGTGAAATGTTTAAAGGGAACCTGAGGGGGAACAACTTCATTCTGAGGGTGGAGAGAATGTGGAACAAGCTGCCAGTGGAAATGGTGGATGCAGGTTTGATTTCAACATTAAAGATAAGTTCAGATAGGTAAATGGATGGGAAAGATATGGAGGGCAATGCTCCACATGCAGGTCCTTGGGACTAGGGACAATGTGGTTTGGTGGGTTTTTTTGTGTTGTAGTGTTCCATGGCTGTATAACTCTATGAATCAGAATCAAAATCACTGACAGTTCTCATAAAATTTGTTGTTTTGTGGCAGCAGTACAGCACAACACATAAATTATAATAACATATATGAAGTGTAATACAAAAATAGAGCAAAAATAGTGTAGTAATGTTCATAAATCTGATGGTGGAGGAGAAGAAATTGTTCCTGAAACACTGAAAAATGTCTCTTCAGGCTCCTGTACCTCTTCCCTGATGGTATTAATGAGAAGAGGGCAGGTCCTGGGTGATGGGAGTCCTCAATGATGAATGCCAGATTTTCAAGGCATCACCTTTTGAAGATGTCCTCGATGGTGGAGAGGCTAGTTCCCATGAGGGAGCTGGCTTTTTCTGTTCCTGCTCAGTGGCCCCTCCATGTCAGATGGTGATGTAACTATTAGAATGCTCTCCATAGAAATTTACTGGAGCCTTTGGCACCGTACAAATCTCCTCAAACTCCTAATGAAGTATAGCTGCTGGTGTACATATTTCATAATTGCATCAATGTATTGGGCCCAGGGTAGGTTTTCAGAGATGTTGACACCCAGAAACTTAAAACTGCTCACCCCTCGATGAGGTCTGGTATGTGTTCCCTTGATTTCCTCTTCCTGAAATCCACAGTCAATTCCTTAGCCTTATACAGTGTAGATTAGGTTGGGTTAAGCCCACTTCTCTTACTAGGGCCAAGGCCACTGGTAGTCGCTCACAGGAGTCCTCTGTCCTGGGCCTGTCTTTCAAGTCGTCTCCAGATTTAGCCCATCTACTTTGTGATCTTTCCCCACCCAGGGATGAAATCTTTGGAGTTTTGGTTGGCAATTCTGTAGCTCTGGGTTTTTACAAAATGGGGTTGCTAGTCCCATGCCCAACTCTCCTCCTTTTGCAGCTGGGCCTGGGACCGTCCATGGTGGTGTTATCCAGTGTAGAGATTAAACCATGAAACCAGGGTCCATTGGTAATAAACCATTACTTAACTAGTCCGGGAGTGTGTCATTATGTTTGGCTTTTGGCATTTTGGCTCCTCAGCAATGCATCTTGCAAGGTGGTTTAGATCAATAGATATGATGCCTATAAATATAATGTTTATCTTTTCTCCTATTCCTTTCTGATGCTGTTAAATAATTTATGTGGTCATTCTGTTCTCTAAGGATAAGGAACTGTTTGTGGACAGATGAAATGTACAAATGACAAAACATATCCATCAGTGCATAAAATATAATTAGATATTAAAATTTTAATTGGATATTAAAATGTTAATTGCATATAGGTTCTGAGTATGCAGAGATCTTCTTATTTTATCAGAGTCATGAGACCATAATTAGGCCATTTGGCCTGTCAGGTCTGTTCCATCATTCCATCATGACTGATTTATTATCCCTCTCAGCTCCATTCTCCTGCTTTCTCCCTGTAACCTTTGACTGCCTTACTAATCAAGAACCTATCAACCTCCACTTTAAATATACCCAACATCTTAGCCTCCACGGCCATCTTTGGCAATGAATTCCACAGATTAACCACCCTCTAGCTAAAGGAATTCCTCTTTGTCTCTGTTCTAAAGGGACATCCTTGTATTCTGAGGCTGTACTCTCTGTTCTTAGACTCCCCCACTATAGGAATCACCCTCTCTATGTCCACTCTAACCAGGCCTTTCAATATTCAGTAGGTTTCAATGAGAATCCCTCCTCATTCTTCTAAACTCCAGCGAGTACATGCCGAGAAACATCAAATGCTTACTATAGGCCTGTTGGCTCATCTAGTCGGTGCCAAGCTATTATTCTGCCTAATCCCATTGACCCGCACCTGTACCATAGCTCTCCACACTCGTCCCACCCATGCACCTATTCAAATTTCTCTCATGTTGAAATCAAGCTTGCATTTCATTTTTCAGCTTGCTCCATACTCTCATCGCCCTCTGAATGAAGAAGTTCTGGGTTCTATCTGGGTTTCTTCTGACTTTGCTCATCCCTCCTATCACCACCTTTCCCCCACTTGACACCATCTGATCATCGCCCCTCCCCACCGGAGGTTAATTAGTCATTGACTTAGTGAGGGTTAAATCGGGGGATTGCTGGGTGGCGTGGCTCGAAATGTTGGAAGGGCCTGTTCAATAAAATAAAATAAAGAAATAAATGTAATGTTGAACGTGCCTAAGAGTCATTTTAATTTTTGAAATGCACTGTTTATTTATTTAGAAAAATAATACTGTGTGTGTGTGTTATAAAGCAAATGAAATTTTGGTTGTAACGTCAAAGCTCATAGGTATATTTTTATTAATCTTTCAGGATTTGGGCCTGTGCTGAACTGTACTGCTCTATGCTCAATAATAAGAAGAAACTAGGTATATGAAGGTGTGACTTGGAGGAGAACATGCAGGCAATGGTGTCCCCTCACATGGGAGAGGTTGTTGGCTAGGAAGAAGCTCTCAGTGTAGTCCAGAGCATTTTATAGATGGCACACACTGTCCAATGATGTAGCGACAGGTACATGTTGTTCTCTGCTACTGAAACTGTCCAGATGAATCGCATTTCACTGTATGGTGTATGTCTCATACACCAAGTCAAGGTATTCATTTCCACAGTGCCGTTCAGAACTTCAAAGTCAAAGCCAAAATAAATTAATTATCCAAGTAAGTATGTTACCTGACATTCATTTTCTTGTAGGTATTTATAGGAAAGTAAAGAAATACGACAGAATTTATGGAAAAGTACACCTAAACAAAAGCTGACAAACAGCCAATGTGCAAAAGAAGACGAACTGTAAATTTAAAAAAAGTAATAGTGGGAGCATGAGTTGTAGAGTCATTGGAAGTGAGTCCATAAGTTGTGGAATCAATTCAGAGTTGAGGTGAGTGAAGTTGTCCATGCTGGTTCAGGAGCTTGATGGTTGCAGGATAATTACTGTTCTTGAACCTGGTGGTGAGGAACTTCAGGATTCCACACCTCCTGCCCGATGGTAGCAGTGAGAAGAGGGCATGGCCTGGATGGTGCATTCATACTCAATGAGATGATGTCGGAAGTGTGATCACCGCTTTAATATGAAGAGAGGTGAGAGCCAACTTGCCCACAGCAAACTCCCATAAACAGCAGAGTGTTAATGTGTGGTAGAGTGAAAGATGGTTATGGTTAGACCTCACTTAGCATTTTAAAAGTAATCCTAGTGTCTGCTGCGTATGAGCAGAGTAAGGACGATTAAACGTTTTTCCTGAGTCACGGTATCTGTGGTACATGTGGAGCAATTTACAGTGCAGGGGTGTCAAACTGGACCTCCTATCACAAACAAACGTGCACTCGAAAGTTTGCGCTAAAAGAGAGCCTCCCGCGCGTATGAGGCCCAATCTTTTCACATGATCAAAGGTACCATAGTGCTGTAGCAATTAGCATGGCACCATTACAACAGAGGGAATCAGAGTTCATTCCATTGTCATCTGTAAGAAGTTTGTACGTCCTTCCTGTGAGCGTGTGGGTTTCCTCCAGATGCTCTGGTTTCCTCCCACAGTTCAAAGATGTACCATTTAGTAGGTTAATCGTTCATTGTAAATTTTCCTGTGATTAGGTTAGGGTTAAATAGTTGGGTTACTGGGTGGTGCAGCTCATTGGCTGGAAAGGCCTGTTCTGCAGTCTATCTCTATATAAATAAATAAATAGACACACAAACGAATTAATAAATAAATAAACAAATGGAAATAAGCTGCACATGTGCTTGCCACTTTCTCAAAGTTGATCTGATATGGTTCAGTTTCTTCTTTGCATCCAGCTGAAAGTGTTGAAGTTGTTGGTGACAATGAATTTAGAGTATTGTGTGGAGTTCTGGTCACATATCTAAAGATCAGCTTTAATTTTTAAGATTATCTTTACTATTTAAAAATCAGCATTATTTGTTACAAGTACATCAAAACATCGAAACATGTAGTGAAATGTGTTGTTTTGTGTCAATGACCAGTACAGTTTGAGGAAGTCTGGGGCAGCCAGTGCCACTATCCTTCCGATGCCACCATGTCAATAAATTTGAAAGGGTGCAGAGAAAGTCTATGAGGAATGCAACAACGTGTCAGCCAAGGTCTGTTGGTGGGACTTGAACCCAAACCTTGCGACTCAAAAGGTGATTAACTCAAGAGATTCTGCAGATGCTGGAAACCATGAGCAACACACATAAAATGCTGGAGGAACTCAGCAGGTTAGGCAAGCATCTGTGAAGGGAAATAAACTGTTGATGTTCCAGGTCAAGAACCTTCACCAGGCCTGGAAAAGCTGGAGGCAGAACCTAGAATATGAGAGGTCCTCTGTTGTTTGGGGGTGACCATGGATGTTGTGTGCTGGCTGTCTATGTTGTATACACAGCCAGGGCAGTACGATATGGAGAGCAAGCTATTGCCCATATAGCAGACTCCCCCTCTCCGTGGAACTGCTGAATCCAAAAGAAGAGTAGAGAACAAGACAGTTTGGCACCAGCTGTGTCACAGAAGTTGCCAGTCAACTGAACTCAACATAGGGCTGCCTTACGGACTGCAGCTCTGGATTTTTTCCTCTAGATTTACTCCTGAAGTCTTCCCCATGAGTGGGTATAGCCGCAATTAGCGGAGGTTTGAGATCAGGATTTTTATTCACCTAGATGAGCTACCAACCACGGCTAATGAGCCCCATCTACCCACAGCGACTGGTTTTAAGATGCCAGTAACCCATGTTTGTCCCCTTTCCTGTCAGTAGAACCAGTTCCACTGGGCTTAGTAGCTAAGCCACATGTGAAGGTCAGGAGCTGGGCTGTTGGAGGCTATTTGAGATGCATGCCATTAAGAGCATTTAATAGGTAGTGGGAATTTATTCCCACTATCATAATCACCACCACTACCATTCCCCCCCCCCCCACCACCCTGGTCAATGACAACCTTAAGGAACCAGAAGCCAGAATAAGAAAGTTTTTATCTGTGGCATCCTTAACTGCCGTGCTGAAGGGAAAATCAGACAACGCCTCATGTTCTATCTAGATAGACTCCCACCTGATGGCTCTAACCTCTAACTTATGGTAATTGCTCTCCCCTCTGTACTTTCTCTTTTTCCATTCCTCATTCTGGCTCTCTTCTTACCCCTTCTCTTCACCTAACCTGTCCATCATCTCCCCCAATGTCTCTCCTCCTCCCCTTTCTCCCATGGTCCACTCTCCTCTCCTATCAGATTCCTTCTTCCTCAGCCCCTTACCTCTTCACCAATCCCATCTCAGATTCTTACTTCATCACTCCCTCCCCCACTGATCCATCTACCAGCTTGTCCTCCTTCTCCTCCCCCCCCCCCCCCCAACAATCTTCTCCCTTCCATTCCAGTCCTGGTGAAGGGTCTTGGTCTGAAATGGTAACTTTTTATTCCTGTCCGTGGATGCTGACTCGGGTGAGAGTGCTCTGCCCTGACTCGAGGAACTCAGTGACCTCTCTCACAGTTTAAGCCACAACTCAGTAGAAGAATGAAGTTCTGTCTTTAAGTGTCAGCTATGTGGCTGGGGAGCTTCTGGGAGCAACCTTTGTGGATCGAAGTAACTGCTGTGTTCAATAGCTCAGTTGGTTTACTTTGGGACTTCTGTATGTGTGTCTTTCCGTTCTTACCCAGCTCACTCTCACTGTTCACCAGAGCTCTGGGTTCCGCCCACCGTCACCCCGCCCGCCCAGAGAGAGTGGTGAGATCAGCTTGCTCACTGTTCTTGGAGCAGATTTCACAGACCTCGGCCAATTCACAGAAGAAACCATACTCCCATGGACAGGAACTTTTCTCCTTCCTGCCCCAGCCTTTGAGGCCAACCCTTTGGAATGCTGTTGTACTTTTAAAAAATTTACTTAGAATTAACAGTGGGGGAAAAATGCAAGATGCGTGGGATCAATTTTGGTTGTATGTTACTTTAAACTTAAAATAGAACTTTTTTTCTGTTTCTGTCTTACTTGTTTTCCTGTCATGGGATGGCTGTGTAAATATGCTGTACTGTATCTGCTCTATGATATGCTGTGCTGCTTTGTAAAATAAGAATAAATAACAAAAATTTGAAGAATTAAAAAAATACTACTTTATTTTATTGAGATACTGCACAGAATAGCCCCTTCCGGCCCCTCAAATACAATGGCCAGCAATTCTCTGACTTAACCCTAGCCTAATCATGGGTCAATTTACAATGACCAATTGACCTACCAACCAATACATCTTTGGGCTCACCTTTCAGAAGAACTTCTCCAAGCAAGGGTTTGGAGGGTGGTACAGTAGCATAGTTTGCAGGAAGTTTTACAGCACCAGTTGTAAGACTGGGGTTCAATTCCTGGCATTGTCTGTAAGGTGTGCGTACATCCTCCTTGAGACCACGAGGGTTTCCTCCAATAGCGCCAGTTTCCTCCCACGTTTCAATGACATACAGGTTATGGTCAGTAAGTTGGCGGTGTACTATGTTGGCGCCCGAACGTTGCGACATTTGTGGGCTGATTTGATCTGATGCAAAACGAAGCATTTCACTGTAGGTTGTGATGGACATATGAAGTACATCAAGTAAATATCTTTACTGCCATGAATACTGTTTACATGCAGAATAAAATGGGCAGCACGGTAGTGTAACAGTTGGTGTAATGCTCAATTAGCACCATCAATCCAGGTTCAAATCCTGCTGCTGTCTGTAAGGAGTTTATCTTCTCCACTTGACCATGCGGGTTTCCTTCAGGTGCTCTAGTTTCCTTCCACATTTCAAAGATGTATGGGTTAGGGTTAGAACGTCGTGAGCTTGCTATGTTGGCGCTGGAAGTGTAGTGACATTTGCAGATTGCGTCAATGACTAGCGCATCTCAGAGTAAATCTCCTCTACACCCTCTCTAAAGCTTCCAAATCCTTCCTATAATGAGGTGACTAGAACGGAACACAATTTTCCATGTGTTATAACATGTTAAGATGCTCAGAGTTTCTAATTAAAATATTAAATGTTAACAAATAGCTAAAAATATTAAACTTTCTACCTTGATCCTCTCAAACCTCTGTTACCTTGAGCCTATCTCCACTAAGAAAGATCACTGGGGACACCAGTCACCCTAACCATACACTGTTTCAGCTGCTTCTGTCTGGCAAACGGTACCATAGCGTTAAAGCCAGGATCAACAGGCTATGGGACAGCTTCTCTCTACAAGCCATTAGACTCTTAAGACCACAAGATATAGGAGCGGAAGTAGGCCATTCAGCCCATTGAGTCTGCTCTGCCATTCAATCATGGGCTGCCATTCTCCCCATACCCTGATGCATTGGCTAATCATGAACCTATCTATCTCTGCCTTAAATGCCACTCAATGACTTGGCCTCCACAACTGCTCATGGCAACAAATTCCACAGATTTACCACCCTCTGACTAAAGTAATTTCTCTGCATCCCTGTTCTAAATGGACATCCTTCAATCCTGAAGCCATGCCCTTTAGTCCTGGACTCCTTTACCAAGGGAAATAACTTTGCTACATCTAATCTGTTCAGACCTTTTAACATTTGGAATGTTTCTATGAGATTCCCCCCTCATTCTCCTGAACTTCAAGGATTACAGCCCAAGAGCTGCCAGACGTTCCTCATAGAGTAACCCTTTCATTCCTGGAATCATTCTCATGAATCTTCTCTGAACCCTCTCCAATGTCAGAATATCCCTTCTAAAATAAAGAGCCCAAAATTGCACACAATGCTCCACATGTGGTCTAACGAGTGCCTTATAGAACCTCAACATCACATCCCTGCTCTTATATTTTATAACTCTAGAAATGAATGCCAACATTGCATTCAACTTCTTCATCACGGACTCAACCTGGAAGTTAACCTTTAGGGTATCCAGCACAAGGACTCCCAAATCCCTTTGCATTTCTGCATTTTGAAGTCTCTCCCCATCTAACTAATAGTCTGCCCATTTATTTCTTCCACCAAAGTGCATGACCATACACTTTACAACATTGTATTTCATTTGCCACTTCTTTGCCCATTCCCTTAAACTATCTACGTCTCTCTGCAGGCTCTCTGTTTCCTCAACACTACCCACTCCTCCTCCTATTTTTGTATCATCAACAAATTTAGCCACAGATCCATTAAACCCATAGTCCAAATCATTGACATACATCGTAATAAGCAGCGGTCCCAACACCGACCCTGTAGCCAGCAGCCAGCCAGAATAGGATCCCTTTATTCCCACTCTCTGTTTTCTGCTGATCAGCCAATGCTTCACCCATGCTAGTAAATCCCCTGTAATTCCATGGGCTCTTACCTTGCTAAGCAGGCTCATGAGTGGCACCTTGTCAAAGGCCTTCTGCAAAACCAAGTACTGCATCTACTGCATCTTCTTTGACTACTCTGCCTGTAATTTCCTCAAACAATTGCCGTAGGTTAGTCAGGCAGGATTTTCCTTTCAGGAAACCATGCTGGCTTTGGCCTATCTTGTCACATGCCTCCAGGTACTCTGTAATCTCATCCCTAATAATTGATTCCAACAACTCCCCAACCACTGATGTCAGGCTAACAGGTATATAGCTTCCTTTCTGCTGCCTCTCACCCTTAAATAGCGGAGTAACATTTGCAATTTTCTAGTCATCCAGTACAATGCCAGAATCTATCAATTCTTAAAAGATCATTGTTAATGCCTCCACAGTCTCTCCAACTACTTCCTTCAGAACCCAAGGGTGCATTTCATCAGGTCCAGGAGATTTATCCACCCTCAGACCATTAAGCTTCCTGAGCACCTTCTCAGTCGTAATTTTCACTGCACTTACTTCACTTTCCTGACACTCTTGAATGTCCGGTATACTGCCGCTATGTACTGTCTTCCACTATGCATTCAGTTCTTCTGCACTTTACAATATCTCATTACAATATCTCCAGCATCGTTTTCTATTGGTCCTAGTATACCCTCAACTCTTTACCCTTTATATGCCCTTAAAAAAGCTTTTAGTATCTTCTTTGATATTAGTCGCCAGCTTCCTTTCATAATTCAGCTTTTCCTTCCTAATAACCTTTTTTTAAAAAATTTTTTTATTAGTTTTTCAAAACATTTCAAAACATTTTACAAATTAAAAACCCCAAATCCCAATGAGGAACATTAAAACAGTGCAAAATTAAGCATACAATAACAATATGTTACAAAGGAAGAGAATTTAGCAAAAAAAAAGCACCTAAATTAAAGACAAGTAAGCTTAGTGTTCTCCCCAAGCCCCACAACACAAGAAAAAACAACAGCAACTCCAGACCAACCACAAGACAATATAGAGAGTATAAGTCAGGACAGCTAAGCTCCCAGACTGTGAATACACTCAGCAACAGAGGATAATAATGCTTTCTGCCAGAAAAAAAAAGGAGCTGAAAGCAAGGGACCGAAGAGGAAAAAAAAACCCTAGTCAAGAGGAAGGTTATGAAAGTACTCGATAAAAGGTCCCCAGAGCTTATGGAACTTTAGATCCGAATTGAGAACTGAATAATGAATTTTTTCGAGGTCCAAACAGGCCATGATGTCGTTAAGCCATTGAGCATGAGTGGGCGGGGCAGCATCTCTCCATCTGAGGAGGATCAAGCGTCTAGCCAGAAGAGAGGCAAAGGATAATATTCGGCATTTGGTCGGACCCAGACATAAATCTGTCTCGCCCCAAAAACCGAACAGAGCAATTAAGGGGTTTGGTTCTAGGTGCTCATTCAGACTACACTATAACGTAGTGAAGACATCTTTCCAGAATTTCTCCAAGCTAGGACAGAACCAGTACATATGGATGAGAGAGGCCACGCCCCTCTTGCATTTATCACAGAGCAGACTAACGCTAGGGTAGAATTGAGATAGTTTAGATTTAGACATATGGGCTCTATGAACAATCTTAAACTGTAAAAGGCAGTGGCAAGCACAAAGAGAGGTTGAGTTAACCGATTTGAGAACTGAATCCCAGCTCTCTTCAGATAAGGAGTTATTTAAATCCTGCTCCCAGGCCATTTTGATTTTATCCATGGGGGCCCATCGTAAGGCTGCTAGTTTATCTCGGATGATTGATATTAAGCCTTTACCTAGTGGATTCATGGAAAGAAATAGGTCCATAGCATTTTTCGCAGGCATTTCAGGGAAGTTAGGAATTAGAGCAATAAAGTGTCGGATTTGGAGATATCTGAAAAAATGAGCATTGGGCAGATTGAACTTAACAGAGAGCTGCTGAAAAGAAGCGAAGTGATTATCAATGAAAAGATCTTCAAAATGTCTAATGCCCTTCCTATACCAAACCTGGAATGCTGAATCGTATGTAGTAGGTAAAAAAAGGTGATTATGAGCAATAGGGCTGGAAACGGAAAACCCCTGGAAACCATAGCGTTTCCTGATCTGAGCCCATATATGCAAAGTGTGTCTAACAAGAGGATTAGCTATTGATCTGGGCAGACTACTAGGGAGTGCAGAGCCAAGAAGTGCAGAGATAGATAATTCTTTGGTGGAGCTCAGCTCCATCGCCACCCAGTTAGGGCACTCGGGTTGACCATGGAAGAAAGACCAGAAGGTAGCACAACGTATATTAGCTGCCCAATAATATAAACGAAAGTTAGGTAAAGCCATGCCACCCTCTTTTTTAGATTTTTGGAGATGGATTTTATTAATTCTAGAGCGCTTATTCTGCCACAGATATGACAAAATAATAGAGTCTAAGGAATCAAAAAAAGATTTAGGAATAAAAATTGGGATAGATTGAAATAGGTATAAAAATTTGGGGAGAACATACATTTTAACAACATTAATATGACCTACAAAAGACATAGATAGAGGTGACCATTGTACCAGACTTTGTTTTATAGCATATGAAAGGTTCGCAAAGTTTTCACGAAAGAGATCTTTAAACTTCCTTGTGACTGTAATTCCAAGATAAGTAAATTGATTATGGACTACTTTAAAAGGGAGATCATGAAATGTTAGTTCTTGTGCTTCTTTATCAATTGGGAGAAGTTCACTCTTATGTAAATTAAGTTTATAGCCAGAGATCTGGCTAAACTGGTCAAGAAGTGAAAACATTAGAGGTAAGGATGTAGACGGATTTGAGAGAAAGAGTAATAAGTCATCAGCTTAGAGAGAAATTTTATGCTCAACAGCCCCTCTCCAAATCCCAGTCAATTCAGTGCAGTTTCGAAATGCTATCGCCAGAGGTTCCTAATAACCTTCTTAGTTTCCTGCTGCACGTTTTTGAAAGCTTCCCAATCCTCTGTCTTCCCACTAGCTTTGGCTTCCTTGTATGCTCTCTCTTTTGCTTTTATTTTGGCTCTGCCTTCACTTGTCAGCCACGGTAGTGTCCTTTTTCCATTTGAAAATTCCTTCTTATTTGGAAAATACCTGTCTTGCGACTTCCCTCATTTTTCGCAGAAACTTCAGCCATTGCTACTCTGGTGTGCTTTCTGCTAGTATCCCTTTCCAGTCAACCTTGTCCAGTTCCCCTCTCATTTCCTTGTAATTTCCTTTACTCCACTGAAATGCTGACACATTGGAATTTAGTTGCTCCTTCTCAAATTTCAAAGTGAACTTAATCATATTGTGATCACTGTTCCCTAGGGGTTCCTTAACCTTAAGCTCTCAGAATCATAATCAGGTTTATTATCACCAACATATGATGTATCACCTCTGGATCATTGCACAACACCCAGTCCAGCACAGCCGATCCCCTAGTGGGCTCAACAACAAACTGTTCTAAAAAGCCATCCCTTTGACATTCTACATATTCTCTCTCTTGAGGTCCAGTACTGGCCTGGTTTTCCCAATCCACTTTCATGTTAAAATCCCCATTGATTATCATGACATTGCCCTTCTGACAATCCTTTTCTATCTCCTGCTGTAATTTGTAATCCACATCCTGGCTGGTGTTTGGAGGCCTGTATACAACTGCCATTAGGGTCCTTTTATGCTTGCTATCTCTTAACTCACTCCATAGAGACTCGACACCTTACAATCTGATGTCATCCCTTTCTAATGATTTAATATTATTTCTTATACACAGGGCCACACCACCCCCTCTGCCTACTAACCTATCTTTCTGATACACCATATACCCTTGGACGTTCAACTCCCAATGGCAGCCATCCTTTATCCAAGTTTCAGATCTGGCCACAACGTCACACTTGCCAATCTGTAGCTGAATTTCAAGATCATCCATTTTATTTCTTATGCTGCGTGCATTCAAATTCAACACTTTCAGTCCAGTATTGGTTGCTTTCTGTTTTAACTGCATCACGCCTCTATTGTCCTGTAACTCATCCCACTGGCTGTGATTATGCTTCATCTTGTGCCTGTCCTTTCTATCATCTCTGTTGCACGTTATCTTTGATTTATTTCTGTTTTCCCCTTCCTCAGCCCTATCACTCCGGTTCCCATCCCCCTGCCAAATTAATTTAAACCCATCATAACAGCTCTATTAAACCTGCCTGCTAGGATATTGGGCCCCTTTTTAAAAAATTCACACATCTGTATATTGCGATGGAGTCATAACGCGAAGATTTTTACTCCCTCACGTGGGATGGATGCAAGATTTAAATAAATAAATTTTTAAAAATTCATGGGGAAGGCTTCAGGAGATGGAGCCCCTAAGGCAGTGTTGAGTTCAACACTGACTGGCAACTCCTGCAATGGCACTGGTGCCAAACCATACAGGTCTCTGCCGTTCCTTTGGATTCATCAGCTGCGTGGAGAGGGGGAGCTTGCTGCATCGCTCTCCATATCGTACTGCCCTGGCTTGTGTATCACATACACAGCTGGGATGTTACATCCATGGTCAACCCTGAGCAATGAGACCCTCAAGAGCTCATGCCGCCCAATTACACTCATATGAACGATTAACCTAGGAACCCACGTCTTTGAAATCTGAGAGGAAACTGGAAGACCTGAAGGAAACTTGCGTGATCATGGGAAAAATGTACAAACTCTTTACAGGGAGCAGCAGGAATTGAACCCCGGTCATTGGCGTTATGCCAACTGCTACTCTACTGTGTAGCCCTAATTTGCAACTAAACTACAATCCCCATTTCCAGAAAAGTTGGGATATTTTCCAAAATGCAATAAAAACAAAAATCTGTGATATGTTAATTCACGTGAACCTTTATTTAACTGACAAAAGTACAAAGAAAAGATTTTCAATAGTTTTACTGACCAACTTAATTGTATTTTGTAAATATACACAAATTTAGAATTTGATGGCTGCAACACACTCAACAAAAGTTGGGACAGAGTTAAAATAAGATTGAAAAGTGCACAGAATATTCAAGTAGCACCAGTTTGGAAGACTCCATATTAAGCAGGCTAATTGGTAGCAGGTGAGGTATCATGACTGGGTGTAAAAGTAGCGTCCATCAAAGGCTCAGTCTTTGCAAGCAAGGATGGGTCGTGGCTCACCCCTTTGTGCCAAAATTCGTGAGAGAATTGTTAGTCAGTTCAAAAGGAACATTTTCCAACGCAAGATTGCAGAGAATTTAGGTCTTTCAACATCTACAGTACATAATATTGTGAAAAAATTCAGAGAATTCAGAGACATCTCAGTGCATAAAGGGCAATGTCGGAAACCACTGTTGAATGCTTGTGATCTTCAAGCCCTCTGGCGGCACTGCCTAAGAAACCGTAATGCTACTGTGACAATTATAGCCACCTGGGCTTGGGAGTACTTCGGAAAACCATTGTCACTTAACACAGTTCGTCGCTGCATCCAGAAATGCAACTTGAAACTGTATTACGCAAGGAGGAAGCCGTACATCAACTCTATGCAGAAACACCGGCAAGTTCTCTGGGCCCGATCTAATCTCAGATGGACCAAAAGACTGTGGAACCGTGTGCTGTGGTCAGATGAGTCCACATTTCAGCTAGTTTTTGGAAAAAACGGGCATCGAGTTCTCTGTGCCAAAGATGAAAATGACCATCCTGATTGTTATCAGCGAAAGGTTCATAGCCAGCATCTGTGATGGTATGGGGGTGCATCAGTGCCCACGGCATGGGTGAGTTGCATGTATGTGAAGGTACCATTGACTCTGAGGCATATATTAGGATTTTAGAGAGACATATGTTGCCATCAAGGCAATGTCTCTTCCCGGGACGTCCATGCTTATTTCAGCAGGACAATGCCAGACCACATTCTGCACGGGCTACAACAGCGTGGCTTTGTAGACACACTGTGCGTCTGCTTGACTGGCCTGCTGCCAGTCCAGATCTATCTCCTATTGAAAATGTATGACGCATCATGAAGAGGAGAATCAGACAACGGAGACCACGGACTGTTGAGCAGCTGAAGTCTTATATCAAGCAAGAATGGACAAAATTTGCAATTGTGAATCTACTACAATTAGTATCCTCAGTTCCAAAACGATTAAAAAGTGTTATTAAAAGGAAAGGGTGATGTAACACAATGGTAAACATGCCTCTGTCCCAACTTTTGTTGAGTGTGTTGCAGCCATCAAATTCTAGAGTTGTGTATGTTTACAAAATACAATTAAGTTGGTCAGTAAAACTATTGAAAATCTTTTCTTTGTACTTTTGTCAGTTAAGTAAAGGTTCACATGAATTAACATATCACAGATTTTTGTTTTTATTGCATTTTGGAAAATATCCCAACTTTTCTGGAAATGGGGTTTGTATTTTGCAAAATATGTATTTTAAGTGTGTTACTCAAGATTTCCAGCAACTGCAAAACCTCTTGGGTCCCAGTATCTTTCACGTTCAGAATTAGAATGGGGGAAAAAAAATCCTTTTCTTCAAGCTGCAGTCTCCGGATAATTCCTCTAGATGGCGGCATTTAGTCACAGAAGAAAATTGTTCGCACCTGACCTGTTGAAAATTTACAGCGTCTTGGTTATATTTTAGATTTAAAGTATATGTACTGCCTTACTTTTAAATAATTATTTTCCTGGCCTTTCTAAGCATATCTTTGGGATGTGGAAGGAAACCGAAGCACCTGAAAGAAACCAATGTGGTTATAGCTAGAGCATGCACAAAATAGTGGAAGAACTCAGCAGGCCAGGCAGCATCTGTGGAAAAGTGTAAACAGTTGATGTTTCGGGCCAAGACCCTTCATCCTGTTTCTTGGCCCAAAATGACGACTGTTTACTATCTTCTACAAATGCTGTCTGGCCTACTGAGTTCCTCCAGCATTTTGTGTGTCTTGCTTTGACTTCCAGCATCTGCATATTTTCTTTTGTTTACGGGTAGAACATACTGATTGAAAGTGGCAGCACAGGTAACCAGGGTCGTAAAGAAAGCTTTTGGCACATTGGTCTTCATAATTTGAAGGACTGAGTACAAGAGATGGGATGTTGAAGTTGTATGACATTGGTGAGGCCTAATTTGAAGTACCATGTGCAGATTTGGTCCCCTTCCTACAGGAAAGATGTAAATAAGGTTGAAAGAGTACAGAGAAAATTTACAAGGAAGATGCTGGGTCAGGAGACCCTGAGCTAAAGGGAAAGGTTGAATAGGGTAGGATTTTATTCCTTGGAATGTAGAATATTGAGGGGAGATTTGACAGAGGTATATAAAATTATGAGGGGTATAGATAAGGTTAAGGGTGAAAAGTGAAAAGTTTAAGGGGGACATGAGGGGAAACTTCTTCACTCAGAGGGTGGTGTGGGTATGGAATGAACTGGCAGTGCAAGTGGTGCATGTGAGGTCGATTTCAACTTTTAAAAGAAGTTTGGAAAAGTAAATTAATGGTAGGGGTAATAAGAGCTGTGATCTGTGTGCAGGTCGGTGGAAGTAGGCAGTCTAAATGGTTCAGCACAGATTAGATGGGCTGAAGGGCCTCTATGACTCTATACAAACTCCACACAGGCAGCACCTAAAGCCAGGACCCACTGGATCACTGGAAGCATGAGGCAAAGGTGCTGACTGTTGTGTCACTGTAAATGATTTGATCTCTAAAATAGTCCAACTACTTGAGGGCAGCGAGAAATGGGACATAAATGAAATGGGGTTGCAGATGAAGTAGTTACAGAAGATTTTGACCATAAGTGACATTGTGGAGACACAAGAGACTGCAGATACTGAAATGTGGAGCAACAAACAATCTGCTGAGCAGCATTTCCTTGGGGAAGGAATTTGGAGGTATTTCAGGTCAAGATTGCTTTTCGAGCATAGCACATGAAAAATTACAGCACAGTACAGGCCCTTTGGTCCACCATGTTGGTGCTGACCTTTTAACCTCCTCTAAGATCAATACAACCTTTCCCTCACACATAGTCCTCAATTTTTCTATCCTCTAAGAGGTTCTTAACCACCCCTAATGTATCTGCCTCTACCACCACCCTGGAAGCGTGTTCCACACACCTACCACTCAGCGTGAATAACATATCTCTGACATCCCCCTATACTTGCCACCAATCACCTTAAAACTATGTAATATCATATTAACCATTTCTGTCCTGGGAAAATCTCCTTTGTTGTCTGCTCTATCTATGCCTCTTATCATCTTGTACACCTCTATCTCATCCTCCTCCTTTGCTCTAAAGAGAAAAGCCCTGGCTCACTCAATCTTTTAAGACTTGCTCTCAAACTCAGGCAGCACCCCAGTAGATCTCCTCTGCACTCTCTCTAAGTTCCCACATCCTTCCTACAATGAGGTGACCTGAACTGAACACAGTACTCCAAGTGTGGTCTTACCAGAGTTTTATAAAACTACAACATTACCTCGCGGCTCTTGAACTCAATCCCCCAATGAAATAGAGCATCTTACTTTACTGCTCAGTCTGTGAGTCACTTGGAGGCAACTGAGATACCACCAACTACCCCTCAACCATCAGGCTCTTGAACAAAAGGGGATAACTACACTCATTTAATGACTCTTGTTATTTCATGCTCGTTATTTATTGCTATTTATTTATATCTGTATTTGCAGAGTTTGTTTACAGATCCTGTTTACAGCTACTGTTCCATCTGGACAATCGCAAGGCTGCAGGACCGACGGCATCCCAGAGCGGGTACTCGGGATGTGCACAGCACAACTGGTAGGTGAGTTTACAGACATTTTTAATCTCTCCCTCTCTCAGTGTAGAGAGTCATCCTGCTTCAAAGCATCCACCATTGTCATTATATGTGGGGGATACGTTCCTCGCAGTCGATGCATAATGTGAATAATTATTTAAATGGAGAAAATAGTGATGCGTTCCAGAGGGCTTCCTAAATATGTTTTATCTGTCATTTATTCACATTTTCATACCAATACAACAGAAAAGCAGTACCACAAGGCAACATTCGATTACATTTCATCAATTTAAGGTTATATTCAATGTAAGTTTGAAGTTAACATACTAAGGTGTACAGTACTCACCAACAGTGGCAGGTGTGTTTGCTCCGGGAGATGAGTGGTTGTTGTGGTGTCGGGATCATATCAAACACAGCAAGGGGTGAAGGAAGACTCACAGAACTCTTAGAACTGCCAGCAGCAGGAGATGACACTGGTTTGAAGAAAGTGGTGAGGGTTGTTTGCTTGGCAGCATTTTGTTTTTCAGCATAAATTTTCTTGTAGGGAAGAAGGGTTGATGGCAGGGAACGACGGAAATGCTGACTCCGTTCTAAACTTGGGTCCATGTCCATTACCCCTCTGATCCTCAATACAGGTGCCCGTCAGGGCTGTGTCCTAAGCCCCCTCCTTTATTCTCTGTACACCTAAGACTGGTTCACCACACACAGCTCCAGTCTGCTGATTACATTTGCTGACGACACTACACTGGTTGGCCTAATCTCAAGTAATAATGAGGCAGCCTACAGAGAAGAGGTCGTCATAGTGGCATCAAGGAAACAACCTCTCCCTCAATGTCACAAAAATAAAGGGGCTGGTCATGGGCTACAGGAGGAATGGAGACAGGCTAGCCTGTATTGACATCAATGGATCTGCAGTTGAGAAGGTGAACAGCTTTAAGTTCCTTGGCATAAACATCACCGAGGACCTCACGTGGTCTGTACATACTGGCTGTGTGGTGAAAAAGGCACAACAGCACCTCTTTCACCTCAGACAGTTGAAGAAGTTTGGTGTGGGCCCCCAAATCCTAGGAACTTTCTGCAGGGGCACAATTGAGAACATCCTGATTGGCTGCATCACTGCCTGGTATGAGAACTGTACTTCCCTCAATCTCAGGACTCTGCAGAGAGTGGTGCGGACATCCCAGTGCTGCTGCCCGGCCTGCTGAGTTCATCCAGCCTTTTTGTACGCCTTGATTTGACCACAGCATCTGCAGTGTACTTTGTGTTTACCAGTGCATCTGTAGATGTGAACTTCCCGTTATTCAGGATATTTGCAAAGACAGGTGTGTAAAAAGGGCCCGAAGGATCATTGGGGACCCAAGGCACCCCAACCACAAAATGTTCCAGTTGTTACCATCGGGGAAACGGTACAGCAGCATAAAAGCCAGGACCAACAGGCCCCGGAACAGCTTTTTCCACCAGGCCATCAGACTGATTAATTCACGCTGATACAATTGTATTTCTATGTTATATTGTATTTTTATGTTATATAATTATATTTCTAGTTGTACATACTATTTAATATAAATTACTATATATATTGCTTGCCCACATGGTACATCTAGACAGAGACGTAAAGATTTTTATTCCTCATGTATATGAAGGATGTAAGTAATAAAGTCGATTTAATTCTATAGATTTACTAAGTATGCTGGCAGAAGATGAATCTCTGGGTTGTATGGGGTGACATGTATGTGCTCTGATAATAAATTTTTCTTGAACTTTGAAGAACCACGTGAAATGTGGAGGAAAAGCTGGAACTCCCAACCTTGGTACTTCCCCACTGTGTATGGTTAGCACGTTACTAAACCACAAGTACGTGCAGACAGCGGAGGCCTTATGTAGGCAGATTAGTGAGGTGTTTAATAGCTACTTTAATTAATTTGACACAACATCGTGGGCTGAAGGGCCTGTTCCTGTGTTGTGCTGTTCTGTGTTCTAAAATCAGGTCCCTTCAGAGTCTGGTACTTTTTGGTGATGTCAGCCCTGTTAGTTCTCGTGAATTTCTTTGCTCATTGGAGGGCATCACGTTTACATCCCCTTTTTCAACTGTGCTTGAGTGGTTTGCTGAGCTAGTTTTGAGAACATGTCAACCACAGGGATGCGATGACTTGTTAACGTTGCTGCCACACAGTTCCAGTGACACAGTTGTACCCTGACCGCCCCGGTGATCTCAGTGTGGTTTGCATGTTCCTCTCACGACCACATGTGATATCTTAAGACCATAAGACATAGGAGCAGAATTAGGCCATTTGGCCCATCGAGTTTGCTTTGCCATTCCACCATGACTGAATTATTTTCACTCTCAACATTCTCCTGCCTTCTCGCCGTAACCCCTTTGACACTGACTAATCAAGAACCTATCAATCTCCGCTTTAGATGTGCCCAGTGTCTCAGCCTCCATAGGCATATGTGTCAATGAACTCCCAAGATTCATTACCCTCTGGCGAAAAGAATTACTCCTCATCTCTTTTCCAATGGATGTCCCTCTGTTCTGATGCTATATCCTCTAGTCTGAGACTTACCCACTAAAGGAGACATCCTCTCCATATTCACTCTATTTAGGCCTTTCAATATTACCCCAGGTACTCCAGAGTTTTTCTCGCACCCCAAATGTAAATTGGTTAATTTGTTCATTTGTTCGTCCTGTACTGTGTCATATGACATGGGCAAGCATGGTCTTTCCATGACCATGATTGTTCTTGGCAAATCTTTCTACAGGAGTGGTTTGCCATTGCCTTCTTCTGGGCAGCGTCTTTACAGTATGGGTGACCCCAGCCGTTATCAATACTCTTCAGAGACTGTCTGCCTGGCGTCAGTGGTCACATAACCAGAACTTGTGATCTGCACCAGCTGCTCACACTACCATCCACCACTTGCTCCCCTGGCTTCACGTGACCCTGATTGGGGTGGGGGGGATTACTAAGCAGGTGCTATACCTTGCCCAAGGGTGACCTGCAGGCTAGCACAGGGAAGGAGTGCTTTAAATAGTACTCTATTTAAATAGTACATCTCCTTTGGCAGAGATGTATCCATCCTGCTTTCATTGCTTTAAATTACCCTTGATGTTCATGGTTGGTAGGAGCACCAGTGGGGGGAGGGGGAACTTTTCATATTTCTATATTTCTATTTCTCTTTTTCAACATAGGCAGAGATCATTCAGCCCATCAGAATGATCCTCACACAAAAGCAAAGAATCAAGAGTCCGCCTGAGCCTGCCCCACCATTCAATATTCAATCAGTCACGATGGTCTTCCAGCTCAGGACGTCAGAGTTAAGAGTTCAATCCTGGCTTCCACTGTAAGGAGTGACTGAACATCCTTCCTGTGGAATGCGCGGGTTTTCTCCGGATGCTCCAGTTTCCTCTCACAGTCTAAAGATGTACCAGGTTGGTTAATCGGTCATTGTAAATTGCCCAGTGATAAGGTTAGGGTTAAATGGAGGCTGTCAGGGGTTGCCAGAGTGGCGCATCTCGAAGGGCCGGAAGAATCTCAAAATAAATAAATAATATAAAATATGATAATCACTGATCATCTCCGCATCTGTGCCAGTTTGGGTCTGACTTTGACTTTGAATAGGCCCAAACGCGTCAATGCCTAGGTGATTTATATGCTTGTCCTGATGTTCGTAACTGCTGTCAGCCACTCTGTTTCTGCCACTCCCTTCAGCAGCGAGTTCCAGGTATGCTAGGTGAGAAAGTTCCCTCCTCAGATCTCCTTGAAATCTCTTCCCCCTTCCCCGAACCACATACCCTTGTTTTACCTACCTCTGACACAGTGAGGAACAGGCCCTTCCAGCTCAATGAGCCTCATCACCTAGCAACCGACTGATTTAACCCCAGCCTAATCATAGGACAATTTACAATGACCAATTAACCTACTAACCGGTATGTCTTTGGACTGTGGGAGGAAACCGGAGAACCCAGAGGAAACCTATATGCACAGTGAAAGGAAAATGCAAACTTGCTTACAGAGGACGCTGGAATTGAACTCTGTTCTCCAACATCCTGAGCTGTAATGGTGTCGCACAAACTGCTACATTACTGTGGCAAGCCATGATTTCTACCCCTCATGATTTTGTAGAAAGTACCAGCTACTGATGGGCGTGTGAGTGAGCTTAGCTCAGAGGGAAATAATCAGAAAATGGATCTGTTGGACACCTCTGGTCATACTCACTAAGTTCCCTTCACCCTCTGAACAGGGAATCCTACACACCACACTTCCGTCCTCTTGGGGGTGGTTTAACAAGTTGCAATTTTAACGCAATGGCAGAGAGAGACAGAATACAGCCATAGAGCACTACAGCACAGAAACTGATCCTTCAGCCCACCTAGTCTGTGCTGAACTATTATTCTGCCTAGTCACATCAACCTACCTGGGCACTATAGCCTTCTATACCTCTCCCATCCATGTACCTATCCAAACTTCTCTTCAATCTTGTTAAAGGCTTGAAAAAAGCCTTTCTTAGGAGTTTGTGGAGATTTGACAAACTCCATATATGTGTGTCGGAGATTATATTGACTGGCTGCATCAAAGCCTTGTATGGAAACACCAATGCCCTTGAATGGAACATCCTACAAAAAGTAGTGATACAGCCGTGTACATCACAGGCAAAACCCTTCCCACCATTGAGCACATCCACACAAAGCATTGTTGCAGGAAAGAAGCATCCATCATCAAGGACCACCACCATCCAGGTCATGTTGGCTTGTCACTCAACTGTCAGGCTCTTGAACCAGAGGGGATAACTTCACTCAACTTCACTTGTCTTATCATTGAAATATTCCCACAACCAACGGACTCACTTTCATTGACTCTTCATGTCATGTTTTTGATATTTGTTGCTTATTTATTTATTATCATTATTATTTCTTTTTGTATTTACACAGTTTGTTGTCTTTTTCACACTGGGTAAATGCCAAAGTTGGTGTGGTCTTTCATTGATTCTATTATGGATTTATTGAGTATGCCCACAAGAAGGTGAATCAGAGGGTTGTATATGGTGACATATACGTACTTAGATAATAAATTTACTTTGAACCTTTGCCTTTGGATTTAAAGATAGAACTTAGCTTTATTTGTCATGTATGCAATGAAACTTGCAGTGAAATGTGTCATTTGCATCTCGGTGACCAACACAATCCAACACTGGGTGTTAGTCTGTGAGTGTCACCACACTTCCTGCACCAGCATAGCTTGTCCACGAGTTACCAGCCCTAAACCTGTACACCTCAGGAATGTGGGAGGAAACTGGAGCACCTGGAGGAGACCCACACAATCACGAGGAGCACATGCAAACTCCTTACAGACAAGGGTAGGAGTTGAAATCTGGTCGCAGGCATTGTGAAGTGTTACGCTAATGTGCTGCCCCTTAAGTGTCCAGCAAATGAATAAATAAGTAGTGTAAAAAGAGAGAATTCTTCCTACGTTCTTATCATTGTGCTTTCTGATTGAGTCAAAAGGACTTTAGTTTCCAGACAGTGAATTTTGTCTGGCATTGAAGGTGTTAACTTGGTGGGAGATGTTAACAGATGGCCACTGCTCAAATGCAGCAGGTTTTAAAGACTTGACCATTGAGATTTCACGCATTGGTCTCTTGACGCAGGAGGTGACTGCGGGCAAATGTGTTTGTTCAACGCTGTCGCTGTGAAACTGGACCCAAGGGCCTCCAGCCAGCAACGGGCCGAGTCCTCATGGAACCTGACACCAGCAATGAATCAGTGCTGGAAGGAGGGTCAGAGGAGGAGGAGGAACCCAACGGCCAAGTACAGGGTCATAGGGCACGGCAGCACAGAAACAGGCCTATCTGGTCACTTGGATGAAAGAAAAATGGAGGGCTGTGTGGAAGGGAAGGGTTAGATTTATCTTAGAGTAGAGGTTGGTGCAGCACAGTGGGCCAGAGAGACTGGACTGGTGCTGTACTGTTCTTTATCCTAGGTCTCTGTTCTAATGCTTGCCAAACTGTCAAGTCCCATCTACCTGCACTCAGACCATGGCACTGCACACCCTTCCCATCTACGTAGCTATCCACAATCTGCTTAAGTGTTGAATTCGAACCAGCATCCACCACTTCCGCTGACAGATCACTCCACACTCACACCACCCTTGCAGATTCCCCTTAAATATTTCACCTTTTACTCTAAACCTGTGACCATTGGTTCTAGTCTCACCCGACCTCAGTGGAGAAATCCTGCTTGCATTTACCCTATCTATACCCCTCATAATTTTGTATACCTCTATCAAATCACCCCTCATTTTCCTGAGCTCCAGGGAGTAAAATCATCATTTCAACCTTCTGGAAAACATCTGAGTAAATTTTCTCTGTGCTCTTTCAAGCTTATTGATGTCATTCCTGTAGTTTATGTGATAGTTCTCCACAGCCCCTTTCTCATTCCTAAGCCAGGGAGGAGAAGGTGATGTCACTTCTGTTGGTGAGCTAGGCAACGCTGGAGAATGTTAGGATCATATGGACTTCTTAGTTTGTTCAATAGGCCCTGTCTTATTAAATCAGGTGGCAGGGTGAAGGTACATCTCAACCAAAGGAGGTGTAAGGCACTCCTTTCCTCTGCTTGCTCACAGGTCACCCTTGGGCAAGGTCTAGCATCTACTTAGCCCCCTGATCTGGGTCATGTGAAGTCACGGGAGCAGGTGGTGGATGGTTGTACGAGCAGCTGGTGCGTCACAAGTCCTGGTTATGTGACCACTGACACCAGGCAGACAATCTCTGAAGAGTACTGATAATGGCTGGGGTCACCCGTCTTGTAAAGACACTGTCCAGAAGAAAGCAACGGCAAAACACTTCTGTAGACAAAAATTGCCAAGAACAATCATGGTCATGGAAAGACCATGATCGTTTATGTCATACGACAGGGCACATAATGATGATGACCGTAGATAGATAAGCTTTTTCTGCTGAGGGTGGGTGAGACTAGAACTAGAATCATAGGTTTAGGGTGAAAGGTGAAGTATTTAAGGGGGCACTGAGGTGGATCTCCTTCACGTGAATGTAGATCAAGCTGCCTGCCAAAGCAATGGATGCAGGTTTGATTGCAAAGTTTATAAGGAGTTTGGATAGGTATGTAGATGGGAGGGCTCTGGAGATCTATGGTCTGGGTGTGGATTGATGGGATTAGGCATCCAGATTGGCACAGACTAGGCAGGCCGAAGGGTTTGTTTCTGTGCTGTAGCGTTCAATGACTCTGATAATGCTGTCTAGATTCTCCCTTGTTTATGATGTAGAAAAGGAACTCTCCATTTCTTTAGTGTATTTATGGATGATGTCAATGCAAGTGCGTAGACTATTATTTACTTTTTTTTGGAGATACATCACGGTAACAGTCCTTTCTGGCCCAACAAGCTTGTACCACCCAATTCCACCCACGTGACCAATTAACCTACTAACCTGTACGTCTTTAGAATGTGGGAGACCTGGAGGAAACCCATGCAATCATGGGGAGAATGTACGGTCCTGACGTAGGGTCTCAGCCTAAAACATCGACTGCTTCCTCTTTCCCGTTGATGCTGTGTGGCCTGCTGGCCTGCTCCAGCATTTTGTGTGTGTTGCTTGGAAGAATGTACAAACTCCCTACAGGCAATGGCGGGATTTCAGCCTGGGTCGCTGGCTCTGTGATGGCGTTGCGGTAACTGCTCTACTTATCTGACGATAAGTAGTAAATAGTAATATTTAATAGTAATAGTAATAAATAGTGATAGGTAGTAAATAAATAGTAAGGGACCGAGGGTCTAGTGAGATGGAGGAACTGAGGGAAATACATGTTAGTAGGGAAGTGGTGTTTGGTAAATTGAAGGGATTAATGGCAGATAAATCCCCAGGACCAGATGGTCTGCATCCCAGAGTGCTTAAGGAAGTAGTGGATGCATTAGTGATAATTTTTCAAAACTCCTTAGATTCTGGATTAGTTCCTGAGGATTGGAGGGTGGCTAATGTAACCCTACTTTTTAAAAAAGGAGGAAGAGAGAAACCGGGGAATTATAGACCAGTTAGTCTGACATCGGTGGTAGGGAAAATGCTAGAGTCGGTTATCAAAGATGTGATAACAGCACATTTGGAAAGAGGTGAAATCATCGGACAAAGTCAGCATGGATTTGTGAAAGGAAAATCATATCTGACGAATCTTATAGAATTTTTTGAAGATGTAACTAGTAGAGTGGATAGGGGAAAGCCAGTGGATGTGGTATATTTAGATTTTCAAAGGGCTTTTGACAAGGTCCCACACAGGAGATTAGTGTGCAAACTTAAAGCACACAGTATTGGGGGTATGGTATTGATGTGGATAGAGAATTGGTTGGCAGACAGGAAGCAAAGAGTGGGAGTAAATGGGACCTTTTCTGAATGGCAGGCAGTGACTAGTGGGGTACCGCAAGGCTCAGTGCTGGGACCCCAGTTGTTTACAATATATATTAATGATTTAGACGAGGGAATTAAATGCAGCATGTCCAAGTTTGCGGATGACACAAAGCTGGGCAGCGGTGTTAGCTGTGAGGAGGATGCTAAGAGAATGTACGGTGACTTGGATAGGTTAGGTGAGTGGGCAAATTCATGGCAGATGCAATTTACTGTGGATAAATGTGAGGTTATCCACTTTGGTTGCAAGAACAGGAAAACAGATTATTATCTGACCAGTGGCCGAATAGGAAAAGGGGAGGTGCAATGAGACCAGGGTGTCATTGTATACCAGTCATTGAAGGTGGGCATGCAGGTACAGCAGGCGGTGAAAAAGGCAAATGGTGTGTTGGCATTCATAGCAAAAGGATTTGAGTACAGGAGCAGGGAGGTTCTATTGCAGTTGTACAAGGCCTTGGTGAGACCGCACCTAGAGTATTGTGTGCAGTTTTGGTCCCCTAATCTGAGGAAAGACATTCTTGCCATAGAGGGAGTACAGAGAGGGTTCACCAGATTGATTCCTGGGTTGGCAGGACTTTCAATTGAAGAAAGACTGGATCGACTAGGCTTATACTCACTGGAATTTAGAAGATTGAGGGGGGATCTTACTGAAACGTATAAAATTCTAAAGGGATTGGACAGGCTAGATGCAGAAAGATTGTTTCCGATGTTGGGGAAGTCCAGAATGAGGGGTCACAGTTTAAGGATAAAGAGGAAGCCTTTTAGGACCGAGATGAGGAAAAACCTCTTCACACAGAGTGGTGAATCTGTGGAATTCTCTATTACAGGAAACAGTTGAGGACGGTTCATTGGCTATATTTAAGAGGAAGTTAGATATGGCCCTTGTGGCTAAAGGGATCAGGGTGTATGGAGAGAAAGCAGGTACAGGGTTCTGAGTTGGATGATCAGCCATGATCATACTGAATGGCAGTGCAGGCTCTAAGGGCCAAATGGCCTACTCCTGCACCTATTTTCTATGTTTCTATGATATTATCTAAGTTTTAAGGGACAGATACATAGATGTGAAAATGTCACTGATCTACCCACCAGCTTATTACACCCATTCCCAAAATGTACACTGATTAGCAGGCACCATCATGTCCCTAGATCATCTCTTCCTGTTGTATCTCGAAATAATAATGATAATAAACACCCACATTACTTCCCTCTGGCAGCCCTGAGGACTGGTGAACAGGAGCCGATTTCTGAATGCACTATTACTTTCTGGAATTATTTTATTCACTTGGTGCTTGAGTCGAAAGACAGCAAATCTTCCTATGTGGAGAAAACTCAACACTTATAAAGTTACAGAATAAAATACAGCAAGCACAGCCCTCAGCTCAGCTATAAAAACTTGTAAAAGTTGGATGCGCTCAGCAGGTCAGGCAGGAGAAGAACAGGGTTAACTTTTCAGGTTACTGCCTTTTCACCAGTACAGTTACCGAATTTAGAACAGAGGAGGAATTTCTTTAGCCAGAGGGTAGTGAATCTGTAGAATTGATTGCCACAGACAGCTGTGGAAGCCAAGCTATTGGGTACGTTAAAAGTGGAGATCGATAGGTTCTTGATTGATCTGTGTCAAAAGTTATGGGGCCTCTCAAATTCCAACCTTATGTCCCTATCGTGAGAGGTGGAAATGCAGAAGGCCAGCACCTATGGAAACGCACAGGGCTCCAGTAAATACAAGCCAATGTATTGTATGTGGAAGTGATGGATACAAGCCAATCCCCTGTACTGTGGATGCAACGGATTGCGGGCGCGTTGATGAACTCCAAACATGCCATCGGCTTCAAGAGGACAATGGGGATGGGAGGTCATCAATGGCCTATGGTCCACTGGGAGCTCAGGGCCCAAGTAAGTAAGCAAGCAAGTAAGTAAAAGTTATGAGGAGAAGGCAGGAGAATGGGGTTGAGAGGGATGATAAATCAGCCATGATGGAATGCAGAACAGACTCGGTGGGCCAAAATGCCTAATTGTACTTCTGTGTCTCATCATCTTCTGTGATTGAGCCAGAGAGAATACAAAAGGATCCACAGGGAGTTTGGAGGGCTTGAGTAATGAGGAGGGAATGGAATGGCTGGAGCTGTTTTACCTGGAGTGAAGGAGGCTGTGGGATGATCTTATATTGATACATCAGGTGGATGTTCATTGTCTGTTTCCCTGGATAGGTGAGCCTGAAATTAGAGGGCACAGGCTTCAGGTGAGAGGAGAAAGATTTAAAGGGGCTCTGAGGGGCAAATGTTTTCTACACACAGCTGAGTGGGTATTTGGAATGAGTTGCCAGAGGAAGTGATGGAGGCAGGTATAATTTGGACAAGTTCATGGGTAGGAAATGCTCAGAGAAATTTGGGACAAATGCAGATAAGTGGAAAGGCTTTGATTCATTAGGATGAAGGCCATTTCCATGCAGCAAAACCGTATGACTCAATGATAATGAGTCTCAGGCAGGAGAAAATGAGACTCTTGATCTGAGTCAGGGCCACTTGATGTCTGTCACAGACTACCTATAAAGCCACATTCCCTCACAATTTACACAATACTTCAGAGGCATTTCGATGAGTACCTGAATCACTAAGGCATAGTAGGCTATATGTTCTAGTAAATGGTTGTCGTGGTTACAGTGAACTGAAAGGTCTGTTTCTATGCTGAGTGATTCAATAGTTGCCATGAGTTCATGATAACTACATGATGTTTGCTATGGACACATGACCACATGATGGTTGTACTGGACACATGATGACTACATGTTGGTTACTATGGACACACAGCCACATGATGGTTGCTATGGATGCATGATGACAACATGATTGCTATAGACACATGACTCCAACATTACATAATGCTTGATGTGAACATATGATGACTACATGATGGCCATCATTGACACAATCAGCCAAAAGCCCTGTTTCTGTGCTATGTGATTGAATATCTACATACCCCTGAGGTCTTGAGAGGAAAGGTATTTGCTTTTTCTCCTGATACCTTCCATTCTGATCAGAAATGAGAGTTAAGATCCCATTTCTGTAGCACCTTCCATTGCCTTGAAATTTGTTGTTTTGTGGCAGCAGTACAGTTGAAGATCTAAGAATGACCATAAATTACAAAATAAATAAATACAGGCTGTGCACCTGTTATCTGAAATTCCAAAATCCCCAAAATCAGACATTTTTGAAACGCTGACATGATGTCACAGATGGAAAATTTCACAAGCTCTGGGAAAGTTAGATGCGCAGGTCTCTGCAAACCAGACATTTCTGAGAAGTGATCTAACTTATGAAATGAACAGAAGTTAATGGAAAATAGAGAAACACTGTAATAAATGAGTGAAGATCTTGGTCCTGTATTGAAAGAGTGGAGTGAGTGTCTGAGTGAACTGCTTAATTGGGTGCTGATCATGAAACAGGCAAAGATCTATCATGATGAACTGAAAATTGAAGGTAATCGTAAATATCCGATAGGCTGGTTGCAGAAATTTAGGAAAAGGTGTAATATTAAGTTTATAAAGATTTGTGGAGATGAAGTGCCTGCTGATCATGAAGCAGCAGAGAAATTCATTGATAAGCTTGACAAGAATGTCGCTGATGGAAATCTAACACACTGAACAGCTGCATCAGTACATGTGTGTGACGAACAAGTAAAAGACAAAGACTACTGATCAGTAACACATAAATTCAGAGTCGGGAATGATGGCAATGCCAAACAGCCATTGACTGTCCACCTGAGTGGCCGAGGTAGTCATAGTTTACCTTTCTGATGGTTCAATGTATACATTATTGTTCCATGCACAAAATTATTTGAAATATTACTGTGTATAAAACTACATCCCTCCAGTTGTAGTTGCTGTGGTACAGGTGGCTGTTTGAAATCAGTGGTACATATGGAGGCAATCACAGCACTGGAACACAGTGATAGCAAAGCTCTGGGGATGGGGTCATTCAACTCTGCCAGTCTATGGAGGACCCAGTTCCATAAACTCAGACTGTGCTCTGACTGTGGGCTGTTTGCACTATGAGCTTCACGCCAGCCTTATGTAAGCAGTATAAGTAACGTAAATGCATTTTATGTTTAGACTTGGGTCCCATTTCCAAGCCATCTTTATGTAGATCCAAATATTCCAGTATCCGAAACATTTCTGGCCCAAGCATTTTGGGCAAGAGGTGTTCAATCTGTAGTGCAAAAGATGAATAGTGAGGTAGTGTTCATGGTTCATTCAGAAATCTGATGGTGGAGAGGAAAAAGCTGTCCTTAAGATGTTGGTCCATGGCTTCCTCTATTGTTATGATAAGACCATTCTTGGATTGGAGGAGCATCACTTCATATTCTGTCTGGGTAGCTTCCAACCTTATGAAAAGATCATTGATTTCTCAAACTTCTGGTAATTTCTACAGCTCCTTCTCTCTTTTCCTGTTCCCCGGCTCCCCTCTTACCCCTTCTCTTCTCCTCACTTGCCCATTACCTCTATTTGGTGCCCCCCTCTCCCACGGTCCACTGTCCTGTCCTGTACTTCCTCCCAAATGGTAGTAAAGAGAAGAGGGCATGTTCCAAACATTAAGGTCCTCAATGATGGATGCTACCTTCCTGAGGCACTGCCTTTTAAGATGTCCTTATTGGTGGGAAGGCTGGTGTCCAGAATGGAACTGAAGAACAGGAGAAATGTCTCCTTCTCTTCCCCGAAGTCATTCTGTGTGATAACTTACACCCGTCGAACTTGACAGATGGTTGAATCCAAGAATTATATTTCCAACAGTGGATCGGTGAATATTATTGTGCTTTAATCCCTGGGGTGACTTTACAACTTTCAGTCAGGGTGAGAGGTGAAAAAAGCTATCAACACAGTCACAGCTGAGACTGAAGCTAAAGCTTTGTTTTACATGGTCTACTAATCATCATTTTCTTTTACCAGCACAGAAAATTTCCCAGATCTAATTTCACAACTAGCTAGGAAACTTGAAATCACATTCTGAGTTAATTCTTTTAGAACCTTTTGGCTTATTATTGTCATGTGTACTAGGTGCAGTGAGAAACTTGGTTTTTAACGTACCACCCATACAGATCTTTGCACAAGTGTCAGTGCATCAAGGTTTTACAAGGGAAAAACAGTATGCAGTATGTAGTATTACAGAGGAAGTGCAGCACAAGTAGACAATAAAGTGCAAGGTGATAATCAGGCAGATTGTGAGTCTATTGTTTTGTTTTGTAATTCCAAAACATTAAACTAATTCAAAGGAAGACATGGGAGTATGAAACATGAGTCTAACTTCCTGATTTACTTTAAACAAAGCATGCACGTGTGGTAGTGTGATAATGTATGCAATTCACCTTAAAAAGTACTCAGCCCCCCCACCCCCCCAGAAGTTTTCATGTTGTATTGTCTTACAACATTGAATCACAGCTTCTTTTTGACACTGATCAAAAGAAAAAGATTCTTTTGTGTCAAGGTGATAACAGATCTCTACAAAGTGATCTATATTAATTACAAATATAAAACACAAAATAATTGATTGCATAAATATTCACCCCCTTTAGTTTGACACACCAAATCATCACTGGTGCAGCCAACTGGTTTTAGAAATCACACAATTAGTTAAATGGAGATCACCATGTGCATTCAAGGTGTTTCAATTGATTGTAGTAAAAATACACTTGTATTTGGAAGATCCAACTGCTGGTGAGTCAGTACCTGGCAAAAGCTACACCATGAGGACAAAAGAACACTCCAAACAACTCCACAAAATAGTTATTGAAAAACACATGTCAGAAGATGAATACAAGAAAATTTCCAAGTCTCTGATTAGCCTCAGAGTATAGTTAAATCAATCAACAAGAAATGGAAAGAATATGGCACAGCTGTAAATCTGCCTAGAGCAGGCCATCCTCAAAAACTGAGTGACCGTGCAAGAAGGGGACTAGTGAGGGAGGCCACCAAGAGACCTATGACAACTCTGGAAGAGGTACAAGCTTCAGTGGATGAGCTTGTAGAGACATCGCATGCAACAACTATTACCCAGGTGCTTCACCAGTCATTGCTTTATGGGAGAGTGGTAGAGAGAAAGCCATTGTTGAAAAAAAAACTCCCATGAAATCTCAGCAAGAGACATAAAATGCTGGAGGAACTTAGCAGGCCAGGTAGCATCTATGGAAAAAAGCCCAGTCGACATTTCAAGCTGACACCCTTCCGCAGGACCCTGTCATTGACTGTCCTGCCGAAAGGACTTGGCCCAAAACAATGCTGTTAAATATTTGGAAAGAACATCGGAGTCTGGTGGATAGTGAGGAATGCTACCAAAGCTTGCTGCTTAATTTTGACTCACTGAGAAAATGGCTTGAGAAATGGCAGATAGAATTTAATACAGACAAGTGTGAAGTGTTGCACTTTGGAAAGACAAGCTTATACGGTGAATGGTAGGGCACGGAACAGTGTGGTGAAGCAAAGAGATCTGGGAAGTCAATTTTGATTTGGTCAGCTATCCTATTGTAATCTGGGAAAACAGATCCATAATTCCTTGTAAGTGGCATCACAGGTACTGTAGCTAGGATCATAAAAAAAGCTTTTGCACATTGGCCTTCATAAATCAGAGTACTAAAAACAGGAGATGGGACTTTATGTTGATATTGTATAAGACATTGGTGAGGCCTAATTAGGAGTATTGTGTGCAGTTACGGCCACTTACCTACAGGAAGGATATTGAAAGATTGAAAGGGTGAGGAGAAAATTTACACAGATGTTACTGATAGATGAAGACTTGAATCATAGGGAAAGGTTGAATAGGTTAGGACTTTTTCTGAGTGCAGGAAAATAAGGGGAGATCTTATTATGAGGGGTATATAGACAGGATAAATGCATACAGGCTCTTGCCCTCAGTTTGGTGTGACTGGAACTAGAGGTCACAGTTTTAGGGTGAAAAATGAAATATTTAAGGGGGATCTGAGGGGGTTCTACACTCTCAGACGGTGCTGAGAGCATGGAACAAGCTGCCAGTGGAAGTGAAGAATGTAGGATTGATTTCAACATTTAGAAGAAGTTTGGATAGGTATGTGAATGGAAGGGGTACAGAGGGATTATGGTCTGGGTGCTGGTCAGTGGGACTAGGCAAAAAGGAGGCCAACATGGACTAGATGGGCTGAAGGGCCTGTTTCTGTGCTGTAATATCTATGACTCCATGACCAACTTCACTGTTAATCTAGTGACTCAGTTGTATAGCACAAAACAGGACCTTCAGCCTACTACAGCCATTTTGACCTTTTCTGCCTATCTACATGCTTTCCATTTGCCTGCATTAATCTTCATCCTTCCTTGCCTTGCTATCTAGCTGTGTATCTGACTGTATCTGATTGAATCTGACTTCATCGCTTCCACTGGTGGTGAATTCCAGTTATCAACCATTCACTGTGTAAAAGGGAAACTTTCCCTGCAAATCCCCTTTCAAGCTCCTTTCTCTCAGCTCAGTTGATACTCCCTTGTTTTTGGTACCCCTACCACAGGAGTAAGATTCTGACTGTCTGCTCCATCTACATCTTTCTGGGTCGCCCCGTAGCCTTCTTAGGTCCAGGGAATACAAACCTGGCTGATCCAGCTTCATCCCATAGCTAACATTCTTCTGGCAAATGACCTTACTACCCATCTCCAGTGCATCCACACCCTTCTGTCCTTAATAGGTTCTGCAGTTGCTGGAAATCCAGACTAACACACACAAAATGCTTGTGAATCTCTTGTGTTTATGATCTGCTGCTCCTCCTCAAAGTCTGCCCACCCTGAAGAAATTTAAATCTTCTCGTCAACAGGAGAAATCCTCTCTCACTGCTCCCTCTGTTGCTCTGGTTAAAATACAGAAACTCAAGGAGCAACAAGGCGCATTTGAGGTCTGTGACAAGTGGTGTACATCAGGGATTGTTATTGAAACAAGTGACTCTGCAGGTGCTACAAATCCAGAGCAACACACAAAATGCTAGAGGAACTCAAATTGCTCTGGGGATCCCAGCAGGGCAGCATGGTAGTGTAGCAGTCAGTGCAACACTATTACAGAGTCATCTGTCAGGAGCCTGTATATCCTCTCTGTTGAATTTTCTACATGTCCACAGTCTAAAGAAATACTGGGTAGGAGGTTAACTGGTCATTGTAAATTTTTTTGTGATTAGGCTGAGGTTAAATCCAGGGTTGCAATGTGCTGCAGTTTGAAGGGCTAGACGACTTTGTTCCATGTACTTCTAAATCATAAAAAAATTAAAGTGTTGCAAAAAGAGAGGAAGAAAAAATTACGAGGTAGTAAACATGGATTCATTGTCCATTCAGAAATCTGTATTTGGAAGGGAGGAAGCTGTTCCTGAAATGTTGAGGGTTGTCTCTGATCATTGGAGATGTTCAGAAGTAGTTGAAATAGTTTACTCCCCAACGCCATTCGGCTCTACAATTCAACTACCAGGGGCAAGACATGTTAAAGTGCCGGGGTTAGGACTGAGCTTAAGTTACCACTCAATGCACTTTAGTAAACTATTTAAGAACTTTTTAAAAGCTATTTATTAATGCTTTTTGGGAGGGTGATTTTAGATGCATATCATATTTATACTGAGTTAAATACTGTATGTAATTAGTTTTCCTACAATAAGTGGGACACTGGAAAAATGTTGAATTTCCCCTTGGGGATGAATAAAGTATCTATCTGTCTAACTATCTAAACACAACAATGAATAAAAGAATCCAAAGAAACAAAAGGAGAATGTGGATGATTCCATTCAAATGAGGGTTTTGGTGAAGCTAGGGGGCCAGTTATGAATTGCACCTACTCAGGAATAGACAGACCTGGACTGGACTTATCAGTGAGTCTGGTGCCGGAGTGAAGAACAATGTGCACACACACACACACACACACACACACACACACACACACACACACACACACACACACACACACACACACACACACTCTCTCACACACACACACACACACACACACACACACACACACACACACACACACACACTCTCACACACACACACACACACACACACACACTCTCTCACACACACACACACACACACACACACACACACACACACACACACACACTCTCTCACACACACACACACACACACACACACACACACACACACACTCTCTCACACACACACACACACACACACACACACACACACACACACACACACTCTCTCACACACACACACACACACACACACACACACACACACACACTCTCACACACACACACACACACACACTCACACACACACACACACACACACACACTCACACACACACTCACACTCACACACACACACACACACACTCTCACACACACACACACACACACTCACACTCACACACACACACACACACACACACACACACACACACACACACACACACACACACACACACACACACACACCCACCCACCCACCCACCCCACTTAAACACGAGACTCTGCAAATGCTGGAAATCCTGAGCAACACACGCAACATGCTGGAAGGGTTTCAATTCCATAGGTGCCTAAAAGTGGTAACATGGTCGATAGGGTGGTGAAGGAGTTGTATGGTTTGTTCACATTCATAGATCAGGGCATGGCTAGGATGTTATAATGCCACTTTACAAAACACGAGTTAGTTCACACTTGAAGTATTGTGTGCATGAACCCCAGTACTAACCTTAGAGGCCCATGTCATAGAAAAGTAAAGCACAGAAACAGGCCCTTTGGCCCATCTAGTCCATGCAGAACCATTTAAACTGCCTACTCCCATTGACTTGCACCTGGACCATAGCCCTCCATATCCTTACCATCTATCCAAACCTCTCTTAAACATTGAAATTGACTTTGCATGCTCAACTTGTGCTGGCAACTCATTCTGTACTTTCACAATCTTGTGAGTGAAGAAGTTTCCTCTCATGTTCCCCTTAAACTTTTCACTTTTCACCCTTAACCCAAGACCTCTAGTTGTAGTCCCACCCAACCTCAGTGGAGAAAGCTGGCTTGCATTTACCCTGCCTACGCCTTTTGTGATTTTGTATGCCTCAATCAAATCTGCCCTCAATCTTCTACTTCAGGTATGTGATACATGAATGCAAATTTTTTTCCCTAGCTCAGAATCAGAATCAGGTTTAATATCACCAGCATACTGTATGTTGTGAAATTTGTTACTAGTAAATTAAAATAAGTAGCAGGACATGAGAGTTTGGAAAAAAAAATATGTACAGCACCAGCCAAGGCAACATGGTAGAGGTTAGCATAATCACTTTACAGCACCAAGGATCTCCAATCATGAGTTCAACTCTGGCACCGTCTGTAAGGAGTTTGTACAGTCTCCCCATGACCACGTGGTCTGGGTGCTCCGCTTTCCTCGCAAGTTGCAAAGATGTACAGGTTAGGGTTCGTGAAGTGTGGGTATGCTATGTTGGTGCTGCAAATGTGGCCATACTTGTGGGCTACCTCCAGCACAATCCTTGGATTGTTTTGATCATTGACACAACACATTTCACAGTATGTTGCAATGTATATCTGAAAAAAAATATATTTTTATTCTGCCTCAGAGGAGTCTTCTTCCCTTTGTTTTTTTTTGGAGTGGAGTTGAACTTTTTAATCTGCTTTCATATGATATTATATGAAAACTGAAGAAAGTGCTTGTTTGTAAATCCTATTTCTAGTTTAATGTATTATCAGGCCACATATGAGGAGTAGAGCGTCTGCTGACTCTTACAGCGGGACGCAGGGACTTTTGCGAGTGACTAAAAGGTAGAGTATCGTCCTCATATTGTGGGCTTCTCTGCACAGCAATCATTCAAACCACAGAAGCAAATGCGTCATAGTGCTAATTGTTATCAGATGGCAAAGGGGGAATACGCTCATTCGAGGAAAATAAAACAGTTCTTCTAGAAAAGGAGGAGTTTCACGGAAGCTGGCTTTTTTTTTTGTTGTTTTCTGCAGGATCTCTGGTCAGTGCCGCCTCTGTAATAGTTGACAGATACCGGCACATTTGCCAAGAGTCCTGGCTTTCTGACAAGACAGATCAGAAACCCCCCCTGTGAGACTGACGGGAGAAGCCAGCCAGATATCTGCCCAGTGTTCCCGGCAACGTCGAGCCATCCAAACAGAATGAGAAAGGCAAAAAAAAAAATGTCCATAGCATTTGTTTTCAAATTGCTAGATTTCTCTCCCCTCTCTTTCCCTTCCCCTCTCCTCTCTTTCCCCTCCCCTCTCCCCCTCACCCCTCCCCCTCTACCTTGCCCCCCCCCCTCTCTCTCTCTCTCTCTCTCCCCATCTCTTCCCCCACTTCATCCCCCCTCTCTCTCTTCCCCCACTTCACCCCCCCCTCTCTCATCCTCTCCTCTCCCTCCTCTATCTTCACTCCCCCTCTCTCTTCCCCCCTCCCTTTTTCACTCCCTATCTCCCTCTCTCTCACATGAAGGAGAGGTCAGGGGAAAACCAGATATTTGAAAATACTAAGAATTGTAGTTTTTAACAGGAGAAAGACTAACCAAGGAATTGATATAGCACACAATAAGCCATTCAGCCCTTTGAAGGCGTTCTGGCTTCATGTTTTTCAGTCCCGTCTCCTCTTCTATAAATCCCCTTCCTTAATATGTCTGTCCAGAATCTCTTTGAATCTATCTTTACATTAAAAGAAAACCAGAGGTTGATAAGCTCTTGATTAGTAAGGGCATCAAAGCTAATGGGGACAAGGCAGGAGAATGGGGGTGGGGGGAGGTGGAGAAATTATAATTCAGCCATGATGGAATGTGGAATACTGAGGATCCATCGTAAGTGTACTTAAGGTTGAGGCATTGACCATATGTTCATAAAATGAGCTGAGTTGTTCATGAGAAGTAGTCATTACTTTGGTCCTGTGTTAAAAGCTCGTGAGCAAGTTTTGTTTGTGACCCCTACAGAACTGTACAGAAGTCTCAGGCACATATTATATCTAGGGTACCTGAGACTTTTGCATAGTACTGTAGTAAGTTAATGTATTGCACTGTACTGCTGCCGTAAAAACAGACAAATTTCATGACATATGTGAGTGATGAAATGTCTGATTCTGGTATGGGTCTCAATTGTGGACTGAGAGTGGGAAGGGGGCTGGGAGAGGGGAATCATGGTTGGGAACAGGGGAAGGGGAGGGAGCCAGAAGTATAGTGGAGTCATCTGGTAAGGCAAATAAACCAATTGTTTGGAATCAAATGACCCGGCCTGGTGTCTCAGGGCTGGGTGTGTTTGCACCTGGTCCACCCCCAGCCCCTGGCACACCTTCTCTGCCACCTGTCCCACACCCCTCCCATGATGCTGTACCCTTACCTTCGCCAACATTCTTTGCTCCCGCCAGAATAACAAACTTGTCCGCTCCACATTGACAAATACAGTACTGTGCAAAAGTCTTCAGCATTCTAGCTATATACATGTGCCTAGGACTTTTGCACGGTGCTATGTACACTCATGAAAGGCTGACCTGTCACCAATCCTAAGTTACCTGTGAAATATCCTGTGCTTCTGTGATTATTTTTATTTTCCCATGTAGTGTGCTGAAAATCTGTTTGCCTTTCTAATTGATCATGACATGGTGAAAAACTTTGATCTTCTGTCACTTCAATTACGTAGCAGTGCCACTCCGAATGATTACTGTTACACATTCAGCCAATGAAGTATTTATTGCATTTTTAATAAATATTCTGCTGTGATACCATACAATAAGGTGCATTTTGGCAGATTAAAATGGGGAAGAAAATATTTGTTGCTTAAAATTCAATTTTCCTCCATTAAATCAAAATTCATTTTTATGAAGACCAAAATAAGTTTTACTTTGTGATAAAGAGCCAAAAGGCAAATTTAAATGAAATTATTTCTAGAGAAAAACAGTTCTTGGTAGAGATGTTGGAAACCTGCCATTAGTGATATAGATACAGAAAGGTGCAGGCTGGGAAAAGGCCAGTAACATCACACAGGATCTCATCCACCCTGCTCATGGGACTGTTTGTTCCACTCCCTTCAGGGAGGAAGCTATGTAGCATCTACGCCAGGACCACCAGCCTCAAAAACAGTTACTTTTCCAAAGAAGTAAGGCTAATCAACAACTACAGTCCTCATTGCTAGGAGAGAAGCTCTGTTCAATGCAGATTGGTATCTCCATTGTATCCAGGCTAATGGACTACCTGGCTGGCAGTATGGGCAGCTCTAGAGCTGTGTGTCAGACATGGCTATAAGCAGTACTGGGGTCCCAAAAGGGACTGTATTGGCACCCTTCCTATTTACCCTGTATACTTCAGACTTCAGATACAAAACTGAGTCATGTCACCTGCAGAAATTCTCCGACCCAGCAATAGTTGGGTGTATCAAGGAAGGATGGGAGGATGAATACAGGACCCTGGTGGAGGACTTTGTTGGATGGTGCAAGCTGAATCATTTGCAGCTCAACATCAGTAAGATAAAGGAGATGGTGATGGACTTTAGGAAGACTAAGCCTGAATTGTTTTTTGTTGCTATTGATGGTGAGGACCTACAGGTACCTGGGGGTGCACCTGGATGACAGATGTGAGTGGCGCACCAACATGGAGGCTGTGTACAAGAAGGGCCAGAGTTGCCTCTACTTCCTGAGTAGACTGAGGTCCTTTGGAGTATGCAGGCTTCTCCTTCACATGTTCTACCATGTTCTTCACATGTTCTTCAACATGTTCTTCACATGTTGTCGCCAGTACAATCTTCCATGTGGTGATGTGCTGGGGCAATGGCATCAACACGGGTGATGCCAACAGGCTTAGTAAACTGATTAGAAAAGCTGGCTCTGTTATAGGAGTCAAACTGGACACACTGGAGGCTGTAGTAGAACAAAGGACCCTCCGGAAAATCCTGGCAATTCTAGACAACGTTTCTCACCCTCTGCATGCCACCTTGGCTGAACAGAGGAAAACTTTTCAGTAACAGACTAAGACAACTGTGCTACTTCAAAGAGCGCTGTATGAGGTCATTCTTACCCTCGGCCATTAGTCTCTATAATGAGTCAACCTATAGCCGAGGAACTGTTGACATCCTCCTGTTAGACTGTTTGTAGTAACTTATTTTTATTCTTTCTACTATCTATATCTGTGCACTTGTAATGCAGCTGTGACACTGTCATTTCCTTTGGAGTCAATGAAGTACCTGTCTGTCTAACCCACCTCTAACACTGCCCCAAGCACCAGGGCTTTATTTCCTGCCAGTTACTTTATGTACAGAGACTCCTGTACAAATACATTGATCGTCATCATTACCTGGCAGCACCTACCAGAGTCAATAACTATTGGTCATCTTGCCCCCTTTGATCTCCTTTTCATTTGGTTATTTGTTTGTCTTTGTTTGCATGCAGCTTTTAATTAATTCAATTGCGTTTCTTTGTATTTATTGTAAATGCCTGCGAGAAAATGAATCTCAGGATAGTATATGGTGACACACATGAACTGAGCTATAATAAATTTAATTTGAACTTTGAACTTTGAAATTGTGAGAGGAATGAAACATAACTTAAAAGTTTTTAGTAAGTAGATTTCTAAAGGGAATAAGGGCAGATTAAGAACAAATGTGCATTCATACAGCAAGCTGGGTCCGTTTCTGTGCAATGTTAAGCTTGTATTTTGGATTAGATCACAATCCCTGTTGACTCTAAAGGAAAGTGGAGTTGGAATTCCTTCTGACTCTCTGGTGTTAATATCATGTCCTGACTGAGATCCCAGGCTGCATTAACTCTGTAATTATGTCATTGGCATGAAAGGAAATCACTTCACACAAATTCCACATGTATTTCCATTTCCTTTACTTTGTGTCACAATGCCTCTTAAACTCATCGATCATATCTGACCCCACCCCTTTATCTGGCAGTGCTTTCCAGAAATCGTCTTGCCTCTTGGATCTCCTTCTTAATCTTTTCAGGGGAGATTTACCAGGATGTTGTCTTATGAGGATAGGTTAAGCAACCTGGAGCTCTTCTCTTTGGAGAGAAGCAGGCTGAGAGGTGAAAGAGGTACAAAAGGTGATAAGAGGCATAGATTGAGTGGACAGCCAGAGATTTTTCCCCAGGGTAGAAATGGCTGATACAAAAGGGCATAATTCTAAGGTGATCAGAGGAAAGTTTAGGAGAAGAGTCAGCAGTAGTTTTTATTACATAGAAAGTGGTCGGTGCAAGGAATGACTGCCAGGGGTGGTGGTAGAGGCAGATACTCTAGAAACACTTAAGAAATGTTTAGATAGCTGCATGGATGATAGAAAAATGAAGGGCTGGGTGGGGGGAAGGGTTAGAGTAGGTTATAAGGTTAGCTCAACCTTATGGGCCAAATGGCCGATAATGTGCTGTACTGCTCTATGTCCTTTCTGTGCCTCTCATAACTTTATATACCTCTACTAGATCTGAACTTCGTGTCATAGCAATCAAGCTCAGCCAATCCAACCTCTCCCTATAACTGAAGTCCTCCAGTTCCAGCAATGTTCACATGAATCAATTCAAGTTCAAGTTTAGGTCTGTCACTCAGCTGTACCACCGAACGAAACAACATTCCTCCTGACCAAGTTGAACAACACAGTACATATAACCCACACAAACACATAGTAATATTACCACAAAAAAATTAACAAGTACTAAAGTGCTTTTACAACACAAGTTCAAAAATTGACAATATAACACTACTGGCTCTTCATATATGATAAGACCTGGGTGGTGACAGGGAGTTCAGTAGTCTCCCAGCCTGGGGGAAGAAGCTGCTTCCCATCCGAACAGTTCTTGTCCTAATGCTACGGTACCTCCTGCCTGATGGTAGCGGGTCAAGGAGATTGTTGGACTGATGGGAAGGTTCGTTCACAATGCTAATGGCTCCTCCTTGCAGAGAAAAGGTATGCCGTATGTTTGCTGATGTGTATATCTCCCTAATGCCAGATCTCAGACTCGCTCCTTTGTGTCCTACTTTTACCCTCCTCAATTCCTTTACTCATCCTTGTTTGCTGCACTCTGCTGTTATTGGCTGACTTCCTCATTCCATTACATCACCATTCATATTAGGATTCTTAGCAGAGTGGGCATACAGAGAGATCTTATTGTCCAAGTTTAGAGATCCTTCAAAGTTGCCACACCAGTTGATGGGATGGTTAAGGCGTATGGTACACTGACCTTCATTAGTCAAGGGTTTGAGCTCAAGAGCTGTGAGGTAATGTTGCAGCTCTGTAAAATTTCTGTTAAACCACACTGGGAATATTGTGTTCATTTCTGGTTGCCTCATTATGGGAAGGATGTGGTTACTTTAGAGAGGATTCAGAGGAGATCTACCAGGATGCTGCCTGGATTAAAAACCATGTCATAGGAGAAAAGGTTGAGTAAGCTTGGGCTTTTCTCTTTGGAATGAACATGGGAACGCCACCGGGAAGGAGATTTGAAGGAGATGATCTGTTCAGGAGTCTGATAGCATTGTGGAAAAAGCTGTTCTTGAGTGTGGTCATCCATAGTTTCAAGCTCCTATATCTTCTCCTAGATGGGAGAAGAGAGAAAAGGGAATAGCCAGGGTGGCAGGCATGCTCGACCACACTGTAAGCCTACCTGACACAACACACCATGAAGATGAACTGGATGAAAGATGTCTGATGGGATTTCTTTGAGAATTGGCAAAAACTAAAAAAAACATTAAATATTGGAACCAGAAAATAGAGGGATCTTTGACCTCACCCAAGTTAAGTTGACGTTGACTGCAATGGCAGTTGACCTGATGGACTGTACTTAAATATCAAGAACGGAGAAGATCTCATTTGTCTGACTCACACCTGAAGTCAATCAGCTTCAGTATATCAGTTCAAGAGGGCTAGGATGATTGAATGTATCAAGGCAGTAGCAATTAGTCCCTGAGCAGGACAGAGACCCCCATCCTTCTGTTCTCCATAAATTTATTATCAAAGCATACACGATATACATTACCATATGCTACCTTGAGATTCATTTTCTTGCAGGCATTTGCAGAAAAAACTGAAGTACAATAACATCTATTCAAAAGTATACATAAATCAAGACTGACAAATGTACAAAAGAAACTAAAGGTGCAACAAATTATAATAATGAGAACATGAGTTGCAAAGAGTCCTTGAAAGTGAGTTTGTAGATCACTGAATCAGTTCCGAATAACTTCAGTCACTGGTGGGTGAAGTTATCCACACCAGTTCAAGAGCCAGATGGTTAAAAGATAATAACTGTTATTTGTTGGGATGGATGGTAGTTTTTGATAGACTCTAGATCATGTTCTTTGGCAGCTTAGTAATGCTTGCATGGTGGGTAATGGAGGGGTTGATGCTTTTGCTAGAGTGGGGAGGAGGAGGGAAGGGGGAGGTTTGATACTTTTGCTACTGCTTGTTTGTGGGAGGGGGCTTTGGGGTTCTGGTGTTGTTCTGTCATTCATTCTACATTAATGATAGAGTGATCTTAGCATTCAAATTAGGGCAACTAAGCAATCTAATTGGCGATTGAATAGTGTTCCAATTAACATAACAAAATGAAGTTAACAATCTAGTTAGTGGCTAGCAATCATGTTCGCATTCTAGTTAGAGATCTAGTTAGCAAAATTAATGTAGTAAGCAGTCTTAACTATACTAAGCGGTATTGTATGTACTTCCTTTGATTTGGAAATTTGTTATTTGGAAATGCTTCATACAGTGTCGATTGCCCTGGCTTAGTCTCTCACCAGTTTTGATTTGTTTTCAAGTAACTGCTACAGATCTGATGGTAGCAGGTCAACTTTATTGTTTCAGGATTCAGGATGATACAATTTTTAATATCATTCCCAGTGCACATATGTAAAGGAGAGCAAAATAATTGTTACTCCAGATCCAATACAGCACAAAAGATAAAAAGCACAATGATATTGATTAAAAACACATAATAAATACAAATACTTTATAGCTTACATACATAGATTGACTGTATGTCCATAAAGTGACACTAAGCTGTACATAAGGTGACTGATAAGAAATAATATATAGTGGTAGAGTTGGTGTTTTGAGGTGCTGATCAGCCTTACTGCTTGGGGAAAGTAACTGAGGTTAATTTTCTTGCAGCCATTCACAAAGAAACATAAAAGAATCAATGAAAACCTGCATGAAAACAAAGACAGACAAATAACCAATGACCAGGCACAACAGGAGTGTCTGTACATAATGTGACTCTGACAGCAAATTTCAAGTAGTGGTGGTAGGGGGTGTGGAGGGGTGGGTTAGTGGGTGGAGGTGTTGTTCAGCCTTACTGCTTGGGGAAAGTAACTGTTTTTGAGTCTGGTGGTCCTGGTATGGATGCCACACAGCCTCCTCTCTAATGGGAGTGGGACAAACAGTCGGTGAGCAGGGTGGGTGGGATCCTTCATGATGTTACTGGCACCTTTCTGTGTACATGTCCTCGATAACGGGTAAGCTGGTGCTGGTGCTGGTGATGCATTGGGCAGTTTTGACAACCTGATGTAGAACCTCCCCATCTGCCACAGTGAAGTTTCCATACCACACTGATATTGGTGAATTTGAATGCTAGGCAGGATTTTGCACTTTGCTTCAGAGGGTGACATGGGAAGTGATATTTTGATGTCTTTATGAGGATGCATGTATATCTGATTTTAAAATGGGTTTATTTGATCATAATATGGCAACTCAAACTTGATCAATCAGCGGTCAACAAAAGAATATCATTTCCTGTGGCTTTCTCACTCTCCACTAGACTAAACTAAACAACTAACTGAGTCAAAGTATGAATACGTAACTATACTTCTACCATGCTCCATCCCACCTGACAGGTTGCCATAATAAACATGCCACAAAATACAATACAGCCAGAAATGGATAGATCCTGCAAGCTCCAAGGGCAAGCTGTGTGACCCACATTAGAACATGTTACAATATTTCAAAAAGTACTTTTTTGGTTGTATAAACGCAATGTTCTTCAAATTAGGCATGATGTTATGTAAATACAACTTTTTCTGAACTTTTAAGAAATTGATAGGGACCTGCACTCAGTAGCCACATTATTAAGTATACCTGTACACCAGCTGGTTAAGGTAAATATCTAATCAGTCAATCACATGGCAGCGACTCAATACATAAAAGCACGCAGACATGGGCAAGAAGTTCTGTTGTTCAGACCAAACATCAGACTGAGGAAGAAATGTGATCTAAGTGACTTTGACAGTGGAATGTCGTTAGTGCCAGACGGGGTGGTTTGAGTATCTCAGAAACTGCTGATCTCCTGGGATTTTCACGCACAACAGTCCTGTGGGCAAAAACATCTTGTTAATTAGAGAAGTCAGATGAGAATGGCTAGACTACTTCATTGACAGGAAGGCAACACTAACTCAAATGGCCACACGTTATAACAGTGGTGTGAAGAAGAGCATCTCTGAATGTACAGCACATTGAACCTTGAAGTGGATGGGCTTCAGAGGCAGAAGACCATGAACATACATTCAGTGACCACTTATTAGGTGCAGGAGGTGCCAAAGTATTGGGCACAAAGTAGCCATGGAGTGTAAAGGTGAGGGTCAAAATGAGATGGTTAATTGAAGTTGATTGATTTAATAACTAGTGCATGGACAGTGAACAATGGCTCAGCTGGTAACATATTTGTCTCAAAGACATTGTCTGTGACACATCACGGCATCAAAAGCACACTGGCACCTCTACTTCCTTGGGGGGGGGGGGGGTCAAAGCAATTTAGTGCGCCCCCTTTGACTTTCACCAATTTTTATCCATGCAGCTCTGAAAATAGTGTATCCGGGTGCATCATGGGTTGGTATGACAACTGCTGTGCCTGAGCCCACAAGAAACCCCAGTAGGTAATGTTGACTCAAGTCCCTTAGCTGTTGTGTTAGTTAAGTCTCTGTTGGTCGGGGACATGAGTACCCTGTGGCAAATAAACGAACCTGCCAGAGTGTGTGATTCAAGCAACACACACAAAAAGCTGGTGGAACGCAGCAGGCCAAGCAGCATCTATAGGAAGAAGTACAGTTGATGTTTCGGGCTGAGATCCTTCGTCAGGACAACTTAATGTGTGATTAAATTGTTAAGTGTCCTCTGCCTGTAATGCCAGTGGCTTTTAGGGCAGCAATGAAGGTCCTCCATCTCTGGCAGTGTTCAGGGCTTCATCATGTCAGTAACTTCCTCTGGGTTTTCACTACAGTCAGTCATGCAAGTCAGGAATACTACCACACTTAGATGTAGAAGAATTCATTCTTCATTGCTGCTTCCATAATAATTTTGTTTTGCCAGTCAGGGTTATTGACCCTGAACTGAGCCCCTGGACCTGGTGGTCTCGTGGGCTACTCTTAGTCTGTCCTTTACCCTTTGACCTATTTGGCCGAGTGATCCTACCACGAGCCAACACATAAAGCCCTGACTCCAGCCAACGTAGTTCTCCAAATCATTTAGGCATGCAAACCTCCAAACCACGACAAGGTTGTGGTCCTCTTGGAGAAAATTGTTAAGTGTGGAAATATCAAAAGCTAAAAATTCCATTTGAAATTTTCTCATGGCTGCTAGCTTTTTCACTCTCAGTCACATCACATTTGGTTCTATAGGCTGCAAATCTACCTCACTCCCAATCACTCTATTTTAATTCAAAATGGCAAGCAAAGCTTAAAGGATTTGTAACCCATAGCAACAGAGCCATATGTAATCTACACCCACATGCCCTTTACGAATAAAGTTTGGATGGGAATTTACAGATCTATGCTCAGCATCAAAATAAAATTGTAAAGTTTATTCATATAGCACACAAAGGATGTAATGCCGAAGTTTTATAAGGCATTGGTCAGACTGCACTTGGAATAAAATGAGCAGTTTTGGGCCCCTTATGTGAGAAATGATGTGCTGGCATTGGAGAGAGTCCAGTGATAATTCACGAGAATGATCCCAGGAATGAAAGGGTTAACCTACGAGTCACTTTTGATGCCTCTGGGCCTGTATGTGCTGCAATCCAGAAGAATGAGTGGGGATCTGACGGAATCCTACAGAATATTGAAAAGCCTAGATAGAGTGGACTTGGAGAGGATGTTTCCTATAGTGGGGGAGTCTAGGACCAGAGGGCACAACCTTTAGAACAGAGATGAGGAGGAATTTCTTTAGCCAGAGGGTGGTGAATTTGTGGAAGTCATTGCTACAGATGGCTGTGGAGGCCGAATCATTGGCTATACTTAAAGCGGAGATTGCTAGGTTTGTGGCGACCCATTTCCTGGCGTATCCGAACCGACTCACAATTAGATAGCCTACGGGGGTTTGCGAGCACAGAGCTTTGGAGCCTCTGCGCCATGGGGGGCCGGTTGACAGAGGCTTAAAAGTGAGGCTGAAGTTTTCGAATAAAGTTTTTCCTTCGACTGCAGTTACCGACTCCGTGTCGTAATTTTAGCGCTGTGTGTAGCACACCGCTACAGGTTCTTGATTAGACAGTGTGTCAAAGGTCACAGGGGGAAGTCAGGAGAATGGGTTTGAGAGGGATAATAAATCAGCCATGAAAGAATAGCAGAATGAACTAATTCTGCTCATATGTCTTATGTCTTTAAAGATTGCCAATAGTAATTGCACCAGTGATATTTGGTAAAGGCAGGTATTTCATTTGGTTTGATTGGTTTTCCACCTGGCACCTCTAGGCCCTACCCCCTCCCCTATCTCTTTTACTGGGCTTCGACCCTCTCTTCCCCCCCATTCCTGATGAAGGGTCTCAGCCTGAAATGTTGGCTACTCTTTTCTCACGGATGCTGCCTGACCTGCTGAGTTCTTCCAGCGTTGTGTACGTATTCTAGGTATTTCATTTATTTTGAATAGAGTTTACACCCTCCCTATGTTAGAAAGAAAGCTAACGGTTCTTTGTTTATTCTGATATCCATCATTGGTCAATCCAATTTCCTGATGGAATAAAGAAACCTCAAAGAAGCGATGAAGAAGTTATAAATGTCAATAAACATGGTGGGCGCACCATGTCCTGACGAAGGGTCTTGGCCCAAAATGTTGACTGTTATTCCTTTCCAAAGATGCTGCCTGACCTGCTGAGTTCCTCCAGCATTTTGTGTCTGTTACTTTGGATTTCCAGCATCTGCAGACTTTTCCAAAAGTTAATGCTGCCCAAGAGGTAACATTACTGGAGAACTAACATGACCAACTCTTCTACCTTCTGGGAGAAGATACAGGTGCTTGAAAGCCCAGATAATTTCTTCCCCACCGTTATCAGACTTCAAAAAGACACCTCATTCATATCCTCTTCTCGGTGGTGCAGTCACGTTTTCGGTCTCTTAACTCAACCTCTCTTAGTTATTCTGTTACTGTCACACTGGCATTTCTTCTTGCGTAACTGTGGTGAACTACATATACCTGTCTGGACACGCCCCCTGCTGACTGCTCCTGTGGCTCCTCCCACAGACCCCTGTATAAAGGCGATTGAGGCCTGAGCCCGGCCTCTCAGTCTCCAGGATGTAGTATGGTAGTCACTCACTGCTTGTTCCTTCTTCCAGTCAATAAAAGCCGATATCTCGCCTTTATGTCTCAGAGTGAGTTATTGATGGTGCATCAGTAACTTCAGATTCAATACTGTGCTTCACAGCATGCCATTGTTTTCTGTTTGTTGCTGTATTTATTGTTGTATTGTAGGCCATGTACGCTGTTCACTCTGAGCTTCACCCAAGCAAGGAATTTCATTGCGCACTGGTGTATAAAACAACAAACTAATCTGAATCTTAACCCATCTCTGCACACTTTTATATTTTTGTATTTTCACATTGGTTGGTTCTTGGTCTTTGTGTGCAGATTTTCACTGATTCTTTTGCATTTTGTTGTTCTACTGTGAATGCCACGGTAATGTAGCAGTTGGTGTGACGCTATTACAGCTTGGGTTGTTGGAGTTCGGAGTTCAATTCTGTTGTCCGTGGTATGTCCTTCCCATGACCATATGGGTGTCCACCTGGTGCCTTGGTTACGTTCCACAGTCCAAAAATGTACCGGTTACTAGATTAATAAGTCATTGTAAACTGTCCTGTGATTAAGTTAGTGTTAAGTAGGTCGGTTGCTGGGTGTTTAGCTCGTTGGGCCTGTTCTGCACTGACCCTTTAAATAACAAAGAAACAAATCTTGGGCAGTATATTGTGACATATATAGTGTATACTTTGATAATAAATTTAATCTGATCTGTGGTGTCAGAAGGAGATAGAGTGGTGAAGAAGGCATTTGTCATGCTGGCCTTCATCAGTCAGGATATTGAATATCGGACTTGGGACATTATCATAATAAATTTATTTAGAACCTTGAGCTGCCATTAGAATATAAAATTGAGTTATTAAACAAACAAAAATGAAGAAAAAGCTGAAATCAGTGGAAACCGTGAAGCTAAATAAAATGTAAAAATATATCTGGTTCCTTCCAACTTCACTTGTCTGGGATTTTGATAATGGTCATCTGGTTGTACACAAATTGTGCCCAGCAAGTGACTTATTTTAGGATAGTTTATGAATTGATGATAAATGCTGGCCATGTTGTACCAGTGAAGTCTGTATCCCATGGTGAAATAACTGAAACATGTGTGGCGCTGTAGCACAGCAGTTAATGCAATGCTTTACAGTGAAAACGATCAGGGTTCAATCCCCACTGCTGTCTGTGACCACATGGGTTCCTCCAGCTTCTCTGGTTATGGTTAGTAAGCAGTGGGCATGCTATGTTGGCGTTGGCATCGTGATGACGCCTGCGGCCTACCCCAGGCACATCCTCAGACTGTGTTAGTCTTTGGCGCATTTCACTGTATGTTTCAATGTATACGTGAAGGTCCTGAGTTTCTAGTATCCCAACAATGGAGTATTGACCATGAATTTGTACAATAAGGGAGATGTGGGTTTTGAACCAGATTTCACTCATTAGGGTAGCATCTAATACCAGGGTCACTTCAGGTGTCAGACAGTATCTGCTGAGCGTTCCAGCATTTTCTGGTTTAAAGATTTTTTTTTTTTTTTTTAAATAATTTTTTATTGCATTTTTAAATGATTACAAAGTATGAAAAAAACAATGTATATAACCCATACCCCCTCCCCTTAACCCCTCCCCCCTAACTACCCCTTAAAAAAAAAAGAAAGAAAGAAAGAAAGAAAGAAAGAAAGAATGAATGCCTGGTGGTTGGAAGATCTCCACATGCTCCATGGAGTTCGTAATAATTTTAATATGTATATTTATTTCTTTCCCCTAGTAACCAATTGTTTCATCTTAAAAGCATCTATATATTTAATCCTGTCTTTTGTAAATAAGGGCTCCAAATTTTCAAAAATGTTTCATATTTATCTCTTAAATTATAAGTAATTTTTTCTAATGGAATACAACCATAGATTTCTTTCTTCCAAGAATCTATACTTAAATGTGAATCCGATTTCCAAGTAACTGCAATAGCTTTTTTGGCTACTGCCAGTGCAATTTTTATAAATTCTTTCTGATACTTATTTAGTTTGAGTTTAAAGATTAAAGATTTATTAGAACCTCGAAACGTCCTTGTTGCAGCTCTCTTGATCCCAGACCGAAACCAGTTCTGCACCAATATGTAATTGATCTGACTATAAGGTATTCCACGGGGCACTTGCCAGGTCCAGCACCGTGATGCCTTGTGATCTCCAAGATTGTCCACAAGGTCAGCCCAAACAACAGCAATGCTGGCTAAGCTAAAAACAATCTGGAGAGACAACAACATCGCTCTCAGACCCAAGTTGAAACTCCTGCATGTCCTTGTGCTCTCCATCTTCATTGTGGGCATGCAAAACATGGACCTTGACAGAAGAACTGTGAAAGAAGATCCAGGCAGTAGAAATGAGCTGCTTCAGAAGGTTCCAATCACAAACAAGAGAAAATGTGCAGATGCTGGAAATCCAAAGCATCGATGAGTGGGCAGGGGGTGAAAACACAGTTTGCTCCTCAGCATCTCCTTTACAGACCATGTCTCAAAATCACCAAGTAAATGAGACTCTATGAAGATCTACTGTCCACAGTAAAGAAAAGGAAACTGAGATGGTGTGGCCACATAACAAGATCAAGTGGACTCTCAAAGACCATTCTTCAGGGAATGGTGCAAGGGAAAAGAAAAAGGGGCAGACAGAGGAAGACATGGGCTGACAACATTGCAGAGTGGACCGAAGAGAGCATTGTCACAACCTAGGAACTTGACCACAACCGTGAGAAATGGAGACACCTGTAGCAGAGCTCATCTGTACAGCACCTCTACGACCCGGAGGATCATAGGATCCATAACCGTAACATCAAAAAAGTTCCTCCAGCATTTTGTTTGTGTTGGAGTTGATAACATTTTCATTTAGCAACACTCATTTTCATTTTTTAATTGTACCTCTGACATGCTGAGTTGCCCCTTTGGATCATTTGCCAAATACTAATTGATAATTTGAAGGAAAATTAAAGGAAAATACACAAGGAGGGATCAGTGCAGGAGACTGGACGTGTGGTCAATGTAAAAACTTTAATGATTAGCTTTATTTGTCAGTCATACTTTGAAACTTCAAAACATCCAGTGAAATGCATCTTTTGCGTCAAATCAAATTAACGAGGATCCTGCTGGGGGATGCCCAGAGGTTTTGCCGTGTTCTGGCGCCAACATAGCATGCCCACAACTCATTAATCCTAACCGGTGTTGGAGGAAACTGGAGCAACCAGAGAAAACTCACATGTTCATGGGGAGGAGTTACGAACTCCGTACAGACAGTCATGAAAATTGAGCCCTGATTTACCGACCACTGGTGCTGAGAAGCGTTATACTAAATGCTACACTATCTTGCAACCCCAGATACAGTTTTGTATTTCAAGCTAGTGATGCATGGCTTTGATATTGTGAAGATGCTATCTAAATAAAATGTATCCTATTAAATCAGGTTTCCCAGCCAACTATCTGTCTGTCCTAAAGCCCATCCCAACTATTCTATTTCTCAAAGGGTAACTGAAAATGCTTCTCTACCTCTTACAAACAAAGTCTGGGGCCACATTGATGGTCTGATGAAGGTGTTTACTCTTATTGGCTACTTTATTAGGTACCTTTTGTACATAATAAAGTGGCCATTGAATGCATGTTCATGGTTTTCTGCTGTTGTAGCCTATCCACTTCAAGGTTCGACATGTTGTGTAATCAGAGATGCTCTTCTGTATACCACTGTTGTAATGCATGGTTATTGAGTTATTGTCACTTTCCTGTCAGCTTGAATTAGTCTAGCCATTCTCCTCTCACTCTCTCATTAGCAAGGTATAGTCACCCACAAAACTGCTGCTCACTTGATATTTTTGTATTTTGCACCATTCTCTGTAAGCTCTAGAGACTGTTGTGTATGAAAATCTGAGGAGATCAGCAGTCTGAGATACTCAAATCACCCCATCTGTCACCAACAACCATTCCACAGTCAAAGTTACTTTGATCAGATTTCTTCCCCATTCTGATGTTGGTATGAACTCTTGACTATGTCTGCTTGCTTTTATGCATTGAGTCAATGTCACATATTTAGCTGATTAGATATCTGCATTAACAAGCAGGTGTACAGGTGTGCCTAATAATGTGTCCACTAATTGTACCTCTCCATAACTACCTTGAATATCTCAATACTATTCCTAAGGAAATACTTATTCAGGATTAATTTACATTAATTGGCTTTACCAGATGTTTATTTACCATTTAGAGTCAGGTAAGCAGAATTTTGTTTGTATTGAGATACAGGGTGGAATAGACCCTTCCAGCTCTTCAAGTTGCACCACCCAGCAGTCCCCAATGTAACCCTAGTCTAATCATGGGACAGTTTACAATGACCAGTTAACCTAGCCACTAGTACGTCTTTGGACCGTGGGAGGAAACTGGAGCATCCAGAAGAAATCCATGCAGTCACAGAGAGAGCATACAAACTCCTTACTGACGGGAATTGAACCCAGATGCCTGTACTGTAAAGCATTGTGCTACCGTGCTGCTCCTAATTTTTTTTAAATAGATTTGGTTATTGTAGGAACTTCTAAATCCGAGCAGGTCCCTTGGTTCCTCCAGTTCAATCTGTGACCAAGCTCCGATCTCCTGGGATAAGTGCCAGGAGTGGACAAGAGAATCACATAGAGATTGAAGCTTGTGGAAAGTGGAGGGGGATGAGAAAGATATGTTTAGTCAGAGGATCTTGTGTTAGATGGCAGAATGAGAGAAAGATGTGCTGGATACAGAGGCTCTTGAGGTAGTAGGTAAGAGCAAGGGGAACTCTAGCCTGGTTATAGAAGCAGAATGTTTAGGAAAGGCTTATGTACTGCCAGTTACACCACTGGCGTTTAGGGCAAAACTGACGGCCCTCCATTTCTGGTGGTGCTCAGCATTTCCTTCATCATGCCAGTAGCTTCCTCTTGGTTTCAGTCACACCATTCCCAGGTGGAGACTCAGGAATACTGTCACACTCAGATGTATGATTTTTCATTGCTGTTTGAAAAGTCAGAGTTGTTAGCCCTGAGCTGAACTCCCAAACGTGAAGGACTGATGGACCATTGAGTCTGGACTCTATCCTTTGACCTGTTTGGCATGGGTGACCCTACCAAGAGCCAAAGCATAAAGCCTTGTCTCCAGCCAGCAGAGCTTTCCAGGTCATTGAGGCACGCAAGCTTGTAAACAATGACAAGGTTGTGGTCATTTTGGAATTGAGAGAGGTGATGGGTGAGGGCAGACATGTTGGAAATGGAGGAGGTGTGACTGAGGGCAGCATAGATGTTGGTGAAAGGGAAACCCTATTCTTTGAAAAAACAGGATGGCTTTTTGTGTATCACTCAAGACTTCAGTATCTGCAGTCTCTCCAATTTGCTGAACCACTGTGAGGTTTCTACAAGTACGCCCTTTTCCTCTTTTTTTGATGTATTTTGTGAAACCTCTCACCGCACACTTCTGATCCTCTCCACCTCTTCAATTACACCCGCACCCAGTAGCTGGCTCCCTTCCATTTTCCAGTCCAGATGAAGGGGCTCGACCAAAAATGGTGACTGCCTGTTTCCCTCCACAGATGCTGCCTGACCCATTGAGCTCTTTCAGCAGTCCAATAAATTTATGCTAATATCCTCTGTATCAATGTACACCACTACTTGGGCTAAGACTGCCTAAAGTTATTTCACAGCAATGTGCCACATCTGGTGGACAGATTATAGTTTGTCATAGAGACTGACTTGGCCTTGTGCCTGGTTTCAGGCGTGAAAGAAACTGAAATGTTGTTTTTAATTACACTTCCCCTTGTGAGTCAAAAAGTCCTGAGGCTTAAATCTGATCGGTCTTCAGCTGCTGAAAATGAACAGGATAAATCCACTAAAGCAAATGGAACAAAATCAATAAACCTTCCAAACTTTTAATTTTTGAGCAACACAAAATGCTTGAGGAGCTCAACAGGTCGGGCAGCATCTATGGAAATAAATAAACTGGCGATATTTCAGGCTGAAACAGCCCTTCTTCAGGGCTGGGAAGGAAGGGGGAAGATGCCAGAATAATGGGGCCAGAGGAAGTAGGATAGCAGGAAGGTGATAGGTGGAGCCAGGTGGATAGGAACAGTGATGTGTGGGAGAGGAAGAAATCTGATAGGAGCAGAGAGTGGACCATAGGAGAAAGGGAAGGAGGAGGGGACCCAGGCGGAGGTGATTGGCAGGTGAGAAGAGGTAAAAGGGTAGAGTGAGGAATAGAAGAGGGGAGGGAAGGTATTTTTACCAGATGCAGAAATCAATATTCACGCTATCAGATTGGCGGCTACCTGGACTGAATATAAGGTGTTGCTTCCCCACCCTCATGGTGGCCTCACCTTGGCACAAGAGGAGGCCAAGACCTGGCTTGTCGGAATGGGAATTAAGATGCTTGGCCACCAGGAAGTTCCGTTTTTGATGGATGGAGTGGAGGTGCTCGATGAAGCTATCCCTCAATTTTTTTTTTTTTGAGAGGCTTGTAACTGTGATGGCCATTGTGTCACGAGAGGGAGAGGGAGATGTGCTAACAATAAAAGTAAACAAGTAACATTCAGAATTCAAGTGCACAAAATTGAGTTCACTGGCACGAAGCCAGTCACAGTTGATCCAGGTGCCTGCTCGTTGCATGCCACAGTCCCTATTCAACGCAGAGCTAAGTAAACCTTGTGGAGCCAGCCCATGCCTCGCCTCGGGCCTGACGCCCTAACCTTTTCAATCTGGCTCTGCGCTTAAATTGACCGAACCTCAGGCCATTTCTCGCTCTTGGATGATGTGGGAGGTGATGGGGGAGAGCTGTCCCTAAAGTGTGTGTGTGTGTGTGTGTGTGTGTGTGTGTGTGTATGTCTTCAGGCTCATGTATCTCCTCCTTGATGTGAAGGGGGCTTGTCCTGGGTGATGGGGGTCCCTAATGATTGATGCTGCCTTTTTGAGGCATCACCATTTGAAGATATCCTTGATGTTGGAAAGGCTAGTGCCCATGATGCAGCTGGCTGAGTTCACAAATTTCTGCAGCTTTTTCCAATCCTGTGCAGTCAGTCACCCTTCCATACCAGATGGTGATACAACCAGTCGGAAATGATTCCTCAGATCGCTTTTAAATTTTTCATCTCAACTTAATCCTATTTCTTCTGTGTTTTTAGTTCCCCTTCCCTGATAAAGTCTATGTGCGCTCACCCTACCTCCACCCCTCCTGATTTCTATGCGCCTCTATAAGGTCAACCCCTCAGCCTCCTATGCACTAAGGAATAAAATCCCAGTCTGCCCAACTTCTCCCTATAACTCAGACCCTCAAATCCTGGCAGCATCCTTGTAAATCTTCTCCACTCACTTTGTGGTTTAATGGTGCCTTTGTCTCTGACAGTGCAGGTGTGTATCACAACATTGCTGGAGCCATGTCTTTGGAGTGGGAACCTGTAGCCATAATCCACCGACCTATCGTGCGGGGTCAAATGAGTTGCAGCTGACACCGGAGTGGAGGCAGCCACATCTTGGCTGTGTTCCTTGTCCTCCTGCCAGTTTTAAACAGCACCATGATTTAGAGCGTGACCTGCCGGCTTCTCGCAGCCTGCCAACTGGCGAAGGAAGTTTCATCCTAGTTGCTGCAAAACCTGTCTGAACAATTGGCTTCACTGTTTAAAGAGAGAGCCTGAACTAAAGTGGGGACAGCAGAAAGAACATTCATCACGTATCTAGATAATGATGAAAATCAGGACTTCAAAAATCACTCTGTGGGTGAAGGATATAGTACAAAGATAGGATAGGGCCTGTCAGCGTGCACTCTTTCCTCTTTCTGCACCTTTTTATTCTGGCTTCTTCCCTCTTCCTTTCCAGTCCTGAGGAGGGGTCCTGGCCTGAGAATTTCCCAGTTGCCTCTTTAGAGCATTTGACAAGCAATAATTGTTACCAAAGTACACAAGGAGACTGAACAAGCGATCAATGTAAAGATTTGTAGCTTAACTTTATTTGTCTCACACGTATATCAAAACATACTGTGGCATCCATCATTTGTATCAAATCAAACCAGCAAGGTGTGTGCAGGAGACAGCCTGCAAGTGTTGCCATTCTTCTGGTGCCAACATAGTGTGCCCACAACTCACCAACCCTGATCCGTACGTCCTGGCAATGTGGGAGGAAACCACACGGTCATGGGGCGAATGTACAAACTCCTTACAGACAGTGGTGGAATTGGACCCTGATCTTACAGTTAGTGCTAAAAAGCATTGCACTAATTGCTACACTACTGTACAGTGGTAGACTTTCATAAACGTCTTGAAAGAAATAATTTTTCTACAGAGGCGTTTTGCCATTGCTGCCTTTTTACCAGTGTCTTTACAAGGTGGGTGACCCCAGCCATTATCGATACTCTTCAGAGATTGTCTGCCTGGCGTCAGTGGTCGCATAACAAGGACTTGTGATACGTACCAGCTGCCCATACAACCATCCACCACCTGCTCCCATAGCTTCATGTGACCCTGATCGGGGGGCTAAACAGGTACTTCACATTGTCCCAAGGGTGACCCTCAGACTAGTGGTGGGGATAAGTGCCTTACACCTCCTTTGGTAGAGATATATTTCCATCTTGCCACTCCTAGAGGTAGACAGAGGCATTAAAGAAGGAACTTCAGAGTTTAGAATCTTGCCAAATGAATGCCTGATGGAGTGATTATATTGGAGGGTCGAATTATTTTTAAGATGTTAGTTTTCCCTGTTTGAAGTCTGAGTATTTTCCTGATCAAAGTAAAAAGGTGTTGGCTCTGCAATTGAAATAAATGTTTCCTAGTGTTAGAAGAAGTGTGATTAGTGGTGTTAAAATACAATCCAATAAAAAATAATTACAGCAGAATTGCAGGAGTCAAAATCTTGCCAGAATTGTATGAGATGCATACAGTGGCCACTTTATTAGGTACACCTGCTCGATAATATGAATATCTAATCAGCCAAAAATGTAGCATAAAAGCATGAAGGCATGGTCAGGAGGCTCAGTTGTTCAAACCACACATCAGAATGGGGAAGAAATGTGATCCAAGTGACTTTTACTGTGGAATGCTTATTGGTGCCAGATGGGGTGGTTTGAGTATCTCCTGGGTTTTCATGCACAACAGTCACTAGAGTTATCAGCAAATCGTGCAAGAAACAAAAAATAAGCATCCAGTAAGTGGCAGTTCTGTGAGCAACAGCACCTTGTTAAAGGGAGGTTGGGTCTGTGTGCTTAGCCCCCTGGCTCTACTCATTTTACACCTATGACTATGTGGCTGAACACAGCTCCAAAACCATATTCAAGTTTTCTGATGACACCACTGTTGTGGGCCTTATCAAAGGTGATGATGAATTAGCATACAGGGGGGAGATTGAAAATTTGGCTGAGTGGTGTCATAACAACAATCTCTCAATCAATTTCAATAAGACCAAGGAACTGATTGGTGACCTCAGAAGAGGGAAACCAGAGATCCATGAGTCATTCTTCATTGGAGGATCAGAGGTGGAGAGGGTGGCATAGTAATTCCTGGGTGTTTCTATTTCGGAGGTGCGTGTTATGCAATTGCAAAGGAAGCAAAGCAGCATGCCCATTTCATTAGGAGTTTGTGGAGATTTGGCATGACATCAAGAACTTTGACAAACATCTATAAATGTATAGTGTATTGACTGGCTGCACCATGGCCTGGTATGGAAACATTAATGCCTTTGACAGGAAAATCCTGCAAAAGGTAGTGGATTCAGCCCAATACATCACAGGTAAAGCCCCTCCAACCACTGAGCATGTTTACATGAAACACTGTCATAGGAAAGCAGCATCCATCATCAGAGATCCTCACCACCCAGGCCATGCTCTTGTCTGGCTGCTGCCATCAGGTAGAATGTGCAAGAGCTTCAACACTTGCACCACCAGGTACAAGCATGGTTTCTACCCTCAACCATCAGGCTCTTGAACAAAAGAGGATAACTATACTCACTTGCCCATATATTGAGATGTTCCCACAGCCAGTGATCTGACTTTAAGGACTCCTTATCTTTTTATTTCACATCCTCATTATTTATTGCTATTTATTTATTTGCATAGTTTGTTGTCTTCTGCACTTTGGTTGAACCTGTTAGGACCCTGTTATAGATACTATTATATAGATTTGTGACTTGCCCCCAGGAAATGTATCTCAGGGTTGTATGTGGTGATATGTATGCACTGTGATAATAAAATTTACTTTGAACTTTGAACTATTGAGGAGATAGGCCTGACAGGTTCAAGCTGACAGGAAGGTGACAGTAACTCAAATAACCACACATTACAACAGTGGTGTGCAGAAAAGCATCTCTGAATGCACAACACATTGAACCTTGAAGTGGACGGGCTATAGCAGCAGAAGACCATGAGCATACTGAAATACACTCAGCGGCAATTTGATTAGGTACCTCCTGTCCCTAATAACATGACCACTGAGTTTAGATGGGCTCAGTGCTCTTACAGGAGATGTGGCAACAAATTAGGTTGGCAGAAAATAAAGAAAGCAAGGTGAAGATAAGACGTGGAACTGCCTACCACTGCAGTCAAGTACAATCTCATGTTTTTGCTGAAGGCTAGTGGCAGAGATTTGTGGCTTTCATATTTCATGTTTACCTTCTACTTCCGACTCTTCGCCTTGTCTTATTGGTTAAGATGAAGAAAGTTCCATTTTTACAGGAGTGATAAATCTGTCAGACTAACAAGCTTCAATTGTAAAATTCGAGCTGAGAAGCTAGCAATAAATATGGAGTCAATCTCCTTCCTGGTTTATTCATGAAACCCAAATGGGCTTTATCAGAAGGGGAATATTAGACCATGAGACCATAAGACATAGGAGCAGAATTAGCCTATTCGGCCCATTGTATCTGCTCTGCCATTCCATTACGTCCGATTTATTTTTCATCTCAACCCAATTCTCCTACCTTCTCTCCATATTCTTTGACACCCTTACTAATCAAGAACCTGTCAACCTCTGCTTTAAATATACCCGATGTCTTGGTCTCCACAGCTGTCTGTGGGAATGACTTCCACAAATTCACCACCTTCTGGCTAAAGAAATTTCTCTTCATCTCTGTTGTGAATGAATGTTCTATTGTGGCTGTGCCCTCTGATCTGAGAACATCCCCACACCCGACAATAGGAAACATACCCTCTACATCTGCTCTGTCTAGGCCTTTCAACATTCAATAGGTTTCAGTGAGATTATGCCCCCCCCCCCAACCCCACACACACACTTCTAAATTCCAACAAGTACAGAGCCAAAGCCATCAAACGCTCCTCATACGTTAATCCTTTCATTCTGGGATCATTCTTATGAACCTCCTCTGAACCCTCTCTAATGACAGCACGTTCAAATTTGACAGTCCTTCTGAAGGGTCTCGGCCCGAAACATCGACTGTACTTTTGTCCAGAGATGTTACCTGGCCTGCTGAGTTCCTCCAGCATTTTGTGTGTGCAGTCTGAATCCGTGCTGGGGGTATTCCATGAGTGTCGCCATAGTGTCTGGCACAAACACAACTTATTAACCCTGATCCTTGCGTCTTTGGAATGTTGGAGGAAACTGGAGCACCCAGAGGAGACGCACATGGTCAGAATCCTAAATGAGAAATTAGAATCGGGTTTAATATCACCAGCATATGTTATGAAATTTGTTGTCATCCATCAACAGTACATTTGTAATACTTAATGATAAAACTGTGAATTACGTTAAGAATTATATATGAAGCTAAATTAAATAAGTAGTTCAAAAAGAGAAACGAAAAGTTAATGTTCATGGGTTCAATGTCCATTCAGAATGGACTGCTAGGCTACCACACTTCCCTGTATCTATTGAGTAAATATATTGTCTGCATGAGACACTTTGTAGATAGTATGACCCTTAGCAGACAAAATATTTGCATGACAATGTTTGCGGGCATCTTAAACCACGATCATTCAGAAGCACAGTTCAAGTCACCTGTGCTGATGTTGACCCACTCTGCTGCCTGTATTAGAAGGCATAATGCATGAGGAAAGTGTTGTGTATCTAATATTTAATTAATATTTGAATAATCTTGTATACATATTGGTTGATTAAGCATTCTTGTTTGTGTCAATAATTAATTACAGGTTATATGTATAAACACATGAACTGTATACGTTATCACAGTACCACGTGATATGTGCATGTCTTACTTAAAGTAAACTCAAAGTTAGACCTGCATTCCCAGACTCCCGCATCTTCCTTTGAATTATATTAATGTTTTGAAGTTGCAAAACATAGCGGAAAGGTTGAGTGAGCTAGGTCTTTTTTGTTGGAGAGAAGGATGAGAACAGAGGTATACAAGATGATAAGAGGCATGGATGGATTAGACAGTCAGACTTTTTCCAGGGTGAAAATGGCTAATACAAGAGGACATAACTTTAATATGATTGAAGGAAAGTATAGGTGAATGTCAGAGGTAGATTTCTGACAGAGCGATGGGTATATGGAATGTCCTGCTGGGGTCGTGGTAGAGGCAGATAAATTAGGGGCATTTACAAGACTCTTAGGTAGACACATGGAAGAAAGAAAAGCGAGGGGGTTATGTGGGAGGGAAGGGTTAGATTGACTTTAGAGTAGGTTAAATGGTCAGCACAACATGGAGGGCTGAAGCGCCTGTACTGTGCTGTAATGGTCTATGTTCTAAGTTCTGTGTAGTGACAGAAATAATAGGACATTCATTCCTCCCCCCACTTCTGATCCCCCCTCAACCATCCCATGTTCTCTACTTCATCCCTCCCCCCACTTCTTATCCACCCCCCCTTGACCATCCCACTTTACTTCACTCCTGATGAAGGGTTTCGGCCTGAAACGTCGTCACTACCTCCTCCCATAGATGCTGTCTGGCCTGCTGAGTTCTGCCAGCACTTTGTTTTTATTTATTTCCAGCATCTGCAGATTCACTCATGTTGCCTTTGAATAGATCGGTGCAATTAGTTTGTAATTCCAGACAAATTAGCATATTGGATTTTCTTGAAGTGCAACCCATTAGATATACACTGGTGAAGGGATATGTTGATAAATAAAATTAAAAACTGGCCTTTCTAAACCCAATCCAAGATTTACAACTTCTAAAAATTATCAGTCTTTGCCGAATAGATGGTGCTATGATCTCAGCAAAGGAAGATGAGTTCAGATTCTGGATGGAGCCAAAACTGACAAAGGGATGGTTATCAAAAGTCCAGTGGCACCTTTTAAATGGAAAAGTCAAAGACTTAGATTGCATGTTTGCAATTTTACCAAGGGGGGTTAGGGTGCAAGCCTTGTCCATAATCCTCCAATTGTATGTATACTCAGGGTGGTGCCGGGGACAGGAAAACTGCATATATTGTACCTTGAATAGCTTATATTAGACCTGTATAAATTTGTGCTAACTGGTATGGTACTATAGTGGTTAGTGAAATGCTTTACAACGCCAGCTGTAAGATTGGGGTTCAAATCCCACCATTCCCCTATAGGCAGTTTAATGCTCCCCCCCCCAACCCATGACTGCGTCAGTTTGCTCCCACGTTACAAAGATGTATGGTTAGGGTTAGTGAGTTGTGGCATGCTATGTTGACATCAGAAGCATGGTGATGGGTGCAGGCTGCCCAGCACAATCCTTGTTGATCTGATTTAAGGCAAAAACACACTTCACTGTATGTTTTGATGTTCATGTTCAAAAAATCAAAGTTCAAAATATATTTATTATCCAAGTACAAATATGTCACCATATACAACTTTGACATTAATTTTCTTGTGGGCATTCACAACAAACCTATAGAATAATAACCACAACAGAACCAATGAAGGACTGCCCAACTAGGGTGTTCAACCAGAGTGCAGAAGACAATGAACTGTACAAATAGAAAAAGAAGAAATAATAATAAATACACAATAAATAAATGTAACAAATAAAGCTAATCTAATCAATACATTGTGCTGAAAAGAAGTGTACAATGTAATTCCCAGTCTGTATTCAGACTATTACTTATTCTTAACATAGTTATGAATAACTTGAACTTGCCTGTACGTGTTGTTAAAGGACTGTATGTGTGTGGGTGTGAGGGAGGAATGGGGCTTGTTTTGCAGTTGTTTTTGTTGCTTGTTGCTTTCTGCCAGACATTGTGGGTATGCTACGTTGGCACTGGAATATGTGGCGACACTTGTCAGCTCCCATCCTACCCTCTGGTTGTTGTGTTCTGTTGAGCACTGTGGGCATGCAATGGTGGCACTGGGATGTGTGGAGATACTTGTCAGCTCCCAGCACACCCTCGGGTCTGTCAGTTGTTAATGCAAAAGACACAGTCGGCTGCAACTCACACAAATGCTGGAGGAACTGAGCAAGTCAGGCAGCATCTGTGGACAGTGGACATCTTGGGCTGAAACTCCTCAACAAAACGGGAGAGGAAGGAGGAAGATGCCAGACGAAATAGATAGGGGAGGGGTAGGAGGATAGATAGAAAGCAATAGGTGAAGCAGGGTAGGTGGGAAAGATAACGGGAAGGAATCTGATAGGAGAAGAGAGAGTGGACCATAGGAAAAGGGAAGGAGGAGGGGACCCTGGGGGAGGTGATAGGCAGGTGAGAAGAGGTATGAAGTCAGAGAGGTAGAATAGAAGAGGGGAAGGGAACGGAGATATCTTTTCACCAGAAGAGAATTCGATGTTCATGTCATCAGGTTGGAGGCTGCCCATATGGAATATAAGGTGTTTCTCCTCCACCCTGAGGAGCAATATATCAGAATAGGAATGGGAATTAAAATGTTTGGCCACCTGGAAATTCTGCTTTTTGGTGGATGGAGTGGATGTGCTCATTCCACTTTTGATGTATACATGATAAATAAAATTGAATCTGGAAGTACAATTTCCAAATGACACAAAGCTTGAGGCATAAAGAAATGTAAGAGGGATCAGTGCTTTAGAAAATTATAGGGTAGCTGTCATGGGCAATGAAGAGAGAGACTTTATTTTAAAAACTTAATTGTTTAACTTAGCTTAACTAGGTCTTAACCAAGTTACTTTCATTTGAAGTGGTAGACAATTAACTGGCTGGGTAATTAGATACCCAGCTGGAACTAGTTAACTGATGTCAGTTGAGTCAGAACGGGCTGGGGAATATCAGTGGGTGTTTCCAGTCAGGTATAGAGTTTTTCTGCACAGAATGTTCTGTCTATGCAATGGCTGAAAGAGATATCAGTGAGGTAAGACCAGCAGTATGACTTTATAATTGAAGCATCATATAAACTGAAGGTAAAATAAGTACATTGAATTAAGGAAGGGAAAAGCTGTTCTTTCACAGTAAGATTAAAAAAAAATTAAGGAAAGGAAAGCAGGTAATGTGCTGCAGTTTGTGAGATCTAGTGATTAACCTCAGTATAGTAAATGGATGTTCTTAAAATTAATGAAGTGGATTTTGAAGTTTGGGTACTGTTTTGTTTGCTATGAGGGCTAATGAAGGCTACACACCAGTATGGTGGCATGCAGGCTATTCAATGGAACTTCACTGATAACCAAGCCTGTACAGAATGTGATCCCCTCCCACGTGGGAGCATCTAATTGAGTGACTTAGGAATAGCACTGTTAACTGTCACACAGGTACCATTTATGTATCAGGGAAGGGGAGAGCTGCTTGTATACTTTGTGGAAAGTAGTGTTCTGCTGAAACGGAAAGTAGAAGAGAAAGTGACCGCGTCAGTAGCAAAAACATTTGTCTTCTCTAGTCTAGTTGTCAAGTTGACAACATGTAAAGGTCATCTGCTACACCCACCACACCAGCCAGTGGGGTTTTCCAGAGCAATGTTCACAAAATGCCACAGGAACTTGGTAGGCCAGGTGGCATCTATTGAGGGAGATAAACAGGAGTGTGTATGTGATCCTCAGAAAAGGACATTCCTTTAGAACAGAGATGAAGAGGATTTCTTTAGCCAGAGGGTGGTGAATCCATGGAATTCATTGTTATAGACGGCTGTGGAGGCCAAGTATTTGGGTATATTTAAAGCTGAGGTTGACGGATCTTGATTAGTAAGGGCATTAAAGGTTACTGTAAGAAGGCAGGAGAATGGGATTGAGGGGGTAACAAGTTAGCCATGATGGGATGGTAGAGCAGACTGGATGGGCTGAATGGACTAATTCTGCTTCTACGTCTAAAGAGGGAGGTATTTAGATTTAATTGAATGAAGATAAGGTAGAAAATAAGGGAGGTTTGGAGGGGAGTTTAAGGTTGTGGAAGTCGACCTGCAGCTTCTCCAAGCAATGAGTCTGCTTTTTTAAAAAAGTGCAATATCTCTGGTAAAGATGCTTTGAGCTATGAGCATTCTGCACAGCTACACCTGCTTTTTGAGCTGCAGACACCATCTGGCCAACCTTTTGAGTTATTTGTCCTTATTGGGTTGCCTCTGACACTTCCACATTCTTAAAGAAGCGGAAGATATAGCAGATTATTTCCCCAGGAGCCAGCACGTCCTCAGATTAATTGTTGCTTGGTGAAGTCAGAGAATTTTTGGATGAGTTTTATTTTCTCCACAACTATATTTGACTAAAAAAAAATACGCAGGATTCTGCAGATGCTGGAAATCCAGAGTAACACACACAAAATGCTGGAGGAAGTCAGCAGGTCAGGCAGCATCTATGGAGGGGAATAAACAGTTGATGTTTTGGGCTGGGATCTTCTTCAAGAAGGGAAAGGAAGGAGCAAGATGCCAGAATATGGGGGTGGGGGGAAGGAGGAGGATAAGCTAACGGGCAATAGGTGAAGACAGGTGAGTGGGGGAGGGAATGAAGTTAGAAGCTGAGAGGTGATAGGTGGAAATGGCAAAGGGCTGGAGAAGAAGGAATCTGATGGGAGAGGCAAGGGGCACCAGAGGGAGGTGATAGGAGGTGAGGAGAAGAGGTAAGAAGCCACAGTGGGAAATTGAAAAATGGGGAAGGGGGAGAATAACTCCTGTCCTAATGAAGGGTCTCAGTCTGAAACATTTGACTAGAAAGCCTTTGCTGTAAGGTTTTGAGTTATTTCCCTTGTTGGGTTGTCCATGGAAGACTCATCTCTTACACCACCAATACCTCTGAAGAAGCACCGGCAGTGAGGGAAAAGGTCCTAGTGAGGCTAAGATGGCGTGCAAATTGTCCGCCACTTCCTAGCATGCTCCTGGCTAATGTTCTGCCCCTGGACGACAAGCTGTGCGAACTCGCAGCCAGAATTTCCTTCCAGCCCGAAACAAAGGAATGTAATGTTTTGTGCTTTGTGGAGACCTGGCTGATGGAGGAGATACCAGATTGTGCCATCGAGCCCTCTGGGTTCTCCCTGTTCTGGGTGGACAGGTCGATAAACCTCTCTGGGAAGAGTGAAGGAGGAGGGGTCAACGATGCTTTATGGTCAACAATGCTTGGTGCGACCCCCGGAATGTGCATGCACTCAAATCCTTTTGTAAAGGGGGTTTTACACTTTACACTTTTGTTCCCCAGACCTGGAATACCTGGTGTTGCTGTATGGACCCTACTGGCTGCCTAAGGAGTCCACGGCTGTTATCATCACAGCAGGGTTCATTTTGCTGCTGGCTGATACTGACCGGGCTCTCAAGGAACTGTACCAGACCATCATTACACTGGAGACTACACACCTAGAGGCTGCCTTCATCATCGCCAGTAACTTTAACTGAGCATCGCTGATGGAAGTCTCTCCGAAGTTTTGTCAGTACTTTGTGGAGATAAGGCACTTGACCACTGTTTATACTCCCTTCCACAATGCTTACGAAGCTCTCCTTCGCCCAGCTTTTGGAAAATCAGATCACTCTTCGATCCTGCTTTTGCCGATGTAACGATGAAACAAGAGGCGGCCATAGTTAAAACCATCCACTGTTGGTCTGACCTATCGGCTTTCATGCTGCGGGATTGCTTCAATGAAGTCGACCGCTATGTCTTCCACGATGAAGATGTCTCCGAGTTCACGGATGGAGTCACTTACTTCATTCAGAAGTGTTTCGACAATGTTGTCCCCCAGCAGTCGGTCAGGGTCTTGTGAATCAGAAACCCTGGATCACCCTGCCTTGCGTAGCTGGATCCTGGACTTCCTGTCAGATCGCCAGCAGGTGGCAAGAGTGGGCTCCCTCTCCTCTGCCCCTCTGACCCTCAACACAGGTGCCATCAGGGCTGTGTACTAAGCCCCTTCCTTTACTCTCTGTATACCCATGACTCCAATCTGCTAATTAAATTTGCTGACGACACTACATTGATTGGCCTAATCTCAAATAATACCAAGGTGGCCTACAACGAAGAAGTCATTTCTGATACAATGGTGTCAAGAAAACAACCTCTCCCACAATGTCGCAAAAACAAAAGGAGCTGGTTGTGGACTACAGTAGGAATGGAGACAGACTAGCTTCTATTGACATCAATGGATCTGGGGTTGAGAGGGTGAACAGCTTTAAGTTCCTTGGCATTAACATCACTGAAGACTTCATGTGGTCTGTACATACCGGCTGTGTGGAGAAAAAGGCACAACAGTGGCTCTTTCACCTCAGATGGTTGAGTAACTTTGGTGTGGGCCCTCAAATCGTAAGAACTTTCTACAGGGGCACATTTGAGAGCATCCTGACTGGTTGCATCACTGCCTGGTATGGGAAGTGATGGGAACTGACTGAGTCCTGCCTCAGTCGCAGGACTCTGCAGGGAGTGGTGTGGAAAGCCCAGCACATCTGTAGATGTGAACTTCCCATGATTCAGGACATTTACAGAGACAGGTGTGTAAAAAGGATCATCGGAGACCCATGTCACCCCAATTATAATCTATTCCAGCTTCTACTATCTGGGAAATGGTACCCCAGCATAAAAGCCAGGACCAACAGGCTCTAGGACAGCTTCTTCCACCAGGACATCAGACTGATTAACTCACGCTGTCTTGAGTGTATTTCTATGTTACATTGACTGTTCAATTTATTATAAATTATTATAAATTACTATGATTGCACATTTAGATGCAGAAGTAATGTAAAGATTTTTACTCCATGTATATGAAGGATGTAAGAAATAAAGTCAATTCAATTCAATACAAAACTACAACTTTATTAGTCCTGACAAAGGGCCTCAGCCCGAAACGTCGATGGTGCTTCTCCTTATAGATGTTGCCTGGCCTACTGTGTTCCACCAGCATTTTGTGTGTGTTGTTTGAATTTCCAGCATCTGCAGATTTCCTTGTGTCTACAACTTTATTGAGTTGTTTGGATGCATCAAATGACATTTAGTCACTAAACCATTTTTGCTACAAGATCAGTTTATGGAATCGTTCAATTATTCCAAGGTTTAATGGCCTACAGCACAGAAACAGGCCCTTTGACCCAGCTAGTCTGTGCCAAACTATTATTCTGCCTCATCCCATCGACCTGCGCCTGGATCATATCCCTCCTTACCCCTCCCATCCATGTACTTATCCAAACTTCTCTTAAATGTTGCAATCAAATCTGCATCCACCACTTCCACTGGCAGCTCGTTCCACCCTCTCACCACCCTCTGAGTGAAGTTATTCCCCCTCAGGTTCACCTTAAATATTTCACCTTTCATCCTTAACCCACGACTTCTAATTCTAATCTCACTAACTTCCGTGAGGGAAAAGCCAACTTGCATTAACCCTATTTTTACTGTTTTCTAGCAATAGTAAAACATCTTCTTTGTAACAACTACAAGGGCATCTCCCTCCTGAGTGTTGTTGGTAAAGTCCTTGCCCGAGTCTTCTTGGTCCACCTATAGAAGTTGGCTGAACATGTCTACCCAGAGTCACAGTAGCTTCTGTGCTGATTGATTAACTGTGGACATGATCTTTCTCTTTGCCGACTCAAGGATAACAATTTGGCATGGACTAGATGAGTGTGGTGAACTACGTGTGCCTGTCTGGACACACCCCGCTGCTGACTGCTTCTGTGGCTCCTCCCTCAGACCCCTGTATAATGGCGATCGAGGCCTGGGGCCGGCCTCTCAGTCTCCAGGATGTAGTATGGTGGTCACTCTCTGCTGGTTCCTTCTTCCAGTCAATAAAAGCCGATATCTCGTCTTTACGTCTCAGAGTGAGTTATTGATGGTGCATCAATGAGCTCAATGCCCAGCTTCTGTACTGTAGTGCTGTGACTCTATTTGGAACAACTGTCGCCAAAGGACTCCCTTTTGGCCTAACCTAAAGTGAGAATTTGCTGACTGGACACGATTAAATTTGTTTATTTTCTTGGAATAAGTACATCAGCCAAATATGGATATTATTAACTTGAGAAATGCTGCCTAGAGACTTTCAGACTAGCCACTGAGAGCAGACCTCCTGTGGTCTGTTTTGGGTTTTGGCAACACCTGTATTGGAACAGGATTTTTAAGTTACTGAGTAGGACCAGGCTCCTCCAGCACAGTTTGTCTTTTTCACATTAGTTATCAGTCATTTGTCTGTTCGTTCAGAGATACAACACGGTTACAGGCCTTTTGGACCCAATGAGCCCATACCGCCCAATTATACCCATGTGACCAATTAACCTACTAACCTGTACCTGTCCGGGAAACTGGAGCACCTACATAGCCAGAGGGAGAACATGCAAACTCCTTGCAGACAGGTGGGATTAAACTTAGTTGCTGGTGCTCTAATAGTGTTAGCTACTGTGCTGACCCAAATGTTAACGTACAGTTTTTCATAACTTTCTAATGTATTCCCTTTTTCCTATAAATTGTTCAGTGTCCATTTAGAGATCGAATACCAGACGGGAAGAAGCTGTTCTTGAATCCTTGAGTGTGTGTCTTCAGGCTTCTGTACTTCCATCCTAATGGTACCAATGAAAAGAGAGCATGTCCTGGAAGGACAGTGAGTCACAGGCTGCCGTGATATTGTTTGTTCTAAATTCTAGTGGTCTCTCCTCCCCATTTCCCCATTCTAGTCGACCTCTCAATCCCTTCTCACCTGCCCATCACCTCCCTCAGGTTCTCCTCTTCCTTCCCTTTCATGGTCCACTGTCCTCCCCTTCAGCCTCTTACCTCTCCTGGCTTCTTACTTCATCCTCATTCCCCACCCCTTCATCTGGTGTCACCCATCACCTTCTAGCTTGTCCCCCACCTTTTCATTCTGGCTCCTGCCCCCTTTCCTCCAGTCCCAGTGAAAGGCCTTGATCTGAAATGGCAAATGTGTATCCCCCTTCGCAGGCACTGCCTAACCTGTTGAGTTCCTCCAGCATTTTGCATGTGTTGGTTTGATTTTCCAGCATCTGCAGAATCTCTTGTGTTTATGAAGTGGATAGGAAAGGTTTTGAGGGATGTGGGCTAAATGTAGGTAACTGGGACTAGCTTGAACAAACAAGTTGGAGGAACTCAGCAGGTCGGGCAGCATCCGTGGAAATGGGCAGTCAATGTTTTGGGCTGAGGCCCTTCATCAGGATAGGGTCTCGGTCTGAAACGTTGACTGTTCGTTTCCACAGATGCTGCCCGACCTGCTGAGTTCCTCCAGCTTGTTTGTTCTTGTCAATTTGACCACAGCATCTGCAGTGTACTTTGTGGGACTAGCTTGGGTGGGCATGGATGCTATGGGCTGTAGGGCCTGGCTCCAGGCTGTTATATAAAAAAAAACTTTAGCTTCATTTGTCACATGAATGAACTCTTCTTGGGCTTCCAGTTGGATACAGCTATCGATTTTAACCAACATTTTGATGATCATCTTCATCAGGGTTGAGATCTGCCTTGTTCAGTAACAACAGGAGTGGGGATCTACTCTTTTCCTTGTTTTTAATTTTTTTTTGACTTGGCGATATGGCGCAGAACTAGCTCGTCCAGCCCAACAAACCACTGGAAGGACGTACCAACTTCTTATAGGTGGCATCGGAATTGAACTCCAATGTCCTGAGCTGTAACAGTACTGTGCTAACTGCTACCTATCATGGTGCCCATTCTATGTGTAGTTTTTCATTGATTCTGTTGTATTTCTTAGTTCTGCTGTGAATGCCTGCAAGAAAATGAATCTCAGGGTAGTGTATGGTGCAAGCTATGTACTTTGATAATAACAAACAAGGGAAAATCCAGGCAACATACACAAAATGCTGGAGGAATTCTACAGGCCAGGCAGCATCTATGGTGGGGGGGGGGGGGGGGGGGGAAGCACAGTCGATGTTTTGGGCCAGTACATTGACTGTACTTTTTTTTTCCCATAGATGCTGCCTGACCTGCTGAGTTCCTCCAGCATTTTGTGTGTGTGTGTGTGTTACTTTGATAATAAATTTACTTTGAACTTGCCGCACAGAGCTGTAACAAAGAAGCAACTGCTGTCTGGGTACTTTTTTTAAAAAAATAAATTTAAAAAAAAATTCTATTTAGTTGAGGGCAATCGAGTTCAAGATTTTTTAATGCGATTTCCAGTACACAAGTGTGAAGCAGAATGAAATAATTGTTACTCTGGATCTGATTCAACCCAAAAAAAAACACAATGAGATAAACAACACAATATTAAAAACACAACAAATACAAATAATAAAAAATAAATAAAAACTCAACAATTTCTCTTGTTTGTTATTGTTTGCAAAGTCCAGCTCTCTTTGGCCTCTTCAGACAGTAGAGACATTGGAGGGTTTTCTTCAGTGTGTAGAACATGCTAAGGATGCATAAATGTGCATTATCAATAGGTAGGTGTAGCTGTGAGTACTCACTCAATACTTTAAAGATGATGAGTGTGTCTTACACATGAGATTCTGCAGATGCTGGAAATTTAGAGTAACACACACAAAATGCTGGAGGAACTCAGCAGATCAGGCAGCATTGATGGAAAGGAATGAACAGTTGTCAATTTGGGGTGAGACACTTCATCGGGTCTGGAAAGGAAGGGGGGAGATACCAGAACAAGAAGGTGGGGGGAGGACAAGCTAGAAGATGATGGGAGAAGTCCAGGTGGATGAGGAAGGTAAAGGGCTGAAGAAGAAGGAATTTGATGGGTGAGGAGAATGGATCATGGGAGAAAGGGAAGGGGGAGGTGATAGGCACGTGAGAAGAAGAGGTAAGAGGCCAGAGAGTAGAAGAAGAGAGAAGGGGGATGGGAAGAAATTACTGGAAGGAAAAATCAATTGTTCCTGCCATCAGGTTGGAGGGTTCTTATACAAAATGAGGCACATGGACTAACATGTTAGAAAGGGAATTAAAATAGTTGGCCTCCGGGAAGTTCTGCTTTTTTGCAGATAGAGCGGAGGTGCTTGACAAAGTGGTCCCACAATTTATATCTGGTCACCCCAGTGTAGGAGGCTGCATAGGGAGAACCAGATACAGTGGACGATGATGAGTATATCTGCTGGCTTAGTCCCAAGCAGTGAGCTCCAGTGTGGGAGTGAGGGCAGGCAGAACCATAAATTCCAAAATTTGGCAATAGAAGTCTTTAATGAAGTAATTGCCTTTAATGGATGTTAATGCCACCTGCTTTAATTGCCCATTATAAGCAATTGATTTACAATGAAATGCTACTTAGAAATTGTGTTGCTTCATTGAGAATTATACACGGGGATGGATTGGCACAGTGGTAATGAGACTCTGCTCCTTGTGTATGGAATAGCAGAACTCTGTGAGCAATGTACTGGGTCTATAATGTACAGATACTTGTACAATCAATTTCATTCACCATATATAGTACACTTACATGTATTGGCTGTGGTGTTGGTCAGGACATAACATGTAATAAATTATACGCCATGGCAGTGTAGCAGTTAGCACGATGCTATTACAGCTTGGGGCTTCAGAGTTCAGAGTTCAATTCTGACGGCATCTGTCAGGAATCAGAATCAGGTTTGATATCACTGGCATATGGCGTGAAATTTGTTAACTCTGCAGCAGCAGTACAATGCATTACATAACGCAGAAAAACTGAATTACGGTAAATGCATACATATTTAGCAAAATTAAGTAGTGCAGTAAAAAAGTAGCAAGCTGGTGTTACTTTTCAGCATTCGAGTTGAGGAAACAACCTGGCCCAACATACCAGTCCATCCATTAAATTAGTGGCCAAAGTTCGTGTGGTATCGATCACGGGGCAGCTTTGCCATGGGTTCATTATCCATTCAGGAATCTGATGGCAGAAGGGAAGAAGCTATTTCTGAATCATTGAATGTGTGTCTTCAGGCTTCTGTACCTCCTCCCTGATGGTAGCAATGAGAACAAAGTACGCCTCTCCCCTTGACTGTGTGGGTTTCCTCTGGGTGTTCCAGATTCTCTTCTTCCCCCTCCCCCCCCATGTTCCAAAGAAGTACTGATTTGAACGTTAATTGGTCATTGTCATTTGTCCTGTGATTGGTGGTTGTCTGATGATGACAGGACTCCTATGTGGGAGAGTTTTTTTTTGAAGTGGAAGAGTCGTTGCACTAGGGTAGTTCTACTTTCTCTTGCTCAAGTCTGGGTGCAGTGGTGTGAACAAGCATCACGGACTGGGGTCTTCCTTCGATGCAGTGCCTTCTGTGCCTTGTCGTGCTCTTTGCTCTCCATGAAGTGTTGCCCTACCTCCTTCCTGGCTGTTGGATCTCACCTGACCATTCTGCTGGAACTGACTTTGCATGCTAGGGCGGGTATGTCCTAATCTCACTGACTACTGTCACCTGGTTTAGCCTGCCTGTCAAAGCAGTGTAACGTGGTGTGGCTGTTGTCGCGGGCAAACTGATGCTAGGAGCCACGGGTGAGAGCTGAGTGTGCAGTGGGAACCAGAAGTAAGTGAACTGCCCCAGAATGGACACGACAAGCCCCATCACCAGAGGTGCTACCTCTCCCTGAAAACCCCATACACGCAGACTTGTGATTAGGATAGTGTTAAATAGGCGGGTTGCTGAGCGTTGTGGCTTGTTGGTCTGGAAGGTCTTGTTCTGTGCTCAAAATAATAATAAAAAAAAGAAAACACCATTCAACAATTGTAAAGAATTATAGAAAAATAGAAGGTTAGATGTTAACCTGAGGAATAAAATTTGCACAAATACATAAATACCAGCATATATTCACAATGCAAATAACATTAGAAAAAGTGGTTTAAAATATTTACAGTGCAAAAGGGAGCCTTTGGGAGGAAAAAGCATTTTGCAGGGTGGGTAGTGTCTGCAATGATTTTTCCTGCCCCTTTCTTGTCCTGGACACCTACAAGTCTTGGAGTGATGATAGACTGCAGCCAATGACCTGCTGACCTGACAGTTGACTGTAGTTTCTGTGTATTGACAGGATGCTGCATTCTCTCAAGGTGTATGAAATGTTAGATAGCAGTGGAGGTTAGGACTGAACCCAGGTCATTGGAAACTTTGAAGATGCAACTTGCGCTGTCAAGGGATGTTAGAAACTAGAATGTATTTCTAAGATGGAGTGAAGTTTTGTTTTAATAGTTTGGTAGCACTTTCCAGAAAGAACTTTTGGGGAAAAAGGAGCTTTTCCTAACCCTAATCGTCAATATACCAATCAAGTTCTGCCAAATTATAGGCATGTATTCTCTACTCTACTGCCTGCTATGTCACTGATATTTAGGTCAGCAATGAAGGTCCTCCATCTTTGGCAGTGTTCAGAGCTTCCTTCATTGTCTCAGTAGCTCATTTTTCACTACTATCAGTCCTGCAGGTCCTAGGTTGAGACTTAAGAATACCATCCCACTCAGATGTAGAAGGATTCTTCATTGCTCTTTCTGTAACAATTTTGTTTGACCAGTCAGGGTTGTTAGACCTGAGCTGAACCCCTGAACCTGGAGGACTGGTGGACTCCTCTTTATATAGCCTCTACCCTTTGACCTGTGTGGCATGGGTGACCCCACCAAGAATCAAAACATAAAGCCTTTACTCCAGCCAACGTAGTTCTCCGGATCATTGAGACACACAAGCTTCCAAACGTTGGAACAATGTTGGACAACATTGTGGTCCTCTTGGAGATAGATGTATGTATGCATGAATATTTTGTGAAACAGAAGATATATTTGAATCTTCACATGTTTTAATATCTTGCCACAATATCCAAAAAGATTAGCTCAGAATAGTGTGGGCTCTTACTTGTACAGTGTGGATGTCATGTCTTTGTCTGGCGTGCTAATAAAGGCATAAACCCATCTATTTTTGACAGGCCCTCAATTATTGTAGTGGTGTACCACACCAGGGGGACCACCTGAGTGGCAACAGTCCTATTGCTTTTAAAGACTGTAATAAAACACTACTTAATGCATTGGCTATAAACGTAAGAATGAAAATACGTTGTGTGGTTTATTCTTGTAATTTTTTTTATTATGAATAAAGTTCTATTAAAAAAAATCTTATTTTGATGGGATATTGCCTCTGGTAGGATCAAGGAGTGGTGTACAAATATTATTTTCCCCTGGTATCGCCAAAAGTAATTGCTGTAGTTTGAGGCACTGGAATGCATCTCACACTGAAGAAGATGACCAATTTGATTTTAATTATTTTTGGGACTGACAGGGAGAGACGAGAGAATTGCCGGAAGGATAAAGCTGCGGATTGCACTTGTGTGATTGATGTAAGGTGAAATGAGCTCGCACACATAGACACAAAATGACCAAAGAGCAGATGTTAGAAATGCCCGCCATCTGAGGTGCAGCACATGACAGCTGGTGTAATAATTGTAGACTTCCCTGTCACATTTTTTTGGACGACTGTCCTTCTTGCCTTAGTTGCTTCACACAATGCTGCCTCGTAGCCATCTGTCAAGCCTACACACCTCACCTACAAAGAGCTCCCTGGGTTATTATATATGTCAGGAACCTCCGGGCTCTGTCGTAATTTCCTAAATCTGTAGACTCTTAAAATCATTATGTACTGTGACCAGCCTTTAATTATGCATCTATCTGTTAAAAGCAGACCTACCTGTTCAGACACAAATAGTGGTATGGAGGCCCTTTTTGTTCTGAAGAAATTCAGGTTTTTTGCAGTGTTGATCAGTTTCTGGGAACTATGCAGTTTGTATACTTGCCTGCCCTCCCCCCCCCCCCACCCCGCTATTTATTTATTTAGAGATACAGTACAGTAATGAACCCACGTGGCCCTTTTACGCTCACGTGACAAGTTATTCTACTGATCTGTATGCCTTTAAATGTGGGAGGAAACTGGAGCACCCAGTGGAAGCCCACACAGTCACGTGGAGAACGTACAAACTCCTTACAGACAGTGGCAGGAATTTAACCAAGGCCACTGGCTCTGTCAGAGTGTTACACTGACCACTGTGCTCCCGTTCCGCCTTCAGTTTTAACAGTCAGGGTATTTGTTTGAAATTTTTTTCAAAGTACATAGATGTCACCGTATACAACCTTGAGTCATTTTCTTGCAGGCATTCACAGTAGATACAAAAAAGCACAATAGAATAGATGAAAAACTATGAAGAAACAACCAATGTGCAAAAGAAAGTGTGCAAATGCATGTAACACGCTGTAATGTTTCACTGCTAATGTGATGGTTTCTCTGTAGCAGCAATGTTTGGGTATTGACTAGAGATAACAGGGCTTTAGGATGTACATTATCCAATGGGAGAAATGTTCGTTCTTGTGAGTCCAGAAGAGAGATTTTCATGGTCTTTTGTCGGGGAGCGATGGAAAGAGAGGGTGCAAATGGAGACAGTCGGAAGACCACCAGGTGGAGTGGACTGAGGTGGAGGGTCCGAGGGCTGGCTACGCTCAGATGAACACAGGAACAAATAAACAAACTGTGACCTCCAACAATGCACAATAGACTTTTTCCTTAAAATGGGCCCTTTTACTTTTTTATTTTCTTTACTAACCCTCTATCCAGATTAAGATTTATGAAGTTCAATCATTTAATTGCATATGGTGTACTGTCTGATATTTTGCGGTACTGATTTGTAACAGGGGACACATCGCACAGCATCCACCCAAATGAGATTTCTCAGTTTGGCGGGGCCAGAAGTTGCTTTCCTCCAGACAAACACGTGCTGGCTAAGCCTGAGGGTTACATACAAAAAACAAATAATAATAAACAAATAATATTGAGAACATGAGCTGTAAAGTGCTTAGAAGTGAGTCTGTAGGTTGTAGAATTGGCCCTGATGAAGGGTTTTGGCCCAAATGGCGACTATTTACTCTTTTCCAGGGATACTGTCTGGCCTGCTGGGTTCCTCCAGCATTTTGTGTATGTTGCTGTAGGTTGTGGAATCAGTTCAGTGTTGAGGTGAGTGAAGTTATCCGCACTGACTCAGGAGCCTGATGGTTGAAGGGTAGTAACTGTTCCTGACACTGGTGGTGTGGGACCTTGGGTTCTGTACCTCCTTCCCAATGGCAGCAGAGGTATTAGGAGGTTAGTACTGAAGGCCAGAGGTTGGATTCTGACCAGCTGCACTATTTATTTACAGATGCAGAACAGGCATCAACTTAACCCTAGCCTCTCAGGGCAATTTACAATGACCAACTAACTTGCTAATTGGTACATCTTTGGAAAGTGGGAGGACACTGGGGCACCCAGAGGAAACCCACACAGTTACAGACGAACATACAAACTCTCTACAAACTGTGTCAGAATTGAACTCCTAAGTACAGTGGCCCAAACTACAATAGCATCGCACTAACCGGTATGCTCCCACAGTGCCCAAATGTTGAGGTTAATCCTCTGCTGTGAATCTTTTCTTAACACTATGGTGACTAGTGTTGGGGGGGTTTATGTCATGATGCAGGCTTCTCTTTTCTTGTCAATATATTTGGGGTAAAGTTATCACAGCAGCCAAGTGATGCTAATGTCATTAGACAGCTTTTATTACCACCCAGAGAAAAGATGTCGCTGCCGTTTGCTAATGTTGGATAATTAAAACAACCTGATGCACCACCAGCACCAACCTACCCACTTTCAAGGACAAAGGTCAGAAAAGTGCCGGGCAAAGACCATCAATATCATGAAGGATCCCAGCCACCCTGTTCATTAACTGTTTGTCCTCCTCCCATCAGGGAGAGAATACACAGAATCCACGCCAGGGCTACTAAACTCAGCAGTTGTTTTGCACAAGCTGGTCAGACTGATCAACACCTCCACCCATTAACCCATCCTACCACAACCCCCCCCCCACACACACACACACACACACACACACAATGCCCTATCGTACTGGCTTGCAGATGTATGAATGCTGGGCAGTGTGATTCATGAAGGTGGTAGTGTCTCATTTTTATTCACCTCTATCTGGCTCTGGCTCATACCAACCCCAGACTTCCAGACATCCTCAATCCACTGCAATTTGCCTACCATGGAAACATAACTCTGACGGACACCATTTCTCTGGCCTACATTCCTCTCTGGAGCTTCTGGATATTGAAGACACCTACATTAGTCTATTATTTATTGAAATGAAATGTTTGAACGGTTGCTTATGACTAGACTGAACTCCTGCTCAGCAAGGACCTGGACCCATTGCAATTTGTCTATCGCCACAATAGGTAAACAGCAGTTGCAATCTCAATGGCTCTTCACACGGCTTTAGACCACCTGGACACCACGAACACCTGTAAGGATGCTGTTCATCAACTATAGCTCAGCATTTAATACCATCATTCCCACAATCCTGATTGAGAAGTTGCAGAACCTGGGTCTCTGTACCTCCCTCTGCAATTGGATCTTTGACTTCCTAACCAGAAGAACACAATCTGTGCGGATTGGTGATAACATATCCTCCTCGCTGACATCAACGCTGATGCACCTCAGAGCTGTGTGCTTAGCCACTGCTCTACTCTCTATACCCATGACTATGTGGCCAGGCATAGCTCAAATACCATCTATAAATTTGCTGACGATACAACCATTGTTGGTAGAATCTCAGGTGGTGACGAGAGGGTGTACAGGAATGAAATATACCAATTAGTGGAGTGGTGCTGCAGCAACAACCTGGCACTCAATGTCAGTAAGACGAAAAAGCTGATTGTGGACTTCTGAAAGGGTAAGATGAAGGAATACGTACCAATCCTCAAAGAGGGATCAGAAGTGGAGAGAGTGAGCAGTTTTAAGTTCCTGGGTGTCAAGATCTCTGAAGATCTAACCTGGTCCCAACATATCGATGTAATTATAAAGATGGCCAGACAGTGGCTATGCTTTATTAGGTCTTTGAAGAGATTTGGTATGTCAACAAATACACTCAAACTTCTATAGATGTACTGTGGAGAGCATTCGAAAAGACTGCATCACTGTCTGGTATGGAGGGGCTACTGCACAGGACTGTAAGAAGCTGCAAAGGGTTGTAAATTTAGTCAGCTCCATCTTGGGTACTAGCCTACAAAGTAACCAGGACATCTTTAGGGAGTGCTGCCTCAGAAAGGCAGGTTTCATTATTAAAGACCTCCAGCACCCAGGGCTTGCCCCTTTCTCCCTGTTACCATCAAGTAGGAGGTACAGAAGCCTGAAGGCACACACTCAGTGATTCAGGAACAGCTTCTTCACCTCTGCCATCCGATTCCTAAATGGACATTGAACCCTTGAACACTACTTCGCTTTTTTAATATATACTATTTCTGTTGTTTGCGCAATTTTTATTCTATTCAACATATGCATACTGTAATTGATTTACTTATTTATTATTGTTTTCTTCTATATTATGTATTGCACTGAACTGCTGCTGCTGAGTTAACAAATTTCATGACACATGCCGGTGATAATAAACCTGATTCTACATCTCCACCTTCAATACTATAACTCCAAGCAAACTCATCTCCAAACTCCTACACCTGAGCCTCACCTCACTTTGCTGCTGGGTCCTTGTGTTCCTCACCAACAATCTGCACTCAATAAGAATAGGCAGCAGGCAGTGTCCTCAGCCCCCTAAAGTTCAAACTGCACTTATTATCAAAGTATGCATATATCATACAACCTTACGATTTATCTCTGTACAGGCAGCCCAGAAGAAACCCAGAAGAACTCATTAAAAAAAAATCCAACAAGCACCCATGTGCAGAGAGAGAGGGGTAAGAAACAAATCCATTCAAAATGTCATACAGGGGTATGATTTTTAAAATTTCAGATTCTTACCATCTGTAGACCTTGCAGATGAGGTCTGAAGCTTGTAGTGATGAAGAGGGAGATTTTATCTGAATAAGACAATAGGAGGAAACAGAGTCAATCATTTGGATACTCTTGCCTGTGGTCGAGGAAGTTGGAAATAACCAAGGCAAGCGGGTGTTCAGTGCTGTCTACCAGTCTGTCACTTGCTGCTGCTGGAGGAAATTGTGTGTGATAGTCTCTCTATCTCTCCCCCTCCCTCCTCTCTCTCTCTCTCTCTCTCTGCTCCCAAAGAAAGATCCCGTGTTTGAATGGTCTCTCCCTCCCTCGATGCTGACAGAGGATGGTGTTGGAGTCCTTGGTCTTGGGCAAGGTTTAATCTATGCGGTTTGTATGTGCCATGTTTTGATATGTTTCTAGTCTGGGTCGCTCCCTTTTTTTATTGTTGTTATTTTGGGTGATTTTGATCAGGGTGGCCTGCAGATAATGAAAACTGAGCTGAACTAAATATGCCTGGACTCTTTCAATTTTGTGCTTTATATTCAGTGTTTTTGCTCATTCTTAAATTGGCAAAAGCTCTGGAGTCTACACTGGATGCCAAAATATAAAGACATGTAACAAGATCTTAAACACAAAATACTTTGCAGGTGCTGGAAATTCACACACACAAAATGCTCAAGGGTCTCAGCAGGTCATGTGGCATCTGTGGAGAGGCCTGAAACCTCTCCATGGATGCTGCCTGACCTGCTGAGTACCTCCAGCATCTTGCATGTGTGTTGTAAGATCTGTTATCCATCAGCTTGATATCAAGTTTGCTGAACAACCAGGCTTATTACATACTCGCTGTTTTCCATTCATAACCCAGATATATTTTAAAGACGAGATTAACTTTATTGTTGCCTGTACATTCAAAGTTACAGTGAAATGTTTTAGTATAAATCAGTGACTGACACAGTCTAAGGCAGGGGTCTGTAGACCCCTTGGCTAATGGTATGGATCTATGGCGTAAAAATGGTTGCGAACAAGGATTGTGCTGTGGCAGCCTGTCAATGCTGAAGATCCTGCTTTCCTGCTGTATTATTCTGTGACTTTATGCCTCTATCTCTGCTTGTGGAGAAGACTAGCACTGCAAACAATTTTACAGTAAGAAGTCATTCAATGGGGAGTGGAGGAATCCCTTTTTTGATATCCCTATCCCAGAGAAGCTGAATCCTTGATTTTTTTTTAAGATTAGCTTTATTTGTCAGATAAACATTGAAGCGTAGAGTGAAGTGCATTGTTTGCATCAAATCAGCGAAGATTGTGCCAGGGAGCCCACAAGTGTCACCAAATCTCTGGCGTCAATATAGCATGCCCACAACTCACTAACCCTAATTGTACGTGTTTGGAACGCAGTCACAAGATTTTCTGACAGACACCGATGGGAAATGAACCCTGATGGATGATCGCTGGCGCTGTAAAGCGATTGTGCGAACTACTATGCTACTGTACTGCCCCTTAAGCGTAACATTTTTAAACAGCTGCTGACATATTACTGACAACTGCACAAATTCTGGAAAATATTTTTTCTGAAATGTCTCTCACAGTAAATACAGAAAATTGTAATTGTTGAATTTTAAACAAGTTACCAAATTGCACCAAGTTATTAGCTCATCTCTAGTTAGTTACTCCTGTTTGTGCTAGAGGGCGCCATTTGAGCTTAGCAATGAAATTTTAAAATCTGAGCAGTTTAACAGTATTTGATAATAAATAAGGCAGTTTACTGAGTTCCTGTCATTCATTAGGAAAACTGAGTTTCATCTATAAGTAATAAACTTAATTGATTAGTTCCTGAATATTTAGACATCCTAAATATGCAGCAAGTTATTAAATAGGGACGAAGCTATGTACCATCTACACCAGGACCACCAGACTCAAAAACAGTTACTTTCCCCAAGCAGTAAGCATGATCAACACCTTTACCCACTAATCCACCCCTCCACACCCCAACCACCACTACTTTATCATTTCCTGTCAGAGTCACCTTATGTACAGACACTCCTGTGCCTAGTGTCACTTTATACATACAATAGATTATATACATAGATTGATTGTGTGTATTTATATTTATTGTTCTTTATCTTATTGTGTTTTTTGTGCTGCATTGGATCCGGAGTAACAACTATTTGATTCTCCTTTACACTGTGTACTGGAAATGACAATCTTGAAATAACAATAGGACTAGTCAATTTTTCTCCAAAACATGAATACTGTTCAAAGTAAATTTATTATCAAAGTACGTATATATCAACAATTACTATCCTGAGATTAATTTTCTTGCTGCCATTCACAGTAGAACAGAGAAATACAATAAAATCAATGAGAAACTGCTCACAAAGACTGACAAATAACCAATGTGTGAAGAAGACAAACTGTGCAAATACAAAAGAAAACTAATAAGGATATAAATAATATCGTGAATGAGTTGTAGAGCCTTTGAAAGTGAATCCATAGGTTGTGGAATCAGTTCAGCTTTGAGGTGAGTGAAGTTACCCACGCTGGTTCAGGAGCCTGATGGTTGAAGGGTAATAACTGTTCCTGAACCTGGTTCTGTGGGACCAAGACTCTTGTACCTTGTCCTTGATGTGATTATAGTGTGATTTTGTTTTTAAAGATAAAACATGCCATGTAAGTCCAATTATTGGCTACCTGAGCTGTAAGCTAGTTCCTTCATTAATCACTATGTATAATGGCCTCACAAAGTGCTTGGATCGTGGGTAACAGATTATAGTCTGGACATTGGCCATTGCTTACTGTCCAATTATCACCGTTGTGGTTACTCAGGTGTTAAAGGGTAAAAACTCAAAGTGATTAAGTTATTGGACTAGTAAACAGGGTGCTGGATTATTGATCTGGAAACAAGAGATCAAAAGCCACCACAGCAGTTGAGGAATTTAATTTCCAGTAATGGAATAATTCTTTGTTAAAGAGCTGGTGATTATGAAACAAGTTGTTGCAAAACCCCATCTGGTTTACAGAAGTCTATCAGGGAGGAAATGTGCTGATCCTGGTCAACCTTGCATGTAGTGGGATCACTCGAGTTGAGTTCGATGCTCTCCAAAGGGGTTGTCTATTGGTGGGCCCTCAAGTAGTTGCAGAGGCCAATCCAGGATCCACATAACCACAATATTAGGGCAGACTCTCTTAATAGAGAATACCTGTGTGAAACTTTTTTTCTGGTTTTGAATATTTATTAGTTTTAAATCATTACACAACCAAAACAGCTTCTAATTAGTGAAAGGACATTTGCAATTACTCTAACTTTGGAATCTACATTTAGATTCCATCATTCCTTATCCTTTCCTTCTGAATTTCTTTCGATGCATCTTAGTCAATATCCAGTCTCTGATTAATATACATATTTGGCTGGTAATTAATGAACATTTTGGTGCCAGTCTCAAGGTTTGCTGGATCTTGGTGGCCAGAGGTAACAATCACTTCTTGTTTAATACTTTACTGACAGCCTTGGTGGCTTTTGTGGCAATCTCTTTCTTAGTAACTGACTTGATCAGACCAACAGCCACCGTCTGTCTCATATCACAGACAGCAAAGCGACCAAGAGGTGGATGTTCAGAAAAGCTCTCGATACACATGGGTTTAGTTGGCATCATGTGAACAAAGGCTGCATCTCCACATTTTACAAATTTGTGGCCATCTTCCAACTTCTTGCCAGATCGACGATCAATTTTCTCCTTCAGCTCATTGAACTTGCAGGCAACGTAAAATCAAGTACTGGGGCATAGCCAGGGGATATCTGACCAGGATGGTTCGGGATAATAACCTGTGCAGTAAAATCAACGGTTTGTATTGGAGGGTCATTTTTGTTGTCACCAGCAACATAACCCTGACGGATATCCTTAACAGAGACGTTCTTGATGTTGAAACCAACATTGTTACCAGGAAGAGCCTCTGACAGGGCCTCATGGTGCATTTCCACGGATTTCACTTCAGTGATGACTGGATTGGGAGCAAAGTGCACCAACATGGATGGTTTCAGAATACCTGTGTCAATCTGACCAACTGGTACTGTGCCAATGCCACCAACCTTGAAGACATTCTGGAGAGGGAGATGAAGAGGTTTCTTTATTGGGTGTTCTGGAGGCTGAATGTTGTCGAGGGCTTCAAGCGGTGTGGTACCAGTGAGATTTAACTTTTCCTGGTAATTGACCAACCTTTGAACCAGTCCATATTCTGACTTTGTTCTAGCATGTTGTCACCATTCCAACCCGAGATGGGAACAAATGCTACAGTTGCTGGGTTATAGCCGATCTTCTTGATGTATGTGCTGACTTCCTTTGTGATTTCATTGTATATTGCCTCGCTGTATGGGGGTTCAGTGGAGTCCATCTTGTTGATACCAATAATGAGCTGCTTGACACCCAAGGTACGTGCAAGCAGAGCGTGTTCTCTTGTCTGTCCATTCTTTAAGATACCAGCTTCAAACTTGCCCACGCCAGCTGCAACTATCAACACAGTGCAGTCAGCCTGTGAGGTTCCAATAATCATGTTCTTGATGAAGTCTCCGTGTCCTGGGGCATCAGTGATGGTGATGTAGTACTTTGAAGTTCCAAACTTCCAGAGAGAGATGTCAATGGTAATACCACGCTTACATTCAGCCTTCAGTTTATCTAAAACCCAGGCATACTTGAAGGATCCTTTGCCCATCTCAGCAGCTTCCTACTCAAATTTTTTGATGGTTCTTTTATCAATTCCACCACATTTATAGATCAGATGACCTGTGGTTGTAGATTTGCCAGAATTGACGTGTCCAATGACAACAATGTTGATGTTTGTCTTTTCTTTACCCATTTTTTTAACGTTGGAATGAGTGTGTTAAGATGCAGCCGCAAATCTCCCTTCGGTAGAATTGAAGACTAAAAGGCGTGTGTGACTTGTTTAATGTGGGGAGGTTTATGCTTGGCAGCAATCACACAGTCCTTGACAGATCAGGGTCAGGGTCAAGTGACAATGGAGCCCTGCCCTGCTGTGGCCATCTTCCACCCTCACTGCTGTTGTGATGTGTCATCATCTTCCATCAGCTCCAACGTTGAGGCCTCAGTTGGACTGCTCTTTGTCTGGAACTTTCCCCTTGACCTTACTGCCACTGGTGACCCTAGTGGGAACAACGCACCAGATGGCTAAACTCCAGAAGGTATCGCTCTGAGGATCACAGGAACTCATGAGTCTTTCCACCTTGACAAAGTGATGATCCTTGAAAAATCTGGCATATACCAGACTCCAGAGCCACTTGACTCTTATCTGTCCTGCTCAAACAGCACAGCAAACTGCTTAGATCAGGGGCATCTTGAGATGATCAACTAAAACTAGCTCTATCCTGTCAACAAAGTAATTAAATGTGCATAGTTCCCTGAAGGTGGAATCTCATGTGGATAGGGTGGTGAAGAAAGCTTTTGGTATGCTGGCCTTTATAAATCAGAGCATTGAGTACAGGAGTTGGGATGTAATGTTAAAATTGCACAAGGCATTGTTAAGGCCGAATTTGGAGTATTGTGTATAGTTCTGGTCACCAAATTATAGGAAAGATGTCAACAAAATAGAGGAGTACAGAGAAGATTTATTAGAATGTTACCTGGGTTTCAGCACCTAAGTTACAGAAAAAGGTTGAGCAAGTTAGGTCTTTAGTCTTTGGAGTGTAGAAGATAGAGGGGGGACTTGATAGGGGGATTTAAAATTATGAGGGGGATAGATAGAGTTGCCATGGATAGGCTTTTTCCATTGAGAATAGGGGAGATTCAAACTAGAGGACATGAGCTGAGAGTTAGGGGGTAAAAGTTTAAGGGTAACACGAGGGGGAATTTCTTTACAGAGAGTGGTAGCTGGTTGGAATGAGCTTCCAGTAGAAGTGGTAGAGGCAGGTTCAGTATTTTCATTTAAAGCAAAATTGGATAGGTAAATGGACAGGAAGGGAATGGAGGATAATGGGCTGAGTGCGGGTCAGTGGAACTAGGTGAGAGTAAGTGTTCGGCATGGACTAGAAGGGCCGAGATGGCCTGTTTCCGTACTGTAATTGTTATATGGTTATAAATGTAGTCATTCTTTGGTCACTTTTAGTGCAATTGATGCCTCTTGGTCATGATGGGAAGAGTTTATTGAACTGAAACATTGGCTCCATTGCTCCCTCTGTCGCCCCTGCATGTCTGCTGAGTATTTTGCAGCAGCATTTGATTTTATCCCACTCTCCATGTCTTTTTGCCTTCTGTAGTCATAGCCATGGAACACTGCAGTGCAGAAACAGGCCCTTTGGCCCATCTAGTCCATGCCAACCTATTGTTCTGCCTGATCCCATCAGCCTGGACCATAGCCCTCCATAGTCCTGCCATACATATACTTATCCAAACTTTTCTTAAATGTTGGAATCAACCATATTGGTAGCTTGTTACACAAGCTCACCACCCTTTGCATGAAGTTCCCCCTCATGTCCTCAAACATTTCACTTTTCACCATTCATCCTAGACCTCTAGTTTTAGTCTTACTCAACGTCAGCGGAAAAAGCCTGCTTGCATTTACCCTATCTATACCTGATTGTATACGTAATTTTGTATACCTGTATCAAATCTCCTCATTATTCTATGCACCAGGGAATAAAATCTTAGCCTAGCTTTACAAAAAAACTTAAAGCGGACTTCAGAAACTGTTCCGCAGCTTTTGACTGGGCCCAATACAACCATCTGCACTTGATTTGATTATCCAGATGGGTTCTCAGCCTGAAATGTTGATTCTTTATTCCTCTCCATGGATGTTGCCTGATTTGTGGAATTTCTCCACATTTTATGTGTGTTGCATTCCTATATCTCACATTTCCAGAATGTTCTGTTCTCTTTCTCTGCCCATTAACCCACCACACCCTCCACCTTAACCAATGACATCCACATCAGACACTCCTCTCCACAGCCCCTCCGCACCTTTCATCCCCCAATGCACTGCCACTTTACACTTACACTCTACACCTACCTGTGCTGACAGTCACTGTCCTATTGTGTTTTCATCTGCCCTGCTGCAGCCTAGAAGAGTTCCTCTTGTCAAGAGTCACTTTGTCACTTTATCACCTCCTGACATTTACTTTATGTTCAGATAGTCCTGCACCTCACGTCACTTTATGTACAAACAATCAGTCTATGTATATAGACTAATCTTGTGCACATACAGCCAACTGTTACCTGTACATTGTCTTGGTAGGATTGCTTTTATATGTATATCAATTGTGTTTTTTATTTTTTAAATTTTCTTTATGCTTATTGTGATTTTTTTTATGCTGCATCAGATCTGGAGTAACCATTATTTCATTCTCCTTTACACTCTTGTACCAATAAGAATAAACAATCTTGAATCTGGAAACTTCAGATTTTAATTTTCAGTGTCCACACTCCCCAGCACACCTTCCACAACCTTTGTCACCGCTTTCACGGATGCTCCCTTTACTCGCTTACCCCCGTTCTTTTGCTCAATCACACACCTAACCTTTGACCTCCAGACCGCCAACGCCCAATTTCCCTTCTGCTTATCAGCTTCCTCTCCAACCTGAAAATTGTTTTGTTCCAATTTTTCTCAGTTTTGATCAGAGGTCACAGAACTGGAACATTAACTCAGTTTCTCTCTCTACAGATGCTGCCCAATCTCTTGATTATTTCCAGCATTCTCTGTCTCATTGCAAAATGAAATGGTCTTGTCATAGAAATAATCGGAATCAGGTTTACAATCTCCGACATATGTCATGAAATTTGTTTGTTTTGTGGCAGCAGTACATTGTAGTACATTAATTATGCTATAAATTACAAAAATACAATACAAAAAATACAAAAATACAAAAAATAAATGTGTGAAAAACAGCAAAAATATTGAGGTAGTGTCCATGGACTGTTCAGAAATCTGATGGCAGAGGGGAAGAAGCTGTTACTAAAATGAGTTGACAGGCTGCTGATGATAGCAACGAGAAGAGGACATGCCCTGGGTGATGGTGATTGATTACGATGGATGACACCTTTTTGAGACATTGCCTTTTGATGATGTTCTTGATGCTGGGGAGGGTTGTGCCCACGATGGAGCTGGCTAAGTCTACAACCCTCTGCAGCTTTTTCCGAACCAGATGGATAGTGATTGAGAATTTCAAAAAAGGCAATGTTTCAAAAAAAAAAGCGCCATTTCAGTTGTGTCTCCCATCAAAGCTCCCTACGTGGTCTGCTTCCAATATTCTAGGCAGCCACTGTTCTGGTGCTGCCAGTGTTGTGGGGATTGTTGATGTCCTGTAGCAAGTCTCAGGAAATGATCCAGTCTTTTCCTCCTCTAATGCGCACAATTGATGGTTGTGCAGACACCCCATGATCTCATGAAGGAGCTTTATCTGCCAAATCCCACTCTCCATCTGTTCAGGCTGGGCTTGTACTAGGAGATGTGATCCAGCCTCTGACTGTTGGGACAGAACCAGCTCTGCTGGATATACATTCTGTGCTTGGGTTTAATAGGTGGAACTAGGCAGCAACATCAAGTCATAGAGCACAAGTGTAATCACTCGAGCTGAGTATGATGTCCTCCTAGGGGGTTGTTTATTGGCGGGTCCTCAGGAGGCTGTAAAGGCTGATCCGGGATCCACATAACCTGGATGTTAGGGCGGATTCCCTGGAGAATGCTGCAGCCTTCCTTCATCTTCACCGCCGCTGTGATATGTCATCATCTTCCGCCAGCTCCACTGTTGAGGTCTTGGCTCAATCTCTCTTTGTCTGTAATCACCCCGTTGACCTTACTGGGAGCTAAACTCCAGACGGCATCACTCTTGGGTTCTCAGGAACTCCCATACCTCTCCACCATGTCAAAGTGATCCTCAGCTCACCACAACATCGCAACAAGTCTGGTCTATCTAGTCCTTTCTGCATTTTACTCTACCCTCTCCCCAAACTCCTTTGACTATATTTTAAAATCTTTTCTCCCCACAGCTACATTCTAAGAACAAACTATTTGATAATCCCCCTCCCTGATATTCCCACTGAATCTGAATAAGAATCAGGTTTAGTATCATTGGCATATTTCATGAAACTTGTTGTTATGTGGCAGCAGGACAATGAAATACATGCTGATAGAGAGAAAAAAGAAAACAGTGAATTACAGTAAGTGTGTGTATGTATATGTGTATATATAATATATAGTTAAAAACATAGTGCAAAAAAATAGGAAATAAAAAATTAGTGAGGTAATATTCATGGGTTCAATGTCCAGTGAGAAATCGGATGGCAGAGGGGAAGAAGCTGTTCCTGAATTGTTGAATGTGTGCCTTTAGGCTCCTGTACCTTCTTCCTGATGGCTGCAATGAGAAGAGGGCATATGCTGGGTGATGGGGTCCTTAAAAATGGATGCTGCCTTTTTTAGGCACTGCTCCTTGAAGATGACCTGGATACTATGGAATCGATATGGTAGAATCTATCTGCTTCTGCCTCACTATTATATCTTGGAAGGTTTATCTGTGTTATAGGTTAAATGTGATTTTTATTTACAACAAGCATTTCTAACCTGGAGATTTTAATTCATTTACAGTGCAATCTACCCTCAATGATATTTATGTTCAGGGACTTCTGCTGCAGCAGCCCTTCCACTTCGAGGTTCATCGTTTTGTATACTCAGAGATGCTCTTCTGCACATCACTGCTGTAATGCATGGTTATTTGAGTTACTGTCGCTTTTCTGTCAGTTTGAACCGGTTTGGTCATTCTCCTCTGACCTCTCACTAACAAGGCTCATTGGATGTGCTTTTCCCCCTTTCTCTATAAACTCCTGAAGCATGAGTCCCCAACATTTTTCTACCAATGTTTTACCTCTTCCATTAATTGAGGGGTCTGTGGACCACAGGCTGGGAACCCCTGCTCTAAAGACTGTTGTGCCTGAAAATCCCAGAAGATTAGCAGTTTTTGAGATACTCAAACCCCCCCTTCTGGCACCAACAACCATTCAACTGTCAAAGTCACTTAGATCACATCTATTCCCCATTCTGATATTTTGTCTCGACAACAGCTGAATCTTTTGACCATGTCTGCTTGCTTTTATTCCTTGAGTCGCTGCCACATGATTGGCTGATTAGATATTTGCATTAACGGGCAGGTGTACCTAATAAAGTGGCCACATAGTGTATATTTATGCAATTAGTTCATAATTACTAAATACCTGTTAATGCTTATTATATTAATGAGACCTGTGTGAGATGTATAATCTCCTAATGGTATGATCTAATTTAAAATGAATTATAATATTTAACTGTCTCATTTCTACATTTAAATAAATCTCATTTTTCTAATATACACTGGAGTTATTTGCAGCTAAGATAATTCCACATAATTACTGAGCAACTGTTGGAATGTAATGTGTCATATTCTCGATTTAATTCTCAGCTATTAGAAGAATAAGAAGTTAGTTGACTGCATATTTGATTATTGTTTTAGAGTCATAGAACGCCACAGCACAGAAACAGAACCTTTGGCCCATCTAGTCCATGCTAACCTGTTATCCTGCCTAGTCCCATTGACCTGCACCTGGGCCATATCCCTCCACACGCGTCCCTTCCATGTACTTATCAAAACTTCTCTTAAACATTTAATGTTCTTGATGTTTATTGCTTATTTATTATTATTATTATTACTTCTTTCTTCTTGCATTTGCAGTTTGTTGTCTTCTGAACTCTGGTGCCCCCCCCCCCCAGTTTGTCAATCTTTCATTGATTCTGTCGTGGTTATTATTGTATAGGTTTATTGGGTATGCCCTCAAGAAAATGTATCTCAGGTACCTTGATAGTACATTTACTTTGAATTGAATCCACATCCACCACCTATGCTGGCAGCTCGTTCCGCAGTCTCACCATTCAGGTCCCCCCTCAGGTTACCTTAAAAATTTCACCTTTCACCCTTAGCCCATGACCTCTAGTTCTAATCTCACCCAACCTCAGTGGAAAAGCTTGCTTGCATTTACCTTATCTATACCCTTCTTAATTTTGCATACCTTTGTTAAGTCTCCTCTTATTCTCCTACGAACCAAGGAATATCAGAACTGGAACAGGAACATGTCACAAAATGATATGTTAGAGCAGGAATGTGTGGCGGCACTTCCAGGCTGCCCTCAGCATCCCCTTGGTTGTGTTGGTTGTTAGGGCAAATGATGCATTCTACTATATGTTTCTATGTACATGTGATAAATTAACTTGAGTCCCGAATTGTGTACTCAGTCTTCCACTGGGTGTGATGGATAACTGTCCTGACTTCCAGCAGGAGACAGAATATAACACATCAGAGTCAGAATCAGGTTTAATATCATTGGCAAATGTTGTGAAATTTGTCATTTTTGTCGCAGCAGTACAATGCAATACATAATAATCGAAAAAGAAACTGAAGGACAGTAGTTATAGAAAAACAACAAATATAGAGGCATAAGTATGTGCACACAGAACCAGAAAAGGTATTTGCACAGTTCCAGAGTAGCAACATGTCCGCACCTGAACCAACCAAAGCAGCATCTGAGGAGTTCTGGAAGAGTATATGGGAGGAAGAAGCATCACATAACACCAGCGCCCAATGGCTGAAAGACCTACAAACAAGCCTCTGCAATCTCCCAGGCACCGTCACAGCAGCAGATGTCAAGCAATGGGTAGCAAGTGTGAAAAACTGGAGATCACCAGGGCCTGATATAATCCACGCCCATTGGCTGAAGAAACTAACAGCTTTATATACAAAACAGGCAGCTCAAATGAACCAACTGCTTGAAGCAGATTCCCACCCTAACTGGCAAACTCAAGGAAGGACAGTACTCATAATGAAAGATCCTTATAAAACTAGAAGCTGCTGACATGAGGACCTAGAAACTACTAACAATACATGGAGGATTCCACCCAAAGTCCAACGTTGAGTGACTGTACACCCACCAGAATAAGGGAGGATGGAGATTTGGAAGTGTCAAGGCTACAGTCCTGGAAGAAATGCATGAGTATGTCAGGAAGGTGGCCCCCCCAAGAATGATCTGCTAGGAGAATACCTCAGACAGCAAGCAGGCGACATGGAAATGGGTGAAGCAGAGCCAGAGGATCATAGGCCATGGCAGAACAAGCCGCTGCACAGGATGTACCATCGCCAGATTGCAGAGGTGGCTGGAAATGGCAGGGCTAAGGGACAGCACTGAGGTGCTGCTCATGGCTGCAAAAGAATGGGCACTAGCCATAAGAGAAATAGAATCAGGGATCTATCACACCAAACAAGACCCAAGAGACAGACTGTGCAAGGAATCCATTGAAACCATCCAGCACATAGTAGCAAGGTCCAAGATGCAGGCAGGGACAGCATACACTGAACAGCACAACCAAGTTGCAGGAACATCTGCACTGAGAATGGATTGGATATATATAACCCATATAACCATATAACAATCACAGCATGGAAACAGGCCATCTCGGCCCTCCTAGTCCGTGCTGAACTCTTAATCTCACCTAGTCCCACTTACCCGCACTCAGCCCATTACCCTCCACTCCTTTCCTGTCCATATATCTATCCAATTTTATCTTAAGTGACACAACTGAACTGGCCTCTACTACTTCTACAGGAAGCGCATTCCACACAGCTATCACTCTTTGAGTAAAGAAATACCCCCTCGTGTTTCCCTTAAACTTCTGCCCCCTAACTCTCAAACCATGTCCTCTCGTTTGAATCTCCCCTACTCTCAATGGAAACAGCCTATTCACGTCAACTCTATCTATCCCTCTCAAAATTTTAAATACCTCGATCAAATCCCCTCTCAACCTTCTACGCTCCAATGAATAGAGACCTAACTTGTTCAACCTTTCTCTGTAACTTAAGTGCTGAAACCCAGGTAACATCCTAGTAAATCGTCTCTGCACTCTCTCTAATTTACTGATATCTTTCCTATAATTCCGTGACCAGAACTGTACACAATATTCCAAATTTGGCCTTACCAATGCCTTGTACAATTTCAACATTACATCCCAACTTCTGTATTCAATGCTTTGATTTATAAAGGCCAGCGTTTCAAAAGCCTTCTTCACCACCCCATCTACATGAGACTCCACCTTCAGGGAACTATGCACTGTTATTCCAAGATCTCTCTGTTCCTCTGCATTCCTCAATGCCCTACCATTTACCCTGTATGTTCTATTTGGATTATTCCTGCCAAAATGTAGAACCTCACACTTCTCAGCATTAAACTCCATCTGCCAACGTTCAGCCCATTCTTCTAACCGGCATAAATCTCCCTGCAAGCTTTGAAAACCCACCTCATTATCCACAACACCTCCTACCTTAGTATCATCGGCATACTTACTAATCCAATTTACCACCCCATCATCCAGATCATTTATGTATATTACAAACAACATTGGGCCCAAAACAGATCCCTGAGGCACCCCACTAGTCACCGGCCTCCATCCCGATAAACAATTATCCACCACTACTCTCTGGCATCTCCCATCTAGCCACTGTTGAATCCATTTTATTACTCCAGCATTAATACCTAACGACTGAACCTTCTTAACTAACCTTCCATGTGGAACTTTGTCAAGGGCTTTGCTGAAGTCCATATAGACTACATCCACTGCCTTACCCTCGTCAACATTCCTCGTAACTTCTTCAAAAAATTCAATAAGGTTTGTCAAACATGACCTTCCACGCACAAATCCATGCTGGCTACTCCTAATCAGATCCTGTCTATCCAGACTATTAGTAATACTATCTCTAAGAATACTTTCCATTAATTTACCCACCACTGATGTCAAACTGACAGGTCTATAATTGCTAGGCTTACTTCTAGAACCCTTTTTAAACAATGGAACCACATGAGCAATACGCCAATCCTCCGGCACAATCCCCGTTTCTAATGACATCTTAAAGATCTCCGTCAGAGCTCCTGCTATTTCTACACAAACTTCCCTCAAGGTCCTGGGGAATATCCCGTCAGGACCCGGAGATTTATCCACTTTTAAATTTCTTAAAAGCGCCAGTACTTCCACCTCTTTAATTGTCATAGGTTCCATAACTTCCTTACTTGTTTCCCACACCTTACACAATTCAATATCCTTCTCCTTAGTGAATACCGAAGAGAAGAAATCATTCAAAATCTCTCCCATCTCCCTCAGCTCCACACACAGCTGACCACTCTGATTCTCTAAGGGGCCAATTTTATCCCTCACTATCCTCTTGCTTTTAATATAACTGTAGAAACCTTTCGGATTTACTTTCACCTTATTTGCCAAACCAACCTCGTATCTTCTTTTAGCTTTTCTAATCTCTTTCTTAAGATTCCTTTTACATTCTTTATATTCCTCCAGCAATTCCTTTACTCCATGCTGCCTATATCTATTGTAGACATCCCTCTTTTTCCGAACCAAATTTCTAATATCCCTTGAAAACCATGGTGCTAAACCTTTAACCTTTCCTTTAACCTAACAGGAACATAAAGATTCTGTACCCTCATAATTTCACCCTTAAATGACCTCCATTTCTCTATTACATCCTTCCCATAAAACAACTTGACCCAATCCACTCTCTCTAAATCCCTTTGCATCTCCTCAAAGTTAGCCTTTCTCCAATCAAAAATCTCAACTCTGGGTCCTGTCCTGTCCTCCATAATTATATTGAAGCTAATGCTATTGTGATCACTGGACCCGAAGTGCTCCTCAACAGATACATCTGTCAGCTGACCTATCGCATTCCCTAACAGGATACTCCTAAGTCCAAATGGGAAACACCCGAAAAGGTAGTGGAGAATGACAGAGCTAAGATCCTGCAAATACAGACTGATAAGCAAGTACTCTCCAACCAACCAAACGTGGTAATACTGGACAAGGAACAGAAGAAAACAATAGTAATAGATGTGGCAATCCCGAATGACAGTAACATGAGGAAGAATGAATATGAGAAGCTGAAGAAATACCAAGACTTGAAAGAGCGGATAGAAAGGATGTGGAAGGTTAAAGCCAGAGTAATCCCGGTGGTGATAGGAGCACTTGGAGCTGCGACACCTGGACTGGGAGAGTAACTTCTCCAAATCCCGGGAACAACATCTGAGATCTTGATCCAGAAGAATGCACTACTAGGAACAGCAAGGGTACTGCGCTGAGCCTTCAAGCCCCCAGGCCTCTGCTGAAAGAACTGAGATTGAGGGGAAAAATACACATACACACCACCCATATGGGGTGAGAAAATATATGTATTTTATATAATCATTAAATAATTAGTGAAAATAATGAGATAGTGTTTATGGGTTCAATGTCCATTCAGAAATCTGATGGCAGAGGGACAAACTTTGACGCATCGCTCCTTGAAGATGTCCTGGACACTACAGAGGCTGGTGCCCATGATGGAGCTGACTAATTTTACAACTCTCTGCAGCTTATTTCAATCCTGTGCGATAACTCCCATACCAGATGGTGATGCAGCCAGTTAGAATACTCTCCACGGTACATCTGTAGAAATTTGTGAGTGTCCTTGACGACATACCAAATCTCCTCAAACTCCTGCTGAAAAAAGCTGCTGTCATGCCACCTTTGTAACTTTATCGATATGCTGGTCCCAGGATAGATCCTTAGAGATGTTGGCACCCAAGAACTAGAATTTGCTCACTCTTTCCACTTCTGATCCTTCGATGAGGACTGGTGTGTTCTGTTGTCTCACCCTTTCTGAAGTCGACAATCAGTTCTTTGGTTCTATTGATGTTGAGTGCACGTTTGTTGCTGTGACATCACTCAACCAGCTGATCTATCTCACTCCTGTATGCCCTCTTGTCACCATCTGAAATTGTGCCAACAATGGTTGTGTCATCAGCAAATTTGTAGATGGCATTTCAGCTGCGCCGAGCCGCATAGTCATGGGTGTAGAGAGATTAGAGCAGTGAACTATGCACACATCCAGCTGGAGAGACTCACTAGGTGGGCAGCATCCATAGAGGAAAATGGACAGCACATCTTTAGGGTCGAGACCCTTCACCTGTGTTCCTGATATTTGTTTATGATTATTTTGTTTTGGTTTGCTTTTTTTATAGTTACACAGATTGCTGTCTTTTCCTCATTGTTTGTTAGTTCATCTATGTGTGTGGTCTTTCATTGATTCCATTGTGTTTCTTTGTATTTGCTGAGAATCTCCACAAGAAAATGAATCTCAGGGTTGTATGTGGTGATACATGTAGATGTTGACAATAAATTTACTTTGAACCTTTTTTGAATTTTGTGTGTGCTGGCACATGGGCAGGACTGACTCCCACACCTTGGTGCTCACCTAGCCCATGTGACACCGGCCTTATAGCAGGGGTTTCCAATCTTTTTATGCCATGGACCCCTACCATTGAGTGAGGGATCCATCGATCCCAGGTTGGGAACCCCTGCCTTACAGCCTCTTCCACTTTGAGCTGCCAGGTGCTGGGGATGTATGGATAAAGATTAGCTTTATTTGTCATGTACAGTTAAACTTCAGACTATGCAGTGAAATGCACCATTTGTATCACAGTCCAGTCTGAGTAGGTGCGGGGGCAGCCCACTGAGGATGCCATGCTTCTGGTGCCAACACAGCATGCCCACAGCTTACTAACTCATATGCCTTTGGAATGTGGGAGGAAACCAGGACACCCAAGGAAACCCACTCAGTCATGAGAAGAACATAGAAACGCCAACAGACACCCGCAGGAATTGTAACCTGATTACAATCGCAGATACTCTAAGGCGTTACACTAACCACTACACTTCGATGCTGCCTCAATGTAAGAGCTATCCGTTAATCCCACTCCCATGCTTTCCACATACATTGGTAAATCCTTTCCTTTCAAATTCCTTATTTATCCACTTCTGAATGCAAACAATGAATCTGCTGTTTTTATTACTTCTGGCAGTGTGTAGCAGACTTTAACTGTTTGCTAAACGAACCATTTTTCTCTCTTGCCACCTTTTATTTTTTTGAAACCATTTTATTTATTTTTTTCTCCTCCTATCTATGCCCTCTTGGTTTAGAATCAGAATCAGGTTCAATATCACAGACACATGTCCTGAAATTCGTTGTTTTAGGTCAGCAATACATTGCAATACATAATACAGGTTGAGTACCCCTTATCTGCAATTCCACAATCTGAAATGTTTTTGAGTGCTGACATGACATCACAGATGAAAAATTCCACAAGGCACTAGAAGGTTCCAAGGTGATGGAACAGGTCTCTGGGCACTACAGACAGCTCTGAGAAGTGACCTCACATAGGTAATGAACAGAAGTTAATGAAAAGTAGAAAAAAAATACCACATAAAATGAAAAATGAAGATATCGATCATGTGTTGAAAGATTGGATTTATCAGCGTCAGATACCGCTTAACGGTTTGCTCATCATGGAACAAGCAAAGATCTAACACAATGAACTGAAATTGAAGGTAATTGTGAATATTCAGCAGGCACATTGCAGAAATTTAAAAAAGGCATGCTGTTACATTTTAAAGATTTAAGAAAATTTTAAGAGAAAGCATCTGCTGATCATGAAGCAACAGAGAAATTCCTTGATAGGTTTGCAAAGATCACCACTGATGAAAGTCTAACACCAGAACAAGTCCACAATGCTGATTGTTTTTGTATCTTACATAAAACCTTTTTTTAAAAAAGTAAAATACAAATACAATATACTGTAACCTTTTGATCAAAACATGGTATCGTAGGCGGAGACTGAAAGCCTGTCATTGTTGTTGTTCAACAGCTGATTCAGGTATCCTCCCAATGCTGCTGTGCTGGTTTTGTTACCCAGCACACATTATATTTTCATTATATTAATGGTATGTCATAACTTTTACTGTTAAGTACATATGTGTAATCAACAAGTGTAAGACAAAGGCTACTGACCGGTAGCACATAAATTCAGAGTTGGAAATGATGGCGATTCCAAGTTATCTCATTATATATTCCAAAATCCAAAATACTTTCAGCCCCAAGCATTTCAGACAATGAGTACTCAAACTCTAATGATAAGAAATCTATAAATTACTGTAAAATGTATATATTAAATAATGTAAAAAGAGTGAAATAAAGTGAGGTAATATTCATGGATTCATAAATCTGATGGTGGAGGGGATGTTGCTGTTCCTAAAACACTGTATGTCTTCAGACTCCTGTACCTCCTAGCTGATGGGTGATTAGGATCCTTAATGATGAACGTCGCCTTTTTGTGGCATTATTTTTTGAAGATGTCATCAATGATGGAGAGGATAGTGCCCTTGATGGAGCTGGCTGAGTTTACCACTTACTGCAATATCCTATCTGCTCCTTCTATGCCTATCATGATTTTAACTTCCTCCCGTCAGATCTCCTTGCAACCTCCTTTATTCAACTTGCAATTCTAACTGCAAGAGAGTGAAACTCACGGTAGCATATGGAAATGTACCTTGCCTTGCTGTTGACCATGCTTCCTTGTGTATTCAAAATTCCAGATTCAGATTTGTTTAATGTCACTTTCAATACACAAGTGCAAAGGAGAACCAAATATTTGTTACTCCAGATCTGAAGCAGCACAAAGGACACAATAAAAATGCAATAAGTATAAATACATAAGATAGATTGTGTACATAAAGTGATACTGGGCACAGGAAGGAAATGATGAAATAGTGGTGGAGGGGTGAGCTAGTGGATGGAGGTGTTGATCACCCTCACTTCTTTGGGGAAATTAACTGTTCTTGAGTCTGGTGGTCCTGGCATAGTCTTCTCCCTGATGGGAGTGGGACAAGCAGACCATGAGCAATGTGGGTGCAATCCTTCATGAAAGATCATCAGTAAGGCACTAGTGAGGCCCCAGCTCGAGTATTGTGAGCTGTTTTGGGCTCCTTATCTAAGAAAGGATTAGAATGGGTTCAAAGGACGTTCACGAAAATGAATCTGGGATTGAAAGGCTTTTCATTTGAGATGCATTTGATGGCTCGTAGCCTGTACTCACTGGAATTCAGAAGAATGAGGGGGGATCTCATTGTAATTTATTGAATGTGGAAAGGTCTTGATAGAGTGGAGGTTGAGAGAAAATTTCCTATGGTGGGGGAGCCTCAGAATAGAGGGATATCTATTTAGAAATATAATACCTCAAGGTATAGGAGCAGAATTATGCCATTGGCCAATCATGGCTGATCCAAATCCCTCTCTAGGAGGAATATCTTTAGCTAGAGAGTGGTGAATCTTTGGAATTTGTTGCCACAAATGGCTGTGGAGGCCAAGTTATTGGGTATACAGTATTTAAGGCAGAGGTTGATAGATTCTTGATTAGTCAGGGCATGAAGGGATATGGGGAGAAGGCAGCATATTGGGGCTGAGAGGGAAATGGATCAGCCATGATGAAATGGTGGTACAGACTCAATGGGCCAAATGGCCTAATTCTGCTCCTATATCTTATGGTCTTAGGATGTTACTGGCACTTTCCTGGCACCTTTCTATGTATATGTCCTTGATGGCATTCAGAGATTATTCACAACCTTTATTACAGACAGGAAAAATATACTTATAACATAGCTGATCAGGAACCTCAGCATAATCTCCCACTCTACCTCTTCAGGTGTTTTGGATAGCAAGGAAGTGCTACCATGGCTTGCAGAGAGATCTGGACCAGTTGGAAAAATGGCACATGGAATTTAATGCAGACAAGTGTGAGGCATTGGACTTTGGTATGACCAACAAAGGTAGGTCTTTCATAGTGAATGTTAGGGCACTGAAGAGTGTGGCAGAACAAAGGGAGCTGGGAATATAGGTTCATAATTCATTGAAAATGATGTCACAGAAGATAGAGTTGTAAAGGAAACTTTTGGCATATTGGCCTTCATAAATCAAAGTGTTGAGTACAGGAAATGGGACGTTATGCTGAAGTTGTGAAAGACATTGGTGGGATCTAATTTTGATGATTGTGTGCGGTTTTGGTCTCCTAACTACAGGAAGGATGTAAGTAAGGTTGAAAGAGTACAGAGAAAATTTGCAAGGATGTTGCCGAGTCTGGAGGAGCTGAGTTATAAGGAAAGATTAAACAGGTTAGAAATTTATTCCTTGGAATGTAAAAGACTAAGAGGAGATTTGATGGAGGTTTACAAAATTATGATGGGTATAGATAGGGTAAATGCAAACAGGCTTTTTCCACTGAGGTTGAGTGGGACTCAAACCAGAGATCATGCGTTAAAGATGAAAGATGAAAAGTTTAGGGGGAACATAAGGGAAAACTTCTTCACTCAGAGGGTCATGAGAGTGTTGAATGAATTGCTAAACTCAAGCTCGATTTCAATGTTTAAGAGAAGTTTGGATAGGTATATGGATGGCAAGGGTATGGAGGGCTACGGGCCCAGTGTAGGTCAATGGGAGAAGGCAGTTTAAATAGTTCAGCATGGACTAGATGAGCTGAAGGACCTGTTTCTGCACTGTACTTTTCTATTACTCTAAATGTTAACATAGCCAGCTGGTGGTGTAGTGGCATCAGTGCTGGACTTCAGGGTGAAAGGTCCCGAGTTTGAATCCAGCTGGCTTCCTTGCTCTCCAGGTTGAGTGTTGAGCTAGCAACTTGACCTCGTTTACAGAAATGCCAGATTATGAGCAATCACCAAAAAGCTTGTCATGACTCCTCCACTAGGAGATAAGGGCATTTTTCTTGGTGGTGAGGAAGGCAAATGCAATAGAAAGTCTGCCCAGATGACCAACCTTTCAGTGTGTAAACAGTAAAGGAACAGTGATCACAACTCCTTAAGTTTTAAGATAGTTCAAGGTAAGGATAAGTATGACCCTTGCTGTGGAGTATTAAACTGGAGCAGGGCAAATTGCAAGAGGCAGGAACTAGGAAGAGTTAATTGGAAACAGCTGTTTTTTGGGCAAGTCCACCTACAACATGGAGAGGGGTTTTTAAAGGCCACCTGCACAGAAAATAGCTCAGTTGTATATATGGACAGAAAAATGGCAGATGGAGTTTAATCCGGTCAAGTGTGGAAATATTGTACCTTGGTGGGTCAAATGTAAAGAGACAAGTATACTGTTAAGGGCAAGACCCTTAACAGTGTTGATATGAGAGGGATCTGGAGATCCAAGTTCACAGCTCCCTGGAAGTGACTACACAGGTTGATAGGAAGGCTGTTATTAAACTAGAAAGAGTGCAGATACAATTTATAAAGACAAACATGAGAAATTCTGCAGATGCAGGAAATCCTAAGCAACGCACACAAAATGCTGGAGGAACTCAGTAGGTCAGGCAGCATCTGTGGATAGAATGAATAGTTCTATTAAAGTTAGAAATAAACGTAAAAATGAATTTCAAGGTGGAAGGGCGAATCCTCGGACCTCAGGATGGACGGTATGGAATTGGTGCTGAGGTGAGAGAGATGGTTTCACACCGTCTCTGCAACTCAATTGATGTGAGAAGGGGAACGGTGGCAGCTGTCAAGTTAGCTCCGAGAGGTAGATGGGACTCAGAGGAAACACCCTGAGGAACATCAGTTCAATTGCAGTCTTGGGCTTGCAATGGGGGGGGGGGGGGGAGGAGTTTGATATTCTGGTGCCATTTGGTGTGATTTGTGGATTTTTCTGTCCGAGGGGTAGCATTTGATGTTCTTGTGCTGTTTAGCACAAATTGTTGGATTTTTTTTGTGCGAAGGGGAGTTTGCATGGTTTGCTGTTCTTGCTGTTTGCGTGATTTGTTTTTCTACATGATGTGGGGTGGGATTGATGTTCTTGGTGCCATTTGCAAGATTTTTTTTGTGTGGGGGAGAGGTTGATATTTTTCTTTGATCAACCTCCATGGTTTTCTTGGTTTTCTGGCAATCTAGAGAAGAAGAATCTCTGAGTCCTATACTAAATGCATACTTTAATAATCAAAGAACCTTTGAACTGTTGAACCTTTGAACCTTTGAAGAAGGCCAAAGAAACATGACATGATAATCTTGAAAGCAGAAAATAAAAAATACATGAATATATAAAGTGCTTTTACATCCAAATTGCATTAGATCCAATAAAGTACTTCCTGAAGTGCTTTCATTAATGTAAGTAAGCTGCAGAGAGTTGTAAACTTAGTCTGCTCCATCACGAGCACTAGCTTCCCTAGTATCCATGACATCTTCAAGGAGCGGTGCCTCAAAAAGGCAACTTCCTTCAATAAGGACTCCCATCACCCAGGTCATGCCTTGTTCTTATTGTTACCATCAGAAAGGAGGTACAGAAGCCTGAAGGCATACACTCAACAATTCAGGAACACCTTCTTCCCCTCTGCCATCAGATTTCAACGGACATTGAACCCATGAACACTACCTCGTACTTCTTAAATTCTATTTGCACTACTTACTTAATTTAACTATTTAATATAGATATACTTACTGTAGTTCACGATTGTTTTCCTCTATTATTATGTATTGCATTGTTCTGCTGTCGCAAAATCACCAAACTTCATGGCATACTCTGATGATATTAAACCTGATTTTGGTAGTGGGAGAAAGACAGCATCTGGTTTGTTTACAGAAACAGCACTGGAATCAAGACCAGATCATCAGTTCTCTTGGCGCTGACTGAGGATAAGTATTGGGCAGGACAGGAATTCCTTTTCACTTCCTCAGGATAGTATCATATAATGACTTGCATCCATTTGAGTGGACCGGAAGGCTGATTTAATGTCTTATCTGAAACTGGACAGTTTAGAACAAATTTCAAAGTAAGTTTTACTATCAGAGTACATATATGTCACCACATTCAACCCAGTGATTCATTTTTCTGTGGGCATACTCAACAAATCTATAGAATAGTATCTATAACAGGATCAATGAAAGATCAGCTAGAGTGCAGAAGACAACAAACTGTGCAAATGTGAATATAAATAAATAGTAATAAATAATGAGAACATAAAATAACAAGATAAAGAGTCTTTAAAGTGAGAAAATTAGTTGCGGGAACATCTCAATGGATGGGGCAAGTGAGTGTAGTTATTCCCTTTCGTTCAAGAGCCTGATGGTTGAGGGGTAGTAACTGTTTTTGAACCTGCTGGTGTGAGTCCTGAGGCTCCTGTATCTTCTACCAGATGGCAACAGTGAGGAGAGAGCATGGTCTGGGTGGTGAGGATCTTTGCTGATGAATGCTGTTTTCTTACCGCTGCGTTTTCTGACTGTGATCAATGGTTGGGCACATCTACATGATATGATCTTAGCCTATCAAAGAGTAAATACTGTTAGAAATAATAAATCCAAAACACCAGCAAAGCCTAATCTGTACAATTTGACAACACTATGACTACTTTGACCACTTTGCCTCAGTATTTTTGTACTATTTGTATTTTTTTCTTATAAAATGTATATATAATAATGTATACATTATTATGTATATACATTATGCATACAATCAATTCTGGTGTTTCACATACTGGCAATAAAGTGATTCTGATCATTTATGTTTATGTTCTTCTTGTGAATTGTGAAAAGATCTGATAATTTATGTCCAATATGTGTTTTTCTTGTGAATGCTGTTTGTATCAGCTCCATCATGAGCACTAGCCTCTGTCGTATCTAGGACATTGTCAAGGAGCGATGCCTCAAAAAGGCGGTGTCCTTCATTAAGGACCTCCTCCACCTAGAACATGCCCTCTTCTCATTGCTACCATTAGGAAGAAGGTACAGGAGCCTGAAGGCACACACTCAGCAATTCAGGAATAGCTTCTTCCCCTCTGCCATCCAATTTCTGAACAGACATTGAAGCCATGAACACCACCTCACTAATTTTTAATTTCTATTTTAACACTATTTATCTAATTTAACTATTTAATATATACTTACTGTTATACAGTTTTTTCTCTATTATTAATTATTGCATTGTACTGCTGCTGCTAAGTCAACAAATCTCATAACATATGCTGGTTAAACCTGACTTTTTGATTCTATGTGTCTGCAATGTTGCTGCAAGTTAGTTTTTCAAAGCACCCATGCATACATGTACTTGCGCAGATGATAGTAAACTTAATCTGACTTTTGATCACAGGAGAGGCTGGCTGCTCTTTGCAGGGGCAAATATGAGCCACCACAGTTATGAGAAGCTGCCACTCAATCTCTCAAACCTGCTTAATACACACTCAGCTGATCTAATTGTGACCTCAACTGTGCATTCTTCTCTCCCATTATAATCTTTCATCTTCTTGCTGTTCAATAATCCATCCATCTCTAAAATTACTCAAATCCTTCATCTGCCCTTTGAAGAAGCAGATATCACTCCACCCCTCCCTCTGTTTCTAGATCAGAATCAGGTTTTTCACCACTGTCTTATATGAGGAGAAATTTGCTATTTTGAACTGACAGGATGGTGAAAAGACATAAAATTACCATAAGTTTGAAAAATAAATTAATAGTGCAAAAAAAAATAATAATGATGTAGTGTTCATGAGTGCATGGACCATTTACTTTGGACATCAACCAGTGGCAACAACACAATCAAGAATGAATATGGAACTAATAGTGTAAGAGGTACAGGGAGGTGCTACCACCCTGTCACTCCTATCCATAGTTTCTTATTTTCCCGTACAAGGTGAAGGTCATCCAGTTGCAGCTGCAGTTCCCTTATACAGTCTGTAAGGACCTGAAGACATGCATTCAACAATTTAGGAACATCTTCCCCTCCGACATCAAGAGATCTAAACAGCCCTTTTATTTATTTTTTGAGATACAGCATGGAATAGACCCTATCAGCCTTTCGAGCCATGCCATTCAGAAATCCCTCAATTTAATCCTAGCCTAATCAGTGGGACAAATTACAATGACCAATTAACCTACCCCTCCAAGAGGACCACAACCTTGTCTTAGGGTTTGGAGGTTTGTGTACCTCAGTGACCCAGAGAGCTATGTTGGCTGGAGTCAGGGCCTTATGCTTTGGCTCTTGGTAGGGTCACCCATGTCAAACAGATCAAAGGGTAAAGGCCAGACTAAGAGCGGTCTACCAGTCCTTTGAGTTCAGGAGTTCAGCTCAGGGCTAACAACCCTAAATGGTCAAACAAAATTGTTACAGAAACAGCAATGAAGAATCCTTTTACATCTGTGTGTGACGGTATTCTTGAGCCTCCAACCAAGACTTGCATGACTGACAGTAGTGAAAACTGAGAGGAAGCTACTGACATGATGAAAGAAGCCCTGAACTGCAGCCCTAAATGTCAGTGGCATAACAGGCTGTAAGTAATCACAGGACAATTTACAGAGGCCAATTAACGTACTAACTGGTACGCCTTTGCACTGTGGGAGGAAACCCAAATGGTGTACAGGGAGAGCATACAGACTCCTCACAGATGGTGCTGGAATTGAACCCCAAAACGTACCGAACTGTAATAGCATCATGCTAACTGCTACACCATCATGGCACACTAAAAACATCAAATGCATAGGGAAGGAGAAGTAATTCAATCATTGTTCTATTTCTGCTGAACCAGATTAAAGTCCTTCTCCAAACCAAAATAATCTGTAGTCATATTTAAGTGAGCTCTAACACCTAATCATCGAAGGGTTGAGGGCTTGCCACAAATTACAAGAGAGGTGAAAATTTCATCGTGGACGGTCTCAAGCCTGGCTGCGAAAGGAGGAGGGTTGGACATGGAGATAGCTATCCCATCCTGTTAAAAACCCAGACCTACAGAAATGCCAACAGAAGCTCCAAAGACCGCATCCTTAGGAGAGGCCTACACCTGGGATAACTTGAAAGACTGGCCCAGGTCAGAGGACTCTGGTGAGCTACTGTTAGCGGCCTATGACCCAGGAGGGGCGATAAGCTTAAGTAAGTCAATAAGTAAGAGAGGTGAAAGGGTGGAGATGATTAGGGAGGTAATACCAGGCTTAAGGACACTTGAGGCCAAAAGTGGAAGAGCACAGAAATTCTGGAGCATTGTGTGCTGCAGGAGAACATAGCAACAGAGGGCATTTAGTCAATGGAGTAGATCACAGAGACATAGAGGGTTCAGTCCATATTGGAGATCACAGAGATAAAAAGTTCAGTCCATGTTGGAGATCACAGAGATAAAGGGGTTAAGAGTGGCCAACGTTGACATATCTGGAGTCACAGGTAACCAGGACCAGGTAAGGTCAGATCTCCTTCCCTGCAGGGTGTTAGAACATCAGTGCTTTATTCAACGATACATCAGTTTTGTGACTCATGGTAAAAATATCTATTTGTTTAAATCTAAATTATTAGATATAAAAAAGGAAAGTTTTGAGGGATATCAAAGTCTAAAACAATTTATTATCAAAGACCGTATATATCACCATATTCTATCTTGAGATTCATTATCTTGCAGGCATTCACAGTAAAACAAAGAAATACAATAGCCTCTGCACTTTGTCTACTGGCACTGCAGTTCCTCTGGAACTGCCTGGAACATCAACTCAGTATCAGAATTGAGATTAATATCACTCACATTTGTCATGAAATTTGTTGTTTTGCAGCAGCGGTACAGTGCAATATACTTTGTATTAAAAAAACTATAAATTACAATAAGAAATATATTTAAAATATAAATTAAATGCGTAGTGCAAAAAGAGAACAAAAATAGTGAAGTAGTATTAATCAGTTGTTCAGAAATCTGATGGTGGAGGGGAAGAAGCTGTTTCTAAAATGTTGAGTGTTTTTAGGTTCCCATACCTCCCCTCAGATGATAGCACTAAGAAGAGGGCAGGTGATGGGAGTCCTTAATGATGGATGCCACATTTGAAACATTGCCTGTTGAAGACAGTTTGTTCCTCTCACTAGATGCTGCCTGACCTGCAGAGCGTTCCTCTGGGTTTCCAGCATCTGTAGAATCTCTTGTGTTTATGGATATTTAAATATCTCTGATGATAGAGGTTTGATCAGGGCATGCAAGATCATAGATTCAGCATTTCATTTCTTTGGCAGCTGTAAAACCCAATGTAATCACATGTTCCAATACGAGGCTCATAACCCAGCAGATAACAGCTCTTCAAGTACACAGGCAATTATTATTTACCTTCCTGCTGCCACCACCCTTTCATTCAAGATCCAAGATTCAAGATCGCTTAATGCCATTTCCAATACACAAATGTAAAGGAGAATGAAATAATCGTTACTCTGAATCTGATACAGCACAAAAAACCCCCACAATAAATATAAATACAATGGGACCATGGAAGCGCAGCCAGTAGCACGACACTACCACAGCCTGGGGCATTCCAGAGTTCGGAGTTCAGCTCTACCGCCGTTCTGCATGTCCTCTCCGTGCAATGCCTGGGTTTCCTCCACGTATTCCATTCCCTCCCACAGTCCAACAATGTATCGGATGGGTTAATTTGTTATTGTAAATTGTTTTGTGATTAGGTTAGGATGAATCATGGTTGTGGGATTGCTGGGGCGGCATGGTTTGAAGGGCCAGAAGTGTCGACTCCACAAACAAACATAAAATAACTTGTATACATAGGTTGACTGTATGTCCATAAAGTGATGTTAGACTGAGATTCATTTTCTTTTGGGTATTCACAGTAAATGCAAAGAAACACAATAGAATTCATGAACAACTGCACACAAACTAAGACAGGCAAACAGCCAATATACAGACACAACAGGGGTGCCTGTATGTAAGGTGGCTCTGACAGGAAATTATAAAGTAGTTGGGGTTAAGGGTGTGGAGGAGTAAGTTAGAGGGTGGAGGTGTTGATCAACCTTACTTGGAGAAAGTAACTGTGTTTAAGTCTGGTGGTCCTGAAGTGGATGCTACATGGCCTCCTTCCTGATGGGAGTGGACTCACCAGGTCCGTATTTTCTCTTCACCAGCTGCAAGATAAAACTAATGGAGCCTTATCCCAAATCTCTTGAAAGGCAGGAAGGAAGGAAGGAAAGAAGAATTGCATTTATTTACTGCTACTGGTGACCTCAGGATATCCCGAAGCACTTTACAACCAAGAAATACAGTCACTGCTTCCAGATAGGTCGACTAATAAAAATCCTTCTGATTGTCCCTTGGATATTGCTACTCCAGCCAAGAACCTCACTCACAGATGTAGCGATGCAGAAACAAACTGTTTACTTGTTCTCATAGCTGAAGATACTGAAAGAGATTAAGAAAGACACATCGGAGTTCAAAATCAAAGTATGTTTTTTTGCCAAAGTGTGTGTCTGTTTTATATACTACATTGAGATTCATTTTCTTGTAGACATTTACAGGAAAATAAAGAAATACAATAGAATTTATGAAAAGCTATACATAAACAAAGGCTGACAAACAACCAATGTGTAAAAGACAAATGGTGCAAATAAAAAATAAATAATACTGAGAACATGAAAGTCAGTCCTTAAAAGTGAGTTTGTAGGTTATGGAATCAGTTCAGGGCTGTGGTGAGTGAAGTCATCCACGCTGGTTCAGGAATCTCATGGTTGTTGGGTAACAACTGTCCCTGAACCTGGTGGTGTGGGACCTAAGTCCCCTGTGCCACCTGTCTGATGGTAACAGCGAGAAGATAGCATGACCTGGATGGTGGGAGTATTTGATAATGAATGCTACTCTCCTGAGCTGACCATCCTTGAGGATGTGCTCAATGGTGGGGAGCACTTTGCCTGGGATGGACTGGGTTGTATTCATTACGTTTTATAGCCAGGATTGAGGTTCATGTTGAATGTGTTTCTGGATTCTGGTTGAGTAGTTTGATCGGGGCAATTGATGCAGACTTGGGCATTTTGGATAAGAATGGCCTTCGGCCTGACCAGTGGTACGGCGCTGAACTGAACTAGGCTGAATATGACTGGACTCCAGGTTTCATGTTTAATATTCTATGTGCTCCTTACCTGCATTTTGCCATTTCAGCAATGTGACCTTTTTTGTGTATTTGATGTTTCCGTGAATGAGTTCCTTGGGGTTTCTTTATTTCATGGCTGCCTGTGGGAGGACAAATCTCAGTGTTGTTTTCTGTATGCATACTTTGATAATATGTATTTGAATCTTTGACTTTGAATCTTTAAATACATACCCCAGGCTACAGTTGGAAGCAAGGGAGGAGATTGCTGAACCTTTGGCGGTGATCTTTGCATCATCAATAGGGACAGGAGAAGTACCAGAGGATTGGAGGGTGGTTAATATTGTTCCATTGTTCAAGAAAGGGAGTAGAAATAACCATATAACCATATATAACCATATAACAATCACAGCACGGAAACAGGCCATCTTGGCCCTCCTAGTCCGTGCCGAACCATTAATCTCACCTAGTCCCACCTACCCGCACTCAGCCCATAACCCTCCACTCCTTTCCTGTCCATATACCTATCCAATTTTACCTTAAATGACACAACTGAACTGGCCTCTACTACTTCTACAGGAAGCTCATTCCACACAGCTATCACTCTTTGAGTAAAGAAATACCCCCTCGTGTTTCCCTTAAACTTCTGCCCCCTAACTCTCAAATCATGTCCTCTAGTTTGAATCTCCTCTACTCTCAATGGAAACAGCCTGTTCACGTCAACTCTATCTATCCCTCTCAAAATTTTAAATACCTCGATCAAATCCCCCCTCAACCTTCTACGCTCCAATGAATAGAGACCTAACTTGTTCCACCTTTCTCTGTAACTTAAGTGCTGAAACCCAGGTAACATCCTAGTAAATCGTCTCTGCACTCTCTCTAATTAATTGATATCTTTCCTATAATTCGGTGACCAGAACTGCACACAATATTCCAAATTTGGCCTTACCAATGCCTTGTACAACTTTAGCATTACATCCCAACTTCTGTACTCAATGCTTTGATTTATAAAGGCCAGCGTTCCAAAAGCTCTCTTCACCACCCTATCTACATGAGACTCCACTTTCAGGGAACTATGCACAGTTATTCCTAGATCTCTCTGTTCCTCTGCATTCCTCAATGCCCTACCATTTACTCTGTATGTTCTATTTGGATTATTCCTGCCAAAATGTAGAACCTCACACTTCTCAGCATTAAACTCCATCTGCCAACGTTCAGCCCATTCTTCTAACCGGCATAAATCTCCCTGCAAGCTTTGAAAATCCACCTCATTATCCACAACACCTCCTACCTTAGTATCATAGGCATACTTACTAATCCAATTTACCACCCCATCATCCAGATCATTTATGTATATTACAAACAACATTGGGCCCAAAACAGATCCCTGAGGCACCCCGCTAGTCACCGGCCTCCATCCTGATAAACAATTATCCACCACTACTCTCTGGCATCTCCCATCTAGCCACTGTTGAATCCATTTTATTACTCCAGCATTAATACCTAATGACTGAACCTTCTTAACCAACCTTCCATGTGGAACTTTGTCAAAGGCTTTGCTGAAGTCCATATAGACTACATCCACTGCCTTACCCTCGTCAACATTCCTCGTAACTTCTTCAAAAAATTCAATAAGGTTTGTCAAACATGACCTTCCACGCACAAATCCATGCTGGCTACTTCTAATCAGATCCCGTCTATCCAGATAATTATAAATACTATCTCTAAGAATACTTTCCATTAATTTACCCACCACTGATGTCAAACTGACAGGTCTATAATTGCTAGGCTTACTTCTAGAACCCTTTTTAAACAATGGAACCACATGAGCAATACGCCAATCCTCCAGCACAATCCCCGTTTCTAATGACATCTTAAAGATCTCCGTCAGAGCTCCTGCTATTTCTACACAAACTTCCCTCAAGGTCCTGGGGAATATCCTGTCAGGACCCGGAGATTTATCCACTTTTAAATTTCTTAAAAGCGCCAGTACCTCCACCTCTTTAATTGTCATAGGTTCCATAACTTCCTTACTTGTTTCCCACACCTTAGACAATTCAATATCCTTCTCCTTAGTGAATACCGAAGAGAAGAAATCATTCAAAATCTCTCCCATCTCCTTCGGTTCCACACATAGCTGACCACTCTGATTCTCTAAGGGGCCAATTTTATCCCTCACTATCCTCTTGCTTTTAATATAACTGTAGAAACCTTTCGGATTTACTTTCACCTTATTTGCCAAACCAACCTCATATCTTCTTTTAGCTTTTCTAATCTCTTTCTTAAGATTCCTTTTACATTCTTTATATTCCTCCAGCAATTCCTTTACTCCATGCTGCCTATATCTATTGTAGACATCCCTCTTTTTCTGAACCAAATTTCTAATATCCCTTGAAAACCATGGTGCTCTCAAACCTTTAACCTTTCCTTTCACCCTAACAGGAACATAAAGATTCTGTACCCTCATAATTTCACCCTTAAATGACCTCCATTTCTCTATTACATCCTTCCCATAAAACAACTTGACCCAATCCACTCTCTCTAAATCCCTTCGCATCCCCTCAAAGTTAGCCTTTCTCCAATCAAAAATCTCAACTCTAGGTCCAGTCCTGTCTTTCTCCATAATTATATTGAAGCTAATGCTATTGTGATCACTGGACTCGAAGTGCTCCCCAACACATACATCTGTCAGCTGACCTATCGCATTCCCTAACAGGAGATCCAACACTGCCCCATCTCTAGTCGGTACTTCTATGTATTGTTGCAAAAAACTATCCTGCACACATTTCACAAACTCTAAACCATCCAGCCCTTTTACAGAATGAGCTTCCCAGTCTACGTGTGGAAAATTAAAATCTCCCACAATCACCACCTTGTGTTTACTACAAATATCTGCTATCTCCTTACACATTTGCTCTTCCAACTCACGCGCCCCATTAGGTGGCCTATAATACACTCCTATCAGTGTTACTGCACCTTTCCCATTCTTCAATTCCACCCAAATGGCCTCCCTAGAGGAGCTCTCTAATCTATCCTTCCAAAGCACCGCCATAAGATTTTCTTGGACAAGCAATGCAACACCTCCTCCTCTGGCCCCTCCTACTCTATCACACCTGAAGCAACTAAATCCAGGAATATTTAGTTGCCAATCACACCCTTCCTGCAACCATGTTTCACTAATAGCTACAACATCATAATTCCAGGTATCAATCCACGCTTTAAGCTCATCTACCTTTCTTACAATGCTCCTAGCATTAAAATAGATACATTTAAGATTCTCTCCATCTCCTCCTCTCTTTCCATCCCTAACAATGCATTCAAATTTATTATCCTTTTCTTTCTTCTCCCCTACATCGTCGGGCTGAGCGCATCCCTTCTCCATCACCTGCCTTTCCTCCCTCACACACTGTCTATTTACTTGCTCCACTGGTGAACTAACCTCCTCTCCCATAGTCTCCTCAAATAGTCTCCCGCCCCCCCATCTTACTAGTTTAAAGTCCGCCCTGTAGCCCTAGCAAACCTCCCCGCTAGGATATTGGTCCCCCCACAATTCAAGTGTAACCCGTCCTTCTTGAACAGGTCACTCCTGCCCCAGAAGAGGTCCCAATGATCCAGAAACTTGAATCCCTGCCCCCTGCTCCAATCCCACAGCCACGCATTCATCCTCCACCTAATTCTATTCCTACTCTCACTGTCGCGTGGCACAGGCAGTAATCCCGAGATTACTACCTTTGCGGTCCTTCTTCTTAACTGCCTTCCTAACTCCCTATACTCTCGTTTCAGGACCTCTTCCCCTTTCCTTCCTATGTCATTGGTACCTACATGTACCACGACCTCTGGCTCTTCACCCTCCCACTTCAGGATATCTTGGACGCGATCAGAAACATCCCAAACCCTGGCACCAGGGAGGCAAATTACCATCCGGGACTCCCGGTCACCTCCACAGAAACGCCTGTCTGAGCCCCTGACTATTGAGTCCCCTATTACTGTGGACCTCTTTCTTCTAACCCTACCCTTCTGAGCTACAGGGCTGTCCTCTGTGCCGGAGGCTCGGCCACTGTCACTCCCACCAGGTAGGCTGTCCCCCGCAACAGTACTCAAACATGAATACTTATTGTCAAGGGGTACAGCCACTGGGGTACTCTCTAGTACCTGCCTCTTCCCCTTCCTGACTGTAACCCACCTATCTGCCTCCCGTGGTCCCGGAGTGACCACCTGCCTGTAACTCCTCTCTATCACCTCCTCACTCTCCCTGACCAGGCGAAGGTCATCGAGCTGCAGCTCCAGTTCCCTAACTCGGTCCCTCAGGAGCTGCAGTTCGACACACCTGGCGCAGATGTGGACGTCCGGGAGGCTCGGAGACTCCAGGATCTCCCACATCTGACACCGAGAACAACAAGCTGCCCTCACACTCATACCTCCCAAATAACTGAAAATACAAGAACTAAAAGATAAGCCTACTGTGCCCTCTTCCGCCTAAGCCCTCTGAGCCCAAGCCCTACACTCTGTGCCCGGCTCACTCCGCTACCCGCAAACGAAGCTGCCTGCTTCTTAAGGCGGCATTCTTTATATATCTTCCCTCCTTCCCGGGCCTCCTTCACGCGCCTGCGCAGTCCCGCCTCTCAGAACTCCGATCTGAGAAGCAATTGGACAATTTGAAAATGGCCGCCGCCGCACTTCCTCTCAAGCCTCGCTGTCCTCTTCCAAAAGAGGACCTAGGAAATTATAGACCAGTAAATAGACCAGAAAAATAAACCTAGGAAATTATAGACCAGTGAGTCTTACTTCAGTGGTGGGCAAGTTGTTGGAGAAGATCTTGAGAGGCGGGATTTATGAGCATTTGGAGATGTAATCTGATTAGGGATAGTCAGCATGGCCTTGTCAAGGGCTGGTCATGCCTTATGGGCCTGACTGAATTCTTTGAGGATATGACAAAACATTTTGATGAAGGTACAGTAGTGGATGTAGTGTATATGGATTTCAGTAAGACTTTTGATAAGGTTCCCCATGCAAGGCTCATTCAGAAAGTAAGGAGGCATCGAACCCAAGGAGACCTTGCTTTGTGGATCCAGAATTAGCTTGCCCACAGAAGGCAAAGGGTAGTTTATTCTGCATGTATTCTTATGTATTCTGCATGGAGGACTGTGACAGGTGGTGTTCTGCAGGGATCTGTTCTGGGACACCTCCTCTTCGTGATTTTTATATATCACCTGGATGAAGAAGTAGAAGGGTGGGTTAGTATGTTTGCTGATGACACAAAGGTTGGGGATGTTGTGGATAGTCTGCAGGGTTGTCAGAGGTTACAGTGGGACATTAGTAGGATGCAGAACTGGGCTGAGAAGTAGCAGATGGGGTTCGACCTAGATAAATGTGAAGTGGTTCATTTTGGTAGGTCAAATTTGAAGACAGAATATAATATTAATGGTAAGATTCTTGGCAAAGTGCAGGATCTGAGAGATCTTACAGCTGTATAAGATCTTAGTTGGACTCCATTTGGAGTACTTTGTTCAGTTCTAGTCACCTCATTACAGAAAGAATGTGGATACTATAGAGAGAGTGCAGAGAAGATTTACAAGAATGTTGCCCGGATTGGAGAGCATGCCTTATGAGAATAGGTTGAGTGAACTTGGCTTTTTCACGTTGGGGTGATAGAGGATGAGAGATGACCTGATAGAGGCATATAAGATGATGAGAGGAATTGATCATGTAGATAGCCAGAGGCTTTTTCCCAGGGTTGAAATGACTAGCATGAGGGGGCATAGATGTTTGGAAATAGATACAAGAGGGGGTAAGATTTTCACACAGAGTGGTGGGTGCATGGAATGCACTGCCAGCAACTGTGGTAGAGGCAGATACATTAGGGTCTTCTAAGAAACTCTTAGGCAGGTACATGGAGCTTAGAAAAATAGAGGGCTGTGCTGTAGGGAAATTCTAGGCAGTTTTAGAGTGGATTACATGGTCAGCACCACATTGTGGGCTGAAGGGACTATAATGTGCTTTAGATTTCTATGTTCTATATGAATCTTCGGTGTTTCCCTACTAGGGTGTAATGCAATAAGTCAGGATACCCTCCATTGTACATCTATAGACCTCCAGGAGGGTCACAACCTTGTCGTGGTTTGGAGGCTTGCGTGCCTCAGTGACTCAGAGAGCTATGTTGGCTGGAGTCAGGGCTTTGTGCTTTGTCTGTTGGTAGGGTTGCCCATGGTAGGGAGACCAGACTAAAAAGTGGTCTGCCAGTCCTCCAGGTTCAGGGGCTCAGCTCAGGCTAACAACCCTGACCGGTCAAACAAAATTATTACAGAAACAGCATCTGAGTGCGACAGTATTCCTGAGTCTCCACCTGGGACTTGCATGAAAACCGAGCTGCTGATGTGACGAAGGAAGCCCTGAGCACCACCAGAGATGGAGGACCTTCATTGTTGCCCTAAATGCCAACGACATAACAGGGAGAGAGAGAGTACATCTATAGAAGTAAGTCAAAATCTTAAGTGACATGCCAAGTCTTCATATGTTCATACTGAGATTATCAGGTATAAGGTGCTGTGAGTGTGTAAAGCCTCCGTTATCTTGATGGTTAATTTAAATGTATTCAGACTGAAAAAAGGAGAATGATCTGAGGGATTTCCTGTGAGCTCAGCTCACCACAAACTATACTTTTTAAAGATGCGTTTCATCAAATTTAGGAACTTGGTTTTCTTTAGTGCAGCTGTGCAAACACCAGCCATTACTACCGGGAGGATTTACTAGATAATCTAATTAATTTCCTTCCTGGAGAAAACATCAAGAAATACATCATTGCCAAGGTCAATCAAGAAATGCAAGAGCCTTGTCCCACAGATCCCACACAAATTTATTATTGTCATTATCTAACTAGAATCTGCCTGTCCATCAGTTCTTTATTTTATTTATTTAGAGGCACAGTGTGGAACAGGCCCTCCTGGCCAAACAAGCTGTACCGCCCAGTAACTCACATGTTTAACCCCAACCTCATCTCAGCTCAACTTACAATGACCAATTTATCTACTGATTGGTTTGTCTTTGGACTGTGGGAGGAAACCGGAGCACCTGGAGGTAATCTATGTGCCATGTGCATACAAACTTTCTCTCACAAGGTGCCAAATTTGAACTCCAAACTCCGACGTCCTGAGCTGTAATAGCGTTGTATTAACTGCTACACTACTATGATGTCTCATGTTTTAAGATCATATGATACTGAAGTGGAATTGGACCAATCAGCCCATTGGGTCTGCTCTGCAATTCGATCATGGCTGATTTGCTTGCCTTTAGCTCAGGAAGGAAATAAAGGTTGGATTGATGTGGCTGAACAATTTGTGGAGCAGCTCTCTCTGTCAGGTTTGCAGACACCGTGCCCCTCAGTTGTAGGGCGTAGGTTGGTGAAGTGGCTGAGTACTACCCACAGCTTTGGCGTTTTGCCACAGCTGGAGAGAGAGAGATCAACAGGCCATTTGCTGTTGTGGGGATTGGGGAGTGGGGGCTTGCTGCAGGCCATCACTCAACAGCAGGTATAGAAAGTTCTTGTTAATATTTTCCTCTGCACAGTAGTTCTGCTGGTATACCATAAGACAAGGTACAAACCAGGCCATTCGGCCCACTGAGTCTGCTCTGGCAATCAATCATGACTCATTTATTTTTCTTCTCAACCCCATTCTCTTTCCTGCTCCCCATAACTACTATTTAAGAACCTGTCAGCCTCCACTTTAAATATACCCAAAGATGGCCTCCACATGTGTCTGTGGCAATGAATTCCACAGATTCACTATCCTCTGGCTCACTAAATTCCTCCTTATCTCTGTTTTAAATGGACATCCCTCTACTCTGAGGCTGTGTCCTCTGGTCCTAATCTCCCCCACTATCGGAAACATGCTCTCCATGTCCACTCAATCTAGGCCTTTCAATAGATCCCCCCCCTCATTCTTCTAAACTCCAGCAAGTACAGAGCCAGAGCCTTCAAACACAGCGCACACACACACTGTACGTTAACTCTTTCATTTCTGGGATAATTCTCATAAATTTCTTCTGGACCTTCTTCAAAGCCAACACATTCTTTCTTAGATATGGGACCCAAAATACTGACCAGTGCCTTAGAGAGCCACTACCTCACAGCTCCCTTGTCTCCGGTTCAATCCCAAGCTTGTGTCAGTTTGCATATTTCCTCCATGACCATGTGTGTTCCTTCCTACCCGCTCCCCCCACCCGCACCGCCCCATCTCTTCCGTACTCCAGTTACCTCCCACATCCATAGATGTGTACATTGGTAGACAAATAGACTGCCATACATTACTCCTGGTGTGCAGGTTGGTGGTAGAATCTGGATTTGGGTAGGACTGAGTGCCCAATGATTGGCATGAACCTGGAAGGACAAAGAGCCTTTTATTCTGTACTGTATCTCTCTATGATTCTACAAATCTAATATTACAGTAAAACTCTGCTCATATGGCACCCTGAGGACTTTTGTGCTGGACCAACAGATTTTCTGAGTGACTGGATGTTACTCCAAGATCTCAACACATTTTTATTTTGCAAACACGAGGAAATCTGCAGATACTGGAAATTCAAGCAACACACACAAAATGCTGGTGGAACGCAGCAGGCCAGGCAGCATCTATAGGGAGAAGCACTGTTGATGTTTCGGGCTGAGACCCTTTGTCAGGATTAACTGAAAGGAAAGATTTTTTTTTAATTTCCCTATTTTACATGTTACGCTATGTTTTAATTTTTTTCGGTGAATCCTGGTGAGTTGCATAGAGCAGGAAATGGAGCCAAATGAGATTCAGTTTATCTATTTCATTTTGTATTTGTCCTACATGTTTCCATTTGAATGTTTGGGCTGGTCAAACCAAGCTAAAATGTACAAAAACTCTGGACCTCAGCCCTAGATACAAACTTTCCAGATTCGGAATTAGGTTTATTATAACTAACAACATGTCATGAAATTGGTTGTTTTGTATAACATTGTCTCATTTTTCAACTGCATTACATTTGTGGTTTCAAAATGACAATAAACTGAATCTGAATCTGAAAATAGTGAGGTAATGTACATGGGTTCATTGTCCGCTCAGAAATCTGACGGCAGAGGGGAAGAAGCTGTTCCTGAATTATTGAGTGTGTGCCATCAGACTCCTGTATCTCCTCCCTGATGGTAGCAATGAGAAGAGGGCATGTTCTGGTGAAGCGGGTCCTAGGTGATGGAGGCTGCCTTTTTGAGGCCTTTTGAAAATATCCTTGGTGGGGAGGACAATCTCTGTGATGGACCCGGCTGAGTTTACAACCCTCTTTGGCTTTTTCTGATCCTGTGCAGTGATGCCTCCTATACCTTCCCTCATTTCTGACTCTCAATCTGGCTCTGCCCAACACCCAGCCCACACCCCAGATTAGTGAGTGACTGGCTGCTGAAACAAAGGGATTTCCAAAGATTCAGATGGCTGGGCACCGGAGTTTACAAAGGCAGTGAAAGTAAGATTAAGAGATAATTTTCTTGCATTTTTGCCAACATTGCTACAAAAAGCAGCTAATGAAAGCAGTGATTTGTATTCATGTAAAACTTTGTATGTAGCGTCCACGCCATCCCTGGGTAATGAACCCATTCTGTTGTAACAGATGTTCAGAAATTGCTTTTAGAGTCAGAGCCCGAGAGTGATACAGCACAGATACAGGCCCTTCAGCCCAGTGAGCCACACTATTCACAGTGACCACCTAGCGAGCCCTTTATCTCCTTTGTTTCACTGTACGCTTCAGTGACATCTGATAAATAAATCTGAATGTGAACAAGGTGTTTGGTCTATATCCCTCCATGTATATTTTGTCCTCAAGTTAGAAAATACATAAAAATCACTTGATATGGTAACCATACCCCCCCCCCCGCAGTGTTATAAACAAAAGCTCCAGTACTGTATTGTACCATACACATAGTATTGTGAACCAAACCTTCACTGTGTTGTAAAGACACAAGACTGATAAAAGAGAATAATTACTGAAAGTGGAGAGAGAAGAAACTAATTCTGCTGCTTCTACAAACAAATTCCAAAGATGTGCGGGTTAATAAGCTAATTGGTCACGTGGGCATAATTGGGTGATGCAGCTCATTGGGCCGGAAGGGCCTGATACCACACCGTATCTCTAAATCAAACATATAGATATATATTCAGGTGAGGGGGGGAGGTAGGTGAGTGGGGGAGGGGGGTGAAGTGAGAAGCTGGAAGGTGATTGATGGAAAGGGTAAAAGGCTGAGGAAGGAATCTGATAGGAGTTATGTATAAGAGAAAGGGAAGGAGAGGGGCACCAGAGGGAGGTGATGGGCAGGTGAAAGGAAGAGAAGTGATAAACCAGAGTGGGGAATGGAGAATGGAGGGGGGGGAGAGGGGAGAAAAATTACCGGAAATTCGAGTAATCTTGCATTATGATTACAAGTCTGCAGATTACTCTGGGGGCTGTAGGAGGCTACAGTGATCAATAGGGTGATATTGAGGAGGGGAAGTCTATACCAGAAAATAGCCTTGTGAAGGTAGAGGGTAAAATGAATGCTCCATCTTGGGTACTAGCCTACAAAGTACCCAGGACATCTTCAGGGAGCGGTGTCTCAGAAAGGCAGTGTCCATTATTAAGAAACTCTAGCACCCAGGGCATGCCCTTTTCTCACTGTTACCATCAGGTAGGAGGTACAGAAGCCTGAAGGCACACACTCAGCAATTCAGGAACAGCTTCTTCCCCTCTACCATCCGATTCCTAAATGGACATTGAACCCTTGGACCCTACCTCACTTTTTTTAATATGCATTATTTCCTTTTTTTTGCACTTTTTTAATCTATTCTATATACATATATTGTAATTGATTTACTTGTTTATTATTATTTTTAGTTTATTTATTTTCTCTCTGCTAGATTATGTATTGCATTGAACTGCTGCAGCTAAATTAACAAATTTCACGTCACATGCTGGTGATAATAAACCTGATTCTGATTCTGAATGCAGCAAAACACAGGGAAATCTTGGAGGAAAACCTGATGTAGTCTGCAAGAGAATTGTGACTTGAGAGAAGATTTGTTTTCCAGCAGGACAGTGACCCCAAACATAAAACCCAAGCTACACAGAAATGGCTTAATAACAACAAAGCTAATGTCCTGGAGTGGCCAAGTCAGAGTTCAGACCTCAATCCAATTGAGACTTGAAAAAGACTGTTCACACATGATCCCCATGCAATCTGACAGAGCTTGAGCAGTTTTGTGAAGAAGAATGGGGAAAACTTGCAGTGTCCAGATGTGTAAAACTGATAGAGACCTATCCACAGAAACTCAAGGCTGTAATTGCTGCCAAAGATACATCTACTGAATACTGACTTGAAGGTGTGAGTAATTCCAACAGAAAAAGTGGGATCTCCCAGTGGCCACCCATATTAATTCCACTTCCCATCCTATTCCAATATGCCTGTCCATGGCCTCCTCTACTGCCATGATGATGTCACACACAGGTTGGAGGAGCAACCCCTTATATTCTGTCTGGGCATCGTCCAACCTAATGGCATGAACGTCGATTTCTCAAACTTCCAGTAATGGCCCCAATCTCACCTCTCCTTCACCATTCCCCATCCCCATCCCCTTTTCCCTCTCTCACCTTATCTCCTTGCCTGCCCATCTCTGGTGCTTCCCCCGCCCCCTTTCTTTCAATGATCTTGTGTCCTCTCCTATTAGATTCTCCCTTCTCCAGCCTTGTACCTCTTCACCAATCAATTTCCCAGCCCTTTACTTCACCCCTCCCCCTCTTGGCTTCACCTATCACCTTGCATCTCTCTCTCTCTCTCTCCCCTCCCCCACCTTCTAACTCTACTCCTCCTCTTTTTTTCCTCCAGTCCTGTCGAAGGGTCTTGGCCTGCAATGTCAAACATACTTTTTTCTATAGATGCTGCCTGGCCCGCTCAGCTCCTCCTACATTTTGTGTGTGTTGCTTGGATTTCCAGCATCTGCAGATTTTCTCCTGTTTGTAATGGCAATGCTTCCTTCACTCCCCTACTACCTTATTCTGGACCTTAAGACATGGGAGCAGAATTAAGCTATTTGGCCCATCAAGTTTTCTCCACCATTTCATCATAGCTGATCCATCTCCCTCCCAACCCCATTCTCCTCCCCATACCCTTTCATGCCCTGACTAATCAAGAACCTTAAATGCACCCAATGACCTGGCCTCCAAAGCTGTCTTTGGCAACAAATTTGCAGATTCATCACCCTCTGGCTAAAGAAAATCCTCCCTATCTCTGTTCTGAATGGATGTCCCTCTGTTTTGAAGTTTTGCCCTCTGGTCTTAGACTCCACCCACCCCCCACCACAAAAAATGTTCTTTTCATATCCAATCTATCTAGGCCACCTTTCCCCTTCCTTTCCAGTCCTGATGAAGGGCCTTAGCCTGAAAAGTCAACTCTTTAATTCCTTTTCATAGATGCTGCTTGACCTGCTTAGTGGTCCATCAGTCTGTGTAATTTTCAGCTAGGATCATCCCCCTTTTAAAACATGATCCTGAAGATTATCTGAAGTCAGAGAAGAAGAACTATTGTCCTCAATGGCAGGTCAGCGCCCCAATTCCCATCAAGTGAGCTAGACTGGTCAATCATTTGCAGCTCCCGGGAGGACTAAAGATGTGTCTGGACAAGATTCAGATTACTCAGCCTTCATTAGATACTTAATTTGCCTCTAACCTTCCATTACCGAACATCTTGGATCCCCAAAGACACAATTACCTTCTCTGCTGTTTGATTTGCAATAGTCAATGGATGGCCATCAGATAAGGGAAGAGAATAGCTTTGAGATCCGGGCTGTTTCAAGAGTTCCTAATGAGCAAAATTAAATTCTCTGGGAAATGTTTTAAATATTCAGAGCAACACATAGAAAATACTGGAGGAACTCAGCAGATCAGGCAGCATCTATGGAAATGAATAAACAGTTGACATTTTGGGCTGAGACCCTTTGTCAGGACTGGAAAGGAAGAGGGAAGATGTCTGAATAAGAAGGGGGGCAGGGAAAGAGCACAAGCTGGCAGGAGATGGGTGAGACCAGGAGGGTGGGGGGGATAAAGTGAGAAGCACTGAGGTGATAGGTGGAAAAGGTAAAGAGGCTGAAGAAGGAATTTGACTGGATAGGAGAGTGGACCGTGGGAGAGAAGGAAGGAGGAGGGGCACCAGGGGGAGGTTATAGGCAGGTGAGAGGTCAGGGGAGGACTAGGAAGAGGGGAGAGGGAAAATGACTAGAGGTTGACCCAGTTGGAGGCTACCTAGATGGAATATGAGGTGTTGCTCTTTCAAACTGAGAGTGGCCTTGTTGTGGCAGAAGAGAAGCCATAGATTGACATGTTGGAATGGGAATGGGGATAGGAACTAAAATGGTTGGCCACGTGGAAAACCATTTTGCTTAGACATTCAGTGCTGTCTTTATACGGATTCCGAACAAATACCAAGGACTTCAAAGTAAATCAAAATAAATGCGTTACTGTATCAACAATATGTTGTCATAAACTACCTTGAGATTGATCTTCTTGCAGACATTTACAGGAAAATGAAAAAGATAAAGAAATAAAATAGAATTTACAATTACACCATAAGACTTAGGAGTAGAATTAGGAACTGAGGTCAGGATAACTAGCCTATAATTTCCAATCTGTTACCTCCCTCCATTCTTAAAGACATTTTCAATTTTCCAGTCCTCTAGAACCATTCTAAAATCTAAAGATTCTTGAAAGATCACTACTAATGCCTCCACAATCTCTTCAGCTACCTCTTTTAGAACACTGGGGTGTAGTCTGTCTGGTCCAGGTGACTTATCCATTGTACCTTCAGACCTTTCAGCTTGCCAATCACCTTCTCCTTAGTGAATAGCAACTACACCCACTTCTGTCCCCTGATACTCTTTAGTATCTTCAGTATACCTGAATTTGTGGTATACTGTTGATGTCTTCTATTGTGAAGACACAAAGCACAATCAATTCTGCCACCTTATCTTTGTCCCTCATTACTGCCTTTACAAAAAAACTGTACATAAGCAAAGATTGACAAACAACCAATGTGCAAAGGACAAATTGTGCAAAAAAAAATACTCCTGAGAACATGAGTTGTAAAGAGTCCTTGAAAGTGAGTCTGTAGGTCGTGGAATTAGTTCAGTATTGTGCTGAGTGAAGTTAGAAAAGACAGATTTATTCACTAGTAGATCTTGGAGGGACACAAGTCCACATCCATAGATCCCTCAGAGTTGCAGCCCAAGTTGATAGGGTTGTTAAGAAAACGTATGGTGTGTTGGCATTCTTAGTAGGGGATTAAGTTCATGAGTTGCAAGGTAATGTTGTAGCTCTATGTAACCCTGGTTAGACCACACTTCAAAAGTCATGTTCTGTTCTGGTCAACTCATTATAGTAAGGATGTGGAAGCTTTAGAACAAGCGCAGGTGGAGATTTACCAGCATGCTACTTGGTTTAGAGAGTGTGTTTTATAAAGATAAATTGAGTGAGCTGGGATTTTTCACTTTGGAACGAAGGAGGATAATGGGCAACTTGATAGAGGTGTACAAGATGATAAAGAGGTATAGATTGAGTGGAGTAAAGGGTTAGACTGAGCTTACAGTGGGATAAAAGGCTGGCACGCCAAAGAGCCTGTGCTGTACTGTACTGTTCTATGTTCTAAGTACATTCAGAGGCTATTCTATTAGGTACCTCCTCTACCTAACACTGAATGTACGTTCATGGTCTTCAGCTGCTGTAGTCCATCCACTTCAAGGTTCAACATGTTGTGCGTTCAGAGAGGCTCTTCTGCACATAAACTGTTGTAACGCGTGGTTACTTGAGTTACTGTCGCCCTCCTGTCAGCTTGAACCAGTCTGGCCATTCTCCTCTGACCTCTTTCATTAACAAAGCATTTCACACACAGAACTACTGCTCGCTGGATGTTTTTTGTGCACCATTCTCTGTAAACTTGAGAGAGTTTTGTGAAAATCCCAGGAAATCAGCAGTTTCTGAGATATTAAAGCCACATCATCTGGCACTAGCGATCATTCCACAGTCCAAGTCACAGATCACATTTCATCCCCATTCTGATGCTTGGTCTAAACAATGACTGAACCTCTTGACCAATGTCTGTATGCTTTTATGTATTTCTGCCATGATTATCTGATTAGAGGTTTGCATTAATGAGCAAGTGTACCTAATAAAGTGGCCACTGAGTGTATGAATTTCAGCAGTCACTGGTTGACTTTATCTTCAACATCACTCTTTGATTGTAATAATAAATGATCTCACAACAACTACCTGATGATTCTTTTAATTGGTTCTATGAGCCTTGTTATTGGCTCTTGAACTAATTCCCTGATTAATGAAGCCCAACACAACATATGCCTCCTTATCCACCTTAATGACCATCCTATCACCTTATTATGGCAGGAAAAATAATGAAACAATGATGAGTTTCAGTTAAGATCAATCTAACCCTTCCCTCCTACATAGGCCTCCAGTTGTCTATCAGTGTCTATCTAAGAGTTTTTTTTTAAATTCCTAATATATCTGCCTCGACTATCATCCCAGCGAAGTGTTCCATCCACCCACCACTCTCTGACATCTCTCTGTACTTTCCTCCAATCACATTAAAATTATACCCTTTGTATTACCCAATTCTGCCCTGGGAAAATGTCTCTGGCTGTCCACTCGATCTATGTCTTTTCATTTTGTACACAATATGGTTCATATTCTGCATGCAGGTTGGTGACCAGTGGTGTTCTGTAAGGATCTGTTCTGGGACCCCTCCTGTTTGTGATTTTTATGAATGACCTGGATGAAGAAGTAGAAAGGTGGGTTAGTAAGTTAGCTGATGACACGAAGATTGGGGGTGTTGCGTATAGTACGGAGGGTTGTCGGAGGTTACAGCGGGATATCAATAGGATGCAGAACTGGGCTGAGAAGTGACAGATGGATTTCAACCCAGATAAGTGAGAAGTGGTTCATTTTGATAGGTCAAATTTGAAGACAGAATATAATATTAATGGTAAGACTCTTGGTAGTGTGGACGATCTCAGAGATCTCAGGGTCCGAGTCCATAGGTTGATAGTGTTGTTAAGAAGGCATATGGTGTGTTGGCCTTCATCAATTGTGGGACTGAGTTCAAGAGCCAAGAAGTAATGTTACAGCTGGTCAGAATGCTGGTCAGACCCCACTTGGAGTACTGTGTTCAGTTCTGGTCACCTCACTACAGGAAGGATGTGGATACTATAGAGAGAATGCAGAGGAGATTTAAAAGGATGTTGCCTGTATTGGGGGGCATACCTTATGAGAATAGGTTGAGTGAATTTGGCTTTTTCTCCTTGAAGCGACGGAAGATGAGAGGTGACCTGACAGAGGTGCATAAGATGATGAGGGGCATTGATCTTGTGGATAGACAGCGACTTTTTCCCGGGGCTGAAATGGCTAACACGAGGGGGTATAGTTGTAAGGTGCTTGGAAATAGGTACCGAGGGGATGTCAGCGGTAAGTTTTTCACACAAAGGGTACTGGGGGTGTGGAATGCATTGTCAGTGGTGGTGGAAGTGGATGTAATAGGGTCTTTTAAGAGTTTCTTCAATAGGTACATGGAGTTTAGAAAAATGGAAGGCTATGTGGTAGGGAAATTCTAGGCAGTTTCTAGAGTAGGTTACATGGTCGGCACAACGTTGTGAGTCGCAGTGCCTGTAATGTGCTGTAGATTTCTATGTTCTATGTTCACCTTTATCAAGTTACCTCTTATCCTTTTTCACTCCAAATTGAAAAGCTCTAGCTCACTCAACCTACCCTCATAAGGCATACTCTCTAATCCAGGCAGCATCCTCGTAAACCTCCTCTACACCCTCTCTAAATCTTCTACATCCTTCCTATAATGAGGCAACCAGAACTGAAGGCAATATTTCAAATGTGGTCTAACCTGGGCTTTATAGAGCTGCAAAGCTACCTCGTGGATTTTCAATTCAATCTGTGGACTAGTGAATGCCAACACTATAAGCGTTCTTTCTTTTCAAATCTTATTATTATTATTGTTCAAAAATAACACAGGTACATCGAAGTAACAACACTTACAATGCCTCAAAAAAAAAGAAAATTATCTTAAAGATTGAAAATTTTTGTGAATAAGAAAAACCCTACTGAGCAAGAAAAGTGAGAAAAAAAAGAAACCCATTGGGGGTACAACCCCGGAGCCATGCGTCATACAGAGAGCTTCTAAAAATAAACATCAAACTGCCGACAAGAAAAAAAGATATATCAAAAAAATTTACACTTAGATCATGGAGGAAATCCATCAGTTAACTGAAATGAAAATAACGAGCAAATGAGCCCCATCTCTTCTCAAAATCAAATAAAGGTTCAAAGGTTCGACTTCTAATTTTCTCCAAGCCAAGACACAGCATCACGTGAGAGAACAAAGTAACAAAGTAGGAGCTGATGTATCCTTCCATTTCAACAAGATGGCCCTCCTAGCTACCAATGTAACAAATGCAATAACATGTTGGTCAGGCACAGAAATACCATGGATATTTTGAGGAATTATTCCAAAAAGCACAGTTAATTTATTAGGTTGTAAGTTGATTCTGAATGTTTTAGAAATTGTTGAAAAGACTGACTTCCAAAGCTGTTTTAATATAGAACATATGTGTCAGTGTAGCAATTTCAGTTTTACATCTATCACAATACTTGTCAACATTGGGAAATATTTTGGAAAATCTCTCCTTCGTCAAATAGTAACAATGTACAATTTTAAATTGAATCAGTGAATGACTAGCACAGATCGAAGAAGAGTTGACCAGCTTCAGAATCTGTGTCCAATCCTCCCATATAAATCCATAGAAATTTTTTAATCTTAAAAAATTTAAACTTTGCAGTATAATTTATCATAATTACTTTTTTAAACCTTCCTGGAGTGATCCAATTTTTTTACTTTGGAAAAATAAAGGTATTAATTCTATTTTGTATTTATTTAAAGAAGGCAGATTGATGTCTTTTGAACAATTAGTCAATAAATATTCTCTTTCACATTCACACTTATAATACCTTCAAGTTAGACATTTTTTTATCAAAAATATTTAAGTAATTTTCCTTACATATTGGAGGCTGACTTGTTAGATACTATTATGAATATGAACCCTTCAATGAAAGGTGCTATTGGAAGAATTTATAATTTATTATTACAATGGGATAATCGTCCTTTACTTAAGATTAAACAGGATTGGGAGAAGGAACACTATATGCTTTCTTATCAACCTTATCAACTTGTGTAGCAACTCTGAGGAATCTATGGATATAGACCCCATGATTTCTCTGTTTCTCTTAATATGAGTTGAATTATTGGGAATTAGTATCAGCAGACTTGAAAGCAAATATACTCCAAAGCCAAATAAAAATAAAAATTAAATAACAAGATTATGAGAGGCATAGATAGGGTGGATAGTCAGTACCTGGTTCCCAGGGCACCAATAGCAAACACCGGAGGGTATATGTACAAAATTAAGGGAGGGAAGTTCAGGAGAGACATCAGGGGTGAGTTTTTTACACAGAGGGTTGTGAGTGCCTGGAATGACTTGCCAGGGATGGTGGTGGAAGCTAAAACATTAGGGGTATTTAAGAGCCTCTTGGACAGGTAGATGGATGAAAGAAAAATGGAGGGTTATGGGGTAGTGTGGGTTTAGTACTTTTTTTAAGGATTATATGGGTTGGCACAACATGGAGGGCCGAAGGGCCTGTACTGTGCTGTAGTGTTCTATGGTTCTAAGATCTGTGGAGAGAGAAATAGAGCTGACATTTCATATTTATGATTTTTTTGTCAGAAATTACTTTTGTTAAAGTGTTGGGTGCAGCAAAGGATTTTTGAGTTGGCTTGTATTGAGGCCGGTGCCTCTTAGAGATTTCTCATGTATATTATTCAAGCAGATTTTGCACTGAAATTTCTGCTTGGATCCATCTCCTGCGTAAGCAAACTGTTTTGACAATATCTGTACGGTATGTGAACTTTTGTTGATCTTGTAGAGGTATCAATGTGATGTGCAGGAATCAGAGCATCACACTGGAAATGCTAGAGGAACTCAGCAGGTCAGGTAGCATCTATGGAAATGAATAAAGAGTTGATGCTTCAGGCCAGGACCCTTCATTGGGACTAAAAGTAAGGGGGAAGAAGCCAGAATAAGGAACTGGGAGAGTTGAGAAAGGAGTACAAGACATTCATCAGGATAATTGAATGATCTCAGTCCAAAACATCTTCTATTTATTCCTCTCCATTGGTGCTGCCCAGCTTGCTGCATTCCTTCAGCTTTTTGTGTGTTTCAATCTGTATTTCCAGTATCTGCAGAATCTCTCGTGTTTATGTTCAGAAATCAGAGTAGTTTAAGAATATTTGGCAGGGAAAAAAAGCATTTTCTTATATTTTATTCAAAATAAATTTTGCAACATTAAGACTGGAAGTGGGAGCATGTTGATAAATCCAGCTATCTACACATGGGTATTTGACAATAACGCTTGCTTGAGTTGCTGAATGTTATGGAACAAGACAGAAAATGCTTTAGGGCATCTAGCACGAGCCATGGGTTATGCTTCAATTTCCCTCGATAACCTGAGCAGCTCTTTGCTCGATGGGATGCACATCCTTAGGCTCTTAGAACTTAGCCTTTAAATCATTGAAGGAGCTGGTTACACCCAGAGGCCAATGTAGCATCCATCACTAAGGACCCTCACCACCCAGGACATGCCCTTTTCTCATTGCTACCATGAGGGATGAGGTACAGGAGCCTGAAGGCACAAACTCAATGTTTTTGGAACAGCTTCTTCCCCTCTGCCATCAGGTTTCTGAAGGCTTCCTGAAGACTTTCTCATGATTTTGCTCTCTTCTTGCACTGCATACTTATTTTTTAGAATTTTATCTGTAACATAGTAAATCCAGCATCTGTAAAATCTCTGGTATTTATAGGATTTTTAAAAATGCGTTGCACCGTACTGCTGCTGCAAAACAGCAAATTTCACAATGTATGTCAATAATAATAAATCTGACTCTTACCCTCCACTGTCAGATTTCGGAATGGTCTATAAACCCATGAACTTTACTTCACTATTTTTGCACTACTTATTTAATATATTCAAGATTCAAGATTGTTTAATGTCATTTTCTGTACACAAGAGTAAAGAAGAACAAAATAATTGTTATTCTGGATCTGATGTGGCACAAAAAAACTACAAAAGCTTAAAAACATAATAATAATTTAAAAAGCACACAATAAATATAAACACATAATATAGTTTATACACATTGATTGTATGTCCATAAAGTGAGGCAGGGATGTACCTAAGGTGAATGACGAGAAATAATAAAGTAATGGTGGAGTTAATGGATGTAGGTGTTGATCAGCTGTACTGCTTGGGGACGGTATCTGATTTTCAGTCTATAAGACGTAGGAGCAGAAATTGGCCATTTTGGCCCATTGAGTCTGCTCCACCATTCAATCATATCCGATCCTCTTTTTTTCCCCTCCTCATCCCCACTCCCTGTAACCTTTGGTGCCATGTCCAATTAAGAACTTATCAAACTCTGCCTTAAATACCCCCAATAACCTGGCCTCCACTGCTGCTAATGGTAACAAATTCCACAAATTCACCACTCTCTGGTAAAGAAATTCTCTGCATCCCTGTTTTAAATGGACACCCCTCTATCCTGGGGCCAGCTAGTGGTGTAGTGGCATCAGCACTGGACTTCAAGGCAGATGGTCCTAAGTTCAAACCCAGCTGCGTCCCAACCTGGGCAGCTGCAATATCTGCGCAGAAGAAATGCCTGGCAATCTACTTCTGTATCTTGCCATGCGGTCATGAAGGTCATGAAGAGTTGTACTTAACACTGAACAATAGCAACCTCTATCCTGAGGCAATGCCCTCATGTCCTAGACTCCTCCACCATAGGAAACATCCTTTCCACATTTACCATATCTAGGCCTTTCAACATTTGAAAGGTTTCAATGCAATCATCCTTCATAAATTCCAGTGAGTACAGACCCAGAGCTAACAAACGTTCCTCGTATGATTACCCTTTGATTCCTGGACCTTCCTCTTAACCCTCTTCAATGACAGCACATCTTTTCTTAGATGAGGAACCCAAAACTGTTCACAATACTCAAGGTGAGGCCTCACCAGTGCCTTATAAAGCCTCAGCATCACATCCCTGCTATTGAAATGAATGCTAACATTGCATTTGCCTTCCTCACCACTGACTCTACCTGCAAGTTCACGTTTAGTGTGTTCTGCACAAGGAATCCCAAGTCACTTTACATCTCAGACTTTTGGACTTTCTCCCCATTTAGAAAATAGTCTGCACAGTTATTTCTTATACCAAAGTGTATGACCATGCATTTTCCAACATTGTATTTCATTTGCCACTTTCTTGCCTGTTCTCCTAATCTGGATAAGTTCTTCTGCAGCCTTCTTGTTTCCTCAACACTCCCTGCCCTGCCACCCATCTTTGCATCATCTGCAAACTTGGCATCAAAGCTATCTTCTAAATCATTGATATACAGCATAAAAAGAAGCAGTCCCAATACCGACCCCTGCAGAACACCAATAGCCACTGACAGCCAACTGGAAAAAGATCTGGTGGTCTAGGTGTGGATGCTATGTAACCTTTTCCCTGTTGGGAGTGGGACAAACAGTCCATGAGCAGATTGGGTGGGATCTTTTATGACGTTACTGGCCTTTCTCTGGCACCTTTCTGTATATACAGTGCCAATAAAAGTATTCACCCCCTTGGAAGATTTCATGTTTTATTGTTTTACAGCTTTGAGTCACTGTGGATTTAATTTGGCTTTTTTGGCACTAATCAACAGAAAAAGACTCTTTTGTGTCAAAGTAAAAACAGATCTCTCGAAAATGATTTAAATTAATTATAAGTATAAAACACAAAATAATTAATTGCAGAAGTATTACCCCCCCCCTTTAATATGATACACCAAACCATCACTGGAGTAGCCAATTGAGTTTGGAAGTCACATAATTAGTTAAATAAAGAAAATCATATGTAATCAAGGTGTTTCAATTGATTGTAGTAAAAATACACCTGTATCTGGAAGGTCCAACTGCTGGTGAGTTGGTATCCTGGCAAAAACTACACCATGAAGACAAAAGAACACCCCAAGCAACTCTGTGAAAAGTTTATTGAAAAGCACAAGTCAGAAGATGAATACAAGAAAATTTCCAAGTCTCTGAATAGCTTGGAATACAGGTGAATCAACCATCATGAAATTGAAAGAATATGACACAGCAGTAAATCTGCCTAGAGCAGGCTGTCCTCAAAAACTGAGTGGCCGTGCAAGAAGGGGACTATTGAGGGAGGCCACCAAGAGACCAGTGACAGCACTGGAGGAGTTACAAGCTTTCGTTGCTGAGATGGGAAAGATTGTGCATACAACTGTTGCTCGGGTGCTTTACCAGTCACAGCTTTATGAGAGAGTGGCAAAGAGAAAGCCACTGTTGAAACAAAAAACACATTCAGCTAGAGTTTGCCAGAAGGTATGTGGGAGACTCTAAAGTCAGCTGGAAGAAGGTGTTATGGTCTGATGAAAACAAAATTGAGCTTTTTTGCCATCAGACTAAACACCATGTTTGGCGTAAGCCAAACACTGCACATCATCAAAAACACCCCATCCCTACCATGAAGCACGGTGGTGGCTGCATCATGCTGTGGGGATGCTTCACTACAGCAGGCCCAGAAAGGCTTGTGAAGGTAGAGGGTAAAATAAATGCAGCAAATTACAGGGAAATCCTGGAGGAAAACCTGATGCTGTCTGCAAGAGAACTTTGACTTGGAAGAAGATTTGTTTTCCAGCAAGACAATGATCCTAAGCTTAAAGCCAAAGCTACACAGGAATGGCTTAAAAACAACAAAGTTAATGTCCTGGAGTGGCCAAGTCAGAGTCCTGATCTCAATCTAACTGAGAATTTGTGGCTACACTTGAAAAGGGCTGTTCACTCACAATCCCCATGCAATCTGACAGAGCTTGAGCAGTTTTGTAAAGAAGAATGGGGAAAAACTGCAGTATCCAGATGTGCAAAGCTGATAGAGACCTATCCACACAGACTCAAATCTGTAATTGCTGCCAAGGGTGCATCTACTAAATACTGATGAAGGGGATGAGTACTTATGCAATCCACTATTTAGTGCTTTATATTTGTAATTAATTTAAATCTCTTTGTAGAGATCTGTTTTCACTTTGACACAAACGAGTCTTTTTTCTGTTGATCAGTGTCAAAAAAAGCCAAATTAAACCCATTGTGATTCAATGTGGCAAAACAATAAAGCATGAAACTTTGCAAAAGGAGTGGGGGGAAGGTAAAAACTTTTTATAGGCACTGTATGTCCTTGATGGTGAGTAGGCTGGTGTCAGTGATGCATTGGGCAGTTTTGACTACCTGTTGGTGAGTGTGAGTGTGTGTGTGTGTGTGTGTGTGTGTGTGTGTGTGTGTGTGTGTAATTATAATTTATAATATATTTTATGCATTGCATTGTGCTGTTGCAATAAAGTGAGATGATAAGAATGGCAGAAATGGTTAATACCCCATGGCATACTATAGAGGTTAATGGAGGGGTATATTGGATGGAAGAGTTAGAATGATCTTGAAGTGTGTTAAAAGCTCCACAACATTGTGGGTCCAAGGGACAATACTGTGCTCTAATGTTCTACAGGGGATGTAGCAGTTGTTATTAATATATTTCACCCATCCCATCCTCTAAACCCAAGGCTACAATAATGCATCTTCTTATGAAATTTGCAGTTTGCTCTTTGGAGTGTCTGTGATGTACCCCTTTCAGAAGAAATGGGAAGGCTTGTATCACAAAGACGTTCTACCCAATCAGTATCCACTCCTTCTGACGTGTAACAACTGAAACATGGCAATGTTGCTAAAGCTGCAAAGTTCAAAGTGAATTTATTATCAAAGTACATCTCACCATAAACAACCCTGAGAGTCATTTTCTTGTGGGCATACTCAATAAATCCATAATAGAGTAATAACCATAATTGAATCAATGAAATACCACACCAACTTGGCATTCATTCAGTGTGCAAAAGACAATAAACTGTGCAAATTCAAAAAGAAGGAAATGATAATAATAAATAAATAAGCAATAAATATTGAGAACATGAGATGAAGAGTCCTTGAAAGTGAGTCCATAGGTTGTGGGCAAACACGAGGAAATCTGCAGATGCTGGAAATTCAAACAACACACACAAAATGCTGTGGAACACCAGCACTTTGTGTATGTCATAGGTTGTGGGAACATTTTGCTGATGGGTCAAGTGAAGTTGAGTGTAGCTATCCACTTTGGTTCAAGAGCTTGATGGTTGAGGGGTAGTAACTGTTCCTGAACCTGGTGGTGTGAGCCCTGAGGCTCCTGTACCTTCTACCTGATGGCAGCAGCGAGAAGAGAGCATGCCCTGGGTGGTGGGGGACCCCGATGATGGATGATGTGCTCAACAGTGGGGAGGGCTTTACCTGTGATGAAAGAAAGCAGCATCCATCAATAAGTACCACCCCCCTCCACCCCACCATCCAGGCCACTTCACCGAAGGGCTGATTGCACAACCTACGCTCACTTCAAAGACTCTACGACTCATGTTGTCAGTATTACTTGTTTTCCAGTTGCACAATGTGTCTTCTTTTGCACATTGGTTGTTTGCTAGTCTTTGTTTATATATAGTTTTCCATAAACTCTTCAGTGATTCTTTATTTTCCTGCACAGCTCCAATGCCATATTTAAGTTTGCTATGGACACCACTGCTGCAGGCAGAATCACAGGTGGTGATGAATCAGCATATAGGAGAGAGATTGAAAATCTGGCTGAGCAGTGCCACAACAACAACCTCTCACTCAATGTCAGCAACACCAAGGAGCTGATAGTTCAGGAGAAGGAAACCAGAGGTCTGTGAGCCAGTCCTCATCAAAGGATCAGAGGTGGAGTGTGTTAGCAACTTTAATTCCATAGGTATTATTATTTCAGAAGAAATGTTCTGGGCCCTGCATGTAAGTGCAATTATGAGGAAAGTATGGCAGTGCCTCTACTTCCTTGGGAGTTTGAGAAGTTTTGGCATGACATCTAAAACTTTGATAAACTTCTATTGACATGTCATGGAGAATAGATTGACTGATTATTATTCTATAGATTTATTGAGTATGCCTACAAGAAAATGAATCTCAGTGTTGTATATGGTGATGTATATATAGTTTGATAATAAATTTACTTAAAGTTTTATACTAGAGAATGCAGATGCTGGAATCTGAAGGCAAAAAGAAACCCTGGAAGAACACAGCAGTACAGTAGTGTAGTGGTTAGCACAGTGCTTTGCAGAACAGATGACCCAGGTTCAATTCCCACCACTGTCTGTAAGGAGTTTCTCCATTCTCCCCATGACCATGTAGATTTCCTCCAGGTGCTCCAGTTTCCTTCCACAGTCCAAAGACCTAAGATTGTCAGTTTAATTGATCACATGGGTGTAATAGGGTGCCGTAGGCTCATTGGGCCAGGAAGGAACTGTAAATAAATAAAGATAAACAAAACTCTGTGGGTCGTGCATTGGATTTGGTTTATCATTGACACATGTCCCAAGAAACAGCGAACAGCGAAAAGCTTGTCTTGCATACTGTTTATACAGATCAGATCATTAGACAGTGCATTGAGGTAGAGCAAGATAAAACCATAACAATGCAGAATGAAGTGTAACAGCTACAGAGAAAGTGCAGTGCAGGTAAACAGTAAAGTTCAGGAACATGAAGAGGTAGATTGTGAGGTCAAGAGTCTATCTTATCATACAAGATCAATTCAAGAGTTTGATAACAGCAGAATAGAAGTTCAAAGTAAATTTATTAACAAGGTGAGTTATGTTACCATATGTTACCTGAGATACATTTTCTTGCAGTCATTCACAGTAGACCAGGAAATATAACAGAATTGATGAAAAACTACACGCAGACTGACAAACAACTGATGTGCAAAACAGGACAAATTGTGCAAATAAAAGTGATTCTGGGAACATGAGTTGTGAAAATTCCTTGGCAGTGGGGCTGAAGGTTGTCGGATCATTTCATAATGGCGAGTGAAGTTATCCATACAAGTTCAAGAGCCTGATGGCTGTAGGGTAATAACTGTTCCTGGGGCTGGTGGTGTGGGACCTAATGCATCTGTACCTCCCGCCCAAAGACAGCCTGGACAGGCCTGGATAGTAACAGTATTTGAGGATGGATGCCTCTTTCTTGTTTCTTGAGGTAGAACAGAAGTAGATCTGCCTTCTTGAAGACTGGTGAAGATGCCTCCATCAATTCCTCTTCAAACCTGTGTGCATACCAGAAACAAGAAACATTATACTTAGGCAGTAAATAAAGTCCTAACAAGTCGAATGTTGCTTCACTCACCTTGATATGCTTCCCTCCTTCAAATCTACTTGGAAGCGTATTTGGCCAATAAATAGTTTCATTTGATATTGAACTTTTCCAGGAAGTGTGGGATCACATGAAAGACGGTTAGTTGGTATTGATTGTGGTGGCAGAGACAGCTCGCTCAACTCTCTGTAATGTCTCGGGGAGCTGGCAATGGCCTTTGAGCTTTTAAAGATGTATTATCGTGTTAATCTTTTGAAATTCTGGAATAATGTCAAGTTTTAGTGCATTTTATTGTTGATGGCTGTCTGCTAATTCCCATTTCTTGGCTTAAAATATTTAATTTTAATTTATTTATTTACAGATACAGCACAGAATAGGCCATTCTGATCCAACAAGCCACACCACCTAGCAACCCACCTATTTAACCCAAGCCTATCACAGGACTGTTTACAATAATCAATTAATTCACTAATTGTTGCATCTTTGTACTGTGGGAGGAAACCGGTGCTCCCGGAGGAAAGCTGTACACTCATGGAAAGGATGTACAAATTTCTTACAGAAGATGCTGTAATTGAACTCCAAACCATGTCCCAAGCTGTAATAGCATTGTGCTAACCTCTCTGCTACTGTGGCACCCATTATCAATGTGTACTTATACAATGGTGCTGGAAAATTTGTGAACCCTTTTGAATTTTCACTATTACTGCACAAGTATAACCTAAAATATGATCAGATGATCAGATCTTCACATGTCCTAAAACTAGATAAAGAGGACCCAATTACATAAATAATGCCAAAAAAACATTATACTTATTTAGTTATTGAGAAAAATGATCCAATATGGCATGTATTTATTGGAAAAAGGTTGTGAATCTCTGAGATTCTCAGTTCATTTACAGGGGAAATGTGTTTCAATCAATGGGATGACAATTAGGTGTGAGTGTGGGAAGCCCTGCCCTACTTAAAGAACATAAACCTGGGTCTTCACTAACAAAGTCTGATCTTCACTACACAGGTTTATGGAAGTAGTCCATGCCTCGATCAAAGGAGATTTCTGAGGACCTCAAAAAAAGATGCAGATGCTCACCAGGCTGGAAAAGCATACTAAATAATTTCTAAAGAGTTTGAGCTCCACCAATCCTCAATCAGGCGGATGGTGTACAAATGGAGGAAATTCAACACCATTGTTACTCTCCCTAGGAGTGGTCAGCCAACAAAAATCATTCCAAGGCGTGTAATATTCCAGGAGGTCACAAAGAACCTCAGGGTAACATCTAAGGAGCTTCAGGCTTCTCTTACATTGACCAATGTCAGTGTTCATGAGTCTACCGTCAGGCAAACACTCAACAACAATCATGTGCACGGCAGGATTGCACAGAGAAAGCCACTCCCCAAGAAGAATATTGCTGCCCACCTAAAGTTTGCTAAAGACCACATGGATAATCAGAAGACTATTGGAAGAATGTTCTGTCGATTGATGAGTCCTAAATAGAACTTCTTGGCTTAAATGAGAAGCATTATGTTTGGCGAAAAGCAAACACTACATTCCAGTGTAAGAACCTCATCCCATCTGTGAAACGTGGTGGTGGCAATGTCAGGGTTTGGGCCTGTTTTGCTGCCTTGGGACCAGGACAGCTTGCCATCATTGATGAATTATGAATTCTGAATCGTACCTGCAAGTTCTACTGGAAAATGTCAGGGTATCTGTCCGTGAACTGAAGCTCAAGAGAAAATGGGTCATGCAGCAAGACAACAACCCTAAACACACAAGCCAATCTACCAAAGAATGGTTAAGAAAGAAGAAATTTCACATTTTGTAATGGCCGAGTTAAGGTCCTGATCTTAATCCTGTAAAAATGCTGTGGAAGGACCTGAAGCTAATAGTTCATGCAAGGAAGCCCACTAACTTCTCAGAGTTGAAGCAGTTTTGTAAGGAGGATTGGCCTAAAATTCCTCCAAGCCAAGCTGAAGAACTGATCAATAGTTATCAGAAATGTTTGGTTGAAGTTATTGCTCTTCAAGGGGGTCACACAAGTAACTGAAACTGAAAGTTCGCATACTTTTTCCAACAAATACATGTAATATTGGATCATTTTTCTAAATAAATGAATGAACAAGTATAATGCTTTTGGGTTATTTATTTAATTGGATGCCCTTTTTCTAGTTTTAGGACTTGCGTGAAGATATGATCATATTTTGGGTCATATTTACGCAGAAATAAAGGAACTTCTAAAGGGTTCACAAACTTTCTGGTACCACTGTAAGTACAGTACCATGGCACTGATCTCATTCAAACAATTTCTTATGACTCTGGCATTGTCCATTCACAATAAGAATGACTTTGGATTTAACTAACATATTAAGTTCAAATTCAAGTTTGTGTTCAAGTTTATTGTCATTCAAGTGTGCACATTTATACAGCTAAATGATACAACGTTCTTCCGGGACCAAGGTGCAAAATGCAGCACATATATCACAGCAAGCACATAAAATCATCATTATCATCATCATCATCATGGGCTGTGTCATATGACATGAGTGATCATGGTCTATCCATGACCATGATTTTTCTTGGCAATTTTTTTCTGTAGAAGTAGTTTGCCATTGCTTTATTCTGGGCAGTGCTTTACAAGATGGGTGACCCCAGCCATTATCAATACTCTTCAGAGATTGTCTGCCTGGCGCCAGTGGTCGCATAACCAGGACTTGTGATATGCACCAGCTGCTTATGTGAGCATCTACCACCTGCTCCCATTGTTTCAGGTGACCCTGATGGGGGGATGGGGGTGTTAAGCTGGTACTACACCTTGCCCCAGGATGACCTGCAGGCTAGCAGAAGGACTTACACCTCCCTTGGTAGAGACATATCTCCACCCGCCACCAAACATAAAGTAGCATGTACAAATAAAAAAGAGTACTCTGTAGATGTACAAGTTGACATAAAGTGCATAAAATGGCATCAGTAGATTCAAGAGATATGGCAAAGAAAAGCAACTGCTATTATGATTAGCCCCTGTCTCAATTGCATACAAGGGTAAAGCAAAGACAGGATTCATTTCAATATCTGTGGGGGTGTGTTGTGGAAGTAGGTAGAATAACTAAGAAGTAATTGTTCACTCAACCATTTGCGTTATGTCAAGTGGCTTTCAGATGTCAAACTACCAGGTACTCCCAGAGATCTGGGAACAATAGAATAAAGATTCCATTTGCCTTCATGTGTTCTGTATTCAAGAGATTCAGAGTCAGAATCGGGTTTATTATCACTGACATGCATTGTAAGATATCTTGTTTGTGGCAGCACTACATGTAGTACAAAACAAATAACTGTAGTTTCAATAAGCAATAGATAAAATTGTTTTTTATTTTTATTTTAGAGATACACAACTGGCCCTTCTGGCCCAACGAGCTGCACTGCCCAGCAACCCACCTATTTAACCCTAGCCTAACCACAGTGTGATTTACAATGACCAATTAACCTACTAACCAGTACATCTTTGGGCTGTGGGAGGAAACCAGAGCACCCGGAAGAATCTCACGTGGTTCACGGGAAGAAATGTACAAACTCCTTACAGACAGCGTTGAAGTTGAACTCCAAACTCTGGCATCCTGAGCTGTAGTGGCATCACACTACAGCATCATTGTGCTACTGTGGTATCCCACTACTTGTATAAATAAGTAGTGCAAAAATAGAGCGGAAAGTGAGGTAGCATCCATGGATTCATGGTCCATTAGGAGATCTGATGGCAGAGGGAAAGAAGCTGTTCCTAAAACACTAAGTGCGTATCTTCAGGCTCCTGCACCTCTTCTCTGATGGTAGTGAGAAGAGAGCATGGCCTGGGTGGTGACTTTTTCACTTGGGTGGCCTGGATTCCAGTGAGTAATAACTAATCTGACCAGCGTGGATAACTTCACTCATCTCATCTCTGAACTGATTCCACAACCAATGGGCTCACTTTCAAGGACTGAACAACTCACATTCTCTGTATTATTTATTTACTCTTTTTTTGTATTTGCATAGTTTATCTTCTTTTGCACGTTGGTTACTTGTCAGTCTTTGTGTGTGGTCTTCATTGATTCGATTGTATTTCTCTGTTCTACTGTGAAGAAAATGAATCTCGGGATAGTGTATGGTAACATAACAAATTCACTTTGAACTTTGATTAGGCTTGATTTAGGGGAACTAATATCTAGATACAAGTAATTATCCTTTTGTAGCAGTGGTGCTGGTGTTATCACTCCAGTGGAGTACAATGTTCTCTTAAAGGGTTGTCTGTTGATGTGTCCTCAGGTAGCTGAGAAGGTTGATCTAGGATCCACATGTTCTGGTGCAGTATGGGCAAGAGTAAGTGGTGGCTGTGGTAAATTAATCTTTTAGTCTGCTGTCAATCACAAACCTGCTCCATTGGCCTGACATTTTTGATTGTATCCATTCTACTGACCTTTTTCTGATTGAGATGGACTATAGCAAGGGTCGGCAACCCGCGGCTCCGGAGCCGCATGCGCCTCTGGAGCCGCATGCGCCTCTTTCATCTCTGTGCTGCGGCTCCCCATGGTTTGTTAGTTTTTGAAATGTAATTCGAAATTTGAAGATTATGGTGATCTTGTACAATCTAAATAAAACGTTGTGGAGACCCCATTTCCTGGCACATCCGAACCGGCTCACAATTAGCCACCGTTCCAGCTAAGGGAGATAGCCTATGGGGGTTTGTGAGTACGTGTCTTTTGGAGCATCCGCGCCCAAGGGGACGGGTTGAGGGAGGCTTTAAAGCAAGGCTGTTTAGTTCGAATAAAGTTATCTTTGACTGCAGTGTCGTTATTCTAGCGCTGCGTGTAGCACACCACTACAACGTGTTTTTTTATCGCTATTAATATACATCACCACTGCCAATGCCTGACACCCGCCAGTGCGCGCTTTCTTTTAATTCTTCGATCCAAGGTAGGCTAACTATGGAGTTAGTTCAACTTAGTTAGTTAGTTAGTTACTTCAACCCAACGTCTTTTTTTCGGAGTTCAAAATGTTTTTGTTGCATGCAGAAATGTAATTTCGTTTTCTCTGCAGGAGTTCATCAATTTCATAAATGCAACACATTATAGTTTGTTTATACACAGCATAAAGGCAAAAAAAAAACGTTGTATGCAGTGTTATTTCATTTTAAATGTCAAACGGGTTTTGTGGCTCCCAGTGTTTTCTTTTCTGTGGGAAATGGGTCCATATTGGCTCTTTCAGTGGTAAACGTTGCCGACCCCTGGACTATAGGATCCCATTAGATCTGCTTCCATGCATCAAGGCACAATTACAGTTGGGTGAGTATTTTTCCTCCAGAGCATACAAAAAATATAGTAGGCAGGTATCTGGGTCAATACCCTATATACTAATCCAGAGATGTGGCTTTGCATCCTGTTGTGACAGCTGGAATAGGTTTCATTCGGAGTTTGAGGAGATTTGGTGTCACCAAGGACCATTGCAAATTTCGACAGATGTACTGTGGAGAGCATTCTAACCGGTTACATCACCATCTGGTATGAAGGGGCCACTGCACAGTATTGGAAAAAGATGTAGAGCATTATAAACTCAGCCAGCTTCATCATGGACACTAGCCTCCCCCACCATTGAGGACATCTTCAGAAGGTGAATCCTTAAAAATATGACATCCAACATTAAGGACCCCCACTACTCAGGATATTTCTCATTGTTATCATCAAAGAGGAGGAGCCTGAAGACTCTCACTCGACATTTCAGGAACAGCTTCTTCCCATCCATCATCAGAAATGTCCATGAACACTATAGTCCTGATGAAGGCTCTTGGCCTGAAACGACAGCTATACTCTTTCCCATGGATGCTGCCAGGTCTGTTGAGTTCCTCCAGCATTTTGTGTGTGCTCCTTGGATTTCCAGCATCTGCAGATTTTCTCTTGTCCATGAACACCATTTCATTATTTTGCTCTCTTTTGTACATCTTATTCATTTATTTTAAAAATATTTCTTATTGTAACATAAGTTATGGTGGTGTGCAGGCCCAGAGCATATCGCCATGGTGGGGCCCAGTCCTGGTGTGGTGGACGACCCAGCCTTTGGACAATTTAAATGCTGGTCCAGACAGACTGAAAAGCAGGGTGTCGGGACTGAAGGCAAGGGTTGGGCCAATTTTTGCTGTTCGGCGACATTTGCTCCTCTTGCCACTCTGGCTTCGCTGGGCTTTGCGTCTGCGAGCTTTGTGGTGATTTGCCTCATTGTGTGATAGGATGAGGCTGTGGGCCTGCCCTAGCTGCTCTGGGGTTTGTCTCTTTGGACTCAACTTCAAGCTGAATGCTGTTGCTCACTTTTATTGTTGTATGATTTGTGATTTTTTTTCTCTATCTGCACATTGGATGTTGGCCTTTTTTAAAAATTGTGATCTTTTGGGTTTCTTGTTTTGTGGATAGCAATAACCAGATGAATCTCAAGGTTTTATAATTTATACATATCTTGATAATGTATTTAGAACTGTGAACATTAGTATACTTTTATGTATTGCACTGTACTGTTGCCACAAAACCATTTCACGACATATGTAAGTGATGACAAACCGGATTCTCATTCTGAAAATGTTAATGGAAATAATTACCTGAATCTGGAATTTGTATAAAAATCGTATCAGCTATGATGTCTATGTCACTGGCGAACTGCTGTTGTGAGAATCAATTTGACTCGCGAAGGGAAGGAATCTACTACCATGACCTGGCTGGTCTGACACTCTAGATATGGTAATTTGGCTGTCCACTAATTTCACTCTGAGATGGACCAGACAGATATGCCACATGGGGGAGCATTGGTCTTGGTTTTTTATTGTCACATGTACCGAGATACAGTGAAAAACTTGTCTTGGATATTGTTCATACAGATCAGATCATCATACAGTGCACTGAGGTAGAACAAGGGAAAACAATAACAGAACGCAGAATAAAGTATAAAAGCTACAGAAAAAGTGAAGGTCAGTAATAAAGTCCAACATCAAAACAAAGCAGATTGTGAGATCAAGAGTCCACCTTATCATACAAGAAATCCTTTCAAGAGTCTGATAACAGCTGAGTAGTTCAAATTTATTATCAATGTATGTGTATGTTACCACATACTACCTTGAGATTCATTTTCTTGCTGGCACTTACAGTAGAACAGAGCAACACAATAGAATTCTTTGAAAAACTATACATAAATAACCAATGTGCAAAAGGGAAACTGTGCAAATATGAATAATACTGAGAACACAAGTTGTAAAGAGCCCTTGAAAGTGCATCTGTGGAATCAGTTCAGGGTAGCGGTGATTAAAGTTATCCACAATGGTTCCGAAGCCTGTGGTTGAGGGGTCATAACCTATCCTGAATCTGGTCGTGAGGGACCTAAAGCTCCTGTACCTCCTTCTCAATGGCAAGAAGAGGACATGATCTGGATGGTGGGTGCTGCGTTCTGTGACAGGGCTCCTTGTCGATGTGCTCAATGGTGAGGATGCTTTTCCTGTGACAGACTGGGCCATATCCGCCACTTCTTGTAAGCTTTTCTGTTCTTGGGCATTGGTGTTTCCGTACCAGACAGGATACCTTACACTGTGCATCGAGGGAAGTTTGTCAAAGTATTAGATGACATTCCGAAACTATGCAAATGTCTAAGAAGGTAGAGGTACTGCTATGCCTTCTTTGTAATGCCACTTGCATGCTGGTCCCAGGACAGATCCTGTGAAATTGGGTTATGCATTTAATGAGATACAACACCGAATAGACTGTTCTGGCCCTTCGAATCACACCGCCCAGCAACTCCCAATTTAACCCCAGCCTAATTACAGGACAATTTACAATGACCAATTATCCTACCAACCAGTACGTCTTTGGATTGTGGGAGGAAAACGGAGCACCCAGAGAAAACACAGCATTCCACCAGGAGAGGCAGGGGACTTCGAGATTCCTTCCAGATGACATTGGAATTGAACTCCAAGCTCTGAAGCCCCGAGCTGTCATAGCTCCTCTTTTCTCTTTTCCCCTTTTCCTCTGTTCTAAAATGTCACCCCTCAATTCTAAGGCTGTGCCCTCTGGTTCTGGATACCTCCACCATAGGAAACATCCTCTCCACATCCATCTTATCTAGATCTTTCAACATTCAGTAGTTTTCAATGAGATTCCCACACATTCTTCTAAATTCCAGCAAGTACAGACCCAAAGCTGCCAAATGCTCCTCATATGTTAATCCCTTCTCTCCTGGTATAGATTTATTTAACTATTTAAATTTTAAATTCCCCAATTTCCATGGAGGGATTCCGACTCAGCTCTCTGCATTGATAGGCTGATACAAGTCTTGTAATTTGACCTCCGTGTTACTGTGCTTTGCATGAAAAATGTTTGGGCCACTTTGCTGAAGAGCAGTGAATGATCTATAGTGAGATACAAATTACTTCTCTCTTAATAAACATAAGAAGGATAGATAATGCTGAAGATACTGTGTAAAACAATGCAGAGGAAATTTCACTTTGTATCTGGACTCAGCTAGTATCATTCGTTTGTAATGTGCCATGTTTAATAGCACATTACTTACCAAATGTTGAAAGGACTAGATAAGGTGGATGTGGAGAGGATGTTTTCTGTGGTGGGGGTATCCAGAACCAGAGGGCACAGCTTCAAAACTGAGGGGCGACCTTTTAAAACAGAGGAAAGGAGGATTTTTTTTAACCAGAGAGTGGTAAATCTGTGGAATGCTCTGCCACGAGACTGCAGTGGAGGCCAAAACCATGCATATATTTATGGCAGAAGTTGATCATTTCCTGATCATTCAGGGTATCAAAGGATATGGCGAGAAGGAAGGTGTATGGGGTTGAGTGGGATCCAGGATCAGCCATGATGGAGTAGTGGAGCAGAAACAATGGGCTGAATGGCCTAGTTCCGCTCCTATGTCTTATGGTCATATGTCATAGGCATTCATGGTCTTTCCATGACCATGCTTGTTCTTGGCAAATTTTTCTGGCAGTGTCTTTACAAGACGGGTGAACCCAGCCATTATCAATACTCTTCAGAGACTGTCTGCCTGGTGTCAGTGTTGCAGAACCAGGACTTGCAATATGCATCAGCTGCTCACACGATCATCCACCACCTTATCCCATGGCTTCACATGACCCTGATCCACTATTCAGGACATTTACAGAGACAGATGTGTAAAAAATGCCCAACACCCCAGCCACAAACTGTTCCAGCTGCTACCATCTGGAAAACGGTACTGCAGCATAAAAGCCAGGACCAACAGGCTCCAGGACAGCTTCTTCCACCAGGCCATCAGACTGATTACTTCATGCTGATACAATTGTATTTCTATGTTATATTGACTGTCCTGTTGTACATTCTACAAAGTATTTATTACAAATTATTATAAATTGCTCATTTAGACGGAGACGTAAAGTAAAGGTTTTTACCCCTCATGTATGTGAGGGATGTAAGAAAATAATGCCATTCAATTCCATTCAATTCAATTCGGGGGCTAAGTGGGTGCCACACCTTGCCCAAGGGTGACCTGCTGGCTAGCAGAGAGAAGGAGCACCTCACACCTCCTTTGGTAGAGATGTATCTCCATCATAATATACCTGACCCAATAAGAATTGACTTAAACATTGCTCATAAAAAGTTTAATAAATGTTCCTTTTCCTAGTATTGAAATTAAAGACACCTTCAGCAGCAGAAACCTTACAGCAAAAACTGAATGAGTGTTTCTGTAACTGAAATGCAAGAACTCGATTTGTTTATTTATTGATACAGAGTAGAATAGGCCCTTCCAACCCTTTGAGCCATGCCGCCCAGCAACCCCTGATTTAACCCTAGCCTAATGATGAGACAATTTACAACAACTAATTAACCTACTATCTGGTATGTCTTTGGACTCAGGAGGTAATTGGAGCACCCAGAGAAAACCCACATCATCATGGGAAGGAGCGTACAAACTTGCTTCCGCTGGATGCCAGAACTGAACTCTGAACCATAAGATCATAAGACATAGAAGAAGAATTAGCTCTTCTCTGCCATTCTATCATGTCTGACTTATCATCCCTCTCAATCCATTCTCCTGCCTTCTCCCTGTAACCTTTGACACCCTGGATAATCAAGAACCTATCTACTTCTGCAAGTATACCCAATGACTTGGCCTCCACAGCATTCCATGGGAATGAATTCCACAGATTCACCGCCATCTGGATAAAGAATGCAGGAGGAATCCGAAGGAGAACAACAGCAGGGATTGAATTCCGACTAGTGGCACTGTAAAGAGTTACACTCGCCACCCATAACCATGCCATTCAGCACGTTTTGTTAACTACAAGCAGCCTGCTAAGACCTGAACTGGTTCTCTCCCCCATGCTGCAGTTCCAGGGATGATTGATTTGAAACTTAACATTGCCTGGAACTATATATGCTATGGGCAAAACTGAGCAATAAACTAAATGGGCATTGGGCCAATTTTGTGGAGATACCTGAACTTTAACTAAAATAAGGAGCTGCTTGGAAGGAAGTGGCAGACCTGAGTTATAGGGAAAGGTTGACTAGGTTAGGAGTTAAATCTTCAGAGTGTAGGAGAATAAGGGGATATTTGATAGAGTTATACAAAATTATGAGAGGTATTGATAGGGTAAATGCAGACAGGCTTTTCCCACTGAGGTTGGGTAAGACTAATACTAGAGACTTTTTACACTAAGTCATAAACATAAGAAAGTTTGCAGATGCTGTAAGTCCAGAGCAACACACACACAAAATGCTGCAGGAACTCAGCAGGTCAGGCAGCGTCTATAAAAATGAATATATAATCGATGTTTCGGGCCGAGATCCTCCTTGAGGACTGCAAAGGAAGGGGAAAGACACTGGAATATAAAGGTGGGGGAGAGGAGGACACCAGCTAGAAGGTGATAGGTGAATCCACACACAAAATGGTGGAGGAACTCAGTAGGTCAGGCAGCATCTGTGGAAAGGAATAACCCAGTTAATGTTTCGGACTGAGACCCTTCATCCCCATCTCTTCTTACGCTATATCAATGACTGCATTGGTGCTGTTTCCTGCACCCATGCTGAACTAGTCAAGTTTGCTGTTTATTCCTGTCCACAGAGGTTGCCTGACCTGCTGAGTTCCTCCAGCATTTTGTGTGTGTTGTCTTGGGTTTACAGCATCTGCAGACTTTCTTGTGTAGGTGAAGACTGATGGGTAGGAAAGGTAAAGGGATAGAGAAGAAAGAATCTCCTCTCCTATCAGATTCCTTCCTTTCCAGCCCTTTACCTTTCTCACTCATCTTGCTTCACCTATCGCCTTCCCCCAGCATTTTGTCTGCGTTGTTTTTACATAAGATTGGGTAAGACTAGAACTAGTGATCACAGGTCAAAGGTGAAAGGTGAACATGAGGGGGGTCTTCTTCCCTCAGAGGGTGGTGAGAATGTGGAATGACATACCAGCGGACGTGTGGATGCAGGTTTGGTTTCGACATTTAAGAGCAATTTAGGAAGTTACATGGATGTGAGATGTATAGAGTGCTATGGTTGATGGGACTGGGCAGAATAAAAGTTTAGCATGGACTCGATGGGCTGAAGGGCCTATTTCTGTCGTGTAGTGCTCCACGACTGAGTGTTCAGTTGTCTTGGCTGCTGCTGTAGCTGTAAACAGAGGGTTGTGCTGTCGTTGGCTGTGCTTCTAAATTAGTACTTTTAATTGGTCTGGAAGGTGTATTTATTGCTTGCTTTTGGTGACAGAAGGAAAGAATTCTTTTTGGGAGCAAGAGGTTACATACAAGAGGAAATCTGCAGATGCTGGAAATCTGAGAAACACACACAAAGTGCTGGAGGAACTCAGACAGATGCTGCCTGGCCTGCTGAGTTCCTTCGGCTTTTGTGTGTGTTGCAGAGGTTACATACTTTATTAGGTACAGGAGGTACCCAACAAGGTGACCACTGAGTGTGTAATAAATCAGTAACAGGAATTCAACTTTTACAAGTTCAACTATGGCTGATTTCCTCAAGTTCAAATTCAAGTTTAATTGTCATTCAACCGTACCCATGAATACAGCCAAACAAAATTTTGTTTCTCCGGACTAAGGTGCAAGACACAGTGTTGACAGTCACACACAGCACATAGCATATAGAACACATACAGTTAAGATAGCAGAAAAACATGCAAGTCACAAAAAATACATAGCTCAAGTCCCTATGTGGCATGGCCTGAAGAGTGATGGTATGTTGATGTTGTCCTAGAGCCACGTTTCTGCAAGAACAAGTCCACAGCAGCTCCTCAAACCATTGTCAATCCACATCCCTTTTTATTTACCTTTATTATTTAAGACAGCACAGTGGTACAGCAGCTAAATGACAAAGTAAATTTATTATCATTATGTCTTTAAATACTACCCTGAGATTCATAGAATCAATGAAGAAACTACACACAAAGACCGACAAAATAACCTACGTGCAAAAGGAGACAAACCGTGCAAATACAAATAAACAAATAATAATAATAAATAATACTAAGAACAGGAGTTGTAGAGTCCTTGAACGTGAGACCATAGGTTATGGAATCAGTTCATTGATGAGTGGGTGAAGTTTTGATGGTTGAAGGGTAATAACTGTTCCTGAACCTGCTGGTGTGGGACTTAAGCCTCCTGTGCCTCCTTCCTGATGGCAGTAGTGAGAAGAGAGCGTGGCCAGGATGGTGGTGGGGGGGGGGGGCGTTGGTCATTGATGATGGATGCTATTTTCTTATGTGGCAACATTCTTTGTAGATGTGCTCAATGGTGGGGAGGGCTTTTCCTGTGATGGACTGGTCTGCATCACTTTTTGTTGGCTTCTCTTGGTTCATCCAGGGCTGCTGGTTGGAGAGGACTCTGAATGATTCTGTGGATATGGACTTATCCATGAGTGACTTTATAAAGTCCATTTACAACCATGACGACCAGGGTAGGATTAATGTCACACAGTTCCATTGACCTGCACCCAGCTCTGAACAATGGCATTGTCTATGTGAAGATTTAAAGGTTAATAGTTTATTTGTCTACTGTGAATTGAAGGAATGATGGGAGAATAAAATGGGATTATGTAGAATTGGGGTAATGAGACTTGGTAGCTGGCATAGACCACATGGGCTGAAACTACTACTGTTTCCCAGCTGTAAAGATAAAAGATTATTTGTTACATGTACATTGAATGTACAGTGAAATCAAGACAAATCAGCGAGGATGTGCTAGGGCAGCCCGCAAGTGTCGAGACACTTCTGGCGCCAATATGTCATTCCCATAGTTTACTAACCCTAACCATAGGTCTTTGGAATGTGGGAGGAAACCCAAACAGTCACAAGGAGAATGTACAGTGCTATGTAGACGATTAGGATGCAACATCCATGGTCCAGCCAACCAACAGAGCAGCCTCAGTAAATGCATGTTTACATTTTTTGAACATATTTTTATATTTTTTGTGTGACTGTATTGTAATGCAATCTGCTATATGTGTCTTGTGCTGTGTATGACCATTGGTACTGTGTTTTGCACCTTGAGTTGGAGGAATGCTATTTGGTTTGGCTGTATTCATGGGTATTCATGTATGGTTGCATGACAATTAAACTTGAACTTAAACCTGATAAATCTATCTATCTGTCTAATATGTGTTAACTGTGTTAAACTGTGTTCATCTGAAGCTACATCATGGTCATGGTGTGACTCCAACTGTTTTGAGCTATTGCTCTTTGTCGGAATCATGTTATATATATTTTTGTGATGCCTAGGAATTTGAAGCTACTAACCACTTCCATCGCTTTCAATGAGGACTGATGTGCATTCTCACGACATCCCCCTCCTAAAGTCTGCAGTCAGTTCTTTGGTCTTATTGACATTGAGTGCGTCACCACTCAACCAGCTGATTCATCTCACTGCTGTACACCTCCTCTTCACTATCTGAGGTTCTGCCAATGGCAGTTGTGTCATCGGCTGTTTATAAATGTAGCATTTGTTTATTTATTTAGAGATACAGAGCGGAACGGGCTCTTCCAGCCCAATGACCTGCACCACCCAGCAACCCAATTATTTAACACAAGCCTAATCACAGGACAATTTACAAAGAACAATTAACCCATGCATCTTTAAAATGAGGGAGGAAACCAGAGCACCCCAAGGAAACCCATGCGGTCACAGGGAGGACGCACAAACTCTTTACAGTCGGCGCCAGAAATGAACTCAGAATTCAACACCCCGAGCTGTAATAGTGTCACACTAACTGTAACAAAACCTTCTGCAATCCAGTCTTGCCAAAAGATTGAAATTTGGATCCTCTGAATAGTTCCAGTGTGTTCTGCTTTATTTTGTGAAAAATTTGTTGGAGTTAAAGTCAAAAATTTAAGGAAAAATGCTCCTACAAACTAGCAGAATGAAAATCCCTGGTATTGGTATTGGTTTATTATTGTCACATGTGACAGGCCTACACAGGCAGGAACCTCCCAGACTTTAACCAGCTAACAGGAGTCAGCTGCCATTTGTTTCCAGCTCATTACCTGCAACCTATTTAAACCCAGCTCTCATCCACAATCCCTGTTCACTCACCAAACCAGCCAGCCTCAACCATTGCTCCTAGCCCTCAGTTACCTTGTTGTGTTAAGTATCTCTCTTGTTTTGTGGCCTCTTGGAGCTTGTTATTTTGCAGTTTATTATTAAAGTTATTGTTCGCCACTAAATCAGCTCCACTGCTTTGTGTTTGGGTCAAGCCTCCTCTACGTTTCCTGACAGGATGAGTGAAACGGTGATTGACATAGCAGAAGTCATCCCTCGATTTGAATACAGGATCCGGAAGCAGCAGGAAACCATTGATCATCTGCTTGCCCCTCTCAACTAACTCTCTGTCTCAATGCATCAACCCTACAGCAGTTAACCTCCTCCCTCAGAGCCCCAGGTTCCGGTGCCTGAATCCTTTGATGGATCCCCAGCCCAATGCCACAACTTCCTGTCCCAGTTGGCCTTGTACTTTGAGCTCCAGCCATTTCTGTATGTTGCAAACTGAGCCAAGACTGTGTTCGTCATCTGACTGGCTGAGTGAGCTCTGATCTGGGCCACTGTGATAATAAAACCCCCATTTGCAACCAGTATGAACCTATTACCACTGAGTTGCACTGGGTTTTTGACCATTTGGGAAGTGGAAAAGAGGCAGCAGATTGGATACTTCACCTGCGTCAAGGCACACACACTGTGCTGGATTATTCCATGGAACTCAGGACCCTCAAGGTATAAAGTAGTTTGAATGTGAAAGTGGTGTTGGCCCATTATCATCACAGCCTCTCAGAGAGCTTGAAAGATGAGCTGTCTTAGTCCACCGACCTCTGAAGCCTCATTACTCTGTCCCTGCCTATTGATAAGTGTCTTATGGAACAACCCTGTAGGTCATCAGCCAGAACCCCAGTACCATTCCCTGAACGATTTCAGGCTGCAGTACCCTCATCAGCAACATCTCCAGACTCCAGGCAGGTAGGGAGAACTCCTTCAACCCTAAGAGCGTGAACGTTGGTGGAGAAACAACTTGAGCACTTACTGTGCAGCTGTCGATTGCCCATGAATCAAATGTGTCAAGGAAATGGCACCACCAGGTAGAGACTTGGGTCTTCTAACTGGTAAGCTCTCCCTGGCCCCTCTGCCAGCTCATCTCTCTGTCCTGCTCCACACTCTGGTGGTTCTATGTGCACGGGAGGCTCTGGTGGATTCTGACACAGCTAGCACCTTTCTGGACCGGACTCTGAACATGCAGCTTGGACACCCTACCAAACCTATCTCTCATCCCTTCCACATCACGGCCGTTGATGGATGTCCCTTAGGGTCTGGGATTGTCAGAGTGCACACTCAGCCTGTGAATGCACATGAGCATCGGAGACCACTGCTAGCCAATTCAATTCCTCCTGATCGACTCTCCCAATGCTCCTCTCATCTTGTGTTACCCCTGATTCTCCAATCATGACCCTCACTTTGCCTGGTCATCTCATTCACTGTTGAGTTGGGGACCCACCTGCTGGACCGCCTGTCTGAAACCTCAGCTGACGTCCCCCCGTAAATCCTCTACGTTATGTGTTCATTCGAGCATCCCTGTACCCAGCCGGTGCTGGATTCTTCTTTGTCAGAAAGAAAGATGGTGGAGGGGGGTGGGGCTTTGTCTCTGCATTGAATACTGTGACCTCAACAAAATCACCATTAAGAACTGCTACCCTCTCCCTTTGATGGGTGGCGGATTCAAAATGCTGTGGGTTCCAGACCTTCACCAAACTGGATCTAGAGAGTGTGTAAATCTGATCCACATCCACCAAGAGGATGAGTGGAAGATGGCATTCATAACACCCACTGGCCACCACAAGTACTTGGTGAGGCCTTTCAGACTTCCCAACATTCCAGCCATTTTCCCAGCCTCCATCAGTGAGATTCCCTGAGATATGCTGCACAGGTATATGTTCGTTTACCTCGACAACATCCTCATCTTTTACGAGGTCCCCCGTGGACCCAGAGAAAGTGCACACTGTTGTTGAATGGCCCCAACTGTGTTCTATCAAACATCTGCAGCACTTCTTTGGTTTCTTCAACATCTCCTGCTTTTTCATCAGAAACTACAGCCAAATCGTTGCTCCTCTCACTTCCCTCGCCAAGTCACCTATCTCACAGATTTATTGGTCTGCTGCTGTGGACCATGCTTTCAAGGAGATCAAGGAAATCTTCACCACCATTCCCTGAACCCCACCAGACCTTTTGTGGTGGAGGTGAATGCATCTGACATGGGCACGGTGCCATCCTCTGCCAGCGGGGACCAAACAGAAAGGCACCCTTGTTCCTTCTTCTGGCACAAATTCAATTCTACCCAGCCCCATTACAGAGAAGGAGACAGGGAGCTGCTCCCTATCAAAGAGGAATGGAAACATTGGCTGAGGATGGAATGCTGAGCCCTTCCTGATCTGAACTGACCACCAGGACCTCATATCCATACAACAGACCTGCCAACTCAACCCATGTCAGGTTTGATGCATCCTCTCCTTTGATCAATTCAACTTCACTATTTCCTACCAACCTAGCTCAAAGAACACTGAGGCGGATGTCCTATCACAAGAGTTCAACCCAGATGAAATGGAAATTGACCCTCAGCCCATCATTCCATCTTGCCAGATCCTCACCCCAATCATCTGGGACCTTGAGAACCGGATCCACCAAGCTCTACAGCACGAGCCTATTTTGGCTGATGCACCTGACAACCTGACGTACTGGTGGCTCTGCACTCTGAGACTCTCCAGAGGGACAACTCCTCATCACTCTTCAGCCATCCAGGAGCATGATGGATCCTGGATTTTCTGTAACCCTGGTTCTTGTGGCCCACCATGATCACAGATGTACTTCAGTTCATCACTGCTTACCCTCAGCGTGCCTGGTCCAATTCCTCCAACCGGAGGCTCTCTGAGCTCCTGCAGCCCCCACCAGTCCCTTGATTTCATCATGGGCCTTTCACCTTCTGAAGGGGCCACAGTGATCATGAGAGTCATAGACAGTTCTCTGAGGTGGCCCAATCCATTGTCTTCCCAAACTTCCACTGGCCGCTAAGATGGCAGAACTAGTTCTCCAACATGTAGTTTGCCTCCGTGGTTTCCCCCGTGGCATTGTGTTGGATCAGGGCCCACAACTGATCTTGCCAGATTTGCACAGGCAGGCACTTCTCAGTCTCCTCCTAGCTAAAAGGAGTCACCTGCAGCCTATTTAAACCCAGCTCACATCCATAATCCTTGTCTGCTCATTGACCCAGCCAGCCTCGACCTGTTGCTCCAAGCCTTCAGTCACCTTGTTGTGTTAAGTATCTACACTCTTGTTTTGTGGCCCCTTGTGGCTTGTTATTTTGCAGTTTATTATTAAAGTGATCACTCACCACTAATTCGCCTCTGCTTCTCTGAGTCTGGGTCAGGCCTCCTCTACATCTCCTGACAACATACCGAGACACAGTGAAAAGCTTTGGTTTGCCTGCCATTCAGACAGATCGTGCCATACATAAATAAATCGAGGTAGTACATAGCAAAACAGAATGCAGAATATCACCCACAAAATGCTAGAAGAACTCAGCAGGTCATATTGCATCTATGGAAATGAATAAACAGTCAACGTTTCAGACCGAGTACTGATAAAGGGTCTTGGCCCAAAACATTGACGTTACTCATTTCCTTACAAAATGCTGGAGGATTTCAGCAGGTCAGGCAACACCAATGGAGAGGAATAAACACTTGATGTTTTGCTCTGAAATCCTTGAATTATCCTGATGAAGATCTGGCAACCCTAACCCCCTCCCCCCCCCCAAAGTTTCTTTTTCTGGTTTTCTCACCCTTGCTTACCAGTCCTGATGCAGGGTCTTGGCCTGAAACATTGACTGTTTATTCCTCTCCAGAGATGCTGCCTGACCTGCTGAGTTCTTCCAGCATTTTGTGTGTGATATTCTGGATTGCCAGTGTGCAGAATCTCTTGTGAAAACAGAGTATAGTGTTGCAGCTTCAGAGGAAGTGCAGTGCAGGTAGGCAAAGTGCAAATCTTTGATAAGGTAAAGTGGGAAATGCCATAGTTTCTGAACCAACTGCAATACACATATATAGTTTTCCTACAGGATCTGAAGTAGTAACGTTATAATTAATAATCTATGTCTGTCATCAAGCACATATATACAGAAAGGTGCCTGAAAAGGGCCAGTAACATCATGCAGGATCCAACCCACCCTACTTATGGACTGTTAGTCCAACTCCCATCAGGGAGGAGGCCACGGTATATCCACGGCAGGACCACCAAACTCAAGAACAGTTACTTTCCCCAAGCGGTAAGGCTGATCAACACCTTCACGTACTAACCCACCCCTCCACACCCCCAACCAGCACCACTTTATCATTTCGTGTCAGAGTCACCTTATGTACTAGTGTCACTTCACAGATACACAATCAATGTATATAAGCTATCTAATGTATTTATATTTATTGTGTTTCTTATTGTGTTCTTTGTCTTATAGTGCTTTTTATGCTGCATTGGATCCAGAATAGCAATTATTCCGTTCTCCTTTACACTTGTGAACTGGAAATAACATTACACAATCTTGAATCTTGCAGTTTGCTCTAAGTGTAGAGGCAGGCTGCGATGCGTGAGCAGTCTGGTGTGGTTGATGAAAACTGTCAGAACAGGGGCCTCCCTCTCTCTCTCTTCCCACCCCCCGCCCTCCTTCTCTCTCTCTGCCCCCGCCCTCCCTCTCTCTCTCTTCCCCCCGCCCTCCCCCTCTCTCTCTCTCTCCTCTCTTCCCCTGCCCTCCCTCTCTCTCTCTCTCTCTCTCTGCCCCCCGCCCTCTCTCTCTCCCTCCTCTCTTCCCCTGCCCTCCCCCTCTCTCTCCTCTCTCTTCCCCCGCCCTCCCCCTCTCTCTCTGCCCCCGCCCTCCCCCTCTCTCTCTGCCCCCCGCCCGCCCCCTCTCTCTGCCCCCCGCCCTCCCCTCTCTCTCTCTTCCCCCGCCCTCTCTCTCTCTCTCTTCCCCCGCCCTCTCTCTCTCTTCCCCCCGCCCTCCCTCTCTCTCTCTCTTCCCCCCGCCCTCCCTCTCTCTCTCTCTTCCCCCCGCCCTCCCTCTCTCTCTCTTCCCCCCGCCCTCCCCCTCTCTCTCTCTTCCCCCCGCCCTCCCCTCTCTCTCTCTCTTCCCACCGCCCTCCTCTCTCTCTCTTCCCCCTGCCCTCCCTCTCTCTCTCTCTCTTCCCCCGCCCTCCCTCTCTCTCTCTTCCCCCCGCCCTCCCTCTCTCTCTTTCTCTCTTTCTCTCTTCCCCCCGCCCTCCCTCTCTCTCTCTTCCCCCCGCCCTCCCTCTCTCTCTCTTCCCACCGCCCTCCCTCTCTCTCTCTCTCCCCCCCGCCCTCCCTCTCTCTGTCTCTGTCTCTCTCTCTCTCTCTCTTCCCCCCGCCCTCCCTCTCTGTCTCTCTTTTCCCCCGCCCTCCCTCTCTCTCTCTCTCTCTCTCCCCCCCGCCCTCCCTCTCTGTCTCTCTTTTCCCCCGCCCTCCCTCTCTCCCTCTCTCCCTCTCTGTCTCTCTCTCTCTCTCTCTCTCTCTCTCTGTCTCTCTCCCCCCCGCCCTCCCTCTCTGTCTCTGTCTCTCTCTCTCTCTCTCTGTCTCTCTCCCCCCCGCCCTCCCTCTCTGTCTCTGTCTCTCTCTCTCTCTCTCTGTCTCTCTTTTCCCCCGCCCTCCCTCTCTCTCTGTCTCTCTCCCCCCCCCGCCCTCCCTCTCTGTCTCTCTCTCTCTCTCTCTCTGTCTCTCTCTTCCCCCGCCCTCCCTCTCTCCCTCTCTCCCTCTCTCTCTCTCTCTCTCTCTCTCTCTGTCTCTCTTTTCCCCCGCCCTCCCTCTCTCTCTCTCTCTCTTTCCCCCCCCCCGCCCTCCCTCTCTGTCTCTGTCTCTCTGTCTCTCTCTCTCTCCCTCTCTCTCTCTCCCTCTCTCTCCCTCTCTCTCTCTCTCTCTCTCTCTCTGTCTCTCTCTTCCCCCGCCCTCCCTCTCTCTGCAGTCTGGCGAATTTGACGGGAGCTGTCAAGAGACGAGACCCGTCCCCAGTGCACCGCGATGCCGCAGGCCAGAGACGGCCAAGGCGTCTCACTAATTGAAACGTGTCGGCGGCTCCATTGACGTCTGAAGCTCACATTTCAGAGCACTCGGAGACCACTGAGCTGATTTCTCATCCTGTTCGGACGCGAAGAGAAAAAAAATCGATGCGGAGTAGGACGGCCAAGGGGATGTAATGTGTGATAGCCTGTTTGGTACACGGTGCGGTCACAAATCACTCTATTTAATATGTTTAGAAACAGGATTATTCTACATCGCAGGGGAACATCGACCATCTTTCACGGTTTATTTCAAAGCAATTTTGCATGATAAATTTTATACAGTATAGGTGGTGGAAGATTTAATATAAATTAATTGCAGATAAACGGGGCATGGTAAAGCACACACACACACACACACACACACACACACACACACACACACACACACTGCAGGCTGACTTGTAAACCATTTATTTAACCAAACAGTTTCCGCTTCAGTCCTAGTAAATCCCTTTTCTCGGCCACAGTTCTTTTCACGAAGCGAGCACGCGGCAGAGATAATTGCTGGGGGGGGGGGGGGTATGTGTGTGTATCAGTGAGAAGCTTATGTTACGAGTCCCCAAATTTCGCTGCAACTCAAGAAGCACGCTATCTCTTATTGTACAAATCACAGTCGAAGGAGGGGGTGAGAACAGTATTGAGATCAAGTCTCCTGGCGCTTTTCCTGGCTGTCTTTATTTTTCCCAAATTCCGGAATCAATCCACCCCTGAACGCCCCGACGAGGAGTTTGTGGTAATCTGCCCTCGCCAGTACTTAAAACAGACAGCACACAGACGCTAAAAGTAGTCGCAACGTACAATACTGCAGGTGCTAGCAATCTGAAATAAAATCGGGGTCTACTCCAGGTTATTATCATGTTAATAAGACTGAGCCTGCTAGTCACAGACACAACCCTCCCCACTATCAATGACATCTTCAAGAGGTGTTGCCTCCAGAAGCCCAAAAGACCATAAGACAGAGGAGCCAAATGTTGCCAGTAAGCCCATCAAGTCTGCTCCGTCATTCCAAGGCAGATTTATTATCCCCTTTGTCCTACCTTGTCTCTGAAACCTTTAACACCCTTACTAATCAAGAATCTATCAAACTCCACTGTATATAAACTCTATGATGTGACCTCCACAACTGTCTCTGGCAATGAAGTCCACAGATTCTCTACACTCTGGCTAAAGAAATTCCTCCTCATCTCTGTCTTAGAAGGCGTCATCCATAATTAAAGACCCCCAGTGCTTGATTTCTATATAGACTTTTTGGCTGGTTTGATTATGGCAATAAATCTACTATCCCTAATATGCTCTAGCCCTAATTTAAGTGGCTACTTATGCATTACAGAAATTAAAATGTAGACATTGTTAATGCTTTTCAAGAGCTCCACTTTACGTAGAGGTACAGTGTATAACAGTTCCTTTCAGCCCATCGAGCTGTGCCACCCAACAACCCATCTATTTAATCTGAGACAAAACGATAGAACAATTTACAATGACAGATTAACCTACTAACCGGCAAGTCTTTGGAAAGTGGGAGGAAACCAGAGTACCTGGAGGGAAGGATGTACAAACCCCTTACAGCTAGCGTCAGAATGAACTCTGAATACCAGAAAGCCCCAAGCTGTTATAATATTGTGCTGACCACTACACCATTGTGGTGCTCCCTCTTCACTGTTCAAAGTACTGTGGCACCTATCTCACACCCAGTGGTATCTTCAAGTTTAGTCATGGTTTCTATTTATTTATTTACAGGGCTTGGGCGTCACCTACACAACCAGCTTATATTTCCATCCTAAATACTCCCTCTCAGCCATTTCACAGGCATTTAAGGAGCATGAAGTATACACTCAGTGGCTACATTATTATGTATGTCCTGTATCCATTAAACTGGCCACTGGTTGTATGTTTGCGATCTTCTGCTGCTGTAGCCATCCACTTCAAGGGATGATATGTTGTGCATTCAGGGATGTTCTTCTGCACACCATTGTTGTAACCTGAGGTACTGTCGCCTTCCTGTCAGCTTGAACTAGTCCAGCCATTCTCCTCTGACCTCGCTCAACAACAAGGCCTTTTCATCCACAGCACTGCTGCTTACTGGATGTTTGTAGTTTTTCACAACAGTCTTTGTAAACTCTAAAGACTGCTGTGTGTGAAAATCCCAGAAGATCAAGTTTCTGAGGTACTCAAACCACCCCATCTGGCACCAATTATCTTTCCAAGGTCAAAGTCATTTAGATAATATTTCTTTCCCATTCTGTTTGTTCTGAACAACAACTGAACCTCTTATGCATTAGCTGCTGCCATGTGATTGGTTGATTAGATATTTACATTAATGAGCAGGTGTACCTAATAAAGTGGCCACTGAGTGTAAACCTCATACAGCCCAGACCAGTAAGGATGAAAGATTCAAGTCAAGTCATGCTTACAAGTATGGTGAGATACAGATATATTGGAAAGCTTGTTTACAGCAGCATCACAGACAAAAGCCAGAATTTAAATTATACTAGACAGTGAAAAGAAAGAAAAAAACAAGCAGCCAACATTGTCAAAGGCATCACTCACCCTGGACATTTTCTCTTCTTCCTCTCCCCTTGGGCAGAAGGTCGAAAGGTCTGAAAGCATGTACAGCCAGGCACAAGAAAATCTTTCCACCAATCAACAGTATGGAAATCGAGGACGGATGGCTGAAGTCCTGGTTCTGTGAGTCTACAGCGGAAACCTGCAAGCTCACATGTCCAGTTGAGGCTGGAGGCCCAGCCTATCCTGGGGTAGGTGGACTGTCTGTGTGTGCCAGTAGGGGGGTAGGTGGATGAGAGGAAGTAAAGGGGCTTGTTTTGTTGTTTTTCTGCCAAGCTATGTGGGCATATTTCATCTGCTCTGATAAATAAATGAATCTGTGTCTGAAGACTATTGAACAGACCTCCTGTACAATAGATGTATTCCTAACCTCACAATCCACATCGTTATGGCCATGCACCTTGTCTGCCTTCACTGCACTTTCATTGTAACTGTAACACTTTATTTTGTAGTAAGACATGGACAATTACAGTCTCTCCGTGACCATAATTACTCTTGGCAAATTTCTCTACAGAAGTAGTTTACCATTGCCTTCATCTAGGCAGTGTCTTTACAAGACAGGTGACCTCAGCCGTTATCAATACCCTTCAGAGATGATCTGCCTGGCATCAGTGGTCACATAACCAGGATTTGTGATGTGCACCAGCTGCTCATATTACCATCCACCACCTGCTCCCATGGCTTCACATGACCCTGATTGGGGGGGGGGGGGCTAAGCAGGTAGGTGCTGCACCTTGCCCAAGGGTGACCTGCGGGCTAGCGGAGGGAAGGAGCATCTCACAACTGCTTTGGTAGAGATGTATCTCCACCTCACCACCCATACATCGGTGACAACTATAAACAAATTGACCAAGAAGACTGTTCAAAAACAAGACATGACCTGACAAAAGTCCCCTGTTTGCAAGAGGCAGTCTGTGTTGGTCCAGTACTCAGGTAGGATTAGAATTGTGTGGGTTGATGGATGCAGGAAAATAGCCATTCCTGAAGCTGGTGGTGTGGAACTTCAGGTTTCTGTACCTCCTGCCGACAGTAGCAGCAGGAAGAAGGCATGACCCGGATGGTGGGGGTTCTTGATGATAAATACCACCTTCTTGAAGCATCACCTCCTGTAGATGCTGTCAATGGTGAGGAGGGCGGTGCTTGTGATGGACCAAGCTGTGTCTACTGCTCCCTGCAGCCTCTTGCTTTCCTGTGCATCGGAAATGCCACAACAAGCCGTGTTGCAACCAGTCAGAATCTTTTCAACAGTGTATCTGTGATCCAAGTCCTTTCTCTCGTGGTCCACTCTCCTCTCCTTTCAGATTCCTTCTTCTTCAGCCCTCTACCTCTTTCACCTACCTCCTCCCATCTTCTCACTTCATCCCCCCCTCCCTCACCCACCGACCTTCTCCCTCACCTGGTCGCACCTATCACCTGCCAGTTTGTACTCCTTTCCTCCCTCTCTCCCACCTTCTTATTCTGGCTTCCCCCTTCCTTTCCAGTCCTGATGAAGGGTCTCGGCCCAAAGCACTGAATGTTTATTTCTCTCCTTAGACGCTGCCTGACCTGCTGAGTTCCTCCAGCATTTGTGTGTGTTGCTCTGGGTTTCCAGCATCTGCAGAACCTCTTCTTTTTGTGATCCAAGTACATTTTTTGTTACAATCTGGTAGGTTTCAAAGTTTAAAGCAAATTCATTATCAAAGTACATATATGTCACCATATACTACCCTACTGTTCCATTTTCTTGCAGCCATTCACAGTAGAACAAAACAGTAGTAACTTTCAGGTCACTTGGTTCCTTGGGTTTAAATCATTCACGTGTTATTCAAATTCAGGTCCAGCTCTCAGGATTCTTGTCCTGTAATCAACAATAATGCCACCTTGGAGACAGCACTGTCAATTTGCTTCCCACAGACAATGTGATAATGACCAGTTAATAGGTTTGGTTTGAACTGAGTGAGAAATAAATATTGGTCAGAGCACCGGTGATAATTCTCCTGACCCTCTTCAAAATAGCGCAATGGTTTTTTTGACAATCACCTGCGAAAGCAGACAATCCTCCGGTTCAATGTCACATCTTTAAAAAAAACAGTACTTTCTCTATACCATGGAGTGTACACAACAATATTCCTAGTCAGGTCAGGGAAATTTCATTTGAACCTTCTGATTCAAAGGGACTCGATGAACCCGTTTATTCAGAGGTAACTCAGCCTGTAATCAGAATCAGAATCAGTTTTACTATCACTGACATATATCATGAAACTTGCTGTTTTGCAGCTGCAATACAGTGCAATAAGTAAGATATGCTATAAATTATATCAAGAAATACATGTAAAAAGATTCAATAAGTAGTGCCAAAAGAGAGCAAAACTGGTGAGGTGGTGTTCATAGGTTCGTTGGCCATTCAGAAATCTGATAGCAGAGGGGAAGAAGCTGTCCTTAAAATGATGACTCCTGTAGCTCCTTCCTGATGGTAGCAATGAGAAGAGGGCATGTCCTAGGTGGCGGGGGTCCGTAATGATGGATGTTCCCTTTTTGAGGCATTGCCTTTTGAAAATGTCTTTGATCATGGGGAGGTTAGTGCCCATGATGGAGCACTAGCCTCTCCGCCATCGACAACATCAGCAAATGATTACTGATATTTGTTCCTACTGGGCAGAAAGATGGAAAGACCTGTGTCATGGCTCATCTGAGCAGCTGTGTAACAGAGGACTGTCTGATCCCAGGGACACACATGGAGGCAGACATCAATTGCTGTTGGAAAATCATCAACGTGGTGCAAGATGTGCTTTGGTCTGCCTGAAACTTGTTGGTCTGCCAGCATGTGGAGATATCCGCGGAGGAATTCTGCCGACTGGCACATTCCCGGCTGCAGGAGTAGGTGCTGAGGGACGTACTGAAGCTTTAGCTGGGTGGGGTAGGACCACAGTACAGGGTTCTTCTGCTACATGACAGGGACGGGACAAGTTGATTGAGGAAACCCCTCCATTATTGTAGCAGTATACCCACCCCTGGAGGCCACATGAGTGACAGCAGTCCTATTGGTTTTCAGAAATGCAATAGAACATGCAAATCTGAGTCAGCTTGGGGCTGAAGGCTGAGGAATATGGACTGTGTACATGCAAGGGTGAGAGGGAGGAACGGAGCTTGTTTTTCTCTAGTTGTTTTGTTGCTTGTTGTGCTCTGTCGAGCATTGTGGGAATGCTATTTTGGCACCAGAGTGTGTAGTGACACTTGTGGGCTGCCCCCAGCACTTCCTTCGCTTGTGTTGGTTGTTAACACAAATGACATCTTTCACTGTATGTTTGGATGTACATGTGATAAAGAAAATTAGTCTGAGAGAGAATGAACAGGAATTTCTGATAGGGTGAAGAGATGGAAATGTGACACTGGGGTCCATTGATGTTGGATGGACGAGGTGAGTGAATGTGTGAGGTGGATCCTGGAAATATTGACCATCTATTTCCCTCCATAGGTGCTGCCTGACTACATTAAAATGAATAACAGGCAAGGAAGGTCAAAAGGGAAGAGAGGATTAAAAATTGCACAAATGGTTGAGAATAACGAAGGAATCTTTTGCACATTGGTAGTTTTTCATCAATTCTATTGTATTTCATTGTTCTACTGTGAGTGCCTGAATCCCAGGGTAGAAAATGATGACATATATGCACTTTGTTAATAAATTTATTTAGACATAAGACCATAAGATACAGGAGCAGAATTAGGCCACTTGGCCCATCAAGTCTGCCCCACTGTTCCATCATGGCTGATTCATTTCCCTCTCAGTCCCAATCTCCTGCCTTCTCCCCATATCCCTTCATGCCCTGACCAATCAAGGATCTATCAACCTCTACCTTAAATATACCCAATGACTTGGCCTCCACTGTTGCCAAATTTCAAAGAGTTGAACTTTGAACTAACAAAAGCTAAATCATCTTGTGTACAAGATAAGAGACATAGGTCAAGCGTTTTCCCAAGGCAGAAATGGCTAATATAAGTGGGCACAACAGTAAGGTGTTTAGAGGAAAGTAAAGGGTGGATGTCAAGGTTAAGCTTTTTACACAGAGAATGGTGGGTGGTGGAATGTGCTGCCAGGGGTGGTGGTAGAGACAGAGGCATTAGGGACATTTAAGAGACTCCTGGATAGGCATATGGACGATAGAAAAAACGGAGGGCTATGTAGGAGGGAAGGATTAGATTGATCTTGAAGTAGGTTTAAAAAGGGTCAGCAAGATATACCACCTACTTTAGTGATGTCGTAGTAACAACCTTGCACTCAATGTTAGTAAGACCAAAGAGCTGATTGTGGGCTACAGAAAGGGTAAGGTGAGGGAACACACAGCAACTCTTATAGAAGGATCGGAAGTGGAGAGAGTAAACAACTTAAAGTTCCTGGGTGTTAATATCTCTGAGGATCTAGCCTAGTCCTGACATATTGATGCAGCTATAAAGAAGACAAGATGGCAGCTAAATTTCATTAAGAGTTTGAAGAAATTTGGTTTGTCACCTGAAACACTCAGAAAACTTTTAAAGAGAGCATTCTGACAGGCTGCATCACTATCTGGAGTGGTGGGGAGGGGGGAGCGTTGTGGGGCTACTGTACAGGACATGTGCCAGTGATATTAAATCTGATTCTGATTCTAAACGGTGTAGATTATTATGGAGTTAAGGGATGAGATTCTGCATGAGACGAGAATAACTTTTTTTTTAAATAGCACCTTTAATGTTACCAACAGAACTTACTGGGACATGTTACATGAAAACAAATTAACACTCAGTAGCCTCCAACCTGATGGCACAAATATCGATTTATTGAATTGCCCCTCCCCCCCCCCACCATTCCCATTCCTGTTTCCTTCTCTTGACTCTCTCCTTACCTGTCCATTATCTTCCCTGGTCTTCTGTCCTCACTGATCGGATTTCCCAGTCTCCAGTCCTTTATCTCTTTCACTGATCAACTTCCCAGCTCTTTACTTCACCCCCTCCCCCTCTCCTGGCTTCACCCATCACCTACCACCTTGTACTTCTTCCTCCCGTTCCCCCTCCCCCTTCTCATTCTGACTCCTTCCCCCTTCCTTTCCAGTCCTGATGAAGGGTCTCAGCCTGAAATGTTGACTGTTCATTCCCCTCCATAGATGCTGCTTGACTTGCTGAGCTGCTCCAGCACTGTGTGAGCATTGCTCTAGACTTCCAGCATCTGCAGCACCTTGTGTTCAAAAAATTGCTCTTTTTAAATTACAGTAAAAAGATGTTATTTACGTGCCATCCAAACAGATCAATCCATACATCAGTTCGTCCAGGTAGTAGAGAAAACGAGAGGATATATTGCTACAGTCCCTGAGGAAGTGCACTGCAGGTAGGTAATGTGCGTACAGGGGCCATGACAAGGTCAATGGAGATCAAGAGTTCGTCCTTCGTGTATTTTGGTAACAGCGGGTAGAAGCTGTCCTCGATCCTGGCGGTATGTTGTGCTCCGGCGTTTGCAGCCTCTGCCCGAAGGAAGGCGGGAGGAGTCCTCGATTATGTTGGATGTTTTCCCGAAGCGGCGATAAATGTAGATAGGGAGGTTTATGGAGACTAGGTCTGTTCAGTGGCATCAGTGAGCAGCCTCACCCCAGGGGTTTAGAGAAAGACCTTTCTGCGAGTGAGGTTGGCTCTGCCACCTGCACCGATATTCAAACAATCTTAGTCGAAATCTCCATGCACTGGGCCTGCCCTCTGTTGACGTCTGTGTGTTCACTGCGAATGCAGTCTAACCCATGTGCACAATTGACAAACACTTCAAATATCCCTTTGAAATCCCATTCCACCTGACGAAACCTGCGTTGGTCAGTAAGGTATCACATCTTTTATTTACCAACCAAATATTGAACCTGTTTTCTCCAGTGCCTGGCACAGATGCACTGAAATGCTCTAACTTTTAGCATATAATGCACGGAGCTGATTGTGCCGACAAGCTCGTTCAATAATGCACGCTGATTTTAATGCTATTTTAATGAATATTTTCCTCATTAAGCTTTCTCCACGGCCCAATTTGTTGCATTTCTAATGGGAAATAACTGGTAGTAGTGTGTTTCTGTGCCCCCCTTTTTAATTATATATACAATAGAGACACAGGAAAAAAACTCTGTTCATCAGCCGATGCGCTGCCACTTTAAGGGCCTCTTATTAACAGGAAAGAGAAGCCAAGCCGTCAAATGGGGCTGCCCGGGGAGGGAAATGATTTTCCAGTTTGGAACAGGTCATTGCGAGCCGCCGTACACAATTTATTGCCTGCCTCGGAGCGACAGCGTTGCGGCTCCGGGCGGGAGCCAAGCGGAGAGAGAGGGAGGGAGGCCGAGGGGAGGTGGCAAGGGGGTTCCAGAAGGACGTCTCCCTGCTCGCCTCCGCCGCCGCGCTGGAAACTTAACCTCTTACTTGCTGTTTTTTTTCAGAAGCAGGTTTAATATCACTGAGAGGTGCCGTGAATTTTGTTGTGTTGCTGCAGCAGTACACTGCAATACATAATTTAAAAAAAAATATATATATATATAAATTACAATAAAAAGTACATAAGAAATAAATTAAATAAGCAACGCAAAAACAGAGCAAAATAAGTGAGGTGGTGTGTACATGGGTTCATTGTCCATTCAGAAATCTGATGGCGGAGGGGAAGAAGCTGTTCCTAAAACATTGAGTGTGTGTCTTCAGGCTCCTGTCCCTCCTCCCTGATGGTAGCAATGAGGGGAGGGCATGTCCTGGGCGGTGGGGGTCCTTAATGATGGATGCCGCCTTTCTGAGGCATTGCCTTTTGAAGGTGTCATTGATGCTGGGGAGGCGAGTGCCCGTGATGGAAATGATTGAGTTTACAACTTTGTGCAGCGTTTTTTTTCCGATCCTGAGCAGTGGCCCCTCCACACCAGACGGTGATGCAGCCAGTTAGAATGCTCTCTGCGGTACATCTGTAGGAATTTGCAAGAATCTTTGGTGACATACCAAGACTTCTCAAACTCCTAATGAAATATAGCCTCCTGCGTGCTTTCTTTGTAATTGCATCAATATGTTGGGCCCAGGACAGATCTTCAGAGATATTGATACCCATAAACATAAAACTGTTCACCCTTTCCACCAATGATCCCTCGATGAGGACTGGTGTGCGTTTCCTCGACTCCCTTTCGAGGACTGGATACTATTTCATTCAATGGAGCCACTCGGCCCTTTGAGGCCCTGCTGTAAATGATGGGTGATCACAGGGATTTCAATCTGCCTGACTTTGGAGGCGTATTCCAAGATATCTTTAATGTTTTGGCGTCAGGATTAGGTTATCACAGACTTGCATGTAGTGAAAGTTTTTTGTGAGTGTGTGGCGGCAGTACAGTGCAAAGACATAAAAATTAAATTTTAAATTAAATAGTGAAATAATGAATAATGAGGTAGTGTTCCTGGGTGGGGTGGCACCGTACCGTAGTAGTCAGCATAGTGACTTGGGTTCAATTCCTGCTACTGTCTGTAAGGAGTTTCTACCATCTTCCCTGACCTTGTGGGTTTCCTGTGGGTGCTCCAGTTTCCTCCCACAGTCCAAAGGTGTACAGCTTAGTATCTCTAAATAAATAAAATATTTTTTTAAAAATTCGTGGCTGTTCAGAACTATGATGATGGAGGGCAAGAAGATGTTCCTAGATTATTGTGCGTGGGATCTTCAGGCTCCTGACACTCTTCTCTGATGGTGGTGACGAGAAGAAGGCGAGTCCTAGGTGTTGAGTGCCCCTAGTGATAAATACTGCCTTCTTGAGGGTGTGTTCGATGGTGGGAAGGGTTGAGTATGTGATGGAGCTGGCAGAGTCTACGTTTCTCCATAACCTCTGATCTTCAGGTAAACATGTTGTGATGGACGTTCATGTTCACCTCAACCAGTGTGGATAACTTCACCCACCTCAACTCTGAACTGATTCCACAACCTATGGACTCCACAACTCATGTTCACAGTATTATTTACTTATTATCATTTATTTCCACAGTTTGTCTTCTTTTAGTTATTTGCCAATTTTTGTGGCAGTTTTTCATTGATTCTATCATATTTCTCTGTTCTGCTGTGAATGCACACAAGAAGATGAATCTGAAGGTGAGGTACACTCAGTGGCCAGTTTGTTCGGTATGTCCTGTACCTAATAAAGTGGGCACTGTCTGTATGTTTATGGTCTTCTGCTGCTAAAGCCCATCCATTTCAAGGTTCAACATGTTCTGTGTTCAGAGATGCTCTTCTGCACACCACTGTTGTAATGTGTGGTTATTTGAGTTACTGTCGCCTTCCTGTCAGTTTGATCCAGTCAGAACTGCTAGACATTCACTGGATATTTGTTATTTTTTACATCATTCTCTGTAACTTTGTGAGACAGTTGTGTGTGAAAATCTCAAGTGATCAGCAGTTTCTGAGACATTCAAAGCATCTGTCTAGGACAAACAATCACTTAAATCACAAAGTGGTTGATTAGATATTTGCATTAACGAGTGGGTGTACCTAATAAATTGGCCACTGAGTGTACATGTATTTTGATAATAAATTAACTTAATTTTACACATGAAAATCCATCACCTTATTTTGGCAAGTATTGGGGAGGGGTTGTTGCTAATGTTCTCTGCAGCCTCATGCATGTTCTGAGACCCATTCAGACCCATTCCTTGACCCTCTCATGACAGGACTGGGTATTGATAGTGAATGATCAGCCATGATCTCAGAATGGCGGTGCAGACTTGAGGGGCCGAATGGTCTACTTCTGCACCTATTGTCTATTGTCTATTTATTTTCTGTCCAGCTACTTGTCCAATTAATTTCTGATCTCCAGGACTTAATAAGCTTCACCACCCTATCACACCTGGTCCGGATCATATCTGCTCTCTCTGTGATGCTGGCATTGCAGAGGGTCCAGAGATGGATCACAGAAATGAAAAGGTTAATGTATGAGCAGTATTTTGTGCTTCTGGGCCAGTTCTCATTTATGTTTAGAAGAATGGGGGTGTGTATCTCATTGAAACCTATTGAATATTGAAAGGCCTAGATAGAGTGGGTGTGGGGAGAATGTTTCCTATAGTGGGGGAGTCTAGTACCAGAGGGCACGGCCTCAGAATAGAAGGATATCTGTTTAGAAAAGAGATGATGAGGAATTTAGAGGGTAGCCAATTTGTGAAATTTGTCACCACAGACAGCTGTGGCGACCAAGTCATTGAGTATATTTAAAGTAGAGGTTGATAGGTTCTTGATTAGTCAAGATGTCAAAGGCTACAGTGAGAAGGCAGGAGAGTTGGGTTGAGAGGGATAAATCAGCCATGTTAGAACGGAAGAGCAGATTCAATGGACCAAATGGCCTAATTTCTGCTCCTGTATCTAGTTTTAAACCTCAAAAGCCTTGCATATTCTATTCTAAATCAGAAATCAGATATGCATCAGAATGCATATTCTAAATCAGAATTGATTTATTTAAATAGTTTTGGATTCAGAAACTAGTTCCCCATATGTATAAGCTTACAGTCTATCCAAGCATATTGATTTTGATAGAAATTGTCGAGATCCAATATTTAGTCCTTTTAACCCTCTCATTTGCCACCCCACCCCATATCTCAAACAACTGAAAACAAACACAAAGGCTATCTATTATTGCTCTGGTGTCGGTTTGGTGAGTGTGAGGGTGAAGCTGAGAGGTCATCTCTGGTGGCCTGTATTCTAATCGTTGGCAGGAACAAGCACGCCTGTTGCCTGAGGTGACTTGAATTCTGATCTCCTTCTCTGCCTGCCTGTAGCCAGCACCTTCCCTTGCCGACTTGACAGAGATCAGTGTGAATAACAATGTGTCCTATTGCTCAGCTGGACAGCAGCTGCAGGGGGCACCCCAAGGCTCTCAAGTTTTCTCCCCCCCCCCCCCCCCCCATTTTTGTTTCATTTGTAGCCGGTGTTCACTGCTCTTTCGCCGGAGGTGGTGACTCACAGTTGGCCAGCTGCCTGACTGACAACTTCTATGACGAGTGTTAGTTTGTTATTTGGCCAAGTAAACTGAGACCCAGTCCAGACTTCACTTCAAGCTCCCAAATGTGTTCTTTCCAACTTAAGGCATTCACGTTAAATGTCAATGATTTGGATGATGGAATTGAAGGCTCCGTGGCCAGGTTTGCTGACGACATAAAGAAAGGTGGAGGGTCAGGTAGTGTTGAGGAAGCAGGGTGTCTGCCAAAAGGGCGGATTAGGAGACCAGGCAAAGAAACTCAGAATAGAAGAATGTCCCTTTAGAACAGAGATTGATAGGAATTTCTTTAGCCAGAGGGCGGTGAATCTATGGAATTAATTGTCACAGGCAACTGTAGAGGCTAAGTCATTGAGTATATCTAAAATGTAGCTCGATAGGTTCTTGATAGGTTTTTGAGAGTGTGAAAGGTTAAGGGGAGAAAGCAAGAGAATGTGGTTGGAAAGGAAAATAGATCAGCCATAATGGAATAGCAGAGCAGGCTCAATGGGCCAAATGGCCTAATTCTACTCCCATGTTGAGTATTAGGAGCAGGAACTTATCACCCTTGCTTTCTCTGGCATAGAACAGTTTGCACTTAAGATCATAAGATAAGACCATAGTAGCGTAGTGGTTAGTGTGGCACTATTACAGCTTGGGATGTTGGAGTTTGTAGTTCAATTCCGGTGTCCTCTTTAAGCAAGTTTTCATGTTACTTCCCATGTGCGCATGGGTTTCCTTGAGGAGCTGCGGTTTCCTCCCACAGTCCAAAGATGTACCAGTTAATAGGTTAAATTGGTCATTTTAAATTGTCCCAAGATTAGGCTTGGGCTTGTGTTAAATTGGCATGGCTCAAAGGGCCAGAAGGGACAGTTTACACAGTATCTCTAAATAAATAAATATGAAATGATATAGTAGCAAAATTAGGCCATTTGGTCCATTGAATCTGCTCTGCCATTGAACCATGGCTGATTATTTTAACCCACTTCCCCATTCTCCTTTCTTCTCCTTGTAATCCTCAACGCCCTTACCAATCAATCTATCAACCTCCACCTTAAGTATAGCCAATGACTTGACCTCCACAACCGACTGCAGCAGTGAATTCCACAGATCCACCATGTTCTGGCTAAAGAAATTCCTTCTTATCTAAAGAATGTCCCTCTATTCTGAGGCCGTGCCCTTGGGTATTAGACTCTTACTGATGGAAGCATCCTCTCCATGTTCACTCTGTCCAAACCTTTCAGCATGTGGGGCTTTCATTGAGATTTTGCCATCCCTCCCACCCTATTCATCCTTCTGAACTCTTATCAAGTGCAGACCCAGAGATATCAAACACTGCACATATAAGCTTTAGCAATGCCTTGTTCTTGTTCTTGTCAGCTCTACTTCTCACATGCCTATTGAAACATACGGTGAAATACATCGTTTGTGATGTGGAGCCTGCATGTGATGCCACGCTTCCGGCAACCGGCCTGCAGTTCACTAATCCTAACCTGTATGTCTTTGGGGTGTGGGAGAAGACTGGAGTCGCAGAGGAAACCCACGCTGTCATGGGGGAGAAGATACAAACAACAGAAGGTATTGAACCCCAATCAGTGATCACCAGTGCTGTAAAGCAGTTGTGTTAACCGTCTCATTACCATGCCATCCCCAGAGAGAGGTGCAATGTTGCTGTAGACACTGAGATACCAGGTCAATCCGCGGAGTGGATGAGGCCAGTCCCTCTCCAACAGTTCAATACCACCTCCCCTGTAGGGGAGATATCAGTTGTTAATCAGATAAGAACAGACACTATCCTATGTTTTGGCCAAAAAAACATGAAATCTGTTTGTGTAATTCCTGTCAATCATGCATTAGGTACCTCCTGTACTTAATAAAGTGGCCATTGAGTGTATATACGTGGTCTTCGGCTGCTGTAGCCCATCCACTTCAAGGTTCAATGTGTTGTGCATTCAGAGATGCTTTTCTGCACACCACTGTTGTAACGTGTGGTTATTTGAGTTACTGTCACCTTCCTGTCAGCTTGAGCCAGCCTGGCCATTCTCCTCTGACCTCTCTCACTAACAAAGGTTTTTATGTCCACAGAACTACTGCTCACTGGATGTTTTTATTTTGCACCATTCTCAGTAAACTGTTGTGTGTGAAAATCCCAGGAGATCAGTAGTTTTTGAGATACTCAAAACACCCTGTCTGGCGCCAATAATGATTCCACGGTCAAAGTCACTTGCATCATATTTCAAAGTTCAAGAAGTTCAAAGTAAATTTTATTATTGAAGTGCATATGTGTCACCATTAGCAACACTCAAATTAATTTTTCTGCAGGTATTCTCAGCAAATCTGTAGAATAGTGACTATAACAGGATCAATGAAAGATCAACCAGAGTGCAGAAGACAACAAAATACACAAATATTTCTTCCCCATTCTAATATTAGGTCTGAACAACAACTGAACTACATGACCATGTCTGCATGCTTTTATGCATTGACTGGCTGATTAGATATTTGCATTAGCGAGCAGGTGTACCTAATAAAATGACCACCGAGTGTAACTGGATCTCGCTCTTGCTTTTGGTCGACTGGCGGTTCACTCTCCTCTCCAATCCAGACTTATTGAAGCCAATTTTATCATATCACCTTGTCAAGATTAGCTTACTAAGCAGAAACCTCAACGAGAGTAATGCTTTAGATAAAAATTATGGCAGCTATGATGCATTAACCACAATTCTGATGACACTAAATAGGAAGCTCAATAAGGTCTCTACGTTTGTAGAAATTTACGCTTTGCAGGGCAAAAATTCCTGTTTGTGTAATTCCCATAAATCATGCACTTCCTCAGTTCCCACGTTCACCCCTATGAAATCTCCTGGGCCACATATCCCGGACTGCAGCTGAGAGAAAAGACAGGTATCCATGGATACCTTCACATTCTTTGCCAATGTCACCGTCTGTGCCGAGCCAACAGCGGCCGCTGAAGTGTGAGCCAAGGTGGAAAGTGAGCCAAGAGCTCCTTCCCTTTCGGGGAGGGGTATACGCTCAGTTTCATGCCCACTCATCCTGCCAAAGGCTGATGATCACCATCTGGACAAAGGCTGCAGTAAGTCACAGCTGGCAGTGATAGAACTGCCCTGGGTCTGTAATGTATTGCATCATTGCCTTGCTTTTCTGGCATCTGTTAGTCATAGAACACTACAGCACAGAAACAGGCCCTTCTGCCCATCTAGTCCATGCAAAACTATTAACCTGTCTAGTCCCATTGACCTGCACCTGGACCATAGCCCTCCATACCCCTCCCATCCACATCATCAGCATCGTTATCTGCTGTGTCATATGACATCATCATTATGTGCTGTGTCATATGACATCATCGTTATGTGCTGTGTCACATGACATCATCGTTATGTGCTGTGTTGTATGACATCATCGTTATGTGCTGTGTTGTATGACATAGGCGATCATGGTCTTTGACCATGATTGCTCTTGACAAATCTTTCTACAGAATTGGTTTGCCATTGTCTTCTTCTGAGCAGTGTCATTATGAAATGAGTGACCCCAGCCATTATCAATACTCTTCAGTGATGGTCTGCCCGGCATCAGTGTTGCATAAACAGGGCTTGTGATATACACCAGCTGCTCATACGACCATCCACCACCTGCTCCCATGGCTTCACGTGACCCTGTTTGGGGGGGTTAAGCAGGTGCTACACCTTGTCCAAGGGTGACCTGCAGGCTAGTGGAGGGAAATATGTTGCTAGAGATGTATTTCCACCCTACCAACCTCCTATCCATGCAAATTTCTCTTAAATATTGGAATCGAACCTGCATCCACTACTTCCACTGGCAGCTCATTCCACACGCTCATCGCCCTCAGTGAAGAAATTCCCCCCTATGTTGCTCTTAAACAGCTCACCTTTTGCTCTGAACCCTGACCTGTAGTTCTGGTCACCCCAACCAGTTAAGAAAAAGAGTAAAGTGTCTTGTTTTGATTCCTTGTTGTCCTCACTAAAACTCCACTGTTTAACACAGCAGCAAACAGAGGATAAAACAATTGAGATTTTGGGCTGAGAGGGGCCTCGGCTGAAAACGTCACCAGTTTATTCCTCTCCACAGATGCTACCTGACCTGTTGAGTTCCTCCAGCATTTTCTGTGGGTTACTCTGGCACCAACAACTCCACCATGGATGGTTGAAAGCCTGGATGTGAAAGGAGGAGAATTGGGCAGGGGACTAGCAACCCCATCCCACAAAAACCCAGAGCTAACAGAACAGAACAGAACGCCAACAGAAGCTCCAAAGACCTCAACCCTGGAAGAGGAATGATACACCATGAAGAAGGGCTAAACCTGGGGACAACTTGAACGACTGGCCCAAGACAGAAGACTCTGGTGAGCTACTGTTGGCGATCTGTGCCTCAGGTGTGATGGGTTTAAGAAAGGACTCCGGCACTAGCTTACCATGCCTAAAATGTTCAGCAGAACATCATGAGCAGCAGTAGCAACAACAGCAAAAGAAAACAAGATAACAGCTGCCAAACATGCCTCTTTTCCACCCACCCACCCACTGACAGGCCTCCAACCTCAGACTTCGTCTCAGGACTTGCGGTGGTAATTATTAACAGTGCACTCTGCTAGCACTGCTTGGAGTGTCAGTAGAGATCTCTTAGACTCGTCTCCTGAATCTGACTCGAGTGCAGCAGGTTTGCCCTTTTTAATACGTGAAATTCTCAGTCCAAGCAGGGCTTGAATAGAGAAATTAGTTTATAACAAAGTTAGAGTGGTACATTAAAAAACTTTATTTACTGGATACAGTTTTTAAACAGTGATTACTTGTCCAGAACTCCTTCCTCTGGGAAACAGATGTTATAGTTCTCTGTTGAACCACTGCATTCCTGCTATAGATAATGTTCCCATGATGTGCAGTTCTATGGTGTGTCATCTGTCTGTGGTTAATTGGGCAGAGCCTGTTTTTCTGTCTCGGATGATAAGAGTTTGAGTCTCACTCTGAGAGATAAGGGCAAAACTCTCAGCTGATTTTCTGGTACAGTGCAGTGAGGTTCAGGGTATCACATGTACATTGAAACATACAGTGAAATGTGTCGTTTGTGTTAGCAGCCAACACAACTGACACGATGCGGCCACACATTCCAGGGTCCATGGTAGCTGCAATGCTGCTTCATTTCGGAGCATTCTCTGTCAAGAGTCTGTTGTCCTCCCCATGGACTGTGTACGCCATCTCCGGGTGCCCTGGACTTCCTCCCACAGTCCAAAGACATACTGAGTAGGTTAATTGATCTTTGTACATTGTCCCATGATTAGGTTAGAGTTAAATCGCGGTTGCCAGGGGCAATGCTGCTCAGAGGGCCGGAAGGGCCTATTCAACGTGGTATCTTTTAAATAAATAAACATAACAAACCCACAATGCTTAGCAGCACAACACACAACATAACAAGCAACAAAGCAATAGGAAAACATTGCCTCTTTCCTCCCTCCCTCCCACTGACCCACACATTACCAACAATACTCCAACTCCAGGACAGGCCTCCAGTGTCCAATATTCAAGCCTCGCCCACTGGATTTTGAGTTACGGAATTCCTATCAGTCCTCGGCCTCCAATCCTCAGTATCGATCTCTGGGCGAACTGATAAATGGGTTCTTTGATTCTAGGCTTGAACTCTGGGAAACAGATAGAGGGACCCACACAGATAGATGAGTACGTACTCCATGAAAGGAAACCGTCACACAAGTGCTTTTTATTTTTTATTTATTTAAAGATACTGTGTAGAACAGGTCTGTCCAGCCCACTGAGCTCCACCACCCAACAAGCCACCTACTTAGTCCCAGACTAATCACAGGACAATTTACTATGACCAACTTTACCATGACCAGTTAACCTACTCGTACATCTTTGGAATGTAGGAGGAAAACAGAGTACCCGGAAGAAACACACGATCACAGGGACAATATACAACTCCTATGTCATAACTGAACTCAGAACTCCGACGCACCAAGGCTGTAATAGCGTTATACATTACTGTGGCAGCCCCCCCCCCCCATCCCGTGAGTTTAAATATCGGGACTGAGCCGCTCCATTTCCAGCAGACCATTGTGCATACTCTCCTTCACACATTCAGCAAGTTCTGCTCAAATCTGATGAGATATTAAACTTGTTTGCTCAAAGCGTTGCTGGTGGTAAGTCAGGATGGTAATGATGTTGTCCCATGACTTTAGTGTTTCTTTGTGTCCCACAGGTAGGTGCTACAGAGCTGGTTTTAAGGTAATAAGACCATAGGATATAGGGGCAGAATGAGGCCATTTGGGCCATCGAGTCTGCCCCGCCATTTGATAGAACATAGAAGTAGAACAGTAGAGCACAGAAGCAGGGCCTTTGGCCCATGATGTTGTACCAAACCAATTGAATTAGTAAATGCAGTCAACCAAACTAATCTCCTCTACCTACACAATATCCACATCCTTCCATTTTTCTCATATTCATGTGCCTATCTAAACATTTCTTAAAATTATCTAATGAATTTGCCTCTATCATCACCCCAGCCAGCACATTCCAGATCCAAAAAAGTTTCCAAAAAAACTTGCCCCCACATCTCCTTTGATTGTAGCTGATTTATTATCCCTCTCAACGCCATTCTCCTGCCTTCTTCCTGTAAGCTTTAAGTCCCCGACTAATCAAGAACCAATCAACCTCCACTTTAAATATACCCAATGATTCGACCTCCACAGCTGTCTGTGGCAATGAATTCCATGGATTCACCACCCTCTGGCTGAAGAAATTCCTCTTCATCTCTGTTCTAAATGGATGTCCCTCTATTCTGAGGCTGTGTCCTCTTGACTTAGACTCCCCCACCATAGGAAGCATCCTCTTTGGAAGTGGAGTAGATGTTTCCAGTGGTGGGATAGTCTAGGATCAGAAGGCACAGCCCTCTGCTGGTATATGTTGGTCAGAGTGTGACATGCAACAAAAAACATCAATATTTGACAATTATAAAGTATAAAAAATTATATTAAAATAATTGAATTGACTTTATTACTTACATCTTTCATATACATGAGGAGTAAAAATTTTTACATTACATCTCCGTCTAAATGTGCAATGTGCAATTTATAATAGTTTGTACAACAGGAGAGTCAATATAACATAGAAACACATTTGTATCAGCATGAGTTAAGCAGTCCGATGGCCTGGTGGAAGAAGCTGTCCTGGAGCCTGTTGGTCCTGGCTTTTATGCTGCTGTACTGTTTCCCGGATGGTAGTAGCTGGAACAGTTTGTGGTTGGGGTTACTCGGGTCCTCAATGATCCTTCGGGCCCTTTTTACACACCCGTCTTTGTAAATGTTCTGAATAGTGGGAAGTTCACAACTACAGATGCGCTGGGCTGTCTGCACCACTCTCTGCAGAGTCCTGCGATTGAGAGAAGTAAAGTTCTCATAACAGGCAGTGATGCAGTCAGTCAGAATGCTCTCAATTGTGCCCCAGTAGAATGTTCTTAGGATTTGGGGGCCCATACCAAACTTCCTCAACCGTCTGAGCTGAAAGAGTCAGTTCAGAATTAAGGTGAGTGAGGTTATCCACACTGGTTCAGGAGCTTGATGGTTGAAGTTAATAACTGTTCCTGGACCTGGTGGTGTTTGTACCTAAGGCTCCTGTACCTCCTACCCAATGTCAGCAGTGAGAAGAGAGTATGGCCTGGATGTTGGGGGTCCTTGATGATGGATCAGCTTTCTGGCAGTAATGCTTGTGGCAATGGTGCTCAATTGGATAACCCATTGGAAGTCAATGGGCTGGTGCAAATCCACCTTCTCAACTTAATCCATTTTTGACTAATTAGAAGTAAAAGATACAGTCCAATTAATGAGACCAATCATCAAATCTACCCTACAATAAAAGGATTCAATAAGCATCATTGCACTGCCTGTATGTTTTGTTGCTAAGCAACTTAGGTATGTTATCTCAGCAGTTGAACACCTTCAGCTTTGTGATGGAGGTTTGCGACGATGAGAAGAGCAGGTTTTCACTTTTTTTTCCTCTATTTCCCATTTGGTGATGGGTCAGGATTGGTTATTAAGACCAAGAAACAGTTATTACACTCAAGCTCAAGCATGGATAACTTCACTCATCTCAACACTCAACAAATTCCACAACCTATAGACTCACCTTCAAGGACTCTATGACTCACGTTCTTAATATTATTTATTTATTTATTTTGCAGTCTCTCTTATTTATGTGTGTTTATTAATAATATGTTAATTGTTTTATTTTCATAGATTGTTTTCTTTTGCACATTGGTTGTTTGTCGATCTTTGTGCGTAGTTTTTCATTGATTCTATTGTATTCCTTTACTGTGAATGTCCACAAGAAAATGAATCTCAAGGTAGTGTATGGTGACATACAGCATATGTACTTGAAAACACTGGACAACAAAGATTTTGCTTCCTGAATACTTTTGGGTATATCTTAATGGAATTTGGGCTGCTGATCATGAAAATCACCATGAAATTTCCCTATCATACACTATTTTTTTGAAACTGCCTACATTATTACAATTCATACTTTGAGTCAGTGTAACTGATGCCAAGATTAAGGAAGGATTTTTTGTTGGTCCACAAATCAAACAGGTCTTCAATGACAGGCAATTCAAGAACTTCTATTGGGACTGGAGAAAATCACATGGAAGGCATTCAGGAATGCTGTTGAAATATTTCTTGGCAACGACAGAGCACCAAACAATGTGAAGCTGGTTGGCAACATGCTTCAAGCATATAAAACCACGAAGTACAACATATCACAATAGATTAATTTACTGAATTCCCATTTAGAATTCTTCCCTGCAAATCTCAGTGCTGTCAGTGACAAGCATGGTGAAAGGTTTCACCAGGACATTGCAGTCATGGAGAAACGGTCTCAGGGCAATTGGAATCCATCAATTAATGCTGATTAATGTTGGACTCTTAAGTGAGAAGCCTCAGACACTGAGGACAAATGAAAATCATCAACAAAATATTTTAGCTCAGCAAAGCATCAGCACCATTATGCAATTAAATACATCATATTCAATAATTTTTTGTTTCTCCAAATTCCTATGTCATACAGGTTGTCTGAAATTATACTTTGAGTTCAGCTTCAAGCAGTCTATCATAATTTTTTTTTAAATCTGGGGAAGCGACACTTTTGAAAAAAATTTGTTGTCCAGTGTAATAAATAAAGTTACTTTGAACTTTGATCAAAGTTGGCTGAAGAAGATATGAAGTGGCTGCACAACTACACGCCTTCATTGCCATGTCAGTCTTTCCCCCTCCTATACCACTATAACCCCTCCCCCACCACTACATTAATCCAGACAGAAGACCATAAGACAACAGAGAAAACCAGAATTTCCTCTTTAAAAAAGCTGTTTAGCATTACCTGTTCTTCACAATTGTAAGTTTTCACTAATCTTCTGCTTTGCTAAAGGTCTTTTCCATCTATCACAAAGCGTCCCTCTCTGCTTGGTGTTTACATTCACTTTAGCAAATTACACAAAATGACATCATTCAACATATCCAGTCTGCACTTTGAAAGGGGTGACTGAATAACCCTACTTCCCTCATTCATTCCCTGATTCACGTTATATGTCTTCCAGTTGACAGGAGGGCATTATGTGCAGGCATGGGGAAGAGAGCCTCATCACCTCTCCCTTGCTTCCCTTCTGCTATCTTACCTCCATGTCCATTCTCTGTAAACTCCTTTCAGCCTTATCTGCTCTCACAAGAACAGTCTGTTGGGGTGGTTTGAGTCTTGACATATTCACAGGGCCTGGATCCTGAGCTCGTCTAGCGATAAGTTGGAAGTTGTTATTTTGCAAGAGTTTGCAGTAGGAATGATTGTGTCTGAGTTGTCATACAGTTACACACCATCAAGATTTGTGTAAGAAGAAGCTGACTATCTCTGAGGTAATCTCACAAACGCATCCTGTTCAACTCAAGGCTTCCTCAGTGAGAGTGTTAATGAGATTGGTGAGGGAGAGATACGGGAGATTGGATGAGCATTCTACTGAAATGATTCCAAGTTCTTCAGTATCTTCTTTTTGTCTCTTCCGTTCAATCTCCCTGACTCAAGATGGCTCTTAAAACCATCAAGGAGTAACAGAACTAGTATCAGAAGTCCATTAGACATGGGAAAAGAATTGGGTCATTCAACTCATTGAGTATGTTCTGCTGTTCCATCATGGCTGATTTATTATCCCTCTCAACCCTGTTGGCCTGCCTTCTCCCCGTCTCCATTTACATTGTTAATAATCAAAAACCTATCAATTTCCACTTTAAATATACCCAATGATTGCTGTCTGTGGCAATGAGTTCTACATATTCACCACACTCTGGCTAAATCAATTCCATTTCATCTCTCCCCTAAAGGGACACCCTTCTATTCTGAGGCTGTGTCCTCTGGTCCTAGACTCGTCCACTATAGGAAACATCCTCCCCACATTCACCCTATCTAGGCCTTTCATTATTTGATAGGTTTCAATGAAATCCCCCTTCATTCTTCTAAATTCCAATAAATAGAGGCCCAGAGCCATCAAATGTTCCTGAAACATTAACTCTTTCATTCCTGGGACTCTCTCCAATGCCAGCATATCCTTTTTTAGACAAGATGCCAAAACTGCTCACAATCACAAGACCACATAGTATGGTTCAGTACCTATATTCATCATTAACACCCACTTGTATAACACTTGCAATGTTAAGTATCGCAAACCACGCACAGGAGAACATCTGACTCTCGATTCTCTTCTGCTTCTTAAGCCTATCAACCCTGCTGAGGGTTAGGATGCCGATAGCAGTTTGCCAGAGTCCTCGGTCGTGGGCCGAATATGATCAGCGGTTCCATCACATAACTTCATACGTCATCTAGGCGAGGATACTTCCTCTCCCAGGGATGAGGTCTTTGGAGCTTCTGTTGGCGTTTACAGACAGGGTTGTTAACCCCAGGCCTGCCCTTCCATCTTTTGCAGCCAGGCTTGGGATCATTCACAGCGGAACTGGCTGCAGATTCGAGAAGTTAGTTTGGTGATTAATAGCTAAGGAGCAACTTAACATGTATAAAGAGATATAGCAGGTTTAAAGAGTAAATTCCGGAACCTGGCAACAAGATAGTTTGAGGCCTGTGGTCAGTGTAATTCAGCAAAGTGGTATATTTACTGAACATTGCCAGAGTTTGGGACTTTTGCTAGTTACAGAAAGGCACGGCATGATAGTGTAGTGGTTAATGTAATGTTACTACTACAACACCTGATCAGGGTTCAATTCCTACCATTGCCCGTAAGGAGTTTGCACGTAACCGTGTGGGTTTCCTCCCACAGTCCAAAGATGTATGGTTAGGGTGAGTGAGTTGTGGGCATACTATTTTTTTTGTGGGTTCAATTTCAACACGAGAGAAATTTGGATAGGTAGGCGGATGGCAGGGGGAATGGAAGGTTATGGTTCATAGGCAGGTCGATGGGACTTGGCAGGTCAATAGTTTGGTGTGGGATAATGGCCCTGTTTCTGTGCTGTAGTGTTCCATGACTCTACAACTTTACATTATCATTTACATTTACTTCCTGTCACTTTGTGGTGTGGTGTGTATGGGCAGAATCGAGGTGGCGGGGTCCAGACCCGAGAGTGGGGAATGAGCCGATGTTTGGCCATTGCTGGCATTTCATTGCGACAGAACTGAGGGCAGGTGAGTGGCGGCAAGGCCTGGTTCCGGGCTGAGAGTGAGCCAAGGCCCAAGGTTTGATCAATTTAAACACCAGGCCACATTGAGGTGGCAGGTTTTGGGCCCCAGATCAAGGAATGACCTGAGGTTTGGACAATTTAAAAACTGGGCCAGATTGAAAAGGTCAGGGTGTCCGGGCCGGAAACAAGGTACAGACCAGTTCAGTTCACCGCTCTGTGAGATTAACTCACCACTGCACTGAACTGAGGCTATGGCTTGCAGCTCCTGAATGGGCTCCTGAATCAGCTGCAGCGATGACTGGCCTCTTGGGAAAAAGTTTAGATGAATCTTAGAGTAGGTTAAAAGCTCGGCACAGTATTTTGGGCCAAACTGCCTGTACTGTAATGTTCTTTATTCTACATGAATTCATTGGGGGAAAGAAGCTCTGTAACATCTCAACTTAATTTCAGCCTGAAAATCACTCCAGTAGCCCTTTCTAAATAGCAAAGGCCACTTTATCAGGAACACTTGTACATCTGTAATTTCTGAGATATCCAAACCACCCCATCTTTCACCAACAATTATTCCACAGTCAAAATCACTTAGATCAAGTTTCTATCCCATTCTGATGTTTGGTCTGAACAACAAATGAACTTCCTGACCTTGCTGATAATCATCGCTGGTGCCCCTCAGAGGTGTGTGCTCAGCCCACTGCTCTACTCTCTCCATGCTCATGACTGTGTGGATAGGTATAGCTGAAGTGCCATCCATCAATTTGCCGATGACACTGCTATCATTGGCAGAATTTCAGATCGTGACGAGAAGGCGTACGAGAGTGAAATGGATCAGCTGGTTGAGAAACGTCCTTGCACTCAACATCAGTAAGATCAAAATTGTGGGCTTCAGAAAAGATAAGATGAGGGCAGACACACCACTACTTCATCAGTAGTGGAAAAGATAAGCAATTTCAAGTTCCTGGATGTCAACATCTCTGAGGATCTATCGATACCTTTACAAAGAAGGCATGACACTGGCTACGTTTCATTAGAAATTTGAGGAGATTTTGTATGTCACCAAAGACACTTGAAAATTTCTACCGGTGTATTGTAGAGCGCGTTCTAACCGGCTGCATCACCATCTGGTATGGGGGGGGGGGGGTTGTCTACTGCACAGGATTGAGGAAAGCTGTAGAAAGTTGTGAACTCTGTCAGCTCCATCATGGGCACGAGTCTCCCCAGCATTCAGGACATCTTCAAGGAACAATGCCTCAAAAAGGTGGCATCCATCATTAAAAATCCCTTCACAATGGACCTGCCCTCTTCTCATTGCTACCATCAGGGAGGTGGCACAGGAACCTGAAGGCATACACTCAATGATTCAGAAATATCTTCTTCCCTTCTGTCATCAGATTCCTGAGTGGACATTGAACCATGAACACAACCTCACAATTTTTTTTCTCTTTTTGAACTATTTTATTTAACTTTTTAAATATATATACTTATTGAAATGTACAGTTTTTTATTATCATGTATTGCAATGTAATGCTGACATGTAACAACAAATTTCATGACATATGCCGGTGATATTAAACCTGATTCTGGTGTCTGCATGCTTTGATGCATTGAGTTGCTGCCACATGATCAGGTATTTGCATTAACAAGCAGGTATGCAGGTGTACCTAATAACGTGGCCACTGAGTGCAGGTTTTAAAAAATCATGTTCTTCTCTTTAAATGTTTCGCATCCTCTGTACAATTAATATTCATGGTAGACCTGCTTCATTAAAGTTGAGGCAAGATTTTTTTGTGCAGATTATAGTTTGTCAGCAATGAATTACTCATCACCAACCAATAGTGTGATTAGGGGAATGACTGCATATTGTATGATTTAAACGTGCTGGATTTTACTTCAAACATGTTACAAAGGAATAATGGATTCTGTGCTTATTATATCTACACAATATATATCCTGAATTCACATTTTAGGCAAGGTTCCTTCTTGTAGCCATTTCTAGTTATTTCTCCCTTGGTATCGGTCTTGCGTTCCTCAATTAAGAGGCCAGGCCAACGGCTTAATTCCCTGGGCTCTGGTGCAGTTCTCAGTAACTGGCTGTTTTGAAGAATGAGAGAGACTTCTGGCTTGCTTTGCCCTCTGCTCCCCAGCCCCCCCCCCACCCCACCAAGCTTCCTTGCAGAGAAATCTCAAGCTCCATTTATAAATATTTAAAATATCATGTGGTGCCAACGACCACACGGAGCTCAGAATTTAAACCAGCCCTGTGACAATTTGTTGAAGTGTCTCAATTTTGCGACCTTTATCTCGACCTGATTCATAGCTCTGTTCCTGCCAAGGAAATTTGCGGAACAGTGCCAGGAGAGAAGGGTGGAAAGCTGCCTATTCGATTGTCCCCTATTATTTGTTACGTCAATTGGAATGAAACACCATAGGAAATTCCCCAATGGTTCAGTGGGTAAATGCATCACTTGCCTTGATAATTGGACATACTTGAGAAGACTTTCATAGTCACTACATTAGAGTTCTGGAACTTCTCATTTAGAAATATTGTGGGACCATCTTCCTGACATAGAAGGCCACGGTTCATGAAGAAGCCATAATCTTCTCAAGGACAATGAGGTATAAATGCCAGCCTTACTGGCATTACCACACTCCAACAATACATAAAATTACCATTGTGCTGGGTCAGTTTGATCAAGCACGTCTAATCCCTGATCTGTATTAAATTGTTTGAACTCATGTGGGAAGCTGCAGTTAGTTTCAATGACCTTGCGTTCATAACGGGGTGGGAAAAGACAGGGGGGAGTTTTGTTCCGTAAGATCACCTTGTGATTTACACAGAAAGGTGTCCCTGCATGAATCTCTACAGATACACTGTGGAGGGTATTCCAACTGGTTCCATCATGGGTATGGGGGGAGGGACACTGCGCAAGACTGAAAAGAGCTGCAGCGAGTTGCAAACTCAGCTGGCTCTATCATGGGCACTCGCCTCCAGGTATCACAGACATCTTTAAAAGGTGGCATCCATCATTAAGGACCCTAATCTCCCAGGACATGCCCTCTTCCCATTGCTTCCATCAGATTTCCAAATGGACAATGAACCCATGTACACTACCTCACTATATATGTTTTTCTTTATGCTCTCTTTTTTGTACCACTTATTTAATTATATATATATTTATTTCTTATTGTAATTTAGATTTTTTTTATTATACATTGCACTGTACAGCTGCCACAAAACATCATATTTCATGACATATCACAGTTGTATTAAACCTGATTCTGATAAACAGCAGATTCAGGGCCCCAAAGAAAAGGTGAGGTAACACTTCTTTGTTGGGGTACCCTGTTGCATCTGATGGTCCCGGTACAGCCTTCTCTACATTGGTGAGACCAACACAGATTGGGGGACTGCTTTCTTGAGAACCTTCACTCCATCTACCACAAAAAGTAGGATTTCCCGGTGGCCTTCCCTTTTAATTCTACTCCCCATTCCCATTCCAAAATGTTGGTCCATAGCCTCTGCTACTGCCACCATGAGGCCACTCTTATGTTGGAGAAGCAACACCTCATATTCTGTCTGGGTAGCCTCAAACCTGACGGCATAAATGTCGATTTCTCTAACGTTCAGTAATTAATCCCACTTTCCCTTTCTCACTTTTTCATTCCCATTCTGGCTCCTGTCTTCTCTACTCCTCACCTATCCATCACCTCCCTCTAGTTCTGATCCTCCTTCCCTTTCTCCCATGGCCCACTATCCTCTCCTATCAGATTCCTTCTTCAGCCCTTTATCACTTCCACCCATCACCTCCCAGCTTCTTACTTCATTTTTCCACCCCCACCAACCCACCTTCCCCCTCACCTGGTCTCACTTATCGCCTGCCAGTTTGTGCTCCTCGCCTTCAACCCCCATCTCCTCCTTCTTGTTCTGGCTTCTGCCCCCTTGTTTCCAATCCCAATGAAGGATCTCGGCCCGAAACATCGACTGCTTATTCATTTCCATAGATTCTGGCCAGACTTGCTGAGCTTCTCCAGTATTTTGTGTGTGTTGCTATGAACGCCAAATGATAACAGAAACAGTTTGATTGAAACGCTCCTGTGGCCAAATAGTTCATAACATCACAATATAAAGAACACCCACATGAAAAGGGACTGTTCAGGCGGGACAATTGAAAACATCTCTCTGGAGGCATATTCCTGAATAGTAAATTGATAAATGGGAAGGAAGGAAATTAGAAGAGGAGAAGGTGGGATAGTTTAAATAGAATACTGAATTACCACACTGTCCTGGAGTTTGGATTGAACCCAATCCACACTGATCAGATGACAGTGGTTTCTAACTGTTAGATTTCAGTTTCCAGTGTAATCTACACTCAGTAGCCACTTTATTAGTTACTTCCTGTACCTAATAAAGTGGACATAGAGTATACGTTTGTAGTCTCCTGCTGCTGTAGCCCATTAACTTCAAGATGTGTTGTGCATTCAGAGATGCTCTTCTGCACACCACTGCTGAAATGTGTGGTTATCTGAATTACTGTCAGCTTGAACCACTTTGGCCATTCTCCCCTGATGTCCCTCATCAACAAGCATTTTTACCCACAGAACTGCCGCTTACTGGATGTTTTTTGCTTATCATACCATTCTCTGTAAACTCTAGAGACTGTTGTCTGTGAAAGTCCCAGGAGATCAGAAGTTTCTGAGATACTCAAACCTCCCCGTCTGGCACCAACAACCATTCCACAGTCAAAATCACTTAGATTACATTTCTTTGGTCTGAACAACTATTGAGCCTCCTGACTGTGTCGGCATGCTTTTATGCATTCAGTTGCTGCCACTTGATTGGCTGATTAGATATTTGTGTTAATGAGCAAGCTAATAAAGGGGTCACTGAGTGTCTGCAATGTCCGAATCTATTTCATAACGGCTACAAATCCCCATCTCACAGAACTCAAAATAATGTTCACCAAAGGGCTTTGAAGGCAGCAGTGAGGGAGAAAGTTGATGTCACAAAAAGGTTTTTCTTCTGACCTTGAAGTGTTCAGTGTTGATGTTGGCTGCCAAAATTGGAGATTTCTTCCCTTTCTAAAAACACTATGAAAACGAGGTGTTCACCAGGATGTATTAATTCTAATATTAGACTGTATTTCACACTTGTAAATCACATCCATGCCAATCTAGTACTGGTATCTCACCGGGGACAGTGGAAGGGAAAGAGATGAAAAAGGAATTACAAAGCCATCATTTTTGACGTTAAAAAATCTAACACGATGAATGTTTATGAAGAATGAATGTCACATACGAGGGAAAACAAATAATAAGGTACTAGAATAATAAGAACATAGTGTTCTTCAGGAAGTTAAAAATTACATATTTAAGATGTGCTGCTGAATTTTCAAGATTTTTAAAAATTAATATATTTATTTATTGAGTTACAGCACAGAATAGTCTCTTCCGGCCCTTTGAGCCATTAATCTCCCGATTTAATCCCGGCCTAATCACGAGACAATTTACAATGACCAATTAACCTACTAACCGATACATCTTTGGACTGTGGGAGGAAACTGGAGCACCCAGAGGAAGGGAAGCCCACACAGTCATGGGGAGAGCATGCAAACTCCTTCCAAGCAGTGATGGGAATTGAACCCAGGTCGTTGGTACCACTACACTACTGCTAATTAACTGTCCAAGGAATTAACACCTTACTGTTTCCTTGGGGTTGGATCCTCATATAACTTTCCCAAATGATGAACAATTACCTCGTGCTTTTCCAGTGTATATGACAGGTAAACATTTCTTGGGCTTCCATCTGGGTCCTGGAAGCCCAAGAAGAGTTGAATCCCCAAAAGGTGTTACTTGAGTGCCCAGACTTTGAATAGCAGCAGGTTATTGAACAACATAGCTCTGCTTCAGAGTTGTTAGTGATTTGGATTACGGATCCGATTCTGATTCAGATTCGTTTATCACACAAATGTTGAAATGTACAGTGAATTGTGTCATTTGCGTTAACAACCAACAGAACCCAACGATCTGCTGGGGGCAGCCCACAAGGATGCCCACAGTTGGTCAGGGCATGAGGGGTTACGGGGAGAAGGCATGAGATTGGGGCTGAGAGGAAAATTGGATCAGCCATGATGAAATGGCAGAGCAGACTCGATGGGCCAAATGGCCTAATTCTGCTCCTGTGTCGTATGGTCTTAAAACAGAACGCAACATAGTAGTGCTATCACTCGAGTGGAGTATGATGTTCACTGAAGGAGATGTCTATTGGTGGGTCCTCAAGTGGCCATAGGGGTTATCTGTTGGTGGGTCCTCAGGTGACTGTACGGATTGTCTATTGGTGGGTCCTCAGGTGACCGTAGGGATTGTCTATTGGTGGGTCCTCAGGTGATCGTAGGGATTGTCTATTGGTGGGTCCTCAGGTGACCGTAGGGATTGTCTATTGGTGGGTCCTCAGGTGACTGTAGGGGTTGTCTATTGGTGAGTCCTCAGGTGACTGTAGGGATTGTCTATTGGTGGGTCCTCAGGTGACCGTAGGGATTGTCTATTGGTGGGTCCTCAGGTGATCGTAGGGATTGTCTATTGGTGGATCCTCAGGTGATCGTAGGGATTGTCTATTGGTGGGTCCTCAGGTGATGATAGGGATTATCTATTGGTGGGTCCTCAGGTGACTGTAGGGATTGTCTATTGGTGGGTCCTCAGGTGACCGTAGGGATTGTCTGTTGGTGGGTCCTCAGGTGACCATAGGGATTGTCTATTGGTGGCTCCTCAGGTGACCGTAGGGATTGTCTATTGGAGGCCATCAGGTGACCGTAGGGATTGTCTATTGGTGGGTCCTCAGGTGAACGTAGGGGTTGTCTATTGGTGGGTCCTCAGGTGACTGTAGGGATTGTCTATTGGTGGGTCCTCAGGTGAACGTAGGGGTTGTCTATTGGTGGGTCCTCAGGTGACTGTAGGGATTGTCTATTGGTGGGTCCTCAGGTGACTGTAGGGATTGTCTATTGGTGGGTCCTCAGGTGACTGTAGGGATTGTCTATTGGTGGATCCTCAGGTGAACGTAGGGGTTGTCTATTGGTGGGTCCTCAGGTGACTGTAGGGATTGTCTATTGGTGGGTCCTCAGGTGAACGTAGGGGTTGTCTATTGGTGGGACCTCAGGTGACTGTAGGGATTGTCTATTGGTGGGTCCTCAGGTGATCGTAGGGATTGTCTATTGGTGGGTCCTCAGGTGACCGTAGGGATTGTCTATTGGTGGGTCCTCAGGTGACCGTAGGGATTGTCTATTGGTGACCCTCAGGTGACTGTAGTGGTTGTCTATTGGTGGTCCTCAGGTGACCGTAGGGATTGTCTATTGGTGGTCCTCAGGTGACTGTAGGGTTTGTCTATTGGTGGTCCTCAGGTGACTGTAGGGTTTGTCTATTGGTGGTCCTCAGGTGACCGTAGGGATTGTCTATTGGTGGGTCCTCAGGTGACTGTAGGGATTGTCTATTGGTGGTCCTCAGATGACTGTAGGGTTTGTCTATTGGTGGTCCTCAGATGACTGTAGGGTTTGTCTATTGGTGGTCCTCAGGTGACTGTAGGGATTGTCTATTGGTGGTCCTCAGGTGACCGTAGGGATTGTCTATTGGTGGGTCCTCAGGTGACTGTAGGGATTGTCTATTGGTGGGTCCTCAGGTGACTGTAGGGATTGTCTATTGGTGACCCTCAGGTGACTGTAGTGGTTGTCTATTGGTGGTCCTCAGGTGACTGTAGGGTTTGTCTATTGGTGGGTCCTCAGGTGACTGTAGGGATTGTCTATTGGTGGGTCCTCAGGTGACTGTAGGGTTTGTCTATTGGTGGTCCTCAGGTGACCATAGGGATTGTCCATTGGTGGGTCCTCAGGTGACTGTAGGGATTGTCTATTGGTGGGTCCTCAGGTGACTGTAGGGTTTGTCTGTTGGTGGGTCCCAGGTGACTGTAGGGATTGTCTATTGGTGGGTCCTCAGGTGACCGTAGGGGTTGTCTATTGGTGGGTTCTCAGGTGGCCGTAGGGGTTGTCTATTGGTGGGTCCTCAGGTGACTGTAGGGATTGTCTATTGGTGGGTCCTCAGGTGATCGTAGGGATTGTCTATTGGTGGATCCTCAGGTGATCGTAGGGATTGTCTATTGGTGGGTCCTCAGGTGACCGTAGGGATTGTCTATTGGTGGGTCCTCAGGTGACCGTAGGGATTGTCTATTGGTGGGTCCTCAGGTGACCTTAGGGATTGTCTATTGGTGACCCTCAGGTGACTGTAGGGATTGTCTATTGGTGGTCCTCAGGTGACTGTAGGGATTGTCTATTGGTGGTCCTCAGGTGACTGTAGGGTTTGTCTATTGGTGGTCCTCAGGTGACTGTAGGGTTTGTCTATTGGTGGTCCTCAGGTGACCGTAGGGATTGTCTATTGGTAGGTCCTCAGGTGACTGTAGGGATTGTCTATTGGTGGGTCCTCAGGTGACCGTAGGGATTGTCTATTGGTGGGTCCTCAGGTGACTGTTGGGTTTGTCTATTGGTGGGTCCTCAGGTGACTGTAGGGATTGTCTATTGGTGGGTCCTCAGGTGACTGTAGGGATTGTCTGTTGGTGGGTCCTCAGGTGACTGTAGTGGTTGTCTATTGGTGGGTCCTCAGGTGACTGTTGGGTTTGTCTATTGGTGGGTCCTCAGGTGACCGTAGGGATTGTCTATTGGTGGTCCTCAGGTGACTGTAGTGGTTGTCTATTGGTGGGTCCTCAGGTGACTGTAGGGATTGTCTATTGGTGGGTCCTCAGGTGACCGTAGGGATTGTCTATTGGTGGGCCCTCAGGTGACTGTAGGGATTGTCTATTGGTGGGTCCTCAGGTGACCGTAGGGATTGTCCATTGGTGGGTCCTCAGGTGACCGTAGGGGTTGTCTATTTGTGGGTCCTCAGGTGACCGTAGGGGTTGTCTATTGGTGGGTCCTCAGGTGACCGTAGGGATTGTCTATTGGTGGGCCCTCAGGTGACCGTAGGGGTTGTCTATTGGTGGGTCCTCAGGTGACCGTAGGGATTGTCTATTGGTGGGTCCTCAGGTGACTGTAGGGGTTGTCTATTGGTGGATCATCAGGTGACCGTAGGGATTGTCTATTGGTGGTCCTCAGGTGTCCGTAGGGATTGTCTATTGGTGGGTCCTCAGGTGACCGTAGGGATTTTCTATTGGTGGGTCCTCAGGTGACTGTAGGGATTGTCTATTGGTGGGTCCTTAGGTGGCCGTAGGGGTTGTCTATTGGTGGGTCCTCAGGTGATCGTAGGGATTGTCTATTGGTGGGTCCCAGGTGACTGTAGGGATTGTCTATTGGTGGGTCCTCAGGTGACCGTAGGGATTGTCTATTGGTGGGTCCTTAGGTGGCCGTAGGGGTTGTCTATTGGTGGGTCCTCAGGTGATCGTAGGGATTGTCTATTGGTGGGTCCCAGGTGACTGTAGGGATTGTCTATTGGTGGGTCCTCAGGTGACCGTAGGGATTGTCTATTGGTGGGTCCTCAGGTGAACGTAGGGGTTGTCTATTGGTGGGTCCTCAGGTGACTGTAGGGATTGCCTATTGGTGGGACCTCAGGTGATCGTAGGGATTGTCTATTGGTGGATCCTCAGGTGATCGTAGGGATTGTCTATTGGTGGGTCCTCAGGTGACCGTAGGGATTGTCTATTGGTGAGTCCTCAGGTGACCGTAGGGATTGTCTATTGGTGGGTCCTCAGGTGACCGTAGGGATTGTCTATTGGTGTGTCCTCAGGTGACCGTAGGTATTGTCTATTGGTGGGTCCTCAGGTGACCGTAGGGATTGTCTATTAGTGACCCTCAGGTGACTGTAGTGGTTGTCTATTGGTGGTCCTCAGGTGACTGTAGGGATTGTCTATTGGTGGTCCTCAGGTGACTGTAGGGATTGTCTATTGGTGGTCCTCAGGTGACTGTAGGGTTTGTCTATTGGTGGTCCTCAGGTGACTGTAGGGTTTGTCTATTGGTGGTCCTCAGGTGACCGTAGGGATTGTCTATTGGTAGGTCCTCAGGTGACTGTAGGGATTGTCTATTGGTGGGTCCTCAGGTGACTGTTGGGTTTGTCTATTGGTGGGTCCTCAGGTGACTGTAGGGATTGTCTATTGGTGGGTCCTCAGGTGACTGTAGGGATTGTCTATTGGTGGGTCCTCAGGTGACTGTAGGGATTGTCTATTGGTGGGTCATCAGGTGACCGTAGGGATTGTCTATTGGTGGGTCCTCAGGTGACTGTAGGGATTGTCTATTGGTGGGTCCTCAGGTGACTGTAGGGATTGTCTATTGGTGGGTTCTCAGGTAACTGTTGGGTTTGTCTATTGGTGGGTCCTCAGGTGACTGTAGGGATTGTCTATTGGTGGGTCCTCAGGTGACTGTAGGGTTTGTCTATTGGTGGGTCCTCAGGTGACTGTAGGGGTTGTCTATTGGTGGGTCCTCAGGTGACCGTAGGGGTTGTCTATTGGTGGGTCCTCAGGTGACTGTAGGGATTGTCTATTGGTGGTCCTCAGGTGACTGTAGTGGTTGTCTATTGGTGGGTCCTCAAGCGGCTGTAGATGCCGATCTAGAAGCCGCATATTCTAGACGAGGGGCTTCCAGACCTCACAACCTGCACCCGTCACCTCTTGCTGATCACCGCGGTTTTTATTGTGGGATGTTAGGGTGGTTTCCTTAATGGAGAATGCCTTGCGTAACTATGTTTAACATTGGGAGGCGAATGCACAGGCAGCCACCACTTGGTCCTTGACAGATCAGTGGCATGGAGTGCCAGAAGACTGGAGACTCTTCACTGCCGTTGTGATATGTCATCAACTTCCACCAGTTCCACTGTTGGCGTTTTGGCTGGATCTCTTTTTGTTTGTAATCTCCCCCTTGAACTTACCATCATGGGTGACCCTACCAGGAGCTAAACTCCAGACAATATCACCCTCGGGATGTCAGAAACTCACAAACCTCTCCACCACGACAAGCTGACAATCCTCTGAGAGGAGAACACAAACCAACTATCCATTCCTCCCTTACACCCACATTCACCGTCCTCCAGGACAGACCAACTCATGATTTGCAGGCATTGGGTTTAATTCCTGCTACTGCCAGTAAGGAGTTATCCCTGTGACCACGTGGGTTTCCTCCAGTCCCTCCTGTTTCTGGCCAGTAGATTAATTGGTCATTGTAAATTGTCCCATGATTTGGCTAGAATTAAATTTGGGGTTTGCTGGGCACCATTTGCTCAAAGGGCCAGAAGGGCCTGTTCCACACTGTATATCATCAAAATAAAAAAAAATTAAATGGTCTCTGACCGAAACATTGACTATTTACTCTTTTCCATAGATGCTGCCTGACCAGTTGAGTTCCTCCAGTGTTTTGTGTGTGTTGCTCTAGATTTCCAGCATCTGCAGAATCTCTTGTGTTCAAACTTCATATCACTTGCCTGACAGGAGAAGAGAGAAGTGAGAATGACCAGGATGGGAGAGGTCCTTGATTAAGCTGTTTGTGATACAGCTTTTATCCGTTTTCAGTGGAAGCCAGGAGGAGTGGGATACTTGTTTAAACTCTCCCTAAATGAAGCTCAGCTGGAGTTTGAAGGGTTGGAAGATGAACTTATGAATTCTGTTGTATCTGTGCCCAAATATTCAGTGAAGTGCGCTGACAAGGTGGACATTGTAGTCACTCAACAAATGTGAGTTATGAACAGCAGTGGCCACTCAGCCCATCAAGCCTGTTTACTGGCTAATCAGATCTTGGCTGATCTGCTTTTTGAAAACTCAACCCTCATGAACTTCCACCTTCTCATTTATGAAGATTCTAGCTATTCATTAATAATAATCAATAATCAATCACATCTTGTGATTTCCCAGCTTTCATGACTTTCGAGAGAGACAAAGTGGCCCCATCATCATCTTAAACTGGTTTCTCCTTATATGGGACAGTTACCTCCCAACTTCCCCACACTTATTCCAGTTAAGAAATGTTCCCCCAGCCCAGGATCTTACACACTCCATGGCCACTTTATTCGGGATATTGTTAATGCAAATATCTAATCATCCAATCATGTTGCTGCAACTCCATGCATAAAAGCATGCAGATGTGGCCAAGAAGTTAAGTTCAAACATCAGAATTGGGAGGAATTGTGATCTAAGTGACTTTGACTGTGGAATGACTGTTGGTGTCAGACAGGGTGGTTTGAGTATCTTAGAAATTGCTGATCTCCTGGGATGTTCATGCACGACAGTCTCTGGAGCTTATAGAGAATGGTGAGAAAAACAAAACAAAAAAAAAACATCCAGTGAGTGGTAGCTCTGTGTGTGAAATTGCCTTGTTAATGAGAGAAGTCAAAGGTTAATGGCCAGACTGGTTTGAGCTGACTGGAAGGCGACAGTAACTCAAATAAGTGTATGTTACAACAGTGATGTGCAGAACGTCATCCCTGAACGTATATGTCAACCCTTGAAGTGGATGGGCTACAGCAGCAGAAGACCACGAACATACACTCAGTGGCCACTTTATTAGGTAAAAAAGGTACAGTACCTAATAAAGCGGCCACTGAGGGTCAGTTTCAATGAAGTCCTATTTCACCCCTTCAGAAGCCCGCACACATCTCAGAACACGCCCGTTCCAGAAAGCAGTTCGCTCAACAGGAAGGCACTGTAGCACAGCGGTCAATGTTAAGCTTTAAAACTCCAGCGCCCCGGGTTCAGTTCTGCAAGGAGTTTGTACGTTCTCCCCGTGACCGCTTGGGTTTTCCCTAGGTACTCCGATCTCCTCCCTCGGTCCAAGGACCTACCACTTGATAGGTTAATTGGTCACGTGTGTAATTGGCGGCGCGGGTTCATTGGGCCTGTAATCGTGCTATATCTCTAAAATAACTAAAATCAAAATTAATAAACCTTCACCGAAATATTTCTAATGCGGCAACATCCTTCCCTTAAGTAAAGAAACCGATACTGGACGGGTTCGACCTGCGCAAAAACTGTCCTGTAAACTACAACAGCACTAACTCATACTTTAAAAAAACATCTAGGTTCCCACCGGTATCAAAATGGCTTGATGTTAACTCAGAAGGGAAGCTGAACGTTCGTCGACCTGTCTGTCCAATGCTGATTGAATCCTGCAGGCACTGTCAGATTGCATAGAGCGGGAAGAAAAACAAACTGTCACGCCGTTATCCCTCTCTGCGGATGATCGCAGAGACCCAGGTACAATACTCTGAACTTCATGAGGGTTATTCAATTGTTGGCGACACCGTCCGGGGAGATTTGATACTGAGTGAGGGCGCTGAAGAGGCTTGTCAGGATACTGCCTGGATTACATGGCGCATCTATCAGGAGAGGCTGGACGAACTTGGGTCCATGTCTCTGGAGCGGCGGAGGTTGTAGTGGTGGGGGCGGGGGAGGTGGAGATCTGATAAAGGTTTATAAGAGGCATAAGAGTATCTTTTTTTCCTCAGGGCTGAAATGTCTAATACCAGGTGAGAGGGGTAATTTCAAAGGAGATGTGAGGGGCAAGTTTTTTTACACATAGCGTGGTGGTAGAATGCACTGCTTGGGGTGCTGGTAGAGGTAGGCATTATGGATTTTAGAGGCATTTAGATGGGCACATGGATGTGAGGAAAATGGAAGGAGATGGACATTGCATAGGCGGAAGTGGTTAGTTGGCCATTTGATTACTAATTTAATTGAGTACTAATTTAAACAAAAGGCCTTTTCCTATATTGTGTTCTATTTTTGTACGTTTAGTTTCTGAGTGGGTGGCGAATCTCTGTCATAAATGGGAACTTGCCCTCACTTGTCCGTCTTCCTGGTCCTCTGTGTTCTTTCCATCTCATCTCTATTGTGACACTGACGGGTCTGGGATGCGCAGGTGATAAACCCGAGAGATTCTGCGGATGCTGACAATCCGGAGCAACGCGCATACACAGGCGCGCGCGCACATACACAATGCTGAAGGAACTCAGCAGGTCAGGCAACATCTCAGGAAAGGATTGAACAGCCGACGTTCCGGGCCGAGACACCAGTTCCGATGAAGGGTCTCGGGCCCAAGCATCGACTGTTTATTCCTCTCCATAGAAGCTGCCTGATCTGCTGAGTTCCTCCAGCATTTTGCGTGTGTGTGTGTGTGTCGCCCCGTGCAGACGCGCTGTTCTGAATTTTTTTTAAAAAAAAGAGGAACTATTTGTAAACATTGCTTTGGAGTCGAGGGCAGCTCCAAACACAGAGAAAATACTTTGGGAAAACATTAGTGGATTGGATTGAAAATCTCCAAAAGTCGGAGCTCATTGAGTGTGCGCGGGTGAAGGTGGGAATATTCTTTAATTAATTGGACAGATTATGTCACTGGGTCGTACGTATCGCACCCCCTTTCCTTTCACTGACAGCCTACGATGGTTAAATGGGCCAACTTAGCAGCGGCAGAGAGGGCAAATCATGTTTCGTCTCTGAACTAAAGCGTGACTCCCAGAAACAAAAATGTAGGTTTAAAATAAATTGTATGAGGCTTTTCAGAAGTAATAACTTGCTATGTCTTTAAAACAGAAATTCTGGTCTTTTTTAGAAATCTAAAGAGGGGGGAGATTATTTTAAGAAACTTTAACATTTTATGGAGATTATACAACTTTTAGGAAGTGGGTTTTATCAAGCGTTCTGACACGGCTGATCCGCTTAAGGTTTATTGATGGAAAGTGTCGGGAGGGGATAACTTTATCTCGAACTGTGAGGTTAAAATCGAATTTTAAAACCGCTGCTAGTTTCGTCCTCGCCCGGAAATAAGAGAAAGGTAATCAGTTAGAAAAACGCTTCAGCGAGAAGGTGGGTCGATAGCGGATCAATAAGCATTTCGCCAAGATAATGTACACGGCGGCGAGTACCTTTCCGAGATGTCAGGTACGGGGAGACAGATTAGAGCGACGGCAGAGGTCGAAGTGTTAGATCTAAGTAAAGCGAACAAGTCATCCCTGCGTGAGCGCTGGGGATATCACGGGTCGAAACAGTTCCCGCATTTTAACGGCTTCGCTCGGAAGGAGAAACTACGGGGAGAGGAACTTGTAGCGAGCGTATACATGAGGATGCCTGCTATCAAGAAGGAGAAAACCGATGGGGAAATGGTCACTCGGGGGCTGCTGGACAGTCTTCCCGAATATCTGGCCCCTCTGTCCATCCCAATGGTGACCCCACACCCTGCGCCTTACGACCACATCTTCAGCCGGCGCCACCGTGCCTTCCTGGGGCTTCCCGAGGCTGCCCACCCGGGCGACCTGATGCTAGAGCGCTTCCATTCCGTTCCAGATTTCCAGCCGATCTTTGACAACGGGGAACCCTGCATCGAAGTAGAGTGCGGAGAAAACAAAGCCCTCCTCTACATCCATAAACTGTGCCAAGGCAGCAAGGGACCCTCCATCCGCTACCGGGGCGAGTGGCTGACCCCCAATGAATTTCAGTTCGTCAGCGGCAGAGAGACAGCCAAGGACTGGAAACGGAGCATAAGGCACAAAGGTGGGTGCATGCGAGGGTGAAGCTAGAGGGAGAGAGAGGGAGGACAAGGAAAGAGAGCGAGGTTCGGAGAGAGAAGGAGGGAGAGAGAGCGAGGTTGAGAAAGAGAAATGGAGAGAGGGAAGGTGTGTGTATGTGTGTGTGAGTGAAAGAGAGAGAGAGCTTTGCTTCTGTCAATAGAGGGGAGGAAGAGGTTGCAATGTGATTATTGTACACTTGGGGACAGTCCGTGTTTTGAGGAAGTTAACGTGCGTAAAAGTTGGATCAACCGCACCGGGTGCAGGTAAACTGGGCCAATAGATGATTTGTTCAACCAATAATTAACTAACGCCAACCCAGCAGACGATCAAAAGGTGATAATGGTTACTTACACCTGACCTCTTCCGCACCCCCCCCCCCCGCTCCTCCCCTCCCCCAGGTTACCTAGCAGCAGCGATATTTTGTTTCGCGGGGGGGGGGGGGGTGGAGTGGTGGTTGGAGGGATGTACTTGTCTGCCGCTGGCCTGTGAAGTTTGGGAAATGAGAGAGAGGAGAGACACGAACCAAAAAGTCAGACAGCCGGGAGAAGCCGTATCCCAGACACAGCCGTCAGGATGGCTCTGGCTAAGCAGAAATTATAAATAATTGAACCTTTGTGTATGTGTGTGTTTTGGGGAGGTGGGGAAAGGAGTGGCACGGTTTGTTATACGGTGCTTTTGCCGGTGAACGGTTCGAAAGTTTAAGGGAAACCGGGAAGCAAGCGAGTCCGGCCGTGAGATCAAGTGAGTTAAACGGCTGTCTGTATTCATTAACACGAGCTGGCCGGGGGTGGAGCGGGTTGGGTGGGGGGGGGGGCTGTTGTGGAGGAATGTATTAAGAGGCTGGTTGAGTCGGGAAGTGAGGATGGAATGCGATTCCTCGCTCCCTGGGCCAGCAGTGTTCTTGATATGGTCAGTGACAGCGCCGGTAACTGCGGGCTTGGCGAGTTTCCATGCTGAAGTGCGGGTGGTTCTCGCTGGGGAGGCGTGGGTGGGACCTGCTGCCCACCCGCGGCGTTGCCGGCGCGGCTGTTTTAACTCTTGCGGTGTGGTAGTGGTGCTGGCGGCTCGCCATGTGCAGTTGCCCCTGGAACGGAGCCGGGCCGGGGGAGCTGTCGTCTGCTGCCGAGTGTGAGTCACTGTCTGGCTTTAGTGTGTTCTTCACTCTGGCTTACGGTGACCCCCTCCCCCTTATAGTGTCTCTGCGAGGGGCACCCTGGGCAGAGACACCGTTCTTTGGTATCCAGTGACAGGACAGTGGTCCCTCTGGTATTCAGTGACTCCCAGACAGTGTCCATAGAGAGACGCTGGTCTTTGGCATCCAGTGACTGTAACAGTGTCTGTACAGAGACACTTGTCTCTCTGATATACAGTGACACTGGTATTCAGTGACTTTCTGACAATGTCTGGACAGAGGCTCCTGTCCCCCTCGTATCCAGCGACCATCTGACAGTGTTTCGGCAGAGACACTTGTCTCTCTGATAATCCATTGGATCCCTGGCAGTGCCTGGGCGGGGAACACTGGCCCCTCTGGCCAGGCAGCGACTCCCGGACACCGTCCTGAGAGAGTTGGTCTCGACAGCAGCCTGGCTCTGACGGTGTGAGCCTCTCTCTCGCACTGTTGCTCTGAGACTCGGCTTCTGGCCGTGCGAAGCGTCTGCTGCACCGTCTGGCTTCGCCGCGCCACTCTCTCGCAGGTCCTGCCAGTATTACGGTATTAGTCTCTCTGGCTCTTTGACTCTGCATCTGGCTGCGCTAAGTGTCTGGCTTCGGGCTGTGCTCCCCCCCCGCCCCCCCGGTGCGCTCTTTACCAGCGTGTGCCTCGGCCTCTACAAACAACATTCGCCAGCCATTGTTACAAATAAGCAAAACTGCCGCACTTCCTCAAGAGTTGCGTCGCTTTAATTGTAAACCAACAATTTTCTGCTCGTGTGACAGAGCCGAGATGAAAGAGGAGGAAGGGAAATGCGCTTCCCGGTATTTTTAAGGTCGCGTTGCCGTGGTTGTAGGGATCGCTCGTAGCCTCGCCAATGTGTATTTAAGGAGGACCGTGCACACTTGAGAGGTGAATTAATAAGAATTTCCTCCTCACACAAACGGTGGCGTTGCGCAGCTCGCATTATTTTTTTTCTCACAGTAATTTCATTTATTTTCCTCTCTAACGCAGGGAAAAGTTTGAAGACACTTATGTCAAAGGGAATCTTACAGGTACACCCGCCAATCTGTGACTGTCCCGGTTGCCGAATTTCATCTCCGGTGGTAAGTCCTGCTAACTTTAAAAAAAAATTAATATCTCTTTCCGTCGTGGTTGTGGATGCAGAAGTATTTTATAAGAAAAGTATATATATTAATGCAATGAAAATCGTGCTGATTGACTTTTGTTAAGACAATAACGATGTGATTATTAGTGGGGGGTCTCGTTTCTGTTGGTGGGGGGTTAATACAAGCTCAGAAAACAAACAGCCGCGACTTTAAACTCACACGCCGGAAACCTTCGGTGAAACTCAAAACAACTGATGGTCCTTTCCTGACTTGACCACCCCCTAGTGAATGACAAACACAATCTAAGCCGCCTCTCTCCTCACTATCAATCACCAGAGTCCAGTCTCGGTCTCTTCCCAGGGGCGGAGGGTGGGAGGATTCTAGGTCGTTAATCAATTTACCGGCTTCAATCACCTCCAAATACTGTGGGCTATTTTTGTAAAAGAAAAAAAGTTTGGCCAATTCGCTTCAAGGCGCGTTCTCTCTTGGTCTTCCTGTGGAAGTTGCTTGCACGGGTTTAAGATGATTAAACTAACACGTCGGGCGACCTTAAGAGGACTGCCACAAGAAAACAGCGATTTTGTACAATTTTCTGTTTAAGTAATCAAATAGTCGCGTTGGTGTCAGCTCAATTAAGAAAAAGAAGCAGAAGTCAGTCACTCGGGCCCCCGGGACAGTCCAGCCACTCAATTACTAATCCATTCCTGGCGCTAGCTTCTTATTCCTTTCTGTTCCCCATATCCTTCGACTTCCCCTTCAGAAGCCAAGGATCCGTCTATCTCGAGTCTGTATGTATTCAATGAGTCAGTCCCCATAACTGTCCAGGAGAGAGGATTCCAAACGCGCACACTCCTCTGAGAGCAGACATTCCCTCAAGATGCACTTAACATTTAACTTTTTAAGATTACTTGGAAATGTTTATGTCTTAGTAAAGTCACCTCATTCGTCTGAAGTTTAATTAATTTTGCGTTCATTCTGCATGCATTGCCACATAGCATAAATGGAAAATCTAAGTCAATGCATTTTCCACTTTCAACCACTTACCTAGTTCTCAGTGTCTGGTTTGATTAAATGGCACAATAACAATAATGAACCCCTCCTCTGCATTTAGTACTTATGGGTATGGATGTTTAGCAATACATGAAATGCTGGAGAGCATCCGAACATGCTGCATCACTGCATGGTATGTAAACTGCACTGCGGCAGAGAGAATGGGTATTCAAGACTGCCCAACACATCCACCGTACCATCAAGGACGTGTGTGTGTGTGCAGAAAGGTCAACAATATTATAGGGGGTCCCACCCACCCTGCTCATGGTCTGTTTGTCCCACTCCCATCAGCGAGGAGGCTGTATAACATCCACACCAGGACTCAAGTAGTCAGGCTGATCAACACCTCCACCCACTAACCCACCCCTCCACACCCCCAAGCACCACTACTTTATCAGTCACCTTATGAACAGACACTCCTGTGCCTAGCGTCACTTTATGGCCATACAATCAATCTATGTGGATAAGCTCTCTTATGAATTTATATTAATTGCGTTTTTCATATTGTGTTCTTTATCTTTTTTTTGTCGACCCAGATCCAGAGTAACAATTATTTCATTTTCCTTTACACTTGTGTATTGGAAATGACAAACAATCTTGAATCTTAGAAACATAGAAGACCTACAGCACAATACAGGCCCTTTGGCCCACAAAGCTGTGCCGAACATGTCCCTACCTCAGAACTACCTAGGCTTTACTCATAGCCCTCTATTTTTTAAACTCAATATGGCCATCCAGGAGTCTCTTAAAAGACTCAATCATTTCTGCCTCCAGCACTGCCACTGGCAGCCCATTCCACGCACTCACCACTCTGTTTTTTTAAAAAAACTTACCCCTGACATCTCCCCTGTACCTACTTCCAAGCACCTTAAAATTATGTCCCCTCATGCTAGCCATTTCAGCCCTGGGAAAAAGCCTCTGACTATCCACACGATCAATGCCTCTCATTATCTTGTACACCTCTATCAGGTCACCTCTCATCCTCTGTCGCTCCAAGGAGGAGAGGCCAAGTTCACTCAACCTATTCTCGTAAGGTATGCACCCCAATCCAGACAACATCCTTGTAAATCTCCTCTGCACCCTTTCTATGAATCTTGAATCAGACGGTTTCTATGAAGGGATATACCTTAACCAAAGGAGATTCTGCAAATGCTTGAAATCCAAAGCAACACACACAAAATGGACAAATCATAAACACAAGGACATTGGTTGTTTGTCAGTCTTTCTGTGTAGTTTTTCATTGATTTGATTTTATTTCTTGATTCTACTGTGAATGCCTGCAGGAAAATAAATCTGAGGGTTGACAAATATGTACTTTGATAATAAATTTACTTTGAACTTTTAAGTTTGGACAAGAGATTCTGCAGGTGCTGGAAATCCGGAGTTAACACACAAAATGCTGAAGGAACTCAGCAGGTGAGGCAGCATTTGTGGAGGGAAGTAAACAGTTGACATTTCAGTTCTGATGAAGGGTTTTGGCCCGAAATGTTGACAGTTTATTTCGTAACATAGATACTGCCTGAGCTGCTGAGTTCCTCCAGCGTTTTGTGTGTTGTTTCTTTGGAGGGGAAATGGAAAGTTGACATTTCAGTAAAGATACTTCATTAAAGTTCAAAGTAGATTTTATTATCAAGGTACATATATGCCACCATATACAACTCTGGATTCATTTTCCTGTGGACATACTCAGCAAATCTATAGAATAGTACCTATAACAGGATCAATGAAAGATCAAATGGAGTGCAGAAGACAACAAATTGTGCAAATGCAAATATAAATAAATAGCAATAGATGATGAGAACTTAAGATAATGCAATAAAAGCCCTTAAAGTGATGTACTGGGCTGAATCCACTACCTTTTTTTTCTGTTCAAAGCTATTTGTGTATCCATGCCAGGCCGTGACACAAGCAACGAATGCACTCTCCCCCGCACATCTATAGAAGTTTGTCAAAGTTTAGATGTCATGCAGAATCTTCGCAGACTCCTAAGGAAGTAGAGGCGCTGCCATGCTTTCTTTGCAATTCCACTCATGTTCTGGGTGCAGGACAGATCCTCTGAAATAGTAACACTGAGGAATTTAAAGTTCATAACCCTCTGATCCTCTGATGAGAACTGTCTCATGGACTTGTGGTTTCCCCCTGCTGAAGTCTACAGTTAGTTCCTTGGTCCTGCTGACATTGAGTGAGAGGTTGTTGTTATGACACCACTCAGTCTGCTAGATGTGGGATTGATAAATGCTGCCTGACCCTCTGAGTTCCTTCAGTGTTTTGTGTGTGTCACTCCAGATTTTCGGCATCTGCAGAATCTCTTTTGTGTCTGGATATTGATTCGTGACGTACTTTCCACACTGCTGTTTCAGTGGCACTGGAGTATCTCGTATGTGTCTGTCCATTTTGAACTATTGTTTGAGAAATAGTAAGTCTATTGCGGGAGCAGGTCCAACACAGAGATGGCTGCAAGTGGATGTTGAGTTTCAGAAGCCACAGTAAGTGGTTGGACCATTCTACAACTTTAAACAGAGCAATTTTAGTGGAGTTTAGGGAGACTGGCACTGGAGAGGGACAGAGGAGGTTGACGAGAATGATCCTGGCAATAAAAGTATTAACATATGAGGCATGTTTGTAGCTCTGAGCCTGTATTCACTGGAGTTTAGAAGAATGAGGGGGAGGGATCTCATTGAAACCTACTGAATATTGACAGGCCTAGACAGAATGGATGTGGAGAGGACATTTGCTATATTGGGGGTGGTCTGGGACCAGAGGGCATAACCTCAGAATAGAAGGATGTTCCTTTAGAACAGAGATGAGGAGTGATTTCTTAGCCAGGAGGTGGTGAATCTGCAGAATTTATTGCCACAAATGGCTGTGGAGGCCAAATCATCGGGTATGTTTAAACTGGAGGCTGAAAGGTTCTTGATTAGTCAAGATGTTTAAGGTTATGGGGAGAGGGGTTGAGAGGGATAATAAGTCAGCTATGCTGGAATGGCAGAGCAGACATGATGGGCTGAATGGCCTAATTCTGCTCCTATGGTTCTTTTGAGGCTGTGCCCCCTGGTCCTAGATTCCCTCACTATTGGAAACATCCTTTCCACGTCTATGCTATCCAGGCCTTTCAATATTCGATAGGTTTCAATGAGAGCCCACCTTCATTCTTCTAAACTCCAGTGAGTGCAGGCCCAGAGCTATAAAATGTTCCTCATACTTTAACCCCTTCATTCCCAGGATCATTCTTCTGAACCTCCTCCAGACCCTCTGCAATGTCAGTATATCCTTTCTTAAATAAGGGGCCCAAAACTGCTCACAACACTCCAAGTGTGGTCTGACCAATGCCTTATAAATCCTCAGCATCACATCCTTGTTCTTATATTCTAGTCCTCTTTAAATGAATGCTAACATTGTATTTGCTATCTCTGATTTGAGTTCATTCCCTGGTTAGAAAAGAGTCTACACCCTTATTCCTTCTACCAAAGTGTGTGACCATGCACTTCCTGACAATGTATTCCATCTTCTTCATGGGTTACCTTTTTGCCCATTCTTTTAACCTGTCCAATCCTTCAGCAAGTTACCTGCTTCTTCAACAATACCTGCCCCACCACCTATCTTTATATAGTCTGCAAATAAGGAGGTCCTTTTACCACTGAGAAGTGACGAAGCAAATGATAGAAACGACACCTCCACAGTATAATTAAGGATTTCTCCCAATGCCTGTAGGACACTCAGCTGTGTACTCTTGACTATGATACAGAGAACGAGGTGGTGAGATTTTGTTTTTATTTAGAAATACAGTGCAGAACAGACTCTGCCAGCCCAATGAGCCATGTTGCATGGCAACCCATCTATTTAGCCCCAGCCTAATCACAGGACAATTTCAATAACAAATTAACCTACTAACCCGTACATCTTTGGAATGTGGGAGGAAACCAGAGCACCCAGAGGAAACAAAGGTTCATTTTATTATCAAAGTATGTATGGAGAATACAACTCTGAGATTCGTCTTCTCCAGATAGACATGAAATACAGAAAAACCATTGAAGTCTGTGAATGAAAAAACATCAACCCGTCCTTCCCCCCCCCCCCCCGACACAATAAAGTGGATCACTCACCCGGACTTGACAGCTAAATGATCTTTCCCCTAACCCCCAAGCCCCTCCCAAAAAAACCCAGTGAGAGTAATGTCAAACCCCCAACCCCTCTCTCGCACACAAAAACCTAACAGATCACTCACACTGAAAATCACCAACAAGAAAACCCTCCCTCGCCAAAAAAAGTAGCATATTGCCCTCCCGCCAATCAGCAACGAGAAAGAAAGCACAGAAAACTGAAGGAGACTAATATAAACTACAGCCCACACTAATAATCAGATAAATCTCAGAATTTTGAAAGCATCCTCAGTCAGCATCGAGGAGAGCAACGTCTCCAGCTCGGTCTTCCCATGGGGAGCAATCGCTGACCCACAGCCTTCATCTGCCAATCCGAGTCCTCTCAACCTCAGTCCGACGCGGCTGCGTAAAACCCATGAGGTTCATGGAGAGACCATACAAACTCCTTGCAGATGTTGCCGGAAATGAACTCTGAACTCTGGTATGCCCCGATCTGTAATAACGTCGCACTAACTGCTATTCTACTGTGGTGATGGTGGGGGGGGGGAGGCTAGGAGTTGATGAACTCTGAGGGGATGCATGTTTGATCCTAACATCAACATGTCACAATCAAAATGCACCCAAAGATATTTGGCACCAGCATGAGGTTCCCTGTACATGACTTTCATTGATAACGAAATAAATAGTGCACAAATAATCATAGCATTGAAATCTCAATCTTTCATTTTTTTTTAAATCCTCCTGTACTTTATTTCACATGCTCTGAAAGTGACTCTAATTAACTGTGGATGAATTTTAAAGAACTGGACATTGCCATTTCTAAAGTTTTTGATGGGACTGATGTGAAGACCTTTCTTTTGATTGGATTTCAACCCACAGCCTAGTTGTAGGATTCATTGCCAAACCCTTTTCCTATTGCATTATCAGCTAACAGAATTCAAGTTCAAATTCAATTTTATTTTATTTAACCATACTGCGTCCCCGATCAGGGTAATGAGAAGCCATGGGAGCAGGTGGTGGATGGTCGTATGAGTAGCTGGTCCATATCACAAGACCTGGTTATGCGACCACTGACACCAGGCAGACAATCTCTGAAGGGTATTGATAATGGCTGGGGCCACCCGTCTTGTAAAGACACTGCCCAGAAGAAGGCAATGGCAAACCCCTTCTGTTGGAAAAAAAATTGCCAAGAACAATCATGGTCATGGAAAGACCACGATCGCCCACATCATACGACACAGAATGTAACAAATGGATGATACTTGTATACTGCCAAATGAAACAACGTTCCTCCAGACCGAAGTGCACAACATAGCACATATAACTCATACATAACACAAAGGCAATACTGCTACAAATAAATTAACAAATAATAAGGTGAATATACAACTTCAGTCAAAAAATAAACAGTAACGCAACTGGCGCTTCAGAAGTGATGACACCTGTGTGGTGGCAGCGGGTTCAGTTGTCTCAAGGCCTGGGGCAGTTTTTAAAATGTAATGGGGTATGCACTTGAAAGAGAAGAATTTATCAGGCTAATTGGAAAGGACAGCAGCATGGATTAATTGGATAGCTCTTTAAAAGACATGGCATTGACTTGGTAGGTCAAGTAACTCGTTCCTTGCTACATTGGGGGAACTTAGTCTCTTCCCAGTTCCTACCCAACTATAAAGGTTCAGCAGTAAAAGATGTCTAATCAGTAAATAAGGTCAAGCTGTTTCCTGTCCTAACAGACCTTGTCCTAATGCTAGTGTCTTCTATCTGATGGTGGGTGGGTCGAAGAGATCACTGCAATTTCTAAGTTATAATGCAATTTATTCTGTACAGTATAACTTGAGATATTCATGTCCCCACATGTGTGTTCATGTTGTAATTGAAGAAGACCATTTACTTCAGGCAGTCTGTAAGGCCGCCGACCTTGTAGTTTGTAATTTGGTTTAGGTTGTATCAGGCTTATAATTGTATAAAATTATTGTAGCCTTGGTGTCAATTGTTAGTCGTCTCCGTGCCTTGTGGCACATCGGGCAGTATTTTTTGCAGTTCCTTTTGCATTTGTCTGTTTTTTTACGAGGCCGAGTTGCTAGCTTGACGCTCAGCCCAGCACAGGTGGAAAGCATGCAAGCAGTCGTCTGAATTCGAACCTGAGACCACTCCCCTCAAAGTCTGGTGCAGATGCCACTTCACCACCAGCTGGCGAGTTGTCAATGCTTTGTCTGTGTTCTCTTTACTTTTCTTTCTTCTCCGTCAGTGTAGCACAACATAACAGGATTGGCGTTAGGTGGGAGAGAGTGATGTTTAGTAGTGATGTTTGTAGTGGTTAGCTACAACGCTTTACAGTACCAGCGACCCCAGTTCCATTGCTGCTGCTGCCTGTAAGGAGTTTGTATGTTCTTCCTGTGACTTTGTGGGTTTTCAATAGGTACCCCCAAAATCCAAAGACCCATTGTTTTTTTGTAGGTTGATTGGTCATTGTAAATCTTCCTGTGATTAGGCTGGTGATAAATTGGGGGTTGCTGGGCCTGTTCTGCACTGTATCTCAATAAACAAATAAAAACCCTCCTGGTTCCTTGGACTGCATCTGCAGTCAACAAACAATCAGTGGCCACAGTATTAGATGCTTCCTGTACCTAATAAAGTAGCCGCTGACTGTACATTCTTGGTCTATGCAGCCCATCCACTTCAAGTTTCGATGTGTTGTGCTTTCAGAGATGCTCTTTTGCACACTGCTGTTGTAATGTGTGGTTACTTGCGTTACTGTCGCCTTCCTGTCGGCCTCAACCAGTCAGGCCATTCTTTAACAAGGGACTATAACACAGTCATGCATTTTCAAGATCTGTTTCATATTGTTAATGATGGGCAGTTACTCAGAAATATTTTCCTGGTAACTTCATTGCTGTTAATGAACTTTGGAAATGGTCATTTTGTTATCCAAGTTATGTTAAAAATTGAAGTTTATTGAAATCCACTCATTGGATCTTAATGACTGAACGCAGAGAAGAGGATGTACACTAGGTGCCAAGTGTTACATGGAAATGGGAGCAAAGTAAGTTTGCTTCATTCAAGTACTCAATACTTAAATATTTGCCTGGTAACTACTGGTATATTTCCAAATGCATTTGACAAAAATGCATTGGTTGGTTGACATTTTTTTCATATCACATTTGATGGAGTGTCGAAAATTTCCCAGCTAGACAGGATAAAATGTTACCAGGAAACTGTCAAGTTACCAGTAATGTAGTGTCTGAAAATGACTAATAAATTAAGTAAAAAATTTTTTTTCTTTTTCCCATCACTGAGTTGTTGAATTCTTGATCCAAAAATCTATACAAATGATTGAGTCCAATTCAACAGCATTACAGTATTAAAGTATACAACACAAAATGTAGTTTTGGAAATATAGTTCAGGAAGAATGGGTTTGAGAGCATATTGCATGTTTTTCAGCCACATTTACAATTATGTGGAAGTGGTAGTAAAGATGCATCATGAGTAAACCCATGTGCAGAGTTCACGGTAATTGGTGGGCCAATCTAGGCAGCCCAGTGAGTTTTTCAAAGTTCATAATTTAAAAAAATCTATATATTTGTATGCTGCATGGACATTATAGCGTGTCCATGTTGCCAGATGACATGGTGTGCCATGTTTAAAAAAAACAGATCAAATTGCCTTTCTGTCCACGGTGGTCCCCTGTCTGGTTTACGGCAGCAATAAACAGAGCTAATGAGAATATAATGTTACATTAAGTAAAACCAGAGTAAAAACTAATCCCTACTAACTATTTGGTGCTGTCAGATGCTCTAATTAAGGTGCAGTGGCCAGTTCTGTGATCAGTGTGAAGGTGAAAGGACTCGGTGAATTTTTCTAGATGAGTGTTCTCAGAGTTTGCTAAGAACGTGTTTATCTTTACAGCATCTTTTGATTCTCTCTGCATGTTTGCATATTTGAGTTGCACAGAAAAAAACACTTTGGTAGCAACAGAATATAAAGGCTTGGATTCTCTCTATTTTAGTTGCATTTGTTGACCAGAGTTGTGTATACACCCAGGAGCGCACACACACGCACTTTCAATAAGCCATGTAATGTCATTCATAGTCATAATTTATAGGTCATTCAGGCCATTCAGCCTTTTGTGCCCCTCATTGGCCCCCAAATTGGCTTTAGTTTAACCTCACTTCCTTGTTCCTCATCCACAACCCTGCAGGTCACACAAGCCACTTCCAGCTAATTTTTAAATGTGGTGAGGTGGTGAGGCCTTCTGCAGATGTCACACCACACTCCTCTGCAGATTTTAATGACTTCTCCAGTGAAGTTATTGTCTAACTCTGCACAGACTGTAGATAAATTGGATGTCAACTCTTCAACCAGATGTATGGAGATGTTTGTACCTAATATTTGAATGCTCAGTCAATTGCAATTCAAATCTTCACTGGGTGGCCACTTTATTAAGTACACCTGTACACCTGCTCATTTATGCAAATATCTAATCAGCCAATCATAGGGCAGCAACTCAATGCATAAAAGCATGCAAAGATTCATACTAGGGAATAAATGTGATATAAGTGACTGTGACTTTGGATTGTTGGTGCCAGACAGGGTGGTTTGAGTATCTCAGAAACTACTGATCTCCAGGGATTTTCATGCATAAACTCCCTGGAGAATGGTGAGAAAAACAAAAAGGAAAACGTGCAGCAAGTGGCAGTTCTGTGAGCGAAAATGCCTTGTTAATGAGAGAGGTCGGAGGTGAATGACCAGACTGGTTCAAGCTGACAGGAAGGTGACAGTAACTCCAATACTGTAACCACATGTTACAAAAAAGGTGAGCAGAAGAGAGTAGCTGAACACACTACACTTTGAACCTTGAAATGGATGAGCTACAGCAGCAGAAGACCACGAACCGAAACTAAGTGGCTACTTTATTAGGTACAGAGGATCCTAATACCATGTCCACTGAGTGTAAATCCATGTGGTCTTCGCTTACTGCAGTGCTGGTGACAAGAAAAGCCTTGTATTTGCTATTGCTGTGATCCAGAGGACAGCCTGCTGTTGTGTTTCAGGTTTAATGCCAATATTTATACTATAACTTACAATAAGATTTTATGTAAATTATATATATGTATATATAAAATTTACATTAAGCAAGTCATGCAAAAGGTAGCCAAAAATAGTGAGTTCCATGGGTTCATTGTCCATTCAGAATTCTGATGACACAGAAAGAAACAGTTCCAAAAATGTTGAGTGTGTTTAGGTTCCTGTACCTCATCCTGCTTGATGGTAGCATGGCCTGGGTGATGGGGGTCTTTAATGATAGATGCTACCTTTTTGATGCATCGTCTTTTGAAGATGTCCTCAGTGCTGAGATCCTCCCTACGTTCAGCTGGAAGAAGTGTATATCAGTTAACAAACAAAGGTGTCCAGAAACGAGCTGAAACCAAAAAACCTGTAGTGTTCTAATTAAAGTGCAGGAGCCTCAATGGGCCGAAAAGCCAACTGTACTTTTTACCAATGCTTTCCGTTTGACTTCTAACGTTTTATCGTATTAACATTTCAAATCCCGACGAGTTCTGAAGACCGTGTTAGCTTCAAGTCATGGGGATTTCTTTCTGGGACGGGAGGATGGTGGTTTAAATTTTAAATCCAAACGTGGCTGGACTATTTTAAACTGAGCATTAACAAAGTTCCCTATTTAGCACAAGGTGGAAATTCTGCTTCAGTCACGCTAGCTTGGTCTGTTTGGCAGTTGCGGCTTCCAGTAATGCACGGGGTTGGAGAAAGCATCTTCCTTGCCAAATGTTGGCCATAAGTGGGCCCCACCTTGTCTATTTTTATGGTATTGGTGCGCGTTTAAAAGCCGTTTGAGGGTGCGCGACGCATTGGTGCTGTTGCAATGTCTCCACGTCCAAAAGCGAGCGTCAATTGGAAAAAAAAAGCCCACGTTGGTTGACGAGTTGCCCTTTTAAGTCTTTCATGGTGGCTGCGGGTTACTGGTACCTGCAGGGAGACGAGAGGCGAGACATTCAGTGCAGCTGTGAATTGTAGCTTCCCCCGCACAGGAAACCAGCGGTCACTCAATTCCAAAACGCGCCGCCGTCTGCATTGGAGTGGCTGGTCAAGTGTGTGCTGCATTCCTTATCGCCCCATCGGCAGTAAACCTCTCCTCCCTCCACCTCCCTCCTCTCTCTCTCTCACATATATAAATAAGTGCAGGCTTGGAGTCCGCAGGAAGACTTTTTGCTTTGTAAAGGGACTTGGCAATGTCATTTTCTCATTCATTCTCATTCCCCCCTCTCCCCCCTCTCCCCCCTCTCCCCCCTCTCCCCCCTCTCCCCCCTCTCCCCCCTCTCCCCCCTCTCCCCCCTCTCCCCCCTCTCCCCCCTCTCCCCCCTCTCCCCCCTCTCCCCCCTCTCCCCCCTCTCCCCCCTCTCCCCCCTCTCCCCCCTCTCCCCCACCCCTCCTCTCAATCCCCTTTTCTGTCCTTCCTCTCTGCTCTCCCCCTCTTCCTTTCCCTCCCTCTCCACCTCTCCTCCCCTCCTTCTACCTCTTGTTCTCCCTCTCCCTTCCCTCTTCCCCACTCCCCCCATGCCTTCTTTCCCTCCCAACTCCCCCACCTCTCTCTCTCTCCCCCCCCCCCCACCCTCTGCCTCCACTAATCTGACAAACCTGCTTTACATTATGCCGAGTTATGTGCCAGGCTGCTGACTAACAGTCTGGGTGGACTCGTTAAGAAAATAGCAATGAATTAATAAGCATGCTTGAATGGCGGGCAACTCACTCTAAACAATTACATTTAAAAGAAAAATGACAATTTCCCCACTTCATTTTGACTGGTTTGTAAACCTGGCCCTCATCTCCCAAGTTTAATTAAAGTGAACTGTTGGTCCCTCCAGTCACGGCCAAGAAAGAGATTTTTCGGCCTTTGCCCTTTGCCTTGACCATCTGCACTGGGGAAACAAATATTACAGCCTCAAATCTAATGGCTCACCTTATGGGAAGTTGTGAAAGCCACGCGTAGTTGTATTCTGGGTTTCAATATTGACACCTCTGGAGCTGCTTTCCCCCCAGAGAAACGTGTTTCCTCTTCGCTGGGCTGTGTGTTATTTTTTTTCTCTTAGGGCTGTGGAGGTTGGCGGATATTACTAGTCTTTTCGGGTTATAAATAATGTCCTCTGTGAATTCCAGCTGTTAGACTTAAAGACGTTTCTACAGACGTGACAGGGAGGGGGGAAAGAAGGGGGGTGGGGAACAACATCTCCAGTAATTGGAAATGGTTTATTATGGTTACATGTATGAAGATACAGTGACAAGTTTTCTTGCATAGATCAGGCAGGAGATTGGGGCTGAGGAAAATTGGATCAGCTGTGATGAAATAGCAGAGCAGACTCGAGGGGCCAAATGGCCTAATTCTTCTCCTGTATCTTATGGTCTTGGGTCATTACACGGTGCACTGAGGTAGAATTGGATCAAGTTTATTATCACTAACATATGTAGTGAAATGTGTTCTTTAGCGGCAACAGTATACTGCAATACCTTAAAAAAATTGCAAAATAAATAAACCACACAAAATGCTGGAGGAACTCAGCAGGTCATGCAGCATCTGTGGAGGGGATTAAACAGTCAATGGAGTCCTGATGAAGGATCTTGGCCCAAAATTTTGACTGTTTATTCCTCTCCATACGTGCTGCCTGACATGCTGTGGTCCTCCAGCATTTTGTGTGTGTTGCTCTGGATTTCCAGCGTCTGCAGAATCTCTTATATTAATAATTAGATAGTAAGGAGGGGATTAGTGAGGTAGTGTTCATGGACCATTCAGAAACTTGAGGGCAGAAATATCGAGTGTGTGTCTTCAGGCTTCTGTGCCTCCTTATGGTAGTAATGAGAAGAGGGCATGCCCTGGATATTGAGGGTCCTGAATGAGGAATGCCCCTTTTTTTCAGCCATTGCCTTTCGAAAATGTTGTTGATGGTGGGTAGGCTAGTGCCAATGATGGAGCTGGTGGGTCTACCCCCTTCTGTAACAGAATGTAGAATGAAGTGTAACAGCTGCAGAGAAAGTGCAGTGCAGGTAGACAATAAGGTGCAAGATTATGAGAAGCTGGATTGTGAGGCCTTATCGTAGCAGGAAACAATTTAATTGTCTTATTACAGTGGGATAGAAGCTGTCCTTGAGCCTGGTAGCGCATGCTTTTAAGACTTTTGTATCTTCTGCCTGATGGGGGAGAGGAGAAGAAACAATGTCCAGGGTGGGTGGTGTCCTTGATTATGCTAGCTGCTTTACTGAGGGATTGAGGAGTGTAGACAGAGTCCATGGGGGGGAGAGGGAAACTGGTATCCATGATCTGCTGAGCTGTGTTCGCAACTCTCTGTAGTTTCTTGTGGTCACATGCAGAGCAGTTGCCGTACCAAGCTGTTATGTATCAAGATAGGAACATAATAAATAGATTCAAGGTGTTAACCATAAAGCAATATTGCCCAAATCAGCAGTGTAGCAGCATGTGAAGTCAGCATTAAGATCCCGCATCTAGAAGTAATAAGCAGGGGAATGTTAGAAATACGCCGCAGGTCTCTTTATCTTTGAAGAGAGAAGTACATGTGAGAAGTAAATGAATTGGAATCTGAATTGAAATCAGATATCATGTTGCAGTCACACAAAAAGGTTGGTTAGACCTTACTTAAAGTACCATGTACAGTTTTGGCCACTGCACTTCTCAATGGATGTGGTAACAACAGAGAGAGTGCAGAAGAGATTCACCAGGACGTTGACTGGGATGGCGGCCTATAGATAAAAGGAGAGATTGGATCGGCTGGATTCAAACCTCACCGGAGGCTCGGGCACCTCAGGTGTTTACAAGATTCTGAGATACATACCTTAAGACATAGGAGCAGAATTTGACCAATCAGCCCATTGAGACTGCTTCACCATTCCATCATGGTTGATTTATTTTCCCACTCAACCCCATTCTCCTGCCTTCTCCCTATAACCTTTAAAACACTTACAAATCAAGAATCTATCAACCTCCACTTTAAATATGCCTACACATAGGTTAGACAGTCAGAATCTTTCTCCCCCCAACCCCCAGAACAGGGGATCTGGGACTAGAGGGCCAGTTTTTAGGTAAGGGAGAGAAATTTAAGGTAATCTTGAAGGACATTTGGAATGAGGTGTCAGGGGAGGAGATACAGAGACTATCACAATCTTTAAAAGACATTTGGATAGACCTTCAATAGGAAGGGTATAGCAGCTAACATGGGCAGATGGAAATGGTGTTGATGGTATAGTAACAGTGTGGTCACTCGAGTCAAGTATGATGTTCTCTGAAGGGGTTGTCTATTGCTGGGTCCTCGGGTGGCTGTAGAGGCTGATCCAGGATCCACATATTCTGGTGCAGTGTGGACAAGTGGCCATGGTTAGTGGTTGGGCTTTTTGGTTGTTCAGTCTCTTTTCGGTGCTACCGCTCGTTCTCTGCGGCACAGCGGAGGTTGCTGTGATGCAGTGCAGCTCCCTCTAGGTGTATCTATTGACTGCTGTGTTTTCCCAGTTTTTAGATGTAATACTGAATTCCTTCAGGCAGATCTTGATGTTATCTTTGAAGCATTTCCTTTGCCTAACGCAGGCTCACTGACCTTTCTTCAGCTGGGAGTGAAGGATCTTTATAGGGGAAATCCGGATCTGGATAACTTGCCCAATCTATCGGAGTTGGTGTTGCTTTATCGCAGTGGAGATGCTGTTCATGTTGGCCTCTTCCAAAGTTCAAAGATTCAAAGTAAATTTATTATCAAAGTCTCTATATGTCAGCACATACAAACCATGAGATTCATTTTCTCGTGGCCATACAATAATAACTGTAACAGAATCAATGAAAAACTGCCCAACTAGGACGTTCAACCAGAGTACAGAAAACAGCAAACTATGCAAATAGGAAAATAAGAAATAATAACAATAAATAAATAAGAAATAAATGTTGAGAACATGAGAGGAAGAGCCCTGGAATGTAAGTTGAGGGAACATTTCAGTGATGTTGCAAGTAAAGTTGAGGGTTCAAGGTTCAAGGGCCTGATGGTTGAGGGATAATAACTGTTCCTGCACCTGGTGCTGTGTACCTGAGGCAGCTACTTCCTAATGGCAGCAGTGAGAAGAGAGCATGACCTGGTTGGTGAGGGTCCTTGATGATGGATGCTGCTTCTCTGAAACAACGCTCCATGTAGATGTGCTCAATGTTGGTGAGGGCTTTACCCATGATAGACTGGGCTGTATCTACTACTGGTATCCATAATGCTGGTTTATCCTTCCAGCTGATCCTCAAAATCTTTCACAAGGATCTTTGGAGTTATTAATCCAGGTTGGGATATCCATAGTTGGAATGGACATGGGTCCATTTCTCTCCTCTCTGCTTCAATGATTCTATGTACAATTGTAGGTTAGAATGCGTCATTGTTCAAAACAAAAAAATTGCCACATGCCAGATTTTTGTTAGCAGTTACTGACTGTTCTTGTAAAATTACATTGCCTGGAATTTTATTCAGTTGTGATGTTAGTGCCCGAGAGTAATGCAATTTAAAAATGTGAACATGGTTAATTGCACCAGTTTTTAGCCCAAGTTAGCATCAATTATTTCCTTAATTTGCAATTCAATGGATTTTCCTGTGTTACTCCCCGAGAGGAACTGTTGGAGAAACTTCTTGTATCATAAGATCATAATTAGGCTAGTTGGTCCACTATTCCATCATGGCTGATTTATTATCCCTCTCAACCCATTCTCTTGCCTTCTCCCCATAACCTTACTAATCAAGAACCTATCAACCTCCACTTTAAAGACACCCAATGGCTTGGCTTCCACGGCCATTTGTGGGAATGACCGATTCACTACCCTCTAGCTAAAGATATTCTTCTCATCTCTGTACTCAATGGATGTTCCTCTATTCTGAGGCCTATAGTCCTCCACTACAGCAAACATCCTCTCCATATGCAGTCTAGGTTTTTCAATATTTGATAGGTTTCCATGAGATCCTCCATTCTTCTGAACTCCATTGAATACAGTCCAAGAGCCATCAAATGCTCCTTATACATTAACCCTTCCATTCCTGGGATCTATCTTGTGAACATCCTCTGGGGCCTTTGGAATGACAGCATGTCCTTTCTTAGATAAGTGGCCCAAAACTGCTCATTATATTCCCAGTGTGGTCTGACCAAAGCCCAATAAAACCTCAGAATTACATCCTTTCAAAATGAATGCTAACATTGCATTTTCCTTCCTTGCTACCGACTCAACCTGCAAGTTAATCTTTACGGAATCCTGCACAAGAACTCCCCAAGCCCCTTTGCACCTCTGATTTCTGAATTTGCTCCCCATTTAGAAAATAGTCTACACCTTTGTTCCTTCTACCAAAAGCGCATGACCATACACTTCCCCACACTGTAGGGAAAGAAAGTCTTCTTGCAAAATGTAATGTTCCTCTTTAAGTCCGATTTCAAGCTTTCTCCTTTCCTGATTTATCGAAATCAAACTGGACGTGCAGTAATTACAAAAGGATGCTGTGATGAAGAGGTACTCTGGTCACCAGGAGTCTCTGTTGCTTAGTAACCTGGAGACCGAGCTGAGAGCTGGGAAAAGCCGTCAATCTTCACTCCAGCGTGCCTCGGAACTAATGAGCTTCTTGAGAATTAGTCACTCTTGAAATTATTGGGAAACTGAATTGTGTAATTTGACGTGGGGCGCGGAGGTTAGGGGAGGTGGGACAAAGAGAAAAGGTGGGAGCAAAGTCTTGCAATCTCCTAATATCCGCGAAGAATTAATGAAACCTTGGGACATATTCTGCAGTTGTCAATGTCTAAACCCTAGAATGAAATGCAGAATGCATCCTGTGGCAACCTGATAGACTGGGGCACTTCTGTCAGGTAATTTGAAGGTGTGAAGCTGCAAACCAAGCTGAATGATCTCAATTTCTCTCAATGCAGGCGAAGGGAAACTTAATATTTCAAACCAGTTAAAACTGTGACAGACGAATTCCCCTCATGATCCAGAGCAACCTTGGGATACACATCAGCACACTGGGAGGGAAGTTATTTCAAAGAGACTTCAAAGAGTTGGTACTTTATTTTGCAAAGTCCAATTCTAAAATTGGCACAAATGGTGAAGGACAGATACAATTGCCTCTTTGTTGGATGGTCGTGGTCTTATAACACAGATCAAATATCAGCCCTGCACTGCATGATGTGTATTAACCTCAATGTTCCAAACATTGGAGACACTGCTAATCAGAACAGATAATTTTCTCTCTCTGTCTTTTGTAAGGATACTGTGACAGTCAGTTAGAAATTTAAAACAGGAACAGGCCTTTCGGCCCCACAATATTGTGCCGATCCAAATTAGTAATGAAATGGGCAACCTAACCAATCACACCTGCCTACTCCAGTGCATATCTTTATGTTTTCCTCACATTCATGTGCCTGTCTAAATGTCTCTTAATAGTTCTAATGTATCCACTTGATATTTATTATTATTATTCTGTTTCTTTTTGTATTTACACAATTTGTTGTCTTTTGCACATTGGTTGTTTGACCTTCCTGGTGGCTGTGGTCTTTCATTGATTCTATTGTGTTTCTTGTATTTATTATGAATGTCCACAAGAAAATGAGTCCAAGTTGTATGTGGTGACATATGTATTTTGATAACAAATTTACTTTTGAACTTTGAGCTACCACCTCTCCAGGCACCCACCACTCTGTGTAAAATCCTCACATCTACTTTGAAGTGACCCCCTCTCAACTTAAATGCCTGCCTCTGGTATTAGACTTTTCAACCATTGGAAAAGTATACTGTCTTTCTACTCTATCTATAACTGAAGAATTTCCCAAAATGTTTTGCATATTGTGTCAGTTACAGAGGTGAAAGTGCCCTGAAGCCTCCAAAAGAGAGATTTAGATTTTAGCTTTAGCAATACAACATGGTAACAGGCCCTCCTGGCTCAACAAGCCCCTGCCGCACAATAACACCCTTGTGACCGATTAACCTATTAACCCATTAACCCATACGTCTTTGGAATGTGGGAGGAAACTGGATGATTTGGCAGAAACCCACAGAGTCAGGGGGAGAATGTACAAACTCTTTACAGACAGTGGTGGGAATTGAACCCAGGTCACTAGTGCCATAATAGTGTTCTGCTCACCACTACACTACATTGCCTGAGGCAGATTTTTCAGTAGATTTGGGAAAGTTACAAACTTCTGATTTAGATTTGTTTATCACATGTACATGGAAACATACAGTGCAATGCATCATTTGTGTAACCAATCAACCCACCTAAGGGTGTGCAGGAGGCAACCTGTAAGAGTCATCTCACATAGAAAGGGTGCAGAGGAGATATACAAGGATGTAGGCTGGATTGGGGGGCATGCCTTTTCTCCTTGGAGTGATGGTGGATGAGGGGTGACCTGATACAGGTGAGGAGAGGCATTGATTGTGTGGATAGTCAGAGGCTTTTTCCCCAGGGCTGAAATGGTTGCCACAAGAGGGCACAGGTTTAAGGTGATTGGAAGTAGGTACAGAGGAGATGTCGGGTAAGTTTTTTACGCAGAGTGGTGAGTGCGTGGAATGGGCTGCAGCCAAAGGTGGTGGAGGTGGATACAATTGGGTCTTTTAAGAGACTTTTGGATAGGTACATGGAGCTTAGAAAAATGGAAGTCTATGGGTAACCCTAGTAATTTCTAAGGTAGGGACATGTTCAGCACAACTTTGTGGCCCAAAGGGCCTGTATTATGCTGTAGGTTTTCTATGTTTCTTATGTTTCTACTCCAGCGCCAATGTAGCAGGCCCACAATGTTCAGCAGAATGACACAGAATGCAAGCAACAAAACAACATCAAAATAAGACCCTTTCTTACTCTCCTACCTTCCCACATGAACAGCTGTCCAACTCCAAAGTTCAAAGTATGTTTATTATCAATGTACATATACTATATACAACCTTGAGATTAGTCTCCTTAAAGCAGCCACAAAGAAACCCAATAGAACCCTTATTTAAAAAAAAGACAGTCAAACACCCAACGTGCAGAAAGAAACCCCCAAAATACAGAAAAGAAACAGGACAGATCTCCAGGGCAAGCCTCCCCAGCCTCCAGTCTCCAGGCTTCTGAATGGTGCCGAATTTAAAAAATTAAAATGAACTTTTGAGAAGGCTGATGTGCAACCTTCAAAGGTGAGAGGTGTAGTTATCTAAGTCAAATTTTCACTGTATTGAGTACAAGAGAAGTAATATCATGTTGAAGTTGTATTAAAACATCGGTGAGGACTAATTTTGAGTATTCTGTGCAATTTTGGTAACCTACTTACAGTAAAGTTTCAATAAGATTGAAAGAGAGCAGAGAAAATTACAAGGCTGTTGCCAGGAATTGAGGATGTAAGTTGTAGGGAAAGTGGAATAGGTTAGGACTTCATTCCCTGGAGTGAGGGGAGATTTGATAGAGGTGTACAAACTTATGAGGGGGTGTAGGTAGGGTAAATGCAAGCAGGCTATTTCCACTGAGGTTGGATGAGACTAACACTTGAAGTCATTGGATAAGGGTGAAAGGCAAAATGTTTAAAGGGAACATGAGGGGGATTGCCTTCACTCAGAAGGTGGTGCAAGTGTGGAATGAGCTGCCAGCGGAAGTTGTGTATGCAGGTTTGATTTCAAACGTTTAAGAAAAATTTGGATAGGTACATGGATGGGTGGGGTATGGACAGCTATGGTCCATAGGCAGGTCAATTGAACTTGGCAGATTAATAGTTTGGTGTGGACTAGATGGGCTGAAGGGCCTATTTCTGCTCTGTAGTGTTATACAACTGTATGGCTCTAAGAACATATTGACAATGTACAAGGATGATATTGGGAATATGGCCCTGTGCCTATCAGGAAAGGATGGACAAATTATCAAGTGAAGATGGCACTGAGCTGCAGACTCTGTCAAATTGGTGACTCAGACTTGATTGTTTTTTCAGATTTTTTGAGAGTTATAGGGACAGTTTCGGGGTAGGTTAGGGTTTAGGGACTGTGATGTGGGGGAATTAGAGGACTGGCCAGAGTTTAAGCCTCCGTTCCACTTTTGAAGGCCAGTGACTTGGTCTTGTTGGGTGTTGAGCCCACGGACCAGGGAGGGGCAGGTGACCCCCCCCCCACCCAAGTCAGTGAGTCATTGGCATGTTCCAGGATTGGATTTAAATGCAGGTAGGAGGCATGAATAATGGAACCTCCTACTTATACAAGTTGGCGTGACTGGGGTCTGAGGCCTGTTGTCAGGGTCCCATCATTGGCAAGTCTGGAGCTTGAGGCTTAATGTCAAGGTCCTATCATCAGTGAGTTTGGAGTTCGAGGCCAGGTGCAGGATCCCATCATCAGCGAATCTAGAGTTTGAGGCCTGGTGTCAGGGTCACATCATCAACAAGTCTGAAGTTCGAGGCCTAGTGTGTCCTGGATTGATCGGAAGTCTAGATCGGAGCCTGAAGTTTGATCAGCAGTCTAGGAGTTGAGGGCTGATGACCTGAGCCCGAGACCACTAATCTCTGTGAGTCTGCTGGGGAAGTCAAAGGCTCAATATCTGCTGGAAGCCAGAGACAGCCTGCATGAGGTTGGAGATCTGTGTATGTATGTGGGTGGATGGGAGGAAAGGGGCTTGCTTTGCTGTTGTTGTTTTGTCAATTGGTATGTTCTATTTTGGCCTATTTTATACTTGCTGCTGAATATGGTTGGCAGGATATGTTAGTACCTGAATTGTGGCCACATTTGCGGGCTGCCCAGCACAATCCTCACTGATTTCAATTTGGCGTAAATGATGCACTTCACGTATGTTTCGATGTACGTGTGACAAATAAATCTAATCTCTTTAAATCTGTCCAAGTAAGAGACTATAAAGTAGGAAGTAAAATACCATCAAAGCAGATATGTTACTATATACTACCTTGAGATTCATTTCAAGACTCAAGATTGTTTATCATTTTTTGGTACAAAAGTATAAAAGAAAGCAAAATGATTGTAACTCTGAATACAATACGGCATAAAATTACAAGAAGCATATAGAACACAATATATAACAATACATAAGATTAGCTTATATACATAGAGATAGATTATATTGAAGGAATTGACAGGAAAAAAGAAATGCAATATAATTCTATGAAACTCTATACATAAACAATGATTGACAAACAGCTAATGTGCAAAAGACACAAACAATGAAAATTAAAGAAACACCAACAGCTGTAATGAGTCCTTGAGAGTGAGTCTGTCAGTCTCAGCTGGATAGAAGCTGTCCTTGAGCCTGGTGGTGCATGCTTTCTTGCTTTTGTGAAGGGACATGGGATGCCCTTAGACTTGAATGCCAGATAAAGGTCTGCAATATATTGAAAGATCGCACCCACCCTGCTCATGGACTGTGTGTCCCACTCCCATCAGAGAGGGGCTACGTAGCATCCACACCGGGACCACCAGACGCAAAAACAGTTACTTTCCCCAAGCAGTAAGGCTGATCAACACCTCTATACCCCCAAACACCACTACTGTATTATTTCCTGTCAGAAACACCCTATTCAAAAAAACACTGCTGTACCTCAAAGTTCAAAGTAAATCTATTATCAGAGAATATATGTTATCATATTCAAATCTGAGATTCATTTTCTTGCAGGCATTCAAAGAAACACCACAGAATCAGTGATAACCTGCATATAAGTCAGACAAACAACCAGTATGCAAAAGAAAACATTGTGCAATACAAAAAAAATAATAAATAACTAAGCAGTAAATATGGAGAACGTGAGCTGAAGAATCCTGGTGTCACTTTATGGACATACAATCCATCCATGTATATGACCTATCTTAAGTATTTACATTTATTGTTTTTTCATTGTTGTGTTCTTTATCTCATTGTGTTTTTTCAATGTGCTGCATCGGATCCGGAGTAAGAATTCATTCCTTCTCCTTTACACTCGTGTACTGGAAATGACATTGAACCTTTCTGAATCTTGGTCGTGTGCCGTTCATCCAGCGCCCTGTATCCGAGGTGCCTATCTCGGTGGAAGGCTGGAAAGCGGCCGGCCCTCTCTGCCCTGAAGGCGGGAGTTGACCTGGCGCTTGGCACCCGGCACCCAAGGGGAATCAATAACGCTGTCCTTGGAGTAACCCCTGCCCCCGCCAGGGTTAACCGAAGCCTCGGGGCAGGGACACTGTTTACACAGCGCGGGCTCGGCTAATGAATAGCGGCTCTAGGTGTCAAATACCACCGCGGCGTTCCTCTCTCCCTCTTCAGGAGATAGTTTGGACCCCCCACCCCCGACTGCCATTTTCACCAGAAGAGCCGGTGTAAATGGGGTTGCTCTCAATGTACCATTTCATTTTCCCGCCTGGCGAGACTCTTTCCCCTCAGTGACTGGCTGTTTTATCCTCCTTGTGTGTCTATCTTCTCAAGGTTGTACGCTTTAAACAAATAAATACCCCCCTCCCACCGCCGTTTGCCGCAACGATCGGGGAGAGCGGTCAATACGAGATAACGATTGAAGCAAGGCTTAATGCGCGCTGCAAGTCGATGAGTTAACCCTTTCCTCGCCGCCGCCTCTGGAAGCCTTGGGTGACTATAGCACTTGGGGAAGATAAACGGAGATACATTTGTAATCTGGCATTGCAGTCGATATTACTTTGACGAGCTGGAATGTTTTAAACTGCTTTATCCCTTCGACGCTCGCCGGCGGGTTGAGTCGCGTTAAAGCACAGAACAAGCAGGGGCTGATCTTTGATTGGTTGAGATTTGAATTGTCAAATATACAAGGGATCAGAATCAGGTTTAATATCTACTCAAAATGCTGGAGGAACTCAGTATCACTCCGTATGTAGTGAAATTTGTTGTTTTGCGTCAGCAGTACATTCAGCATATAATAGTAATAATAAAAAAGTCTATAAATTAAGTTGTGCAAAAAGTGAGGGAAATATTTAGTGTACATCGGTTCATTGTCGATTTAGAAATATGATGGCAGAGGGGAAGAAACTGTTCTGAAAACATTGAGTGTGTTTCTTCAGGCTCTTGCAGCTCCTGATGGTAGCAATGAGTAGAGGGCATGTTCTAGGTGATGGGGTCCCTAATGATGGACGCTGCTTTCTTGAAGACCTCCTCGATAGTGGGGGAGGCTAATGCCCAAAATGGAGCATGCAGAGTTTCTAACTTTCTGCAGCTTTTTCCTGATGCTGTGCACTGGCCCCTCCATGCGAGGCAGTAATGCAACCGGTTAGGACGCCCTCCACGATACGGTGAAAACTTACGAGAACCTTTGGTGACATACCCTGTCTCCCCAAACTCCCAGTGAAATATGAGAGATTTGTTACTCTGTCTTCAACCCGCGTCCGCTGGATGTGCGGTTTCTAATTAAAATGCCTCGTCCAGTTGAATAATGTGTTTATTTTCCAGTGATTACAGCCACGCGTGGGTGCAGGGAAACGCTGCACCACCCCTCGTTTACCTCTCCCCACTGCTGAAATAACGCGGTTAATCGCTGGCTCCCTGGGACTGTCTGTTCAAAAATTACTTGTTGATAAGTTCACGCACCTTTTGACCCGGTCAATTTTAAACCCCACATTAACAGGCTGGCGGCGGCCGAGCAAATCACGGCGTGTTCGCAATGAAAAGCTTCATTTTGGACAGAAGCCAAAAAATTCGTTAGTCGTCAGTCCCAACGTTATCGCTGCCTTACAGGGTGGAACTGAAATCTCTAATATCAGATCTAACCTAAATCCTAAAGAGAAGCACGGAACTCATGTAAATTGTACTTATTTTATTTAGAGATGGAGAACTTAACAGGTCCGCCCAGCCCAATTACACCCATGTGACTTGGAATGTGCGTGGAAACTGGAGCACCTGGAAGAAACCCACACCGTCACGGGAAGAGTGCATGGACTCCTTTCAGGCAGTGGCAGGAATTGGACCTATTACTGGCGCTGTGGTAGCGTTAGGCAAAGTGCGACTAGTACAGAGTTACATTAATCTGGCCAATTTCACACAAATAATTGAAATAGATGATATAATCTCAATTTAATTACTGATTGTGGAAGCTTGTGTTGTACTGATTGATTTAAAACTCCTGATATTACAACTTGCCAAATTTTCAGTTGGTTTGGAACATATTGGGTTTGTGAAAACTTCTCATACAGTCATGCAGCAAGGCTAAAGCTGGCTTTGCTCGCCAGGGAGCTGGTCCCATTTGCCTGCATTTGGCTTGTACCCACGAAAGCTCTCCTATCTATGTATGCACCTAGACTGCTTTCAAGTGTTGCTAATATGCCCATCTCAACCATTATCATCGTCGTCGTGGCTATCCCTCGAGGTCGAGGATGATGGTCTTTGTTTCATTTCCACAGAGCAAAGACGCCTGTGCGTGTATTTGTTTAACGTGTACTTGATGTTGCACTCCAAGAAGCACACAATACTTCACATATCAACCAACTGATTCCAATGGCATGGAAACCACGGCGATTGGAGCTGATGGATTTGTTGCAGCCTTCATCCGCCTTCACAGCCGTTGAGTTCGAAGTAACTTTGTCCGACTGTTCCACCGTTGAGGTCTTGGTTGGATTGTTCTTTGTCAGGGACCTCACCCTCGACCTTACCGCCATGGGTGACCCTACCAGGAGCATAGCTCCAGATGGCATCGCTCTCAGGATCTCAGGACCACACAAGCTTCTCCACCACGACATGGTGACAATCCACGGAGAAGCAGCCATTATATCTTGTAGCTCATTCCAAATACGTCTCACCTGTAGGATCTGATTTCACAACATACAGACTCGCTTTCAAGGACTCTCTAACTCCTGTTCTCATTTATCTATCTATCTGTGCACACTTTGTTTTATTTCACACGTTGGTTGTCAGATTTATGTATAGTTGTTTCATAAATTCTATTGTATTTTTTGTTCTACTGTGAATACCTGCAAGATAATGAATCTCAAGATATTATATGGTGACATATACAGATTTGATAATAAATTTACTTTGACTGCTCTGGACTCTGTAGTTGATGCTATGATGTGTTTCTGGTTTATGGACACTCCTTTTATTAATTGCTATTTTGTGCGATTTTGATTGGGATGGACTGGCTCTGTCGCCTGCAGTCAATGGATGTCACAGCGTTAAATTGAACCAAACATTCCTAGACTGTTTCAAGGACTCTGCAGTTTGACTTTTGCTATATTCTGTGTTTTTATTTTGCTTGCTTTTCACCATTTGCATGTTGGGTGTTTGAATGGGTTCCACGGTGTTTCTTTGTTTTGTGGCTGTCTGTGGGAAGATGAATCTCAGGGTTGTGTACTCCATATGTATTTCTGAACTATTATAGTGTAAGAAAGAGTGAAAGGAATACAATCCTTTCAACTCTTCAAGATTATATGATTCACTGAATCAGTGGCGCATGGCATAAAAACGAGACACTTGGCAAATTGAGTCGGTACTGATGGTACATAGACAGGAAAAAGTTTACAGCAGTGGTTCCCAACGTTTTTTATGTCATGGACCCCTACCATTAACCAAGGTGGTCTGTGGACCCTAGATTGGGTCCACCTGCTGACTGTAAGGGGTTTGTATGCTCTCACCACGATCGCATGGGTTTCCAGGTGCTCGCACAGTCCAAAGATGTACCAGTTAGGTTAATTGTCCTGTGACTAAGCTAGGGTTAAATCAGAGGTTGCTGGGGGGTGTGGCTTGCTGCACTGTAAGGGCCTGTTCCATGGTGTATCTCTAAATAAAATGAAAATAAATAAGTAAAAGGCTAATCAGAGGCAATAGATTTAAAAGGAGAACTAATCTATACATACAAACAAGCTGGATGAACTCAGCAGGTTGGGCAGCATCCGTTGAAAGAAGCTGTCAATGTTTTGGGTCGAGACCCTTCAGAACTAATCTATGTTTTTTATTATGCATTGTAATATACTACTGCTGCAAAACAACATTTCACGACATATATCAGTGATATTAAATCTGATTCTGATTCCAAACTGTCTACTAAAATTTACAGCAAACTTTATCCTGCCATCCCTACACACCTATCAGAATGCTTTTGAAATAACAGATCTGGAAAATGTTTTAAAAAATGAGGCAATGTAGCAATGCCACCATGAATTTAAGTATGTGATAACCAATACAGACCTGTTAAACACCCAGCCTGCCTTGGCCTTCAAAGTGAACCATAATATTTGTTCAGTGACAGGATCCGAATGATGGTTTTGATTAACATTTGACAGGATAGCACTCCCAAACAGACAACATCATCTCACAGAGACAAGATGTAAAATATTGCATAAACAATAAAACCTTTGGAATGTGTGAGTTACTGGTAAATCTTGATGTTGATTCCCTGGGAAGGGGGTCAAGGGATTAATAGAAGAGTTTTGGCAGAATTACAGGGATGAGGATAAGTATCTCTTTCATTTCATTTCCTCAATACATCCCAACATGTTTTGCAGGCATTGAAGTACATTTTATTTAGAGATCCAGCTTGGAACGGGCTCTTCCAGCCCACCGAGCCACACTGCCCAGCACACTACTGGTTTAACCCTAGGCTAATCACGGGACACTTTACAATGACCAATTAACCTACTAACCACTATATCTTTGGGCTGAGGGAGGAAACTGGAGCACTGTGAGGAAACCCACATGGTTCACGGGAAAGAATGGACACCAGCATTTAAACTCCCGAACTTCCAACACCCTGAGCTGTAATAGCATCCTGCTAACAGCTGAGCTACCGTGGTGCCCCAATCTTGACGCTGATTCCCTATGGGGGGGGGGGGTCAAAGGATTAATGGAAGAGTTTTGGCAGAGTCATGGGGAAGATGATAATTAAGTCTTTCATAGAACATAGAAAACCTACAGCACAATATAGGACCTTAGGCCCACAATGCTGTGCCAAACATGTACTTACCTTAGAAATTACCTAGGGCTACCCATAGCCCCCTATTTTTCTAAGCTCCATGTACCTATCCAGAAGTCTCTTAAAAGACCCTATTGTATCCGCCTCCACCACCGTTGCCAGCAGCACATTTCAGGCATTCACCAGTCTCTGTGTTTATTAAAACAAAATCTTACCCCGACATCTCCTCTGTACCTACTTCCAAGCACCTTAAAACTATGCCCTCTCGTGTTAGCAATGTCAGCCCTGGGAAAAATCCTCTGGCTATCCACACGATCAATGTCTCTCATCCCAAAACGTTTTGCATGCATTGAAGTACGGTTCTAATGTAGAAATTAGAACTGCTCGTTTAGACACAAAAAACTCCCAAAAACAAAGAGATTACTGAAAGATATCACAATTCCACTCTGTTGCCATCACCCACATCTCCTCCCTTTCTCGAACATCCACCCTCACCCCACCTTACTGCCACCATAGCGGGGATAGAGTACCCCTTGTCCTACTTACCACACATGAGCCTCTGCATCCAGCACATCATTCTCCATAACCCATGCACAGTACCTCACTAATTTTATTTGTCTTATTGCTCCCTTTCTGCAGTACTTATTTAATCTCTATATAGAGCTGTACGCACAAAATATTTGCATATTTATTATTGTAATTTATAGTTTTAAAAAATTATGTATTGTAGTGTACAAAACAACATATTTCACAACATATGGCAGTGATATTAAGCCCAAATCAGGTTCTGTTTCTGAACCTTGGGCCCTGAGCTACACCAGACAGTGTTCAGCATCAGAGGTGACCATCAGAGTGTAAAATGCTGTCCTAGGAAATTAAGTCTGCCAAAAACGCGTGCGTACGCCAACTTGAATCACTTGCAGCAATGCGATCGCCAAGGATGAACGACAGGAGTATTGATTGCTGTTGGCAGCTTGAAGCAAAAATGTAACTCAGATTCATTCAGGGAAGAGCTGGAACAAGGCATTGCAAAGGAGAGTTCAGTGTTGTTAGTTCCTGATGCTTTTGAGATCCAAAGGTTCCTTGGAAGTCAAGAATGAGGCTTTAAACTTGTGGCTTGCCATTGTTTTATTAAGTGTACAAGAATGAAGGGAATGAGGGGAGAAGCATGGTGAAAGATCAAGAGGGGAAAAAGGAAATTACAGGCAAAAGGCAGAGGAAGAAATTCTAGTGGAAGGGTTCCCAACCTTTTTTATGCCATATATCAATACCATTAAGCAAGCGGTCTGTGGACCCCAGGCTTGGAACTCCTTGCCTAAAAGAAAAAGAGAGCAAACAAAGGTCATTTGGTCTTCATATACCAGACCACTGATTCCATTCCTTCTTGTATCCTTCTAAACCAGGGGTTCTCAAACATTTTTATGCCATGGATCCCTACCATTAACAGAGGGGTCCTTGGACTCCAGGTTGGGAACCCCTGTCCTAATCCTCTGGTCAGCCCATGATAATCTGCCAAATTAAGGAAGGTGGTAATTAAAAGTCTACTAGACTCTTCTGCCTGCATTCATCCATAGCTCTCCATTCTCTGCATATTCACGTGTCTTTCAAAGAGTTCCTTAAACATCTCTGTTGTATTTGCCCGCACCACCACCTTTTTAGTTAGATCTTGTTGTTATTTGTTAGACGGTTCCAAAAGGCTTGATGTCAGCTGACAGTTTATTTATTTATTGTGATAGAGTGTGGAATAGGCCTTTCTAGCCATGCCACCCAGCAATCTCCATCATGGGACAATTTACAATGACCAATTAACCCACCAACCTGTATGTCCTCAGACTGTGGGAGGAAACCAGAGCATCCAGAGGAAACCCATGGGGTCACAGGGAGAACGTACAAACTCCTTACAGGCAGTGGTGGGAATTGAACCCAGGACGCTGGTACTGTAAAGCTTTGTGCTACCCATTACACTACTGTGCCATCCACAAGGCACTGGATGGAATATAGGGAGGAGGAGGTAATGGTCTCAACAGGTTATCAGTCTCTGATCTGCGAGATATACAATGACCTAAACTCTGACCAGGACCACCGGATCAGGATGTTGGATCTTGATGTTCTTGTGATCCAGAGGTTCTTCAGAAGTCAAAAATGAGGCATAAAACCTGTTGCTTAGGATCATTTTATTAAGTGTTACAAGAACAAAGGAAACAAGGAGATGAAGCGTGGCGAGTGATGAAGAGGAAAAGAGTGTGAACCAATGTGGTCTGGTTTTCTGATACCATCATCATTCTATGCCATGTCGTATGATGTCTCATGACCATGATTGTTTTCGGCATTTTTTTTTGCAGAAGTGGTTTGCCATTGCCTTCTTCTGGGCAGTGTCTTTACACGATGGGTTAACCCCAGCCTTTATCAATACTCTTTAGAAATTTTCTGCTTGGTGTCAGTGGTCAGATAACTAGGACTTGTGATATGCACCACCTGCTCCCATGGCTTCACATGAACCTGATCAGGGGCCTAAGCAGGTGCTACACCTTGCCCAAGGGTAACCTGTAGGCTAATGGAGGGAAGGAGCGCCTTGCGCCTCCTTTGGTGGAGACATATCTCCACCCTACCATCCAGATGGACCACTGATTCCATTGAAATTCCAACAGATGATGGTTAGTCTATCAAACAGACAAATTCCAGTAATGTAACGCCCACCACGGAAAGCAAGAAGTTTCTAAAAAAAAAAATACAGAGGCAATTGTGACCATTGAAACACTTGCTGAACAATAACGTATATAGATGATTGTATAAAAGTACAAACAAGCCGAAGAAGATTAAACTATGAGGACAATAACCATTTGACAGCCAATCCAACAGTGCCAAGTTAAGGAGACTCATGTAGAGGGAAGAGAAGCACTTTTGTGGCATGAATGGCTGTGCATCCTAATCTCATCCTATGAACCTTTCTTTCAATGAAAAATTCAGAGTTTTTGTACATACTGAAGTCCCACACCACAAAGTTCAAAGACAGCATAACTGGAAGGGAGGAAAAAGGCTTATGTTTGCTATTGTTGTTTTGTTGCTTGTCATGTTCTGTGTTGCTCTGCCAAGCATTGTGAGTATGCTATGCTGGTGTGGGAATGTGTGGTGACACTTGTGGGCTGCCACCAGCACACCCTCAGGTGTGTTGATCGTTAACGCAAATGACTAGGGAGTCCTCGTGCTGGATTCCCGAAAGGTTAACTTGCAGGTTGATTTGGTGGTAAAGAAGGAAAATGCAATGTCAGCATTCATTTCGAGAGAACTAGAATACAAAAGTAAGGATGAAATGCTCAACTTTTGTAAGATGCTGGTCAGACCACACTTGGAGTTTTGGGTCCCTTTTCTATGAAAATGTGTGCTGGCATTGGAGGGGATCCAGAGGAGGTTCATGAGAATGATTCCGGGAATAAAAGGGTTGATGTATGAGGAGTGTATGATGATTCTGAGTCTGTACTTTCTGGAGTTTAGAAGAATGGGGGGAGGGGAGTCTCATTGAAACCTATTGAATATTGAAAGGCCTAGAAAGAGTGGATGTAGGAAGGATGTTTCCTATAGTGGGAGAGTCTAGGATCAGCGGGCACAGCCTCAGAACAGAAGGATGTTTATTTAGAACAGAAATGAGGAGGAAATTGGTAAGGGTGCTGAGGAAGAGGATTTTTTGGAATTTATGCGGGATGGTTTTCTGAACCAACATGCCGAGGAACCAACTAGAGAGCAGGCCATTCTAGATTGGGTATTGAGCAATGAGGAAAGGTTAGTTAGCGAGGCCCATTGGGTAAGAGTGACCATAATATGGTGGAATTCTTCATTAAGATGGAGAGTGACATAGTTAATTCAGAAACAAAGGTTCTGAACTTAAAGAAGGGTAACTTTGAAGGTATGAGACGTGAATTAGCTAAGATAGACTAGCAAAGGATACTTAAAGGGTTAACGGTGGATATGCAATGGCAAGCATTTAAAGATCGCATGGATGAACTACAACAATTGTTCATCCCAGTTTGGCAAAAGAATAAACCAGGGAAGGTAGTGCACCCGTGGCTGACAAGGGAAATTAGGGATAGTATCAAGTCTGAAGAAGAAACATACAAATTAGCAAAAAAAAAAAGCGGCACACCTGAGGACTGGGAGAAATTCAGAGACCAGCAGAGGAGAACAAAGGACTTAATTAGGAAAGGGGAAAAAAGGTTATGAGAGAAAGCTGGCAGGGAACATAAAAATTGACTGTAAAAGCTTTTATAGATACGTGAAAAAAAGATTGGTCAAGACAAATGTAGGTCCTTTACAGTCAGAAACAGGTGAATTGATCATAGGGAACAAAGACATGGCAGACCAATTGAATAACTACTTTGGTTCTGTCTTTACTGAGGAGGACATAAATAATCTTCCGGAAATAGTAAGGGACTGAGGGTCTAGTAGATGGAGGAACTGAGGGAAATACATGTTAGTAGGAAAGTGGTGTTAAGTAAATTGAAGGGATTAAAGGCAGATAAATCCCCAGGGCCAGATGGTCTGCATCCCAGAGTGCTTAAGGAAGTAGCCCAAGAAATAGTGGATGCACTAGTGATAATTTTTCAAAACTCCTTAGATTCTGGATTAGTTCCTGAGGATTGGAGGGTGGCTAATGTAACCCCACTTTTTAAAAAAGGTGGGAGAGAGAAACCGGGGAATTATAGACCGGTTCGTCTGACATCGGTGGTGGGGAAAATGCTAGAGTCGGTTATCAAAGATGTGATAACAGCACATTTGGAAAGAGGTGAAATCATCGGACAAAGTCAGCTTGGATTTGTGAAAAGAAAATCATGTCTGACGAATCTTATAGAATTTTTTGAAGATGTAACTAGTAGAGTGGATAGGGGAGAGCCAGTGGATGTGGTATATTTAGATTTTCAAAAGGCTTTTGACAAGGTCCCACACAGGAGATTAGTGTGCAAACTTAAAGCACACAGTATTGGGGGTATGGTATTGATGTGGATAGAAAATTGTTTGGCAGACAGGAAGCAGAGTGGGAGTAAATGGGACTTCAGAATGGCAGGCAGTGACTAGTGGGGTACCGTAAGGCTCAGTGCTGGGACCCCAGTTGTTTACAATATATATTAATGATTTAGATGAGGGAATTAAATGCAGCATCTCCAAGTTTGCGGATGACACGAAGCTGGGCAGCGGTGTTAGCTGTGAGGAGGATGCAGGGTGACTTGGATAGGTTAGGTGAGTGGGCAAATTCATGGCACATGCAATTTAATGTTTGGTTGCAAGAACAGGAAAACAGATTATTATCTGAACGGTGGCCGATTAGGAAAAGGGGAGATGCAACAAGACCTGGGAGGCATTGTACACCAGTCATTGAAGGTGGGCATGCAGGTACAGCAGGTGGTGAAAAAGGCAAATGGTATGTTGGCATTCATAGCAAAAAGATTTGAGTACAGGAGCAGGGAGGTTCTACTGCAGTTGTACAAGGCCTTGGTGAGACCGCACCTAGAATATTGTGTGCAGTTTTGGTCCCCTAATCTGAGGAAAGACATTCTTGCCATAGAGGGAGTACAGAGAAGGTTCACCAGATTGATTCCTGGGATGGCAGGACTTTCATATAAAGAAAGAGTAGATCGACTAGGCTTATACTCACTGGAGTTTAGAAGATTGAGGGGGGATCTTACTGAAACGTATAAAATTCTAAAGGGATTGGACAGGCTAGATGCAGGAAGATTGTTTCCGATGTTGGGGAAGTTCAGAACAAGGGGTCACAGTTTAAGGATAAAGGGGAAGCCTTTTAGGACCGAGATGAGGAAAAACTTCTTCACACAGAGAGTGGTGAATCTGTGGAATTCTCTGCCACAGGAAACAGTTGAGGCCGGTTCATTGGCTATATTTAAGAGGGAGTTAGATATGGCCCTTGTGGCTAAAGGGATCAGGGGGTATGGAGAGAAAGCAGGTACAGAGTTTTGAGCTGGATGATCAGCCATGATCATACTGAATGGTGGTGCAGGCTCAAAGGGCCGAATGGCCTACTCCTGCACCTATTTTCTATGTTTCTATTAAATTATTTAGCTGGAGACTGGTAACTCTGTGGAATTCATTGCCACAGATATATGTGGAGGCCAAGATATTGGGTATATTTAAAGTGGAGATTGAAAGGTTTTTGATTAGTAAGGGCATCAAGGGTTATGGAGAGAGGGCAAGAGAATTGGGTTGAGAGGGAAGATTAATCAGCCATGATGGAATGGCATAGCAGGCCTAATGGCCTAATTCTGCACCTACATCCTTTGGACGCATTTGATGACATGTTTCGATGTACACGTGATAAATAAACTTGAATCTTGAACCCTGACACTACATCCCCTCAACCATTTGGTTCTTGAACCCGCCTGCACAACTCCAATTACTACACTCTGATCACTTTGCAGTAAAATGGATTTCATTTTGCTTTTGTTCTAATTGTGTTCTTTCTTGCTAAAATTGTGTATCCTTTATGTTTAATTTCTGTTTTACTTGTGAATGTGGCTTATCTGATGTTCTGTGCCTGTGATGCTAAGTTCTTCATTGCACCTGGGCACACATGGACTTGTGGACATGACAATAAATTTGATTTTGACTTTGACATTTATTGACTTAATTTCTAGAATTTATTGCCACTATTGATCTGTCAATAAACTTGACTTTGACTTTTATAATCTTACCGCAATGATCAGGATATACATACTGACACGTAGATCTATGATCCATTGTACCAGAGGCCACCTGGAATTGAAAGGGTTACAGAGATTCAGGAAACGGTGTGTGGATGATGCCAGTTGTTGGTTTAAAAAGTCTGAACTTTATTAGGATGACGGAAAAGCGGAGGACGGTAATGAGCTCCAGAGTTTTGAGGTTCCAGTGACAAATCCAATAAGTATTCATTTCAAAGCAGTGAAGTTGCATGTGGAATGAATTTTGTATGTTTTTAAATTCATATTTAAAATGACACAGGTAAGGCCACCATTTAAAGGTTAGCTTTGTTTGTTACATGTATATCAGTACATACAGAGAAATGTGTCTTTTCCAACACAGCCTGAGAATGTACTGGGGGCAGCCCGTCAGTGTCAACATCCTTCCAGTGCCAGTGTAGTATGCCCTCGCATCTCATTAACCCCAACCTATACATCCTTATAATGTGGGAGGAAACTGGAGCACTTGGAGGAAAACGATGTGGTCATGGAGTGAACGGACAAATCCTTTATAGACGGAGACAGGAACTGAACCCTGATTGGTGATCGCAGGTGCTGTAAAGCGTGGCGCTAACCACTGTGCTACTGTGACTACCTTTATTGTCCTTTCCCAGTTGTTCTTGGACTGAGTAGAATGTTGAGCCTCTGCTACTGGGTCTGGAGGCACATATAGGCTGGACTGAGAGGGTTAGCAATGGGACTCTAGTGAACTAGATGGTTATACGACAATTTGGTGAGTTTCATGGTCATTATAGTCAGGAATCAAGTTTATATAACTGAATTTAAAATGCTTTAGTGGGAGTTGATTTTCTCTTTTTAGTGAGTTAGTTATAACTTAGAACCAGAGCAGAGGAGCGGGACCTTTAGGCAGATCTAACTCCTCCCATCTGCCTGCATAATTCCATATTAAATTTTGCTTCAAAAGGGCAACCAGAGCCCAAGGCTTTGATGACTATCGTCCAGTGGCACTCTCATCTACGGTGATGAAATGCTTTGACAGGTTGGTCATGGCTAGAATCAGCTCTTGCCTCAGCCAGTACCTGGACCCACTGCAATTTGCCTGTTGCCACAATAGGTCTATGGCAGATGCAATCTCAATGGCTCTTCACACGGCCTTGGATCACCTGGACAATACAAACACCTATATCAGGATGCTGTTTGTTGACTAGAGCTTAGTGTTTAACACCATCATTCCTACAGTCCTGATCGATAAGCTGTGGAACCTGGGCCTCTGTACCACCTCCTGTAATTGGACTCTCGACTTCCTAACCAGAAGACCACAAATCTGTATAAATTAGTATTAATAACTCCTCGCTGACGGTCAACACCTAGTGCACCTCAGTGGTGTGTGCTTTGCCCACTGCTCTACTCTCTCTACACCCGTGACTGTGTGACTAGGCATTGCTCAAATGCCATCTATAAATTTGCTGATGATACAATCATTGTGGTGTGGTGTCACGGCAACAACCTTTTACTCAATGTCAGTAAGACCATAGAATTGATTGTGGACTTCAGAAAAGGTAGGACAAGGGAACATGAACCAATCCTCATAGAGGGATCAGAAATGGAGAGAGTGAGCAATTTCAGGTTCTTGGGTGTCAAGATCTCTGAGGATCTAACCTGGTCCCAGCATTTCATTGCAGCTAGAAAGAAGGCAAGACAGAGGCTATACTTCATTAAAGTTTGAGGAGATTTGCTTTGACACCTAAGACACTCGAAAACCTCTACAGATGTACCGTAGAGAGCATTCTGAGAGGCTGGATAACTGTCTGGTGTGGGGGTGAGGGGGAGCTACTGTAGAGGATCGAAAGAAGCTGCAGAGAGTTATAAAATTAGTCAGCTCCATCTTGGGTACTAGCCTCCATAGTATCCAAGACCTCTTCAAGCAGCGGTGTCTCAGAAAGGTGGTGTCTAGCAAGGACCCCCATCACCCAGGACATGCCCTCTTCTCATTGTTACCATCAGGAAAGAGGTACAGAAGCCTGAAGACACACACTCAGTGATACAGGAACAGTTTCTTCCTCTCTGCCATTTGATTCCTAAATGGGCATTGAACCCATGTATGCTACCTCATATTTTAACTATTTATGTTTTTGTGCAATTTTGCACATATATACTTACTGTAATTTATTTATTTTCCTATAATATGTATTGCACTGTACTGCTGCTGCAAAAACAACAAATTTCATGACATATGCATGACATGTGACATAATTCTGATATAGTGCTGTGCAAAAGTCTTAGGCACATGTACAGTATGTACCTAGGGTGCCTGAGACTTTTGCACTGTACTGGATTTGTCAATGTGGAGCGGAGAGCGAGTTTGTAAATCTGGTGGGAGGAAAGGACATGGGAATGATGAGGTTGGAGCACATTGGGAGGGGTGTGGGGTAGGTGGCAGAGGAGTGGTGTCAGGAGTGGGCACAGATACACCAAGCCCTGAGACACACAGTTGGTTTATTGGTCATTACAGAAAGTCTCTCTGGTGCTTCCCACTCCCTCCCCTCTCACTTCCCTTTTCCCAACCATTATTCCCTTCTCCCTGCCCTCTTCCCACTCTCAGTCTACATTAGAAACAGGATTATCATCACTGACATATCCACGAAAGCTGTTTTTTGTGGCAGCAGTACAGTGCAATACATAAAAACACTACAGTACTGTATGGAAAAGTCTTAGGTATCCTTATATATATATTCCTGTCCAAGTACCATTATGTTTCCATTGTATGTGCTTCCACCAGCTCCGCTAATAGTCTGTAAGAAAATTACCTCGTAATCTCCTTAAACTTCCTCCAGCCCACCTTAAAGATGATGCCCTCTAGGATTTGACACTTACATCCTGGGTAAAAGGCTGACTGCGAATGCCACAGTGCTGTAATGGTTAGTGTGATGCAATTACAACTCAGGTTGGCGGAGTTCAATTCCAGCGTCCTCTGTTGGAAAGTTTGTGTGTTCTTCCCAACTGTCTGAGTTTCCTCCCCCATTCTGAAGATATACCGGTTAGTAGGTTAATTGATCATTGGTCAAAGTTTTAGGAACAGCCTCAGATTTGTGAGCATTCTGTGAACCTGTGAATACTCACTCATGATTTTGCTCTCTTCTTGCACTACTTATCTTAGATTTCTTATCATAAATTATAGTAAGTTTTTATGTAATGCACAGTACATCTGTCGGAAAACTTCAAATTTCACGACATATACTTGACACTGATTCTGATTCTGAACTCGGGTTATTTTCTCTGGAGCTCTGGGCTCTAAGGAGCAATCTATCAGAAGTTCATAAAATGATGAGAGACAGAGATTGGGTAGATTTATTTGTTTGTTTTATTTTATTTAGAGATAAAGTGTGGGACAGGCCCTTCTGGCCCAATGATCTGCACTGCCCAGTTACCCACCTATTTAAAACAGGACAATTTACAATGACCAATTAACCTAATAACCATACATCTTTGGAATGTGGGCGGAAACCATAGCACCCAGAGTAAACCCACACACTCACGGAAAGGATAATACAAACTGTGAGTGTTACAGATAGGGTAAATGCAAGTAGGCTTTTTCCACTGAGGTTGAGTGAACTATAGGTAAAGGGTGAAGTATGAAAAATTTAAGGGGAACATGAGGGGAAATTTCTTCACTCAGAGGTTGGTGAGAGTGTGGAACAAGCTGCCAGCACAAGTGGTTTCAGAGTTTAAGAGAAGTTTGGATAGATAGATTGATGGTAGGGGTATGAAGGGCTATGGTCCCAGTGCAGGTCAATGGGAGTAGGCAGCTTAAATGGATTGGCATGGACTAGATGGGCCAAAGGGCTTGTTTCTCCACTGTACTTTTCTATGGCGTACAAACTTCTTACCGAGGATGTTGGAACTGAACTCTGAACCGCCGTTTGCAGAGCGGGCAGTGTCCACAATAAATTTCCTGGCTAGCTTCTTTGCCTTGGACACATTCAAGTCCTGCAGTGATGGTAGGCAGCAGCCAATGACCCTTCTGCTGACGTGACAGTTTGCTGTGGTTTATTGTGAGAGGACCAGGTAGTAATGACTGAGTTTATCCAGGAAGGATTCTCTGATCTATTCTGGATTGGATTTAAACCTGCAATCCATAGGCAAAAGGATAGTGTGTTTATCCAGAATCTCTTGGCATCCTTAAGACATTTTATTTTAGAAGAGAGAAGAGGAATTATTTCCAACTCCCTTGAAACAAGTGGGTTGATAATTGCTGTCTTATCACTATCATGTTACAACATGACTGCTTCCCATCAGCTTAGGCGTAAATCATTTAATAAACTTGTTACCTTGCTATGCACACATTGGGAGGCATCAGGGCAGAAACAGACAATAAATTGATTTTATGACCCTGGTTTTACAAGGAATGAAATGGGAATTGGCTCCAATTTTAGTTGCCACTTAAGTGCTCTGAACAATAGAACATAGAACACTACAGCATTATACAGGCCCTTCGGCCCACGATATCGCCAGTCTTTTAAGCTATGCTAAGATCAATCTATTCTTTCACTTCTACATAGCCCTCCATTTTTCTATCACCCATGTGTCTTTTGAAGAGTCTCTTAAATGCCTCTAATGTACCTGCCTCTACCACCACCCCTAGCAGGGTATTCCACGCACTCATCGCTCTCTGTGTGAAAGAAAACTTGTGTGATTCTGACATCTCCCCCTATAACTTCCTTCAATCTTAAAATTATGCCGCCTGGTATTAGGCGGAGTCTTTTTACCGGGGCAAAAATGGCTAATATGAGGGGCATAATCTTAAGGTGATTGAAGGAAAGGATAGGGGGAATATCACAGGTATGTAAGTTTTTTTTCACAGAGGGTGGTAGTTGTGTGGAACACACTGCCAGGGGTGGTGTCAGAGCCAGATACAGACAGACAGACAGACATACTTTATTGATCCCGAGGGAAATTGGGTTTCATCACAGCTGCACAACCAAGAAAAGTGTAGAAATATAGCAATATAAAACCATAAATAATTAATAATAAGTTAATCATGCCAAGTGGAAATAAGTCCAGGACCAGCCTACTGGTGCAGGGTGTCTGACACTCTGAGGGAGGAGTTGTAAAGTTTGATGGCCACAGGCAGAAATGACTTCCTATGATGCTCAGTGTTACATCTTGGTGGAATGAGTCTCTGGCTGAACGTACTCCTGTGCCTAACCAGTATATTATGGAGTGGATGGGAGTCCTTGTCCAAGATGGCATGCAACTTGGACAGCATCTTCTTTTCAGACACCACTGTCAGAGAGTCCAGTTCCACCCCCACAACATCACTGGCCTTGCGAATGAGTTTGTTGGTTCTGTTGGTGTCTGCTACCCTCAGCCTGCTGCCCCAGCACACAACAACAAACATGATAGCACTGGCCACCACAGACTCATAGAACATCCTCAGCATCGTCCGGCAGATGTTAAAGGACCTCATTCTCCTCAGGAAATAGAGACAGCTCTGACCCTTCTTGTAGACAGCCTCAGTGTTCTTTGACCAGTCCAGTTTATTGTCAATTCATATCCGCAGGTATTTATAATCATCCACCATGTCCCCACTGACCCCTTGGATGGAAACAGGGGTCACCGGTGCCTTAGCCTTCCTCAGGTCCACCACCAACTCCTTAGTCTTTTTCACATTAAGTTGCAGATGAGTCTGCTCGCACCATGTGACAAAGTCTCCCATTAGTCATACATTAGGAGCATTTAAGAAACTCTTAGATAGAAACATAAATGATACAAAAATGGGTTCTCATCCTCCTTTGCTCCAAAGAGAAAAGCCCCAGCTTGCTCAACCTATCCCCTTAAGTCATGTTCACTGATCAGGTAGTATCTTGGTAATTCTCCAATGCCTCCACAACCAGAACTGAACGTAGAACAGTACAAGACTGGACAAGCAGCTCCTGTGGAGGTATGACAGATGACTTGATGTTTCGGGTCAAGAACCTGCATGAAGACTGGGGTTTGGTTGGGGTAGAGGAAAGAACCCCTTCACTGCTCCCACCTTAGTCTTAACGCAGGAACTGAAACATCACCCATTGCTTTCGCTGCCTGACCTGCTGACTTCCTCCAGCAGTTTATTATTCGCTCCAGATTCCACATTCTGCAGGTCTCTCATGTCTCTTATAAGGGAGTGATTAGAGTCTTTTAACGTCGCATAGCCAATCAAAAAAAAAGGAAAATAGTCAGGACGACTTGAATCAGAATTAGCTTTATGATCAGTGACACATGTATGTAATGACATTTGTTGATTTGCAACAGCAATGCAGTTGCAATACATAAAATACACTAAAATAACCTTTAGGGAATCCTGCACAAGGACTTCCAAACCCTAAAGGTTAATTTGCATGTTGAGTCTGTAGTGAGGAAGGAAAATGCAATGTTAGCATTCATTTCTAGAGGATTAGATTATAAAAGCAAGGATGTAATGTTGAGATGTTATAAAGCTCTAGTTAGGCCTCACTTGAAGCATTGTGAGCAGTTTTGGGCCCCATCTTAGAAATGATGTGCTGAAAATGGAGGGGATTCAAAGGGGATTCACAAAAATGATTCCAGGATTGAATGGCTTGTCATATGAAGAGCATTAGATGACTCTGGGCCTGTATTCACTAGGATTCAGAGGAACGAAGGATGACCTCATTGAAACCTATTGAATGGTGAGTGGATGTGAAGAGGATGTTTCCTATATTGGGAGAGTCTAAGACCAGAAGACACAGCCTCAGAATAGAGGGGCATCCTTTTAGAATAGAGATGAGGAGGAATTTCTTTAGCCAGAGAGTGGTGAATCTGTGGAATTCTTTGTCACTAGCAGCAGTGGAGGCTTTGCTTTATGTATATTTAAGGCATAGGTTGATAGACATCTGATTGGTCAGAATATGAAGGGATATGGGGGAAGGCAGGAGATCGGGGCTGAGAGAAAAATTGGATCAGCCATGATGAAATGGCGGAGCCGACATGATTGGCCAAATGGCCTAATTCTGCTCCTATATCTTATGGTCTACACTATAAGTTACAGTAAGAACTTTATACTCAGTGGCCAGTTTATTAGGTACAGGAATGGGACCTGTGGTGTATTCTGCTGCTGGAGCCCATCCACTTCAGATTCCATGTGTTGTGCAGTCAGAAATGTACTTCTGCATGTCTGTGAGCCTGAAATTTTCTCCTCTGACCTCTCTTTTATTTATTTATTGAGATACAATGTGGAGTAAGACTTACTGGCCCTTTGAGCCACAAAGCCCAGCAATCCCCAATTTAATCCTAGCCTAATCACGAGACAAGTTACAGTGACCAATTAACCTACCAACCAGTACACCTTTGGACCGTGGGAGGAAACCAGAGCACCCAGAGAAAGCCTACTTGGTTGGGGGGAGAAAGTACAAACTCCTTACAGTCAGTGGCAGTTTTATTTGCCCACAGATCTGCCTTGCACTGGATAATTTTGTTTTTCACAACATTCTCTGTAAACTCTAGAGACTGTTGTGCATGAAAATCCCAGGAAATCAGCAGTTTCTGAGATACTCAAACCACCCCATCTGGCACCAACAATCATTCCACAGTCAAAGTCACTTAGATGACATTTCTTCCCCATTCTGATGTTTGGTCTGAATGACAATGAACCCCTTGACCATGTCTATGTGCTTTTATGCATTGAGTTGCTACCACATGATTGGCTGATTAGATATTTGCATTAACAAGTAGGTGTGCAGGTGTACCTAATAAAGTGGCCACTGAGTGTATTTAACATATCTTCTCCAATATGCCTACTGTCTAATGACAGTGGATTTTCACTCACCTGCCGTAAAAGAACGTGGTTTACTTGTATTGGTTATGTAGGTATCAGTCAAATCCTTTTAGCTATGCAACCACAATAGTTGCATATAATTAGAAATGTTCTTATTTTGCACCAGAATAGTTTGGACAACAATTAGCATTTAAAGAGGAAACAGTGTGATTTTAATGTTTATTTACAGTCAGTGATTTAAGTGACTTCAACTGTGGAATCATTGTTGGTGCCAGATTGGGTGGTTTGAGTATCTCAGAAAGTGCTCATCTCCTGGGATTTTCAGAGAATGGTGTGAAAAACAAAAAAAAAAAATCCAGTGAGCGGCAATTCTGTGGGCAAAAATGCCTTGTTGATGAGAGAGATCAGAGGAGAATGGCCAGACTGGTTCAAGCTGAGGGGAGGGTTACAACAGTGGTGTGCAGAAGACCACTGCTGAATGAACAACATGGTGAACCTTGAAATGGATGGGCTACAGCAGCCGAAGACTACGGACGCACACACAGCAGCTACTTTATCAGGTAAACTGGTGCACCAGCTTGTTAATGCCAATAGTTAATCAGCCAATCATGTGGCAGCAGATATGGTATAGAGGTGCAGTTGTTATTCAGACCAAACATCAGACTAGGGGAAGAAATATGACCTGAATGACTTTGACTGTAGACTGAGTGTGGGTGTTCGATGGGGTGGTTTGAGTACCTCAGAAACTGCTGATTTCCTGGGATTTTCATGCACAACAGTCTCTAGAGCTTACAGAGAATGGTGCACAAAGCAAAATGCATCGATTGAGTGGCACCTCTGTGGGCAGAAATGCCTGGTTAATGAGAGAGGTCAGAGGAGAATGGCCAAACTGGTTCAAGCTGACAGGAAGGTGACAGTAATTCAGATAACTACACATTACAACAGTGTATTGCAGAAGAGCGTCTCTGAACGCACAACACCTTGAAATGGGTGGGCTATAGCAGCAGAAGACACTCAGTGGCCACTTTATTAGGATTAGGAAGTCACTGTAAATTAGTTACAAGAGGTAACTAATATTATTCAATATTACGATATGCTAAATGACTGTTTTTGTTAAGGATTATTGCACATAAGACAAGTGTTTTGGTGATTTTTGAAATGAGTGTTGCATTACCTAGCCCAAGGGTCGGCAACCCGCGGCTCCGGAGCCGCATGCAGATCTGTGATCTCTGTGCTGCGGCTCCCCATAGTTTGTTAGTTTTTGAAATGTATTCGAAATTTGAAGATTATGGTGATCTTGTACAATCTAAAAACATTGTGGCGACCCATTTCCTGGCACATCCGAACCGGCTCACAATTAGCCACCGTTCCGGCTAAGGGAGATAGCCTACGGGGGTTTGTGAGTACGTGTCTTTTGGAGCATCCGCGCCCACGGGGACGGGTTGAGGGAGGCTTTAAAGCAAGGCTGTTTAGTTCGAATAAAGTTACCTTTGACTGCAGTGTCTTTATTTTAGCGCTGCGTGTAGCGCTACACCGCTACAACATGTTTTTTATCGCTATTAATATACATCACCACTGCCAATGCCTGACACCCGCCAGTGCGCGCTTTCTTTTAATTCTTCAATCCAAGGTAGGCTACCTATGGAGTAACCTTCAACCCAACGTCTTTTTTTCAGAGTTCAAAATGTTTTTGTTGCATGCAGAAATGTAATTTCGTTTTCTCTGCAGTTCATTAATTTCATAAATGCAACACATTATAGTTTGTTTATACACAGCATAAAGGCAAAAAAAATGTTGTATGCAGTGTTACTTCATTTTAAATGTCAAACGGGTTTCGTGGCTCCCAGTGTTTTCTTTTCTGTGGGAAATGGGTCCATATTGGCTCTTTCAGTGGTAAACGTTGCTGACCCCTGACCTAGCCTGTTGTGCTGTTTCTACAGCATCTGAAGCTTTGCACTTGAGAACAACAAACTTAAGGAACTCATATTCCCCATTCCGGTTTCCCTCCTACTGCTGCTCTTCTCTTCACTTGCCCATCACCTCCCTCTGGTGCCCCTCCTCCTTTCTTGTCTCCCATAGTCCACTGTCCTGAAAGGATGAACGTATGAGAAGCATTTGGTGTCGCTGGGCCTGTACTCTTTGGAGTTTAGAAGAATGAGGAGGCCTCATTGAAATTTATCAAATATTGAAAGGCCTAGATAGAATGGATATAGAGAGGATGTTTCCTATATTAGGGGGAGTCTAGAACCAGAAGGATTAGCCTCAGAATAGAAGAATATCCCTTTAGAACAGAGCTGAGGAGGAGTTTCTTTAGCCAGAGGGTGGTGAATTTGTAGAATTCATTGCCATGGTTGCTGTTGAGGATGTTAATGGATATATTTAAAGTGGATGTGGATAGGTTTTGACTAGTTAGGTTATCAAAGGTTATGTGGAGAAGGCAGGAGGATGGTGCTAAGAGATCAGCTGAGGTAGAATGGCAAGCAGATTCATTGGGGTAAATGGCTTAATTCTGCTCCCATGTCTTATGGTCATCTGTCAGATGCCTTCTGTAGCCCTTTGCCTTTTCCACCCATCACCTCCCAGTTTCTCACTTCATTCCCCCTTCCTGCACTCAGCCACCCTCCCCTTCACCTGGTCTCACCTGCCGCTTTGTACTCTTTCCTTTCCCCCACCTTCTAATTCTGGCTTCTACCCCATCACCTTCCAGTCCTGATAAAGGGTCTTGCCCAAAATATCAACTCTTTACTCCTCTCCATGGATGCTGCCTGACCTACTGAGCTACTCCAGTGTTTATGTGTTCCCCTTTTTCCACTAAGCAATGGTCTTCCATGAGACCATAGGATATAGAAGCAGGATTAGGCCACTTGGCCCATTAGGTCTGCTCTGCCATTTCATCATGGCTGATCTATTTCCCCTGTAGGACCTGGTCTCCTGCCTTCTCTCCATATTGCTTCATGCCTTGCCTAATCAACAATCTATCAACTTCTGCCTTCAATATCCCCAATGACTTGGCCTCCATATAATTCCACAGATTTACCACTCTCTGGCTAATGAAATTCCTCCTCATCTCTGTTCTAAATGGATGTCCCTCTATTCTGAGACTTAGACTCCCCCACCATAGGAAACATCCTCTCCCAAATTAACTCTATCGAGGCTTTAAACATTCCATTGGCTTCAATGAGATCCCCCTTCATTCTTCTGAATTCTGGTGAGTACAGACAAGGAGCCATCAAACGCTCCTCATATGATAACCCTTTCAATCCCAGAATCAGTTTTGTGAACCTCCTCTGAACGCTCTTCAATGTCAACACATCCTTTCTTTGATAAAGTGCCCAAAACTGCTCATAATACTCCAGGTGAGGTCTCACCAGCCTTGTGAAATGCAATTTGGTTGTAGATGAATAAGCTAACAGACAGTCTCAGCAGTGTGGAGATCTAATATTGGTCAGTGGCAGGATGTCTGCACTCTGTTAACTGAGGAAGTATTGCTTTTACATGTTATTTGTGGTGAGCTTGAAGTGGGGAGCAAGCCTGCCTTATGGAGAAGGAAGTGTTGCTCAGCCTGACTGGTAACTCAATGACGTTGTGTGTGAGTTTATTGGACAACAAGGTGCTCAGAGGACAATGGGGGGAAAAAAGTTCTACATGCTCCCGCTCATAATCTCTTCACCTAAGAACATGGAAGGCAAATATAAAAGCAAGTCTTTTCTATTTAAAAGGAAATATTTGCTTTTATATGTGCTTTTCATTTTTTAAAGAAGTCATCCCAGAAAGCTGTACCACAAGAGAGCAGCATCCATCATCAGGGACACCCATCATCTGGAACATGCTCTCTTCCTGCTGCTGGCATTGGGAAAGAAGTACAGGAGCCTTAGATTCCACACCACCAGGTACAGGAACTGTTATTACCCCTCAACCATCAAGCTCCTGAACCAGCGTGGATAATTTCAATCACCCCAACCCTGAAGTGATTCCCCAACCTACAGACTCATTTTTAAGGACTCTACAACTGATGTTCTCAGTAAGTCCCTGCATATATGTATTAATTAATTTATTATTTATTTCCTTTTTTTTGTATTTACACTGTTTGTCTCCCTTTGCAAGTTGGTTGTCAATCTTTGTGTGTAGCTTTTCATTGATTCTGTTGTATTTCACTGTTCTCTGAATGCTTGCAAGAAAGTGAATCCCAGGGTAGTAGATAGGAACATGTACATACTGTGATAATAAATCAAAGAACCATGGCACTACAGCATTGTAGTGGTTAGCATGACACAATTACAGCTCGGGGCATTCCAGAGTTCGAAGTTCAATTCTGGTGCCCTCTCTAGGGAGTTTGTATGTTCCTCACATGACCATGTGGGTTTCCTCCAGGTGCTCCAGTTTCCTCCCATGGTCCAAAGACTAGTAGGTTAATTGGTCATTGTAAATTGTCCAATGATTAGGCTAGTGTTAAATAGGTTGCTAGATGGTGCAACTCATTGGATCAGAAGGGCCTGTTTCATGCTGTATCTCTAAACAAATAAATATACTTTGTACTTTTAAGTTTTATTTCTTGCCGTATAATGAACATCCATTTGAGAACAGACTGGACATTGGTTTCACATATCATCTGGCAGCCAGCACCTCCCACATCCCTCAGTTTGGATTCCACCAATTCCTTGGACTCAAATGAACGAAAGAGTTAAGAATGCTGGTATGGTGTGTTGGCCTTCATTAGTCAAGGGATTGAGTTCAAGAGCCATCAGGTAATGTTGCAGTCTATAAAACTCTGTTTAGACCACACTTAAGAGAATTGGTCATCTCATTATCAGAGAGATGTGGAAGTTTTGGCGACTTACCAGGATGCTGCCTGGATCGTGTGTCTTATGAGAACAGACTGAGTGAGCTTGGGCTTTTCTCTTTGGAGCCAAGGAGGACGACTTGCTGGCAGACAAGAGAAATCTGCAGATGCTGGAAATCCCAGCAACACACACAAAATGCTGAAGGAACTCAGCAGGTCGGGCAGCATCATTGGGGGGGAAAAAGTGCAATTGACGTTTTGGGCCGAAACCCTTCAGACAAGAGAAATCTGCAGATGTTGGAAATCCCGAAGAGTCGACTGAACTCTTTTCCATAGTTGCTGCCTGGCCTGCTGAGTTCCTCCAGCACTTTGTGTGTGTGTGGCTGGCAGACCAGGGCTGCTCTGTGCTCCACTTTCCTCTGACATTCCAAAGACATACTGGTTAGTAGGTGAATTGATCATTGTAAATTGTCCTGTGATTGGGCTGGTGTTAAATAGGTAGGTTGTTGGGCGGTGCAGCTGATTGGGCTGTAAGATCCTGCTGTACTCTGTATCGCTAAATAAATAAATAAATAAATCTTTAAGATTTCAAGGTGACTTATTGAAAACTGATAGGACAATATTTTGATCCCTTAGTCAATATTACAAGCATATTATCCAGCCGCTTTTCACCCGGTTGTTTGGCGGTACACGTGTTTTCCTGACGGTCATAACACTGAGAAAGGGGGATGATTGCCTGTGAAGAATTATGGGACAGCTGCAGGTTAGGAACGGCGCTACAGAAACGCAAACTTCCTATCTTGTCGCTGTTGAGGGTGATAGCAACGGAGAAAGCAACCGCTGGTTAAGTGAAAGGGGAAACACTCAGGGGCGGGGGAGTAAAGCTGTGGGCCAACGCTATAAATAAAAGTCTTATCAAGCAATGCTCAGAGAAATGTCCCTTTAAGTAATGGCGGCGAGCAAACCGGGAACCGGCAGTACTAACTTGATCAGTAAAGCAAGTCACTGGGATTAGTAATGGGGGAAGAAGTGAGACTATATCAAGTATCTCTAGCGATGGTAAGTGAATATATTTTGAGTAAAAGCGCTGACGTGTCCTCTCCATGCTTTCAATCCTCAACTGGTCACATGGTTTAGGTTTTTTTTGAAGTTAAAATAATGCAACTCAAAAGTAATGTGCAAGTTACAATGCAGTTTCGGCGGCTTTCGCACACGTGGGTGTACGTGGGCACAGTGTTTCCACTATTCTGATCAAAGAATGAGAAGTTCGAGGCAAGGTATCGACACAGGATGATGTAGACCCCTGGGGTGGAAGAAGGTGCTTAGTTGTTTAATTAATAACATTAACGTTGTGCAAGCGTGCTCGCGGAGATGACCCCAGAGCCAGAGGGGATGCAATAGTATTTTTTTTTAATTTCCAAAAACAAACTTCATTCATATTGTATACCAAAGTATGAACTCATTGTAAAAGTCTTTAATGTCGTTTGCTCATTTCGTATTGGCAAGTCTTTAGTTTTTTGCAGTGCCGTTGTCGCTCTTGTACACGTTTAATTAGAAGTGTTATTCGTAATAAAATGTATAAGATCTACGTTTGAATAACGTATTAAGGTATATTTAATTTTATGCCATCCGTTCTGCCATCTGACTTCTGAAGTGAGAGTATGGAACAAGTTTCCAATGCAAGTGGTGCATGCGAGCTCGATTTCGACGCTTTAGAGGAGTATGGATAGATACGTGGATGGTAGTGGTATGGTTCCATTGCAGTAGGCAATTTAAATGGTTCGACATGGACTAGACGGGCCGAAGGGTCTGTTTTCTATGTTCGACTGTTCTATGACTCTATGAATGGACGTTGGACCCCATGAACACTACCCCACTTACTTTTTATTTTCATTTTTGCAATATCTAATCATATACTTCATGTTCTTTCTATTATTATGTATCGCATGGTACTGCTGTCGCAAAGTCTACACATTTCACGACATGTGCCGGTGATACTAAACCTGATTCTGTTATCATTTATGTCATAACATTAAACATACTGAGCAAATTACACTAAGGGTGCAAATAACTGCGCTGTATATATGGTCTTTATAGTCTTAGTGTAAATCCGTATATATTCACTGTATAACAGCGCGAAGTTCCTTACATTAGTCCGATTTGCTCGGTACATGCATTAGTATTGCCTTTTGTGTTAAATAGCGCTATGGTCACTTTTATAAACTTTTTACACCTAATTTTTAGTATAAGTACTAACAGAGCTAAAGCCCTCGTGCCATTTGGTCAGTAGACTCCCCCCCACCCCCCCCCCCCCCCCGAAACACCGTTACTGCTCTTGTGAAGACCCACTTTGCAGACTGGAAGTGATTTAAAAAATTGCGCGCGGAATTGTAAGAATGCGGTTATAAAAACATTATCAGAAGCCGTTTGGTCATCTGGTATTGAGTGCCCTGATAGTGAGGGCGACTGGCCAACCCGCTGAGTGTGTCCTAGTCTCGCATTGACCCGCACAATGATCTTCGTACATTCCTCTTTTGATTTATTTGTCCACCACTCCCCCCCCCCCCAACCCGGCTTTTGTTTTTAATTCATAAAAACTGGGTGAAGTTGGCGCCGTCCCCCGGTCTGCCCTCCCACCCGCTCTCTCTCCGCCTGGCGCGAAGCCGCCGCCACCCGCTCACTCACTCAGCCTGACAGCCGCTGACTCATATGCCGCCCCATCTCCGTCTCTCCCCGGGGGAACAAGTCCAACTCCGTTCGCTTCCTTCCAGACTGCAAGAAACCATCTAAAATCAATAAACCCAGAATTCTTTGTTTAGATTTTAAGGGAAAATTGGTACCAATTGGGAATCAGAATCAGGTTTAATATATTAATTTTACATCATATTTTATATGATTGCTTTTATATTTATATTTGTTCTTTATGGTTTTTTTTGTGCTGCATTGGATCCGGAGTAAACAATCATTTCGCTCTCTTTGTCTGAGGAAGGACAATGCACGGCAATCTTGAATCTCGAGAGAGCCGAAAGCCATTCATTATATTTTGACAGACATGAGAAAATCTGCAGATACTGGATATCCAAAGTAACACACACACAAAATGCTGGAGGAACTTTAGGTCAGGCAGCATCTATGTTGAGTAAGCAGTTGACGTTTCGGGCCGAGACTCCACTTCAGGACTGATACTGTATTCTCAAACCAACAGAGTACTTTTAAGTTCACCGAGAAACTGTTTTGTGCACTGTAATTTCACATATAGATTTAAAAAATAAATTGAAACGCTACTTTCCCCTTCAGCGAATACCCCGTTACAATTCAGGACGAAAATTGCCGATGAGTTTAATCTGTTTTACCTTAAGTAGGACAAATATATAGATTACAAACAATACTACGATGTGCCCCCGCATAACAAGTAAATGAATAGGTTTCAAAAGGGAAATTCTGCACCTAATGTAGTTATATTTCTGCTTCATGTTTGCGTGCGCGGGCGTGTGTATATATTAAAAAACAGTTCTCGGGTTTTAGATTCTCAGCGAGGTGGTAATTTTTTCCCTGCGTGGGGTTTCGTGCGGCGAGGTGTTGCCGGAAGCCGGGTCCACCCTCGCCCGGCCCCGCTTTGCGTCATTGGGTGTGTGTGGGGACTGGAGGGGGACCGATATCCCGAGACCCATACTCGTTTGGAAATTATTTAAGTCTCTCCCCTCGCCCCCACCGCTGCTTTGTTTGCCGACCACAATAAAGGCACCCCACCACCAACGCGAGGTCGTTTTTTTTTTCAAACATTGATGGAACATTTATTGAAACACCCTGCACTTTTTGATCAACAGACTGTTGTGTTTCTGTTTAAGGTTGCAAAAGCAGCCTCTCGTTCTCCGCGTGCCTTACCTGAAGGCACTGCTTGCAGATGAGATTATGACCCCTGAGGATTCGAGTAACTTCGTTCTCTCCAGCCTGAGCCAAGTCTATTTCTATGTCATTGACTCTGGAGTAAAGTTTAATCCAGCTCCAGCAGACACAGATTTGGGCATATAGACACCGGGCTTCAACCTCCCCAGCAGACTCCCGGAGATACACAGGCCAACGACCATTGCAGTCCCCCTTAACTTAACACTCTCTGTGATATTTGCTTATTGCTTCTTTATGTATTTGCACAGTTTGTCAGCGTTTGTGCGTAGTTTTTCATTACTTCTGTTGTATTTTTGTCTTACTATGAATGCCTGCAAGAAAATGAATCTCAGATAGTACTTAGTATTTAATTTGCTTTGAACTTTGAACTTGACATCCACCTTCTGGCAGGAATCTTCCGGTGGTATTCGGGGGAAAGGAGCCACATCTAGTCTCCCCACTGCTGTCAGGTCAGCTGTATCGCTCCTCCCTCTCTGAGGGATCAACTGAGGGTAATGCAAGCAGGTTTTTGCCACCGAGGTTGGGAAGGGCTGAAACTGAAGGATAATCGGAGGGGGATTGCCTTCACTCAGAGTGGTGTAAGTGTGGAATGAACTGCCAGTGGAAGTGGTGGGTGCAGGTTTTGATTATTTAGAGCTTAGAACTACAGTAAAGACTCTTTGGACCTTGTAAGAGAAATTTGGATAAGTAAGTGGATGAGAGGGGTGTGGAGGGTGATGGTGCATTGATGGGACTAGACAATAACAGTTTGGCATGGAATAGATGGGTTGAAGGGCCTGTTTCTGTGTTGTGCTCTGTGACTCTATGTTGTGCCTTAACCTACTCCACGATCAATCTAACCCTTCCCTCACACATGAACCTCCATTTTTTCTTCCATTCATGCAGTCACTAGAAAAGTAATTTTTAAAATGGCACAATTAATCAGACCAGATTTTCTTAAATGTGTAAACTTTAAAAGCAAAATCTCTCAGGCTGGTTGCAAATGATTGCAGCATTTAAGGGAAGTCTGGATAAATAATTGATTAGGAACAGTATGGAGGCCTATGTCCCAGGTTCTGGTCAGTAAGATTAGACAGGATAACAGCTTGCCATAGACTAGATGGGCTGAAGAGCCTTCTCCTGTGCTGCCGTGCTCTTTGACTCTAGGTGTTGCCACTTAGAGAAAGGTTGAGTAGGTTAGGACTTTATTCCCTAGACTGTCGGAGAATAAGGGGAGACTTGACAGAGATGCACAAAACTGAGGCTATAGACAGGGTAAGTGCAAGCAAGCTTTTTCCATTGAGGTTGGGTGAGACTAGAACTAGAGGTCATGGGTCCAAAGTTCAAAGGAACTTATTCTCTCCCTCTCCCTCTTCCCCTCCCCGAAAATAACCAAAGTGCAAAAGTCAACAAATTGTGCAAATAATGATAATAAATGAATAAGCAGTACATATTGTGAACATGAGATGAAGAGTCCTTGAAAGGAAGTCGATAGGTTATGGAACAGCTCAGTGATGGGTGATTGAAGTTGGGTGAAGCTATCTTACAGACAGGACAATCCATAATAACTATCTGGATGTAATAATATGGGAGAAACAAGCAAGAACAACTTATTTAACAGATACAGCTGTTCTGAACACACACAACATACAGAAATCAGTAAGTGAAAAACACCAGAAATATGCTGAATTAAAAGAGGAAATTGAAAGACTATGGAATTTGATCAGGGTACACATTGTCCAATTAGCTATATCTACGACCGGTATCATCCCATAAAATCACTACATAATAGCATTAAACAATTAGACCTACATAGGAATATTTATGTAAACCTTCAGAAAACCCCAATACTAAACACCATTAGAATAGTCTGAAAGTTTCTAGAAATGAGTGTGCTTGGCTGTGCCCGTACCTCAGGTTTTACCAGCTTGAGCTGAGAAAAAATAAAAATTGTATTTATTGCTTATTTATTAATTATTATCAAGAACAAGAAATGTAAAGTGCTTGAATGTGAGACCACATGTTTAGGGAACATTCAATGATGAGGCGAGTGAATTTGAGTAAAGTTATCCCCTCTGGTTCAAGAGCCAGATGGGTTGAGGGGTAATAACTGTTTCTGAAGCTGGTAGTGTGGGTCTTGAGGCTCCTGTTCCTTCTTCCTGATGGCAGTAGTGAGAAGACAGCATGGCCTGGATGATGGGGGTCCTTGAATGAAAGGTGAAATGTTTAAGGGGAAGATGAGGGGGAACTCCTTCACTCAGAAGGTGGTGAGCGTGTGAGAGGAACTGCCAGCAGAAGTGGTGAATATGGGTTCAATTGCGACATTTAAGAGAAGTTTGGTTAAATACATGGATGGGAGGGGTGTGGAGCATTATGGTCCAGATGCAGATAATTGGATCTAGGCTGAATAATAGTTTGACATGGCCTAGATGGGCTGAAGGGCCTGTATCTGTGTTGTAGGGTTCAGAACTAGCCACTGAATTTTTGAGGTTCTTTCTGAACAAGTTACTCAAACAGGGAGTTTATTTTTTTTCTTGAAGAGTTACTGAAGGATTTTGCTCTTAAAAGTTTACAGTTTTTAAGAAAAAGTTTTATTAATTGTGCCATATGTAACTTTGCTTTTCCAGTGACTGCACTATAAAAGAACCTTTGGCTTTGAAGTATTAAGATATGGGGAAAGGTGCAGGGTCACTTCAAATTTCTCTTCCTTACATAGTTTCCTACTAAACAAGAAAGGCTGTCTGTGCAGAAAACAAAAATTCTATATAACCCACAGAGATTATTCTTGCCGCTGTGGATAGAGATGGTCCACCCTGGTTTTTACACTCAGTGGGCACCTTTAGATACCTCCTGTACCTCATAAAGTGGCCACTGAGTGTATGTTTGTTGTCTTATGCAGCTGTAGCCCATCCACTTCAAGCTTTGATGTGTTATGCATTCAGAGATGCTCTTTTCCACATCATTGTTGTAACATGTAGTTATTTGAGTTACTGACAGCTTGAACCAGTCTGGCCATTCTACTCTAACCTCATTAACAAGTGGCTTTCACCAAAAACTGCTGCTCATTGGATGTCCTTTGTTTCTTGTACCATTTTCTGTAAACTTTAGAGACTGTTGTACATGCGCATCCCAAGAGATCAGCAGTTTCTGAGATAATCAAATCACCCCATCTGGCAGCAATAACCACTCCATGCTCCAAGTCACTTCAATCACATTTCTTCCCCACTCTGATGTTTGGTCTGAACAACTGACCCTCTTGACTGTGTCTGCATGCTTTTATGTTTTGAGTGGCTGTTTAGATATTAGCATTAATGAACAGGTGTACCTAATAAAGTGGCCAGTGCATGTACATAGTGCTATCCCTGCCCAGATGACCCAAGGCATTTTACAGTTATTATTGTTCTTCTGGAGTGTGGCCATTGTTGCGATGTTGGTCAATTTGTACACTGCATGTTCTCTTTGAAACTCATGGAGTAGTTACCTATAAGAAGCAGTATGGACAACCTGGCCCCATTCCTTCCCAGTCCTGATGATGGGTCTTGGCCCGAAATGCCAACTGTTCATTCCTCTTCACAGCTGCTGCCTGACCTCCAGCATTTTGTGCATGTTGCTCAAGATATTCAGTATCTGCAGCATCTCTTGTGTTGGCCAAACACAGATTGTTTTCTCTGGAGCCTTGAAGGCTTGAGGGGTAGTCTGATAGAAGCATATAAAATTATCTATGATATTTTATTACATATACCCATTACCCTTACTGGGGCATAAGCTGCTGACAACAGCTTGCCAGAGTCCTCTGCCTGGGCAAGTCTTTCAATTTGTCCCCAAGTATAGCCCATCTTCAAAGATCCTTCCTCTGAGAGATGAGGATTTTGGAACTTCTGCTGGTGTTTCTGCAGCTCTGGGACTTTACAAGATGGGGTAGCTTGGCCTGGTATTGTGTCCAGTACAGACATCACTGGCCAAAGAGCTTATTGTTCTACAGTGTGTTCTAACAATCAGATCATTCTTGTAGTGGGCAGCCTCATAAGACATAGGAACAGACTTGGGACATTCGGCCCATTGTATCTGTTCTGCCATTCTGTCATGGCTGATTTATCATCCCTTTGAAGCCCAAATCTCCTCCTCTCGCAGCTCGGCTAGGGACGGTCCATGGTGGAGTTGGCCTAGATGTCAGTCAGCTGGAATTCACTTAGACACACAACCCACTTTATTGGGTGCACCTGTGCTCCTGCTTATTACTGTGAATATCTAGTCAGCCAATCACGTGGCAGTAACTCAATGCATAAAAGCATGCAGACATGGTCAAGAGGTTCAGTTGTTCAGACCAATGTGTTTCAGTAGCTCTGGGTTTTTAGCTTCATGCCCAAGCTTCCACCTTTTGTAGCCAGGCATGGGACTGTCCATGGTGGAGTTGAAGCTGATAATAAATTTACTTGGAACTTTTACATCACAGGGATGAGGTCTTTGGAGCTTTTTTTGGTGTTTTTGTAGCGTTGGGTTTTTATGGGATGGGAGTGCTAGCCCCAAGCTCAACCCTTCTCCTTTCGCATATGGGCCTGGGACTGGCCATGGTGAAGTCACTATACATATATATATATATATATATATATATATATATATATATTTTATATAATGACATTGTTTCAATGTACATACAGTATGATAGCTAAGTCTAAATCTAAATTATGAGTGGCATAGACAGAATAGATGGAGTCTGTTCCCCAGGGTGTAAAAGTCGTGCGTTAGATGACATAGCTTTAAGGCGAGTGGGAGGGGAAAGGTTAAAGGAGATTTGAGTTCCACAACATAAAATGCTGGAGGAACTCAGCAGGTCAGGCCAGGAGAGGAATAAACAGTCAACGCTTTGGGCCGAGACGCTTTATGAGTTATGTTTTTGCATGGTAAGTCTGGAATTGGTTGCCAGGTGAAGTGGTTTGAGCAGATAGAGTAGGAAAGTTTCATAAGCATTTAGACAAGCACATGTCCAGGCAGGGAATAACGAAAGATAAACATTGTGCAAGCAGATGAAATTAGCTTGGCCTGGTATTGTGTTTGGTACAGACATCACTGGCCAAAGAGCTTATTGTTCTACAGTGTGTTCTAACAATCAGATCATTCTTGTAGTGGGCAGCCTCATAAGACATAGGAGCAGACTTGGGACATTCGGCCCGTTGTATCTGTTCTGCCATTCTGTCATGGCTGATTTATCATCCCTTTGAACCCCATTCTCCTGCCTTCTTCCTGTGACCTTCAACACCCTTACTAATCAAAACCCTGTCGGCCTCTGTTTTAAATATACCCAATGGTGGCCTCTGTAGCAATGAATTCCTCAGATTTACCATCCTCTGGTTAATGAAATTCCTCTTCATCTCTATTTAAAAAGGATATCCTTGTATCCTGAGGCTGTGCCTTCTGCTTTTTGACTCCCCTACTTTCAGAAACATCCTTTCCACATCCACTCTATTGAGGTCTTTCAATATCCGATAGGTTTCAATAAGAATCCCCTTTGTTCTTCTAAACTCCAGTGAGTGCAAGTCCAGAGCCATCAAACTCTCCTCCTACATTAACCTTTTCATTCCCAGCATCATTTTCATGAATTGATGAAGTGTTGTCACTTAACAAGACAAACTGGAGTGATGGTAGAGGCAGATACACCAGGGACATTTAAGGTACTCTTGGAGAGATGCGTGGATGAATGGAAAATGTATGGCTATGTGGGAGGGAAGGGTTAGATAGCAATCTGTTTTCCTCAACAGAGACTTGTTAGTTCAGTGACATAAGGAAACCCCCCCCCCCCTTTATTTACGTAGTGTGGTTAGGCTCTTGAATTCACTAAGGTTAGTGGGAGGTAGTTGGGTGCAGATTCAAATGTGACATTGAAATGCAGACCGGAAAGATGTTGGAAAAAAAAATGAAGACATTTGTTGAGTTGTGGGGAAAAGGGTGAAGTGTGGGTGGGACAAGCTGAGTTAGGCTTTTATAAACAAGCTGGTCATTGACTTCAGAATGAGATGGTGCACACGCTCCTGTCTATGTCAGCAGTTAAGAGGGTTGAGAGCTTCAAGTTCCTGGGTAGACTGTCCTGGTCTAATCGCATTGATGTCATAGACAAGAAGGCTCTCCAGCACCTCTACATCCTCAGGAGTCTAAAGAAGTTTGCATGTCTCTGTTGACTCTTACCAATTTTTATTGATGCACCATGGAAAGCGTTCTGTCTGGTTGCATACTGGCATAGCAGTAACTCTGCACTGGTTACCAGAGCTGTCTGTTGCAGTGAATTCCTCAGATTCACCACACTCTGGCCAAAGAAATTTCTCCTCATCTCTGTTCTAAAGGGACACTTCTATACTGAGGCTGCACCTTTTGGTCCTAGACTTCCCCTCTATAGGAAACATCCTCTCCATGTCCACACTATCTCTGCCTTTCAATATTCAATAGGTTTCAATGAGATCCCTCCTCATTCTTCTAACCTCCAATGAGTACAGGCCCAGAGCCATCAAATGCTTCATATATTAACCCTTTCGTTCCTGGGATCATTCTCATGAACCTCCTATGGCCCCTCTCCAATGCCAACGTTTCTTTGATGAGGGGCCCAATAACCAGTGGTTTGAAACTGGCATCTTTGTCAGAATCAACTTGCTTTCTGAATTGATCTGAGTTGTGTTTTAAAGTTTATTTTATTCTCAATGTTCTTTTGCTTCTCTTCTTCCACCTCTGCTTCAGATTTGAAGTTCTTGATAAGCCTGTTCTCAGTCATTACTTGCCTTTCTTGTTCCTGCCCCTCCTGCTACAGATGTTCTCAGGATAGTCAGTCTGTCAAGTCAGACCAGTGTGTAGTTAAAATCACTCAGGTCAAGTAATAGTTTGTGACATGATTTTAAATAATGGTCTTACGGTCTTAAAACTGGGGAGTTACCCTTGGTGTAAAACGAAAAAATGGTAGAAATTCTCAGCAGGCCAGGCAGCATCTGGGGGAGGGTGAGTTCAAAGTAAATTTATTATCAAATAAGTATATGTCATCATATACTGCCTTGATGTTCATTTTCTTGCAGGCATTTATAGTAGAACAAAGAAATGCACACAGAAAGTCTGACAACCAATGTGCAAAAGAAGATAAACTGTGCAGATACAAAAAGAAAATCAAAACAAATAAGTAACTAATACTGAGAACATGAGTTTTATATTTCTTGAAAATGAGTGCATAGGTTGTGGAATCAGTTCAGTTCTGAGGTGTGAAGTTATCTACACTGGTTCAGGAGCAAGATGGTTGTAGGGTAATAACTGTTCCTGACCCAAGGCTCCTGTAGCTCCCTCCCGACGGCAACATCAAGGAGAGCCGTGACTTGGATGCTGGGAGTCTTTGATGATGGATACTGCTTTACTATGGCAGTGCTCCTTGTAGATGTGCTCCTCACTTTCTCAAACTCCTGGGAGTGCTCATGGACCTACGACACATTCTACATGGTCAAGAAAGCTCACCAGTGCCTTTACTTTCTGTTGAGAGCTGGACTTTGCACATCCATTCCATGTCATTCTACTGATTTCTAATAGAAAGCATCCTAACAAGCTGCATCACTGCTTGGTACAGAAACTGCCCTGGGGCAGGCAGAAAGGCTCTACATTGGGTCATTAAAACTGCCCAACACATCGCTGGCACCAGCCCACCCGCCATCAAGGACATGTACACAGAAAGGTGCTGGAAAAGGGCCAATAACATCATGAAGGATCCCACCCACCCTTCTTATGGACTGTTTGTCCCACTCCCATCAGGGAGGAGGCTACGTAGCATCCACACCAGGACCACCAGACTCAAAAACAGTTACTTTCCCCAAGCAGTAAGGCTGATCAACACTTCCACCCACTAACTCCACCACTACTTTATTACTCCCTGTCAGTCACCTTATGTACAGCCTAGCATCACTAAGGCTGATCAACACTTCCACCCACTAACTCCACCACTACTTTATTACTCCTTGTCAGTCACCTTATGTACAGCCTAGCATCACTTTATGGACATACAATTAATCTAAGTATATCTTGTGTATTTCTATTTATTGTGTGATGTTTTATTATTATTATGATTGTGCTCAGTTTTTGAGCTGCTTTGAATTATTTTGTGCTCCTTACATTTGTACAGGAAATGACATTAGACAATCTTGAATCTCAGTATTGGGGAGGACTTTTCCTGTGATGGACTGGGTTGTATCCATTATGTTTAGTAGGCTTTTTAGGGGAAACAATAGTTATTTGTGATTCAGGTTAGTAACCTCTCCAGTTCTAATCTTCAGTTTTATTTCAGACTTCTGGCATCTGCTCAATTTTGCTATTGAGCTATTCCTGTCCTTTGGAGTGAAGTACTGCCCAGTACTTAAGCCTCAACTGACATGGTGCTGCAGTGGCATAGCAGTTAGCATAACATGCTCCCTCCACTCTTGTGAGGAGCTTGCATGATCTCCCCATGATTATGTGTCCTTCAGTTTCCTCCCACATTCCAAAGACGTATGGGTTAATTTATAAGCAAATAAAGCCTATCTAATCTGCTATGGTATAGTAGCGGTTAGCGTAATGCTTTGCAGCACCAGAGTTCAGGGTTCGATTCTGCTGCTGTCCGTAAGGAGTTAGTACATTTTCCTTGTGAGTGTGTGTGTTTCCTCCCACATCCCAAAACCATATGGGCTAGTAGGTTAATTGGTCACATGGGTCTAATAGGGCAGCACAGGCTCGTTGGACCAGAAGGGAGCTGTGTTAGCTCTGTGGATTATGACCAAAGAAAAAATGGCTGGTGTCGATTAGTTCTTTATTGCAAGGGTACTTATTAAGTGCATCAAAAATCAAGCTTACAAAATTAGTGAAAATAGTAAAAAGAAAACTAATATTTACGAAGAAATATCTACCAGAAAATGCAGTAACAGCTTTCTCCACTGTGAATCCCTGATGGCCCCATCTTTCGCTCCTACTGAGAGCGAAGAGTGCCATTTTTTAAGACTACATGTGAATTAGAGAGTGTGTGTGCATGGACACTCATGTTTAACAAGAGCATTTACCAAGTGCTCTCCATCACAGCCTGTAACCCTACTGTACCTTTAAATAAATACAATATCACTAAACCAGACTATCTGATCACAACAATATTCCTTTTTATAGCAGCTGATGGTCTGCAATTATCTGCTGGCTAATTTGCAAGGATGACTTGAGAATTCCTTAATTTAACGGTACACTGGTGTGTTTGGAAATTGATGAGAAGGCTGCTATATAAATGCAAGTCTTTTTTTCTTGCTACCATCCGATCTGGTGAAAAGTTTTAATTAAGAGAGCCTGTAGTCTGTGACTCATGACTGATGCATCATTTTATACATATAGGTTCTTGTTGCACTTCACCTAGATATGCATACCAGGTGGGTGAAAGACTGAAGGAGGCAACTTCAGGCCATATTTAAGCGATGAGTCACGAACAAGCTGGAATAATTTTTGATCCTGAAAGAGAGGATTGGATACTAGATGGGAATTAGCCGCCATCTAGCGAGTTATTGGATGATAACTCCTGGGTTCCTGGGTGACAGCATCTCTGAGGATCTATCCTGGGCCGAACACATTGACGGAATTCCAAAGAAGGCACGGCAGTGGCTATATTTCACTCAGAGTTTGAGAAGACTTATGTCGTCAAAGACGTACACAAAATTCTACAGATGTACCGTGGAGAGCGTCCTAACTGGTTGTGTCTCCGTCTGATGTGGAGAGACCACTGCACAGGATCAGAAAAAGCAGCAGAAAGCTGCATGCTCAGCCAGCTCCATCACGGGCAGTAGCTTCTGCAGCATTTACAACACCTTCAAAAGGTGATGCCTCAAAAAGGTGGCATCCATAACTAAGGAACCCCATCACCTAGCGCCTGCCATCTTTTTACTGCTACCATCAAGAAGGAGGTATAGGAGCCTGAAGACACACACTCAATGTTTTAGGAACAGCTTCTTCCCCTCCACCATCAGATTTCTGAATGGACAATGAACCCATTGACAGTACCTTAGTATCCTTCCCTCTCTTTTCACACTACTTATTTAATTTATTTTTTATATATACTTATTGTAATTTATAGTTTTTATTATGTATTTCACTGTACTGCTGCTGCAAAACAACAAATTTCACTACATATGCCAGTGATATCAAACCTGATTCTGAGTTTGATTCAAAATGTGGCAGAGCTTCAAATCCCTGCCTGCCATTATGTTATTTGACATGGGATTAGATCCCAGCACACCAGCTAGGAAATTTCAGTGCAAGTCAGAGGTGCAAAGGGATGGGAGTCTTCGTGCAGGATTCCTTAAAGCTTAATTGCAGAGTTGGTGGTGAGGAAGGCAAAGCAATGTTAGCATTCACTTCAAGAGGACTAGAATATAAAAGCAAGGATGTAATGTTGAACCTTTAAGGTATTGGTCAGACCACACTTGAAGAATTGTGAGCTGTTTTGGGCCCTTTACCTAAGAAAATGTGTGCTGGTATTAGAAAGAGTTCATAGGAGGTTCATGAGGGTGATTCTTTGGAGTGTAGAAGAATGAGAGGGGACTTGATAGAGGTCTACAAGATTATGAGAGGCATAGATAGGGTGGATAGCCAGTACCTGATTCCCAGGACACCAATAGCAAACCCCAGAGGGCATATGTACAAAGTTAAGGGAGGGAAGTTTAGGGGAGACATCAGGGGTAAGTTTTTTACACAGAGGGTTGTGGGTGCCTGGAATGACTTGCCAGGGATGGTGGTGGAGGCTAAAACATTAGGGGTATTTGCACAGGCACATGGATGAAAGAAAAATAGAGGGTTACGGGGTAGTGTGGGTTTAGTACTTTTTTAAAAAAAGGAATATATGGGTCAGCAGAACATCGAGGCTGAAGGGCCTGTACAGTGCTGTAGTATTCTATATTGCTATGATTCTGGGAATGAAAGAGTTAATGTATTTAGAGTGTTTAATCAACTGGGGTACACAGACCTCTTGCTTAATGGTATTGATTCATGGCATAAAAAAAGGTTGAGAATTTCTGGTTTAATGGTTCTAAGCCTGTACTTGCTGGAGTTCAGAAGAATAGGGGGGTGGATTTCATTGAAACCTTTTCAAGTATTGAAAGGCCAAGATAGAGTGGGTGTGGAGAGGATATTTTCTATAGTGGGTGAGTTTAGGACCAGAGGGATGCCCCTTTAGAATAGAGATGAGGAATTTCATTTGCTGGAGAGTGGTGGATCTGTGGAATTCATTGCCACTGGTGGCTGTGGAGGCCAAGTCATCGGGTGTATCAAGTGAAGTTTGATATGTTCTTGATTAGTAAGGGCATCAAAGGTTAAAGGGAGACGGCAGAAGAATGGGTTTGAGAGAAATGATAAATCAGTCATGATAGAATGATGGATCAGACTCAATGGACCGAATGGCCTAATTCTGCTCCTATGTCTTCTGGTTTTAAGTAATTAAATTAATCTAAAATAAAAGGGGAATGTTAAGAGTAGTAATGATGAAACTGCTGGATGGTCATAGAAACTCAGCCAATTCTGTGTGACCCCAGACCAATCTGTGGGGCTGACTCCAACAGGTCGTTCCTTTCAGCTGTGATTAGAGTTGAACCAAAAAAGCCATCTTTACCTGTGATGTCCACATCCTGTGACGGATGACACGACAGAGGCGTGGAAGGTAATGAGGCATGGATTGAGTGGAGAGCCAGAGACCTTGTCCCAGAGTGGAAGTGGCTAATACAGGAGATTGGAGGAAAGAATAGTGGGGATGTCAGAGGTTTTTTATATAGAGTGGTGAGTGTGCACAACGCCCTGGCAAGCAGTAGAGGTAGATACATTAGGGGCATTTAGATAGGCACATGGATGATAGAAAAATGGAAGGCTATGTAGGAGGGAAGGGTTAGATTGATTTTAGGATTAGTTAAAAGGTTGGCATACTTCATGGGCAGATGAACTTGTACTGTGCTGTAATGTACTATGTTCTATAATTAAAGTTTTTATAAATTTTTCTGTCCTTAAGAGACAGAGCTTGCTAATTTTTTGTTCTTGTGGAAGCATACACCATATAGTTTGGCCCTTGTGCTGTCATGGATGACTGAGCAAATTTCCCTAACTGGGAAAACAATCACTCAGAGGAAGATCACCGTCAATGTTTTGGGAATGGTTAGGCAAATTTCACCTTGCCATTGTCTCCTAAATTTACTCAGCAAGTGAAATTCTTTAATCATTCTACTGATCAAATTATACACTCAATGGCCACTTTATCAGGTACACCTGTACACCTGTTCGTTAATGCAAACATGCGATCAGCCAATCATGTGGCAGCAACTCAATGCATAAAAACACACAGACGTGGTTATGAGATTCAGTTGTTGTTCAGAGCAAACATCAGAATGAGGAAGAAATGTGATCTAAGTGAGTTTGACCACAGAATCATTGTTGGTGCCAGATGGGGTGGTTAAGAATCTCAGAAAATGCTGATTTTCTGGGATTCCAGAATGGTGCAAAAAGCATTCAGTGAACGACAGTTTTGTGGGAGAAAATATCTTGTTAATGAGAGAGATCAAAGATAAATTGCTGGATTATTTCAAGTTGACAGGTTGAAATAACTATGCATAACAACAGTGATGTGCAGAAGAGCATCTCTGAATGCACAGCACATCGAACCTTGAAGTGGATGGGCTACAGCAGCCGAAGGACCACGCTGGGTTCCATTGGCCACTGGATATACATCCACAACAATCTAGTTTTACTTAGGACTATCTATTTACCATTCTTGTATTAAATGTAAGCTCCCATAGAGTATTGCAAATAGATACCAGTAACATCACAAAGACCTAGTTTAGTCATGGGAGAATATTTATCTTGATGCCACTTAGAACTGCCATGACTTTAGATGGGCAGACACAAGCAATGACGCGTCTCATGTTACACAGTGAAAGATATTGATTTCCTCTGCTTGGATTTTTCCAGTAAATAGTTTTAAATGTGTTCTCAAAAGTGACTGGTCTCCAATATCACCATTTGGAGCACCTCTCTTATTGCCTTGTCGAGCACCTTCACTCTGCCTGCAGCAAGCAGGGTTTCCTGGTGACCAGCCATTTTAATTCCATCCCCACTCCCAGTGCATAGCCTCATCTACTGTCACAATCAGGCCACTCTCGGGTTAGAGGAGCCACACCTTGTATTTCATTTGTGTAGCCTCCAACCTGATGGCGTGAACATTGATTTCTGTAACCTCCAATAACTTTTCCCATTTTCCTTTCCTCCTCCTTCCATTCCCCTCCCCCACTTCTCAGTTCTTGTGTCTTGCCTCTCCTCTTCTTCTGACCTATCCTGGAGCCTCCCCACCTTCCCTTTCTCCCATGGTCCACTCTCCTGTCCTATTGGATTCCTTCTTCTCCAGCACTTTACCTTTCCCACATGTCACCTCCCAGCTTTTCACTTCATCCCCCTTCTTCACCACCACCTGGCTTCACCTTTCACCCAGAAGCTTGTACTCCTTCCCCTCCCCCACCTTATTCTAGTTTCTCCCCCAGTGCCATTTTATGAGTATGCATTCAATCTATATACATAAGTTATATATTAATGGCGTCTTTTAAAATTGCATTCTTTATCTTTTTTTGTGCTGCATAAGATTTGGAGTAACAATTATTCTCCTTTACACTTCTGTACTGGAAATGACATTAAACATTCTTGCATCTTCAATGTTTAATTATATCTTAAGGATTAATGTCTAAGTTCAGAAACTAATAAACACAAGAAAGTCTGCAGGTGTAGGAAATCCAAAGCAACACAGAAAATTGCGGGAGGAACTCAGCAGGTCAGGCTGCATTCATGGAAATGAATAGACAGGGAATGTTTTGAGCCGAGACCCTTCCTCAGTACTGAGAAGGAAGGAAAACGATACCAAATTACCCCTTTAAATCATAGTTACAAGATTAGTGAGGGATGTTATTTAAGGTACATAGTGATTTCTAACGTACCACAATAGCATTGTACAGGCCCTTTGGCCCACAATATTGACATTGCTGACATTTAACCTACTTCAAGAACAATCCAACCCTTCCCTCTGACATGGCCTTCATTTTTCTGTCATCCATGTGGCTATCTTAAATGTCCCTAATGTATGGTATCTGCCTCTACCACCACCCTTGGCAGGACGTTCCCCACACCCACCGCTCTCTGTAAAGAAAACTTACTTCTGATGTTCTTCATCCAATCACATTAAAACTGTACCCTCTCATATTAGCCATTTAAACCACTTATTATAATGTTGTTTACAGTGTAAAACATGCTGGTATTTATATATGTATTTATGCACATTTATTCCAGATCTGTTCCTTGACCTCTCTTTATTTTTATAGAATTCTTTATTCGTGATATTTGTTGAATGTTGTAGTTCTTGTTGCATGTCACATCCTGACCAACACACCATAGCTAATTTCTAACACATGTAAAATATATTGTTGATCCTTAATGTGAGTGTTAGTCCCTGAGGTACAGCCCACATTCAACTAACAAATGGACCGGGCGTCTGGAATATGTTTCAGTTACAGAGAGACAGCACAAAAGCAGGCCCTTCAGTCTATCTGCAGGGGTTCCCAACCTTTTTTTGATGGCATGGACCCTTACCATTAGCTAATAGATCCATGGACCCCAGGTTAGGAACTCTGTCCATGCCGACCAGTTATTCTACCTTGTCCCACCGACCTGCACTTGGACCATCACCCTTTGCACCATTCCCACCTATGTACCTATCCAAACATGTTTTAAATATTGCAATCAAACCCATACCCACCACTTCCACTGGCACCCTCTCACATCACTGTCTGAGTGGAGAAGTTTCCCTTAAACATTTCACCTTTCACCCTTAACCCATGACCTTTAGTTCTAGTCTCACCTAACCTCAGTGGAAAAAAGCCTGCTTTCATGTACCCTATCTATACCCTCATAATTTTGTATACCTCTGTCAAATTTCCCCTTATTCTCCTACACGCCAGGGAATAAAGTCCTAACCTATTTCACCTTTTCTTACAACTCAAGTCCTCAAGTCTCAGCAACATCCTTGTAAATTTTCTGTTCTTTTTCAATCTTAATAAAATACTTCTAATAGGTAGATGACCAGAATTATGCACGATACTCCAAATTTCATCTCATTGACTCCTTATACAACTTCAACATAACATCCCAACTCCTGTACTCAGTACTTCCATTTATGACAACCAGTGTGCAAAATGCACTCTTTATGACCCTATCTACCTGAACACCACTTTCAAGGAATTATAGATCTGTATTTCCAGATCCTTTTGTTCCATGGCACTCCTCAGTGTCCTACCGTTCCTGTGCAAGTTCTATCCTGGTTTGTCCTCCCAAAATGCAACACCTCACATTTGTCTGCATTAAATTCCATATGCCATTTTCCAGCCTATTTTCCCAACTGGTCCAGATCTTTCTATGAGCTTTGAGAGCCTTCCTTGGTGTCCACGACACCCGCAATCTTGCTGTCATGCTGTCTGTATCCTGCCTGGTTGCATCACGGTCTGGTAATTCAGATGTACAGGAATGTAAAAAGCTGCAGGGAGTAGTGAACATCAAGGGCATATCCCTACCCACTGTCGGCCATATCTTCGAGAGGTGCTACCTCAAGGAGGCAACACCCACCATCAAAGATCTCCACCATCCAGGCCATGTCATCCTCTCGCAGTTTCCATCAGCAGGAGGTACTGAAGCCTGGAGTTCCACACCACCAGGTTCAAGAACAGCTTCTTCCCTCCAAACATCTGTTTCTTGAATCAAACCCTATGGCCCTAAACTAAGGGTCTTCGACTGAAACATCAGTTCCTTATTTCTCTACATAGATGCTCTCTGACCTGTTGAGTTCTGCCAGCATTTTGTGTGTATCCCTAATCACTGTTTTAGTATAGCAACACGTTGCACTATAATAGGCTTGTTGCACTATGTTCTTTCTTGTAAAAATTAATTTATCTTACATGCATGGGAGGGGTATGGTGGGCTATGGTGTGTTTGCGGGCCAGTAGGACTAGGCAATTTAAATGGTTCAACACAGATTGGATGGGATGAATGGCACGTTTCTGTGCTATATTTTTTCTCTTGTGGATGTTCTGTATCTGATGCTATGTGCCTGTGATGCTGCTACACGCTTTTCAGTCACCTGAGCATCTGATAATATGAAACTTTGAAAAGCAATAGTGCATTTGAAATACAAATAATACATGTGAGTAAACTATAAATTAGTTTCCTCCCTAAAAAAAAAAGTTTGATTCATTCATTTTGTCATATTGTTAACTGTAAGTGTGAATGTACACTAAGGGAAAGGCTGTTGTAACCAGCAATTTTCTGTAAAACTCAGTTTTCTGCAACAACTCTGGATTATACACAGGGCACAACTTGTGCCTTGTTAAAAGTTCTTTTAAAAAGTGTACTTTGTGTAGATACATAATATAATTTCACCTTTTGTGAAAGTGTTTGATCATTACAAATTATATAATTGGCTTGATATTTGAGATGCTTCAGCCTTTTTACATGGTGCAATATTTTAAATCTTGGAATAGTTAATTGGTTTTAGAACTTTTTAAAAGAAAACACTGCTCTTAAAACTGCTGTCACTAAGGAAGGCAGCAAGAGAAGCAAAGTAATAAAGGATCAATTAGAAATGCAGCTTCTGAAGAAACATCTGGGATAGTGAAACTCAAAAGTTAATGATTTCTGATATTTAAAAAATAGACTGAACAATTAAAGATCAAAGAAAACTTATTTATTAAATTACAGCTTAGAACAGGCCCTTTCAGCCCCTCGAACTGCGCCGCCAATAATCCCCTGATTTTATTCTAGTCTAAACACAGGACAATTTACAATGATCAATTAACCTACCAACTGGGACTGTGGGAGGAAACCCATTTGGCCACAGGAAGAACATACAAACTCCTCACAGGCAGCAGCGAGAATTGAACCCTGATCTCCAGTACTGTAAAGCTTTGTGCTAACCACTATGCTACTGTGCCACCCCTTTATTATTAAAGTATGTATATGTTATCACAGGGTGGAGGGGTGGAGATGTGTCTCTACCAAAGGAGGTATAAGACACTCCTTCCCTTCTCTAGCCTACGGGTCACCCCTGGGCAAGATGTGGCACCTGCTTAGCCCCCCCCCCCCACCCTGATCAGGGTCTTGTAAAGCCATGGTTACAAGTGGACGGTCGTATGAGCAGCTGGTACATACAACTAGTCCTGGTTATGCGACTACTGACGACAGGCAGACAATCTCTGAAGAGTATTGATAATGGCTGGGGTCGCCCACCTTGTAAAGTCTCTGCCCAGAAGACGGCAATGGCAAGCCGCTTCTGTAGAAAAATTTGCCAAGAACAATCATGGTCATGGAAAGACCATGACTGCCAATGTCATACAACACAGCACATAACAAACAAACGTTGTGTTACGATATACTACAATTTAAAAGTTAATAGTTCCTAATATTTTAAAATGAAACAGAACAGTTAAAGGCAAAGGACATATATGCCATCATGTACCAAAATGATATTCATGTCTTTGCAGACATTCACAGTAAAACTCAGAAATACAGTTAACTTAGTGAAAATCTACACACAAACTGACAACCAGCCATTGTGCAAAAGAAGATAAACTGCAAGGAAAAATCAAGTTGTAATAACATACAAATAAATAAATTTTGAGAACATGAGTTGTATATTCCTTAAGTGAATCTATAGGTTGTGGATCCAGTTCAGTGCTGATGTGAGTGAAGTTTTCCACGCTGCTTGAGGGATAATAACTGTTCCTGAACCTGGTGACTTGGGACCTGATGGTAAAGGGGTAATAACTGTTCCTGAACCTGGTGACTTGGGACCTGATGGTAATGGGGTAATAACTGTTCCTGAACCTGGGGGTGTGGGACCTGATGGTTGAGGGGTAGTGACTGTTATTGAACCTGGTGGCGTGGGACCTGATGGTTGAGGGGTAATAACTGTTACTGAATCTGGTGGTGTGGAACCTGATGGTTGAGGGGTAATAACTGTTCCTGAACCTGGGGGTGTGGGACCTGATGGTAATGGGGTAATAACTGTAAATGAACCTGGTGGTGTGGGACCTGATGGTTGAGGGGTAATAACTGTTATTGAACCTGGTGGTGTGGGACCTGATGGTTGAGGGATAATTGTTACTGAGCCTGGTGGCGTGGAACCTGATGGTTGAGGGGTAATAACTGTTCCTGAACCTGGGGGTGTGGGACCTGATGGTAATGGGGTAATAACTGTAAATGAACCTGGTGGTGTGGGACCTGATGGTTGAGGGGTAATAACTGTTATTGAACCTGGTGGTGTGGGACCTGATGGTTGAGGGATAATTGTTACTGAGCCTGGTGGCGTGGGACCTGATGGTTGAGGGGTAATAACTGTTAATGAACCTGGTGGCGTGGGACCTGATGGTTGAGGGGTAATAACTGTTCCTGAACCTGGCTGTGTGGGACCTGATGGTTGAGGGATAATTGTTACTGAGCCTGGTGGCGTGGGACCTGATGGTTGAGGGGTAATAACTGTTAATGAACCTGGTGGCGTGGGACCTGATGGTTGAGGGGTAATAACTGTTATTGAACCTGGTGACGTGGGACCTGATGGTTGAGGGGTAATAACTGTTATTGAACCTGGTAGAGTGGGACCTGATGGTTGAGGGGTGATAACTGTTATTGAACCTGGTGGCGTGGGACCTGATGGTTGAGGGTAATAACTGTTATTGAACCTGGTGGCGTGGGACCTGATGGTTGAGGGGTAATAACTGTTCCTGAACCTGGTGCTGTGGGACCTGATGGTTGAGGGGTACTAACTGTTCCTGAACCTGGTGCTGTGGGACCTGATGGTTCAGGGATAATAACTGTTCCTGAACCTGGTGGTGTGGGACCTGATGGTTGAGGGGTAGTGACTGTTCCTGAACCTGGTGGCGTGGGACCTGATGGTAATGGGGTAATAACTGTAAATGAACCTGGTGGTGTGGGACCTGATGGTTGAGGGGTAGTGACTGTTCCTGAACCTGGTGGTGTGGGACCTGATGGTTGAGGGGTAGTGACTGTTCCTGAACCTGGTGGTGTGGGACCTGATAGTTGAGGGGTAATAACTGTTATTGAACCTGGTGGTGTGGGACCTGATGGTTGAGGGGTAATAACTGTTATTGAACCTGGTGGTGTGGGACCTGATGGTTGAGGGGTAATAACTGTTCCTGAACCTGGTGGTGTGGGACCTGATGGTTGAGGGGTAGTGACTGTTCCTGAACCTGGTGGTGTGGGACCTGATGGTTGAGGGGTAATAACTGTTCATGAACCTGGTGGTGTGGGACCTGATGGTTGAGGGGTAATAACTGTTCATGAACCTGGTGGTGTGGGACCTGATGGTTGAGGGGTAATAACTGTTCCTGAACCTGGTGGTGTGGGACCTGATGGTTGAGGGGTGATAACTGTTCCTGAACCTGGTGGTGTGGGACCTGATGGTTGAGGGGTAGTGACTGTTCCTGAACCTGGTGGTGTGGGACCTGATGATTGAGGGGTAATAACTGTTCCTGAACCTGGTGGTGTGGGACCTGATGGTTGAGGGGTAGTGACTGTTCCCGAACCTGGTGGTGTGGGACCTGATGGTTGAGGGGTAGTGACTGTTCCTGAACCTGGTGGTGTGGGACCTAAAGAGGATGCTCAGTGGTGAGCTTTTGTCACATTTGCATTTCATTTGGACCAGCTCTTGTTAGGGACAAAGGTACTCAAGAGTTTAGAATTGAGACGGCAAAGATTCAGCAGTTATTGGAAATCTGGAGTGACGCAGACAAAATGCTGAAGGAACTCAGCAGGTCAGGCAGCATTTATGGAAGGAAGTGGACAGTTGATGTCTTGGGTCGAGACATCTCGTCTGGACAGGAAAGAGGGACAGACAGATGGGAGGAAGGAGTGGAGCTTGAAAGTAGAATTGAAGCTTTTCTTTAAGCAGACAAACTTAAGTACTGGCAGTCAGAAAGCCCAGGCTTTGTACACTCAGTGGCCACTTTATTATCTACCTCCTTTACCTAAGAAAGTGGCCATTGAATGTATGTTTGATATCTTCTGCTGTTGTAGCCCATCCACTTCAAGGTTCGACATGCTGTGCATTCAGAGATGCTCCTCTGAACACCACTGTTGTTAAGTGTAGTTATTTGAGTTCCTGTCATCTTCCTGTCAGCTTGAACCAATCTGGCCATTCTCCTCTCACCTCTCTCATTAGCAAGGCAACAGAAGTTTTGCTGATTGGATGATTTTGTTTTGTTTTTCATACCATTCTCTGTAAACTCTAGAGACCGTTATGTGTGAAAATCCCAGATCAGCACTTTTGAGAGACTCGAACCACCCCATCTGGCACCAACAATCATTCCGCTGTCAAAGTCACTGAGATCACATTTCTTTCCCATTCTGATGTTTGGTCTGAACAACTACAGAACCTCTTAACCATGTCTGCATGTTCTTATACATTGAGTTGCTGCCACGTGATTGGCTGATTAGATATTTTCATTGATGAATAGTGTACAGGTGCAGCTAATTGAGCGTATTCCTTCTCACTCCATTTGAATACATCTGCTCCTTTTGCATTTTGGTTGGGCAGAGTTGGTACCTGTAATCTGTGAAAGTACAGTGCAGGCAGAAGACATCCTTGGGGGATTAATTTTTGCGGCTGATGTCTAATTTACACAATGGAATGGTTGCATCTATCCGACTGGTGGTTTGAATTTCTGTGCTGACAGTTTTGCAGATCATTTTTGGCCCTAATTGAGCAGAATTGTGGCAGTAAGCATGCTCATTGCTGCTTGCCTTCTGGGAGGCCTTTGGATCATTGGGATCAATTAAACTGCCTTCGGTTAGGCATTTGTACCAAATTCCCAGCACTGAGACCAGCTGGTGTGTGGGATCATGACCTCACTGAGGTACCGAATTGGAAAATATGACTTCTCTCAGAATGCAGTTAGCGCATCGCGGGGTCTCGCTTCCATCTACCTGAGATGTTTATTAGGAGTACTGCATATAGAGCCTTTGGCATTGTCAACAATTCCTCCCATCTGCCCAACAATCTCTTTGACACTCTGCCGTCAGGGAGGAGGTACCGTAGCATTAGGACAAGAACTGTGAGGATAGGAAGCAGTTTCGTCCCCCAGGCTGTGAGACTACTGAACTCCCTGCCACCACCCAGGTTTCATTACGTATGAAACACCGGTAGTGTTATACTTTTTAACTTGTGTCATAAATGCACCTCATTATTTGTTAATTTATTTCTGGTCATACTACCTTATGTGTTGTGTGTGAGTTACATGTACTGTGTTGTGCACCTTGGTCAGGAAGAACATTGCCTCGTTTGTCGTATACATGTGTGTGGCTGAATAACAGTAAACTTGAACTTGAAAACAGTTATCTCATCAAAGCAGGATATGGCTTCCATTTTCAAGACTGAAAATGCCAGCATCTACTAATTTTGACCCTCTCCTCTCTTCTGTTCTCCATTCTGGCCGCTTGCCTTTTCTCACCTGCCTATCGCCTCCCCCCCAGGTCCCCTCCTTCTTCCCTTTTGCTTATGGTCCACTCTCCTTCCAATTTGATTCCTTCCTCTCTAGCTCTTTAACCTTCCCATATTCCTGGCTCCACCTATCTTCATCTAGTGAGTCCTCCTTCCCCTCCTGCCACCTTTTTATTCTGGCATCTCCTCTTTTCCTTTCCAGTGGTGACAAAGGACCTCCGCCCGAAATATCAATTTCCTCGGACCCGCTAAGTTTGTCCAGCATTTTGTGTGTGTTGCTACTAACTTTGAAAAACTCTGTTTTTCTTGCCGTTATTACTTTGGTTACATTGTATCGGTTTTCTTTTTTTGTTTTGTTGGATATCCACCGTCAACCCTTTAAGTATCATTTGCCAGTCTATCTTAGCTAATTCACGTCTCGTACCTTCAAAATTACCCTTCTTTAAGATCAGAACCTTTGTTTCTGAATTAACTATATCATTCTCCATCTTAATGAAGAATTCCACCATATTATGGTCACTCTTACCCAAGGGACCTTGCACGACAAGATTGCTAACTAACCCTTCCTCATTGCTCAATACCCGATCTAGAATGGCCTGCTCTCTAGTTGGTTCCTCGACATGTTGGTTCAGAAAACCATCCCACATACATTCCAAGAAATCCTCTTCCTCAGCACCCTTCCCAAGTTGGTTCACCCAGTCTATATGTAGATTGAAGTCACCCATTATAACTACTGTTCCTTTATTGCACACATTTCTAAGTTCTTGTTTAATGCCATCCCCAACCTCACTACTACTGTTAGGTGGCCTGTACACAACTCCCACCAGCATTTTCTGCCCCTTAGTATTCGGAATCTGATAGGAGACGAGAGTGGACCATGGAAGAAGGGGGAAGGAGGAGGGTCCCAGAAGGAGGTGATGGGCATGTGAGGAGAGGAGAAGGGGGTGAGAGGGGAACCCAAAAGCTATATAAATCAAGTTTCAATCTGACAAAGGGTCCGCAAACTAAAACAGTGTCAGGTTTTTTTCTCTCTACAGACTCTGCCTGACCCACTGAGTGTTCCTGCCATCTTACACTTTTAGTTGTAGGTTAGTGGATTGTGAATCTTGGTCTTATGATTGCTACTCTGGTAATTGAAAAAGTGGTTTTCCTCCTTCCTATATGACCTTGTTTTACTGTCTCCATAGCAACTTCCACAAAAAGCCTTGGGATGTATTTTTAACTCAAAAGCACTTTATGAATGCAAACTATGGTTCCTCTGATCTTTGACCTCCCTTGCCTTGTTGCATCTTGTTCTGATTAAGTAGACAGGTGGGCAACACTCCAATGACACATCAACGCCTCTGGTGGAGTTAGCTACAGAGAGCTGCCTTGGGGTGATGAGGATTCATTATTGCGCAGGATGAGACTGATTGTCCCCTTGATTCTGTGCCAGCTCATTGTGCAGAAATACCTCGCCCATTGTAATTCCCTAATCATTTCTTATCCAAGTTATTCTACAAGTGCTGATCCAGTTCTTTAATCCAGTTTGTTCCAATTAAGGCTAGATCTAACTCTGTCATGGACGACCCCAAGCCTGGCTGTGGTAGGAGAGAGGTTGGGTATGAGGCTAGCAACCGCATCCCGTAAAACCCAGTGCTTCAGAAATATCAACAGAAACTCCAAAGACTTCATCCCTGGGAGAGAAAGGATGCACCTAGAAGATGGGCTACACCTGGGAACTTGAAAGGTTGGCCAGAACTGAGGACTTTGGCAATTTGCTGTTGGCAGCCTATTCCCCAGTAGGGGTGATGGTCTTTTGAAGAAAAAGAAGAAGACTGGGCCTCATTGACTACGTTAACTCAATCTACTTGCTCTTGCTTAGTCAACATAGAATCATATTGACAACTTTGAGCTGTCCTCAAAACATTGCCATATATTGCCAGCGCCATCTCATTCCCTCAAGCATCAGGCAGGAGGCACAGGAGCCTTGGGTCCCACACTACCAGGTTCAGTAACAGTTATTACCCCACAACCATCAGGCTCCTGAACTGGCATGGATAATTAGTATCCAGAGCAACTTTAATATCACTGGCATATATTAAAATTTTGAGACAGGCCAGGCACATACAAGCTTAGTACTCTCAAAATTTCACTTTTGAAAGCCTCCCACTTTGCCAAGGACACCTTTGCCAGTAAACAATCTGCCCCAATCCACACTTGCCAGATCCATTCTGTTACCATCAAAATTGGCCTGTCTCCAATTTAGAATTTCAACCTGAGGACCAGAACTATCCTTTGGCGCACAATTACCTTGAAACGAACGGTATTATGATTACTAGCTGCAAAGTGTCTCTCTCCCCCCCCCCCCCACAAATGTTTGTCACATGCCCTATCTCACTCCCTAATAGGAGATCTGGAACCACACTCTCTCCAGTTGGGACTTCTATGTCATGATTATGGAAACTTCCCTGAACACATTTGATAAATTATCCCATCTAGTCCCTTTACAGTATGGGAGTCCCAGTCTACATGTGGAAAATTAAAATCACCTACTATCACAACCGTCTGTTTCTTGCAACAGTCTATGATCTCTCTACAAATTTATTCCTCTAAATTCTGTTGTCTGTTGGGTGGTTGATAATATAGCCCCATTAACATGATTATATGTTTCCTATTCCTCAGTTCCATCCTTGAAGCCTCACAAGGCAAGTTCTCCAGTCTGTCCTGACGGAACACTGCTGTGACATTTTCCTCGACTAGTATCGCTACCCTTTCCCCTTTAATGCCTTTCACTCTATCACGTCTAAAACACAGGAACCCTGGAATACTGAGCTGCCAGTCCTGCCCCTCCTGCAACCAAGTCTCACTCATGGCTACAGTATCATAATTCCAGGTGTTGATCTATGCCCTGAGCTCATCTGCCTTTTGTACAATTCTTGTATTGAAACATATGCAGCTCAGAACACTAATCCCATCCTGCTTGACCTTTTGATTCCTGACTTTGTCTGAGGTCCTAACAATGTTTAATTCCGCAAATACTCCACTATCTGTTCTGGTACTCTGCAGAGTTTGTATGTTCCTGTCAGAAGCAAAGGCAAGGATAACAGGTTTATGAGCGATATTGAGGCCCTGGTTAAGAAAAAAAATGGTGCATAACAGGTATAGTTAGGCAGGAAAAAATGAGTTGCTTGAGTATAAGAAATGCAAGAGAACACTTAAGAAGGAAATTGGGAGGGCTGAAAGAAGACATGTGGTTTGCTTTCGCAGACAAGGTGAAGGGGAATCTTAAGGGCCTCTACAGATGTAATATATTAAGAGAAAATTGACAAGTGACAAAATTGGTTCTCTGGAAGATCAGCGTGGTCATCTTTGCACAGAGCCAAAAGAGATGGGAAAGATCTTAAATGGATATTTTTCCATCTGTAATTACTTGGGAAACAGATACAAAGTCTATAGACAGGAGGCAATGCAGAAGCAAAGTCATGGATGCTATACAGATTACAGAAAAGGAGATGTTTGCTGTCTCGAGGCAAATTGGTGTGGATACATCCCCAGGGCCTGAGCGGGTGTTACCTCAAACCTTGTGGGAGGCTCGTGCAGAAACTACAGGGGCCCGAACGGTGATATTTAAAACATCCTTGGCCATGGCTGAGGTGCTGGAGGATTGGAAGATAGCTAATACTGTTCTGTTGTTTATTAAAGGCTCTAAGAATCAGCCAGGAAATTATAGACTGGTTATCCAGACATCAGTAGTCAGAATGTTATAGGAAGTTATTTGAAGAGATTGGTTATATAAGTATTTGGATAGACAAGAGACTGTTTAGGGATAGTCAACATGGCTTGTGTCTAACCAACTTACAGAATTTTTTTGAGTAAGTGACCCAGAAAATTGATGGAAATCAAGGCAGTGGGTATTGTCTTTATGGACTTTAGCGAGGCCTTTGACAAGGTCCCGCATGGGAGGTTGGTCAGGAATGTTCAGTCACTTGACATTCAAGATGAATTAGTAAATTGGATTAGAAATTGGCTTTGCAGATGAAGCCAGAGAGTGGTTGTAGATGGTTGCTTCTTTAACTGGAGGCCTGTGACTATTGGTGTGCCACAGGCATTGGTGCTGTGCCCATTGTTGGTTGTTATTTACATAAAGGTTCAGGATTATCCGGTTTCCTCCCACATTCCAAAGGCCTATGGATTGGTTGGTTAATTGGTCACATGGGTGTAACTGGGCCTGTCACAGTGCTGATCTCTAAATTTAATAAAATCTGTTTTTTCACAAAACCTGTAATTAACCATTTTAGATCTTAAGGCAATACGTGTCATGGTGCTACGGGCTTTATTGAATGTTGGAGCAGATGTGAGGGGCTGAATGGCTGAGATAGAGTGAATGTGTATCCAATAGTGGGGGGCCTCGTAGCAGAGGGAACAGCCTCAGAATAAAAGGACATCCCTTTAGACCAAAGAAGCTGAGGAGGAATTTCTTTAGCTGGAGAGTGCTGAATCTGTAGAATTCATTGCCACAGGCAGCTGTGGAGGCCAAGTCACTGAGTATATTTAAAGTAGAGGTTGATAGGTTCTTGATTAGGAACCAAAAGATTACACAAGAAGGCAGGAGAATGCTGTTGAGAGGGACAATGCACTGCGGTACCAACTGATTCCATAACCTATGGACTCACTTTCAAGGACTCTGTGACTCCTGTTCTCAATATTATAAATGCCTTATTTATCTATTATTATTAGTTTGTTTTTCTTTGCTTGTCCATCTTTGTGTGTAATTTTACAATGATTCTGTTGTGTTTCTTTGTACTTATTGAGTATGTCTGCAAAGAAATGAATCCCAGTATATGGTGACGTATATGAAAAAATGGCAAAGCAGACTCAATGGGCCAAATGGCCTGATTCTGCTCCTTATGGACAACTACATATAATTCATGGGTTTTAATAGGTACTCTTGATGCATTCTTGGAACAGCTCTTGTTATTATTCCGTAGTAACTGAGTGCTCATTATCAAAGGGTTAACGAACTCCTATTTCAGGGTGGGGGCATGAGAAACTGCAGATGCTGGAATCTGCAGCAAATTCAGATTGTAGGAAGAAGTCAGTTGGCCAAGCAGCATGTATGGAGGGAAAACATAAATACTAATTATACAAGAAAGAACACAGTTTGAACTTTAAAAATTATTCTGTAATGCAAGGCGGATAAAGTGATCATAGTGTTGCTATATTGAGGTAATGATCAGGCTTTGCTGGTTTATTTTTTTATCAAGATGCAGCACAGAACAAGCCCTTCTGTCATAATGAGCCAACAACTCAACTATTTAACACTCACCTAATCACAGGACAATTTACGATGACCAATTAACCTACTAACTGGTACTTCTTTTGGATTGTGGGAGGAAACAGGAGCATCTGGATGAAACCCACGTGCTCACGGGATGGATGTAACAGACTTGCTTACAGAGGATGCTGGATTTGAACTCTGAACTTCGATGCCCCAAGCTGTAATAGTGTTGTGCCAATCGTTACACTACCGTGGTGACGTGGCAGTCAAGGTGAAGTAGCTGTTCTTGAACCTGTTGGTGTGGAGCTTCAGGTTTTTGTAACTCCTGCCCAATGGGGGCTGTGTAAAGCTTGCAGTGCCCGGATATCAAACGTAGGTTGAAACTGAGTAGGTGTCCTCATGCAAGATTCAAAATTGTTAATGGCCATCCTTTAGTATACAAGTGTCACAGAGAACAAAATTATTGTTGCTCCAGATTTGATACAGCACAAAGAACACAATAAAGAATGGAAAAAAACCCTCAATAATTATAAATATAAAAGCAATCCTATAAAACCCAATGTACAGGTAACTGAGTGTGGCTGTATATACAGTACATAGGATTAGCTTATACAGTATACTTACTGATTGTGCATAAAGTGACACTAGGTGATGTGCATGTAGTGGTGTTGAGGTGGATTAGTGGGGGAAGGTATTCATCATCCTGATTGCTTGTGGAAAGTAACTGGTTTTGAGTCTGGTGGTCCTGTCGTGGATGTTATGTAGCCTCCTCCCTAATGGAAGTGGGGCAAACTGTTCACAAACACATGGGTGGGATCTTATATGATATTGCTGGCCTTTTCCAGCAGCTTTCTCTATACATGTCCTTGATGGAGGGTCGGCTGGTGCTGATGATGCGTTGGGCAGTTTTGACTACCCGTTGTAGAGCCTTCCTGTCCGTCACAGTACCGTTTTCGTACTACACAGTAATGCCGCATGTTAGGACATATCATGATAGTTGGGACTCCTCAGTAAACCTGCGTTATGCTTTGATTCTAATATTTATACAGTCATTTCCTGCCCTTCAAGTAATTTTATCTCTCTAAAGGGCTTATGACTGAGTATCACTTCAGGAGAAGAGCGGGTGAGTAACGTGCTAATTGTGTGGTTGCCTAGTATGTCTGTCAACTAATGTCAAAGGTCAAATTCTGGTGAGAACCAGCTGCCAAGTTGAAGTTAAAAGCAGAAACTCATTAATTGAATTATATTCATCGAGATTACACTATCTTTATAAATCAAGTACTCTGAATTCTTCATTGGGAGTGTTCTTTGGTTATTTAGATTGATATCATTATTACCATAGTTTCTCTGTGACTCTTTACTATATAATTTATTACACTCGGTGAACACTTATTTCCTGTGTCTTGTATCAAATAAAGTGGCTACTGAGTGCACGTTCATGGTCTTCTGCTGCTGTAGCCCATCCACTTTAAGGTATGGCGTGTTGAGCATTCAGAAATGTTCTTCTGCACACCACTGTTGTAACACGTGGTTACTTGAGTTACTGTCACCTTCCTGTAGTGTGGGTGAGGACAGGTATCTGTCGTGCTGAAGGCTCCTTGTGTTGATCAGCATACCAGGAGGCATCATTAGCATAACGCTATTACAGCGCCAACGATCTGGGTTCAATTCCGCCATTGTCTATAAGGATTTTGTATGTTCTCCCTATGACCACGTGGGTTTTCTCCAGGAGCTCTGGTTTCCTCCCGTATTCTGAAGATATAAAAGGGTTAGTAAATTAAAGGTTAGTGCATAGAAAAGTGAGAGGGGATCTCATTGAAACCTATTGAATATTCAAAGCACGAGACAGAGTGAACGTGGAGAGGTTGGGTCCTGTAGTGGGGGAGTCTCAGACCAGATGGCACAGCCTCAGAGGAGTGATGTCCGTTTAGAAAAGAGATGAGGAGGAATTTCTTTAGCCAGAGGGTGGTGAATCTGTGAAATTCATTGCCACAGAAAACTGTGGAGGCAAAGTCATTGAGTATATTTAAAGTGGAGTCTGATAGGTTCTTGATTAGTAAGGGTGTTGAAGGTTACAGGGAGAAGGCTGGAAAATGAGTTTGAAAAAGATAATAAATCAGCCACGAATGAATGGCAGAGCAGTCTCAGTGGGCTGAATGGCCTCATTCTGCTCCTATGTCTTATGGTCCTATGGCTTGCTATGTGTTGACACTTGTAGGCACATCCTCAGACTGTGTTGATGCAAACAACACAGTTCACTGTGTTTGGATTATACATGTGATAAGTAAAGCTTATCTAAAAGATGGAGGGTCTCAGCCCAAAACATTGACTACTCATTCCTCTCCATAGAGGACGCCAGACGTCCTGAGTTTCTCCAGCATTTTATGTGTGTTGCTCTGGAATTCCACCATCTGTAGAATCTTTTGTGTATAAGCTAATCTAACACAAGTGGTCACAATTGGCCTGTCTGCTGTAACATTTGCTGGCAATTCATGGTGAAATATATTCTGTTGTATACATTTACTTATTTAACAAAATTTTTGTCATGGATTCCTGTTGCCTTCTACTCCAGAAAGATCCACAGGGTAAGCATGTAGAAAAAAAATGGCATTGTATTTTCAAACTATTATATCCTAAAGGGTTATGGGCTGAGGTAACTTCCTCTACTGCCATGATGAGGCAGCTGTCAGGTTGAAAGAGTAACACTTCATGTTCTATTTGGGTAGCTTCCAACCTAACGGCATGAACATTGATATCTCTCATTTCTGGATAATTCTAGCTCCTCTCTTTTTCCATTCCCCAAGCTGGGTCCCCTCTTACCCCTTCTCTTTTCCTCACCTGCCCAACATCTCCTTTGGTTCCCCTCTTTCTTCCCTTTCTCCTGTGATCTACTCTCCTCTCCTATCAGATTCCTCCTTCAGCCCTTTACCTTTTCCACCAATCACCTTCCAGCTTCTTTCTTCATCCCCCCCCCTTTCCTCCCATCTTCTCCCTCACCTTGTCTCCACTATCACCTGCCATCTTGTACTCCTTCCTCTCCCTGTATCTTCTTATTCTGGCTTCTTTCCTCTTCCTTTCCAGCTCCTGATGAAGGGTCTTGGATTGAAATGCTGACAACTTATTCCTCTCCGTAGATGCTGCCTGACTTTGAGTTCCTACAGCGCTTTTGTGTGTTATGCAAGCAGAAGGGCAGCTCTGTGCACTTGTAATGTTGTTTAGTCCTGTCTGGTTGGTGGGATAGAGAGCAGGGTGAGATGTGGGAATCGGATGGGGGAGTGCGTATATAAAGACGTACCTGATGTGTCCTGTCAATATTTTGAGGAATTCTAGGTCGATACACTCGGACTGCTGCACTGTCAGCAACACTGTGTTTCAGATTTGATACATCATTTTTATTTGCCCAAGTTTTCAGATTGTTAACTGTCTCTGAATCCCACAACTTCCTTGATGGGATTTGAACTTGGATCTCAGGGTTGTTGGGCCCATGTTCTTGGTTCCAAACCTGGCCATTCAGCCACTACACACACCACCTGGCTTGTAATATTTGTTTTATGCTCCCTAAAGGCCTATCTCTCAAGTTCAAGTTTATTGTAATCTGACTGTACAAATATAGAACCAAATGAAACAACATTCCACAGTGCACACACAAAACGTATCTCACACTCAGCACAAATAAGTTAATAAATGTATTTAAAATGCATCTATCGTGAAGCACAGGTAAGCAGTACAATAAACAGCAAGTGGCTCGCTGTCCTAGTAACCAGACCTCAGTGGTGGCAGTATTCATTAGTCTCACAGCCTAAGGGAAGAAGCAGTTAACTCAGTCTGTCAGTCCTAGTCCTGATGCTCCTGTACCTCTTGCTGATGTTAGTCGGTCAGGTATTGGGGTTAGGTGGTATGTGTCCTCAACAATGTCTGCCCCTTTGTCTGCAACACTCCTTGAAAATGTCACAAATAGGGAGGAGGGAGACCTTGGTAATCTACCCTTGTCAATTAGTGCATAATCCTGGAATTTGATTTCTCCTTGCCAATGGCATTTGCAAATAATTCTGACAAATAAGTAATGTCATGCTGAATATTCTTGAGTTGATTACTAAATGAAGCATTCAAGTCTTCAAAGAATTTTGTGTTTCAAAAAGCATCTCAGGCATTTTCCTTTGAGAGCCATCTGACAGCTGTGTGCAACAGCAAGCGTTCATCAGTCTCGATGCAAAACTTTCGAAATAGTTGAGCATGGGACTTGATTTTATTTACCACTGTGATAACAGTATTTAATGATCTGTGCAGCCAATTACTTATCTTTTTTTGTGACAGGATGTTGTTTGTGTATTTTACAGTAAATGGTAAATACCCCACAGCTTTTTTCAAGAAGGTAATAACCCCAAAGTGGTGGTCTGTCATTGATGGTGCAAGCAAGAATGTTGGTGAATGGAATTTTTTTGAAAAATTGCTCCACAACCCTGAAATATTGACACACGCTTCATAAGTGTTTCCAGTCTACTTGCAAATAACAGCTTTTGAACCGTGCTTTAATTTTTTTATGAAGCAAGAAGCAAGATTCATTGCTTGGCAAGGTTGACTTATCCAACTGAAGATCAATTTCTGTTGTCCAAAATATGTTGCAGAATGTACCATCCACATTTTCAGACATTTCATCTATTCATCTATGAACAGAATTTTTGGAATAGGATTAATTATTTGATCTGGTGACTTCTGCAGAACCATGCTCAAAACTTCCCTTACTGCTGGCAGAATCAACTTTTCAAATTAAGCAATGAGCAATGTAATGTTGTATGAAGCAATGCTGTTTTATTGTGAAGTGCTGGCAAACGTGTTTTGAAGTGTTTTCCATTTCTGAAAGTTTTCATGAAGTAACTGAAAATAAGCCTAGTACTTGTTTGCTTTTATCAGAATGTATTCTCTTCAAATATTTGAGGAGCCTTCAAATGCGGTCAAGACCTTTTGAAAGGGTAAATTCTGAATTTCACCCTATTGAATGCGATACCCTAATTCACAGGAATTATGTCACTGCATGTCTAGACTATGGGAATTGTACTAGCTAACACTGTACTACAGTCATGAATGGCATTAATGCACAGGCCAAACCTGGAAGTAACATCTTTTCAGTCCAAATTTCTCATCATATGTAAAGTACAGAAATGTCACGTTGCTTTTCAACAAATGTAAACACACCTTAAGCCAAGTCTAAGTAAACAGTGGGTGAGCAAACGATGAGGTAATTATGTACCCGTTGTAATCAATTATGAGGCACTGAGGATCAAAGCACATGTATGCCACCATATACAATCCCGAGATTCATTTTCTTGTGGGCATTCACAATAGAAACAAGAAGAAATGCAATAGAATCAATAAAGACTGCCCCCAACAGAATGGTCAACATTTAATGTGCAAAAGACAACACACTGTGCAAATACAAAAAAAAGTACTACTAATAATAAATAAACAAGCAATAAATATCAAGAACATATGATGACTCCTTGAAAGTAGGCTGTGGGAACAGTTTATTGTTGGGGTGAGTGAACCTCTGGTTTAAGAGCCTGATGGTTAAGGGGTGGTAACTGTTCCTGAACCTGGTGGTGTGAGTCCTGGGGCTTCTGTACCACCTCCCTGATGGCAGCAGTGAGAAGAGAGCATAACCTGGATAGTGGGGGTCCTTGATGATGCATGGAGCTTTCCGTGTAGATGTGTTCAATGGTGGTGGGGGGGGGGGTGCTTTACCTGTGGTGGACTATGCCATATTCACTACTGTTTGGAGGTTTTTCCATTCAAGGGCATTGGTGTTTCCACACCAGACTGTGATGCAACCAGTCAATATACTCTCCACCACCCGTAAGTACAATTGTGAAGAAAACACAGCAGTGGTTCTGCTTCCTTAGGAATCTACAGAGTTTCGGGATGATGTCTAAAACTTTGACCAACTTCTATAGATGTGTAGTGGATAGTTTATTGACTGGCTACATCATGGCCTGGTATGGAAACACCAAGACCTTTGAGGGAAAATCCTATGAAAGGTAGTGGATTCGGCTCTGTGCATCATAGGTAAAGCCCTCCCAACCATTGAATGTATCAATGTGAAAAGCTGTCACAGGAAAGCAGCATCCATCATAAGGGATCTCCACCACCCAGGCCATGCTCTCTTCTCACTGCTCCATCAGGTAGAAGGTACAGGAGCCTCAGGACTCGCACCACAACGTTCAAGAATGGTTACTACCCCTCAACCATCAGGCTCTTGAACAAAAGGGGATGACTACACTTACTTGCCCATCCGTTGAGATGTTCCCACAGCCAATGATCTCACTTGAAGGACCCTTTTATCTTTTTATGTCATGTTTTTGTTATTTATTGCAGTTTATTTTTATTTGCATTTGCACAGTTTATTGTCTTCTGCACTCTGGTTGATCTTTCACTGATCCTGTTATAATTGCTATTCTACAGATTTGCTAAGTACGCCTGCAGGAAAATGAATCTCAGGGCTGCATATGGTGACATATTTATACTTTGATAATAAAATGTACTTTGAGCTTTGAATGATAGAAGTTTGTCAAAGATTTAGATCAAATGTATATTCATTTCATATCCTTGTATGAATATTTAATACTTTATACTGAATATACTTATTCATTAAATAATTCATTTCTAAAATTAAACTTGTAGTTCTTTGGCTTGTTGCTGAGTACTCCCCCTCCCCCACAGCTCCTTTTATTTTTATCACCCACTTAGAAACTCCCACCACCCCCGGGGTGGGTGATATCACCAAATTAGGAACCACTGGTCTGAATTCTGGATATAGAATTTCAGGACTGGGCTTTAATACACCACTTTTGCACACCAGGTGAGCAAGCTACCCACTGAAAGCAGGCATGAAAAGGACTGTTTAACATCGCACCAAGCTGATAGTTGGTGAGGCTCCGACCTTATTCTGCATTCCTTGACAGTTGTGCTTGCAGCTCAGCAGGTGTAAGGAACTTCTTGTTCGGATGAGAATGCATGGTCCATGTTGGAATTTATTTTCTATCAAACTTTTATTAGAGATGAGCTTTATTTGCCAGATATACATTAAAACACATAATGAAAAGGGGCATTTACATCAACAACCAACACAGGATGAGGATGTGCTGGGGTGGCAGCCCACAAGTGTTGTCATGCTTCCAATGCTTGCCCACAACTTGCTAACCTTAACCCTAACCCCCTGTCTTTGGAATGCAGATTTACCCGATCGTGCCTCTGTGCAACTTCAGATTTATGAATGGTCTTTGTAATAAGTTCAAACAGCACTGCAGCACACAAACAGGCCCTTTGGCCCATCTAGTCCATGCCAAACTTTTAATCAACCTAGTCCTATCCACCTGCACCTAGACCATAGCCCTCCATACCCTTCCCATCCATGTACTTATCCAATCTGCAAGGATTGTACTGGGCAGCCTGTAAGTGTCACCACGCTTCTGGCATCAACATAGCATGCCCACAACTTACGAACCCTTTGTGGTATGTCTTTGAAATGTGGGAGGAAACCAGAACATGCAGAGGACAACCACATGGTCATGGAGAGATTATACAAACTCCTTATAGACAGCAGTGGGAATAGAGCAGTGATTGCTGGCACTGTAAAGCACTGCACTAACCACTACATTCCTGAAAGGTTTGCTTCTTGTAGAACCAGAGGAGTGCTGATGAAGGTCAGTACATTATCAGACTCTGCTTCACCAGAGCCTGTATCCAGGTCGATAGCAGAAGCAGCTTTTCTGGGTGGCTGTTGAGTTCTGTTGATTTGAGGCTGTGTTGGCTTCAAAGATTCTTTCTGAAGAAAAAAATCTTTTGATGAAGGGTCTTGGCCCGAAATATTGACTCTTTATTCCTCTCCATAGATGATGCCTGACCTGCTGAGTTTCTTCAGCATTTTGTGTGTTTTACTCCTTGATCCTTTTACTTGTATTATAACCTTCAAAGTGTAACTAGCTGATAACTAATTCTTATTTTATTATAACTAAATATCTAATTGTTATTTTGGGGATTAATGTATTTTGGGCTCTTCTGGAATTAAGATTGGTTAATTATTGTTATATGTACCAAGTTGCAGGAAAAAATATGTCTTGCATTCGGTTCATATCGATTACATCAATATATCAGTGCTTTGAGGTAGAACAGAGTAAAATAATGACAATGCAGAATAAAGTGTCACAGCTACAGAGAAAGTGCAGTGCGCATAGACAATAAGATGCAAGAACATAACGAGTTAGCTTGAGCCGAACAAACTGAATAAGAGAAAGACATAATACTGATGACACTGTGCCAATTTTGAAGTAATTGATGTGAATGATCTACATGTTAAGCTTTTACTGCTAATGCTGTAGGGTATTTCATTTAATGGTTTTCTGTAAAAGCAGTGTGTTCTGCTGGTAGTGTTTGGGATACTGTTAAAGGTGCAGAGTTGTGATGTTCAGCTTAGGAATGTCAGGTCAGCCAGTCAGGATGGTGGAATTGGGAGAAGGTTCTAGAAAAAACTGGGAGCAGAGGTTTTGTGATGGACCCTAAAGGGGTTCAGGTCCTTTTTTCGACTGGCGATGAAGGAGGAAGATGATCAGGAGAATTGGTGGTAGGATTTGATTCAACTGGAATGCCCGATTCAATGGAGTCCAGGATGGAAAGTTCTATCGGTGATCAATGGATAGGAATTGGCGCTATGAGTACATGGACAACTCCAACCTTTGGAAGATCTGAGCTCCAACTTTGTGCACACTTAACTGTTTTAGTTATAAAAGACCATTGCTGAGTCTATTGCCTTGTTAACAAGGGGTTAACCAACCATGTTTCTAGAGACACCCAGTAAAAAGGGGTTTCATACATAAACTAATTACTTCAAATTGCTTGGGAACAATTGGAGAAATAGGATCTGTGGAAAATCTTAGATTTCTGGAAAAGCCCAGATTAAAGTTTGAAAGTACAAAGTATGTCACCATATACCACCCTGAGAATCGTTTCCTTACAGGCATTCACAGTAAATACAAAGAAACACAATTGAATCTATGAAAAACTTCACAGAACAAATAAGGATAAGAAATCAATGTGTAAAAGTCAACAAACTGTGCAAATACAAAAAAGAGAAAAAGTTATAATAATAAATAAATAAGCAATAAATATCAAGAGCATGAGTTGTAGGGTCCTTAAAAGTGAGTCTATAGGTTGTGGAATCTGCTCAGTGTTAGGGTGAGTGTATTTATCCACTCTGGTTCAAGAGTCTGATGGTTGTGGGGTAATAACTGTTCCAGAGCCTGGTCATGTGGGTCTTGAGGCTTCTGTGCCTCCTTCCTGATGGCAGCAGCAAGTAGAGAGCGTGGTCTGGAATGTGGGATCTTTGATGATGGATGCTGCTTTCCTGCAATAATGCTCTGTGTAGATGTGCTCAATGGTTGGGTGGGATAGAGTGGATGTGGGAAGGGTGTTTCCTCTTGGAGCATAGACTAGCACCAAGGAACACAGCTCTAGAATAGAAGTACATGCCTTTAGAACAGAGATGAGGAGGAATTTCTTTCACCAGAGAGTGGTGTATCTGAGGAGTTTATTGCCGCAGACGGTAGCGAAGGCCAAGTCATTGGGTATATTTAAAACAGAAGTTAATAGATTCTTGATTAGTAAGGATGTCATAGTTATGGGAAGAAGACAGGAGAATGATGTTGAGAGGGAAAATAAACCAGCCATGATAGAACAGCGAAGCAGACTTGATGGCTCAAATGGCCTAATTCTGTTCCTAAGTCCTGTGGTGTTATGTAAGTTCTTTGGAATGTTTTAACTTGGTCAGCTAGTTTTCAGAGGTTGAGGCTGATTTTGAATCTCACTTTTAAATTCAAATTCAAGTACAGTGGATTCTGCTTCTCAGATTTGGGTTTGAATCCCACAGCTGTCTGTAAGGTCATTCTCCCCGTGACCTGCGTAGGTTTTCTCCCACGTTCCAAGGATGTACGATTAGGGTTAGTGAGTTGTGGGCGCACTATGTTGGCACCAGAAACATGGCGATACTTGCGGGCTGCCCGGCACAATTCTCACTAATTTGATTTTACACGAGCAGTGCATTTTACTGTATGTTTTGATGTCGTGTACATACATGTTGTAAATGAAGCTAAGCTCTTTAATAACCCTTGCATTTCAGTTTCCTTTGTGAAATTTAGGTCCAACGTTAAGTGAATATTCACTTTGTTTTGATATGGCATGGAAGTACACAAGTGCACTGGGCAGCATGGTAGCGTAGTGGTTAGCACAAGGGTTTACAGTACAGGCAGCCCAGGTTCAATTCCAGCACTGTCTCTAAGGAATTTGTACATTCTCCTTGTGACCACGTGGGCTTCCTCTGGGTGTTCCGATTTCCTCCCACAGCCCAAAGGCCTACGAGTTGGTAGGTTAATTGCTCATTGTAAATTGTCCTGTGATTAGGCTCAGATTAAATTGGGAGATTGCTGGGTGGTGTGGCTTGAAGGACCAGAAGAACCAATTCAGCGCTATATGTCAATTAAAAAAATAAATAAATAATATATGATTGAAGTACAGACTACTTCACTATAATTAGATAGTGGTTTGTTCGACATTACTGTGTGTAAGTTGGCTGCTTTATTTACTGCACATCCAAGGTGCACTTGTGATGGCAAAGCACTCTGGGACATCTTGAAAGGGATGAGAAAGGTGATATAGAAATACAAGTCCCTGCTGCTGTTCAGGGATACATGATAGAGTGTAACACTATTACAGTGCCAGGATTCGGTTCTACCGTCGTCTGTAGGGAGTTTGTATGTTCTTCCCGTGACCGTGTGGGTTTACTTCAAGTGCTCCGGTTTCCTCCCACATACCAAAGCTGTACTGGTTAGGGTTAGTAAGTTGTGTGCATGCTATCTTGGCACCAGAAGTGTGCTGATACTTGTAGGCCGTCCCCAGTATATACCAGGACCGTGTTGGCTGTTGACGCAAACAATGCATTTCACCATGTGTTTCAATGTACACATGACAAACAAACTCTTTAATCTCATCTGGGTCTTCAGCTGTGGTGAATACTATCCAACAGATGGATTGGTTTCCTATTGGCTGCTGGGTTGGAATTTTCTTTTTCGTCCACTTCGAAGATGGCTGTTTTATATATTTTTCAAATTATGTTTTGCTCTTGGGTATTGCTCCTAAGAATAACTTGTATCTTTTTGTATGTGTTGTAGAATCGGGGACGCTTGGCTGAGAAGAGGACAATCCCCCTGCCGCCAACAAGGGTTCCTAAGAAGGAACTGCCCTCTGCTTTCTCCCACAGCGACGACAGTGAAGAGAGTGAGAAAGCAAATGGTGGTCACCCTCCTGAGATAAAGCGGGAAGAGGATTTCCAGACAGGCACCATGAAACGAAGGTAACAGTTACTCCTCGTTGTACACTGGGGGCTCTTGCACCCAAATTATGTGTATAGTGTGCCCTGCCTTGTCCGTCATTATTAGGAACTTGGGTTTGATTTTGTTTCAGAGAAGTGAGCTTGTTATATCTCCGTTATAATGCCACAGGCATTAAAAAAGATTAAGAACATTAGAAGAGCAGTCATTATCTCAGCTACTTACAGAATAGGTATCAATAAGATTGAAAATTTACAAGATGTTGCTGGGACTTGAGGACCTGGGTTATAGGGAAAGGCTGAATAGATTCGGACTTTATTCCTTGCTACGTAGTAGAATGAGGGGAGAACTAATAGAGGTATACAAAGTTATGAGGGGCATAGATAGGGTAAATGCAGGCTTTTCCCGCTGAGGTTAGGTGAGACTAGAACTAGAGGTCATGGCTTAAGGGTGAAAAGTGAAATATTTAAGGGAAACCGGAGGGAGAACTTTTTCACTCAGAGGGTGTTGAGAGTGCAGAATGAACCTCCAGCAGAAGTGGTGGATGGGTTCGATTTCAACATTTAGAGAATTTTAGTTAGGTGCATGAACGGGAAGGGTATGGAGGGCTATGGTCCAGGTGTGAGTCAATGGGACTGAGCAGAATAATATTTCGGCACTGACTGAATGGGCCAAAGGGCCTGTTTCTGTGCTCTATGACTCTATAACTATGATAAAGGGTTAAGTTATTAATGTGAAAGAGATCATGTTTTCCGGTAATTTAATGACAAGAAGGGACAAGATTGAAAGAAGTAAAGTGCTGCTCTGTCAGTATTTCTTATCTCTTTGGAGGTCCATAGATAACTAAAATGTAGAACCAGGAGTGAGTGATTGTTTATAGACTGTTTGGACCCAACCTAACGTGAAGGCATCTTGAGTTTCTGACCAATATGATCACCTCACAAATAGCTTTGGCCCTTAATGATACTTCCCTTTTGATCTGTACAATCTCACACTTTCCTCTGCTCTAACTCCACACCTCACCGTATCCTCCTGACACTTCATTGCCCAGGTGTTCAAAGCCAGAACTGTACCTGATGAATCCACAGTCCTTGTTGGGGACACAGAATTCCAAAGGGTGGTGCAGTAGTGGAATGATTAGAATGAAGTTCTTACTGCACCAGCGTCCTGGGTTCAATTCCCACCACTGCCTATAAGGAGTTTGTATGTTCCACCTGTGACCTTGTGGGTTTCCTCCGAGTGCTCTAGCTTCCTCCCACGTTCCAAGGATTTTCAAAGTTCAAATAAATGTTATTATCAAATTACATATATGTCACCATATACAACTTTGAGATTCATTTTCTTGTTGGCATACTCAGCAAATCTATAGAATAGATTGGTTTTGATGTTCCCACTCCTGATGAAGGATCTTGGCCCAAAACGTCAACTGTTTACTCTTTTCCATAGATGCTGCCTGGCCTGCTGAGTTCCTCCAACATTTTGTGTGTGTTGTTTTAGATTAGTAACTATGACAGGATCAATGAAAGATCAACCAGAGAGCAGAAGGCAACAAACTGTACAAATAGAAACAAATAGCAATAAATAAAGAGAACATGAGATAAGAAGATTAAGAGTCCTTAAAGTAAGATCATTGGTTGAGGGAACATTTCAATGATGGAGGAAGTGAGTTTGGTTATCCCCTTTTATTCAAGAGCTTGATGGTTTATTTTTTTTAATTTATTCATTTATGGGATGTTTCAAAAGTACATTTAATGTCAGAGAAATGTATACAATATACGTCTTGAAATGGTTTTTCTTCACAACCATCCACAAAAACGGAGTGCCCTCAAAGAATGAATGACAGTTAAATGTTAGAACCCCAAAGTCCCCCCCCCAGTTCCCCTCCCTCCCGCGCATAAGTGGCAGCAAGCAACAATCCCCCCTCCCCCCACCGGCAAAATAAAATCATCGGCACCCGCCACCAAGCACTCAAGCGTGAGCTAAGCAACAGCAAAGACACAGACTTGCAGTTACCCCAATGATTACTTGTTCACCCAGTATTTGACATATCACAGGCTCTCTCTCTCCTTAATGAGGGAGAAAGGTGTCTCCGTTTCACAGCGAGAGGGGAGACATAACAAACAACTCGCTGGTTTATGATGTTAAAAGTCCATTGCGTCACTTTTTCTGAGATCTGTGCCCAAAGAACTCGGGTCTCTGGGTGCACAGGCTTAGATCTTCTATCTCCTATGACACACTGATCTGCCTGGAAACCGACCTCCGATCCACCCATCTCCAGAGCCACGAGATCTCGGCCCTCCAAAGGTTAACTGAGCTCTTAGGCCAAGCCCTTGGCGTGCTGAATAATGGCCAATCATGGAACCCTGAGAAAGGATTCCATTCCTGCAAAGAACCGTAGTCAGCATATAACTCCAGGTTAGGGTCTTCAAAAGTACCCTGAAAGGGAAAAATGGAGATATTAAAGATGGAAATAGAGCTGTTTACAAAGATACAAGCAAAGGAGTTGTCATTAGGCACCATTAATCCTCCCACTTAGTGGGCATTGCCAGCTAAGTCAGCATTTATTGCCCATCCCTAGTTGCCCTTGAGAAGGTAGTGATGAGCTGCCGTCTTGAACCGCTGCAGTTGCTGAGGTGTAGGTACATGCACAGTGCTGTTGGGGGGGGGGGGGGGGGGGAATGGATTTTCCATGATTTTGACCCAGCGACAATGAAGGAACAGCGGTATGTTTGCAAGTCAGGATGGTGAGAGACTTGGAGGGGGATTTCCAAGTGGTGATGTTTCCAGGTATCTGCTGTTCTCATTCTTCTAGATGGTAGTGGTTGTGTGTCTGGAAGGTGCTGCCTTAGGAACTTTGGTGTGTTGTTGCAGTGCATCTCGTAGATAGTACACGCTGCTACAACTGTTCGTCTATGGTGGTGGGATTGGATGATTGTGGAAGGGGTACCAATCAAGTGGGCTGCCTTGTTCTGGATGGTGTCAAGCTTCTTGAATGTTGATGGGGCTGCACTCATCCAGTTGAGGGGTGAGTATTCCATCGCACTCCTGACCTGAGCTTTGCAGATGGTGGACTGGCTTTGGGGAGTCAGGAGGTGAGTTGCATGCCACAGGATTCCTAGCCTTTGAGCTGCTCTGGTAGCCATGGTGTTTATATGGCTAGACCAGTTCAGTTTCCTGTCAATGGTAACCCCCAGGGTGTTGATAGTAGGGGTTTCAATGATGGTGATGCCACTGAATGTCAAGGGATGATGGTTGCAGCCTCTCTTGTTGGAGATGGTCATTGCCTGGCACTTGCATGGCTCGAATGATAATTTCCACTTGTCAGCCCAAGCCTGCATATCGCCCAGGTCCTGCTGCAATTGGATATGAACTGCTTCACTCTCTGGGTGGGGAGTCACAAATGATGCAGAACATTGTACAGTTATCTGCGAACATCCCCACTTCTGACTTTATGACAGAAGGAAGGTCATTGATGGTTGGTCCTAGGGCACTTCCCTGAGTTGAATTTTGGGTTCCTAACTTTTGGGTTAGTAGGTTAATTGCTCACATGGATGCAGGTTCAATGGCCAGAAGGACCTGTTGCAGAGCTGTATCTCTAAATAAAGCAAAGTTCATAGCCCTCTTTCTATACAAAGAGATGAGGGGGGAAGACATGATCTTACTGAATATTGGAGAAGGCTCGCCAGGTCAAGTCACTTACTTCTGCTTCTATTTCCAGTAAACATCGATTTCTCTGACATCTAGTAATTTCTACCTCCTCTCCTCCTTCCTTTTTCCATTCCCTAGTCTAGCTCCCCTCTTGTCCCTTCTCTTCTCCTCACCTGCCTGTGTCACCTCCCTCTGTAGACCCTTCTCCTTCCTTTTCGTCTATGTGTAACCATCTCACCGGGCTCGTATACAAACTTGGCTCGTTCGCTAGCTCTGCTAACAGTCATGTGACTCAGCAGGGAGAAGGCCACTTTTCATGAGCAATGTACATCCAGGGTTGGTATCATTCGGAGTTCAACCAAACAGGAACATTGGGAATTCTGATTGAAGGAGCCTCAAATTGAGCAAATGCTGTGTAAAAAGTGCCCATACGCAATTATCGATCGGCAGGAAATTAACAGATCATACAGCATATCAAATTTTCAAGAATGTATGTTTCCCAATTGCAGCTTTATCGAACAGTTAATAGGGAAAAGAAAAGAAAAAAATAAAAGGGCCCATTATATTTAAACCAGTCTAAATGTGCACATAAGCGATGGAGCTCGTGTCCTGTCTGTAGTGGATGGGTGACTGCTTTACTTACAGTGCTGAATCCTCATCACCAGTCTCAGGCAGAATTTTCCTTCATTGACTCATTCATTTTGTCAAGCACTCATTGCACTAGGGTCTCCCCTTCAGATTGAACCCTCCAGGCTTTCTCCCAGATCCTTTCCTCTTGGCACCTCCTGCCAAAAGACCACGGACCCATCACAAATCTCTCTTTCTCTAGAACCTTCTCCTGATCCCACCGCCGTGATTGGCTGACACAACTTTCCCAAGTCGAACAACGTGGCTCCTTATCTTTAGCTGAAACCAAAACATTCCACCAGCAGGACCCACTGCTTTCACAGAAAACTGCTGGGCAGTAGAAATATTGTCCAGGGCATTACACATGGTCAACTCTTCTCTCCTATGAGATTCCTTCTTCAGCCCTTTATCTTTTCCACCTATCACCTCCCAGTTTCTTACTTAATCGTCCACTCCCACACCTACCTACCTTTCTCCCTCAGCTGGTCTCACCAATCACCTGCTGGCTTAAACTCCTGCCCCTCTCCCCACCTTTTTATTCTGTCTTCATTTCCTTCTTTTCCTGTCCTGATGAAGAGTCTCGGCCTGAGATACTGAGACAATCCTGAATCTTGGATTGATAGGACTGTGGTGTGGTGGGGTAGGTTAATGGGTGGAGGTGCTGATTTGCTTGACAGCTTGGGGAAGATAACGGTTTTTGTGTCTGGTGTGCTACATGGATGCAACGTAGCCTCCTCCCTGATGGGAGTGGGACAAACAGACCGTGAGCAGGGTGGGTGGGTCCTTCATGATGTTACTGGCCTTTATTTTTGGTGTCAAACCCAAACTCTCAGCCTGCCAATCCACAACCAAAGAGAATGGGTGAGAACACGAGAAAACATAGAAGTGAAAGAGGTCAATATGAACTACAGTTTGTTTGAACAACAGTCCATTCCATAAATCTTAGTATTTCAATAACATCTCTGAGAGCATCAGTGAGGGCAACTGCTCGGACCCAGTGGCCCTCCGAGGGTTTGTTCCATTCTTTCCAAGGAGAGCATTCCGACCGTTGCATGTGTGTCTGGTATGGAGGGGCCACTGCATAGAATCGGAAAGAGCTGCAGAGTTGTAAACTCAGCCGCTCTCGTGTCCCCTGCATTCAGTACCAGGGCGGCACCCATTCAGGACACCCATCACTCAGGAAATGCCTTCTCACTGCTGACATCAAAGGCGGCACAGTAGCGTAGTGATGAGCACAACATTTTACGGTTCAATTCCTGCCATTGTCTATAAGGACATTGTGTATCCTCCATGTGACTGTGTGAGTTCCTTCTGGGTGATCTGGTTTCCCCCCACAGTCCAAAGATGTACTGGTTGGTAAGTCATTGTAAATTGTCCCGTGATTAGGCTAGTATTAAATCGGGGAATTGCCGGGCGGCGCAGTTCAAAGGGCCGGAAAGGCCAATTCCACTCTACACCTCAGTAAATAAATGAGGAAGTAAAGGAGACTGACGACACACACTCCATAATACAGGAACAGCTTCTTCCCTTCTGCGGTCAGACAATGAACACAGGAACACTACCACATTATTATTTTTTTTCTTTTTCTCTCTTTTTCACCATTTATATATAATAATAATGTAATTTATAGTTTTTTAATTATATACTGTACTATACTTGCCACAAAACAACAAATTTAATGGTATAAACCTGATTCTGACTCTGATCACCTCAACTATAGCCATTTTATGTAATAATGCGGTAAAATGCATTTTTCTTGGTCCCTCCGTCCCTCTGCACCTCCCCCACAGCTTCCAAGAATACCTTTAAAATTTTTTTACTTGATTAAATATTTACTCACTTTCCTTTTTGTGAAAAAGAAACTTGTATTGGGAAGTCTGTTGAGATCACAGCTTTACAGAAGGAATTTCCAGACTTAAAAACGATTTTAGCCACGTTTCAGAGAGAGTTGACAGTCCATCCACGTAGATCAAAAATATGGGACTTCACAAGCAAAAATCTCCCTTGCGCTTGGGACTCTGCTCGACACACACATTCCCTTGGGTGTAAATGAACAAGAGAAGAAAAGGTCCCCAGGGGTGCCTAGGCTTGATTAGATTCTGGATTGGTCAGCCTGACTACCCATTCTGTCTCTGGGTCTCTTTGTCTCTCTGCAATCCCTCTTTGCCCCCTCTCTTTTTTTTCTTCTTTCTCTTTTATCTGTCTGCCTGGCTCTTATTGATGTCTTTCTCCTGTATTTATCTCCTCCCTTCTGCAACTTGGAAGAAGCGTCTCTGTGCTCTGGTGCTTGTTGCTTCTGGTGCCGCAGTCGTGACGATCCTCTGCTTTCGTACAGGTTGTGTGGCAGAAAGAAAACTCCTGAGTCAGAAATGGCAGCAGTATTCTTTTTGGACAAAGCTACAACTGTCTTCCTTCACCTGGATGGACGTTTCAGTGTTTCAAAGGTTCAAAGTACACTTATTATCAAAGTATGTATACAGAATACAACTCTGAGGCTGGTCTTCCTGCAGACTGCCACGGAACAAAGAAACACCATGGAACCTGTTCAAGTAAACATCAAACGCACAGTGCAGGAATAAGGAACTAATTGTGCAAAGAACAGAAGCAAGTAAGGAACACATGGAATTTCAAACATCAAACCTGGAGTCCAGTGTTATTCGGTTTAGTTCAGTTCAGCACTGCGCTGCTAGCCCACGGCAGACTGCAGAGCCATTCTTCGCCAAAGCACCCAGTCAAACCGCTCAAAAACAGCAGAAAAAGTGTAACCAGCATCAAGAAGTACATGAACCATGAGCCTCAGAGTTCCCGAGAAGCTTGCTGATCAATCCCTGCAGCATGGAACCCAAGACACCTGCACTTTCCCCCGACAGCAGATAGCAAGATGGCGAGGAGGGCCAGTCAGATGCAGGCAGAAGGCACTGATCACCTGCCCATCCTCTGCTCTCATCTTTGTCGACTTCAACCCTGCTCAACGCCTCAGAGGAGCAATGGAGTCGATTGTGGCCCGTGCCCCGTCTCCGGGCTCCCTGCCCTCTGGGCCGCACACTCTACTGCCAACCTTACAGAACTCCCTCGAAGACAGCAACTTGCCAGATCACGCAATCGGCCCAAAAACACAGCATCAAAATGTGACTCTGGTTCCAGTCGGACGCAGCTCAGTAGTAGAATCATGTTTGAAAGGAGAAGTAAAAGAGTAGCTTTGTGAGCTGTCTGCCAGGTGTCACCGTTGGCCGTGTTGTTCCCTGGTGCCATCTTGCCACTCATTCAGTTTAGGCCTAAGCTGGTTTATTTCTGAATGTTTCCACTTTACAACACCGTGTCCGTTTGCAGCCTCGCTCTCCTGCCTGTCATGCACTTACCCTGCTGATCCCAAGTGCCTCGTTGTCAACCATCAAGGCCAACCTCCCCCCCCCCCCCCCAATCCTAGCCCAGAGTTTTGTCTCTGAACCCCTTCTCCTATAAACCACCTCTTGTAGTCCAGCGCTCTGAACCCTCTTGCTTGGTGTATAATATTAGCACATCTAGAAATCTCAAAACATTTTCTTGATTTAACTGTCTCTTCAAGTTGTATATAAAAGCCTTCTCATCCTGTCATGGTGGAGAGGATAATGAGTTCCTGAGATGCTGAGAACAAGGCTGTCTGGAGTTTAGCTCAGGGTGGGGTTGCCTGTGGCAGCAAGGTCAAGGGGGAGGGTCCAGGTCAAGAGTGATTCAACCAAGATGGCAATGGTGGAACTGGAGGGAGATGATGAGGCATCACAATGATAGGAAGACTGCTGCAGCCCATTGTCGTCTTGTCGTCTACGCCACTGAACCCCAACTCCCAATCTGTCAAGGACCATGTGTTGGCTGCCCTTGCATTAGCCTCCTAATGTTAAACAAGTGTTCTCCATTAAGGGAATGTACTCTAACGTCCCAGATTAAGTCCACTGTCGATCAGCAAAAGGCAAAGGGGGCAGGATTATAAGGTCTGTTGGCCTCCACAGACACCTGTGGACCCACCAATAAACAGCCCCTAAGGAGAACATTGTACTCAACTTGAATATTCTTTCACAGTGCTACAATCCTAAAAGCTTTTTCTTTGGGTGGGGCAAGTTCTTCCTTCCAATAATGAAGCAAAACAGACTGAAGTGCTAAAATAACATAGAGGCAAGATGTCTAGTCATGTCATATATCTGAGAGTCCTTATTCAACAAGTTTCAAAGCTGGCTGAGTAAATGTATTTAGAATGAGTGATCTGCAGAACATCCTACATTTGAAACCTAGCCAGAGCTGATCTATCTAATGTTGTTTGGGGTGACCTACAGACATGTTGGGGGTAGCAATATAAGACCATAAGATATAGTATTGGGCCATTCAGCCCAACAAGTCTGCTCCGCTGTTCCATCATGGATTTCTTTTCCCTCTCAACCCCATTCTCTTGTCTTTTCCCTGTAAAATTTGACACCCTGACTAATCAAGAGCCTATCAACCTCTGGTTTAAACAGACTCAAAGTCTTGGCCTTCACAACAGCTTGTGGCAATGAACTCCACAAATTCGTCACCCTCTGGCCAAAGAAATACCTCCTTATTTCTGTTCGAAAGGGCTGTCCCTCTATTCTGAAGCTGCGCCCTCTGGTCCAAGACTCCCCCACTGGGCGTGTTTGGTGTCTCTCACCTTGCTCAACACGAAAGGTGCTTCAGAGCTGAATCCAAAATGCCAAATGGCCGTGCACGCATTTAATTGTTTGAAAGGGAAAAGAAAATTGCATTTGGACCTGCTTCTGTTCGCAGCCCAGGCTTTCGAAATTCACAGGGGAATGTGGATTGTTTGAATGTGTCCGTCTACAAAGTGGATGCTGGATTTGCGCCAGCGTTTCTGGGAGCTGGAGCTGACCTAATGAGGATTAAGAGGCAATGCTGAAAGGAAATGGCTACTTATATCCCAGCAATAATGCTGTATTAAAATGACAAATGGCCAGGCTGTAGAGCTCCCTAACAAAGAGCGGATGGAGATAAGTAAGCTTAAAAGTTGGGAGGGATAAAAGGTTTTAATGAATTAACTTGTGTGCCTGCGTGCTGCCCACTTTGTTGTCTTTAAGGGCGACAGGAAAAAGAACTGGATTCATTAAATTTCAATGACCAGGAGAGAGGACTGCAGTCAGCTTCCTTGTCACGGCTTAGTGTCGCAAACGTGACAGGGATGTTGAGCAAATTTTTAAAAAAATTTTTTTTTTATTAAATTTTCAATGTTGAGTGAAGACACTTTTGAAATGGGACATATAGACCCATAAATTAGGCCACTCTAACCTTTGACAGTCTGTTCCACTGGTTAATTAGTTACTTTGTGGTCGACCGGCATGGCAGCATAGTGGTTAGTCTAATGTTTTACACCGTTGGCTGTAAGATTGGGGTTTAGCTCTCGCCGCTGTCTGTAGGCGTTTGTATGCTCTCCTCGTGACTGTGAAAAGGCACCAGTGGGTATTTGTCTTCTTGGAAATACATTGCAGTTTCTTCTCCACTATGTCAAAATTCCTGGAACTCCCAAACCCCCCCCCCCCCCACCCCACCCCAGCAGCACTGTACCCATACCCAGCTCGGCTGCCATACTGCAGCATGGTAGCATAACTGTTAGAGCGTAACCCTTTACAGTATTAGTGATTGGGGTTCAATTTCTGTTGCTGTTTGTAAGGAGTTTGTATGTTTTCCCCTTGACTTTGTGAGTTTCCTTCTGGTGCTCCAGTTTCCAGCCACGTTCCAACAATGTACAGGTGAAGGTTAATAGGTTGTCTGTGTGCTATGTTGTCACCTGTAGCACGACAACACTTGCGGGCTGTCTCCAGCATGTCCTTGGACTGTGGCCGTTGAGGCAAATGATGTATTTCATGCAAAGCACACAAAATGCTGGAAGAATTCGGCAGGCCAGGCAGCATCTGTGGGGAAAAAAAAGTACAGTCGACATTTTGGGCTGAGACCGTTCGTCAATTCTGTTGCATGGCTGCAACTTACTAACCCTAACCCTGACCTCTTTGGACCGTGGGGGGAAACCAGAGCACCCGGAGGAAACCCACGAGGTCACAGGGAGAACATACTAACTCCATTTGGATAGCGGCAGAAATTGAGCAGCAATTGCTGGTGCTGTAAAGAGTTATGCTAACAGTTGTGCTACCATGCTGCAATATGGTAGCGGAGGTGGGTATGGATACACCTACAATGCTGTCAGGGGCGGAGGGACTTCCAGGAATTTTGACACAGTGGTGAAGGAATGGCGATGTATTTCCAAGCCAGGGTGGTGTGTGGCTGAAGGCAAATTCCAGTTGGTGCTGTTCCTCATGCCTTTTCTGCCCTTAGGGATCATAGGTTTGGATGGTGCTGTCTGAGGAGTCTTGGTGAGTTGCCGCAGTTCAGGAACAAGAGCCGCCCTATAAGCTGAAAGGGAGTAACGCAAACGTCACCTGAATGCCCAATGTTGAATCACTGAGATTCCAAATAATCAGAGAGCAGGTAATATGTATAGAGCATAGAAAATTACAGCACAGTACAGGCCCTTTGGCATGTAATGTGTGGGCCCAAACCTACCTTTTCACCTACTGTGAGACCAACCTAGATAGTCCTTCATCTTTCTTTCATCCATGTGCCGATCTAAGAGTCTTCAATCTCCCTAATGTCTCTATCTCCACTCCTAGGAATATGTTCCATGCACCTACCACTCTCTGTATTTAAAAAAAAAACACACACTACCTTTTGATATCTCCCTATACTTTCTTCCAAACAACTTAAAGTTATGTCCTCTTGTATAAGCCATTTCTGCTCTGGGAAAAACTCTCTAGTTATCCACTCTATCTGTGCCTCTCGTTATCTTGTACACTTCTATCAAGTCACCTCTTTCATTCCAAAGAGAAAATCCCTCGCTCACTCAACCTATCCTCATAAGACATGCTCTCTAATCCAGGTAACGTCCTAGTAAATCTCTTCTGCACCTTCTCTAAAGTTTCGACATCCTTCCTATAATGAGGTGACCAGAACTGAACACACTACTCCAAGTAAGACTGCAACTGATTTGTTAGTAAAAATCCAAAGGTAATGCCTTGATTTCAAGGATTTTATTGGTCGCTCTCTTCTTGCTACTGCTGTTGAGCAGGAGGTACAGGGGCAACCAGAAGGCAAAACAGCCACATGCCTGCATCCTGCCTTGGGATCAGTCAATATACAACCCAGATGCTCTGCAAAGAGCCAGCTGCTGCCTCAGCAATGACCTTGAACTCTATGTGATCACTTCCCACACTCTGACCTTCAAGATTCAAAATTGTTCCTTGTCATTCATCAGTACACAAGTGTAAAGGAGAATAAAATGACCATCCAAGGCCTTGCAGACATCTCACTGCAGCCTTTGGGCAGGGGGTTCAGAAGACTTGGGTCTCACACCACCAGGTTCAGGGACAGTTATTACCCCACAACCATCAGCTCCTGAACCAGAATGGATAATGTTACTCACTCCAACACTGAACTGGTTCCTCAGCCTATGGGGCTCACTTTTAAGGACTCTACAACTCATGTTCTATCAATCTCTCTCTCTCTCCCTCCCTCTCTCTACCCTCTCTCTCCCTCTCCCTCTCTCTACTCTCTCTCTCTCGCTACCTCTCTCTACCCCCCTCTCTCTCTACCCCCCTCTCTCTCTACCCCCCTCTCTCTCTACCCCCCTCTCTCTCTACCCCTCTCTCTCTCTACCCCTCTCTCTCTCTACCCCTCTCTCTCTCTACCCCTCTCTCTCTCTACCCCTCTCTCTCTCTACCCCTCTCTCTCTCTACCCCTCTCTCTCTCTACCCCTCTCTCTCTCTACCCCTCTCTCTCTCTACCCCTCTCTCTCTCTACCCCTCTCTCTCTACCTCTCTCTCTCTCTACCTCTCTCTCTCTCCACTCTCTCTCTATCCACCTATCTCTCTATCCCTCTCTACATGCCTCTGTACCTATCCACTTCTGTAGCTACCCACCTCTCTACTCGCCCCTCTCTCCCTATTAGTTAATTTTATTATTTTTGTATTTGCACAGTTTGTCTTTTGCACGTTAGTTGATTGTCCGTCTCTGTGTGTGGTTCTTCAATGTTTCTATTGGATTTCTTTGTTCTACTGTGAAAGCCTGCAACAAAATGAATCATATACATGTATGGACTTTGAAAATTAATTTGCTTTGATCTTTGATTGGAGCACTCCTCACGGTATTGGGAAATCACTTGCATCAAAGTTACTCGGAGGAATTGGTATGCAGTGTGTGATATGGTTTTTGGAGTGGTAGGAACATGAGTATGAAAAGGAATCAGGTCGCCACGGACCCAGTGGGGTGAAGGGCCTGTTTCTGTGACTCAGATGCCTGGTGGCAAGCCTCAAGCAGAGCATTGTGCATCATGAGAAAGTTGGCTGCGTAGCAATGGCTTCGTCTGTTTCACATTCGGTAGAACCCTTGTGGTCTTAACATCTCAGAGTGTGTCACCAACAGCTGGCTGGTCAGCGGGGGCGGGGGTTGTTTGGGAGTGGGGTATTTTCTTTGTGGTCAAAACATGGAAATAGTTTGGGTTTCATAAAATTTCTTTTTCTGTTACATTACAGTCATCAATCTTGGCCTGTTTTCCATTTCTCTGATTCAGAGATCACAGTAAGTGTTGCAGATCTCAATTGAGTCTAATCCCCACACATGTGCAGCTCTGTACCACAGGAGGACTGGAATGTTGGAGATTAGTTGGTAGGCTATGAGGTTCAATTCTAATTATGTTTAAAACCCAAGGAAATCCTGAATTCATATTGGACATGAATTCCCTTTAATATAATTTTAAGTTCTTTTTTTTTATCTTAAGCCCTATTTTATAGTTGTCTTACAGCATGCTGAGTTCTGCCATCTGTGTGGGAGTACAGCCATGCAATCTGTTGTCAGGCTTTGAACAGCCGTGGTTTGTCCCAGCTGCTGACTGGTGTCAGGGATCACCAAGAAGTCGTGAGCTAGGGGCTCAGCCCCTCTGAGCAGAGATGGAGGAGGGATTCCTTCAGCCAGAGTGAGGAGTTTTTGGAATGCTCGTGCAGACTTAGTTCCTGAGTAGATTTCTGACCGTGATTGGGAGAATTTTTTGGATATTGATGGGAGTATAATGGAAGGTTGAATTTAAAGGCAGAATATAGATTCTTAGCAATGTGGAAGAACATTGTTCACACATCCATCAAAGTTGCCACAGAAGTTGACAGGGTGGTTAAGAGGGCATAAGGTGTGTTGGCCTTAGTTAAGTCTTGGGATTGAATTCAAGAGTAGTGATGTCCCTGGTTCAAGATGCAGATTGTTTAATGTCATTTCCAGTACACAAGTGTAATGGAGAACAAAATAATTGTTACTCTGGATTCAATGCAGCATAGAAAAATACATAATAAGATAAAGAACACAATAGTAATAAAAAAGCACAATAAATATAAATACATAAGGTAGCTTATATAGATTGATTGTATGTCCATACGGTGATGCTAGGCACAGGAGTGTCTGTACATAAGGTGACTGCCAGGAAATGATAAAGTAGTAGTGGTTGGGGGTGTGGAGGGGTGGGTTAGTGGGTGGAGGTGTTGATCAGCCTTACTGCTTGGGGAAAGTAAGAAGGCATATGATGTGTTGTCTTTCATTAGTTGAGGGATCTCACCCCCTCTTGCCCACCTCCCCCCCACTGCCACCCTCCCCTCCTCCCTCTCTTCCACCCCCTCTCTCATTGCCATCTGTTACTGGAATAAAGAGGCTTTACACGAAAACACTGAAGAGGTATGAGCTAAGTTGCTCAGATACTGACTAATGGGTTTTATTATGATGAGAGGTGTTCTTACTATGAGAGGTGAAGGCACAGGCAGCTGCATTGGGGCTGGGCCAGGCGAGGCCTAGCCTGCACACCTTCCACTGACGCACTGGCTGCGTTTAAGTTCGTCCTTCGGAAAGGTGCATTGAAAGAGCTTTCAACGTCTAATGGAGGTTGGCAAGCCCCTGGACTGAAGCCCAGGTCAGGCAAAGTGACCAGTAGATGAGACCGGGTACACGGGCCATGTACTGTCCCCATCCAACAGTCCATCAGAAAGCACTTAGGTTAGGTCTGTCAACTTAGTACCCGATTGCACTGTTTCTGCTCTGTACTTCAGAATCAGAATCAGGTTTATTATCACTGACACATGTTGTGAAATTAGCTATTTTGTGGCAGCAGGACAGTGCAAGACAAAGGTTACTCTAAATTACAATAAGAAATGTAAATAAAGTATTTCAAAAAGAGAGCAAGTAAAATGAGGTGGTGTACGTGGGTTCACTGTCCATCCAGACATCTGATGACAGAGGGGAAGAAGCTGTCCCTGAAACGTTGAGTGCTCTTGTACAACCACCTTGCTGGTACCAATGAGAAGAGGGCATATGATGGGGGTCCTCAATGACAGATTATGCCTTTTGCCCATTTTATTCCATATCCATATTTAAACCTCTAACTTAATATATATATAATGTTTTAACCTTTTTGAATTATGATTTTTGTTGCACGTCACATTAACATGGTAGTGTCGCAGTTAGCGTGATGCTATTACAGCTAAGGATGTCAGAGTTCAGAGCTCAATTTTGATGGCATCAGTAAGGAGTCTGTACGTCCTTCCCAAGGAATGTGTTGGTTTTCTTTGGTTGCTCGTTTCCCTCTACAGTCCAAAGACTGTAAAGATTGGTCATTATAAATTGTTCTGTGATTAGGCTGGTGCTAAATTGAGGCTTGCTGGGCAGTGCATTCGAAGAGCTGACAGGACCTATTCCATGTTGCGTTACACAAAGAAATCACCAAAGCAAATTCCTAGTACGTATAAGTGTATACGGTGAATGAAGGTGATCCTTGATATTACATATTTCACCATTAGCAGACAACCAGAAGATTTACAAGGGGTGATGTGCAAAGTCTCAAACATCTTCAGTAGTCATCATCATTATGTGCTGTGCTGTATGACATCCTCATTATTTGCTGCGTTGTATGATGTGGGCAATCGTGGTCTTTCCATGACCATTATTGTTCTTGGCAAATTTTTCTACAGAAGTGGTTTGCCATTGCCTTCTTCTGGGTAGTGTCTTCACATGACGGGTGACCCCAGCCGTTATCAATACTCTTTGGAGATTGTCTGCCTGGCGTCAGTGGTTGCATAACCAGGACTTGTGATATGCACCAGCTGCTTAAACGACTGCCCACCACCTGCTCCTATGGCTTCACATCACTCGGATGGGGGGCTAAGCAGGTGCTACACCTTACCCAAGGGCAACCTGCAGGCTGGCAGTGGGAAGGGGTGCCTTGCACCACCTTTGGTGGAGACGTATCTGCACCCCATCTCAATAGTGCATGTGACAAAACTCTCAAGCTAACTGACTGAGGAGAATAGCCTGCTCATTCAGTTTTAATTGTTCTGCACTTTGTTCCACTCACGCAGTTTTTAGTTTTTATTTGCTCTTCATCTGTATTTCTGCTGTGGTTTGTAGAACACCGTGGGCTTTCCCTGTCTGGAACCAAAAAAAGAACAGAAACCACCCACCATTTTAATGACAATAGTAAATGAATGGAGGTCTGCTGTTGAAGAGTGGAGCGTGATCTTTCGGTGCCCCAGAAGTGTTGGGTTTGGAAGGCTTTCGTTGTCTGCCATCTGTCCAGCTTATGGTTGGATATCTCTTCCTCCACCAGAGCTTCACTGGCGGACTATCTTAATTCCAAACCCCATTCCCTTTCTGACATGTCGGCTCATGGCCCCCTCTACTGCCATGATGAGGCCACTCTCAGGGTGGAGGAGCAACACCTAATATTTCAAATGAGAATCTCCAATTTGATGCCAAGAACAATGACTTTTCTAACTTCCAGTAATTTCTTCCTGCTCCCCTTTCTCTTTTTCCATTACTTATTCTGGCACCCCTATTACCCATTCTCTTCATCTCAAATCCCATCACCTCCCTCTGGTGCCCTTCCTCCTTCCCTTTCTCCCATGATCCATTCCCACTCCCATGATCCACTCTGCTCTCCTATCAGATTCCTCCTTCAGTCCTTTACCTCTTCCATCTATCACCTCCCAGCTTCTTACTTCATCTCCATTCTCCCACCTGCTCTCCTTCCCCCACCCCTCACCTGTCTCACCTATCACCTGCCAGCTTGTACTCCTCTCCCTCCACTCACCCCGCTCCTCCTTATTCTGGCTTCTTCCCCCTTCCTTTTCAGGCTTGATGAAGGGCCTCAGCCCAAAATGTTGGCTTTTTAATCCCCTCCATAGATGCTGCTTGACCTGCTGAGCTCCTCCAGCACTTTGTGTGTGAATGTGTGTGTGTGTGTTTGTGTGTTGCTCTGGATTTCTACATCTGCAGAATCTCTTCTGTATGTGCTTAAGTTGACAGACTGGCCTCGAGGCCTGGATTTAGTTAGAATCCCACCGTGGCAGCTGGGGAGTTTAAATTCAAGTTCAATTTTATGCCTGATTGTCATGCAGCGATTCAAGAAGTCCCTGTTTGTCATGGCCTGCAGATTGGTGGTGCATGGATGTTGCCTTGGCGCCTGCAATAGTTCCTCCTATCACCCAGTGCAGCTGCAGACATACACAATCCAGCAAACACTGGAGGCAGCATGATAGGAAGGGCCAACCCCTCAACTCAGTTTAGAATTCAGTGGCACGCAGCCAGTTCCAGCGGCCACAGCAGCATGAATGAGGCCTGGTTTGCAGAGCAACCGAGGCTGCAGAGATCCCCCACGGTCGGCCTCACCAATGACCCAGTGAGTCGGACTTACAGTGTTCTGCATTACTGAAAGCTAGCCTGGAATAAAAAGCCAATGAAGCTGCCATGATACAATAAAATCCCAACTGGTTCACTCATGTCCGTCGGGGAAGGGAATCTGCCATCTCGTCTGCAATGAAAGCTGGCTGCAGCCCATGAATAATTGAATAAATAAAAATCTCCCATCTCTCACCTCTGAAGCCCATCACTGCAGCTTCTTCTCTCTGCCACTGTATGCTCGTGGGATTTGCACTGACAGGCTATTGATGTTAGGAACCTCAGCGAGGAATAGATACAACAGCAGAATGACACGTTAGCCTACAGCTGTAACTCCTTGCCAAAATGCACGTTGCAAAAAAACCCACACCACTATATAACTCAAATTCATTTATTTATCACTTGTACATTGAAGCATACAGCGAAAGGAGACGTGAAATGCACTCATTGTGCTTGAGGAAATCAGCAGCATCTATGGAGGGGAGTAAACAGTCAATGTTTGGGGCCAAGACCCTTCATCAGGGCTGGGAAGAAAGGGGGAGGAGTACAAGTCAGCAGGTGATAGGTGAGACCAGGTGAGGGGGAAGGTGGGTAAGTAGGGTGGGGGATGAAGTTAGAAGCTGGGAGGTGATGGGTGGAAAGGGTAAAGTGCTGAAGAAGGAGGAATCTGGCAGGAGAGGAGAGTGGACCATGGGAGAAAGGGACAGAGGAGGGGCACCAGAAGAAGTAGTAGAGAGGTGAGGAGCAGAGAAGGAGTGAGAAGGGAGCCAGAATGGGGAATGGAGAAAACGAGAAAGGGGAGGGGGGAGAAATTACTGGAATTTGGAGAAATTGATGTTTATGCCGTCAGATTTGAGTTCACTCAAGTAGAGTATGAGGTGTTGCACCTGAAACTTGAGAGTGCCCTCAGCATGGCAGTAAAGGAGGCCTTGGACTGCCATGTCGGAATGAGAATGGAGAGTGGAATTAAGATGGTTGGCTGCTGGAAAATCTTCCCTGTTGCAAATGTGTCGTTTGTGTTAACAACCAACACAGCTCAAGGATAGGCTGGGGGCAGCCTGCAAGTGCCACTACATGTTCTGGTGCTTACATAGCTTGGCCTCAAGGTGCCCCAGTCTTCTTTGGTTGTCCATCGAAATCCAATGGCGACGTCCACTCCTTTTAACAGTGAGATCTTTGATGGCCATACGGTCCTATCCTGGACCCACAAGCTCCATTGCAGGTGGGACATGAATATGTGGTAGTGGTGGCAACCTTGGCTGCATTTCTCCTGGCTCCGGTATATCAAGCAACAACAACAGACCCATAGCTATGAAGCAACAACAGCCCCTTTTCTCCCTCCCACCCTCTCACACTCAGCCTCCAGTGGACCCACGGACATTGCACTCTGATTTCCTCAGTGGACTCTCGGATCCTGGGTTTCGGCCATCGGGTCTCGATTTCCAGACTTCCATTTAAGCTTCGATCTTCGATCGTCAGTATCGACCCCAGGACTTGCCCTGAACTCCAGGTCTTGAACCCTGGACTTGCTGACTCATTTATCTGGGGTTGGGTTGCCAATTTGTGATCTCAAAACTCACCTGGAGGTTGATCTGGGGGATAACAGGCCTTGTCCTTGGTGAGTATATATGGTCCATTTTCGAAGTCCTGATGTGGGGTTTTGCCCGAAAGGCCAAAAATTCCTTCCTGCCACAGATACTGCTTGACCTGTTGAATTCCTCCAGCAGATCGTCACTCCAGATTCCAGTATAAATTAGAACAGAATAGTGGTTCGTAACCTTTTTTATACCATGGACCCCCTTAGCGGTTTGGTGAAGCTCGTGAACCCCTTTGCAGAATAATGTATTTCAATACATAAAAATGAAATACATAGGATTACAAAAGAAACAAATTATATTAAAATACAATTATCAAAATATTTAAAAAATCAAATTTGTGATGTAATGTGCTTCTTTATTAATGCATTAAGTAACAAGTAGAGATGAATGTACCATAAATAATATTTTGAGATATTTGTAACAACTGTAATGTGATATGAAAATATCTGAAATTTCTATTGGTGACAAAGTCACAAGTACAGCTAATATTGCTGTGGTTTGTCGCCTACGTTGATCATCGAAGGAAATGCTAAATTTCAGTTAGGGGTTAGTGAAAATAAAGATGTAGATTTTTTTCCCACTCAAGTTCATGGAAGCCCTAGAATCTATCCAGGGACCACCGGGGAGCCCGTGGACTGCAGGTTAAGAACCTCTGGAATAGAACTTTTCTCAAGACAATGAGATTGCTGTGCTACTCTAGTCTGAGCAAAACAGATTTTACAATACATGCGGCATGGCTTAATTAAAATAAATTCCCATATTTACATGCAACAAGTGACTTTGATGGTCCATAACACTCAAGGGCCATTGGCAAGCCACGGAGTCGCATTATTCAGCTGCACAACAGTCCTCGGGAAGAAACTGTTTTTCAGTCTTACCGTCTGCGCTAAGATGTTCCTGTATCCCTTACTGATGATTGAATATTAAGATTGAATATGGGAGGTTGAACGCTTCGTGTCTGAGATGGGATTAATCTTTAATGTCTCCAGGTCCGGTCGTTGAGTCCTGATGATGTGCTAAGCCATTCTAATCACCCATTGGAGCGCTTTGTGATCAGCCTTGCTGCAGCTGGAGCCTCACACTGTCATTTCGTATGTCGGTATGCTCTCTGCCACACACCGATAAAGGTTTTTGGGGCAGATTAGCTCTCCTTAAGTGCCTCAGATAGTATAGTTGCTGTGTGACTTCCCTACTATCAAGGTTGTGTTGATGGACCAAGGGAGATCCTTGGGGATGTTCATCCCCAAAAACTTGAAACTAGACACGCGTTCCACTACTTCACGATTTACAACTTGTGGGGCTTGATCGGGACCTCTTGCCTTTCTGAAGTCAATCATATTTTTTTGTCGTCTTGATGTTGACTGAGGTTGTGGTTCCTGTACTAATTGGACAATTTCAGCACCTCTCTATATGCAGATGCATTATTGTTAATGAGTATCTGTAGTCTTTTGTGTCTCCATGATCTCTTAATATCCTAACCGTCACATCACTGATTTGTCTCTAATTCTATGCTACAAAGTGCTGTTTAAGACTATAAGATATAGGAGCAGAATTAGGCCATTTTGGCCCATTATGGCTGATTTATTATCCTTCTCAATCCCATTCTCTTGACTTCTCCCCGTAACCTATAAAACCCTTACTAATCAAAACCTATCAACCTCTGCTTTAAATAAACCTTGACTTGGCCTTCACAGCTGTCTCTGGCAATGAATTCCATAGAGTCACCCCTCTCTGGCTAAAGAAATTCTTACTTATCTCTGTTCTCAAGGGACATCCCTCTATTCTGAAGCTGTCCCCTCTGGTCTTAAACTCCCCCACTATAGGAAACACCTCCTCCACATCCACTCTGTGGAGTCCTTTCAGTGGTAAACAATACTAGTGATGCGTAAATTCCAGTTGAATGTTGGTTCTGACACTTTCCATTGTGAAAGTTCATACTTACTTTTGCTTAATTATAGTTGAAATTATTTCAAGAAAGAGCATTCATGGTTTAATCTGATTGCTCCAAACATAACTTCCAGGAGTTTTAATAAAAGAAAATTATGAAAGCATTCAGTAGGGGGGAGGGGGAGGGAGGGAGAGAGAGGAGAGACATGTTATCAGGATATTATTTTGACATTTCAGGTCAAAACAGGTGGCTTTGCAGGGTAATCATTCACGAGAGAGACATCTAGCCCACAGGAGTGAAGGTGGATTAGGAGGACATCTACATCTTTGTTCAACACCTGATATGGCATCTGAATAACTTCCAATCTGATATCATAAACAATTATTTCTCTAACTTCCGATAATTCTCCCTCATCCCCTTTCTCTCTTATTCCATTCCCCATTCTGACTTCCCTCTTACCTCTTCTCACCTGCCTATCAACTCCCCCCCTCCCGTGCCCCTCCTCCCCTTTTTCCCATGGTCCACTCTCCTCTCCTATCAGATTCATTCTTCTTCAGTCCTTTAGCTTTCCCACTTTAACCTCCTAGCTTCTTACTTCATCCCCATTCTCCCACCTGCCCACATCACCCCTTTCACCTGTCAGCTTGTATTCCTTCCCCTCCCCAAAACCTCTCATTCTGGCTTCTTCCCCCTTCCTTTCCAGTCCTGATGAAGGGTCTCAGCCCGAAGCACTGACTGTTGATTCCTCTCCATAGATGCTGCCTGACCTGCTGGGTTCCTCCAGTGTTTTGTGGGTGTTGCTTTGCAGAATCTGCAGAATTTCAGGTGTTTGTGATTGTGTATCTCTTAAGGAAGGAGTGTTCATTGTCAATGTTCATGTTCTTGGACTAAGGACTTGTATTAATCATTAAGCTTCTTGTTTGGAGTTTTAACAGAAGAATGTGGATTTATGAGACTTTATATTTATTTAATTCTCTTAGCATGCTTTGCTGACTAGCAGTAATGCTAAGAATCACCGGAGAGTCATATAGTGTGGAAACAGGCCACTTGGCCCAACATGTCAATGCTGATCTGTTGGCTATCCATCCATCTTCCAGCATTTCAATGCCTGGGTGACTCAAGGGCATGTTTAGACGCTTCTTAAATGCTATCAGAGAATTTTCATCCACCAGTGTCTCAGGCTCTGTGGTCAGGGACTCATCTCTTTCTGGGTTAAAACGATCCCCCTCTGTTCCTTTCTACCTTCTTACTCCATTTCCTTTAGTTTGAATTGCCTGTGTTGAGGGGAAATATTTCCTGCAATCTACCCCTCATAATTTAAGAGATCATCTGTGCTGGAGAGGATGATTCCTATAGGGCAGTTTAGGACCAGAAGGCACAACCTCAGAATAGAAAGATGTTCCTTTAGAACAGAGATGAGGGGAAATTTCTTCAGCCAGAGGGTGGTGAATCTGTGGAATTCATTGCTGCAGATGACTGTGGAGGCCAAGTCATTGTGTATATTTAAAGTGGAGGTTGATAAGTTCTTGATTAGTCAAGGTGTCAAAGGTTAGAGGGAGAAGGCAGGAGAATGTGGTTAAGAGGGATAATAAGTCGGTCAGGATGGAATGGCAGAGCAGTCTCGATGGACTGAATGGACAAATTCTGCTCCGATGTCTTATGGTCTCGTGGGCTGTATCCACAACTTCCTGTGGACTTTTCCATTCCTGGGCATTGTTGTTTCCATACCAGACAGAGGAGCAAGCTGTCAGGATACTCTCCACTCTGCATCTGCAAAAAGTTTTTCAAAACTTTAGATTATTTAATTCTGGTCCAATTCTTAGGCCTGTGGTTGGAAGCAGCTTACGAGAACATGAGGAATCACTTTATAAGAAAACAATTGTTTGCACATGATTCCCCTTAAGGCAGTGAAAGTTTTTTTTGTTGCTTTGGCAGAGTTCCAGCAGCAGGCTCTGCAAATCAAAACCTCTTAGACATTACAACCTGTGCCCTTAACATTCACAGAGTGTTGGTTTAAATACACTCAGTGGCCACTTTATTAGGTCCACCTGCTTGTTAATGCAGATATCTAGTCAGCCAATTGTGAGGCAGCAATTCAATACATAAAAGCACGCAGACATGGTCAAGAGGTTTAGTTGTTGTTCAGACTAAATGTCAGAATGGGGAAGGAAGTGCGATCTAAGTGACTTTGACCATGGAATGATGTTGAGTATCTCAGAAGCTACTGATTTCCTGGGATTTTCACACAAGCAGTCTCTGGAGTTTAGAGAGAATGGTGCGAAAGACATAAAAACAGGTCAAGTGGGCGGCAGTCCTGGGCAGAAACACCTTGTTAATGAGAGAGGTCAGAGGAGAATGGCTAGACTGGTTGAAGCTGACAGGAAGGTGACAGTAACTCAAATAACCACACGTTACTACAGTGGTGTGCAGAAGAGCATCTCTGAATGCACAACATGCTGAACCTTGAAGTAGATGGGCTACAGCAGCAGAGGAACATGCACTCAGTGGCTACATTATTTGGTATAGGAGATGTCTAATAAAGTGGCCATTGAGTGTGGAACGGTGCAGCAAAGAAATTTGCAATGAGGCACCAAACTAATAAAACTCCTAATTAAACCAATCCCTTGTTGTTACACAATCCAGTCACTCCCTGTACCTATGCAAGAGCCTTTTAAGGACTTCTACTGTGTTGTAGTATTCTAGATTCTGTCTGTGCGAGGAGAGGATTGTCAATGTATTGTAAATCGATTGGTCTTGACTATTCAACCTGCTGAGTTCCTCCAGCAGATTGCTTGTTGCTTTGGATTCAATCTTTTGTGTGTCCTGAAAAGTTTTTGGTTTTTAATTTTGGTTTAGTTCTGGCATGTTCTTTTTTCAATTTATAATTAGAGTTCACTAAAGTAATGTAAAATTTTTTTTTTTAAAAGTCAGTTTTCAGTCAATTTCTGCCTGAATTGAATTATGGTTGGTGGTAAGGGGGCATCGTAGTTTGGAGTTCAGATCCGGCACCCTCTGTGATGAGTTTGCATGTTCTCCCCATGGAATGCATGGGTTTCCTCTGGCAGTCCGACGACGATCTGGTTAGTACATTAATTAATCCTTGTTCATTGCTCTATTATTAGGCTGGGATCAAATCAGGGTTGCTGGGTGGTGAGGCCCGTTGACTTGGAAGGGCACGTTCTGTGCTGTATGGCTAAATAAATAAAAATAATAACATGTGCTTTAAACATACATTATTAGAATTCATCAATACTCACTTGGCCACTGAATGCCACTTCCCCCACAACACGTAGAATTGGCCATTGGTTTATCTGTGGATTGTTGAAAGCCATATGGATCATTCTAAAAGCAAAATAAATGTAAATTCTGCATGAGTGACTTTTACTACCTGTGTGTCGTCTCATTGGTGAGATTAAAAGATGACTTTTTTTTCCCCCAAGTAGACCTTCGGGGGTGGTTTCTTTTGGTCTTTATTGATTAAATCTGAAATGCAAGTGCTAAATATAATGGCAAAAAAAAAGCTGCAGCCACTGGAAAACTGAAATAAAGGCAGAAAACTGAAACGGCAAGTAGTCAGTACTGATAGAGAGAGAGGGGGGAATAGAGCTGATATTCTGGGTCATTTAGATTATAATACATAGGAGCTAAATTGGGTAATTTGGCTCATTGAGTCTGATCTGCCATTCCATCATGGCTGACTTATTCACGCCCTCATCTCCATTCTCCTGCCTTCTCCCTATAACCTTTGGCATCCTTACTAATCAAGAGCCTATCATCTGCTGCTTTAAATATACCCAATGACTTGACCTCCACAGCCATCTGTGACAATGAATTTAACAGAATCGTCACCATCAGACTGAAGAAATTTCTCCTCATCTCCATTCTAAAGGTCCTCTGAAATTACATTTCACCGAATACAGTTTACAGGTTGGGATCTTTACAACAACTGGATTAGACACAATGCCGGTCTCGGAGACAATCCTCTGAAGAGGTCTTGCATTTATATAGCACCATTGAGCACATCTCCAAGGAGCACTGTCACAAGAAAGCAGCATCCAGATCAGATTCTCTTCTCGCTGCTGCCATTGGGCAGGAAGAACAGGAGCCTCAGGTCTCACACCGCCAGGTTCAACTGTCAGGCTCCTGAACCAACATAAATAACTTCACACACCTCAACATTGAATGGATTTCACAAACTACAGACATTCAAAGACATTACAATTCAGGTTCTCAATATCCTACTATTTTTAATTTATTTTTTTGTTTACACGTTGCCTGTTTATTGGCCTGTGATTGTATGGAGTTCTTCATTGATTCTACTTCCCTTTTACTATGAACACCTGCAAGAAAATGAATCTCAAGGTGTCATGTTTTTGTTAAGGAAACAAGGGGAGCCTTTTTGCACATTGCCAAAGCATCACAAAAGTGGATAGCTAAATGATCTGTGGGTTGATCTCTTGGTTTCGGTGTCCTTGGGGGCTGTGAGGAGGATGAGATGAAAGATATAGGCTTATTAAATGATGGATGGAAGATGATGTGGAAACATTTGGGTCATGCGTGTGGGTAGCAAAAGTAGAAACATTGAGTTTATCAAATAACACACAAAATGCTGGAGGAGCTCAGCAGGATAGGCAGCATCTATGGAAATGAATAGACAGTCTATGTTTTGGGCCCACACCCTTCTTCAGGATTCATTAAATGATGAGAGATTGGAAGCGGTTGGAGAAGGGAGGAGAAAATGTTAGGGTGACACGGTAGTGTAGCTGTTGTGTAACGATTTATAACGGCAGCAATTGGAAGATCAGAGTTCAATTCCTGCCACTGTCCTTAAGGAGTTTGTGCATTCTCCCCATGACAACATGGATTTCCTCCGGGCATTCCAGTTTCCTCCCACATTCCAAAGACGTATGGGATAGGGTTAGTGAAGGCATGCTATGTTGGCACTGGAAACGTGACGACATTTACGGGCTGTGTTGGTTGTTGACACAAACAGTGCATTTCCCTGTATAGTTCATTGTTTTGATGTACACGTGACATGTAAAGCTTAATCATTCTTTAACCTCGATGGTGATTTTGGAAAACTAAAATAGGATTGGTACAAGGAGTTGGGAATGAGCGGAGTTTAGTACCAGCATACGGTGGTGTGTAAGAGGGAGGGAAGGGGAAAGGAGGCACCGGAACACCGGTCCCACACCACAACTGTTCAGGAACAGTTATAACCCTACAAACATCAGGCTTCTGAACCAGCGTGGATAATTTCACTCACCTCATCAATGAACTGATTCCACAATCTATGGGCTCTCTTTCAAGGGCTCCACAACTCATGTTCTTAGTATTAATTAATTAACTACTTGTAAGTCTATTTGTCTGTCTATCTGTTATCTATCTTTTTAGTATTGGCACAATTTGCCGCCTTTTGCACATTGATTGTTCGGCAGTTATTGCTTTTGTGCAGATTTTCATTGAAAATATCATATTTCTTTGTTCTACTGGGGATGCCTACAAGAAAATGTATCTCAGGGTAGTATTTGGTGACATAAACGTAGTTGGCTAATAAATATACTTTGAACTTTGCGGTATGAGCCTACATTCCATGCGATTCATTGCATGTTCAGCTGTGTTGCTGGACCCTGATAAGGGTTGGAAGTCACTTTACCTGTCCTCAGATCACTGCACATGAGTCATGGGTCACCAACAGAGCCTCGCTCGTGATGAGGAATGTGCACATGGCAAGGAGCCAGCGTGAATCAAGGAAAGACAAGAAATCATAAACAGCAGGGCGATGCTGGCTGAGACCTGGGGAGAGTAGTAAACACAAGGCATTCTGCAGATGCTGGAAGTGCGGAGCAACACACACAAAATGCTAGAGTAACTCGGCAGGTCAGGCTGCATCTATAGAGGGGAATAAATAGTCAACATTTTGGGCAAAGACCCTTCACCAGTTCTGGAAAGGAAGAGGGGAGAAGCCAGAATAAGAATTTGCGAGAATGGGAAGGAATACTTTTATTCTGTCTCCACAGATGCTGCCTGACCTGTTGAGTTCCTTCAGCATTTTGTGTGTGTTGCTCTGGAATTCCAGCATCTGCAGAATCTCGTGTGTGTATATTTTGGACTAAGCCCATCACCCCTTCTGGGGTATAGGCTGCAGACAGCGGCTCGCCAGAGTTCTCTGTCCCAGGCGGAGAGATTGGCCCTGTGGCTCCCACTTTCACCATACAACTTCATACGTCTTCCAGACAAAGATCCTTCCTGTCCCAGGGACGAGGTCTTTGGAGCTTCTGTTGGTGTTTCTGTAGCTCTGGCTTTTTATGGGATGGGGTTTCTCGTCCCATGCCCACCCTTCCTCCTTTCACAGCCAGGCTTGGGACCATCCTTGGCGAAGTTTGTGTTTATTATTTTAAGGGAAATAACCTTTCAAAATGTTGTCGGTAGATTAACTGGCAGAAGAAAGAGTTTTCAGTAAGTTGAGCAATATACATGTGTGCAATTATATCGAATTGCTCTTCATTTTCCAACAGAAAATCCCGAAGTATTAACCACATGAGCTCTTCTATCCTATTACAGTTTTGAAATGAATCGTGGTCAGGGAGCCTGTGCATTCGTAGGCTGGTAATCTTGATCTACAACCTTTGCAGCTCTCCTCGGGAACTGCAATGATAATATACTGAGGTTGTCAAGACAGAAAAGAATTATTTGCAAAGTAGTCATCCTTGAGCAGTGACGAGCAAAAATTAGGTTGTCACGACATTGGTTTTGGTTGTCCCTGCATTTACAGCCAGAACATTCACTCAAGGGTTTAAGGAGAGCTTTATTAGTGAGTTATTCTCAGATGCTTTCTGAATGGACTATGCAGTTTGTCAGTGTGGGGAGCAAAAAACAATACAGGAATAACATAGAGGAAAGGCTGGTATCCGATTTAAAATGGGTAGGAATCTTCCACATCGGTCTTAACTTCAGTGACAGTTTAGTTCAGAATCCGGTTTATTATCACTGACAAACATCATGAAATTAGTTGTTTTGCATCAGCAGTTCAGTGCGACACATAAAACAATTACTATAAATTACATTTGGGGTTGCACAGTAGTGTAGCAGATATCACAATGCTCTTGGAACTCAGGGCACTGCAATTCAAAATTCAATTTCAGCACTGTCTGTAAGGAGCTTGTACATTGTCCCTGTGATTGTGTGGGTTTCCTCTGGGTGCTCTGGTTTTCTCCCACAGACAAAAGATGTACTGATTGATAGGTTAATTGGTCATTGTAAATTGTCCTGTGATTAGGCCAGGGTTAAATAGGTGGGCGTCATGGCTTGTTGGGCCAGAAGGGCCTGTTCCATGCTGTATCTCTGGATGTATAATAAGAAATGTATATAATTAAATAACTAGTGCAAACGGAGAGCAATTATATTGCAGTAAATATAGTGAGGTAGTGGATGGTGTTTGCATGTGGATCTGAAGAAAACCTTCCCTCATTGAAAGGAGTGTTTGCATTTATGTAGCACCTTTCACATCATCTTAAGCATCAAGATCTTGTTAGCACAGACCCTGTCACGTGGCAGCCAATTCCCATGATGAAGCCCCGTGATCATGTTCTGCCCACGGCTTGTCACTGCTCCCAATGTTCCCGCCTATTCTGCAACTTCCAGGTTCCATCAAAGGTCAGAAGTCTTAACTGGCTCTGGTGCAAATATAGTTGGTGACAGACCTCTGGGTTTGTGGATTCCATAGACTTCTACTCTAGGGGAATGAAGACAGCTTTGAAAGAGGGCAGAGAACATTTATAAGGATGGTGCTGAGTTTTGAGGACTTCATTCCCTGGAGCACAAGAATGAAGGGAGATGTAGAAATACAAAATTATGAGGAGTATAGATCATAGGATATAGGAACAGAATTAGGTCATTTTTGGCCCATTAGGTCTTTTCCAACATTCTATCATGGCTGATCCATTTCCCTTTCAACCCCACTCTCCTGCCTTCTCCCCATGACCTTTCACGCCCTGACAAATCAAGAACCTATCGCAGATGGGGTGAATACATGCAGGCTTTTTCCAAGGAGGTTGGGTGAGACAATACCTCAAGGTCCTAGGTTTAGGGTGAAAGGTGAAATATTGAAGGGGATGATGAGGGGGAACTCTTGTGGTGAGGGTGTGGAATGAACTGCCAGCAGAAATGGTGGATGTAATATTTAAGAGAAGTTTGGATAGGTTTATGGATGGGAGAGCTATGGAGGGCTAGGGTCTGGGTGCAGGTAGATGGACTAGATTGGGTTGGCCTAGACTTGATGGACTGAAGGGCCTGTTTCTGTGCTATCACGCTTTATGACTCTCACTGAAGGTGATGTTCGTCATTTCATGCCAAGTCAAACTCTCACCGTAAGGTAAAGCGTCTACAGTTGGAAACAGTTAGCTGGCCAGGCACCAGGGTGGAGAGAAGGCCAGAGCTGGGATTTCAGGTGAACATTTTGCCAGGATAAGGCCAGACTACAATCAGTCCTGGTGCTGCCCATGTTGAGTGGGCACATTCGCTCGTCACTCTGTGAGCTTCCCCTGAGTGCTTTTGTTTCCTCGAAATCCCGACGTGAGGTTGAGTGAGACTTGGAAAAACAAAAGGACATCCACTGAATGGCATCTCTGAGGGCAAAAGCACCTTGTTATTGAGAGTGGTCAGAGGGGAGTGGCCAGGCTGGTTCAAGCTGACAGGAAGCAGACAGTAAATAAAATAACCACATGTGGTGTGCAGAAGAGCATCTCTGAATGCACAACGCGTTGAACCTTAAAGTGGATGGGCTACAGCAGCAGAAGACCATGAACATACACTCACTGGCCACTTTATTACGTTTGTAGGTACAGGAGGTAACTAAAGTGGCCGCTGAGTGTACGTCACACGGTGCAACCCTGAGATTCAATTTCTTGCAGGCATTCTCAGTAGAACATAGAAATACAACAGAATTAACAAAAAACTACAGACAAACAAAGAATGGCAAATCATCAATGTGCAAAGGAATTTAAATTATATCTTACGTTCACAGCAACACGCATAAAATGCTGGAGGAGCTCAGCAGGTCTGAAGCACCTCTAGAAATTAAATAGTTGATGTTTCAGGCCTGGAAAGTAAAAGGAAAGATGTCAGAATAAATGGGTGTGGTGGAGGGGAAGGAGGATAGTTGAAAGGTGATAGGTGAAGTCATGTGGGGTGAGAAGAGGTAAGAGGCCATGAGCCAGCATGTCAGAATGGGAATTGGAATTAAAATGTTTGGCCAACAAGAAGGTCCATTTTTTCCGATGGAGCAGAGATGCTCAACAAAGCGGTCCCCTGAATTATGTTGGGTCTCACCGTTATAGAGGAGCCTCATAAGGAACAGCGGAACCATAGATGACCCCAGCAGTTTCTCATCTGAAGTGTTGCCTCATCTGGAAGGACTATTTGGGGCCCTGAATGAAGGTGAGGGAGGAGGTGAAGGGGCAGTTGTTATACTTAGGCTGTTTGTAGGAATAACTGCCAGGGAGATTAGTGGGGAGGGACAAATGGACAAGGGAATCACGGAGGGAGCAATCCTTGCGGAAAGCAGAGGGGGGAGCTAAAGATATATTTGGTAGTAGGATCCATTTTGAGATGGCGGAGGCTCATGGGTGGTAGGTAAAGAGAAGAGGAGCTCTTAAGGTAGCAGGAAGATGGGGTGACCATGGACATTTGGGAAATAGAGGAGATGCGAGTCAGGGCAGTGTCAATGTTGGAGGAGGGAGACTCTGTTCTTTGAAGAAGGAAGACATCTCTGATGTCCTGAAAAGGAAATAGATGTGGTAGAGGCAAAAGAACTGAGAAAAGGGAATAGCATTTTTACAGGTGACAGGGTGGAAGAAGTATAGCCAAGACAAACTGAGAATTGGTAGGTTTATAAAAGATGTCAGTTGGCAGTTTGTCACCAGGGATGTAGTCAGAGAGATTGAGAAAAGGGAAGGAGGTGTCAGAAATGGACCAGGTGAATTTAGACAGGGTGGAATTTAGAGGCAAAGTCGATAAAATGGCCAAGCTCAGCATGGGTTCAGGAAGCAGCACCAATGTAGTTGTCAATGTAGTGGAGGAGGAGTTGGGGAAGGCTTGGAACATGGACTGTACGACAAGGTCAACAAAACGGCAAGCATATTTAGGGTCCATGTGGATGCCCACAGTTACCCCTCCAGTCTGGAGAAAGTAGGAGGAACCTAAGGAAATTTGTTGAGGGTGAGCACCGGTTCTGCCTGATGGAGGAGGCTGGTGGTGGAGGGGAACTGGTTGGTTCTTTTATTGAGAAAGAAGCAGAGAGCTTTAAGACCTTCTTGTGGGGGAATAGACATGTATAGTGACAGGACGTCCATGGTGAAAATGAGGTGGTCAGAGCAATGGAACGGAAAGTTTGAGAACATGAGAAGTGTCGAGGAAATAGGTGGGAAGGGACTGAACCAAGAGGGATAAAATGGAGTTGAGGTATGACAATATCCATAGTATGTATCTAAGCATGTTCTCTTGTTGAAATACTCATGGCAAAAGCAATAGGTAGTTGTTGATCTCATAAGCCCTTTGGTTTATAATTAGCTGATTCTAAATGGGCTGAAATTCTCTCTGCAAGTCAATTAACCTAAGGGGATGTACCATTAGGACGAGGTCCTGATTGGAGCCTTGGATGCACGCACTTTGGTGAATCACTTCTAACGTTCAAGAGGCCCCATTAGGCACTTACTGGGCCTGTTGGTCATCTCTTGACTCCTGAACTCGCCACGTCACTGCTGTGGAAACAATACTTCATGTAGATAATGGTGCTTATGTAACACGCTCACAGATTCAGCTAGCGAGAGTTCTTGTGGTCACGTGAACTGCTCATGGCTGCCTCCACATGTCAGCAGTGTCACTTTGACTGAGAGTGGAGCCTAGTTTTAGGTTGGTGTAGAGCAGATGCTCTCTGAACTCCTGGGCTGTAAGGTAGTTTCCAGGCTGGTTTCAAACCAGCCCTCAACTGTGGGAGGTTTAGTGTAACATATCAACAAAAGGGGATTCCTATTTTTCCTACTTAACAGGGGGCTTTACGGTGTAGCTGTTGAGATTTTTCCATTAGTGGTCAAGTCTCAAAGATTAAAGATTACAGATGAGTTTTGTTTGTCACATTTACAGAGTGTAGTGTGTCTTTTGCATCAAGGATGTGCAGGGAGCAGCCTGCGAGCGCAGCCTTGTTTCCAACGCCATTGTAGCGTGGCCAGAACACACTGACCCTAACCTGTACACCTTTGGAATGAGGGAGGAAACCAGAGCGCCCGGAGGAAACCCACACTGTCAAGGGGATAATGTACCAACTCATCACAGACAGAGGTGGGAGTTGAACTCCGATCTTGGAGTTAGTGCTGCAAAGCATTACGTTAACTACTACACTGCCATGCTGCATTGTTAAAATACAGAGGTACAAGATAAAGGGTTGTATATTTAAAGTTATAGAATTTTCTTTCCCAGCATTCATGATTCAAGATTGTTTAATGTCATTTCCAGTACGCAAGTGTAAAGGGGAACAAAATTGATTAACTCCTGATCCGATACAGCATAAACAAAAATGCAATAAAGACAACAATAATAAAAAAACAAAATAAACACATAAGATTAGCTTATATGCATTGATTGTATGTCCATAAACTGATGCCAGGCACAGGAGTGTCTGTACATAAGGTGACTCTGACAGGAAATGATAAAGTAGTGGTAGGAAAGGGTGATAGGCCAAGTGGCTTACTCCTGTTCCTGTTTCTTTGTGTTCTTATGCTCTGTAAGTCACCACAAAGGTGCTGGAGGAGCTCAGTAGGTTAGGAAGCATCAACGGAGGGTAATAAACAGTTTCAGCCCAAGACCCGATACCAGAGAGGTATAGGTACCTAAAATATGTTTCCTCTGATTGGGGTACCATAAGCATGGAGACCAAGGTTTGAGGTGAGAGCAAGGACTTTGGATGTCACATCAGCGTCATGGTTGATGCAATGCTATTACAGCTTGGTGCGTCAGAGTTCGAAGTTCAATTCTGATACCGTGTAAGAATTTTAGATGTTCTTCCTGTGAGTACATGGGTTTGCGATGGGTGCTCCAGTTTCCTCCCACAGTTCAATGATGTACTGGTTACTTGGTCATTTGCTTGGTAAGTTGTCCTGTGATAGGGTTAAATAGGTGGGTTGCTGGGCGGAGAGTGGGTTGATATCTGGAACACACTGCCAGAGAAGTTGGTGGAATAAGACCTTAAGACATCGGAGCAGAACCAGGCCATTCAGCCCATTGAGTCTTCATCATCATTTTGTCATGGATTGATTTATTATCCTTCTCAACCCCATTCTTCTGCCTTCTCCCTGTAACCTTGGATGCCCTGATATATGAAGAACCTCTGCCTTAAATATACCCAATGACTTGGCCTGCACAGCAATCTGTGGCAATGAGTTCCACAGATTCACCACACTCTGGCTAAAGAAATTTTTCCTCATCTCTGTTCTAAATGGACATCCCTCAGTTCTGAGATTGGTCCAAGACTCCTCCACTAAAGGAAACATCCACTCTACTTAGGCTTTTCTGTATTTGAATGGTTTCAATGCAATCCCCACACGATTCTTCTGGACTCCAGCAAGTACAGGCCTGATGCACCATCAATAACTTACTCTGAGACGTAAGGCGAGATATCGGCTTTTATTGACTGGAAGAAGGAACAAGCAGTGAGTGACCACCATCCTACATCCTGGAGACTGAGAGGCCGGACTCAGGCCTCAATCGCCTTTATACAGGGGTCTGTGGGAGGAGCCACAGGAGCAGTCAGCAGGGGGCGTGTCCAGACAGGTATATGTAGTTCACCACAAGGCCCAGAGCCAACAAACACTCCTCCTTTGTTAACTCTTTCATCCCTGGGATCATTCTAGTGAACCTCTCCAATGCCAGCATATCTTAGATAAGAGGCCCAGCTGCTCACAATACTCCAAATGCGGTCTGACCAGTGACTTATAAAGTCTCAGCGTTACATCCTTGTTCTTCTATTCTAGTTCTCTCGAAGTGAATGCTAACATTGTATTGCCTTCCTTACTGTTGACTCCCCCTGCAATTTAACCTTTAGGGAATCCTGCCCTATCACTCCCATTCCCATCCGTCTTCTAAATTAGTTTAAACCCTCCCCCTGCAGCTCCAGCAAACCTGACCACGAGGATATTGGTTCCCCCTTAGGTTTGGGTGTATCCTGTCCTTTTTGTGCAGGTTATAGCTTCCCCAGAAGAGATCCTAATGAAATCTGAAACCCTGCCCCATGCACAAATTCTTCAGCCGCGCATTCATCTGTCATATCATCCTATTCTTAACCCTCACTGGCACATGGTGCAGGCAGCAATCCAGAGATTACTGCCAACAGAGGTCCTGCTTTCCAGCTTTCTGCCAAACTCCCTATCATCTCACTTCAGGATCTCCTCCCTTTTCCTACCTACAGAATGTCACTGCTACCAATATGCAGTGTGACTTCTGGCCGTTCACCCTCCCCCTTTAGAATGCTGTGGGTTGGATCCGATCCCTGACCCTGGCACCTGGGATACAACGTACCATCTGGGATTCTCTTTCATACCCACAGAATCAGCTTTCTGATCCTATATTTATGACATCCTCTATCATTACTGCACTCCTCTTCTACCTCCTTCCCTTCTGAGCCTCGGGGCTAGAGGTATGCTAGCTGTGACTTCTCCTTGGTAGGTCATTTCCCCCCAGAATTATCTAAAGTGGTGTGTTACTGAGGGAATCCGCCACAGAGGTATGCTTCACTGGCTGTCCAGTCCCTTTCCCTCTCCTGGCAGTTATCCGGGTACCTACCTCCTGGAATTTAGGGGTGACTACTCCATAGCTCTTACTTATCTCCTCCCAAAGGCCATCCACCTAGCCCACCCCATCCCCTATGTCCCACTAGTGCTTTGTTAAAAGAGACCCATTATAAGTATCCTTGTCTGGCACGTGACTCCCACATCTCTGCCATTATCCTTGTAAACCTTCTCTGTATCCTCAGTCCCCCATCTGAAAGGCCATACGCAAAGGCCGTAACGCAGTCTCTTAGGAGCTGTAGCTTGGTGCACATCATTTAGACGTAGTTATCAAGGAGACTGGAGGTCTCCCTGGATTCCACATCTCCTGCAAAGAACCTACCACTACCTCTGGGTCCATTCTCAGCAGAGCGGCTGTGTACAAACAAAAAGTAAAACTCACTGGAAATGTACTTAACTTCGAACCTCTGCCTGTGCTCGCCTGAGTCTGTTGAGTCAAAGCCTAGCCACTCCAGCACTGGCCCACTCACACAATGGCTGCTCCACTTACACCTCCTTTCTTTTTATTGGCTGCACGCTGGTTGCAGCCTGTTGAAACAAGCCAAAGGCACTGGATCTCCTTTATCAGGCACAAGGCTGCATTTAAGTGTCATTTAGGCTGACATTTAAATAGGCACGATGGAGAAGTACACCTGTACATCTGCTGGCTAATGCAAATATCTAATCAGCCAATCATGTGGCAGCAACTCAGTGCATTAAAAACATGGTCAAGAGGTTCAGTTGTTGATCAGAATAAGTATCAGAACGGGGAAGAAACGACTTTGTGACCTTGATTGGGATGATTGTTGGTGCCAGACAGGGCGGGTTGAGTACCTCAGAAACTGCTGATCTCCTACAGTTTTCACACACAGCGTTCCAGAGAATGGTGCAAAAAATGGAAAAAAAACATCAGTGGGTGGCAGTTCTGTGGGCAAAAATACCTTGTTACTGAGAGAAATCGAAGGGGAATGGTCAGACTGGATCAAGGTGACAAGAAGACGACAGTGGCTCAAATGACCACTTGTTACAACTGTTGTTTACAGAAGAGCATCTCTGAACATACAATATGTTGAACCTCGAAGTGAATGAGCCACAGTAGCAGGAGATTACGAACATACACTCAGTGACCATTTTATTACAAACAGGAGGTACCTGATAAAGTGGCCATTAAGCCACATCCATGACATTGGGTGATCTCAGAACTGTGAGATGTGGTATTGTGTCCTGCTGTAAGTCCATGGTACCTTATGTAAAAGAAGGTATTATTAGGGTGCTGAGTTTAAGTTCAAATCTATTGTCATTCAGCCATATACATGTATTCTGCCAAATGAAGCTACGTTCCTCCAGATCCAGGTACACACCACAATACATATAACTCACACGCAACACAAGGTAATATTACCACACTTAAATTAACATATAATAAGGTGAATTTTATTAAAATGTGAAGTGTATAACAGTACTGGTGCTTCATACCTGGGTGATGTTACAAAGTTCAGTAGTTTTATAGCCTGGGAGAAAAAGCTGTTTCCCATCCGAACACTAAAAAGAAATACCTCTCTTATTCTATTCCCCATTCTAGGTCTCCTCTTACCCCTCCTTTTGTCCTCACCTACCCATCACTTCCCCAGGTTCCCCCCCCCTTTCCTTTCTCACAGAGTGTGAGGGGAAACTCAGGGTGCAATGGTAGCATAGCGGTTTGCGCGATGCAATTACAGCTCAGGGCATTGGAGTTCAGGGTTCAATTCCGACACTGTTTGTGAGAAGTTTGTGCATCCTTTCTATGAATGTATGGGTTTCCTCCGAGTGCTCCTACAGCTCAAAGACGTACCGGTTAGTAGGCTAATTGATCATTGTAAATTATTCCATGATTAAACTAGCGTGAGTAGATGGGTTGCTGGGCAATACTGCTGGAAGGGCTTGTTCTGTGCTGATTCTCTAAACAAAAAAACGTAAAATAAAGTAAATTTATTGATCTAGGAGCTATGGATCTTTTGAAAGCATTGAGTTTATAAACTACAGAATAAAGGCAGATGTGGGTTGTGAAGGGAATAATATTATTTTGTCATTTTATTGTACTGTATTGTGATAGACCAGTGTAGTAGTCTTTACTGTGCATGAATAATATATTTAGCCAGGTCCATTCCATTTGGCTTTGGTTTCACTGGGAATTACCTAAACCTGCCCTTAAATTTATTGTAGAGGCTTGGAAAATTGTAGATAGCATTTATTTTTAAATGCAAGAGATTCTGTAGATGCGGGAAATCCAGAGGAACACACACAAACTGTTGGAGGAACTCAGCAGGTCAGGCAACATAAACAATTGATGTTTGGCGAGGAACAAACAACCTACATTTTGGGTGAACTCCCTTCATCAGGACTGGAGAGGAAGGGGGAAGAAGCCAGAATAAGAAGGGGGTAAAGGGGAAGGAAAACAAGTTGGCAGACCATAGACCACAACAGAATTGGGCCATTTCGCCCATTGAGTTTGCTCTGCCATTCCATCATGGCTGATCTTTAAAATTCTTCTTAACCCCATTCTTCTGCATTCTCCCTGTAACCTTTGACACCCTTACCAATCAGGAACATATGAACCCAATGTCTTGGCCTCCACAGCCATCCTAGCAATAAATTCCACAGATTCATCACTCTGGTGAAAGGCAGATGATAGGTGAGAGCAGGTGAGGGGGAAGGTGGGTGAGTGAGGGAGGGGGATGAAGTGAGAAGTTGGAAGGTGATAAGTGAAAGAGTTAAAGAAGGAATCTGATAGGAGAAAGGGAAGGAGGAGGGGACTTAGGGAAAGGCAACCTACACAAAATGCTGGAGGAACTCAGCAATTCAGGCAGCATCTTCAGAAGAGAATAAACCGTTGATGTTTCGGGTTGAGATCTTTCTTCAGGACTGGGAAGGAAGAGGGTTGATGCCAAAATAAAGTGGTGGAAGGGGAAGGAGGAAAAGCTAGAATGTGATAGGTGAGGCCAAGTGGGTGGGAAAGGTAAAGGGTGGCGAGGAAGGAATCTCATAGGAGAGGAGAGTGGACCATAGGAGAATGGGAAGGAGGAAGGTAACCAGGGGGAGGTGATAGGCAAGTGAGAAGAGGTAAGGGGCCAGAGTGGGGAATAAAAGAAGAGGGGAGGGGAAGGGATTTTTTTTAGATCAGAAGGGGAGATCAATGTTCATGCCATCAGGCTGGAGGCTACCCAGATGGAATACAAGGTGTTGTTCCTCCACGCTGATGGTAGCCTCATCATAGCCCAAGAAGAGGCCATGGAGCAACATGTTGGAACAGGGATGGGAATCGGAATTAAAATGTTCGGCCACTGAGAAGTTCAGCTTGTGGCACATGGTGTAGAGGTGCTTGACGAACTGATCCCCCATTTTACAAAGGGTCTTGCCAATGTAGAGGAGGCTGCATTGGGACCACTAGACACAAAGACAACCCCAGCAGATTTGCAAGTGAACTGTTGCCTTACCTAGAAAGACTGTTTTGGGCCTTGAATGGAGGTGATGGGCAGGTGAAGAGATGAGAAAGTGTGGGAAAGAGAAGTCTTTATTTTTGTGTTTGCCCAGCCCAATACTGTAAGTTAACGTTTGTAAAACACTTTCATGTTTTTATTGTGCTTATCAAGTGCAGACAATGAAGTAGTTATATTTTGTCCATTTTATGGCTCTGGGTCATGGGTGTGGGGTAAAGCTCCCTCTGCTCTTTACCCTGCAGTGATCCACTGCTCTGACTGTTTTCCTTTGTCGCCTGCTAACATCTAAAATATTAAATGTTGCTAAATGTTCGTTAGTGCCAAACTTGGGGGTTAATTGTGTTGTGTGGCTTGTGTGCACTGCATTGAGAATGATCAACCTCGTTTCAGATTGGACGCTTATGGCCAGCAGAGAGAGGAGATTTTCAACCCTTCAATCTGTACTTCCTTGCACCCCGATCCCAGAGGTGAAAGGTCAGTGTCTAAACCCCCTTATCATCCATTCTTAAAATGCTGTGGCTTCTTTATACCATTGTTGTCAGGTGTTACACCCTCTTGAGCTGGTGGGTGTGTGGGTGGAACATTATGTTAGCCTGGCTTCAGGAATACACTGTCGATAATTGACTTGGTGGAAGCACTTAATATACGTTGAATGTCTTACAAGATATAAATTGAAAAGGATGATGGCAGGGACCTGAGCTCTCGGGTGAAGTTGAAGAGGTTAGGACTTTCATAGAGCATGGGAGAATGAGGGGAGATCCGACAGAGGTACACAAAATTATGAGGGATGTGGATAGGGTAAATGCAAGCAGGCTTTTTCCACTGAGGTCAGTGAGACTAGAACTAGAGGTCATGGGTTAAAGGTAAAAGGTGAAATGTTTATGGGGAACATGAGGGGGAACTACTTCACTCAGAGGGTGTGTAAGTATGGAATGAGCAGCCAGTGGAAGTAGTGAATGCAGGTTGGATTTCAATGTTTAGGAGAAATTTGAATACGTACATGGATGGGAGTGGTATGGATGGCTATGGTCTGAGTGCAGTTCGATGGGACTAGGCAGATTAATAGTTCGGAGCTGACCGGATGGGCTGAAGGGACTCTTTCTGTGCTGTAGTGCTCTATGACTGTTTATTTGTAAATGGCCCTGGGCCTGATATTGTGCACTGTTATAGAGATACAAAAAGCAAACCAAGACAGTCATGAGGGAAAAAAAGGCTTTAAAACCATCCAATTTTATTTGTAAGATGTTCTGATAAGTTGTAAAGCCAATTCTGGTTCTTGCTACATAAGATTTTAGGCACATTATGTTGAATAATAGTATGCCACAGAAGGTACAAGTGAATTAACAGGAAGACTTGTGTTCCTCTAAAACCCTTCGCATTCGCTTCAGGGTTGTGCAGCTACCTCTTCAGCCAGCTGATGCACTTCTGGAGAAAAAGCAAAGTACCCCAGATGCTGGAAGTCTGGAATTCGTTAGCATAAAAGTGCACAAAGTACACAGCAGGTCAGGCAGAGTTTGCAGAGAAAGAAACGTGGATTAACAGTTAAGGTTGATGAACTTTTATCAGAATTGGAATGGTTATAAAGGAAGAAATGTGACGGAGTGTATGCAAAACTCAAACTTCTACAATTAGCAGTATGATAATGATCTGACAACATTCTGTATTGGTGTTGCGTAGGGGAGAAATATTGTTTTGATTGCTTGGCTCTCAGAGAAGTAGTCTGGTGTCTTTTCTATAGAATCAAGAAAATAGATAAGGACACCTCATCTCAATTCCACTGGAGTCTTGGCCTGGGGTGGAACATGGCACTTAAAACTTTGACAAACTTCTATTCATGTCCATTTGACAGTATTCTGACCGTAAAGTCCTCCCCGCCACTGAGCTACAAGGAGCGCTGCACGTGAGAGTAAATGTGGGGCTATATGAAAGCAACCAATCCCAGGGAGAAAAAAATACCTGCACGCTGAGGTCAAATGCATGCATCTATCATCAAGGACCCCCACCATACACCCCAAGGTCTTTTCTCTCTCCTGACATCAGGAAAGAGGTACAGGGGCCTTAGGTCCTACACCACCAGGTTCAGGAACAGTTATTACCCCTCACCCATCCAGCTCCTGAACCAGCTTGCATAACTTCACTCACCTCAACTCTGAACTGATCCCACAACCTATGGGCTCACTTTCAATGGCTCCACAGCTCATGTTCTCAGTTTGTTTGTTTCCTAATTACTTATTTTTGCTTATTTGCCTTTTACAGATTAATTGTTTGTCAGACCGTGTGTGCAGTTTTTTATTGATTACATTTTATTTCTCTGTTCTACTGTGAATGCCTGTAAAGAAATGAATCTCAGGGTTGTTCATGGTGACATATATGTAATTTGGTCATAAATTTACTTTGAACTTTGAATCCTCAACCTTTTTACTGTATGTAACCTATCTAACTTTTGTACCTCACACCAGGCAAAATGATTGCCCTCATCCCTTCCCTATCCTCCACTAACTAATCAGACAGTATTCTCCATTTCAGAATCACGTTCAGAATTATTACTGACGTATGTCATAAAATTTGTTGCTTTGTGGCTGTAGTACAGCACATAAAAACTATGAGTTATATTAAGAAGTTCAAGTTCAAAGTACATTTATTATCACGAGGTCATCCACTTTGGAAAGAAAAATGGAAGATCAGATTATTATTTAAATGGTAAAACATTGCAGCATCCTGCTTTGCAGAGGGACTTGGGAGTTCTTGTGCGTGATTCACAAAAGGTTGGTTTGCAGGTGCAGCAGGCTATCAAGAAAGCAAATGGAATGTTGGCCTTCATTGCTAGAGGGATTGAATTTAAGAGCAGGGATGTTATGCTGCAACTGTTCAGGGTACTGGTGAGACCACAGCTGGAGTACTGTGTGCAGAGTGGTCTCCTTACTTTGAGGAAGGATATACTGGCTTTGGAGGTGGTGCAGAGGTTGTTCACCAAGTTGATTCCAGAGATGAAGGGGTTAGACCATGAGGAGAGATTGAGTCACCTGGGACTGTACTTGCTGGAGTTCAGAAGAATGAGGGGAGATCTTATAGAAACATATAAAATTATGAAAAGGATAGATAAAATAGAGGCAGGAAAGTTGTTTCCACTGGTAGGCAAGACTAGAACTAAGGGACATAGACTTAAGATCTGGGGGAGTAGATTTAGGATGGAGATGAGGAGGAACTACTTTTCCCAGGGAGTGGTGAATCTGTGGAATTCTCTGCCCAATGAAGTGATGGAGGCTTCCTCAGTAAATATATTTAAGATGAGGTTGGATAGATTTTTGCACATTAGAGGAATTAAAGGTTATGGGAGTAGGCAGCTAGGTGGAGATGAGTCCATGGCCAGATCAGCCATGATCTTATTGAATGGCGGAGCAGGCTCGACGGGCAAGATGGCCGACTCCTGCTCCTATTTCTTATGTTCTTATGTTATCATTTATGTATTCAACATACAACTTGATATTTGTTTTTATTTTAGACAGCTACAAGACAAAGCAACCAAATAGAACCCATTACAAAAGAGGACTGTTAAACACCCAATGTGCAAAAAAAAAACTGTCCAAACAATGAAAAAACAATAAAGTAAATAAGTCGTGCAAAAAGCGAACAAGATACTGAGATGGTGCCCATGGGTTCATTGTCCATTCAGAAATCTGATGGCGGAGGGGAAGAAGCTGTTCCTAAAACATTGTGTGTGGGTCTTTAGGCTCCTGTACCACCTCCCTGATGGTAGCATTGAAAAGAGGGCATGTCCTGAGTGTGAGTGTCCTTATTGATGGATTCTGCCTTCTTGAGGAATTGATTTTTGAAGGTGTCCTCGATGCTGGGGAGGCGAGTGCCCATGATGGAGCTGGCACAGTTTGCAACTTTCTGCAGCTGTTTCTCATCCTGTGCTGTGACCCCTCCGTATCAGATGGGGATGCAACCAGTTCGAATGCTCTCCACAGTACATCTAGAGAAATTTGCTAGTGTCTTCAGTGACATACCATATCTCCTCAAGCTCCAAATGAAATTCTGGAACCACATCGCAGGAGATCTGCCACAGTAATGCTGGTGAATTGATGAAAGGGTTAGGAGACAATGTTGTACTGAAGCTAGATTTTAATGTAGATAGATGGATATTGATATAAAAAGATCAGAATAGACTGAGGGAGATGTTCAAAGTTCAAAAAATAGTTAAAAGTAAATTTATTATCATAGTCCATACAAGCCAGAGATTCATTTTCTTGTGGGGATTCAGAGAAAATACAAAGAAAGGCAATAGAATTAGTGACAGACCACACACAAGATGGACAAACAACCAATGTGCAAAAGACAGCAAAATACAAATACAATAATAAAAAACAATAAATAATGAGAATATAAGATGAAGAGTACTTGAAAGTGAGTCCACAGGATGTGTGAACAGGTCAGTGTTGGGGTTATTCCCTCTGGTTCAAGATAACTGTTCCTGGATATTCCTGGATGGATGTCCACTGATTAGAAAATTCTGAGTTTCTTTTTCTAAAACCTGCACAAAAATGGGACAGGAGAAACCTCATCAAATAACAGAGCTGAAGATACAATGGGTGGTGGGGTGAGATACATCTCTACCAAAGGAGATGCAAGGTGCTCCTTCCCTTTGCTTGGCTGCAGGTCACCCTCGGGTATGATGTGGCACCTGCTTAATTCCCCACCCCCTGGATCAGGGTCGCATGAAGCCATGGGAGCAGGAGGTGGACGATCGTCTGAGTAGCTGGTGCATATCACAAGTCCTGGTTATGTGACCACTGACAATGTCTGAAGAGTACTGATAAACGGCTAGGTCAACCATCTTGTGAAGACATTCCCAGAAGACGGCAGTGGCAAAATAATAAAATTTGCCAAGAGCAATCGTGGTTAGGGAAAAGCCTTGATCGCGCATATCAGATGACAGGGCAGATAATGAACGAATGAGGGACCTTCACAGCTCATGCTTTCCCCACTCTTTACACACTTCACCTTAGAGATCTGGATGTACTGAAATTTCCTCCAACCAAGTACTGCAGAATAAAACCATTGGTTTGGTTCCCTTCACGAACCCTTTTCCTCTGACAAGTGTTGGTGGCAGCCTTGACCTGATACTAGATAGTGTGGTGTCCGCTCTGTCACTGAGATTCTCTTTCCCCAGTTACTGGAACTTGCCTCTTTTCCTTACAGGTGTTCCTCTCCACTGAGCCTCAACTTAGTCCAGACTGGCACAGTTTAGTGGGTGGAATTCTTACAGTAAGCATGGTGAAGCACAGCACTTTGGTTTTCCACTGTTGATCTGTGTACCAGGGTCGGAAAAGGCACAACCCTCTTGCAAGGCATGATGGAGAAGGAGGGTATTAAGGGAACGTATCGTCAACAAAGTCTCCCTGACAAAATGGAGGGTGATCTTGTCATAAAGTTCACCTTGTTTCATCAGAGAATCTAGCCCAAATCCTTGTGACAGCAACCCCTGGCATCAGTTGGATTAAAGATTTTAAAATTAGCTTTGTTTGCCACAAGTACCTTGAAGCAAACCGTGAAGTGTGTCGTTTGCATCAGCAACCAACACAGTTTGAGGATGTGCTGAGGGCAGCCCGCTGATGTTGCCATTCTTCCATCACTGGCATCGCATGCCCACAACTTACTAACCCGAACCTGTAAGTCTTTAGGAACGTGGGAGGAAACTGGAGCACTTGGAGGAAACCCACGCAGTCATGGGGAGAATGTATAAATGCCTTACAGGCAGTGCTGGGAATTGAACCCCATCACTAGTGTTATAAATTATTATGCTAACTGTGTCTCAAGAAGAGAAAGCAGGGTTGTCCACATCATCCACCGTGAACAAATATGAGTGACTGTTGGACCAGCCACTGCCCAAACTTTCCTGTTACCTCCATCAGCCGGCCTCTAAAACGATGGATGAGTTGTCACTGGAAAGTCAATGTAAAAGTCACAAGGTCTGTACAAAGAGAGCTTTCCTGAGGTGAAACTTCGCAAACACCCGGCCCATGGTAGATTCTCTGTGTTTACACTCTGTGCAGTGTAGACACAGAGAATTCACTGTGTTTACACTGCACAGAAGTCCACAATAATTAGCTCCTGTGAGGAGATTTCTGCCTCTCTGCTCAGAAGGCCCCAGGACTAAGGGCAAGAGAGATGAACAGGAAGAAATTAAGTTATAAACCTTACTGGAATGGAAATTCCACCATCTCTCACAGGCTGTTAAAAGACAATGCCTTACCAGGGAGGAATTGGTAAAATAGTTCATCATACTCTGTGTAATAGCTGAGAAAATATGAACTGGAAGTGGCTTTAGCTATTTATTCAGTGATACAGCACAGACTAGGCCATTCAAACAGCACCGCCATCAACCCCTGATTTAACCCTAGTCTAATCACAGGACAATTTACAATGACCAATTAATCTACTAATTGGTACATCTATCAACTGTAGGTGGAAACCAGAGCACCCAGAGGAAACCTATGCACACATGGGAAGAACGTACAAATTTCTTACAGAGGACACCTGAATTGAACTCTGAACCTTGACACTCTGAGATATAATAGTGCTATGCTACTGCTACCATAGTGTGATGCACCAAATTACAGTTGATAACTTGTCCTGCAAACCGTGCATATAATCAATTCATTACGCAGTGTATTGAAGTCGGACAAGGGAAAACAATTAGCCATGCAGGGTAAGGTGTTCCAGTTACAGAGAATCAGAAACTCATTGATACCGTTGTGTGGGGACTCTTCACCACTAATAGGGTTCTGTATAGTTGGCCTAATTGCCCAAGGGCCCAGCCCGCCGAGAACCAAGAATGAGGTGATTTTATCACAGTCAGAGGGGCAGTAAGTGCCCCCTGGAGTGAAGATGTTGAAGACATGAATAGCGTAGCAGCCAGAACAAGGGCATGTGAGTTTGGAGTTCAGTTACAACGTCCTCCTTAAGAAGCTTGTACATCCTTCACGTGAGTACACGCGTATCCTCTGGGTGCTCTGGTTTCCTCCCACTGTTCGAAGGTGTACCAGTTAGTAGGTTAATTGGTCATTGTAAATTGTTCTGTAATTAGGCTGGTGTTAAGTGGGTGGGTTGCTGGGTGGGCTGGAAAGGCCTGTTCTGTCCTGTGCCTCTTCACATGGGCACTCTTGACTCCATTTCTGACCTCACCATTGCCTCTAACCACCAATAAATTGATCAGGCTGCATGCCAGCAATTATCAGGAGGCCTCAGGAACAGAACTTGGCAGAGAAATGTCAGCCAGAGGTTCATAACCTCACCTCCCATGACCTCACGAAGGGGGACAGAGCAGGAGATGTTAGAGACACGGTCAGGAGGAGGTTAGAGGTCGTGAGAGTCCAGAAGCCCAGGGCCAAAGGTCAAACCCGTGATTGTCGAGTCAAGTCCCTCAGCAGAATGCTCTTTGTGTAGTCCTTGAGACCTTCACATGGATTTCCTGGTGGCAATGTGTCTGTTGTCATCATTGCTGATTCAGCTCGCTGCTCAGCGAGGTTTACTCATTTCTACCTTGAAGTGAGGCTGTGGTCTGCAGCTAGCGGGCTCCCAAATCGGCTGTAACTGGCTTTGTGGCTCTGGACTCACTATCGCCAACTTCAGCTCTGAATGTTATTTGCTTACTTCATCGTTTGCACAATTTGATTTTTTTTTCTGCACACTGGGTGTTTGATGGTCTTCATATAATGGATTCCATTAGGTTTCTTTGTTTTGTGGCTGCCTGTAAGGAGACAAATCTTAAGGTTGTATAAAGCATGCACACTTTGTACTTCAGACTTTGATATATGTTGTTTTTGTGGATTCGGTTGTATGTCTCTATTTTCCAATGGATGCCTGCAAGAAAATGAACCTACTTACCTTGATAGTAAATGTGTTTTGTACTTTGAATGTTTTTATAGAGGCCAGCTGATAGAAAGAACAGGGCGGATTGCACAGTGACTGGTGCTGATTGGCTGATGGAAATGAGGCCCCACTCATGGACCGCCCTGATGTCCTTTTGACAGTTTGTGCCTTTTCGTCATTTCTGAACCCAAATCAGAATTGGGTTGAATATCACTGGCATACTATCTGTTGTGAAATTTGTTGTTCTGTGGTAACAGTACACAGCAATGCATTATAAATTTTCAAGAACTATAAATTGCAATTAAAAAGTATACATAAGCAGTATGCTATGCAGTAGCAGTTAGCACAACACTCAGGGCATCGAAGTTCGAGTTCAGTTCCAACGTCATCTGTCCTCCCTCTGGAATTTTCTACGGGTCCTCCAGTTTCCTCGTACATCCCAATAATGTACTGGATAAGAGGTCAATTGGTCATTGTAAATTGTCTCCAGATTAGGCTAGGGTTAAATCGGGGGTTGCTGGCCCACGCAGCTCGAAGGGTCAGAAGTCCCTGTTCCGTTCTGTATCTCTAAATTTAAAAAAAAAGATCAAATCAAACTAAATTAAAATAAGCACTGCATAAAGAGAGGAGGAAAATAAAATTGCGAGGTAGCATAGGTAGTTTAATTGTTCATTTGGAATCTGATGGCAGAGGGGAAGAAACTGTCCCTGAAGCGCTGAGATTTACCACTGATCGTTGGAGATGTTCATAAATCATTGGAAAAACAAAACAATGATTAAAAGGATCCAAAGAAACAAAAGGAGAATGCGAGCGATCCCTTTCAAGTGAAGAGAGCCAGCTAGGTTTCGGTGAAGCTAGGGGGCCAGAGATGAAGTGCACCTATTCCCTGGACTCAGGATTGGACAGAACTGGCCTGGACATAGCTGGAGTGTGGAATAACATTGCCACACACACACACACACACACAGACACACACACACACACACACACTCACACACACACACCCCTTAAACATGAGATTCTGCAGATGTTGGAAATCTTGAGTAACCCACATAAAATGCTGGAAGAGCTCAGCTGGTCAGGTAGCATCTATGGAGGAGAACAAACAGTTGATGTTTTGGGCTGAGACCCTTAATCAGGGCTAGAAAGGAAGGGCTTAGAAGCCAGAATTAAGAAGGTAAGGGGAGGGGAGGTGTACAAGCTGGCAGGTGATGGGTGAGACCAGGTGAGTGGGCAAACAGTCCTGTTTCACAGGATCATTGTCAACAGGACCACTGTTAGCAATCAGACACTAACTTTGCCTTTTTTTATTTGCACATTTTGTCTTTTGCACAATAGTTGTCAGTCTTTGTAATTTTTCATTGATTCTGTTATATTTCTTTGATCTACTGTGAATGTCTGCAAGAAAATGAATCTCAAGGTAACATATGGTGTCATATACATACTTTGATAATAATTTTTCTTTGAACTTTGAACAAGTTTGCATTACTCAAGACACACAAATCAGGCTTATACATACATTTAGAATGGAGATGATGAAGAATTTCTTTAGCCAGAGAGTGGTGGATCTGTGGAATTCATTGCCACAGGGGGCTGTGGAAGCCAAGTCATTGGGCATATTTGAGGTAGAGTTTAATAGGTTCTTGATAGGTCAGAGCATGAAGGGAGGGATATGGGGGGAAGGCAGGAGACTGGGGCTGAGAGGGAAATGGAGCAGCCATGTTGAAATGGTGGAGCAGACTCGATGGGCCAAAAGGCCTAATTCTGCTGCTATATCTTATGGGAAAATGGTGGAGGAACTCAGTGAGGCCAGGAGCATCTATGGAGGGGTATAAATAATCAATGTTTCGGGTTTTGATCAAGAGTCCTCCAGTCCACGTACGTGTACACACACACACACACACACACACACACACACACCCCCCCCCGGCACAGTAACAGGCCCTCCCAGCCTGTACCACCCAATTACACCCATCGTGCATCGTGACCAATTAACACGGTACGTCTTTGAATGTGGGAGGAAATCAGAGCACCAGGAGGAAACCCACAAGGTCATGTGGACAACATACAACCTCCTTACAGACAGCAGTGGAATTGAACCCCGGTTGCTGGCGCAGTAATTATGTTACTCTGACCGCTATGGTACTGTGTTGTCTCTTGTACCTTTTGGAGTTCTGTGCGCATTTACAGATGTCCGTTTGCCCCTGGCACATTGTTTGACAGATCTCACGATTCTCTACAGAATCATTGGTCCACTTTCTAGCTCAGTGTCTTCCTGTGTTCTTCTGTCCCCTCTTTCCTCTGGGTTTTGTGCTGTCTCCTCCTCCCCTCCAGATGCCACAATCCGCCCCTCCTCTCAGGAATCCAAACAGCCTTGGCTTGTGGCTAATCACCTCATCCCCCAGTGGACGGATCTGAACAGTTATTATTGACGTCATTATATTTTGCTTTGACTCGGATGAAGGTATTGACAGCTAAGGATGTGATTAATGAAGATTTTTTCTTGTGTTTCCTCCCTGTGCATGCCGATAAGCAAGACTTATCTGTCTAAGCTTGTCATCTGCTTGATCCAGGCCTCAACTGAGCTTCAGCTGACTCAGGCCCTGGAGTGTTACCAGAGCGACACACATTTTAACCTTGGTTTACCTTTGGGAAGCTGCAGTTTATAGGTCAACTCTGGCCATTGTAGGTTCCCCAGCGAATCCTCAGGAGAACTTTGGGGAAAGTGGCTAAGAGATTTTTCTTTTCTAGTTCACCCTGAAATGACCCATTAGACTGCCTATGAGGCCTTAGTGGATGATCACATAATATTTCACGCTTTTGATAAACAGGCTTGTCGAAACTGACTTCTGGGCAAAAACCCCTTGAGATTCAGCAGCACAAGCTGACTCTTGAATACAGCAGATCCCAAGGAAGTTAGAGAGTCCATATATTGAGGCTCAAACACAAGGCTAAGTTTAAAGACTTATTTTATTTAATTATTTATATATATATTATTTAAAGATACGACACAGTAACAGGCCTTTCTGGATCAACAAAACCATGCCACCCAAGTACACCCATGTGACCTATTAACCTGCTAACCCGTACATCTTTGGAATGTATGAGCAAACTGGAGCAGCTGGGAGAAATCCTTGCACTCCTAGGGAGAACATACAAACTCCTGACAGTGGTGGGAATTGTACCCAGGTCGCTGGCACTGTAATAGCCTTACTTTAAACCGCCACACTTTTAAAATTTCAACCTTCTCTACTTTTGCTATAAAGTCACAAAAGAGTAGCCCTTGTGAAGTTTGATGCCACCAAACAGCCATCTGTCGGTGAGTAAGAGTTTGGTATCTTTCTTGATGGTTTACTATCCATCCATTCTGAGGTCTGAGTGTTGCATGTAGTGTTTGGTCCTTTCACGTAATGTGGGTGCGGTCGGCAAGGATGGGCTTTTATTGTCCTTCTCAACATGTTCGGGAGCATTGTGATGGGCCTTGTTATGTTGGTGTCAACCACAATGTTGTAGGTCTTAAGTCTTGGAGTAGAGCGTTCAGTTCTGGTCCAGTCTTCAATGCTCTTGTGTCATTCCGTACTCCAGACCTAATTTCCGTCCTACAGAAACTCCTTCAGTTAAAACCAGATGTGCAAGAAGTAAGTTGCTGACATTCCATATCCAAATTTTAGAAGACATTGTGTGTTATTTATTCTGGAGTTTATTTATTAGTTGCTGGCATGTAGAAGACTGAGGTGGGTGGGGGGGGGGGGGGGAGTGATCTCATTGAAACCGAATATTGAAAGGTCTAGATAAAATAGACATGGAGAGGACGTTTCCTATGGTGTGGGAGTCTAGGACCAGAGGGCACAGCTTCTGAATACAAGGATGTCCCTTTCGAACAGAGATGAGTAGGAATGAGTTAGGCAGAGCGTGGTGAATCTGTGGAATTCATTGCCACAGACAGCTCTGGAGGCCAAATCAATGGGTATGTTTAAAGCAGAAGTTGATGGGTTCTTGCTTAGTCAGGGTGTCAAAGGTGATAGGATGATGGCAGGAGAATGGGGTTGAGAGGGATAATAAATCAGCCATGATAAAATGTTGGAGTGGAATTGCCTAATTCTGCACCTTAATCTTATGGTCTTATGGTGTTATTTATAGGAAGGATGTGGAATCTTTAGAGAGAATGTAGAAGAAATTTAGCAGAATGCAGCCCCGATTAGAGAGCATGTCTTTTGAGGATAGGCTGAGTGAGCTAAGGCTTTTCTTTTGGAACGAAGCAGGAAGAGAGGTGACTTGATAGAGGTGTACAAGATGGTAAAAGGCATAGATCGAGTGGATAGCCAGCACCTTTTTCCCAAGGCAGAAATTACCAACTCAATAGAGCATAATGTTAATGTGATTGGAAGAAAGCATATAAGGGGAGATCTTGGAGGTTAAGTTTTTACGTGGAGTGGTGACTGCTGCTAAGGGTGGTGTAGAGGCAGACACATTAGAAACATTTAAGAAATGTTTAGATCGGTGCATAAATGATAGAAAAATCAAGGACTCTGCGGGAGGGAAGGTTTCAAATATTGTTGGAGTGAGTCATGATTGAATGGTGGAGCAGATGCGATGGGATGAATGGCTTACTTCTGCTCCTATATCTTATGGTCTTAAAGAGCTGGCACAAAATCGTGCCGTGCTACGTTCTGTGTCACAAGAAGGGGAGACTGGGGTCTTCCTTTCCCAATGCATGTTGGTGTTCTGGGATGCGCCCTCCATGTGGCCGTTCACCTGAACTTGCTTTTTCACTCGAAGTAACAACTTTGTGCTAAGTCTTCGTTTAATTATTATCTACTCAACCACTCCCAAATTTAAGGGAAAAATTATTTCACCTATTAGACTTTTCTGGTGTAGCTACTTCCTGGAATTTTTTTGGTTTGGTGTCATCTGGACCACGTTTACACCCCATTGTTCACGCCTTAACTATCGATCAGATCAGATTCCTTTATTTATCACACGCATATAAAAACATACAGAATAGATTCATCATATCCCTTCTATAAAGAATTCATGCTTAGTTGAGCATTGTATTTCCTGCGAGCCAGACTTAACAAAGGCTTTTCCCCTAGGCCTCGAGACTACTGGACTCCTTGCAACCACCCAAGTCACATCACATGTATACTGTTTACTTTTTTACGTGTTCTAAATGCACCTTATTGGTTGTGAATTTATTTGTGGTAATATTACTTTATGTGTTGTGAATGAGTTGTATGTACTGTGTTGACCACCTTGGTTGGAATGAACATTGATTGGTGGTATACATCTGTAAGTTTTGAATGACAATGGACTTGAACTTACTTGCACATTTCTTTCCTTATGATACAACTGGCCATTTTTTTTTACTGATGAAATCACTCCTCAGTATATTGAAGAATGGAATCATAGACTGGCCCCGAATACTCAGTCCTTTGAGAACACTGTCTTCTTGTAGTCTAGCAAGTAAACTCACCTCATAAGATGATTCTCCATCTGATGAGATAAGTTTACTTGTGAAGCCACAACTTGTAAATTCATCTCATCAGATTTGTATTTAGATTTAGATTCAGATTTACAGTGAAATGTGTCATTTTTGTGAACAATCAGCACACTCGAGGAGGTGCTGGGGGCAGCCTGTTACCACACATTCTGGTGCCAACGTAGCCTACCCATAATGCTTAGCAGAACAAAGCAAGCAACAACAAAATCAATAAAAGAAAACAACAGCAAAACAAGCCCCTTCCCACACCCTCCCCCACTTGCCTCGTAATCCTTGATAACTCTTAATCCATAGACGAACAAATAAAGTTTCCTGAGTCGCAGATTTATGATAAACAATTTGTCTGGTATTTACTACCTCCTGCTGAGGAGAATTTCAGGTTTTTTCTACTCTCTGTACACTGATCCATTTGCAAACCACAGCTTTTGAAGGCCTGGGCTGTACCAGAGGTAATGGCTTCTGGTAAACAGGCAAAAACTGACACAGAATGATAGAATGTATTGGGTTGGCATGGAGGCAGCCTGGGTTCAGTTCCTGCCATGTCATCCACTAAATGTTGAAGGAACTCAGCAGGTCAGGCAACGAATAAGCTGTCGACATTTCAGGCTGAGACCCTTCTTCAGGACTGAAAAAGAAGGGGAAAGGCACCAGAATAAAAAGGTTGGTGGAGGGGAAAAGGTTTGCCAGAAGGTGATAGGTGAAGCTAGGTGGATGAGAAAGGTAAAGGTCTAGAGAAGAGGAAGGAATCTGTCAGGAGAGGAGAGTGGATCACAGGAGAAAGGGAAGGAGAAGGGACAGCAGGGGGAGGTGAGAGGCAGGTGAGAAGAGGTAAGAGGCTAGAGTGGGAAATAAAAGAAGAGGGGAGGGGGAGGGAATTTTTTTTTAACCGGAAGGTGAAATCGATATTCTTGTAAAGTGGATGGAGACTACTAAAATAGAATATAAGTGTTATCCTGCAGCCTGATGATGTCCTCGTCATGGCACGAGAGGTGTATGTCAGGAAACTGCATGTTCTTCCTGTGACCATGTGGGTTTCCTCCGGGTGCTCTGGTTTCCTCCCACATTCCAAGGGCATATGGGTTAGTAGGTTAATTGGTCACATGGGTGTAATTGGGTGGTGTGGGCTCGTTGGGCTGGATGGGCCAGTTACCGTGCTGTTTTTCTAAATAAAATAAAATACTTTGACCTGTTTTCGGATTCACTGTAACTAGTTTGTCTCACAGATAGGTTATGTGTGACTGTTGGTATTGTGTTTTGTACCTTGGCCTGAGAGGAATTCTGTTTTATTTGGCTGCATTCATGTGTATGGTTGAATGACAATTAAACTTGAACTTGGAACTAGAAATGTTTTGTGAAATCCTACAATTAGCATGTACTGATGATCTGTGAAAATAGGGTAGTTGTTTGTATAAACTCCAGGTGCATCTGCTTTCAAGTGGTTAGCAGTGCAGAGAGCTTTATTCTGTTTTCGTGTTTAGGCACAGGCCAAAAGGAAGATAATTCTGAAGTAAAAGAACTTCAAACAAAGTAATTAGCACTCGAAAAGAGCTTTCTTCTCCATTCTGGCATAAAAGTAGCTGGATCATTCGTTAAGCTGTATTAACTAGAGAATAATGTCTACCTGTGAGTGATTACCAGGCAGTAATCCCGCTGAGCTGGGCAGATGATGTCATAAAGTATCCGGGGGTGTTTATAACCATCATCTACAAACCTGAGATTGTTGGCTTGGAACCATCTCACAGAAACCACCTCACTTTATGATTTATACTTGTAAGCTGAAATTGCTTTTTTGCAGTTTGTACTTCGTTTGGGACCTGCCTTGCCATTGTGAAGGTTTGTAGGAGATTGTGATGTATTATCGAAGTCATAAAATGTGTTAATGTTTGATTACTGGGAAATAATTGATTTTTTTGTATAATGCTGATTATTAATACTGGGAAGTTATTAGTTAAAATTCATACTGTAAAAAATTGAATTCTGAGAAATAATTTCTGGAACTGTGGTGTCTTCTGCTGTACAAGTAGAATGTGTTGAGTTTAAAATGTTAATGATGTGCCCAAATTTACAATTCTATTTTAGAATTAGAATCAGGTTTAATATCACTGGCATGTTTTGTGAAATGTGTTGTTTTGTGGCAGCAGTACATTGCAATACTTGATAAAACGATAAATTACAGTAAGTGTTGTATATACATATAAAACAAATAAGTAGGTGCAAAGAAAGAGCAAAATATAGTGAGACAGAGTACATAGGTGCATTGTTCATTCAGGAATCTAATGGCAAAAATTCCCATAGGAGCTACATGCAAAGAATTGCCATCTTAATAGTTTTCCAGTATCTTCTTTGCCAATTGGAAATAAAGTTAATTCATATTGCGGAGAATTTTAGGAAATTTATTAGGTTTTCAATATTGAAACTTGTTTGCTTGAGCAGATGGAACAAGAGCTAGTTCTTGGATGTGTTCTCCCTATTCTCCCAGCAGAGATCTTAACAGAATATTTCAGCCTTTTACAAAATCTGTAAGAAGCTTCAACCTGCCTGGAAGATTCACCAGCTTAATGTGTTAACATCAGCTTTTCTTTCAAAATACTTATGTTTTTCAGCCAGGCAGAAAGAGCCATTTTTCTTTTAACTGTATGATAAATGAATGTGTTGTACTGTGGTTCCCAGTCCTTATAGGCTTACGTAACTGGATTTTTAGTCTGTGATTCATACACACCAGAGGGCAAATAGGAGATTAGAATACTGACAAGGCAGTGAAGGCTGTACACTGTCAAAGATAAATTAAAGCTAAATTTTCTCCATTTATTCCGATGGAAAGATGAGCTGTGTTGCACTGAGAGAGTTTGGTGTAATATTGAGAGAAGATCTTGCAGGCTTTTCCTTCCTCTCCTGTCAGAGCTTATGTCCTATTGCTCAGCCTTCTGTTAAAGGGGCCACATAGACTTTCTGATCTGCAGGGTTTTTGTGCAGTCAGAGCTGGATGTGGGTTGCTTCAGTCTGATGCTGTGCACTGCTTGGTACAGTAGGTATTAAAGGCAAATACCATTAATGAAATTTAACTGGTTGTCGCTGAGACTGACCACGTTACGGCTGTTTATATTATAGATGGGGAGAATTTGCTTCTCCATAAAGATTGCAGACAGTTTCATTAGAGAGTTGGAGAAATGTTTATGCTTTTTTTCGCAAATCAATAAGAAAAAGCATTTAATTTTCACTTTATTAAATGGATTGTTGGCTGCTGTCATTATTGACGTGTAGAGTAGATTCATTTACCTGTGTGTTCACTGGGCCCTTCCTTGGGTCTTGCAGATCCCGGACAATAACCAGATACTAATGGCCAATCACAACTGCCTATGTGTATTTTTGTTTTCAAATGATGGGAATCTTGTCAGTCTTCCTGTCACAAAAAAAAGCCGGAATAAGCCCCACATATAAAGGTCATACGTTTTTAAAATTTGAATTAGCTTTATTTGAACTTTGAAACGTAAAGTGAAATGCATCGTTTTGCATCAGCAACCAACGCAGTCCAAGGATGTGCTGGGGGCAGCTCGCGAGTGTCGCCAAGCTTCCAGCGCCAACATAGTATGTTCACGGTAATCCCGACTGTAATGTGGGAGGAAACCGGAGCACCCAGAGGAAATCCACATGCTCATGGGGGAGAACGTACAAAAACTCCTTTCAGACGGCGGCGGGAATTACAGCTCCTCAATCGTTGGTGCCGCAGTGTGTTATGTTAACAAAAATGCCGAGGATTTGTGGTGACGTGCTACTGTAGCAGGTAGAGGAGCCGCCTCTCACCTCTGGAGACCCAGGCTTAATCCAGATCTCGGGTGCTGTCTGTGCGGAGTTTGTACTTCCCCTGAGTCATGTAGGTCTTCCCCTGCATGCTCTGGCTTCCTCCCTCATCCCAAAGGTGTGTCAGCTGGGAGGTTAATTGGCTGCTGGTGTAAATGAGTGCGAGGATCTGGGGGGAGCTGGAGATTCTGCAGAGGCTGGAAATCCAGAGCAACACACAAAATACTGGAGGAACTCCGCACATCAGGCGGTAGCTATGAAAAGGAATGGACAGTTGTGCCCAGGCCCTTCAAAGTGTCAGAGAAATTTGGATGGTAATGGTATGGATGCTATGGTCCCGATGCAGGTTGATGGGAGTAGCAGTTTAAATGGTTCGGCATGGACTAGATGGGCCAAAGGGCCTGTTTCTGTGCTGACTCTATCAGGACTGGATAGGAAGGAGGAGAAGCCAGTACATGATGCTGGCAGGGAAGAATGGGAGAGAGACGGGGTGAAGTAAGAAGCTGGGAGGAGATGGGTCTGAAGAAGAAGGAACCTGATAGAGTGGACCGTGGGAGAAGGGGAAGCAGGTGCATACTGAGGGTATCTACTCGTTAAATGTAGCCACAGCTGAAAGTAAAAATGGCTTCAGTTTCTATCTTAAGCAAGTACAAAGTTAAGGAAAATTTTAAAAAAGGATAACACTCGAAACGCTGGAGGAACCCAGCAAGTAAGGCAGTGTCTGTGGAGAGGAATAAACAACCGGCGTTTTGGGCTGAGACCCTTCTGTGTGTGTGTGTGACTCTGAATCTGCAGAATCTGTTGAGTTTAACTCAAGTAGATGATATAGGATTAGTGTAAACAGGAGATTGATAGGCAGGATTTGATAGGCCAAATAGCCTGTTTCGGTGCTCTATTTCTCTGTGACTCAGTTCAGTGTTTAAGAGAGCTACTGTGTTTGAATAGACAACACTTGTAGTATGTTCTTGTGTCTATAATCATTTTTGCCTGGGTTTTTTTTACACTCAGTGGCCACTTTATTGGGCATACCTGCTCAATAATGCAAATATCTAATCAGCCAATCATGTGGCAGCAATTCAGTGTTCACAAGTATGCAGACGTGGTCAGGCGGTTCAGCTGTTGTTCAGATCTGATCTCCTGGGATTTCCACACAGAACAGTCTCTTGGGGTTAGCAGGGAATGGTGTGAGAAACAAAAAGACATCCAGTCAGCAGAACTTCTTAATGAGAGAGATCAAAGGAGAATGGCCAGACATTTCAAAGTCAATTTATTGTCAAAGTACATGTATGTCTCTGTATACTGCTCTGAGGTTAATTTTCTTGCAGGCATACACAGTGCATCCAAGAAACAGAACAGAATTAATGCAAGACTGCACCCAATAGGATGGACAACCTGTTGTGCAAAAGACAACAAACTGTGCAAATACAAAAGAGAGAAAAAATATAATAATTATTATAAATAAATAAGTACATGAGATGAAGAATCATTGAAAGTGAGCCCATAGGTTGAGGGAACAGTGAGTTAAGTTGAGTTCAAGATCCTGATGGTTGAGGAATAATAACTGTTTCTGAACCTGGTGGTCTGAGTCCTGAGGCTCCTGTAACTCCTGTCCGATGGCAGCATTGAGAAGAGAGCATGGCCTGGGTGGTAGGGGTCCTTAATGGTGGATGCTGCTTTCCTGAGACAGCGCTCCATGTAGATGTGCTCAGTTTTGGAGAGGGCTTTACCTGTGATGGATTGGGCCATATCCACTACTTTTTGCAGGATTTTCCTTTCAAGGTTTTTCCATACCAGGCTGAGATGAGACCACTGAGGTAGTCTCCATCACACATCTGTAGAAGTGTGTCAAAGGTTTAGATGTCATGCCGAACCTTTACAAACTTCTAAGGAAGCAGAGGCACTGCTGTGCTTTCTTTGTGATGGCACTTAAGCACGGGGCCCAGCTGGGCCCCTCTGAAATGATAACACTGACAGGAGGACGACAGTAACTCACATATCCACGTGGTGTGCAGAAGAGCATCTCTGAACGCACAACACTTGAACCTTGAAGTGGATGGGCTACAGCAGCAGAAAACCATGAGCATACACTCAATGAAGTTTCCACTAGGTACAGGAGGTACCTGATAAAGTGTCATGAAGTGTACCCCTGAGTATTCGATAATTTCTGCCTGGATATCTTAAGGATAGAAAATAGTTCCTACTTTGACTTTTCATGAAGTATTTCTTGAGCAATCAAGGACCCTAATACTTGACAGAGTGCTGTATCTCAGAGACTGAAAATGAGATTGTATTCTCTTGTTAATGGCAGGTCTCCAGTAGCTTTCTTTGGCTTGATAAAAGAAGATCCTGTATATAATTAATGAGTGCCTGCAAAACGGCATGAAAAGACTGGAACATTACCTTGAAATGCCTGTCCCTCTGCTGATTGCCAATAATGACGCTTCTGGCTAGGCACTTTACTTCTGAGAGCTTTTCTTAACTCTTTCATCGCCAGTCAGAAGTGTAGACACAGTGGGTATTGTTATCTTCCAATGATGAGATTGATACTGTGATTTTTCAGCAGTTATGAATCCACAGAAGAAACTCAACAAAATTCACACCCAGATAGGAGAAAAAAACATTTAGTTGAATACGCACAAAATGCTGGAGCAGGGTTCCCAATCTCTTTTATGCCATGGATCAATACCATTAAACAAGGGGGTCTGTCGATTCCAGGTTGGGAACTTCTGTGCTAGATCGGGCAGCTTCTACAGAGAGGAATGAACATTCGATGTTTCATGCTGATTCCTTTCATCGGGACTGGAAAGGAAGGTGGAAGAAGCCAGAATAAGACAGTGGGGGTGAGGAAAGAGTACAAGCCAGAAGGTGAAGGGTGAGAGCAGGTGGGTGGTGGAGGAGCGGATGAAGAAAGAAGCTGGGAGGTGATAAGTGGGAAAAGTGAAGGGCTGGAGAAGTGGGAAACTGTTAGGAGAGAAGAGTAGACTATGGGAGAAAGAGAAGGAGGAGAGGCAGCGGGGGAGGTGATAGGCAAGTGAAGAGAAGAGATAAGAGGCCTGTGTGTGGAATTGAAGAAGAGGGAAGAGAGGATGTCAGTACTGCAGGTGACAGACTCTTCATCGGAAAATCTCTTCTTCTACAGATGCTGCAGGACCTGCAGAGTCTGTTTATCTTCTGGATTTCCAGCATCTGCAGTTATTTTTAAAGAATTAATATTTTTTATTTTCCAGTTCCGGTCATTGACTTAATACCTCTCTGTTGTAGATTGTGAGATGATACCAAACGAAGAATGCTGTGTGTGTATTTTTCTCTCTGTGGGTCACTGTGGAAGGGTGGAGTGATGTGCTTTGTAATATAATTAAGTTTGCAGCAATAGCAAGTTTTATATTCAAGTTCAGTTTATTGTCATGCAACCATATACATGTATACCACCAAAGGAAACAATGTTCATCCAGACCAAGGTGCACAACACAGCACATATTACCCACACACAGCACATATTACCCACACACAGCACATATTACCCACACACAGCACATATTACCCACACACAGCACATATTACCCACAACACAGCACATATTACTCACACACAACACATAAGATAATATGTATTTATTTATTGACATGCAGTGTGGAGTCGGCCCTTCCAGCCCTGTGAGGCACACCGCCCAGCAACCCGCGATTTAACCCTAGCCTAATCACGGGACAGTTTACACTGACCAATCAACCTACCAATCAGCACATCTTCAGACTCTGGGAAGAAGACCATAAGACCATTCAGCCTGCTCCGCTATTCCATCATGGCTGCTCCCGGATCCCACACAACTCCACGCACCTGACTTCTTGCAATATCCTTTGATGCCCTCACAGATCAGGAAACAATCAACATCCGCCTTAAATATACACATGGACTTAGCCTCCACCGCAGTCAGTTCCACAGATTCACTACTCACTGGCTAAAAAAAATTCCTCCTCACCTCTGTTCTAAAAGGTCGCCCCTCAATTTTGAGGCTGTACCCTCTAGTTCTGGAGTACTGGGAGGAAACCCACTTGGTCACGGGGAGAATATACAAACCCTTTACAGGCAGCAGTGGGAATTGAACCCTGGTTGCTAGTACTGTAAAGCGTTGTGCTAACCACTGCGCTACGGTGCCACCCTTTATCACATAATAAAGTATATATGTGATCAAAGTTTAAAAAATAAATAGTATAATGCTACTGGCACTTCATACATGATGAAGAGTTGGTGATAGGGGTCTCAGTATTCTTATAGCTTGTTTCCCAACCGAGCAGTTCTTGTCCAAAGAACCGTGAGCCAGAATCTCTTTTGATTGTCATTCTCAGTTATGCATCTTAATCTAATCTGCACTAATCTGGTATTTGAAATTATTAGGCTATTTCAGGGGATAAAAATGATCTTATGGTTTTAAAAATGGCACTGTGCTATTCAAATATGCTTTGGCAGCTTGGAACCACATCATTGAGATGGATGATGCAGAGGGGCTGAGGTTAAAGAAAATTCACAGCAAAATAAAATCCCCACTGATAAGACTGGCAGATTCAAAGTCACTTTTCCCGGAACAAGTATACACTCAGTGGCCATTTGATTAGGTAAAGGAGTCTGGTTTGTCTTCTGCTGCCGTGGCCCAACCACCTCAAAGTTTGATGTGCTGTGTGTTCAGAGATGCTCTTCTGCACACCACTGTTGTAATGTGTGGTTATTTGAGTTACTGTCACCTTCCTGTCAGCTTGAACCAGTCTGGCCATTCTCCTCTGACCTCTGTCTTTAAAAAGGCGTTCTCACCAATAGAACAGCCACACACTGGATTGTTTTTTGCATTTTGCAGCATTATCTACAAACTCTAGAGGCTGCTGTGAGTAAATTTCCCAGGAGGTGAGCTGTTTTTGAGATACTCAAACCACCCCATCTGGCACCAACATGGTCAAAGTCACTCGGATCGCATTTCTTCCCCATTCTGATGTTCGGTCTGAACAACAACTGAACCTCTTGACCGTGTCTGCATGCTTTTATGTATTGAGTTGCTGCCACGTGATTGGCTGATTAGATATTTGTATTTACGAGCAGGTGTACAGATGTACCTAATAAAGCAGCCACTGCTTGTATGTTGTTTGTAGTATATTCTGGTTGTCAAATACTCTTCATTTTCATCCAGAAACTTTATTCAAAGTGTGTATGTCACAATATACTACTTAGAGATTTATTTTCTTGCAAGCAGTCACAATAGAACAAATAAATTCAAAGAAAAACTACACACAAATATTTACAAACAGCCAATGTGTAAAAAAGGGCAAACAGTGCAAATATTTAAAAATATATAAACATACATACACAAATAATATTGAGAACGTGAATTGTAGAGTCCTTAAAAGTGAGTCCAGAGGTTGTGGAATCAGTTCAGAGCTCAGTGAAGTTAATCATGCCAGTTCAGGAGTCTAATGGTTGAAGGGTAATGACTGTTTCTGAACCTGGTAGTGTGGGCCCTAAGACATCTGTATCTTCTGCGCAACGGTAGCAGCGAGAAGAGAGCATGGGAGTCCTTGATGATGGATGCTGTGTTCTTGTGGTAGCACTCCTTGTAGGTGTGCTCACTGGTGGAGAGGGCTTTCTCCTGTGCTAGACTGGGCTGCATCCACCACTTTAGTAGGATTCCCCATTCTTGGGCATCGATGTTTCCATACTGGGCTATAATGCAACCAGTCATATACACTCCATTGTGCAACTATAGAAGTTTGTCTAAGCTTTAGATCGCATGCTGAATCTGCGCAAACGTCTAAGAAGTTGGAGGCGTGCCATGCTTTCTTTGTAATGATGTTTATGTGCTGGATCCAGGACATTTCCTCTGAAATGATGACACCAAGGTATCAGTGTAAAAAAAAAATATAATGCTAAAAAATAAATAAAAATTTGAATTGTGGAGGATCTGAACACTTAAACTCTCATCACAGCAGACAACCTAAACCAAGGTGACAAACCTTTTTGAGAGAGTGTGCCCAAATTGTCAATAATCTTCTAAAAATTTATCTCGCATGCCGTGGTGATTTTGAGCAGAGAGTATTACTAATTAATGAATTAGTAACAATAATTATGGACTTAAGGACAAAGGTTGAATTCTGCTGCTTATTTACCAAAACTCATTGTTCAGTGCTAATAAAAGAATAACAGAGAGAGATTAAAATAAATGAAGCATTTTAGAGAACCTATTCAAAAATTATTAATATTAATCTTTTAAAAGGACAAGTGAAAAATAAATATTCATGGAGGCCTAAACTACGAACAGTATTTACCATTATTATCACTCAATATCCAATGTTCATAAATGGAGAAATTATAAGCAGACAAAATCCAGTGCCAGTGGCCCAGATGTATACAGAGTCCTTGGAGGAGAGGCTGGTTTCTGTGATGGGCTGAGCTGTGCCCACAACTCTCTGCAGTTTCTTGTGGTCATGTGTAGAGCCCTTGCTGTACCAAGCCATTACACTTCCTGATGGGTCGTTTTCTATGGTGCATCGATAAATGTTGCTGTGGGGTTTGGCTAAACATGGGCAAACTATCTTGGTTGGTATGGATCAGTTGGGCTGACTGGCCTTTTGCTGTGCACTGTGACCTTATGGCGTTAAGTCAGCTCCTGATTATAGTTAAACTGCAGGTCAATCAGTGAAGATGAGAGAGGAGGCAGAGGTAAAGTTTTTGTAACTATACTGAACTGAAATCATTACCCAACCACCTTTACTCTTCTGAAATCTTTAGATAAGACTGTAAGACATAGGAGGAGAATTAGGCCATTTGGCTCATTGAGTCGGCTCTGTCATTCCCTCATGGCCCATCTATTATCCTTCTCAACCCCAATCTCCTGCCTTCTCCCCCGTAACCTTTGACACCCTTACTAATCAAGAAGCTATCAACCTCTACTTTAAATATATTCTCCCACATACTGGTTAGTATGTTTGTAAATTTTCCCAGGACTGTTTTAGGGTTACATTTAGGGTTGCTGGCAGTCATGCTCGAAGCGGCAGTAGGGTCTATTCTGAGCCATAATGGGCCATACCCCAATAGTGAAGGGTGGTAAGGAGATAGCTAGTGAAAGTGGCAGAAGAAGTTGTAATGTTGAGATTTTATAAAACACTGGTGAGGTCTCACTTGGAGTATTGTGAGCAGTTTTGAGCCCCTTATCTTAAAAAGGATGTGCTGAAACTGCAGAAGTTTCAAAGGAGGTTCATGAAAATGATTCCAGGATTGAATGTCTTGTCATATGAAGAACGTTGATGGCTCTGGGCCTGTACTCAATGGAATTCAGAAGAATGACGGGTGACCTCATTGAAACCTTTTGAATAGTAAAAGGCTTTGACAGAGTGGATGTGGAGAGGATGTTTCCCATGGTGGGAGAGTCTAAGACCAGAGGACACAACCTCAGAATAGAGGGGCGTCCTTTTAGAACAGAGATGAGGAGGAATTTCTTCAGCCAGAGAGTGGTGAATCTGTGGAATTCTTTGCCACAAGCAGCTGTGGAGGCCATGTCTTCATGTATATTTAAGGCAGAAGTTGATAGATTCTTAATTGGTCAGAGCATGAAGGGATACAAGAAGAAGGCAGGAGACTGGGACTGAGAGGAAAATTGTATCAGCCGTGATAAAATGGCAGAGCAGACTTGATGAGCCAAATGGCCTAACTCTGCTTGTATATCTCATGGTCTTGTGGTCTAAGATATCAGAATCAGGTTTATTACTTCTGACATGTGTCGTAAAATTTGTTGTTTTGCAGTATCAGTGAATAAAATATTCTATAAATTATAATAATGGATGTCTAAAGATAAGCAGTAGTGTTCTTGGATTCTTATCAGAATCAGAATGGCCGGTTTCTAGATATTGATTAATGTAATTAGGAATGATTAATAACTCCTTTTGAAATAATCACTTAAACTTCTTAAAACACATGTAACATGCCAGCTCAGGAGAGATAAGAAGCGAAATTGCTTGATGCGTGAATCTGAGCAGAAATTCCTTCAATCCACTTTTTTTTTCTTTCTTAAGATACTTTATGGAATTAATGGATGTTTACACGCGCAGACATCCTGATTGGGAGACGGATTTGTGGCTGGTGTATGAAGCAGTCTGTTTGCTCCCGTAAGACAGACGGCGTGTTTGAGTGAAGCCGCGTTGTCTGGCAAATTGTGTGTGCTGCAAATCCACAGACAGACGATACTTAAAACGTGCCTCATGTCTGGCTTCTTCCTGACACAAAAACTTATCTGATTAGCAGACATAGACGGTAGATTAAAGCTCTCCTCCAGTGAGGGCAGGGGTTGTTTTGATGGGGGGGGGGAGCTAATTGTGGGTGTGAGATACTCACTGCCTGTTATGCCACTGGCATTTAGGACAGCAATGAAGGTCCTCCATCTCTGTCTGTAAGAAAGGATTCTTCTTTGCTGTTTCCGTAACAATTGTTTTTGACCAGTCAGGGTTGTTAGCCCTGAGCTGAACCTCCGAACCTGGAGGACTAATAGCCCACTTTTAGTCTGCCCTTTACCCTTTGACCTCTGGCATGGGTGACCCTACGAAGAACAAAAGCATAAAGCCCTGACTCCAGCCAACATAGCTGTCTGGGGCGTTGAGGCACGGAAGCCTCCAAACCCTACGACAAGGTTGTGGTCATCTAGGAAGGGGTATGCGATTCCCCCAATTTAAATCGATGGACCAGTTAGGAACACCTACTGGACTGTGTGATAGGTGCAGGTCAGGTCAGTTAGCCAGTTCCAAAATATCTTCCACATGCATTTTGTTAATGCACGAGCTCGCAACCTTTCTTATGCCATGGACCCCTACCATTAACTACCATTAAGGTTGGGAACCCCATGGATAGTAATATTTAGGCTGTGCTTTGTTCAGAAAGAAAACACCTGAGGGGTTCTTAAAGTGGCCACTGAGTGTATGTTTGTGGTCTTCTGCTGTTGTAGCCCATCCACTTCAGGTTTAGACGTGTTGTACATTCAGAGATGCTCTTCTGCACTGTTGTAACGTTTGGTTATTTGAGTTACTGTTGCTTTACTGTCAGCTTGAACCAGTCTGGCCGTTCTCCTCTGGCCTCTCTCATTGACAAGGTGTTTTCGCTCACAGAACTCGGTGCCACGGTAGAGTGGCAGTTAGCACGATGATATTACAGCTTGGGGAGTTGGAGTTTGAAGTTCATTTCTGGCACTGTTCTGTAAGGAGTCTTTGTACATCCTCCCCATGGAATGCATGGGTTTTCCTGGGTGCTCCAGTTTCCTCTCTCAGTTCAAGGATGTATCACGTAGGTGAATTGATCATTGTAAATTGTCCTGTGATTATGTTAGGGTAAAATTGGGGTTATCAGGTTTTTCTGGTGTGGTGCACCTCAAAGGGTCACAAGGGCCTTTTCCATGCTAGATCACAAAATAAAACTGCCACTCACTGGGTGTTTCTTAGTTTTCATGCCATTCTCTGTCAATTCTGGAGATTGTTGTGTGTGGGAAACCCCCAGGAGATCAGCAGTCTTTCAAACCACCCTGTCTGGCACCAGCTATCATTCCACAGTCCAAGTCACTTCAATCACATTTCTTCCTCATTCTGGTGTTTGATCTGAACAACAACTGGATCTCTTGATGGTGTTTGCATCCTTTTATGTATTGAGTTGCTGCCACATGATTGGCTGATAAGATATTTGCATAACGAGCAGGTGTACCTAATAAAGTGGTCACTGAGTGCCAAATGCTCTGGCTTATGTTTCTAACGTGTAAACAGTGTTTGTACTGTTGTGGGTTTAAAGGACTAGTCAAAAAGAATTCCATTTCATTGCAAACTGATAATCTCAGAATCCCAGGCATTAAAATCTCTTTTGAACTTGACAGCGCAGGGAGTGGGAGGGTTCCTGAGTGAATAGGCTGATTTGCTAATTTAATTCTGGTTTTCTCCTGCAGCCGAGAAAGCGATCTCTCAACCATCATTTCCAACCTGCATCAGAGTCGTCAGCTCGTTATGCCAGAGAGCCAGAATCGGAATGAGATAAAGAGAAACGGTGTGGACTTACTCCCAGGGCAGGCAGGTAAGCTTGCGAAGATCAGGGAAGCCAGTCGCCTCTGGTCCTGAGTGTCCATGGCAACGGGAGGAAGTGGAAATGGATGGTTGCTAGTTAACCATCCATTAAAATTAAAAAATAATTTATTTTTTAATTTAATAAATTAAAACATAATTTAAAATAATTTAAACATTATTTTAATAATAATATTAAAATTATTATTATTTTAATAATAGCTCCTCATTATTAAAATGAGGAACAGTGTGAGGATTTTGTACATCTTCAGTCCTCCCTGCTCTCACTTCTTCTGCCACTCTTACTGATTGGTTTGTGATTGCCAGGATTCAAGATGGCGCCGATCTGTGACCTTGGTTGTTTTTTTTAAAAGGTTGTATGGCTGGTTTTAGGGACAGCAAGGGGATTTGGGGTTCAGCTTAGGGTTTTAGGGACAGGGATGTGGGGGCAATAGAGGACAGGTGGAAGTCACTGTTCCCTCTAAGCTGCGTGGATTCGTGGCTGTGCAGTAACTGAAATACTCCCACGCACGTGGCCTTTGTTGCCGTGCAGATGGAATAAAGACTGGTGAGGAAAAGTTTACAAGATGTGAAAGGCTTTCTATGTTGTACTGTATTTCATTATATCCTTCAATTAATAAATAAAATCAAAAGTATGTAATTTTTTCATTTTGACTCTAAATATTCATATTAAGCAAATTACAAAGAAAACATTTAAATTGTGGCGAACTTTTCAGGTCGTGTTTTAAAAAAAATTTCCTGCTCAGAGCAATGGCTGGTCTACACAGATGTTAAAAAAAATTTAGAGGAACTTTGGTCAGAGTTTAAGTAAGTCTCTGCTTCTTAATCTGAGCCCAAATCCACTAGAGGCTGAAACAGACTGCCGGTCCTGGGGTTAGAGAACAGTGAGTGTGTGTGAGTGCGAGGGAGTACAAAACCCTGTTTTGCTGTGGTTGTTTTGTTGCTTGTGTTCTGTGTTGTTCTGCCCAGCATTGTGGGCATGCTGCCTGGTTCAATGTAAACGTGATAAATAAATTTACTTTGAAGTTTGAACTTGCACAGCATTGTGTGTAGATGTCCTTGAGAAAGAATATCACTCCCTACTCTTTGGTGAGCAGGTAGAAGCATTTTCCTTGAAAATAGGAAGATAGGGTCATAAAGAGAACTTTTAGCCCAGTGGCCTTCATAAATCAGGGCAATGACTACAGGAGTTGTATAAAATGTTGGTCAGGCCAAATTTGGAGTATTGTGTATAGTTCTGGTCATCTACCTAAAAAAGATATCAATAAGTTTGAAAGAGTACTGAGAAAAATTTTCACGGATGTTGTCGGAACTTGAGGACCTGAATCATAGGGAAAGATTGCATATGCTAGGACTTTATTCCCTCGGGTGTAGAGTAAAGAGGGGAGATTCTATAGAGGTATACAAAATCATGAGCTGTATGGATAGGGTACATGCAAACAGTTTTTCCCCACTGAGATTGGGTGAGACCAGAACTAGATGTCATAGGTTCAAAGATTCAAAGTACATTTATTATCAAAGTATGTTTGCAGTATATAAACTCCGAGATTCATCTTCCCACAAACAGCCACAAATCAACGAAACACCATGATACATGTTCAGAGAAATCATCAAACATTCAAAGCCCAAAAAAAAGTACGAATCGTACAAACATCAATAAATGAGTGAAAAACACAATACAAAACACCCAACCACTGGGTCATTGAACAGTCGAGGAATGTTCAGTTCAGTTCAATTTAGCGCTGTGTTGTTTGCTGACTCCAGGCCACAGAGCCAGTTCACCCCGATCAAAATTGCACAAAGTAGCAATTTTAAAAAAAAGGAGTTAGGTTAAGGGTGAAAGGTGAAATATTTAAGGGAAATCTTAGTGGGAACTTCTTCACTCAAATGGTCCTGAGAATGTGGAATGAGCTGCCAGTGGAAGTGATGGGTGCAGATTTGAAGATTGGGTGAGTACATGAATGGGAGGGGTATGAAGGGCAGTGGCCCGGGTGTGCTAGGTCTTTGGTAGGACTAGGCAGAGTAACTGTTCAGCACGGACTAGATGGACCAAAGGGTCTGTTTCTGTGCTCTAGAGTTCCATGACTTACTGGGTGAGCAAGTGAGGTGGCTGAGGTTAGGGAAGGAATGGTGAGGTCAGTGAAAGAATATGTGGGCAAGAATGTGTATTTCTATGTAGACAGACTGTCCTCCATGCACTCGCGGCACAACATGAGTATGCCACAATGCTTTCCTGCATCAGAGGCAGATGATTGGTTCAATTAGACCTCCTTGCTCTCAGAGCAGGACAGGTGCCGGGCAGCATCGTGTAACACAGAGGTTGAGTGCACAGTGAACAGTCGATGATGATTGATTGCCTGTCATATCCAACGATGACAGATTTGTGCAGTTCAGGAAGAAACCTATGCAGGAGGGTTTTTAAAGTGGAAGAGCCGATAACGGGCCAGGGCTATTTAATACCACACAAACCAGTCTGGTTTGCACTGTTCATTTGGCGAAGGTGAGACCGTTCTTTGTAGCCTTGTGATTTTGCTCAGTTTCTCAGTTCTCTGAAGCATGTCTGTGGTTCCCTTTGAATGCCCTGCAAATGGAGATGTTGACCCATTTTCATGTGTTTAGTTTGATGGTCTGTGTTTGATGTTCCAAGATTCAAAATTGTTTAATGTCGCTTCCAGTATACAAGAGTAAAGGAGAACAAAATAATTGTTACTCCGGATCCAAAGCAGCACAAAAATACCCACAATAAGTTAAAGAGCACAATAATTAAAAAAAACAATAAATATAAGTACAAAGGATAGCTTATATACATAGATTGATTGTACATCCATAAAGCGACACTGAGTACAGGAGTGTCTGTACATAAGGTGACTCTGACAGGAAATGATAAAATAGTGGTGGACGTATTCAGTAGCTCTACGGCTTGGGGAAAGAAGCTGTTTTTGAGTCTGATGGTTCTGCCATAGATGCTATGTAGCCTCCTCCCTGATGGGAGTGGGGCAAATCGACCATAAGCAGGGTGGGTGAGGTCCTTCATGATGTTCCTGGCTCTATTCTGGCAGCTTTCTGGAATCTCTGAGGAAGTGGTTAACTTTAAAGTGATAATATTCATTCATGTTTCGTTCACTGGTGTAGGCATTGTTAGCAAGGGTACATTACCCATCCCCAATCATCTGTAACTTTACTGTCACATGTAGCGTGCACTCAGTGGTCAAGTTCAAGTTTAATAGTTGTTTAGCCATACATGGATATAGCCAAACAAAACAATGTTCATCTTGGGCCAAGGTGCAAAATGCATTACCTACAGCACACAGCACCCTACAAATAGCACATAGCTCAAATAGCACATGTAGTTGCAATTTCAGAAAAACATAGAACCACAAAGCAAAATAAAATTAATACAACTCCAGTTCCTGATTGGCATTTCTGTAGATTGTTTTGGTCCAATTTGTTCTTCTATTGAGCCAACACTGGAGGGCAGCACCAGCAGGAGGAGCCAGCTTCAAGCCAGTATGATTCCAGCACACCCAGCAGTGGCCCCTGGGTGGTGGTATACAGCCCCCTGTTTTCAAGGTGACCCCATGGCTGAGGCCTAGTCCTTGCCATAACCAAGGCAACACAACTCCCCCACCTTCGGTCTCGCCAATAAACAGATTTGCAATATTGTACATTACAAATGTCGAAGAGGGTCTTCCGATCCCAATAAAAACGTCTACGATAATCACTCACACCATTTATTGGTTCACATACCGTCTTGGCACAATGGAGTGCAGCAAGTCCAGGCAACAACACAACAACGCTATGTCATAAGTCTATCTCCTTCGCTATGAGATAGTCCTGCAGTACTTGATCAGCTTAGTATCCTACAGTGACTTGTGATCGCAAACTTACAAGATAAACAAATGCACCTTTGATTGGACCCCAAATGACCACTGCGTCGGAGCGTGCCACCATCATACTGGAAGTACTTTATAAGGTATGCCTTATTAGGTGCTCCACTTTAGGTGCACCTGTACACTTACTCATTAATGAAAAGATCTAATCAGCCAATTATGGCAGCAACTCAATACATGGTCAAGACATTTAGTTGTTGTTCAGACCAAACATCAGAATGGGGAAGAAATGTGATCTAGGTGACTTTGACTGTGGAATGATTGATGGTGCCAGATGGGGTGGTTTGAGTATCTGAGAAACTGCTGCATCACCTGGGATTTTCATGCAAGACAGTCTCTAGAGTTTACAGAACAAAAAAAAAAAAAATCCAATTCTGCGGGCAAAAACATTCTGTTAAAGGGAGAGGTCAGAGGAGAATGATCAGACCACTTCAAGCTGACAGGAGCTCAGATAACCACACGTCACAACAGTGATGTGTAGAGGAGCATCTCTGAACTCACAACACTTCGAACCTTGAAGAGGATGGGCTACAGCAGCAGAAGACCATGAACATAAACTCAATGGGCACTTTATTGGGTATAGGAGGCACCCAGTGAAATGCCCACTGAGTGTAAATCCATGGAGAGGTTTTGTTCCTTCCTTGCCATTACCTCCTTAAGCACAGTGACTGTCTGCTGACTGCTGTAACAATGAAGTTTGGTGCAGGACATCATTTGCTCTGGGGGGGAAAGAAAACCTGCAAGGGTTCCAATGGATTGTGAAAGGTGTTTTTTTTTCTAAATTAAAGCCTTTTTTCAGTAGCTTAGAAAGTGAACAAGGCAGATACTGAGACACATGGTATCAGAAGACCAATGGACAGTGTAATGGTTAGAGTAATGATATTACAGTACTGGCAACCTGGGTTCAATTCTGCTGCTGACTGCAAGGAGTTTTTACATTCTTCCTGAGACCGCATGGGTTTCCTCCAGGTGATCCAGATTCCTCCCACGTTCCAAAGATGTACAGGATAGTAGGTCAATAGGTCATGAGGTTGTAGTCGGGTGGCGTGGGCTCTTTGGGGCGTTAGGACCTGCTATCGTGTTGTATCTCTCAATAAAATGACCTAAAAATAATTTCAGGTACAGGAGCCTGAAGATGCATACTCAACGAGGTGGTGGGAAGTGTAGACAAAGTCCATGGGGGTAGCCTGATGGACTGGGTTGTGTTTAAAGTTGTTTATTGTCATATGCACAAGTACTTGTATGTGGGGTGGAGATACATCTCTACTAAAGGAGGTGTAAGGTGCTCCTGCCCTCCACTAGCCTGCAGCTGCTCCCCCCCCCCCACCCAAATCAGGGTCATGTGAAGCCATGGGAGCAGATGGTGGATAGTCCTAGGAGCAGATGGTGTATATCACAAGTCCTGGTTATGTGGACCACTGACGCCAGACAGACAATCTCTGTAGAGTGTTTATAATGGCTGGGGTCACCCTTCTTGTGAAGACACTGCACAGATGAAGTCTATGGCAAACCACTTTGGTGGAACAATTTGCCAAGAGCAATCATGGTCATGAGACCGTCATTGCCCAGGGCACGTAATGATGAGGATGACTAGTCTGCACAGGTGCAATGAAAAGCTTCCTAGCAACAGCATCGCAGGCATGCAGCATCAGACAAGCCACATTCACAAGAAAAACTTCAGTTAACCATAAATAATATATACTTTTAAGAGGAGAGGGGCCAATTAAAAAGAAAACAGTCAAGTTTAGTGCAAAGTTTTCAAAATGGGCATAGTGTTGCTGAACTGTAGTGATTGGGTTGTGTTGTTTGGTTTAAGGACTGAGTGGTTAAGGGAAGCAGCTGTTCCTGAACCTGGTGGTGTGGGACTTAAGGCTTCTGAACCTCCTACCCGATGGTCACTGTGAGAAGATGGTGGGGATCTTTGATGATGAACGTTGCCTTCTTGAGGCAGCAACTTCTGTTGATACTACTGATGGGGGGGAGGGATGTGCTAGTCACGTATTGGGTAGAGTCCACTACAGTCTGGAACTTCTTACATCCTTGTGCATTTGATTTGCTGTACCAGATACAGGCTTTTGTCTACCTTCAGCCCAAGTAGCTACAAAAATTCTCTGCAATTTCTTGCTCACAGCTGTCTTCAGTGAAGATGCTGGAAGATTTCCAGAATCTTTATCGTTGCTGGTGTGATAAGATGTTTCTCATGGCTGGCTCTAATTTTTTTTGTTCCTGTTGCTTCCTAAGCATCTTGTTTACATTTCAACACACACCACCAACTCCCTCTCAGCCCCCAGAATAATTTGGATGGACCGAGATAGAGTTGCTACCCCATAACTCCAGTGACCCAGATTCAACTCTGACCTCCGCTGTTCATGTGGAGTCTGCACGTTCACCCTGTGGCCACGTGGGTTTCCCCTTGGCTGATCGGATCTCCTCCCACATCCCAAAAGCATATAAGCTTGTAGATTGATTGGCTGCTGGAAGCTGCCCTTGGTTTGTAGATCAGTGCAGATGGATCCTGGGCCTAATGTGTTAATGCTATTACAAAGAAGGCATGTCAGTTAGGAGTTTGAGGAGATTTGGTATGTCACCAAAGAATCTAGCAAATTTCTACAGATGTACTGTGGAGAGCGTTTGAAATGGTTGCATCACTGATGTACATGTTATAAACCTGAACCTGAATCTGAAATGGTGGTTGATAATCCGCACAGATTTGGTAGGCCAAGGGGTCTGCTTTGGTGTTGTATCTCTGTGTGAATTTGTTTCAGCAAATGAAACTGATGTTTGAAAAGATGTTTCATATAGTGGGGAAGTCTAGGACCAGAGGGTACAGCCTCAGAATAGAAGGATGTTTCTATAGAACAGAGATGAGGAGGAATTTCTTTAGCCAGAGGGTGAATCTGTGGAATTAATTGCCACAGATGGCTATGGAGCCAAGTCATTGGGTGTATTTAAAGCAGAGGTGGATAGAGTCTTAATTAATCAGGGCACTCAAGTTTACAAGGAGAAGGCAGGAGAATGGGGTTGAGAGGGATAATAAATCAGCCATGTTGGAATGCTGGAGAAGACTCAATGGGCTGAATGGCCTAATTCTGCTCCTGTATCTTATGATTTTATTTTGATCAAGTTATGTGTGATGCAGCTGATTTGCCCCTTACTTGACCATTCTCTCTCTCTCTCTCTCTCTCTCTCTCAATTATGTCTGAGTGTTTCCAAAGTTCAGTGACAGACCAGCTCGCAGAGCCCCCTGCTCCCAGCCGTGCGGTGAAGTGTGGCGTCTGCTGGAAGAATTTGATGCACGGGTTGTGGTCTCAGTGTTGATAAAATCTAATTGCTGTATTGATCGGAGCTGGAGCCAGCGATAGCTGCCGCGGCAATTGAGATATTTCACTCGCTGTGATTAGCCCTCAGCACCGCTCTGTGCTCCTCTCAGTTTCCAGTCCTGAGGGAAGCCTGTCGAGTTGTTGCACATCCCGGTATCAGTCCCTCTGCTGTGCCCAGGTCTTCTCAAAGAATGTCCTGCATAAAAACATAAGCAATTGAAGCAGGAAGCTTTTTTTTAAAGATTAGCTTTATTTTATTTTTTACAAAGAGATGGTGCAGAACAGGCCCTTCAGCGCAACGAGCAGTGCTGCCCAGCAACCCACCTATTTAACCCTAGCCTAATCATGGGAAAATTTACAATGACCAATTAAGCAGCTAACTAGTATGTTGTTGAACTGTGGGAGGAAACTGGAGCACCCGGAGGAAACTCACATGCTTACAGGAAAGAACGTATAAACTTGCTCAGAGAGGGTACCAGAATTGAACTCTGAACTCGAACACACTGAGCTGTAATAGCGTTGTGCTGCTATGTTGCCATAACTAAAAACTTTATTTGTCACAGATACTTTGCAACACAGAGTAAAATGTGTCATTTGCATCAACGGTCCAAGGATGTGCTGAGGGCAGCCTGCAGGTATTGGGCACTAGCATAACATGTCCACGACTTACTGACCCTTTGGACTGTGGGAGGAAACCAGAGCACCTGGAGGAAATCCACACAGTCACGGAGAGAACAGACATAGGCCGTAATCGAACCTTAATCATTGATCGCTGGCTGGTACTGAAAAGCAATGCACTAACCCCTCTGCCAATGTGCTTCCGCCTTTCCCGTTGAGCCAGCTCTGTCATTTAATAAGGTCACGGCCGATCTGGCCATGGCCTCAGCTCCACCCATGTGCATTTTCCCCATAACCCTGAACTCCCCCGTCATGTTTCTTTGAGAAAAGCAACGCACACAAAATGGTGGAGGAACTGAGCAGGTCAGGCAGCATCCTTTTTGCTTCCCCTCCGTGTCTGGTGGCTCTATCACCCCTCCTCCTACCCCACCCTCATAACTTGCCATCACCTTCCTCCAGCTTCCACCTCCTTCCCTTTCTCCAATGGTCCCCTTCCCTCTCCTATCAGATACCTCCTCCTTCAGCCCTTATCTCTTCCACCTTTCCAACTTCAAAGTTCAAAGTAAATTTATTATCGAAGTACATATATGTCACCATATACAATCCAGAGTTTATCTTTCTTGTGGGCATACTCAATCCATAATAGAATAATAATTATAACAGAATCAGTGAAAGGCGACACCCATTTGGGTGATCAACCAGAGTGCAGAAGAGAACAAACTCTGCAAATACAAAAGAAAGAAAGAAATAGTAATAATAAATAAGCGATAAATGGAGAACGAGATGAAGAGTCCTTCCCGCAACCTATGGATTCACATTGAAGGACTCTTCATCTCATGTTCTCGATATTTATTGTTTAATTATTTATTATTATTAATTTCTTTTTGTATTGTGTGTGTTTGTGTGCACATGCATATGTATATAAAATATGTTGCACAGTTTGTCTTGTTTTACATGTTAAACATGGTTGTTTCGTTTTTACTGTGTGCTGTACCAGCAGTTATGGTTGAAATGACAATAAAAGTGACTTGACTCAGCTAGTTGTTTACCAGTGAATGTTCTGAGCTGATGAAGTGTAAAAACTTGAAATGTTGACTGTTTATTCCTCTCTGTAGATGCTGCCTGTCCTGCTGAGTTACTCCAGCATTTTGTGTGTTACTCTGGATTTCTGACATCTGCAGAATCTCTTGTGTTTATCGTTGTTTGACAGTCTTTAATTTTTGTACATGTGGAACAAATAGTGAGTTTATGTTTGTGGTCTTCTTCTTTAGGCTATCTACTTTGAGGTTCGATGCTCAGAGATGCACCACTGTTGTAATGTGAGGTTATTTGAGTTACTGTTGTCTTCCTGTCAGCTTGAATCAGTCTGGCCATTCTCTTCTTCTCTTCCGACATCTTTTGTTAACAAGGCATTTTCACCCATAGAAATACCGCTCACTGGATGCTTTTTTTTTGCTTATCTGTAAATACAAGAAACTGTTCTGTGTGAAAATCCAAGGAGATCAGCTGTTTCTGAAATACTCCAACCATCCCATCTGGCACCGACAATCATTCCACAGTCAGACAGTTAGATCACATTTCTTCTACATTCTGATATTTGCGCTGAACAACAACTGAACCTCTTGACCATGTCTGCATGCTTTTATGCATTAAGTTTCTGATTGGCTGGTTAGATATTTACATTAGTGAGCAGGTGTACAGATATACATAATAATGTGGCCACTGAATGTATAGTTTTTCATAAATTCTACTTTATTTCTTCTTTTCCTGGCAAATGCGTGCAAGATAATCAACCTCAAGGTAGTATATGGTGACATATAGACACCTTGATCATAAATTGACTTTGACTTGTCTTTGAAATGCTCCTTTAATCAGGGCATACAGACAGGAGAACTGCGGATTGGAGAGCTCCAGGTCGGCAGGACGCCGTTTGTTAGACTGAGCACTTCCTGTCTCTTCCTTCCGCCCTCAGGAAACTGGCTAATGTGTTCTGAACAGTTTCTGCTTCAGTTGGGAGGTGACAGATCAGTTCTGTTTGTGTCAGAGCTTGAGTGATAAAAATCTTGGCCTCGCGACGGCTCTCTGTAACAAATGATCAGAGTGCAACTTGTAATAAGGCATCTGTTACTATGCTGTCAAGATTTCTGAGAGCAGACATTTTAGAAAATAATGGCTTTCAAAAAATAATTATCTAAATGTTTGTGCAAATTGCCGGGATTCTAACTCACAGAGTAGAATTGTAACCAATAGAGAGAGGGTTATCAGTTACATAACAACCTTCCAAAGAGCCTCTCCAGTCTCATATCAAATCATCTCAGTCCGTTGAACCAAAATACATATAATTCATACACCCCTAAAGATCTTAAGAACCACAAAATAGATCAAGGTCATAAACGCATGAGGTTCTGCAGAAGCTGGAAATCCAGAGCAACACACACAAAATGCTGGAGGAACTCAGCAGGTCAGTAGCGTCTGTGGAGATCAATAAACAGTTCACGTTTCAGGCTGAGTCCCAGGACTGGGAAGGAAAGGGGAAGGTGCCAGAACAAGGAAGTGGGGTGCGGGGGGCAAGCTGGAAGGTTATAGGTGAAAGCCTGTGGGTGGGGGGGGGGGGGAATGAAGTAAGAAGCTGGGAGGAGATAGTTGGGAAAGGTAAAGGACTGAAGAAGAAGGAATCTGATATGTAGGGCCAGATGAGGGGCAAGGTGGGTGGGGGTTGTGAATGAAGTAGGAAGCTGTGAGGTGTAAAGGGCTGAAGAAGCAATTGATAGGAGAGGAGGGAGGAGGAGCACCATGAGGAGGTGATAGGTAGGTGAAGTGAGGTAGGTAGGTTTGAATTGCATTGAATTGATCAAGGTGTTTTGTTGAGTGCATCTGTCTTAACTTGAGTTGAAGTGATTGCTTTGAATCTTAATTGGGAAAGACATCCGTTCAGGGGATGAGCAGGCCGTGCTGTCTAACACAGTGTGGGAGAAAATCTGAAGGTTTGTGCATTAAGTAAGGATTTACAGCTTCTCTGGTCAGCTGGATCTGTGTCTATAAACAAGCTCAGTCTTCTGATCCAGTTTGTCTAATTCTGTCTGCTGCAATTCCTTGCAACAACTTCAGACCGGTGATCCAGGGAGGGATCAAAAGGGCTTTCTGTCTGGATTTTCCCAACTCACTAATACACTGGCATAGTGGCTTACGCGTTGCTATTGCAGCCTCGGGCCTTGGCGTTCAGAGTTCAATCCCAATGTCCTCTGTAAGGAGTCTCTCCCCATGGAATGTGTGGGGTTCCTCTGTGTTCTCCGTTTCCTCCAACAGTCCGGGGAGGTTAATTGGTCATTGTAAATTGTCCTGTGATTAGGGTAGGCTTAAATCGCAGTTGTTGGGTCTGCTGGGGTGGTGCAGCTCAAAGGGACCGAAAGGCCCCTTTCCGTGCTGTATCTCTAAATAAATAAATAAATAAAATTTCCCACACTGGGCTGCAACCTTTCTTTCAATGGCACAGGGTTCCTCCTGCATTATTACTTTGACTGGCCATCAGGAAGGGAGTGTGAAAATGCAGAGAGTTGTGGACACAGCTGAACACCAGCCTCCCCTCCATGGAGGTATTTCTCACTGTTTCAGTAAAGAAGGCAGCAAAATCCAGACCCCTCCCACCCCAGACATTCTCTCTTCTCATTGCGTGGAAGAGACAAGAGCCAGAAAGCATAAACCACCAGGCTGAAGGACCGCTTCTACCCCAGTGTTAGAGCTCTTGAATAGATTCCTCGTATGATAAAATAGACTCTCGAATTCACACTCTATCTCAATACAATCTTGCACCATTTTATCTGCCCCCACTGCACTTTCTCTGTAGCTGTTATACTTTATTCTGCTCTCTGTTATTGTTTTACTTTGTTCAACTTCAATGCCCTGTTGTAATGAATTGATCTGTATAAACTCTACGCTAGACAAGCTTTTCTCTGTATCTAGGTATACAAGAGCATAATAAACACTAAAGATTGTGTTTATAGTCCCGATGAAGGCTCTTGGCCTGAAAACGTTGACTTCTTATTTTTCTTCACTGATTCTGCCTGACCTACTGAGATCCCCCAGCATATGTGTGTGTGTGTGTGTGTGTGTGTGTGTACATAATAAACCAATTCCAGGCTATCTCCCTCTATCTAGGAAGCCGTGATCTTTCCCCTTGGGACCAGGAGTTCAGTTGAGGCAAGGATTCCAACACTCCATGTCTCTGAGTATCCAGCAATAACCAATATGCACTTTATTCCAATCTCCTCAAGAGTGAATTCGAAGCAAACTCGAGGCTTTCAGCTTCATAGTTTGAGTGGACTGTCAAGGTGGACAACACATTCCCTCTTTTCTCTGGCCCGATTGCTATGGTGGAATTTAAAAAATCAGAATCAGGTTTAATATCACTAGATCATGCCAGGAAATTTGTTGTTTTGCGGCTGCAGTAGAATGCAATATGTAATCATAAAAAACTGTAAATTACGATAAGAAGTATAAATATAAAAATAAATTAAATAAGTAGTGCAGAAAGAGAGCAAAAGTAATGTGGTAGCATTAATGGGTTCACTGTCCATCATAAATTTGATGGCAGAGGGGAGGAATCTGTTCCTGAATCATTGAGTGTGTGTCTTCAGGATCCTGTATCTCCTCTTTGATGGTAGCAACAAGAAGAGGGCATATCCTGGGTGATGGGGATCTTTAATGATGGATGCCACCTTTTTGAGGCATCGCCATTTGAAGGTGTAATTGATGCTGGGGAGGCAAGTTCCCATGATGGAGCTGGCTGACTTTGCAACCCTCTGCAGCTTTTTCCGATTCCATGCAGAAGCTCTTCCATAAATCATGTAAATAAGGTTGATTCTACAAAAAATGTGCCATCCATGCTCTAGGCTGTGAGACGGAGTCTTCACCCTGAAGGAGTATCTCTGTTCAGGAGTTGCTTACTGAATCAAACTTTAGCGTCCCTGAAATCACATTGAAAAGTTGGCTCTCAGGACTGTGTTGAAATGTATCACAGCTGCTCAGCTGGACAATTGGAATCCGAATCTGATTTATTATCACTGAGCTACCGTCAGGCACCATGGTAGAGTAGCAGTTAGCATGATGTTATTACAGCTCAGGACGTTGGAGTTTGGAGTTCATTTCTGGCATCCTCTATAGGAATTTTGTGCGTCCTTCTTGTGTGCACGTGGCATTCCTCCAGCTGCTCCAGTTTCCTCCCGCAGTCCAAACACATACGTGTTAGTAAGTTAATTGGTCATCATAAATTGCCCTGCGATGAGGCTTGGGTTAAGTAGGGGGGTTTCTGAGTAGTGTATCTCGGGCCAGAAGGGCCTGTCTGCGCTGTATCTCTAAATAAATAAATATAGTGTGAAATGAACACCAATTTCTCTTAAATTCTGATAATTTCTTCCCCTCTCACTTCTCTCTTCTTCACCTGTCCATCACCTCTCTCTGGTGCCCTTCCTCCTTCTCTTTCTCCATTGTCCATTGTCCACTCTCCACTCTTATTAGATTCATTCTTCTTTAGCCTTTACCTCTACTAGCTACCAGGTACCTTGGCCCAGCTACCTTGGGGCTGGTCCCACCTATCAGATTCCTCTTTCTTCAGCCCGTTACCTTTTCCACCTATCACCTCCAGCTTCTTACTTCATCTCCCTCCCCATGCCACCGACCTGCTTTCACCGACCTTGCCCCTCACCTGGTCCCACCTATCAGATTCCTCTTTCTTCAGCCCGTTACCTTTTCCACCTATCACCTCCAGCTTCTTACTTCATCTCCCTCCCCATGCCACCGACCTGCTTTCACCGACCTTGCCCCTCACCTGGTCTCACCTATCACCTGTGTACTCCTTCCCCTCCTCCCACTTCCTTATTCTGGCTTGTTTCCCCTTCCTTTTCAGTTCTGATGAAGGGTCTTGGCCTGAAACATTGACTGGTTTCTTCCCTTCCATAGATGCTACCTGATCTGCTGAGTTCCTTCAGCATTTTGTGAGTGTATTGCTCTGGATTTCCAGCATCGGCAGAATCTTTTTATGCAGTGGTGATCTGTATTCATTGCTGGAGATTCTCTGAACCGTGGATGACTTTAAATACAGTGAGATCTCATTAACATGGATGGGAGCATTTTGCACATGTTTAGAGAGATCTCTCTCTGTCTGTCATTGTACATAGCCCGTCATCTGGAAACATTAACTCCAAATTGGAAGAGTTTAACAGAGATAATGATGAAGATTTACCTTCGCAATCAAGGGTTTAAAACCTTGGTCACAATGCACTTATTTTTGACTCTGTATAATCGAGTTTTGATTACAGAGAGAGGCGCAGAGTATGCTGTTGAATTAGGGACAAAATCAATTTCTCTTACAGCCTGTGGGTTTACTGTGACGTGAATTATTTGATTTCCCAAATCGGAGAGGTTTACTTCTGGGAAGTGCATGTCAAAGGTTGCTGTCGATCAGGCACGGAGTGTGTAGACAGCAATAAGGCCAGAATGCTTCAGTAGGCACAACCCCAAGAAAGGGAAATCTTGACAGGGGAAAAAAAAGGACATAATTAAATTTGAGAGGAAGACATGAGAGATGACCCATCACGGGTAACGTTGCCTCAGCTGCAGCCTCAGGGCCAGGCTGGGTGGTAGTCGGTGGCGATTCTTTCTGGAGAGCAGACATTGCTGCAGCTTTGTGGTCGGACCTCCAGTCGCCGTGGCCTCCGGCGAGGCGAGGCGGCTCGCTTAGATTACGTTTAATCAGACTGCTGTTCATCCCCTCAGATGCAGCCAGTACACCTGTGCCAATTAATACACGTTTAATAAGCAGCAAGTCTAATCCTTTGATGCTTTTAGATTTAAGTAGATATATTGTAGGTGTTGTATGTGTGCAAGGGCTCGTCAGTATGGAGGGGGCAGTCAAGTGATAGAGTGTGCATGCTTGTCTTGTGCGTGTGTGTGTACACAGGTAAATCTCTGTTTAATTGTGCCTGTTCTCTGTGTGTGTGTGTGTGTGTGTGTGAGAGAGAGAGAGAGAAACACGAACTTGTATGTGGGTTGGCCCAGTAGCATAGTGGTTAGCACAATGCTCTACAGTACCAGCAACCTGGGTTCAATTCCTCCTGCTGTCTGTAAGGAGTTTGTATAAAGTCTCTTCTGTGGGATGCTTACCCTGAAGCTGCCTGGCTTGCTGAGTTCCTCCAGCATTTTGCAAGTGTTAGTTTGTACGTTCTCCCCTTGACCTGGGTTTCCTCTGAGTTCTCAGGTTTCCTCCCATAATCCAAAGACTTGCAGGTTGTTAGCTTAATTGGTCTTTGTAAATTGTCCTGTGATTAAACTATGGTTAAACCATGATTTAATGTGGCTCATGTAGAATCTCAATAAGTAAATAAATTAATAAATGTGTGAATGCAAACACGAGGGAATCTGCAGATGCTGGAAATTCAAGCTACACACACAAAATGCTGGTGGAACGCAGCAGGCCAGGCAGCATCTATAGGAAGAAGCATTATCGACTTTTTGGGCCGAGACCCTTCGTCAGGGCTCACGAAGGGTCTTGGCCCAAAACGTCAATAGTGCTTCTTCCTATAGATGCTGCCTGGCCTGCTGCTTTCCACCAGCATTTTGTGTGTGTTAAATAAACGTGTGAGTCTGCCTATGTCAGTTCTTGTGCCAGTGTTTTAGTATGTCAGTGTGCATGTGAGAGGCTGTATCAGCGCATGTATGTGTCATTGTGTCAGTGTGTGCATGTATGTGTGTGAACTCATTTGAAGATGGAAGCTGAATTTCTATTTTGCTCTGGCCCTGCCACTCTCAGCTCTGTTGGTATCTCGCTCGGGAGTGGGCATTCTGCCTTGTTCTGCTCTCTACCCCCACTCCTCCCCAACCCTCAACGCAGGCTGTTTCAGAACCACCCACCCACAGAACGTGGAGACCATTAAAGTGCTCTTGCCTCTCCCAGAGGAAGTCACAAACCAATCAATGACAGGCCCTGGGCCCAGCAGGACTGGGCAAACATTAGATCGATAAGTTATTAGCACCATTCTGTCAGCTGTAATGTTAAGATTGATCACAAGGAGGGCTTCTGTATGCTGCCTGGCACATTGCAGCCCGATAAAGATGACAGATTAAGGGACTAAAGCAAGGGAATTAAGGAGCCAGGCTGTCAAAGCTGTCACCGACTGGACATTAGTACTGATTTTTTTTTATCCTTTCCTTCCCTCTCGCACTATCTCTCTCGCTCTCAGTCTCCCTTATGCTTGCTCTCTCTCCTCCCCTCTCTCTCTGACCCTCTTTCTTCCCCTTTTCTCCTCTCTGTCCCTCTTTTCTCTTATGTTGCTCTTTCCTCCTCTCTCCTCTACCATCTCCCTCTCAGCCACCCTTCTTCCCACACCCCTCTGCCTCTCTCCCCATCCCTTCAAGATTTAGTTCCACTCTCTGTCATTAGTCTTTTCTCGTTCCACCTAGTCTCATAGTCTCAGTCTCCCTCCTTCCTCCTCCTTTCCCTTCCCATTTCAGGCTCACTTAATCTCTCCTTTCCCCCCTCTCTCTCCTTCCCTCTCTCCTTCCCTCTCTCCTTCCCTCTCTCCTTCCCTCTCTCCTTCCCTCTCTCCTTCCCCTCTCTCCTCCCCCTCTCCTCCCCCTCTCCTCCCCCTCTCCTCCCCCTCTCCTCCCCCTCTCCTCCCCCTCTCCTCCCCCTCTCCTCCCCCTCTCCTCCCCCTCTCCTCCCCTCTCTCCTCCCCTCTCTCCTCCCCTCTCTCCTCCCCTCTCTCCTCCCCTCTCTCCTCCCCTCTCTCCTCCCCTCTCTCCTCCCCTCTCTCCTCCCCTCTCTCCTCCCCTCTCTCCTCCCCTCTCTCCTCCCCTCTCTCCTCCCCTCTCCCCTCCCCTCTCCCCTCCCCTCCCCTCTCCCCTCCCCTCTCCCCTCTCCCCTCCCCTCTCCCCTCCCCTCTCTCCTCCCCTCTCTCCTCCCCTCTCTCCTCCCCTCTCTCCTCCCCTCTCTCCTCCCCTCTCTCCTCCCCTCTCTCCTCCCCTCTCTCCTCCCCTCTCTCCTCCCCTCTCTCCTCCCCTCTCCCCTCCCCTCTCCCCTCCCCTCCCCTCCCCTCTCCCCTCCCCTCTCCCCTCTCCCCTCCCCTCTCCCCTCCCCTCTCCCCTCCCCTCTCCCCTCCCCTCTCCCCTCCCCTCTCCCCTCCCCTCTCCCCTCCCCTCTCCCCTCCCCTCTCCCTTCCCCCCTCCTTCCCCCCTCCTTCCCCCTCCTCCTCCCCTCCCTCCTCCCCTCTCCTCGTCCCCCTTCCCCCCTCCTTCCCCCCTCCTTCCCCTCTCTCCTCCCCTCTCTCCTTCCCCTCTCTCCTTCCCCTCTCTCCTTCCCATCTCTCCTTCCCATCTCTCCTTCCCATCTCTCCTTCCCCTCTCTCCTTCCCCTCTCTCCTTCCCCTCTCTCCTCTTCCCCCTCTCCTCTTCCCCCTCTCCTCTTCCCCCTCTCCTCTTCCCCCTCTCCTCTTCCCCCTCTCCTCTTCCCCCTCTCCTCTTCCCCCTCTCCTCTTCCCCCTCTCCTCTTCCCCCTCTCCTCTTCCCCCTCTCCTCTTCCCCCTCTCCTCTTCCCCCTCTCCTCTTCCCCCTCTCCTCTTCCCCCTCTCCTCTTCCCCCTCTCCTCTTCCCCCTCCCCCTTTTCCCCCTCTATGTCTTCCTCTGTGCATAAGCCTAGTCTCTTGCTCCCTCAACACAGACATACTCTCTCTTAAATTTCTTGGGCTTGGAATGTCAAAGGATTGCCTGCAGTCTTTAGGAAGTGTTGAGGGTTAACCATAAGTGGGCAGGATGAAAGTGTTCCTTAGCGTTTCTGTCTGTTATCAGGCAGATAAAGCTCAAACTGATGGAATTGGTTACAAAGGTGTTGAATGAAGTTGCCATCTAATGAATTATTACTTGTACACTTTTGGAAAATATCAGCAAATATTTATTGACTACACTTTGAAAAGTGGTCAAACAGAGGCCTGGTTAAACATTTACACCCCACTTAGAATGAAAACAAAAAATACTGAAAATACTCAGCAGATAAGGGAAAATCTGAGGAGAGAAAAATGGAGGTGATTCTCAGGTCAATGCAAGATAATTTGTCCTTTCAACTCCGTTTCCCTCTTTGTGGCTACTGACTGACTTGCTCAGTATTTCCAAGCTCTGTCAACTCTTGCTTTTTATTTCATGGCAATTAACAAAGATTTCTCTTAACTTCTGGTAATTCCTCACCTCCTTCGGTTCTCTCTTTATGTATAATATCATGAGGTTGGAGGAGCAACACCACTTATTCCGTTTGGGTGACCTCCAACCTGACAACATGAATACTGATTTCACCCAACTTCCGGTAATTTCTCCCCTCTCCCTCCTCTCTTTTTCGTTCACCATTCTGGCTCCACTTCCATCTCTTCTCCTCACCTGCCTATCCCCTTCCTCTGGTGTCCCTCCAGTTTCCCTTTCTCCCATGATCCACTCTGCTGTCCTATCAGATTCCTCCTCCTTCAGCCCTTTACCTCTTCCACCTGTCACCTCCCAGCTTCTCATGTCATTCCCCCTCCTCCACCTACCCATGTTCCCCCTCACCTGTTATCACCTTTCAGTTTTTAACCCTTTCCTTCCCCCATATCCTGCCTTTCACACTATTCTCTTTAAATCTGGAGACTGGTGTGCATGAAAATCCCAGGAGATCAGCAGTTTCTGAAATACTCAAATCACCCCACCTGGCACCAACAATTATTCCACATTCAAAGTCACCTAGATCACATTTCTTCCTCGTTCTGAAGTTTGGTCTGAACAACTGAGCCTCTTGACCATGTCTGCATGCTTTTATGCATTGAGTTGCTGCCACATGATTGGCTCATTAGATATTTGCATTAACGAGTAGGTGTCCCTAATAAAGTGGCCACTGACTACAGGTTTTTATTTCGGGGATTCTCCAGGACAGTTTCAGAGCCGGAGATCTTAAGCCTTGGATGAAGATTGGAATTGGTTTATTATTGTCACATGCCCCAAGAAAAAAAACTTGTCTTACATACTGTTCATACAGATCAGATCATTACACAGTGCTTTGAGGTAGAACAAAGTAAAACAATAACGATGCAGAATAAAGTATAAAATCTACGGAAAAAGTGCAGTGCAGGGAAATGATAAAGTGGAAGTGAATTAGATTGTGAGGACATAAATGAAAGAGATTCTGCTAATACTGGAAATCCAGAGTAACAAACACAAAATGCTGGAGGAACTCAGCAGCATCTATGAAGAGGAGTAAGGAGTCGATGTGTTAGACTGAGGCCCAGAATCACACCCTTGATTAGATCCTGAGGCCAGGAGTCCATGTCAGTGGGGCAGAAGTTATTGTTGAGATTGGTGATACGTGCTTTATTCTGCATTCCGTTATTGCCTTTCCTTTGTACCATCTGACTGAATGCATGATGTCATGAACTGAGCAGTATGGATGACATGCAAAGCAAAGTTTCCACTCTTCCTTGGTATATGTGACAATAATAAACCAATTTATCAACTTACATTGGCCAGTTAACCTATTGAGGCTTGTATGTAGGGTGAGACCAGAATGCCTTGGGGGAGGACCATATAGTCACAGGGAAAGTGGCCTAACTCTGCACAGGCAACACTGGATTTCAGGTCTCTGACTCTGTGAGACAGGAAGGAACTGAAGCAGTTAAAGAGCAAGGGGGATGAATCAATCATTTGGGATCGATATAAGGAGAAATTCCTTTACCAAGAAATCTGTGCATGTCTGTTCATTTAGATTGAAGTTGATGGGTTTTGGATAGTGGGAGGGGGGGGGAATTTGGGAACAGGTATTACCAGGTATTAGGCTCTGGAACCAATGTGGATAACTTTACTCACCACAACGTTGAACTGGTTCCACAACCTGCAGACTCACTTTCAAGGTTTCTACAACTCATGTTCTGAATATTTGTTATTTATTTATCTCTGTATTTTCACAGTTTGTTGTCTTTTGCACGAGTTGTTTGTCCTTGTATGCAGTTTTTTTCATTGATTCTATCAAGTTTTTGTGAATGTCCAAAAGAAAGTGAATCTCAGGGTAGTCGAGCACTCTGCAAAAGTCTTAGGCACGTGCAGTATATATAGCTAGGGTGCTGAGGACTTTTGCACAGTACTGTATTTGTTAACATGGAGCAGAGGGCAAGTTTGTAAACCTGGCAGGAGCAAAGAATGTTGGGAATGGCGAGGGTGGAGTGCTGCGGGAGGGGTGTGGGACAGGTAGCAGAGGGGGAATACCAGGGGTAGGGGCAGGTGTAGATATAGACACATCCAGCCCTGGGACACCAGGCAAGGTCATTCGATTCCAAATAATTGGTTTATTGATCATTACAGAATGTCTCTCTGGTACTTCCCGCTACCTCCCCTCTTCCTTCCCCTTTTCCCAACCATGATTCCCCTTTCCCTGCTCCCTTCCACTCTCAGTCCACAATAGAAACCCATATCAGAGTCAGGTTTATCACTCACATGTGTCATGAAATTTGTTGGTTTTTTCTGGCAGCAGTAGTGTAATATATATAAACTACTACAGTACTGTGCAAAAGTCTTAGGCACCCTCATTACATATGTGTGCCAAAGACTTTTGCTCAGTGTATATTGTGAGATGTATGTACTATGATAATAAATTTACTTTGAACTTTGTAAAAGATGGTGTGGATTGAATGGGGGAGTAAATGATACAGGTCCTACAGTACTCGTATTGAATCGATTGGTCTTAATTTTTCTGATGTACCAGCCTTATACAAGTAGGGCAGTCTTCTGCCAATTTTGTCCTCCCCTTCACCTCTCGTAATAAAGCGGTCAGCTGCATTTGTACCTGAGGAAGGAACTTCAAGGGATTCAGTAAGTGGCATATTATGCATCACTTTCTTTCTGTTGTCTGCTAAAGCTCACGCCAGCACACATTAATTACTAATTAATGCATGTGTTCTCACTCATTACGGTTTAATTAGTACCCCAGGGTAATTATTGAGGGGAATTGGGTCCAGTTCCAGAAACCACTGCCAGCGATGTGGTGAATGTGCTAGAGCGCCATCTTCGTGCCTGCTACTTTGTTTTACAACAGTTGGCACAACTGTGGACCATTTATAAAGCTCCACAAGGCATCATAGAGTCAGAGGATACAGAAACATTGAGTTCAGCCCATCAAGTCCATAGCAAACTATTGTTTTGCCTAGTCCCATTGACCTAGCCCTCCATACCCCTCCCATCCATGTACCTGTCCAAATGTCTCTTAAATGTTGCAATCAATCCTACATCCACCCCTTCTGCAGGCAGCTTGTTCCACACTCACATCACCCTTGGAGTGAAGTTCCCCTTAAATATTTCACCTTTTACCCCTAACCCATGACCTAGTCACATCCAATCTCAGTGGAAAAGTCTGCTTTTATATTATATTACACCCATCATAATTTTGTATACCTCTATCAAATCTGTCCTCATTTCCTACACTTCAGGGAATGTCCCAGCACTTTGCAAAGACTTGTTTCTGTCACAGTGACTTGGCAAGAAGGGACCTTCCTCAGGAGAAGCTTGCTTCAGGACAAAGCTAGGCTTGAACCCAGGCCCAACCTGAACCAGCAGGCCCTGGTGCTGCTGGCATTCAAAGACTGACAACTAATGTGCAAAAGAAGACAATCTGCACAAATTTTAAATAAACAAACAACAAATAAAGAAACAGTAAATTACTTAATGCTGAGAACATGAGTTGTAGAATTCTTGATAGTGAGTCCATAGTTTATGGAATCAGTTCAGCGTTGACGTGAGTGAAGTTATCCACACCGGTACAGGAGCTTGATGGCTGGACTGTAATAACTGTTACAGTTCCTGAACCTGGTGGTGTAGGACTTAAGGCTCTTGTACCTCCTCCCCAATGGCCACAGTGAGAAGAGTACATGTCTGCTTCTGGATGGTGGTGCTCCCTAATGTTGCTTTCTTCTGGGATTGCTCCTTGTAGATGTGCTGCATGGTGGGTAGGGCTTGTCCTGTGATTAACTAGGCTGTGTTTCCACCACTTTTGGTAGTCTTTTCTGTTCTTGGGCACTGGTGTTTCCATACCAGGCTTCGATGCAACCAGTCAGGATACTCTGCACTATGCATCTGTAGGAGTTTGTCAAAGTCTTAGCTGGCATGCCAAATTTGTGCAAACTTATAAGAAAGTGGAGGGACTAGCGTGCCTTCTTTGTAAGTGCATTTTTATGTGCTGGGAGAAAGGGACAGAGTCACATATTAGACCTTTATCTCTGCCACTTATCTCCTCCCACCTTCTCACATCATCCCACCCACCTTTCTTTGCCCCACCTGGTCTCACCTGCCAGCTTGTACTCCTTTCCTCCCCCTCCCCCACCCTTCTTAATCTGGCTTTGGCTCCCTTCCTTTCCAGTCCCGATGAAGGGTCTCGGCCCAAAACGTCAACTGTCTGTTCCCCTCCATAGATGCTGCCTGTCTTGCTGTGTTTCTTCATCCCTTTGTGAGTGTGGGTTGCCTCATTGCAGGATGAGTGTAATGAATGAGAGCTTGTTCCAAAGCCAGTGGGTTCCCAGGCGTTAATTTGAAGGCTGTTATAATTTCTGCTGAACTGGTGTGAGGCAGAATCCATGGAAAATATAAGTTGTATCACACTTGTGTGCCTGGGCTCAAGTGATTTACATTACACTAAGCTATTGTGGGACATAATGGCTGCACTATATCATTGTAACAGAACAATCAACATAGCTCCCTGCTGTGTATCTGATAATGTGCCTTCCTCCGTTTCCTTCAGCAACTCTGGTTTAAGTGACCCCCTGAGCTAAGTGAGAAAGAGCTTGTTTGTTAAACTCCAGACAACCAATGGGCACAAATATTAAAAGCATAATTTAACAAATGCTCAAAATGTAGACAGTGCTTTTAAATTTTTACTCTGTATATGTTTAAATGACTTGCTTGCTGTCGGAATTCTGTTTTCAAGTTGTGTATTATGCACAACAAGAACTCTTGTGTTTGAAAACTCAGTTTTGGTTATTTGTATTGAAACAAATTGGTCTGGTTTCTCATTGTCACATGGGCCACGATGCAGTGAAAGCGAGTCTTGTTTATACAGATCAACTCATGACACAATGCATTGAGCTAGAGTGAGGTAAAACGAGTGTAATGAGGGATAAAGTCTAAAATCTTCTGAAAAACTGCATTGCAAGTAAACGATAAATGGCAGGATCATAACCAGCTAGACTGTGAGGCCAAGAATTAATCTTATCATTCAAGAGTCTGATAACAGAGGGGTAGGAGCTGTCCTTGAACCTGGTGGGGCATGCTTTCAGGCTTTTGTATGTTCTGCCCCATTGGAGAGGGGAGAAGAGAGAATGCCAAGAGTGTGGGGGATCTTCAATTACACTGGTTGATTTACTGAGCAGTGAGAGGTATAGATAGAGGCCAAAAGGGGGAAGGCTGGTTTCTGTGATGTGCAGAGATGGGTCCACAACCCTCTGCATTCTCTTGTTGTCACATACAGAGCAGCTGCCATACCAAGCTGTTACAGATATGGAGAGGATACTTCGATAAAATATGGATAAGGGTCGACAGGGATATGCCGAGTTTCTTTAGCTTCCTGAGGGCGTGGAGGCATTGGTTGTGACATCGACGAGATTGGACTAGGACAGACTACTGCTGATGTTCACACATAAGAACTTGAAGCTCTCCCATGGATGTAGACAAGAGCCTGAGGACTCTCTCTCTTTCTGAAGTCAATGGCCTGCTCCTTTTGTTTTGTAGACATTGAGGAGAGGGTTGTAGTCAGGACACCATCATTATTTGAAATACAGCCCACTACAGTGGTATCATTTGCCAACTTGTAGACGGAGTTAGTGCAGAACCAGGCCACACAGTAATGAGTGTACAAGGAGTAGATTTGGGGACTGAGGACATGACCTTTTGGAGCACCAGTGCTGAGGATAATCGTACTGGAGGTGTTGCAGCCCATCCTTAATTTTGCTTGAACTTCCATCATCCAATTAGTGAATGAATTTTTGTTTATGTAAAGTTTTAGAATCATATTTAACATCACTGGCATAAGTTGTGAAATGTGTCGTTTTGCAACAGTAATATATTGCAATACATAATAAAATCTATAAAATACAATGAAAAATTTAAGCAGTGCAAAAAATGAGCAAAAATAAAATATTTGAGGTAGTTCACTGTCCAGAAATCTGATGGCAGAGAGGAAGAAGCTGTTCCTAAAACACTGAGTGTGTGTCTTCAGGCTCCGGTTCCTCCTCCCTGATGGTAGCAATGAGGGGAGGGCATGTCTTGGTTGTTGGGGGTCCTTAATGATGGATGCCACCTTTTGGAGGTATCGCCTTTTGAGGGTGGTAGGGAGACAAGTACCCATGATGGAGCTGGATGCATGAGTGTGCAACTTTCTGCAACTTTTCCGATCGTGTGGTGGCCCCCCCCCAACCCTCCCCCCATATGAGGCAGTGATGCAGCCAGTACAGCACTCTCCATGTACAATTCTCTCCACAGTACACCTGTAGAAACTTGTGGGAGTCTTGCTATAGCAGTACCTTCCAGCTTGACCTCATTCCCCTCCCCCACCTTTTTTTATTCTGGTGTCTTCTCCCCTCCTTTCCAGTCCTGAAGAAGGGTCTCGGCCCCAAACCTTGACAGTTTATTCATCTCCATAGTTGCTGCCCGACTGCTGAGTTCCTCCAGCATTTTGTGTGTGCATGTTACTCTGGACATTACTGTTGTGTGTGGGATCTTGCTGTGTACAGACCTGGCTTTGCTAGCCCTGCGTTACAAAAGTGACTCTTCTCACTGGCATTCCTGCAGGCATCAGGTAAATGCTCCAGTCCTGCAGATGGCTGGAATTTTTAAAGTGGTTTGAAATCATTAAATCGTTGGAAAAGCATAACTAAATTGACTCTGTGAGGATAGAGCCTTTAATGATGTTACATCCATTTTCCTGTCTCACTGCTAATCTTATATTTCAAATCATATTAAAGTTCACTGTCCATCTTTCTTGCAGACACAGTTATTTGGCTGGGTAAGCGTGAATTATATAATCTCACAAACACCAGCGGTTCTGCAGACACTGGAAATCCAGAGTAACACAGAAAATGCTGGAGGAACTCAGCAGGTCAGGCAGCATCAATGGAGAGGAATAAAAAGTCAATGTTTTGGGCTGAGACCCTTCATCAGGATCTGGAAGGGTCTCAACCTGAAACATCGACTGTTTATTCCTACCCATAGATGCTGCCTGACCTGCTGAGTACCTCCAACATTCTGTGTTTATTATTTAATCACATTCTTTGTTTAGAAGATGTTCGCTCACAGACAAACACACAAAATATACACTCTACTTGATGGGCTCAACCTTAAGAGTGAGTTCCCTTCTAAAACTACTATAAGACCATAAGATATAGGAGCAGCATGAGGCCATTTGGCCCATTGAGTCTGCTCCACCATTCTATCATGACTGATTTTATTATTCCTCTCAACCCCATTCTGCTGTCTTCTCCCCGTAATCTTTGATGCCCTGACTAATCAAGAACCAATCAGCCTCAGCTTTAAATAAACTCAATGACTTGGCTGCCACAGCTGTTTGTGGTAATGAATTCCTCAGATTCACCGTGGATATCTTCCTCCGTGAGATAGTTAGATGTCCAAGCACCAAGGATTTGTTTTCAAGGGTCAAGATTATTTGCCATTTCTAGATTCAAGATTTGAGATTGTTTAATGTCGTATTTCAGAACGCGAGTGTAAAGGAGAACGAATCTCCGGATCTGATGCAGCGTAAAAAAACATAATAAGCATAAAAACACAATAAAATATAATAATATTAGAACAGATTATGTAGTGTAAATGTGAGCAGGTTTTCCCCCTTGAGGTTTGCTGAGACTAGAAGTAGAGGTCTTGGGTTAAGGGTGAAAGGTGAAATGTTTAAAGGGAACATGAGGGGAAACTTCACTCAGGGTGGTGAGAGTGTGGAATGAGTTGTCAGGGGAAGTTGTGAATGCGGTTTTGATTTCAATATTTAGGAGAATGTGGATAGGTACATGGACAGGAGGGGTATGGTTCAGGTACATGTCGATGGGACTAGGCAGATTAATAGTTTGGCCAGGGCTAGATGAGGCAAAGGGCTTGTTTCTGTGTTGTAGTGCCCCATGACTCTTAAAAAAATTAGATTTATTATCAAAGTACATATATATTGCCATATACAACCCTAAGATTCATTTTCTTGCAGACATACACAATAAATCCATAATAGAATCACTGAAAGACTGCACCCTTGGTGTTCAACCAGTGTGCAAAAGACATCAAGCTGTGCAAATGCAAATAGATGTAAATAATAAGAATAATAATAATAAATAAGTTCTAAATATTAAGAACATAAGATAGAGTCCTTGAAAATGTGTCCATTGGTTGTGGGAGCATTTCAACGAAGACCTTTCAGGTGTGAGAACTGAGGGGACTGGCTCTTAAGTGTTTACAGTGCAGTGACAGGGGTAAAAGATGGGAGGGGGGTGAAGTGGTCCTGTCCTGTTCTCTCTAAGAATCCAAACAAGTGTATTTTGCTACGGGAAAGAGAAGGGGGGGAGGGGGAGAGGGAGATGAGGTAATAGATGGGGAAGAGGGTGGAGAGAGTGTGGGGAGAGAGGCAGCGGGTTATATAGAGGGGCAAGAAAGAGAATGAAGGAGTTGGAGGTGGGAGAGTTTTGGAGACAAATAGAAATAGGGGGGGGGGGAGAGACGGGAGAGAGATTTTGGACAGAGAGTGGGGAATAGTGGAGAGGTACAAGAGGGAGAGAGGAAGTGAGGGGTATTGGGATAAAGGGAGAGTGGTGGAAAGATGGATGGGGGTGAGAGGGATGGTGAGAGCAGTGCTACAGACAAATAAGAGGGAGAAACATATCACTCATGCAGGGGCTGGCATGGATCGGATGGGCCAATTAGTCCCTATGTTGTAAGCTATTTGAACCCAATAACACTTGTGCCCATCAAGCTGGCATGGACCTGATTTGCCAAGTGGTCCTCCCCCCAGAGGTAATAAGTGTGTTGAAGCCAGTAATACTGAGACACGGGGGTCTGAGCCAGAGCCCCGCATCTCTAGTGATTGTAACACTTAACTTTGAAGGGCAGATAGTGAGGCCGTTGCGGATTTAATAAGTGATCTGCAGGGCTCTGAATTCATCAGTCAGAGGGAATGTATGCTTCTGCATGTGCCTGTCTCCTCAGCTTGTTGCTTAATAAGCACCTGACAGCTGAAAATTTGTTGTTTGATACGCGCACACTCTACCGCTTCCTGCTCGTATGCACCATCATGCCTTCAGTCTCAGCAGTGATATTAGAGGCATATTGATTTTAAATCTGTTCAGTGTACACTGTAATTGTATATTAGAAACTAGCCTCTCTGCTGACAGCCAATGGTGAGGGTGCAGGGCTTCTCTATCGCCTCAGAGCCCAGGAGGAAAGTGGAGACCTTGATGCTTGAGGGGGAGGTGAGGGTGGAGTTTAAAATCTTAGAATTCACTGAGGCTTTTGAACCAGGAGATATGATCCAACTGGAAGGAGGAATGGGGGAAGGCAGCAGGTTAAAATGATAAGGAATCCTTTTAAAGCGATAAGGAATCCTGTTAAAACAATCTCAAGAGCGTCTGGGTAAATTGGCAGCAAGGATTATGCAGGCTTGGGCCGTTCCTGGGGAGGAGACTGACCCAAGCCCAAGTTCAGCCAGTATTTTTTTTTTTGGTTCAGTCTCCCCAAGTATCTCATTGAGACAAATCGCAGATAAGGTCAGTGTTTGTTGGTGGGTCAGGTTCTGTGATATACAGATTACTGTCAGGGTGTCGGGATTAATTCTTTAAGTAAAGGTAGTGGGGGGGGGGTTAAGAAAACACCTTTGTAAAAAACAGGAAAAAGATTTTTTAAAATGAGTGGACTGTAAAAAAGGTGAAAAACTAGATTAGCTTTATTTGTAGCATGTACATCAAAACATACAGTGAAATGTGTTGTTTGCCTCAAATCAGATCAACGAGGATTGTGCTGGGCAGCCTACAAATGTTGCCAGATTTCAGGTGCCAACATAGCATGCCCACAACTCACTAATCCGTTGGATAGGTACATGGATGGTAGTTGTATGATTCGCTATGTCCTGGTGCAGGTCGATGGGAATAGGCAGTTTAAGTGGTCCAGCACAGACTAGTTGGGCCAAGGGGCCTACTTCAGTGCTGTACTTTACTATGACTTGATGATTGCAATCCTAACTGTATGTTTTTGGACTGTGGGTGGAAACCAGAGCACACAGAGGAAACACACACTGTCACGAGGAGAATGTACAAACTTCTTACAGGCGGTGGTGGGAATTGGACCCTGATCGGTGATGGCTGTCACACAAAAATGATCATGCTAATTGCCGTGCTACCGTGCCAAAATGGTTGCAAGTATTCCTTGCGGTGATGAAGTAACTTTGCAAAGGGATACAGTTCAGTTTAAGATGATGCAGTAAGGAGTGGGTCGGAAGTATAACAGTATGTGTTCTGCTCTCTCTTTTCTACAGATGACATTTTAGGAAAGCGAAGAGTATGTTCACCGAATAACAACAGTGAGTGTCCAGAAGTCAAAAGGCGAAGGAGTGAATCACCAAAGGGTAGGTTTCCTATCCGGAGTGCACCCTCCATCTTTCTCTCTTTGGTGACATTCCTCTTCCCCTCTCTCTGCCATCCTCCTTCGCTCTTTCTGGTGTGTACGGCTCAGGGGAATGAGAGGTATTGATAGAGTAAATGTAAGCAAGCTTTTTCCACTCAGGGTGGGTGAGACTGGTTATGGGTTAAGGGTGAAAGGTGAAATATTTAAAGGGAGCATAAGGGGGAACTTCTTCATTCAGAAGATAGTTCAAAGTAAGTTTATTATCAAAGTGCATACATTATATGTCACTGTATACAGTTTCTTATGGTCATAGTGAGTAAATCCAGAATAGAATAATAGCCAAACAAAATCAGTGAAAAACTGCACCAACTTGGGCATTCACCCAGTGTGCAAAAGAGAACCATCTGTAAAAATATGGAAAGAAAGAAAAAAATAAAAATAATAATAATAAATAAATAAGCAATAAATATAGAGAACATAAGATGAAGAGTCCCCAAAAGTGAGTCCATTGGTTGTGGGAACATTTCAATGATGGGGCAAGTGAAGTTGAATGAAATTATCCCCTTTGGTTTAAAAGCCTGATGGTTGAGTCATCATAACTGTTCCTGAACCTGGTGGTGTGAGCCCTGAGTCTCCTGTACCTCCTTTCTGATGGCAGCAGCGATAAGAAAGTATGACACAGGTGTTGGGGGAGTCCCTGATGTCAGCAGAAGTAGCAGATGCAGGTTCAATTTCAACGTATAAGAGCAATTTGGAAATTTGAAAAACTACATGGATGGAAGGATATGCAGGGCTATGGTCGGGGTACAGGTCTGACAGTATTAGGCATATTGGTAGTTTGGTACAGACCAGATGGGCTGATGGACCTATTTCTGTGCTGAAATGTTCAGTGACCGTATGACTAAGCGCTGGATCTCAAGCCCATTCCTCGCGCGCAGACTATGCCAACCCCAAGATAAAAACCTGTACAGGACGATACTTTCTGCCAGAAAGTGATGAGGAATTCAACCATTTCATTGTGGGATAGAAGGAAGGCCAGCTGATCTATTGAGTCAATGTCAGGTCACAGTGCAACCTCAATCCTCAGGTAGTTTTCATAGAGCATAGAACGCACTGTATAACAGAGCATTACAGTACAGACAGGCTCTTCAGCCTATGATGTTTTATCAACCTTTCAATTGACTCAAGATCAATTTACCTCATATAGCCCATTTTTCTATCATCCATCTATCTTTCTCAGAGTCTCTTAAATGTCTCCAATTTATCTGCTTCTACCCGCACCCTGGCAGGGCATTCCACGCACCTATCACTCACTGTGTGAAAAGAAAGCTGACATTCAACCCAGTCACCTTGAAATTATGCCCCCTTGTATTAGCTGTTTCTGATCTAGAAAATGTCTTTGTCCACTCTATCTGTGCCTCCTTACTGTATTTATCTATTGAGATACAGCACAGAACAGGCCCTTCTGGGCCTTTGAGCTGCACTGACTAACAACCCCTGTTACAACAGTGCCTACAAAAAGTATTCATTCATCCCCCCCTTGGAAATTTTCATGTTTTATTGTTTTACAACATTGAATCACACTGGATTCATTTGGCTTTTTTGACACACTGGTGCAACAAATTGGTTTTAGAAGTCACATAATTAGTTAAATAGAGATCACCTGTGTGTAGTCAAGGTGTTTCAATCGATTGTAGTAAAAATACTCCTGTATCTGGAAGGTTATTGAAAGACACAAGCAGGAGATGAATACAAGAATATTTCCAAGTCATGATATCCCTGCAGTACAGTTAAATCAATCATCAAGAAATGGAAAGAATATGGCACAGCTGTAAATCTACCCAGAGCAGGCCATCCTCAAAAACGGAGTGACTGTGCAAGAAGTGGACTGGTGAGGGAAGCCGCCAAGAGACCTATGACAAACTCTGGAGAATTTACAAGCTTCAGTGGCTGAGATAAGAGAGACTGTGCATAAAACTGTTGCTCGGGTGCTTCACCAGTCGCAGCTTTATAGGAGAGTGGCAAGGAGAAAGCTACTGTTGAAAAAGACTTTCATGAAATCTCAGCTAGCGTTTGCCAGGAGGCACGTGAGAGATTCTGAGGTCAGCTGGAAGAAGGTTTTATGATCTGATGAAACCAAAATTGAGCTTTTTGACCATCAGATCAATCACTATGTTTGTGGAAGCCAAACACCGTACATCATCAAAAACACACCATCCCTACCGTGAAGCACGGTGGTGGCTGCATCATGCTGTGGGGATGCTTCACTGCAGCCGGCCCTGGAAGGCTCGTGAAGGTAGAGGGTAAAATGAATGCAGCAGAATACAGGGAAGTCCTGGAGGAAAACCTGATGCAGTCTGCAAGAAAACTGCGACTTGGGAGAAGATTTGTTTTCCAGCAAGACAACGATCCCAAGCATAAAAACCACGGAAATGGCTTAAAAACAACAAAGTTAATGTCCTGGAGTGGACAAGTCAGAACCCAGACATCAATCCAACTGAGAATTTGTGGCTGGACTTGAAAAGGGCTATTTACTCATGATCCCCATGCAATCTTAACAGAGCTTGAACAGTTTTGTAATGAAGAATGGGGAAAACTTGCAGTGCCCAAATGTGTAAAGCTGATAGAGACCGATCCATACACTCAAATCTGTAATTGCTGCCAAAGGTGCATTCACTAAATACTGACTTGAAGGGGGTGAATACTTATCCAATCAATTATTTTGTGTTTTATATTTCTAATTAATTTAGATCACTTTGCAGAGATCTGTTTTCACTTTGACACAGAAGAGTCTGTTGATCAGTGTAAAAAAAAAGCCAAATTAAATCTACTCTGATTCAATGTTGTAAAACAATAAAACTTGAAAACTTACGGGAGGGGGATGAATACTTTTTATAGGCACTGTATATATAGCCAGGGTGCCTAAGACTTTTGCACAGTACTGTAGTAATTTTATCTATTGCACTGTACTGCTGCTGCAAAACAAAAGAAATTTCATGACATATGTGAGTGATGATAAACCTGATTCTGATATGGGTCTCTATTGTGGACTGAGGGTGGGAAAGGGGCAGAGAGAGGAAATCATGGTTGGGAAAAGGGGAAGGGAGAGGAGAGGGGGCGGGAAGCACCAGAGAGACATTCTGTAATGATCAGTAAACCAACTGCTTGGAATCAAATGACTTTGCCTGGTGTCTCAGGGTGGGTGTGTCTGCACCCTCCCCACCCCCCCACCCCTGGCACTCCTTCTCTGCCACCTGTCCCACACCCCTCCTGCACCACTCCCAACATCTTTTACTCCCTTCAGATTTACAAGCTCACTCGCTGCTCCATGTTGACAAATACAGTACTGTGTAAAAATTCTTAGATGTCCTAGCTATACATGCTGTATTCACCTAAAGACTTTTGCACAGTACTGTACGTAGACAGGAAAGGTGTGGAGAGCTGTGATCCAGATGTGAGTTTATGGTAAAATAGAGCAAAATAACAGTTTGGTATGGACTAGATGGGCCAAAGGGCCTGTTTCTGAGCAGTAATGCTCTATGACTCTATAACATGCCAACTTAATCAGTTTGTCATTTAATCAAGCTTGGCCTCTCAAGTGGTCATGAAAGATTTCAAGGCGCTAGTCATTTGTAAAAAGAACACACTATCATTCCTTTATCCCTCTATTCAATGTGGCCGCTTGACGTATACAACTAGACTGTTCTGTTTAAGTACTTGGGGATTCGCAGAATATTTGCTCTGCCCTTTTCAAACGAGAGTCTTTATCTGAACACTGCGGTGTATGTTAATGTTTCACTGTGTAATTTCGGGGCTCTGGCGTTCACTTTGTTTGCAAACTGTCATACATTTGGGTGGGTTATTGTCACCTCAGCTGCAGGGTAATCTTTTTTTCCCTTAATCATAAATGTTAGAAGGTTATCATGAAACCTTTGTGTTACAGGAGTAATGTTAGGAATGTTGGTTGCATTTAATATCCCCCCCTCACCCCTTGTAACGTGTAATATTTAGAAAATGGCACCTTTGAGTGGAAAAGGATGTGGTGGTTTCTTTCATTGCTGAGGGAGTGGAGGCGGGACAGATGCCTGAGCAGCAGAGCATTGGGAGGAGTGAGGCAGTGTTGGCCTGTAATGATGGGCACAGAGACTAAAGTTACAGTGTTGGAGAGGAATTTGCTTGGTCTTTGAGCTAGCCTGAAAGATCTTCTGTGCCTGGCTGTGGAAATGGGCTTAGAGACTTGTTCTTACATAGGGGGTTTTCCCCTTGTCGTTATTGTTAGTATCTTTTTGAAGTCAGTCTGTAGCCATGTGCTTCGCTTGAGCTGGGTCCCTGAAGCATTGCAGAGAGTTGTGGGTGCATCCCAGTCCATGGGGTTGTTACAAAGGCATATGGTGTGTCATCCTTCGTTAGTCAGGGGACTGAGTTCAAGAGCCATGAGGTAATGTTGCAGTTTGATAACCCTAGTTAGACCACTATTGGAGTATTGTGTTCAGTTCTGGTCGACTCATTTAGAAAGGGTATGGAAGCTTTAGAGGGAGTACAGAACAGATTTACCGGGATGCTGCCTGGACTAGAGAGCACGTCTTATGAAGATATGTTGAGTGAGCCAGCGATTTTCTCTTTGGAGTGAAGGAGAATGAGAGGTGTGTTGATACGAGATGACACACCCTAAGAGCCTTAGAGTGGATTGTCAGAGACTTTTTCAGAGACGGAAATGGCTGATACAAAAAGGGAATAATTTTAAGGTAGTTGTGGAGGGGTGTTAGGGGTAAGTTCTTGACACAGATGATGGAACGTCCTGCTGGGGTGGTGGTAGAAGCAGGTACATTAGGGGCACTTAGCCAACTCTTAGGTAGGCACATGGGAGGGAAGGGTTAGGATTAGGTTGATCTTAGAGTTGGCACAACATGCTGGGGCAAAGGGCTGTACTGAGCTGTCACACTCTATGTTCATGCCAACCAGCCTGGCCTGCAGTGACTCTATCTACCCTTGCCACTGCCTTGCGAGAGCAGCTGTGATCACCCGTGTTATACAACACAGCACGTAATGAATGAATGAACGAGTAAGGTAGCCTCTGCTGCTTCTCTGGGCAGAGAATTCCACAGATTCACCTTTCTGGGAAAAGTTGTTTCTACTCATCTCTGTCTGAAATCTGCACACAATGCTCCATGTTTGGCCTTATCACCATCTTATATAATTTCAACATAACATCCCAATACCTTTCCTTAGTACTCTGATTTATGAAGGCCAATGTGCCAGTAGCTCATTATCCAACGCTATCGACCAGTGCTCCTGTTACCTCCCGCATTCCAAAGAGCTCTATTCACCTGGAGGATGCTTTCAGCATTAAACTCTTAGAATAGAATCACTCCCCTTTATCAATTAACAGGTAGTCAAAGTTAAAGCTAATTTATTAACAAGGTCACCATGAGATTAATTTTCCTGCAGGCATTCACAGTGATGCTGCAGGTCATAGGATGAGTTTAGAGTTGTGGTGAATGAAGTTCTTCACGCTGGTTCTGGAGCCTGATGGTAGAACTGGTGATGTGAGATCAACGGCTCTGCAACCCCAGCCCAACGATAGTAATGAGGAGGGGGCGTGACCTGATGGATGCTGCTTTCCCATGGCACTGCTCCATTTAAATGTGCTTAATGGTGGGGAGGGCTTTCTATGTGATGGACTGGACTATAGCCAGCACTTTCTCTGGCCTTCTCCATTCTTGGGTATTGGTGTTTCCAGAGGGGAAGAAGCTGTTCTTAAAGCGGTGATTATGTTTTCTCATGCTCCTGTACCTCTTCCCAATGGTAGTAATGCGAAGAGAGCATGTCCTAGATGATGAGGGACGCCATTAATAATGGATGCCTCCTGATTTGACTAAACTTTGTTCTCAGTCCCCATGATTGCTGCAGTATCACATGAACCAGCTGCCCCTCTACACGTCTCACTAAAGCTCACAGCATAATCAAAAACCCCAACCATCCTGGACATTCTGTCTTCTCCCCTCTCCCATTGGCCAGGAGATACAAAAACCTGAAAGCGCAAACGCCAGGCTCAAGGACAGCTTCTATCCCGCTGTTTTCAGACCTGAATGGAATTCCTGTACAAAAAGGTGGACTCCTGGCCTCCCAGTCTCCCCCGTTATGATCTTCCGCTTTATCACTTACCGGCAGTGCATTTTCTCTGCCGCTGTTACACTCTATTCTGCATTGTTATTGTTTTACCTTGTTCCAGCTCAATGCACTGTGTAATGATCCAATCTCTCTGAACAGTATGCAAGGGAAGATTTTCACTGTGTCTAGGTATATGTGACAATAATAAACCATATCAATACGAATGTCCAACTTGGTAACGTAACAGTTAGCTCAATGCCAACAATTGGGGTTCAATTCCTGCCGGTCTCTGTAAGGAGTTTGTACATTCTGCCCATGACTGTGTGAGTTTCCTCTGGGTGCTCTGGTTTCCTCCCATGTTCTAAAGATGTATGGATTAGGGCCAGTAAGCTGTGTTGGTGCTGGAAACATGGTGACACTTGTGGGCTGCCCCCAGCATCTTTTGAGATCCGTTGGTCGTTGACACAAGCAACCCATTTCACTGTATGTTTCGATATAAAGCTAATCTTTATCCAGAAGTATCAGCCGTAATAGTTCTCAGCAATTGTGTGTTATACAGTATGCAAAGGTCTGCACTTTTCCTTTAGTAAATTGCTTCTCTCCTAACCGGCCCTCTGTTTGAATCCTCTGCTGAACCCCACCGCACCCAGCTCCATCATTTCCTCTGAAAATTTTATGTTTCAGTGAGTTAACCCCTCTCAGTCTTTTCAAATAGAGATCAGCCCAACTCAGTATCTGCTTAAAGCCCAACTACTTACCCCAGGCACTAAATCCAGTGACAGGATCCAGATGTGGTATCGGCTGTATTCCATATGTATCTACTGCTGTATCTGCATTAGCTCTTGCCATTTGCCTCCATCCCCCTGGTGGTGCATCTCCCTCATTGCTGGCACACCGTGCTGTTGGTTTAGCTGAACACCCAGACCCTGAGATGGAACCAGGACCCCAACCCCATCTGAACTTTGGATAGCACATAGTGGAGCAGGTGAAAAGGTTTTGAATCCCTTCACTCTCTGTATGACCGTAAGACATAGGAGCAGAATTGGGCCATTCAGCCCATCGAGTCTGCTCTGCCATTTGATCATGGCTGATTTATTATCCCTCTCAAGCCCATTCTCCTTCCTTCTCCCCGTAACCTTTGGCGCTCTTACTAATCAAGAATCTATCAACCTCTGTTTTAAATATCCCCAATGACCTGGCCTCCAGAGCAATGAATTCCACAGATTTAGCACCCTCTGGCTAAAGAAATTCCTCCTCATCTCTGTTCTAAATTGAAGTCCTTCTATTCTGAGGCTGTTCTCCCCTTGACCACATGGTTTCCTCCGGATGCTCTAGTTTCCTGTCACATTTCCACAATGTATGGGTTAGGGTTAATGAATTGTGCACGTGCTTATGCTTGTGCTGAAAGCAAGACAACACTCCCTACTGCCCCCAACACATCCTCGGACTGTTTTGGGCATTGACACAAACAATGCATTTCACTGTATGTTTTGTTGTACAGGTGATAAATAAAATGAATCTTTAATCTACTAATCACTCCAGCTTTAGTGCTGGTTCTCAGAGATCGGTGGTTCAGCTCGTAGAGCCACTGCCTCATGTCAGCCGAGACCTGGATTCAATCCCGAGCTTCGAGGCTGTCTGTGTGGGTTTTCCATTCTCCCCGCGACCGTGTGGGCTTTCTCCAGGAGCTATGGGTTAAAATCAGCACACAACCCAACATCGGTCCCATTTTCCTGTTTTTAAATGTAAATGTTTACAATGGCTGCTTTCTGGCACCACATTTTGCTAAGTGGGTTTATCTTTCTACTTGTTAAATTTACACTTGCAAAATTATTTATTTACAAAATAAAAATGATAAAAGTAAAGATGTGCTGTTTGGAGGGTGGGTTGTCTCCAGAGTGTGTGCGAGGGGTGTTAGTATCTGACAGGAATTGGTAGGAAAGTGAGAAGAATAAAATGGAGGAGCATTGGATTGGTGTAAAGGGGTACATAGTGGTTAACATGGACTCAGTGGGCCGAAGGTCCTATTTCCTATTATAGGATGGACTCTCAACCTCATAATCTACCTTATGCATAAACATTGATTTCTCTAACTTTTGGTAACTTGTTCCCTACCCCTTTTTTTCTTTCTCCATTCTGGTTCCCCTCATACCTCCTCTCTTCTCCTCACCTGCCCATCAACTCCCTCTGGTGCCTCTTTTCCTGACCTTTCTTCCATAGTCCACTCTCCTATCAGATTCCTTCTTCCTGAGCCCTTTACCTCTTCCAACTGAACCCATGGAATGTCAAAAACTGAGGAGGGATCTCACTGAAACCTATCGAATATTGAAAGACCTTGAGGGTGTGGATGTCGAGAGGATGTTTCCTGTGGTGGGGGAGTCTAGGGCCAGTGGGCACAGTGTCAGAATGAAGTCCCTTTAGAACAGAGATGCGGAGGAATTTCTTTTGCCAGAGGGTGGTGAATCTGTGGAATCCCTTGTCACAGATGGCTATGGAAGCTAAGTCATTGGGTATATTTAAAGCCAGGAGAATGAGGTTGAGAGGGATAACAAATCACCCATGATGGAAGGCAGAACAGGCTCAATGGGCTGAATGGCCTAATCTGCTCCTATGTCTTATGGTTCTATCACCTTTTCACTTCTCACTTCATTCCACCACCCCCGCCCTCACCTCACTTGGCTTCACCTGTCATCTACACAAGAGATTCTACAGATGCTGGAAATCCACACACACAAAATGCTGGAGGAACTCAGCAAGTCAGGAACCTGCTGAGATCCTCCAGCAACTAGTGCATATTCACTAGTTTGTACTCCTTCCCCTCTCCCCCCGCCACTTCTTCCTCTTCCTTTCCAGTCCTGATGAAGGGTCTCGGCCCAAAATGTCATCTGTTTATTTCCCTCCATAGATGCTGCCTGACCTGCTGAGTTCCTGCAGCATTTTGTGTGTGTGTTTCCCTGGATTTCCAGCGTCTGCAGAATCTCTTGTGTTTTGATGTGCTCGTTATGATTTTGCATATTTACCTGCACTGCACTTTCTCTGTAGCTGTTGCCCTTTATTTTGCATTTGGTTGTTGTTTTGCTTTGTTCTACCTCAGTGCACTGTGTAATGATCTGATCTGTATGAGCAGTGTGCAAGGCAAGCTTTTCACTGTATCTCAGTACATGTGACAATAATAAACCAATTCCAGTTCTGTGCTGTATGATACTGTGATAGAACCAAACTCCTTTTAAGGAGTTAAAAAGAACAAGATGCTGCAGAAACTCAGCAGTTTAGGAGCAGCTAGAATCACAATCAGGTTTAATATCACCGACATATGTTGTGAAATTTGTTGATTTGAGGCAGCCTATATTGCAATACATTATAATTTAAAAAACTCTAAATTACAATAAGTACATCCTTTGCAAAAGTCTTAGGCACATACGTATATAAAGCTGGAGTGTGGAGTGAAGAGTGAGGTTGTAAATCTGGCGAGAGCAAGGAATGTTGGGAATGTCGAGTGTGGATATCCGTGGGAGGGGTGAGGGACAGGTGGCAGAGAATGAGTGCCAGGGGTTGTGGGTGCAGACAGATCCAGCCCTGAGACACCAGGCAATGTCATTTCACTCCAAACAATTGGTTTATTGATCATTACAGAACGTCTCTCTGTTGCTTCCCTCTCCCTTTCCCTTTTCCCAACCATGATATCCCTCTCTCTCCCTGCCTCCTTCCCACTCTCAGTCCACAGTAGAGACCCATATCAGAATCAGGTTTATCATCACTCACATATGCTATGAATTTTTTTGCGGCAGTAGTACAGTGAAATACATAAAATTACTACACCACTGTGCAAAAGTCTTATGCGCGTGTGTGCGTGCGCGTGCGCACGCACACACACACAGGGTGCTTCAGACTCTTGCTTAGAACTGCATAAAAAATGAAAATTAAATACGTAGTGCAAAAAAAGGAGGGGAAAAATATTGAAGCAGTGTTCATGAGTTCATTGTCCATTGAGGAATCTGATGGCGGAGGGGATGAGGCTGGTCCTGCAGTTCTGTCTTCCTGCCTTCAGCATTTATGGAGGGTTGACATTTCACTTCTGTCAACTGTCCGTTTCCATCCACAGATCCCGTCTGACCTGCTGAGTTCTTCCTGCGTCTGCATCTCTCGTGTCTCCTTTTAACCACCAGTGTTAGTAGTGGTTTCTGGGGAGGCGTGGGGATGCCTTGTGAACAAGTGGTGCTTTCGTTTGGAAAGGTTGGGGATGTCTACCTGAAAAATCACCCCCATTACTCACGGTCGCAAGGATGAATTGAGGTGAACGAAACTGCTGAAAGACTGTTAGATTTTTCCAGCTCTGCTGGGAAAGGCGCTGTCAATCAGCTGTTCCCCCGGGAGGCCATCTGCAGCTCACCCGCCCCCTCACCTTCCTCACTCAATACTTGTTGAGCCGACAGCTTGCATCGGCACTCATCAAACAGCAGGCGCGGTGGGGACTTCCTCCCAGTGAAGCATTGATTTTCGTCTGACTCTTCTGCCTAACCTTTCAGAGCAGATGTCTTCAGGGCTTGGACAAAAACACGAGTGTGTTGAAGATCTCTCTGCCTAAAAGCAGAAGGATACACATTTGTACACTTGCATTTACACTAACACTCATACCCATACCCTCGCTCCCTTTCTCTTACTCTTTCCTGTCTCCTCTCTCTTTCTCTCTCACTCTTCACCCCTCCCTCTACACCCACTACCTTTCTCACTTTCTCTCTCTTGCTCTTTTCACTCTCCCCTCTCTCTCTCTCTCTCTGCAAACCACCTCTCTCTCCACTCTCTCCAGTTCCCTCTCCTCTCTCTCACACTCTCCCTCTCTCTCACACTCTCCCTCTCTCTCACACTCTCCCTCTCTCTCACACTCTCCCTCTCTCTCACACTCTCCCTCTCTCTCACACTCTCTCTCTCACACTCTCCCTCTCTCTCTCACTCTCCCTCTCTCTCTCACTCTCCCTCTCTCTCTCACTCTCCCTCTCTCTCTCACTCTCCCTCTCTCTCTCACTCTCCCTCTCTCACACTCTCCCTCTCCCACACTCTCCCTCTCTCTCACACTTTCCCTCTCTACACCCTCTCTGTTTCTCACTTCCTCTCTTCACAGCCCTCTCTCTCCTCTATCTCTCACACACTCTCCCCCTCTCTTTCTCTCCCTCTCTCTCTCACTAACTCTCCCCCCACTCTCATTCTTTTACCTCTCCCCTTTCTCTCTCTCCCTCTCTCTCACCCCTTTTTACACCCCACTCCTCTCTCTCTTCCTCACTGTCTTTCTTTCCCGCCCTCTTGCTCCCTTCCCCCTCTGTGTGTCTCTCTCTCTCTGTCTTGCAATCACGTAGTTTCATTCTCGAATCACACTATCACTTTCACACTTGCTCTTGGTCTCTTCCTCCATCTCACTCTCGTGCTGTCACACTCATACCTCTCTCTCATCTCTAACTAAAAGCAAGGCATTGGTCTGACTGCATTTTGGAGTATTGTGAGCAGTTTAGGTCTCCTTTTCGATGAAAAAAATGTGTTGCCATTAGAGAGGGTCCAAAAGAGGTTCACGAGAATGATTTCAGGAATGAAAAAGGTTAATGTATGAGAAGTGTTTCATGGTTCCGGGTTTGTACTCACTGGAGTGGAGAAGACTAGGGTGGGGTGGGAAGAAATCTCATTGAAGCATGCGATATCCAGGAAGCCCACTACATTCAGCTCCTGGACTTCGTAAATGCTCAACGCTGCTTCGATAGGCCATGTAGTAAATTGGTAAACCATTGTCAAACATACTAAGTCACAGTAAAAATCTTGTCTTGCCCCACACTGTCTATGCAGATTATTTCATCACTATGGTACATCAGGGAAAATAATAACTCTGGAGTTATTATCACATAGGAGCAGAATTGGACCATTTGGTCCATCGACTCTGCTCCACTGTTCCATGATGGCTGATTTATTATCCTTCTCAACCCCATTCTTCTGGCTTCTCCACGTAATCTTTGACACCTTACTAGTTGCAAGAATCTACCAAACTGTACTTTAAATATACTCAATGACTTGACCTCCACAGCCATCTGTAGCAATGAATTCTACAGTTTCACCATTGTCTGGCTAAAGAAATTCCTCCTGTTGTCTGTTCTGAAGGGATGTCCTTGTATTCTGAGGTTGAGCCCTCTGATCCACGATGGGAAACATCCTCTCCACATCTGCTGTATGTAGGCTTTTCGATTTTTGATTGGTTTCAATGAGATCAGAGTCTTGCAGAGGAAGTTCAGGCAGACGATAAAGAGCAAGTTACAAGAAGAAAGATTGCGAGGCCACGAATCAGTCTTATTGCACAAGGGAAACTTTCAACAGAGTTGTAGTGGTGGGTTAGAAGCTGAGCCTGCTGGTACGAGCTTTCATGTTTTGGTATCTTCTGCCCATTGAGAAGGGGAGAAAAGAGATTGTGTGGGGTGGTTGGGGTCTTGGAGTATGTTGGTTGCTTTGCTGAGGCACTGAGAAATGCAGACAGAGTCCATGGAGGGGAGGCTGGTTTCTGTGGTGTGTGGAACTGTATTGACATTATCGGTAGAGGACACATATTAAGTATTGAAGAGTGGGAGATATTTAATTTGATAAAAGAATCAAAAATCTGCATGGTTTCAATAAAACATATTTCATCATTGCTGTGAATTTGTTTAAACCCTATGCTACAGTGACTATTACAGCAGTCCACAAAGGTTCTTTCAGTGTAACCCAATGCCCTAGCTCACGTCTCTCTCCTGAGTAATGCACAGGCCAGACCATGCATAGCCAAATGCTGCCAACGTAACGAATGTTTAAAAGCTGCAGTGTCAATGAAAGGCTAATGTATCAGGATGTCACCTTGCGTTAGAGAATCAATTACCTGGGCAGGCAGTGTGAAAATATTGTTCCATTCCACAAGTCGCTGTTTCTGACTCCTAAGTCATTCGTTCTCTCCTCGCTGCTGGAGAAGGTACAGGAGCCTCAAAACTTGCAGCACCAGGTTCAGGAACAGTTATTACCTCTCAACCATCAGGCTTTTGAACCAGAGGGGATAACTTCACTCAACTTCACTTGCCCCATCACTGAAATGTTCCTACAACCAGTGACTCACTTTCAAGCACTCTTCATTTCACGTCCTTTTCATTTATCGCTTATTTACTTATTATTACTGTTTCTTATTTTTGCATTTGCACAGTTCGTTGTCTTCAGCAGTCTGGCTGAATGCCCTAATTGGGCAGCCTTTCATTGATTCTGTTATAATTGTAATTCTATAGACTTCCTGAGTATGCCCACAAGAAAATGAATCTCAGGGTTGTGTATGGTGACATTTATGTTCTTTGATAATAAATTTACTTTGAACTTTTGGACTTTGACTTGTAGTTTTGAGTGTTCAGCAGACAGTGTCTGTACTCTTGGTGGAACTGAACATAGTAAACAACATCATACCAAGGGCGCCATGCAGCCCATAATTTGGGACGGCGTGGTAGCATAGTAGTTAGCATTGTGCTATTACTCCGTTTCCATTCCTACTGCTCTCTGTCAGGAGCTTGTGCGTTCTCCCCTCCATCGCATGGGTTTTCTCCGGGCGCTCCAGTTTCCAAAGACATTCATGTTGGTAGGTCACATGGGTATAATTGTGCAGCGTGGGCTCATTGGGCTGGAAGGGTCTGTTACCGTGCTGTATCTCTAAATAAATAAAATAAATATCTGTGAAGGATTGTTGAAGGATGTGTAATCCATGCAGTGCAAGTCCATATTGAATTCCCTGAAGAACTTGTTGGATCTGCGTCTAGTACCTATTCTGGATTACTTTTATAAAAAGCTCAATTTCATCTCCTATCCTTAAGAGTCTTCTATGAGTCATAGAGGCATAGAAAAGTACAGCACAGAAACAGGCCCTTTGGCCCATCCAATCTGTGCCAAACCATTTAAACTGCCTAGGCCCATTAACCTGAACACGGACCGTAGCCCTCCATACCCCTCCCATCCATGTACTTATCTAAGCTCCCCTTAAGTGTTGAAATTGCATCCACCACTTGTGATGGCAGCTCATTTCACACTCTCACCACCCAATATGACTGACTTTGGTCATATGAGCAGATGAATTTTATGAGTATATGACTTAAGAGTGAGGCTGAGTGAGCTGTTGCTGTTCCCTTTGGAGTGAAGGAGGGTGAGAGGTGACTTGAGAGATGTGTACAAGATGATAAGAGGCACTGATAGAATGGACAGCCAGAGACATTTTCCCCGGATGGAAATGGCTAATATGAGGGTGCATAATTCGAAACTACAACAGTACAACACAGGAACAGACCCTTTGGCCCACAATGTTGTACTGAACCAGCTAAAAAGTAAACCCAAAAACCCCCAAAAACCAGTCCTTCTATCCCTCATCTTCATATTCATGTGCCGACATAAATATCCCTTAAAGGCCTCCAATGTATTTGCCTCTACCAGGCAGAGCGTTCCAGGCGTCCACCACCCTTGATCCTACCTTCAATGCATGCCCTCTCATATTAGACATTTCAACCTTAGGAAACAGATATTCTTTGCCTGCTCTATCTATGCCTCTCATAATCTTTTAAATCTCTATCAGATCTCCCTTTGGCCTCCAGCATTCCAGAGAAAATAACCCAAGTCTGTCCAGCCTTTCATGATAGCACCTGCCCTCTAAACCAGGCAGCATCCTGGTGAACCTCTTCTGCCCCCTCTCCAAAGTCTCAATACCCTTCCTATAGTGGGGGTGACTAGAACTGTATGCAATACTCCAGGTGTGTGGCCGAACCAGAGTTCCATAAAGTTGCAACATAACCTCATGTCTTTTGATCTCAAAGCCTCAACTAATAAAAGCAACCATTCCATGAGCCTTCTTAACCCCCCTACCACCCTGCCTAGGTGTTTGGAGATCCCTAATAAAGTGGTCACAGAGCACATGTTCTGTGTTCTACTTTCCATCCTCTCCTCCCCAACAGTGGTCTTCGATTCTGACACATTGCTCATTAGGACAGCAGCCGACCAACTACCACAATTCACACCTCGAATAGAGAGGACTGGTTGCTTTTTCGTTTGGCTTGAAGTCCTTAACATATTCTGTCTTTCCTTTTGCCTTGTCTGCATGAAGAGAAGTGTCAGACGCCACTAATCGAGGAGCAGATTATTCAGATGACCCCCGAGGAACACTACAGACGGATGTTGTCGGCACTAAATGACCACGGGACGTACGAGGAGCAGCAGCAACGCTTGTACCAGCTGGCCAACAGTATGGGCGTGCCAACCCACGGAGGTAAGAGGCAGCTCACCAGCCGGTACTGGCATAGAGTGGACGTGGAGAGGACATTTCCAGTAGTAGGAGAGTCTAGGATCTGAAGGCACAGCCTCAGAATAGAAGGATATCCCTTTAGAATAGAGATGAGGAGGAGCATTTTTCAGCCAGAGGGTGGTGAATCTGTTGAATTTGTTGCCAGCAGATGGCTGTGCAGGTGATGTCATTGGGTGTATTTAAGGCAAAGATTGATTGGTAAAGGGGGTTAAGAAGATTGATTGGTTATGGGGCAAAGGCAAGAGGATAGGTTTAAACAAAACAGCAATGATTGAATGGCAGAGCAGACTCGATGAGCTGAATGGCCTAATTTGTTCCTACGCCTCATGGTCTCATACTTTCACTCGCAAACTCAAAGACAGTTGCAGTCTTTGTTTTATAATTTGAATGGTGGTGCTTTTAATGTTTGGAGAGCAGAATTGTCCAATGACCGGAGAGTTTCCATTCTGGACTATTTTAATTGGCCTCATCTATAGAGTCATAGAGCATCAAGCATGAGTACAGGCCCTTTGGCCCAACCAGTCCATGCTGACCATAGTGGCCACCCACCTAGTTGCATTTCTTTCTAAGTACCACCCTTCTATGAGGCGCTCCTTGTACCTGCCTCAACCACTTTCTCCATCAGCTCATTCCACTCTCTACGTGAAGAGGTTGCCCCTTCAGATCACTTCTAAATCTTTCCCCTCTCACCCTAAACCTATTCCCCATGTTTGAACTCCCCTACCCTGGGTAATGGATGGAGGGGTGGAGATCCATAAGGCACTCCTTCCCTACCAAAGGAGGTGTAAGGCACTCCTTCCCTCCATTAATCCACAGGTCATCCTTGGGCAAGGTGTAGCACCTGCTCAGCACCCCCCCCCCCCCACCACTCCCGATCAGGGCCACGTAAAGCCCTGGGAGCAGGTGGTGGATGGTCGTATAAGCAGCTGGTGGACATCACAAGTCCTGGTTATGCAACCACTGACGCCAGGCAGACAATCACTGAAGAGTATTGATAATGGCTGGGATCACCCGTCTCATAAAGACACTGCCCAGAAGAAAACCATGCCAAACCACTTCTGATGAAAAATTTGCTGGGAACAGTCATGGTCATGGATAGGGGAAGAAAACCGTAATCTCCCATGTCAATATGACAGCACATGATGATGATGATAATGACCCTGATGGTCACTATTCACCTTATCAATGACTGTCATAATTTTAAATGCTCTCATAAGGTGGCTTCTCATTCTCCTATGTTTCAATGAATAACGGCCAAGCCTGGCCAATCTCTCCCGATGACTCTGGCCGACTAGTCCTGGCAAAGTTCTTGTAAACCTTTCCTGCACTCTTTCCATTTTGACTGCAATGTTCCTACAACAGAGTAACCAAACCTGTACACAGTGTTCCAGCTGTTGCCTGACCAACGGCTTACACAACTGATGCACCATCAATAACTCACACTGAGACGTAGGCGAGATATCGGCTTTTATTGACTGGAAGAAGGAACCAGGAGTGAGTGTCTATCATACAAGGTCCTGGAGACTGAGGCCGATCTTCAGGCCGCAGGTCTCCTTTATACAGGGGCCTGTGGGAGGAGCCACAGGAGCAGTCAGCAGGGGCGTGTCCCGACAGGCACATAGTTCACCACATTCACCCCCCCTTCGTTTGAAAAAGTCCTCATGTAGCGAAGGTTCTTACAAGTCAAGCCGATCAGGCGGTCGAATCTGTCGCTGCGATCTACGTAGCACCGGCTGTGACCGCATAGGTGCCGGCAACATTGGCGATTGCACAGGGGACGGGGGTTGCGCGTGTTCTTGCCCACTAGGCGCCGGTGATCCCTCATGCATGTGCGAGGCGCCTGGTATAAATGCGTACGAAACGCCCGGTATACAAGTGTCGTGAGGAGTCTGTGTAGGGCCTGGTGAGTACGGTGTCACCTCTGGTGCAGGGTTCACAGTTACCGGAGAGCCTTCAGGGTAGTGGTCTGCTGCACCTGCGGGTGCCAGGTCGCGGATGGAGACCGTGTCCTCCCGCCCATCAGGTAAGACCACGTAAGCATACTGGGGGTTCGCATGGAGAAGGTGAACCCTCTCCACCAGCGGGGAGTATTTATTGCTCCTCACATGTTTCCGGAGCAGCACTGGCCCCGGGGACGTCAGCCAAACTGGTAGGGTGGTCCCAGTGACAGACTTCCTGGGAAAAGAGAATAGGCGTTCGTGAGGGGTGGCATTGGTGGACGTACATAACAGAGAGCGGATAGAGTGCAGTGCCTCAGGGAGGACCTCCTGCCATCGAGAGACCGGCAACCCTTTGGACTTAAGGGCTAAAAGTGTGGCCTTCCACACTGTGGCATTCTCCCGCTCTACCTGGCCATTACCCCGGGGATTATAACTCGTGGTCCGACTGGTAGCAATGCCCCTAGCTAGCAAGTACTGGCGCAGCTCCTCACTCATAAAGGAGGACCCTCTATCACTGTGGATATAGCAGGGATACCCGAACAGAGTGAAGAGCTGGCGCAGGGCTTTTATGACGGACGTGGCAGTGGTGTCGGGGCAGGGGATGGCAAAGGGGAACCGTGAGAACTCGTCAATAACACTGAGAAAATAGACATTGCGGTCAGTGGAGGGAAGGGGGCCCTTAAAGTCAACACTCAGGCGTTCAAAAGGGCGGGTGGCCTTGACAAGTTGTGCCGTGTCAGGACAGTAGAAGTGCGGTTTGCACTCGGCACAAATTTGGCAGTCCCTGGTCATCGTCCTGATGTCCTCCAGGGAGTACGGCAGGTTCCGAGCTTTCACAAAATGGTAAAATCGGGTGACCCCCGGATGGCAAAGTTGTGCATGAAGGGCGTACAGCTGGTCGAGCTGTGTGCTAGCACATGTTCCCCGGGATAGGGCATCAGGGGGCTCATTGAGTCTGCCAGGCCGGTACAGGATATCATAGGTGTAGGTGGAGAGTTCTATCCTCCACCGCAAAATCTTATCATTTTTGATCTTGCCCCGCTGTTGGTTGCTGAACAGGAACGCAACCGAGCGCTGGTCGGTCAGCACAGTGAATCTTTTGCCAGCAAGATAGTGCCTCCAGTGCCTAACAGCCTCCACTATGGCCTGGGCTTCTTTCTCCACCGCGGAGTGCCGAATTTCAGAGCCTTGGAGGGTGCGAGAAAAGAATGCTACTGGTCTGCCTTCCTGATTAAGGGTAGCAGCCAGAGCGAAATCGGAGGCATCACACTCCACTTGGAAGGGAGCGGTCTCGTCCACTGCATGCATCGTAGCTTTGGCAATGTCCGCTTTAATGCAGTTGAAGGCCGCGCAGGCCTCAGCAGAGAGGGGAAACGAGGTAGACTTGACCAGGGGGCGAGCCTTGTCCGCGTAATGGGGGACCCATTGGGCGTAATAGGAAAAAAACCCCAGGCACCGTCTGAGGGCCTTGAGAGTGGTGGGAAGAGGGAGCTCTAACAGGGGGCGCATACGTTCAGGATCAGGCCCAATAACCCCGTTTTCCACGACATACCCAAGTATAGCAAGGCGGGTGGTACCAAAAACACACTTGTCCCTGTTATAAGTAAGGTTCAGAGCTGCGGCCACTTGGAGAAACCGTTGGAGGTTGGCGTCGTGATCTGGCCTGTCATGACCACAGATGGTGATGTTATCCAGTTAGGGAAATGTGGCCTGCAGTTGGTACTGGTCCACCATCCGGTCCATTTCCCTCTGGAAGACAGAGACACCATTCGTGACACCGAAAGGGACGCGCAGGAAGTGATAGAGCCGGCCGCCCGCCTCGAAGGCGGTGTAGGGGCGGTCCTCTGGGCAGATGGGGAGCTGGTGATAAGCGGTTTTCAGATCTATTGTCGAGTACACCTTATACTGAGCAATCTGGTTGACCATATCCGCGATGCGGGGTAGGGGGTATGCGTCAAGCTGCGTAAACCTATTGATGGTTTGACTATAGTCCACCACCATCCTATTTTTCTGCCCAGTCCGAACAACAACCACCTGGGCCCTCCAAGGGCTTGTGCTCGGCTCAATGATCCCCTCCCTGAGCAGCCGCTGCACCTCCGACTGAATGAAGGCCCGGTCCCCCGCGCTGTACCTCCTGCTTTTGGTTGCCACAGGTTTACAGTCGGGGGTCAGGTTGGCGAACAGCGGTGGGGGAGGGATCTTGAGAGTGGAGAGGCTGCAAGTGTCGGTAGCGCAGCTGTTGGCCTGGTTCTGGATGGGATGTGTGTGTCCGTGTGTGTGTGTGGTCAGTAGCGGGGTATGTGAAGAAGTCCCACAAAACTGAGGATTCTTGACAGTGAGTGGTGGGAGGGGCCCGTCGTATACCATAGTCACACTTTCGAGATGGCTCTGGAAGTCCAGCCCCAATAGCACAGGTGCACACAGATTAGGCATGACCAGCAGTTCAAAGTCCCGATATACTGTGCCTTGCACCACCAAAGTCGCTACACAACCCGCCCGGATGTCTGCGGACTGCGACCCAGAGGCCAAATGGAACCTCCGACTGACCGGCCGCGTTGCAAGTCCGCAGCGTTGCACTGTGTCCGGGTGAATAAAACTCCCAGTGCTGCCCGTGTCAAACAGGCATCCAGTCCAGTGCCCCTCCACCTGGATGTCCATCATGGATCTTGCAAGCTGGTGTGGGGCGCTTTGGTCGAGAGTCACAGTGGCCAGAGTTGGATCGCCGTCGGGGTACCCGGTCAGCATCGGAGGGTCGGGGGCGGGGCATGCTGACGCCGACAAAGATGGCCGCTCACATCCGGGGTACCCGGTCAGCATCCGAGGATCGGGGGCGGGGCGTGCTGACGTCGACAAAGATGGCCGCCCACATCCCGGCATGCAAGATGGCGGCCCCCACGTTTCACCCGCAGCGCTGCACTCCGCTCGAGGTTGAGACTTACAGACCTTGGCGAAGTGGCCCCGCTTTCCGCAGCTGGAGCAGGTCGCTTCTCGCGCTGGACAGCGTTGTCGAGGATGTTTCTTTTGGCCACAGAAATAACAAAGCACGAGTTCCTTACGGGCCACAGCCGTGGTCTGGGTCGGGGAGCTCGTGGAATGGCGACTGGCGGCGGCGTTGGCGAATTCGCTCCCGGGAGCCGGCGGTGGCGGGGTCTGAGGCGTCCACGGAACCGGCGGGGAATCGCGCGACTGGACAGCGTCGGCGTTATGCCGCGCAGCTTCTAGAGCATTGGCCTTCTCTATCGCCGAGCTTAAGGTAAGATCCGAGTTCTCCAGCAGCCGCTGGCGCATGTACACTGACCTCAGTCCCGTCACAAAGGCGTCTCGCACCAGCAGCTCCGCATGCTGTTCTGCCGTGAGCGTCTTGCAGTCACAAGCTCGGACGAGTGTCTGTAGTGCTCGGAGAAACTCAGCGCACGATTCGCCAGGCCGCTGTTGCCGGGTAGCTAAGCGATGTCTTGCGTAGACGGTGTTCACCGGCCGCAGGTACTGTCGTTTGAGGGCGTCCAGTGCCCCTTCGTAGGTCGGCAGGTCCCGGATAAAGGAGTAAACTTTGGGGGTGACCCTCGAGAGTAGGATTCTGTGCATAACGGCGGGTTCAGTCGCACGAAGCTCCGCCAAGTACGATTGGAAGCATGCAAGCCAGTGTTCAAAAGCGAGAGCTGCGTCAGGGTCTTGAGGGTCCAAATCCAACCGGTCCGGACGCAAAACGGGTTCCATGTTTTAAAACTTCCAGTCAATAAAATTGATGCACCATCAATAACTCACACTGAGACGTAGGCGAGATATCGGCTTTTATTGACTGGAAGAAGGAACCAGGAGTGAGTGTCTATCATACAAGGTCCTGGAGACTGAGGCCGATCTTCAGGCCGCAGGTCTCCTTTATACAGGGGCCTGTGGGAGGAGCCACAGGAGCAGTCAGCAGGGGCGTGTCCCGACAGGCACATAGTTCACCACAACAACTACAACATGATGCTTAAATTTCTGTACTCAGTGTCTTGACTGACGAAGGCCGCTGTTATGAGTCGCTCAGGGCTGAGGTGTTTTTATTTGCTGCTGAACTCTTTCTCTGCCATTCGCTGATGCCTGGAGCAGATTATTTTTCTTTCTCTTTCCCCCACCCCTGCCATCACAATATATTCAAAGTATGAGTACAGGAGATGCGATGTTATATTGAATTGCAGATGGTGTTAATGAGGCCTAATCTGGAGCATTGTGTGTGCAGTTCTGGACACCTGCCCACAGGGAAGATATCAATAAGATTGAAAGAGTGCAGAAAAGATTTATAAGGATGTTGCTGGGATTTGAGGACCTGAGCTATAGGGACAAGGCAATAAGGAGCAAAAGTAGGCCATTTGGCTCATTGAGTCTGCTCTACCATTTCATCATAGCTGATCCATTTCCCTCTCAGCCCCAATCTCCTTTAAGACCAATTCAAGAGTTGAATAGGTTAGGAAGGACTTTATTCCCTAGAGTGGAGGAGATTTGGTAGAGGTATACAAAATTATGAGGGTTGTAGGTAGGGTAAATGCAAGCAGGCTTTTTCCATGGAGGTTTGGTGTGACGAGAACTAGAGGTCATGGGTTAAGGGAGAAAGGTGAAACAATTAAGGGGAACCTGAGGGGAGAGCTTCCTCACTCAGAGGGTGGTGCAAGTGTGGAATGAGCTGTGAGTGAGAGTGATGCATGTTCAAATTCACCATTTAAGAGAAGTTTAGATAGGTACATGGATGGAAGGCTATGGCCCGGGTGTAGGTTGATAGGACTAGGCAGAATAAAAGTTTGGCACAGATGCGATGGGCTGAAGGGTCTGTTTCTCTGTTTTGGTTCTCCATGTCTCTAGCCACTATGTCCCAACGCTGGTGTGAAGTTATCTTTTGTATCCTCATAGAGACAAGGGCCTGTTTGTCAGTGCTGCCAACACTACTGAGAGATACATTAATAAAACCTGGCCTATGACAGCAACAGTTTGTTGATGACAAATTCTTTTATTGGATTTATTTTTGGAATTTCTTCTGATGACTTGTCTGGACTAGTAGTGGAGCAGAATTCCTGGTGAATTGATGGTCTGAGGAGGGCTCTTTGGGATCTGTGCCTATATGCCTGGATTCTTGAGGTGGAGGCCTAGTCCTGAATAGGCCGCAGCGCGCAGGGGGCAGAGACAAGCAATGTTGTTCATTCCCTGCTCCAAGTCAAACAGGCCATTCAGCCCATTGGACCCATGCTGATCACCAGCCACCTACCTGCATTAATCTTTTATTTAGAGATACGGTGTGCCTTCAAGCCGTGCCACCCTAGCAACCCCCAATTTAACCCTAGCCTAACCACAGAACAATTTACAATGACCAAATAACCTAACTGGTACATATTTAGACAGTGGGAGGAAACTGGAGCACCCGGAGAAAACCCAGGGAGGACATCTAAACCCCTTTCTGATGACGTCAGAATTGAAATCTGAACTCCGATGGCTTGAGCTGTAATAACCGTGTATTAAACCTACCGGTGTTTTTGTTATTCTCCCCACGTTCCCATCAACTTGTCAGGTTATATCACATAGCCACGCACCGGGGGGCAATTAAACTGGCAAATCACTAGAAACCAGAGCACCCAGAGGACACCTGCACATTCTCCCCGCACCTGCAGGGAGAACATGCAAACTCCTTACAGACAACACCCAAAATCCATACGCTCCTCCTCTCTCTCTTCTTTCTCTCCTTCTCTATTCCCCTTCTTTCTCCCCACACTTCCTCCCCCTCCTCCTTCCCCTATCTCTCCTTTTCTATTCACCACTTTTCCATCCATTCTTGCCCCTCTCCCACCTCCCCACTCCCTCCCTGTCCCTCTCCTATCTCTCTGACTCCCACTCCCTCTTGCACTCTCTCCCTCCTCCTGTCTCTCTCTGTCTCTTCCCATCCATCCCCACCCACTCACCCGATCTTTCTCCACTGTTTTTCTCTCCAGGGTCTCCCCTTCCACGCTGCTACTGTGCAGCCCTGGCGGAGACCCAGCCCCCGTGGAGAGGACTGGTGGCGATCTCTCCGGCCTGGGGGTGCTGACAACATGATGGTACTTCAGCATCAATGGAATCCTCAAGTTCCCTTCAGAGAGACAGACACTGGCCTGTCCATTAATGGATGGGGATGAGGGGTGGGGTGTGGATTGTGTAATTACTGTCACTGCCTTTATATCAACCTCAATCCTCCTTCCCACTGAAGCCAATGACTTGCTCAAATTCACAATCAACTCCATCTCCTGGGTGCCATTGTTTCATCCATCCTTGACTTCCATCTGGGCAAGTTTTTATTTATTTATTTATCTATTTGTCTATTTATTTATGTATTTACTTAGTTATTCAGAGATAGAGCGCAGAACAGGCCCACTGATTTAACCCCAGCCTAATTGTGGGACAATTTACACTGACCAATTAACCCACTAACCAGCACGTCTTTGGATAGTGGGAGGAAGGTAGAGCATCCGGTGAAAACCCACTTGCTTCATGAGAAGGGATGTACAGACTTCTTACAGGGGGTGCTAGAACTGAACTCCAAACTCCACCACCCGTTTATTGAAGCACCTTTGGCTATTTGATGAGATGAGGGGCTTGAGGAGAAAGCCTCTCTCCATTCTAATTTTGGGGCTTTAAAAGAAGCTATGATTGCTAGCTCTGAACCAGCTAATAGGCCATCTCTCTGATCCTCGCTCTTATTAGGAATTAGGGTCGACACTCAATGATAGGAACAGCGGAGAGACCAGTGTCTGTGGAAGGAGAGAAAAGTTGGTTTGGGACAGTTAGATTGAAATAGTGACTCTGTTTCCTTCTTCAAGAAGAATAAAGATTAGTTCTATTTGACGCATGAACTTGTGGGTCTCTATGTACAAACTCCTTATGGACAGCAGCAGGAATTGAACCCCAATTGCAATGTCTGCTGCTGTAAAGTGTTATGTTCACTACTATGCCGACTGCTTTTGTACCCCAAGAAGTCACATTTGCTATAGTTGTGTGCATATTCCCATGTGTGTGCTTGCGTCTTTCTGCAGTAACGTCTGTGTTTGTGCCTGCATATTTGTATGTGTCTGTGACAATTATTTGGCATCGTGGACTTTCAGATACAGGAGGAAACCAGAGGAAGCCTAAGCAGTCACAAGAAGGACCTGCAGACTCCACACAGACATAGAACAAACACAGTGCAGTACAGGAACAGGCCATTCAGCCCACAATATTTGTACTAATCAGAGTCAGGTTTATTATAAGACCATAAGACGCAGGATCAGAATTAAGCCATTCGACCCCTCGAGTCTAATCTGCCATTCCACCATGGCTGATTAAATATCCCTCTCAACCTCATTCTCTTTCCTTCTCCCTGTAACTTTTGATGTCCTTATTAATCAAGAACCTTGTTCTGCAATAAATATACCCAATGCCTTGGCCTCCCCAGACACCCTTGGCAATGAATTCTGTAGATTAATTACCCTGTGGCTGAAGAAATTCCTCCTCATCTCTGTTCTAAGCGTATGTATTTCTATTCTGAGGCTGTGCCATCTGGTCCTAGACTGTCCCACTATAGGAAACATCCTCTCCACATCCACTCTGTCCAGACCTTTCAATATTTGAAAGATTTCATTGAGGTCTCCCCTCGTTCTTCTAAACTCCAATGAGTTCAGGCCCAGAGACATCAAATGCTCCTCATATGTTAACCCTTACACTTTTTGGAATCATTCTCGTGAACCTTCCCTGGACCCTCCCCAATGCCAACACATCCCTTCTTAGATAAGGGGCTCAAAACTGCTCACAGTACTCCAAGTGTGGTCTGACCAATGCCTCATAAAGTCAAAGCATTACATCCTGTGTCACGGCGGCGATGAGGCAGTGCTGCCCCACCCAAGAGGGGAGAAGAGTCTTCACTTCCAGTGCATCTGGATGTGTGGCTGCATGTGTTATCTCCTTTCCAGTCACCCCTGTGCTTACTACAGCTTTGGAGCGCATCACTCAACATCTGCGGGGTTTGCAGCTGCCTGAGTTGATGGGGCGATAAGTTTCAAGTGTAGAAGATGTCACCTCTGGCAGAGAGCAGGCTGATCATGGAACAGATAGTGCCGCTTCTCAGAAGGGAGGCAGCTCGTTACATCAACCCGAGTTAGAGGGAAAGGTTGAATGGTTTAGGACTTCATTCCCTAGAGTGTAGGAGGATGAGGGGAGATTTGATAGAGGTATTCAAAATTATGAGGGGTGTAGGTAGGGTAAATGCAAGCAGGCTTTTTCCATTGATTTTGGGTCATCTATAGCTAGATGTCATATTTAAGGGCCTGAGGGGGAATCTGCAGGTGGTGGTGTTACTGAACCTTGCCTCTCTTGCTCACTGTATTGGCAGCTTCTGGAGGCACTATTGAGAAAGGTTTGATGCAAAGAATTTGGATGGGATGCCTTCTTGAGCTTGGGAACACCACCACTTGGAAATCCCCCTCCAAGTCACTATTCCTTCATCGTTGCTGGGCCAAAATCTTGGAATTCCCTCCCTAAAAACACTGTGGGTGTACCTACACCTCAAGGTCTGCAGCAGTTCAAGAAGGCAGCTCATCCCCATCTTCTCAAGGGCAGCTAGGGATGGGCAATAAATGCTGGCTTAGCTGGCAACACCCACATCCTGTAAATAAATAAATTTTAAAATGAACAATACCTTTTAACCTACTCCAAGAACAATCTAACCCTTTCCTCCTATGCACCTCTCTATCTTTCTGTCATCCATGTGCCCATCTAAGAGTTTTGTAAATATCCCTAATGTATCTGTCTCTACCACCACCCTTAACAGGGTGTTCCACACACCCACCCTTCTGTGTGTTAAGAACCTACAAAATCAGGTTTAATATTACTAGCTTATGTTATGAAATTTGTTGTTTTGCGATAGCAGTACATTGGAATAGTCCGTTTGTTATGTGCCATGTCATGTGAAGTGGGCAATCACAGTCTTTCACCATGATTGTTCTTGGCAAATTTTTCTGCAGAAATGGTTTGCCATTGCTGCCTTCTGAACAGTGTCTATACAGGACAAGTGAGTCCAGCCATTATCAATACTCTTCAGGGATTGTCGGCCTGGCCTCAGTTGTCACATAACCAGGACTTGTGAAGTGTACCTTCTACTCATACGACCATCCACCACCTGCTCCCATGATTTCATGTGACCCTGACTGGGGGGCTAAGCAGGTGCTGCACCTTGTCCAAGGGTGGCCTGCCGTCTAGCAGAGGGAAGGAGCACCTTACACCACCTTTGGAAGAGACATATCTCCACTCCGCCACTCATTGCAATACAGTACATAATAATTAAAAGCTGTAAATTAAAATAAATTTATCTAAAAAAAGAAAAATATTAAATAAGTAGTGGAAAAAAAAGATGAAATAAATACTGAGGTAGTGTTCATGCGTTTACTGCCCATTCATAAATCTGATGTCAGAGGGGAAGGAGATGTTCCTGAAATGTTGAGTGTGTGCCTTCGGGCTCATGTACCTCCTACCTGATGGTAGCAATGAGAAGAGGGCATGTCCTGGGTGATGGGGGTCCTTAATGATGCATACTGCCTTTTTGAGGCACCATCTTTGGAAGGTGTTGTGGATACTGGGGAGGCTAGTGCCCATACAACTTCCTGCAGCTTTTTCTGATTCTCTGCAGTGGCCCCTCCATACCAAACAGTGATGCAACCAGTTAGAATGCTCTCCATGGTACATCTGTAGAAATTTGCAAACCAAATCTCCTCAAGCTGCTTATGAAGTATAGCTGCTGTCATGCCTTCTTTGTAATTGCATCACTATGTTGGGGCCAGGATAGATCCTCAGAGATGTTGGCACCCAGGAACTTGAAACTGCTCACCCCTTCCACTTCTGATCCCTTGATGAGGACTGCTGTGTGTTCCCTTGCCTTCCCCTTCCTGAAGTCTACAATCATTTCTTTGGTCTTACTGATGTTGTGGCAAGGTTGTTGCTGTGACACCACTCAACCAGCTGATCCATCTCACTCCTCTACATCTCCTCGTCACCATCTGAAACTCTGGCGACAATAGTTGTGTCATCAGTAAATTTGTAGATGGCTAGCCACACGATCATGGGTGTAGAGAGAGTAGACCATTGGGCTAAGCACGCATGCTTGAGATGTGCTAGTGTTGATTTTCAACAAGGAGGACATGTTATTTCTAATCTGCAGTGACTGTGGTCTCCCAGTGAGAAAGTCAAGGATCCAGTTGCAGAGGGAGGTATAGAGGCCCAGGTTTTGATGCTTATTGTTTAGAACTGAAGGTATGTTTGTGTTGAACGCTGAGCTACAGACAATAAACAGCAACTGATGTAAGTATTGTTATTGTCCAGGTGGTCCAAGACTGAGTTGGTCAGCCAGTAAGATTGCATCTGCTGTAGACCTACTGTGGTGAGTCTAGGTCAGGGGTTCCCAACCTGGGGTGCCCACACCCCCAGGGGGTGCAAGATGGAATTTCAGGGGGTGCGACAAAGAGTGGCTTGTGTCCTTGAGTGACAAGTTGCGAATCATCACTTAGCCATCTGCCTTTGGAAGTGGTAGTAACGTTTGTCCCAAGCCCACTCCAGTCTCCCGCTGCCGGATTCGAGAGATGTAAACTCACTCCAGTCTCCCACTGCCCGAGTCAGAGTTGAGAAGTTTCATCAGTGTTAGCTGGGAAGTTACACCTCAGAGTTGAGGAGTCTCATCAATTTACTGTTTACAATTTTTTCTGAATAAATTAGAATCTAATTGCTCAATTTATATTTGAATTTTATGCACTGAGTTAAAAGCTTATTTTTTTAAGTTCAATTTGTTCACCCACAGTATTGTATGTGGTTCAATAATTAGGAATTAGACTTTTTCACCTTCAAATGTGATATTACTTTTGTAGGGGGTGTGAACATTAATCAAACATTTCCTAGGGGTGTGGGGCATAGAAAAGGTTGGGAACCACTGGTCTAGGTGCTTGCTTAGTCAGGAGTTGACTCATGACCAAACTCTCAAAGTACTTTAACATCCTCCTATACTTTCCTACAATCACCTTAAAATTATATCACCTTGCATTAGCCATCTCTACCTTGGGGAAAAGTCCTTGACTGTGCCTCTTATAATCTTGTACATGTTTTTAAACACTTGGTGGAATTTTGATGTGTCTGCAAGATGGGAAGGTCAATGTTGTCTGGAGTCCACCACTGACAACAAAGCACTGACCTATGTGTTGGTGGAAGGTGTGGTGGAGAGGCACAGTTTACCTGCACAGTTAAGAGCTTTACAAATAGTTCAAAGTTCTAAATAGATTTATTATCAAAGTACATGTGTGTCACCATATACAACTTTGAGATTCATTTACTTGCTGGCATTCACAGTAACTACAAAGAAACAATAGTAATAATAATAAAGTGTAGTGGCTACTACAACATTTTACAGTGCAGGTGACCCAGGTTCAATTCCTGCCGCTGCCTGTAAGAAATTTGTACGCTCTCCCTGTGTCCAGTTTCCTCCCACAGTTCAAGAGGTACCGGTTGCTAGGTTAATTATTCATTGTAAATAGTCCTGTGATTAGGTTAGGCTTGAATCAGGGGATTGTTGGGTGGCGTGGCTCAAAGGGCTGGAAGGGCCTGTTCTACACTGTATCTCGATTAAAAACAATATCAAGAGCATGAGATGAAGAGTCATTGAAAGTGAGTCCATTGGTTGCGGAATCAGTTCTGTGAAGGGGTGAATGGTGTTGAGTGCAATTATCCCTTCTGGTTCAAGAGCCTGATGGTTGCCATGTATGGTGGTGTGGGTCCCGAGGCTCCTGTACCTCCTCCCGGATGGCAGCAGCAAGAAGAGAGCATGGCCTGGAGGACCTTGATGGATGCTGCTTTCCTGCGACAGCATTCTGTGTAAAAGCTAGGAGAGGATTATACAGCATTGCTGCAGTTATATTCGTGGAGTCTTGATGAAACCCTGAAGACACGGAGCATGTTGTAGATTTAGTGAAAGGCGCAATAATGTCCAAGGTGCCAATTATTTTCAAATCATGGTAGGATTTATCAAAATTTATGTATCGCAGTTTTTTTAAGCTTTTCCTGTTCCAGGAGCTGTCAGCAGTAAAGTCGACATGTCAATCAATGTGATGCCCACATGTCACCAAACGGCATGATTTTTGTTTTGCATTCCTGACAGGCTCGTCGGGGGTTTGCATAGGAAAAGATCGATGCAACCACTTGTAATTGGCAGCAAGCCAGGCTCTTCAATTATAAATACCATGGCAACGCCAAAAAGAAAACCCTGGCATCCTAGATAATTAATTGACTGAAGTATATAATGAAACATTTTAATTTTTGCCCTGTTTTGTCAGTAATGCACTAATGCACAGGCATTAACATAGAACAGTACAGCACAGGAACAGGCCCTTCAGCCCACAACATTATGCTGAATCAAATAAATTAGTAATCAAAGTTCAATGTCAATTTTATGATCAAAGTGCATATATATCACCATATACTGCCCTGAGATTCATTTTCTTGTGGGCGTACTCAGCAAATCTGTAGAATAGTAACTACAGCAGGATCAGTGAAAAATTAGCTAGAATGCAGAGGACACCAAACTCTGCAAATGCAAATATAGATAAATAGGAGAGAATGATATACACTATATACACTGGAATTTAGAAGAATGAGAGGGGATCTGATTGAAACATATAAGATTATTAAGGGATTGGCCACGCTGGAGGCAGGAAGCATGTTCCCACTGATGGGTGAGTCCAGAACTAGAGGCCACAGTTTAAGAATAAGGGGTAGGCCATTTAGAACAAAGATGCGGAAAAACTTTTTCACCCAGAGAGTGGTGGGTATGTGGAATGCTCTGCCCCAGAAGGCAGTGGAGGCCAAGTCTCTGGGTGCATTCAAGAGAGTTAGATAGAGCTCTTATAGATAGCAGGGTCAAGGGATATGGGGAGAGAGCAGGAATGGGGTACTGATTGTGTCTGATCAGCCATGATCACAGTGAATGGTGGTGCTGGCTAGAAGGGCCGAATGGCCTACTCCTGCACCTACTGTCTATTGAAATAACAAGATACAGAATCCTTAAAGTGAGGCCATTGACAGTGGGAACACCTCAATGGAAGAGCAAGTGAGTGTAGTTATCCCCTTTTGTTCAGGAGCCTGATGGTTGAGGGGTAGTAACTGTTCTTGAACCTGGTGGTGCAAGTCCTGAGGCTCCTGTACTTTCTACCCTATGGCAGCAGTGACAAAAGAGCATGGCCTGGGTGATGGGAATCTCTGATGATGGATGCTGCTTTCCTACAACAGCATTTCATGCAGACGTACTCAGTGGCTGGGGGCGCTTTAGCCAGGATGTACTGGACCAAATCCATTATCTTTTGTAGGAATTTCCGTTCAAAGGAATTGGTGTTTCCATACCAGGTCATGATGCAGCCAGTGATGGCTAACCAAACTAATCTCTTCTGCATGCACAATGTCTATATCCTTCCATTTTCCTCACATTTACGTTCCTATCTAAAAGTCTCTTAAAAGTTCCTAATGTTTCTGCCTCTACCGCCACCACAGGAAGCACTTTCCGAGCATCCACTACCCTCTGTGTAAGGGAATCGAAGATTCTGCATTTGGAATTGAGAACAAAAGTGTGCAGGTGCAGACACACACACACACGCTTGAACACACATGAATGCACACGTATGCATGGTCTTGTAGATACACATAAGCATATTCATTCTCTCCCTTAAAATCCTTTCACTCCCCTGGTACATGTTAGCACAACTGGCTTGCTCACTTGTGCTTGTGAGTTTACATGCTCATGCACATTCACACTTACACTGGTGTGCTTGCTCACACTTGTGTGCACTGCTATGTTGGCACTGGAAACATGGCAACACTTGCCCAGCGCAAACCTTATTGATTTGACTTGAACCAGAGGGGATAACTTCACTCAACTTCACTTGGCCCGTCACTGAACTCTTCCCACATCTATGGACTCACTCTCAAGGGCTCTTCATCTCACGTTTTTGATATTTATTGCCTATTTTTTATTATTATTTCTTATTTTATATTTGCAGTTTGTTGTCTTTTGCACTCTGGTTGTTTGTCTACCCTTTGGGTGTGGTCTTTCATTTTCTATTGTGTTTCTTGAATTTACTGAGGATGCCCGCAAGAAAACAAAACTCGGGGTTGTATATGGTGACATGTATTTACTCAGAACTTTGTTTTGATGTACATGTGATTAATAAAATTAATTTCTATCTCTAACACAAGATATTCTGCATTTGCAGAATCTCCAGAGCAACACGCACACACACAAAATGCTGGAGGAACTTGGCAGGTCAGGCAACGTCTATGGAGAAGAGGAAATAATCTAGGTTTTGGGCCTGAAAAGTGGAGTGTTTATTCCTCTCCGTAGATACTGCCTGACCTGCTGAGTTCCTCTGGCACATTGCATGTGTTGCTCTGGATTTCCAGCCTCTGCAGAATCTCGTGCTTACCGTTGCTCAGCCACACTACGTTCATACTCACACACAGATTTGCACTGTGGGAATGCACTCACACATTCTATACCATCTCACACACTCTCACCCATGCAAACCTTCCCAATGCTGTTACTGCCTGTTGGACAGTTATTTCTCTCTCTCTCTCTCACAAACTAAATTTACAACATGTCGCATGGCTTCAGGGCCTCGGCAAGGTTCCAAGAATATAACTGCAGTGAGCACAGTGTAATCAGCACAGAGGCAGGCCCTTTGGCCCATCTCTTCCCATTTGCCTACACCATACCCCTCCCATCCATGTACTTATCCAAACTTCTCTTAAATGTTGCAATCGAACCCGCACCCACCACTTCTGCTGACAGCTCGTTCCACATTTGTACCACCATCTGAGTGAAGTTCCCCTTAAATATTTCACCTTTCACCCTTAACCCATAACCTCCAGTTCTCCTCTCGCCCAACCTCAGCGGAAAAAGCCTGCTTGCGTTTACCTTATCTATACCCCTCATAGTTTAATAATAATCCTGACTGATTTGGAAACTGACACCCTGGTTCTCCCTTGACAGTTATTTTCTAAACTCTTGGTTTTCTGTGCATTTGTTTCTCAATGGCTCAGAATAAAAATAAAAATAAAATAATTTCAGTCTCATTGGAGCAGGGGGGAGGAGTACACCACACTGACAAAAGTTTTATTCAGAAGTGAAATCATTTTTATAACTGTCTGGAAGCAGATGTGACATGGTCTGTTTAGGAAGCCCGAGTTAGCCAGGCTCTTAAGGAGGGGGTTGGTCGTGGTTTGCTTTCTCCGTGACAACAATGGTTTCTTCAACATAATGTTGATTGGTAGCATATTAGTCACTGGGTGGAAAGTACGATTTCTTTTTCCATGTCAAGCCCCAAACCCCTGTAGGTTTCTCTTTAAAGGCATGTGATCAGCAACCCACATAGGGTTTCATCCCCTTCTGCGTGTGTGATGTAACCATTTACATCTGCACCGCTTCCTAGTCTGCCAAGACAAGGTAAGTACTCAGTGACTGGGGCCGCTGACAGGATTTCACAGACGGCTGGCTTGTCGGCTGTTAAAGGGGGTGTGCGCCTGAAGTCAGCGGACGATGGACACCTGTCCACTGTGGCCCCTCTCTCCGGCACCCGGTCTCCCGGCTCCTCGTGTGGAGGAGTTGCGTGTTTGGATCTTGCGAAGTTGCGGAGACCCCTGTTGTTCAACCGATCCACTACCTGTGGATTGTGTGTGTGTGTGTGTGTGTGTGTTCGTGTGTGTTAGTGTTTGTGTGTGTGTGTGCGCGCTGTTTCCTCGGTCGTGTCGGATCCAAAGTTCAAAGTAAATTTCAAGATTGTTTAATGCCATTTCCAGTACACAAATGTAAAGGAGAACGAAATAATTTAGTATTTCACTATTATCAATTATATTTTTTTAATCAAAGTACAGATATGTCACCATGTACTACCCTGAAATTCATTTTCGTACCGGGGACTTCCAGCTCGCTCTGGGTGACTCGGGACAGTATTGGTAGAGTGGGTGGGGGGGAATGTCACCCTTTTGTAGAAGTCCGTCTCCCTCCGACATCGAGCCCCAAGTTCTGGGTCTTTGCGTTCAGTGTGACAGGGCGGAGTCCTGCCTGCGTTCAGGTGGTGGCCGCTTTAAGAGAGGCATCTCTCCTCTCCGCTGCTCACCCCGTGGGGATGGGGATCTCGCCGCGGCTGCCCTTTTGACTGCGAGGCTCCAAGTGAGTTGTCGCTTCAGGCGGTGCAGATGACTCACCGAGGTGGCGCTTGCGGATTAACGGGGAATATATTTAACCGGCAGACTGCCGCCCACGGCAGAGAGAGGGTCGAGGGCGGGAATCACACTGGATGCAATTGTCAGTCTTGACTTTTAAAAATACAAAAATCAAAATAAGGTTTGATACCAGTGGCATATGCCGTGAAATTTGTTTTGCCGAGCAGTACAGTGCAATACATAATAAAAAAAAACTAAATTATAAGAAGGTAAATGTATCTTATAATTTGTAGTTATATACAAATGAGTAGCGCAAAAATACATGAAACTATGAATTACAATAAAAATATGCATATATTAAATTAAATAAGTAGTGCAAAAATATAGTGAGGCATTGTGCTTTCAGAAACCTGATGGTGCAGAGGAAGAAACATTTAATGTGTACCACCTCTTGATGGTCGCAGTAAAACGAAGGCATGTCCTGGGTGACAGGGTCCTTAATGGTGGATGCTAACGATAGATTCTGCAGATGCTGGAGATCCAGAGTAACACACACACACACACACAATGGAAGAATATCTTCTTCCCAGCTCCCCTCCCAAAATAAAGCCACCCTTGAGAATATCTGGTGATTAAGAATTGTACAATAAAGAATTCCAGCATCTGCAGAATTTCTTGTGGCTATTAAAGAATTCTGCTCGCTCCCTTAACCACAGCTGCCACGGTGAGGGTTTTCCGATTCCACCCCGCCCCCCCCCCTCCCCCGAACTGTGTCTGTGGTTGCTGGCTGCCAACAGGGAACTCTGGGGGGGGGGGGAGTGAAAGTCTGTGGCAGGTGGGATCCAACACATCCACCCCCCAGTCGGGATCCGTCCCTGACCCGTGACTGCACTGTCGAGCCTGGGAGTGGCGCTGCCTGCCCTCAGTCCTGGTCTGAAAGAACATTTTAGTGTAACAGTCCTGATAGAAGGGCCTCGTCCCGAAACATCGACTGTTTATTCATTTCCACGGCTTGACCTGCTGCGTCCCTGCAGAATTTTGCGTGTGCAACAGGCCAACAGCGTGTATAGGGTAACAGACCGTGCACTCTTTTCACTTCTGCTTTCAGAAAAGAGGCACAGGAGCCTCAGAACCCACCTCAGGAGGTTCAGGAATAATCATTACCCTACAATCATCAGGTTCGTGAAGCAGAATGGATAGCTTCACTCACCTCTGCTCTGAATTGTTCTCCCAAACGACAGACTCACTTTCAAGGACCTTTCATCATTCTCAATATTTATTGCTTATTATTATCTATTATTATTTAATAATTTAAACAAATTCGATTATATTTGCACTGTTGCTGCCTTTTGCACATTGGTTGTTAGATCATCCTGCAGTTTTGCATTGATTCTATTGTGTGGCTTTGTATTTACTGTGAATGCCCGCAAGAAAATGAATCTCGGGGTTGTATATGGTAGCTTTGATAATAAATGCACTTTGAACTTTGAAGCGTCTCAGCCTCAAACACAAACTCTTTATTCCTCTCGGTAGGGGTGCTGCCTGACTGGCATTTTGTGTAGGTTTCTCTAGATCTCTTGTGTTTATGATTTGCTGTGATAGTTAGAGGTCTGTGAGCCCACGGTGCCGAAGGAGAGGTTGGAAGGGAGGGAGAGATGGCTTGCTGGATTTTAAGCTGCATACATCTCACACTGTCAAAGGGAAAAAGATAAGTCCTTTAATGTGGGTTTGCAGAAGTTCCCACTCACACTGGTCAGTAGATGTTCAGGCAGGATCTATGATGGTTGTCCGTCGTCTCTGACAATGACAAAATATGTGTTGGAGAGTTTTTAAAATGAAAGGGCTGTTGTAGTGGGCATTTCCAGTCCCTTGGCCTTGGAAGACCAGTGGCACAAGTAGCTGTCACAAACTGGGGTCTTCCTTGGTTACAGTGGATGACTATGACATCTTCTGTGCCTTGTCATGCATTTCACTCTTTATGGAGTGTTGTAGAACCACCTTCCTGATCTCACTGTAGACCTCATCCGCTCAGTCTGCCAGAGCTGACTTTGCATGTTCCTATCTCACCGTGGTATGAAACCCACAGGCTTAGGTCACCTGGTTTATCTACTGGGGTGTGGCTGCTGTCTCACGCAAACTACTTGGAGCCATAAGTGAGAGCTGAGTGTCCGGTGGGGACCAAAGCTGAATGAGCTGCCCCAGATTGGACAAGACAAGCCCCTTCAATAATAGTGTCCCCTCCCTGGACACTCCATACACCACACAGGGAAAGGAATATACAGTTGACCTTTCAGGCTGAGCATCTGCTGGACTTGTTGAATTCTTCCAGCCATCTGTGTATGTTACTCTGGATTTCCAGCATCTGCAGAATCTCTGGTGATCATCGGTAGATGTTGTTAGGTTAAAAGTGCTGGGAAGCTCTACATGGGGCTTGGACATGAGATTAACCCTGGCCTTGGCCCAAAACATTGACTGTTTATTGCTCTCCACAGGTGCTGCCTGACCTGCTGAGCTTTTCGAGATAGAGCAGACATCAGTCCCTTCTGATCAATGTTTAACACCACCCAGACACCCATCTATGTAATACTAGCCTAATCACGGTACAATTTACAATGACAGGTTAACCTACTAACTGGAATGTCTTTGGGTTGTGGGAGGAAACTGGAGCACTGGGAGAACTCCCACAGTCACGGGGAAAACGTACAAACTCCTTACAGACAGCACTGGAACTGAACTCCAAACTCCGACGTCTCAAGCTGTAACAGCATCGTGCGAAATGCTGTACTGCCACGGCATCTCCGGCATATTGTGTGTATTTTCCTGTGTGTATGTTTTAGTTAGAGAAATCAAATCTTTAGAAAGAGGTGACATAGGGTCAGAAGGTGTTGAGTCATTGTGGATAGAGCTAAGGAACTGCAAGGGTAAAAAGACCCCGTTGGGAGTTGTATATAGATCCCCAAACAGTAGTAAGGATGTTGCCTACAAATTACAATGGGAAATAGAAAATGTATGCCAAAAGGGCAATGTTACATTAGTTATGGGGGACTTCAATATGCAAGTGGATTGGGAAAATTAGGTTGGTGCTGGATTACAAGAGGGGGAATTTCTAGAGTGCCTATGAGATGGCATTTTTGAGCGGCTCATGGCTGAGCCCACTAGAGGGTCAGCTATTCTGGATTGGGTGTTGTGCGATGAGCCAGAATTGATTAGAGAACTTTAAGGTAAAAGAACCCTTGGGGGAAAGTGATCATAATATGATCAAATTCACCCTGAAATTTGAGAAGGAGAAGCTAAAGTCAGATGTATCAGTGTTACAGTGGAGTAAAGGGGGATTACAGAGGCATGAGAGAAGAGTTGGCCAGAATTGATTGGAAAACAACACTGGCAGGGATGACGGCAGAGCAGCCATGACTGGAATTTCTGGAAACATTTGCAAGGCACAGGATATATACATCCCAAAAAGGAAGAAGTATTCTAAAGGAAAGATGACGCAGCATAAAAGCCAGAGAGAGGGCATATGATAGAGCAAAAATTAGTGGGAAGCTTTTAAAAACCAACAGAAGGCAAAAAAAAAGACATTAAGAAGGTAAAACTGGAATGTAAAAGTTAAGCTAGCCAATAATATTAAAGAGGATACCAAAAATTTCTTCAGATACATAATGTGTAAATGAGAGGTGACAGGAGATGTTGGACTGCTGGACAATGATGCTGGAGAGGTAGTAAAGGGGTGGGGGACAATGAAATAGCGGACAAACTGTATCAGTATTTTGCATCAGTTTTTGTGCTAGAAGACACGAGCAGCATTGTGGAAGTTCCAGATGTCAGGGGTCATGAAGTGCGTGAAGTTACCATAACTAGAGAAGGATCTTGGGGAAACGGAAGGGTCTGAACGTAGATAATTCACCTGCAGCAGATGGTGTACACTCCAGAGTTACAAAAGAGCTGGCTGAAGAGATCATGGAGGCATTAATAATGATCTTTTAAGAATCACTAGTTTCTAGAATGATTCCGGAAGACTGGAAAATTGCAAGTGTTACTCCTCTGTTCATGAAAGGATGGGGCAGAGGAATGGAAACTTTAGGCCAGTTAGTCTGACTTCAGTGGTTGGGAAAATGTTGGCATTGTTTATTAAGGATGAGGTCTTGGGGTACTTGGAGACACATGATAAAATAGGCTGAAGTCAGCATTGTTTCCTCAAGGGAAAATCTTGCCTGACAAATCTGTTGGAATTCTTTGAAGAAATAACAAGCATGAAAGACAAAGGAGAATGAGGGCTTTGACAACATGCCACTCGGTTAATAGTAGAGGTCCATGGTGTGTATAAAAAAAGGTTGGGAACCCTTGCTGTAGAGACTGTTGTGTGTGCAAACCCCATGAGATCAGTAGTTTCTGAGATACTCAAACCACTCCATCATTCTACAGGCATAGTCTCTTGGATCACATTTCTTTTTTATTCAGATGTTTGGTCTGAACAATAACTGAATGTCTGCGTGCTTTATTGCATTGAGCGGCTGCCACATGATTGGCTGACTGGATATCTGCATTAACGAGCAGGTGCGGTGGTACCTGATAAAGTGGCCATTGAATGTATTATGCATTTAGGAGTACCGAGGGAAGGTGAATATTTACCCCATAGTTTGGAGACATCTTTTTCTATAAGTTAAACCGATGCCATTCTCCTTGTGGGTTGGCTCCCTTAATGACAAATTGATCATCATTGAATATTTATTTTCATTGCTGGGAGTCAATGGCAGACCCAAGTCATGCCTTCTCGTTACTACCCTCAGAGAGGAGGTACAGGAGGCATCATGGACACTAGCCTCCCAGTGTCAACTCCTTCAAAAGGCGATGCCTGATAAAAGGAGTATCCATCATTAAGGACACCCATCACCCAGGACATGTCCTCTTCTCGTTGCTACTGTCAGGAAGGGAGTATGGGAGCCTGAAGGCACACACTCAATGATTTAGGAACAGCTTCTTCCCCTCTGCCATCAGATTTATGATGGTCAGCGAACCCTTGTACAATTCCTCACTATTTTGCTATCTTTTTGCTTACTTTCTACTTATTATTAGATACATATTATTTCTTATTGTTATACTGCTCTGTGTAAAAGTCTTAGGCACATATATATGGCTAGGGCAGCAAAGACTTTTTCATAATACTGTATATGTCAATGTGGAGCAGAAAGAAAGTTTTTAAATCTGTTGGGAGTAAAGGATGTTGGGATAACAAGGGTGGAGCTCTACAGGATGTTTGTGGGACGGGGGGCAGAGAAGGAGTGCCAGGGTGGGGACAGGATTGGCACGCGTGCAGACAGCAGGCAAGGTCATTTGATTCCAAACTATTGTTTTATTGACCATTACAGAATGTCTCTCTGATGCCTTCCGCTCCCTCCCCTCTCCCTTCCCCTTTCCCAAACATGATTCCCCCTCTCCCTGTCCCTTGCCCACTCTCAGTCCGCAATAGAGACCCATATCAGAATCAGGTTTATCATCACTCACAGGTCATGAAGTTTGTTTTTATTTGTGATAGTGGTAAGTGCAATACATAAAATTACTGCAGTACTGTGCAAGCACATAAAATTACTACAGTCACTGCCCAGGAGAAGGCAACGGCAAACCACTACTGCAGGAAAAGTTGCCAAGAACAATCATGGTCATGGAAAGACCATGTCACCCACATTATACGACACAGAACGTAATGAATGAATGAACTGTGTAAAAGTCTTAGGCACCCTAGCTATACATATGTGCCTACGACTTTTCTACAGAACTGTAATTTATTTTCTGTATTACACAGTACTGCTGCTGCAAAACAACAAATTTCAGGACATTTGTCAGTCATAGTAAACCTGATTCTGAGATTCAGATTCTGATATTTTACTTTGTGCCACCTGATTTGATCTGTATGAACAATATGCAAGGCAAGATCCTCACAGTATCTATGTTCAAGTGACCACCACTCTCTGGAGAGTTCAGAAGAATGAGAGGTGGCCTCAGTGGAACCTGTCATATGTTGAAAGGTCTCGATAGAACGGAGGCGGACAGGACGTTTCATAAGGTGGGGAAGTCAAAGACCAGAGGACACAGTCTCAGGACAGAGAGACATCCTTTGAGAACGGAGATAAGGAGGAATTTCTTTAACCAGAGAGTGGTGAATGTGTGGAATCCATTGTGACAGGTGGAGGCCAAATTACTAGCAATACCAAAGGCAATGGCTGATATATTTGTGATTAATCAGGACATGAAGGGAAACAGGGCAAACGCAAGAGACTGGGACTGAGAGGAAAAGTGGATCAGCCATTATGAAATGGTGGTGCAGACTTGATTAACCCAATGACCTAATCCTGCTCCAATATCTTATGGTCTTAATGCCAGCTCCTGTTGTCCTTACTCTGTAACTCCAGCCTCACCCACTCCGGTTGACTTCTACCTGCCTCCTCAGTTTAAGGGCCATTAGAGAATGATGTAGAAAGCTACGACACCAGCAGATTCTGCATCCTGTCAAATTGCAGACAAGTATAAGCAATTTTTATGTATTGCACCATTCTGCAGCCGTGCAACGACAAATTTCATGACATACATCAGTGAGAATAAGCTTGATTCTGATTCATTGCAACATCCTGGGAGCAGTGTGGCAGGGCGGAGTCGGAGGTAGATGATGGGTGCTTTCCCAAGCACATTGGATGTGTCTCTGTGGCGCTTGTTGGAAGCACAGGTAATTGGTGTTGTTTATTTGTTGTTGTTACATCTTTCCAGGCCTTGCAGTGCATCCAGCGGCAACTTTGCCATTACTTTAGCATTTGTGTCTGTTTTTTTTTGAGGCCGAGTTGCTAGTTCAACCCTCAACCCAGCACGAATGGGAGTGTGTAGGGAAACCATTCGTCTCAAAGTCAGTGCCATCACACCATTGGCCAGAGTTGTGTATTTAATATATCAATAAGATTTGAATAATCGTGTGTGTGTGTGGGTGTGTATAAAATATTGATTAAGCATTCTTGTTCATTTAATTAATTCTTTATGTTTATGTAAAAATACGTTAAGTGCATATGTCATCACGCTACCACCTGAGGCATGGATCCTGTGCCTTGTTTAAAGTAAACTCAAAGTTATGCCTGTATTTTTGGACCCCTTTGAATTAGTTTAATGTTTTGAAGTCACAAAAAGTAAAAGTTAGCTCTGAAAGAAAGGGATGGCAAAGAAATGTAACACTTGCTTCTCCCGACAGACCTGCTGAGAGTTCGGCAAGAGGCAGCCAGCGCTGTCCGCACGTCCAGTGCCATGGAGGCTCACATTCCGTCGTCAAGCAGCTCGTCAAGCCAACGGAGGAAGCAGGGGCTCCCCCAGCACAGAGACGCACATTTTAATGAGAGGTCAGTGTCAGCACGGTTCCCACGTAGGGGCAACCTACTTATTATCTGATCGCAGTCACAAACACACCAGAGTTCTGCAGATGCTGCAATTCTAGAGCAACACACAAAAAATGCGGGAGTGAGCCAGCAGGTCAGGCAGCTTCTATAGAGGGAATAAAGAGTCGACGTTTTCGTCAGGACTGGAAAGGAAGGGGACAGAAGCCATTGCTCTGTCTGCTACAAAAGGTGGCTACCCATTTCAATTCGACTTCCCATTCCCATTCAGACATGTCGATCCATGGCCTCCTCTGTTGCCATAATGAGACCAGATTCCAATTGGAGAAGTAACACCTCATGTTCCTTCTGGGACGCCTCCAACCTGGTGGCATGAACAGCAATTCCTCCAACTTCCAGTAATTCCTCCTCCCTGCTTACTCTTTCCTCTCCCTCCCCACCTTCTTATTCCAGCCTCTACCCCCTTCCTGTCCAGTCCTGCTAAAGGGTCTTGGCCTGAAATGTTGACTGTCTATTTCCCTTTTTAGATACTACCTGAACTGTTGAGTGACTCCAGCATTGTGTGTGTGTCACACACACAATCACTGTGATCATAACTGTACAACATGAATTTGGCAGTGTTTAGAGCCCAGAAATAGGCCACTGGGTTGATAATGTCCAAGTCTGCATTCGGATTCTAGTATTCCACATTCTCCCCACACTCTGCAGAAAGACGACTCTCCTGAATTTCATGGACTTGTCCTCGTCGCTTGAGAAATTGCCTGGGCCAGACTCGGTGCATAAGGTTGCTTGCATAAGGCCAGATCGGTGCATAAATTGCCCTAAGGTTATGGATTACAGTCACAGGGAGAACCTGCAAACTCTACACAGACAGCACCCAGGGTCAAGATTGAACATGCGTCTCTGACACGGTGGGAGGCAGTGGGCCTATTTGCTGCACCCTGATCCTTTCTCCTGCACTCATTTTTTCTAACTGGGGAGAAAATTCAGACATCAGAGGTGCAAGGAGTCCTACGTTAGCGTGGTGCTATTACAGCTGGGGCGTAAGAGTTGGGAGCTCAATTCCAGCACCCAATGTCTGTCTAGCGCCTGTACATTCTCCCCGTGACTACGAAGGTTTCCTCTGGGTGCTCCAGTTTCTTCCCACATTCCAAAGACTTACTGGTTTGAAGGTTAATTGGTCATTGTGAATTGTCCTATGATTTGGCTAGTGTTAAATTGGGTGGGTTGCTGGGCGGTGTGGCTTGGTAGGCCAGAAGGGTCTGTTCCACACTATATCTCTAAAAGAATAAAATAAAATAGGTAAGGGACTTGTGAATCCTAGGATTCCCTAAAGGTTAAGTTGTGGGTTGAGCCGGTGATAAGGAAGGCAAGGCAACATTAGCATTCATTTCGAGACAACTAGAATATAAAAGCAAGGATGCAATGCTGAGGCTTTATAAGGCCTTGATCAGATTGTACTTGGAGGTTGAGGTTTAGGGACCCTATGTAAGAGAGGAGGGTCACAAGAATGATCTCAGGAATAAAACAGTTAATGTATAAGATATGTTTGATGGCTCTGGGCCTGTACTTGCTGAAGATTTTGAAGAATGATGGGAGATGGCATTGAAACATATTGAAAGACCTAGATAGAGTGCACATGGAGAGGATGTCTCCTTGTGAGGGAGCCTAGGGCCAGAGCACACAGTCTCAGAGTAGGACATTCCTTTAGAACAGAGATGAGGAGGCATTTTTTTAAATATAATTTTTTAATTGAATTTTCAAATGGTTACAGAAGGAAAAAAAATTATCAACCCTTCCCCCCCTCCCCCCTAACATATCCCTGTAGAAAGAAGAAAAAAAAGAAAAAGAGTGCCTGGATATCGGAAGATCCCCACATGCTCCATGGAGTTCATAATAGCTTTATTTATATATTTATTTATTTCCTCAAATAACCAATAATTTTATCTTCAGAGCACCTATATATTTAATCCTATCTTTTGTAAATAAGGGCGCCAAATCTTCAGAAATATTTTGAGGAGGCATTTCTTTAGCCAGAGGATAGTGAATCTGTGGAACTCATTGTCACAGATGTTGTGGAGGCCAAGTCACAACCGAAGGTTGAGAGGTTGTTGAATACTAAGGTCATCAAAGGTTATGGGGAGAAAGCAGGAGATTGGGGTTGAGAGGGATGATAGATCAGCCATGAGGGAATTGCTGAGCATACTCAATGGGCCTGATATTTACCCTATGTCTTATGGTCTTCATAGGTTGTTTTCTCTCTGTGCTTCCAGTGAGCAAGGGACATGCTGAGACATTCCTCCTTTGCACATGTCACTGGACGAGCTTTAAAATCTGGTTTTTAAAAAAAATACAGGATTTTTTTGTGTCTCTGTAGAAGTGTGGGAGTTGAGGGAGATCATTCAGAATTGACGTGAAGGGGTTAAGTCAACAGCAACTCGTGTTCTTACAGTTAGTGTGGGAAAACAACCCCAGGGAATTTAGCGGAAGAATAATCGAGCAAATGAATTGACCCCATGACTGAGCGGGAGGTAAATGACCCAGAGGTCGGTGAGAAGGAGGCTCAGATGAAGGGAGAGAGGCAGGAGGCAGAGGGGTTTAGGTAGACCAACAACCAGGGCAACTGAAGCCTGACAGACAGACCGACTAAATGATGTGTGAATTACTGACTGGTGTTAAATTTCCTTAAATTAACAGCAGAGCTTTGGAGCTGTTGTGTGAGGGGGAGAGGCAGCTCCAAGCTCTCCATACTGACAGAACAAAGTTTCTTTTGCCATCCTCCAATGTCATTCACAGTCTGAAGCATTTCCCACTTCCTTAGTGCACATTTATTTGTTTTATGTTTTCTGTGTGTCTACTGTAAGAAGTATCAAGAATCAACTTTATTTGCTATGTATGTTTACACTCAGAGGCCACTTTATTCAATCCCTCCTGTACCTAATAAAGTGGTCACTGAGTGTGTATTTGTGGTCTTCTGCTACTGTAGCCCATCCACTTCAAGGTTCAACACGTTGTAGATTCGGGGATGCTCTTCTGCACACCACTGTTGTAACGTGTGGTTATTTGAGTTACTGTCAGCTTGAACCAGTCCGGCCGTTCTCCTCTGACCTCTATCACTGACCAGGCGTCTTCACTCACAGAACGGCTGCTCACCGGATACTACTTGTTTTTTTTGCGCCATTCTCTGTAAACTTCGGCGTGTATGAAAATCTCAGGAGATCAGCAGTTTCTGAGATACTCAAACCACCCCGTGGAAAATCATTCACTTGGATCACATTTCTTCCCCATTCTCAAACAAGAGAAAATCTGCAGATGCTGGAAATCCAAGCAACACACACAAATGCTGGAGGAACTCAACAGGCCAGGCAGTATCGATGGAAAAATCCTTCAGCAGGACTCTGATATTTGGCCTGAACTGCAACTGAACCTCTTGACCATGTCTGCATGCTTTTATGCATTGAGTTACTACCACATGATTGGCTGATTAGATATTCACATTGATAAGCAGGGGTATAGAATTATATAATGATAATATCAGAGGTTAAAGTATGTATATCTAATTAAATAAAACCATAAATACCAGCATGTATTTACAATGTAAACAGCTTTATAAAAAAATGGTTTAATGTGTGTACAGTGTAGTGCAGTGGTGGGGGTAATAGATGGAGTGGGAGGCTAATTAGAATTGTTGATCAGATTAGCTACCCAAGGGAAGAAACTTTTAAGGTGGTGTGAAGTTTTTGTTTGGTATACCCTATTGCCCTTTCCAGAAGGGAGCTTTTGAAAAAGGCTGTTTGTAGGGTGGGTAGTGTCTACAATTTTTCCAGCCTGATTCTTTGTCCTGGACACAGACAAAACGGGCAAGGCCATCAATGCCCATTCCTCGTGTTGAACAGGCAGGAACAGAGTCTAGCACAAACATCTTTGCTGACTTGCATGGCCTGGAAGCAAAGCGTTCATTGGCTGTAAGTTTCTGTTCTGGGTCAAGCAGAAGATCCTTTGACTTAACGAACAGAGTGCGTAGATCACAGAAACAAGAGATTCTGCAGATGCTGGAAAGCCAGAGTAATATGCACAAAATGCCGGAGAAACTCAGCAGGTCAGGCAGCATTGATGGAAGGAAATCAACAGGCGATATTTTGTGCCAAGATCCTTTTATAAGGACTGAATTCCTCCAGCATTTTGTCCGGCATTCTTCAAGATTTCCAGCAACTGCAGAATCTCTGAGGAACACGCACGTAATTCTGGAGGAACTCTGCAGGGCAGGCAGCATCTATGGAGGGGAAAGAGCAGTCAACATTTCAGGTCAACACTCTTCATCAGGACTGGAAAGGAAGGGGGCAGAAGTCAGAACAAGATGGTGTGAGGGGAATGAGTACAAGCTGGCAGGTGACAGGTGAAGCCAGGTGAGGAGGGAGGTGGGTTAGTGGGAGAGGGGAGGGAATGATGTAAGAATCTGGGAGGTGATAGTAGAAGTGGTAACAGATTGAAGAAGAAGGAGTCTGATAGGAGAGGAGAGTGGACCATAGGAGAAAGGGAAGGAGGAGGGGCAAGCCAGAACAGAGAATGGAAAAAGAGTGAAGGAGGGAGGGGGAATTTCCCCCTTGCTTCTTGCTGTGGTCTGCACACATTTCAAAAAAGACAGTGAAATAATGTAAACTTGCTAAGACTGACGCAACAGTACACTGAGGCATTAACGACCTCCTGATGTGGCATATGTCAGCATATGCCAAACTAGAGTTCTGTCTAACAGAAAATGCTGGAAGAGCTCAGCTAGGCAAGCAGATTCCATGGGGAGAAATGCCAGCAGGTGTTTCTAGTCAGTGACTCTTCCTCAGAGATGTTCTGGTACGAAAAGGGAATATAACAGAGCCCATGACCCAGTCGGAAACAGTCCTGATGTAGGGTTTTGTTCTGAAGTTACTTACTTAAGCCTGTCACCTCTACTGGGGCATAGGCTACCAAACATAGCTTCTCCTAAGGCCCACTCTCCTCTCCTATCAAGTTCCTTCCTCTCCACCCTTTTCCCTTTCCCACCTACCTGGTCTCACTTATCACCTGCCAGTTTGTCCTATTCCTCTCCTGTTCTGGCATCTTCCCCCTTTTTTTAGTGCAGAAGAAGTGTCTCAGTCTGAAATGTCGACTGTTTATTCATTTCCAGAGATGCTGCCTGACCTGCTGAGTTCCTCCAGCATTTTCTGTGTGTTGTTTTGTATTCAAATGTTCCTGTCTCTGGCTGGTTTGACCTTCTTCAGCCCTTGCCTGGGTCAGTATATTATTCCTGTCCTACCAGTGTAGTGCTTGTCAGTTGTGTCCAACGATGACAGGAAACCTGTGTGGGAGAGTTTTTAAAGTGGAAAAGCTGTTCTGCTCTCGACTCCAGTGGTACAAACAAGCATCACAAACTGGGGTCTTCCTTGGTTACAGTGGATGACCATGATGTCTTTTGTGTCGTTCCATTCTCTTCTCTCTACCTGGAGTGTTGCAGTACCATCTTCTCACTGCAGACCTCATCCACCCTGACTGCCAGAGAGCGACACACACTGAACTATTTATGCAAGGCTTCAGGTTTGGATAGACCCGGACTGATTTTTGGGGAACAATGTCTCAATGCACTTCCAAGTGACCACCTCCGTGTATTCGGAGATGTTCTCAGCTCAAGATACCACCCAGGTGATGCTATCAAGGCAGACTTGTAACATTGAGTCTGATTAGTTGGACCAGCAGTGGATAATTTTCACTGTGGGCGCCTCCTGCCTCAATCTCTGCCTGTAGGCGGGCAGGAGCAAGATGGAGGAAAGGTTAGACTAGAACTAGAGGTCATGGGTTAAGGGTGAAAGCAGTACTGTTTAAACAGAACCTGAGGTGGAACTTCTTCAATCAGAGGGTAGTGAGAATGAGCAATGAGCTACCAGCAGAAGAGTAGATTCAGTTTAGATTTCAACATTTAAGAGAAATTTGGATAGGAAAATGGATGGGAGGGGTATAGAGGGCTATGGACAGGGTGCAGGTTGATGGGACCAGGCAGATTAATAGTTCAGCATGGACTAGATGGGCTGAAGGGCTTATTTCTGTGCTGTAGTGTTCTATGATTCTGTGACTGTACTCCGTGCATTATGGATGGTGTCAGGTGAAGTGCGATGAATTATGCCTCACCCTGCGTACTGTGGTGTTTAAAAGCTGTCATCAATAGGTATATAATAAAATAGACAAACGGCTCCCACTAAACAAACGTGATGGCTGCAACTATCAAATTAACCACTAAATGCAATATCTTTCCATCAGATTACAGAATGAAACCAGATTAAAGATTTACAACTGCGATGCAGATTTAATATATCAAATACTTTGGGTGTGTATGGAGCTTTTGTTATTGATTTTACTTGCTGTGTGTTGCAAACCAAATTACTTTAGTTTTAGTTTCTACTTTTATCTGTATTGTATTTTCAAAACCACACGTATGCTCAGTGGCCACTTTATTAGGTACACCCGTGCCTAATTCAGTAATGCAAATGTATAATAAGCCAATCATATGGCAGCAATTCAATGCATAAAAGCATGCAGATGTGGTCAAGAGGTTCAGTTGTTGTTCAGACCAAACATCAGAACGGGGAAGAAATGTGATCTAAGTGACTTTGACCATGGAATGATTGTTGGTGCCAGACGGAGTGGTCTGAGTATCTTTGAAATTGCTGATCCCCTGGGATTTTCACACACAAAAGTCTCTGGGGTTTACAGGGAATGGTGTGAAGAACAAAAATCATCCAGGGAGTGGCAGTTCTGTGGGCAGAAATGCTTCTTTAATGAGAGAATCAGAGGAGAAAGACCAGATTGGTTCAAGCTGACAGTAACTCAAATAACCATGTACTACAACGGTGGTGTGCAGAAGAGCATCTCTGAATAGACAAAATGTGGAACCTTGAAGTGGATGGGCTATAGAAGCAGAAGACCATGAACATTCGCACAGTGGCTACTTTATTGGCTACAGGAGGTTACTAATTAAGTGGCCACTGAGTCTACATATCTAATGTGGGTGTGGGATTATATATGTTCATATATGATTGATTGCTCACACACTCACAGAACCTCTTCCACACACGTGTTGTGTTCTGGGATGGGCATAAATAGGCACAAAGTGGCCAAAAAAGGGCACTGTAGGTTAAATTCATAACACTGAAGGTTTAATAAATAAAAGAAAGGGCCTCCCCAGCATCCAGGACATCTTCAAGATGCCTGAAAAAGGCATCATCCATTGTTAAGGACCCGCACCACCGAGGACATGCCTTCTTCTCATGGCTACCTTAGGGAGGAGGTACAGGAGTCTGAAGACACACACTAAACATTTTAGAAATGGATCCTCCCCTTTGCCATCAGGTTTCTGAATGGACAATCCTCCCTCTTTGCACTGTTTATTTCATTTAATTTTTAAGGATGTTTTTCTTACTGTATTTTATAGTTTTTTTAAATTATTATGTATTGGAATGTACTGCTGTCACAAAACAACAAATTTTAGGACATATGCCAGTGATATTAAAGTCATTTTGATCTGAGGTTTCTTGAAAGGACACGTAGGCAGTGAAGAATGCACTGCTCCTGACAAGGGACCTGACTACATTTCTTTTTTCAGCAGTTATCATTTTAAACACAAACACTGAGCTTAAATTTTTTATTGGGAGAGATATTTCACAAACTAGAGGCCTGATTGCGAGTGTCAGTAGGGTTATGGGGCACTCCCTTAATATTCTATCTGTGCACGGGGAAGTGTCCTACAGGGAGACATCTGGGTTACAAACAGTGGCTGGTTTCTGTGCTTGTTTTAAGAAAGGTAATTGCCCACGGTGGAATTCCTGGTGTTAATTATGGATTCAAAATACTCCTTGGCGTGACAGGAGCATTAGATCAATGCCATAAAGCCAATCAGCCTGGTTTTCAATGAGTTATCACCTTTCTTGATCCAAAATTAGTCAAGGCACTGGACATAAATGTTTACATTTGTTGCTTGTTAATTTATGAAAGTCTCGCTCCTTGACGGCGTCAGTTAATAAGTTAACCGTCCTAGTTAAAGTGAGAGATTAGATGAGTTTTATTTGTCATATGTACATCAAAACATACAGTGAAATATACCATTTGTGTTAACGACCAACACAGTCCAAGGATTTGCTGGGGGCAGCCCGCAAGTGTTGCCATGCTTCCAGCACCAACGTAGCATGCCCACAGCGTACCTACCCTCACCTGTATGGTGCTTGGAAATATAGGAGAGATCCCGAGCACCCAGGGGAAACCCACGCAGTCGAGCAGAGGATGTTCTAACTCCTTGTCGACAGCTGCGTGGATTGCTGATGCTGCAAAGCAACTGCTGTTCTACTGTGCTGAGAGGAGGAGATAAATTAAGTAACAAGCACAAAATGCTGGAGGAACTCAGCATGCCAGGCAGCATCGAAGAAAAAGAGATTTGGGTCGATACCCTTCATCAGGACAGGAAAAAGAGGCGAGGAGTCAGAGTCAGAAAGTGGGAGGAGGGGAAGAAGAAATACAATGTGATAGGGGTGGAGTAAAGAGCTGGGAAGTTGATTGGTGAATGAGATACAGGGCTGGAGAAGGGGGAATCTGATAGGAGAGGACAGACGGCCATGGAAGAAAGAAAGGGGGTAAGAGCACCAGAGGAAGGTGGTGGGCAGGTAAGGAGATGAGGTAAGAGGGAAATGGAGAATGGTGAAGCGCGGGGGGAGTGCATTACTAGAAGTTTGAAAAATAGATGTTCATGCCATCAGGTTGGAGGCTACCCAGACAGAATATGAGGTGTTGCTCCTCCAACCTGTGAGTGTCCTCATCGCAACAGTAGAGGAGATCATGGACTGATGTGTCGGAATGGGAATGGGAAGTGGAATTAAAATGGGTATCCACTCGGAGATCTTGCTTTTGCTGGCAGATGGAGTGCAGGTGTCAGTTATTTATTTTTCCTCTGGGTGACCCTCTCCTGCTCCTCCTCCTCAGACATTCAGAGACTTTCAGGCGCTCTTCCACTTTTTCCCTTCTCACACAGACAAAGTTCGATCCATAAAAGTGTAAAGAAATTCACTTTGGGAAGTTGAACTTGGAGACAGAATGTAGAGTTGATTGCAGGGTGGAGGAACTGAGGGCTTTTGAGGTCCACATTCATAGATCCTTCAAAGTTGCCACACAAGTTGATAGGCTGGTTAAGAAGGCATGTGGTGTGTAGGCCATCATTAGTTGAGGGGACTGAGTTTAAAAGCCACAAGGTAATGTTGCAGTTCTATAAAACTATGGTTAGACCACACTTAGAATGTTGTGTTCAGTTCTAATTGTCTTATTATGGAAGAGGATTTCTTTTAGTGAGAGAGTTTATGACCAGAGGGCTCAACAAAGATGAGGAGAAATTTATTTAGTTAGATGATAGTGAATCGGTGGAATTCATTGCAGTCTGCTGTGGAGGTCAACTCCTTGGGTATATATAAAGTAGAGGTTTGTGATTAGTAAGGGCAACAAAGGTTATGGGGAAAAGTCAGGAGAATGGGTTTGAGAGGGATAATAAATCAGCCATGATGGAATGGTGGAGCAGACTTGATGAGCTGAATGGCCTAATTCTGCTCCTATGTCTTATTGTCTTATGGTCTCTGAGAGATGAATAGTTACACACAAGTACTACGCCTTGTACATCTGTGACTTGATTACAAGGTTTAATTGACAGGGGAATTAAACCATAAGACATAGGAGCAGAGTTAGGCTATTCAGCTCATGATGGCAATGACAAAGAAGCTGTTGAGTGCTAGGCTCTTGGACCTTTCCCTTGTAGTATCAATGAGAAGAGGGCCTGTGCTGGGTGATGGGGATCTGAATGATGGATGCCACCTTTTTGAGGCATTCACTTTTTGAAGATAGAAACATAGAAAACCTACAGCACAATACAGGCCCTTCAGCCCACAAAGATGTCCTTGATGCTGGGGAGGCTAGTGCCCATGATGGAGCTGGCTGAATTTGCAACTTTATGTAGCTTTTTCCGTTCCTGTGCAGTGGCCCTTCTATACCAGATAGTGATGTAACCATTTAAAGTGCCAATGAAATTAAATGAATTGTTGGCATCAGTGACTAACACAGTGCGAGGATGTGCTGAGGGCAACTTGCAATGTCGCTACACATCCAGCATCAGCATAGCATACCCACAACTTACCTAGTAATGCTTGCCCGTATGTGTTTGTTGTGTGTTTGGGCTGATTTAGTGATCTAGCTCTTTGCTGTCTCTGAGGGAATTTGGTGAGGTTGGGAGTGGAGTATGTGGCCTAGAGGCCAAGAAGCCTGGAGTCGGCACGAGCCCATGCTTGACTCCGTTTCTCGCTGATATCGCCAATTAAAGCACCGAGAAAGATTGAAATCAACAAGAACGTGAGTGGAAGGTGCTGTCTTCCTGCGTTTGAGCAATCTCTCTCTTCCTCATGCTCGATGCTGCTGAAGTCTTGGGCAAGGTTTGATCGGTGCTCTTTGTGAATTGGACTTGTTTTTTTTAGAGGACTTTGCAGTTCATGTCATGATGTGTTTCTGGTTTCTGTTTTTTTTTCTAAATTGCTGTTTTGTGCAATTATGATCAGGGCAGACTGGGTTTATGGCCTGCAGTCAACAAATGACACAGCACTAAATTGATCTGAACTGAACCAAACTGAACACTCCTAGACTGTTTCAAGGACTATGTGGTTTGATGTTTAATATTCTGTGTGTTATTCGCATTTTTTTGCTGTTTGTGCAACTTGTTCTTTTTTTGCGTATGGGGGGTTTGACGTTTTCTTTGATCAGGTTCCATGGTGTTTCTTTGTTTTGTGGCTGTCTGCGGGAGGACAAATCTCAGGGTTGGATTCTGTATACGTACTTTGATAATAAATGTACTTTGAACTTCTGAATGTGAGAGGGAACCAGAGCACCCAATCTCTGCTACCATGCTTCAATGAGAGTTCAGAGGGAGGAGCTGCAGACGGTGGAACCCTTAGGTCAAACACAAAATGCTGGGCTACTCAACGGCTCAGGCAGTACCTGCGGAATGTGAAACAGCGATGATGTTTCAGACAGATCATAAAATGGTCATTGACCTGAAACATTAACTCCGTATCTCTCTCCACAGATGTTAGCCGACCTGCTGAATATTCCAGCATTTTCTGTGTTTTAACAGCATCTGCAAGTTTTATTTTTATTTCTCAGGAGTTTCAGATGCTAAAAGGCATTGATAGAGTGGATAGCCTTTATCCTAGGGTGGAAATGGCTAATAAAAGAAGGCACAGTTTTACTGTGATGGGAGGAGAGTATGGGGGGGATGGCGATGCCTGAGGTAGGTTTTTACACAGAATAGTGGGTGTGTGGAATGCCCCGCCAGGTGTGATGGTAGAATCAGATACATTAGGGGCATTTAAGAAACTCTTGGAGAGGCATGTGGATGAAAGAAAAATGGAGGGCTATGTAGGAGGGAATCAGTAGATTGATCTTGGAGTAGGTTAAAAGGTCGGCACACATCGTAGACCACAGGGCCTGTACTGTTTGTTTGTTTATTTGTTTATTTATATAGCATTACAGTGCAGAACAGGACCTTTTGGCCCTTTGAGCCACGCCACATATTTAACCCCAGAATAATGGGACAATGTGCGATGACCAATTGACCTCCTAACTGGTACGTCTTTGGACTGTAGAGGGAAATCGCAGCACCCCGAGGAAACTGAATCACATATGGGAAGGAACGTGCAAGCTGGCTTATGTAGGACACCAGAATTGAACTCTGAACTCTGACTCCCTGAGCTATTATATTGTCGCACTAACCTCTATGCTACCAGTTCTCTGCGTACTGAAAGGACGGCGCTGTCTTGGAGAGTCAGCTGATTGCATCTTCCACTACCATGGATTGCTTCTTTGGTTTGACACAAGTGATGCGTTTCACTGTATGCTTCAGTACATGTGACAGTTAAAGCTAATCTTTTATCTTCTGATAAAGCACACACAAAATGATGGAGGAACTCAGCAGGTCAGGCAGCATCCATGGAGATGAATAAACAGTGGACGTTTCAGACTGAGACCTTTCTTCAGGACTGGAAAGGAAAGGAGAAAGATGCCAGAATAAAAAGGTGGGGGAGGGGAAGGAGGACAAGCTGGCAGGTGATAGGTGAGGCCAGGTGAGTGAGAAAGGTAAAGGGCTGGAGAGGAAGGAATCTGATAGGAGAGGAGAGTGGACTGTGGGAGAAAGGGAAGGAGGAGGGGATTTAGGTGGAAGTGATAGGCAGGTGAGGAGAGGTAAGAGGCCAGAGACAAGAGGTAAGAGGAGGGGGGAGATTTTTTTTATAACCGAAAGAAAAAATAGATATTCAGGTAATCAGGTTGGAGGCTACTGTTTTCTAATTGTTATTTTTCTCCTGGAATTATCTTCTAATTGTGTTTTTGCACAAATGACTGCATTTTCAGAATTTTTCTTCATTACTTTGTATCATTTATGTTCTGTGTGTCACTCTGTTGCGTGACTGTGTGCCATGGCACTGCTGTGTTGCACCTGTACCTCACTGTGCTTGTGCAGGTAACAATTGACTTGACTGCAAGAGGGGCAGCCATGTAGTAGAGTTGAGTACTAGTGGCAGGCGGGGCACGGTGGGGAAAATACCTTCAGCAGAGATGGGCAGGAGGTACAGGAGCCTCAGGTCCCACACCACCAGGTTCAAGAACAGTTATTACCCTTCACCACTAGGCTCCTGAAATGGTGTGGATAATCAATCACCTCATCACTGAACTGATTTCACGACCGACATTCTCATTTTCAAGGTTTCTATAATTCATCTTCTCAGTATTTTTACTTCAACACTTTGTTTTTTGGTCTTTAGGTTGTTTGTCTTGTCTGTGTTTTTGTATAGTTTTTCATCAAATTTTATTGTATTTCTTTTTTCCCATGAATACCTGCAAGAAAACGAATCTCAAAGTTGTACAGTATCCATACTTTGTTAATTAACTTCAAGATTTAAAGATTAGCTTTATTTGTCACATGTACATCAAAACATTGAAACATACAGTGAAATATGTTGTTTGTATCAATGGCCAACAGTCCAAGTGGACACCATACTTCTGGAGCCAACATAGCATGCCCGCAACTTACTGACCCTAACCTGTATGTCCTTGGAATGTGGGATGGAACCGGGGCACCCAGAAGAAACACACACATTCACAGGGATGTTGTACAAATTCCTTACAGAGAGTAGCAGGAATCGAACCTCAATTATTGACTGAATGGCAAAAAGTTTGTGTGGGTAGCTGCAGAAGCAAATGTGGGAGAAGTGGACCCAGTGAGTTAAGGACTTGGCTAGTTTCATACATCAACGCATAGCAATGCCTTATTTTTTTTTGACAAGAATAACAGCAACTTGCACGTATATTCCTTAAAACTCCAGCCAAAATGCTTCACAAAGACACTTAATGGAACTGCCACTCTAATTGCCCAATCAACCGGATCAGAGATATTCCCTCTACTCTATCTAATCTTCCCTCACCTTCTCTACTACTGGTGCTAACTTCCCCAGATTTTTTAAATTTATTTACGGCATCCTGCCCAACAAGCCCATGCCGCCCAGTTACACCCATGTGACCGATTAACCTACTAACCTGTACGTCTTTGGAATGGGAGAACACACAGACCCCTTACAGACAGTGTTAGGAATTGATTATGGGCTGCCAGCACTGTGATAGTGTTACGCTAATCGCTGCACTGCTGTGCTGCCTTACTTGTTGAACTTTAAGTTAGGTACCAGTGTAATTAAGCTCTGCAAGAGTTTAGTCTTTGTAAGACAGTCGAGGTGTTAATTCTGTCATATCGGACATTTGCAGCAGTGAGATTGCTCCGAGAGTGAGGAGGGGACCCGGGATGGAGGGGGTTAAGTTGGCAAAGCTAACAAGAGTGTCCGGGGGGATCTTTCCCTATGATTAGAGCTAATTACGATTGAATGCACGCCTTCTCCCTGCTGCTACTGTGCAGCTTTAATTGAGTGTTACGCATCTGCAGGCTGTCCACGGCGGCAGAAGCAATTGGCAGGCTGCAATTCCTTAGACCCAGCGGACGGTCTGGGACCTGGCTAATTGCAAGCCCTCGGGGATTAGGGCAGGTGATTACACAGTTCAGAGTGTAATCACATAAGCAATGCTTGGCTACTGCCCCAGCTCCAAAGATAAGGTCACCAAGCTACGTTACCTGAGATTAATTTCAGCTGCCGGCGAATTGCAAGGTACCGGCAGAGCACTTATGTGATTAGCATTAACATTCAGTAGTGCCGAATCGATTAGTAGTTTCGCTCAGACAAGCCTGTGCCACACAATTAGTTTAGAGGTGGAAAGGAGCATCTTTATTACAGCCTCGTCATTTTAATCCTGTCACTTTTTAACACCCTTAATATCAGCAACTGACCATTACTGGCCTCAAATCAAAATTAAAATTTTTAAGGCAAGGTTGACGATGGAATGTAAAAAAGGTAAGTGGACATTTTGTGTTGCAGTCTGAGGTTCAGGGCGACACGGTAGCGTAGCAGTTAGCGCGATGCTATCACGGCTCGGGTCGCCAGAGTTCAGAGTTCAATTTTGACGCCTTCTGTAAGGAGTTTGTGCGTTTTCCCTGTGACTGTGTGTGTTTCGTCTGAGTGTTCTGGTTTCCTCCCACAGTCCAAAGACAAACCAGTTGGTGGGTTTAACTGGTCATTGAAGATTGTCCTGTCATTAGGCTGGGGTTAAATAGGTGGAAAGATCAAGGGGTGGGGGAGGGGATAGGTAGGAAAGGTGAAGAAGGAACGTAAGGGGAAAGCACTGTGTCATGGTAGAAGGCAGAATCATGAGAGAGGTGATAGGCAGCTGGAAGAGGAGGCAGAGTGAATCTGGGATAGGGGAAGAGGGAGGGTATACCGTCTGGGTAGTCTCCAGCCCCTTGGCATGAACATTGGGTTCTCCAACTCCCAGTGTTGCTTTGACCCCAGCATCTGCAGTGTACTTTGTGTTTAAATAGGTGGGTTGCTGGGCAGTGTGCTTAGTGGGCCAGAAGGTCCCACTCTATGATGTATCTCTAAGTAAAATAAATAACAGACTCGATAATAGCCAGATTTTAAACTTTATTTATTTACCGGTAGAGTGAGAAACAGGCCCTTCTGGCCAATGGGCTGCACTGCTCAGCAATCTACCCATTTAACTCTGGCCTCATCACACCACACTTTACAATGACCAGTATGTCTTAGGGCAGTGGGAGGAAACCCACGCTGTCACGGGGAGAACGTACAGACTGCTTACTGCTGGCGTCACAATAGTCGAATCTAACAGCGTTTAGATCCCTACCTAACCCCTCCTGAACTGAGAGGGGGGTGTGCGTTGTCTGCATTGGTGGGTATTGGGGTTACAGTCAGGCCTGTTGAAAGAGAAAAGAAAGAAATAATTAGCTCTGTTTGTCACACAAGAGTGAAATGTTGAAACACACTGAAATGCGACTTTTGCATCAATGGCCAACACAGTGCAAGTGTCATTATGCTTCAGGTGGGAAGACAAATCTCAGGTATACTGCATAAGTACTTTAATAATAAATACTGCATTAAGCATAGGTTGTTCACAACTCACCAACCCTAACCCGTATCTCTTCGGAATATGGGAGGAAACCCACATGGTCACTGGTTGAACATAGTCAGTGGTGGGAATTGAACCCCTGTGGCTGGTGTAGTAAAACTTTATGCTAACTGCTATGCTACCATGCTGCCCTTTTTGATGGCTAATTGGTGAGGACTTTGACATTTGAATGGGTACTTGGATAGAGTGGAGACACTCTAATCTGTAACAACACACACGCACACACACACAAAGCGCAGGAGGAACTCAGCAGGTCAGGCAGCATCTGTGGAGAGAATAGGGCAGGTGACATATCAGGCCGAGTTCCTTCATCTGGACCAGAAGAGCAGAGGAGGGGTTCTGTAGAGAGGGGACGGAAGGGTTGGAGTAAGACCTGGCAGATGATAGGTGGGAGGACTGATAGATGAGGGAGAAAGAGTGTGGGAATGGTGTCAAATGTGGGATGTGATAGGTGGAAGTGACAAGGAGCTGAAAATGATGGAACTTCATTGGTGGGAGGGTGGACCAGTAAGAGGAATCTGTGGGTGTGATGGGCAGGTGGAGGGGGTGGACAAGGGGACAGATAGAGGGTGATGTGAGTCAGCTGTAGCAGGAGGAGAGCGGAAAGAGAAAACATAGAGGGGGGATGGTCATCAGAAATTTGACAGTTCAGTATTCATGCTAGGTGCCAATTTGGAGACTTCAGGTGAGCATGGATAGGAAAGGTTTGTAGGGATATGAGTAAAACACAGACAAATAAGACAAGCGTAGATGAACATTAAAGTTGTCATGGGCGAGGTGGGGTGAAGGACCTGTTCCCATGCTACATGTCTCATGACTGCAGCTTCCCTACATGAAATTATGTGAGAGAACCTTTTACAATAGTTGTAGAATCATTCCTGGTCTTCACTTTTTATTTCTGCTACCATGTGCCAATCATAGGTACAGAGGAGATGTCAGGGGTAAGTTTTTCACTCAGAGAGTGGTGAGTGCATGGAATGGGCTGCCGGCAACGGTGGTGGAGGTGGATACGATAGGGTCTTTTAAGAGACTTTTGGATAGGTACATGGAGCTTAGTGAAATAGAGGGCTGTGGGTAAGCCTAGTAATTTCTAAACTAGGGACATGTTCGGCACAACTTTGTGGGTTGAAGGGCCTGTATTGTGCTGTAGGTTTTCTATGTTCCATTCCTCTTCACCGGGATCCATCCACTGCTCACCAGCTCTAACCATGAGACCATGAGAAGACATAGGAGCAGAATTAGGCCATTTTGCCCATTAAGTTGGCTGATTATTTTCCCTCTCAACCTCATTCTCCTGCCTTCACCCCTGACGCCCTTTCTAATCAAGAACCTTTTAATCTCCACTTTTAATATCCAATGACTAGCCTCCATAGTCATTTGTGGCAATGAATTCCACAGATTCACCACATTCTGGCTGAAGAAATTCCTCCTCCTCTCTGTTCTAAAGGTACATCCTCCTACTCTAAAGCTGTGCCATCTGGTCCTAGACCCACCATCCATCCAACAATGGGAAACATCCTCTCCACGTTCACTCTGTCAAGGTCTTTCAATATTCAATAGGTTTTAATGAGATCCTCCCTCATTCTTCTAAACTCCAGAGAGTACAGACCCAGACCCATCAAACCCTCTGCATACGCAGCCCTTTCATTCCTTATGTCATTTTTGCAAACCTCCTCTGGACTCTCTCCAGTGCCAGCACAACCTTTGTTAGATAAGACATCCAAAGCTGTTCATGATACTCCAAGTGCAGCCTGATCAATACCTTATAAATCCTCAACATTACATTTATATTCTAGTCCTCTCTGGTTTTACCTCTTCCCCTTCATCATTTCATCCTGGCCCTCTCCCCTCCATTTTTCAGTTGCCCATTTCCCTCTCCAGATACCACCTGCCCCGCTGAGTTCCAACACAATTTTGCTTGCTGCTCTGCATTCCAGCATCGGCAGTCTCGGTGTCTCCATTGTGGTCTTGTCCGGTCATCAGACTCCTCTCAGCTTGGTTTCCTTCAAGGGAGAGTAATGCTAGATTTTCCCATCTAACCCTGGCATTGAAACTCCTCATCCTTGAAATCAGTGAATCTCTCCATTCAAGGACCTTCACAATCTTCTCAATGTGTAGTGACCAGAATTGGATGCAGTACACAAGGCTTCACAGTGCATTCTGATTCCCTGTAATGAAATGCAGAGAGAGCCAACAATCTTTCACATCAAAGATGCAGCGTTTCCAATTCGCGCTTCCTTGAGATAATGACCTCATTAAGAATGATAGAGCAGCCAGCTAAACAAAGTTTAAGAGGAAATTAATGTACAAATTACAGCTTCTGAAATATGGTGATTTTTCTCCCTGCACACTCCCCCACAACCCTTCCTTAAATTAAAAACATTCAGGAAAGGTCAGCACAATTTTCACAAACGGATAAGTGGATGTGACATTAGTGAATCAACTATGCCTTTCATTTCAATAGGTGTCCTCTTGCAAAGACAAATACACTCAGTGGCCACTTTATTAGTTACCTCCTATACCTAATAAAGTGGACATTGAGTGTAAGTAGATGGTGTTCTGTTGCTGTAGCCCTTCTACTGCAAGGTTTGATGTGTTGAGCATTCAGAGGTGCTCTTCTGCACACCACTGTTGTAACGTGTGGTTATTTGAGTTACTGTCACCTTCCTGTCAGCTTGAACCAGTCTGGCCATTCTCCTCTGACCTCACTCATTAATTCTTCCCCAATTTGATGCTTGGTCTGAACAACAACCGAGCATTGTGACCATGTCTGCATGCTTTTATGCATTGAGTTGCTGCTACTTGATTGACTAAATATTTGCATTAAAGTGCAGATGTACCTAATAAAGTGGCCACTCTTTGTAGACCTAAATGCACCTGAAGCAGTGAATTTGCAAGTTTTCATTAATTTTCTGTCATTCCTTCCACTTGCATGTTGAACCATCTGTGGTGTCCTTTATGGCAATGTGACTCCTTTACCTGTGCTGTGTTCAGGCACTGCTAAACCTGAAAAGTTAGCAAGACCTGCCTCGTGTCTGCATTTGTCTGCCCGAAGATGTGTTGTATTTTCACACTTCCTGCTACATGGAACCATCAGCTGCTGATCCCATCATTGTTCCATCTGTCAAAGGGTTATAGAGTAATGATTGGTTGTCTATCGTATCTGATGGTGACAGAGAACTGCACAAAAGGACCTGCGTGGGAGAGTTTTTTAAAGTGGAAAAGCCGTTGCACTGGGGCCGTTCCAATCTCTTGACCTTGGAATTTCAGCTCCAGTGGTACAAGTAGTCATTACACCTGGGGTCTTCCTTGGTTGCTGTGGATAAAAATGGCTTCTTCTGTGCCTTGTTCTGCGTTTCACTCTGAGCTGGCTGTTGAACCTCACTGTAGATCTAATCTGCTCTGTCTGCCGGTGCTGACTTTACTTGCTAAGACAGGTTCCTATCTCACTGGGGTACACTGAAGGTAGGCCACTGGCTACTCTCACCTGGTTTAACCCACCTGTTCAAAGCTGTGGCCACTGTCACATGCAAACAGCTACTTGGAGTTCCAGGTAAGAGCTGAGTGTGCGGTGGGGACCAAAGGTGAGTGAGCTGCCCCAGAATGGACATGACAAGCTCCTTCACCATAGGTGCGACCCCTCCCTGGATACCCCATACAGCATAGATACAGGCCCTTCTGCTCAATTGGTCTAGGCCAGGGGTCAGCAACCTTTACCACTGAAAGAGCCACTTGGACCCGTTTCCCACAGAAAAGAAAACACTGGGAGCCGCAAAACCCGTTTGACATTTAAAATGAAATAACACTGCATACAACGTTTTTTTTGCCTTTATGCTATGTATAAACAAACTATAATGTGTTGCATTTATGAAATTGATGAACTCCTGCAGAGAAAACGAAATTACATTTCTGCATGCAACAAAAACATTTTGAACTCCGAAAAAAAGACGTTGGGTTGAAAGTTACTTTTAAGTAAAATATTCAATGTCTATTTGAGTCCTTCTTGTATTTATGAAAAACGCCGAACTTAAATTTTCCGCCAGCAGCAAACCAAAAATAACGTCAGCCAGCTGTCATCCTGAAAAATGAAAGGACTATTTCACTGAACAATGAAAAAATATGAATATAAGTAAAATAATAGGCAATTAAAATATTTATCATACTTGGTTAATGGGATTTCTGCTCCTGGACCTCAGCGCACAGCGTCTGCACATCAGGGCTGTATGATGTCACCTTCATCTTTACACAGGATCGCAAGCTGTCATCTGTGAGGTTTTCAATATCACTCCATTTGTGTTTCTGAGCAAGAACGGCCTTCTGACGGGCAACATCTTCAAGGTCTGCTGTCAAGCGTCTAAACTTGGACACCCATATGTCTTTGTCGGCTATGTCGGCCAGTTCCATCTCAAGATCAGGTTGACTCACACCTGCCAATGCAGTCGTATTCAGTAGGGAAGGATCGATGCTTAAGGGAGTGACCGGGAAGGATAATGTGTTTTTTTCCTCTCTGAACTCACAGAAGCGTTTCCCAAACGATGTTTGCATTGCGATGATTGCAGAATGTAAATACTCCGAAATTATCATGTCGTGACCTTGTTTGAACTCTCTCAAATTGGGGAAGTGAGACAAAGTGCCTTTCTGTAAATCTCTGGCAAGCAACGTCAACTTGCGCTCGAATGCCAAAACATCCTCCAACATGTGCAGGGCTGTACGTCCTTTCCCCTGAAGAGCTGTGTTCAGCGTGTTCAGGTGCGCTGTCATGTCTACCATGAAGTGTAGCTTTTCCAGCCACTCTGGCTGTTCCAGCTCAGGAAAGGTGAGCCCTTTGCTGCCCAGGAAAGTTTTCACTTCTTCCAGACACGCGACAAAGCGTTTCAGCACCTTCCCTCTGGACAGCCAGCGATAAAAACACGTTGTAGCGGTTGCTACACGCAGTCAGTAAACTGCAGTCAAAGATAGCTTTATTCGAACTAAACAGCCTTGCTTTTAAGCCTCCCTCAACCCGCCCCCCATGGGCGCGGATGCTGCAAAAGACACGTACTCACAAACCCCCGTAGGCTATCTCCCTTAGCCTGAACGCTGGCTAATTGTGAGCCGGTTCGGATGTGTCAGGAAATGCGTCGCCACAACGTCTTATTTAGATTGTACAAGATCACCATAATCTTCAAATTTAGATTTACATTTCAAAAACTAACAAACTAACATAAAATACATATTAATTAAATACTGACCATGTAGCGGTGTGCTACACGCAGCGCTAAAATTACGACACGGAGTCGGTAACTGCAGTCGAAGGAAAAAAACTTTATTCGAAATCTTCAGCCTCACTTTTAAGCCTCCCTCAACCTGCCCCCCCCCCCCATGGCGCAGAGGCTCCAAAGCTCTGTGCTCGCAAACCCCCGTAGGCTATCTTATTGTGAGTCGGTTCGGATGTGCCAGGAAAAGGGTCGCCACAACCAATTATTTCCCAAAGCAACAGGGAGCCGCAGCACAGACGTAAAAGAGCCACATGTGGCTCCGGAGCCGCGGGTTGCCGACCCCCGGTCTAGGCTGATCATATTGTCCACCCAGCTAGTCCTAATTTCCTATATTCAGCCTATATCCATCCAAGCCTCACTCCCTCCATGTACCTATCCAGGTGAATCTTAAATAAAACTATTGAACCTGCCTTAATCTTTTCCTCTGGCAGCTTGTTCCATATATTCACCACCCTCTGTTGAAAAAGTTACCCCTCAGGTCCCTTTTAAATCTTTCCTCTCTCCTGTCACACCATATCTACGCCTTCTTGGAAAGGGCCATTATCTTTTACCTTTTTTATGCCTTTGATAATTTTAAATGCTATGCCTCATTCTCCTACGTCTAGCCAATCTCTCCCTGCAACGCAGGCCTTTTTTTAATATCAGAATCAGAATCAGGTTTACTATCACCTACTTCATGTGTCATGAAATGTGTGAACTCAGCCGCGGTACAATGCAATACATGATAATATAGAAAGAAAAGTAAATAGATTGATTAATGTAAATATGTATGGGTGTGTGAATTGAATAGATTAAAAATAGTGCAAAAATAAATAATATATATTAAAAAGTGAGGTAGTGTTCAAGGGTTCAATGTCCATTTTGGAATCAGATGGCAGAGAGGAAGAAGCTGTTCCTGATTTGTTGAGTGTGTGTCTTCAGGCTTCTGTACCTCCTCCTCGATGGTAACAATGAGAAAATGGCATTGAGGGTCCTTAGTAATGGATGCAGACATTGTGAGGATTCGCTCCTTAGAGATGTAGAGATAGTACGGAGGCTAGTGCCCATGATGATAGAGTTGAGTTACTAGTCCGAACATGTTTTGGAATGTGGGAGGAAAGTATAGCACCCAGAAGGAACGCACATGGTAATGGGGAAAATGTACAAAATCGTTACGGACAATAGTGGGAACTTGAATCCAAGTTGTTGGCATGCTGCCCTCGTATAGCAACTCGCCACTTTGACCCGATTCGCAAATTCATTTTGGGTTGGAATTGGAGCACAACTTAAAGTGGGAAGTCACAGCCTGCCACCGCGCTCTCATTTCCGTTCCCTCGTCAGACATCATTTACTGCCATGGTGCCGGTGACTTCACATGGCTGCGTACTCGCCGGCAGCCGGCACGGCTGACACATCGTGCCTTCCGCAGTGAGCCAACTGCGCAGAATAACTGCCTCAAAAGCCGCAGCATATGCGGAGCGAGGCACCTAATGAGGCGGTGACAGTTGTTCATGCTGAGAGCCTCGCCTGAGTTGGCTGATGCTTGGGTAGTCCATTGCGCTTGCTGAGATGGACATAGGCATGGCAGTTGCCTCAATTGGCTTCCAGTTCACTTGATCTCACTTGTTCAACTGCCAGATTTCTTGGCTGATGTATTTCTGCTCATTATCGCTCTCCGGGCCCATGTGCTGAGAGGACTGTATGTTTTATTCAGTGCCAGCGTCCACTCTTGGTGACCTCTTCAATTGCAGATTTGTTTTATAGAACATAGAATCGCTCAGTACAGGCTCTTTGGTCTACAATAGTGTGCTGACCTTTTAACCCACTCCAAGATCTTCCCTCCTACATAGGCCTCCATTTTTATTTCTGTTATTTTTCATACTTTTTTAAAATTTATTTTGTAATTTATAATAATTTTAAGTCTTTGCACTGTACTGCAGTCACAAAACTACAAATTTCACATGTTCCAACACGGGCATCAACCTCCCCAGCATCGAGGACATCTTCAAAAGGTGATGCCTCAAAATGGTGGCCTCCATCATTAAGGACCCCTACCACCCAGGACATTCCCTCTTCTCATTGCTACCATCAGAGATGAGGTACAGGACCCTGAAGGTGCACACTCAATGTTTCAGGAACAGCTTCTTCCATCAGATTTCTGAATTGACAATGAATCCATGAACACCACTTTGCTATTTTTTTTTTGCACGAGTATTTAGTTTAATTTTATATGTATTTCTTATTGTAATTTATGTATTTTTTTATTATTGCCTACTGCAATGTACTGTTGCCACAAACGAATGAATTTCATGACGTATTCCAGTGATCTACTTTCACTGTGCATCAGTAGCAGAACCTACTGTACAACAGAGGAGCACAGTACAGGTACCTCAGCAACGATGTCGTGCGGACTCCAGTATCAATCGCATTCTCCCCTGCTACGTCGCCCTCCATTTTGCTTTCAACCCCGTGCCTATCTAAGAGGTCCTTAGATGCCCCTAACATATCTGCCCCTACTGCCACGCCAGGCAAGGGCGTGACTTCCCACTTTATGTTGTGCTCGAATTCCAACCCAAAGTGAATTTGCAAATCGGGTCAAAGTGGCGAGTTGCTATACGAGGGCAGCATGCCAACAACTTAGATGCGTGTGCGTGTGTGTGTGTGTGTGTGTTGGCCTTTCTCTGTACTTTATTCTGTGGAATTAATTGCCACAGACAGCTGTGGAGGCTAAGTCATTGGGTTGATCAGAATCAGGTTCATTATCACTGGCGTATGTCATGAAATTTGTTGTAATGCGACAGCAGTACATTGTAATATTGTTGTTGATTGTCGTTGAGTCATCGTCGACTCTTGGTGACCCGATGGATAGTGTATATATTACAAAAGCTGCTTACTGTGCACTGTACGGTTTACGGTTTACCTGTTCAGCGCGCTGCATGCATTTTGTATTATATTTGTGGTAATATCTTGTTTTATGTGCTGTGTGTGAAATATGTATTGTGGGTGCAGCCATGGTCTGTAGCCACATAGTTTTGGTTGTATATATGTACAGTCAGGTGACAATAAATTTGAACCTTAATGGGGTTGACAGGGGTAATAAATCATTCATGATCGAATGGCAGAGCAGACTCGATGGAATGAATGGCCTCATTCTGCTCCTATGTCCCATGGTCTTATTCTGCATTCAGTCATTGCTTTCCGTTGTACTAATTCAATGCACCGTTATAATGAGTTGATCTGTCTGCAAGAAATTTTTCTGTTGTATCTCAGTACATGTGACATGTACATTTTCCCATAAGCATAGTACAGAGGTTAGTCCATCGTCCACTGTCCCACCTATCAATCATTCGTTCGTTACATGCCATGTCGTATGATGTGGATACCATGTTCTTGTCAAATTCTTCTACAGAAGTGGTTTGCCATTGCCTTCTGGGCAGTGTCTTTACCAGACGGGTGACCCCAGCCATTATCAATACTCTTCAGAGATTGTCTGCCTGGTGTCAGTGGTCGCATACCCAGGACTTGTGATCTGCACCGGCTGCTCATACGACCATCCACCACCTGCTTCCATGAAGTGGGGGGGGTTCTAAGCAGCTGCTACACCTCGCCCAAGGGTGACCTGCAGGCTAGCGGAGAGAAGGAGTACCTTACACCTCCTTTGGTAGAGACATATCTCCACCCTACCACCTGTCAATAGGGTTGCTGTTAGATGGGGAATTGGGTGAGGCACTGGATTGGCTTTCTCTGCCTGGAGATGCTATATGTTACCCGATAAACCAATGGTCAACCTCACTACTCTGAATCGATTAAAGAAAGAAACAAGCTGGTGTTCAGCTCTCTTCTCCATGACAGCCAAAACTCCAGTGGAGCCCGTTCCATCTGCCTGCATATGGCCCATCTCCCTCCCTCACTCTCACTGCTACCCTAGAACAGGAGGCTCAGGAGTCTTGGGTCCCACACTACCAGAATCGGGACCAGTTGTTGCCCTGGAGCCATTGGGCTCCTGTCCAGCTTCACTCGCCTCAACACACCTGACTCTGCAGCCTGTGGACTCACTTACAGGGACTCTTCAGCTCATGGTCGATGTATGACTTGTTTACTTTTTTAATCATTTGCATAACTTGTACTCTTTCACACATTGGATGTTTGTCGGTTTTTGTTGCGTGTGGTTTGTCAAGTCTCTTTGTTTTGTCGGGTCCTGCAAGAAGATGAATCTCAAGGCTGTGAATAGCATCCTTGCTGTGATAATGCATTCACTTTGAACTTTGCTTATTTCCTGCTCAGACTGTGTGTGTGTGTGGGGGGGGGGGGGGGGGGGGGAGTGTAATCTGGACATGGAAATATGGGCATTGCTGGAATGTGTTGTGTAACCGGGATTGCTCTGCCAGGTGGTTTGACATGACCTGAACTGAGAGCTAGGCAGCAGAATTAATCATTTTATTTTACTACCATATCTGATATTTTTATTGTAAATTTGGATACACACATTATGGGTTTTCTTACGCCTGGCAGAGCAAATTCAATCCAATTCAAGTTTAATTGTCATTCAACCATACCTGAATACTCATGAATACAGTCAAACGAGACAGCGTTACTCCGGGGTCAAGGTGCAAAACGCAGTACCAGCAGTCACACACAGCATAAAGCACACACAAGATAGCAAGCACGAATGGCATGACAATCACGCAATAAAAGAGTCCAAAAACATGCGCCATCGATCATCAATCTATAGTTAGCCACAATAGAGCCTGTGTCCCGCAGAGCGAACACTGAGGTGCAGCACCGACTCCAGCCTGGATCGGCACCACACTGCCCCAGTGGGCAAAATAATTCAGCCACTTAAGCAGAATAGGCTATTGCTAGGCACCTGTGTTGCACCTCTGATATACCACCACAGATGGGGCAGGTAGCAGGAAAGATATAGTCACCCTTGATTCACACTCTCAGCTTTGGAAGCTTCTCAGTGGCTGATGTTGGGCTGAACTTTGAAAGGTGGTGGGTTATGCTTCATTAGGAGTTTGCGGTTTGGTATGTCACCAAAGACTTCAGCAAATTTCTGCCAGACTTCTGCTCTCTTTCGCGGAGAGCACCTGCATCACCATCTGTTATGGAGGGGCCACACTGCACAGGAAAAGAGGGTTGAAAACTCAGCCAGCTCCATCGTGGGCACTGCCCCCCCAGACTTCCAGGATACTTTCAAAAGGTGATGCCTCAAGAAGGCAGTATCCATCACTAAGGACCCCCAGGACTTGCCCTCTTCTGATCGCTACCATTGAATATTTGAACACTATCTCAATGGGAAAAAAGTACAGTTGACATTTCGGGTCAGCGGAACTGGAGAAAAAAAGATGAGGAGTAGATATAAAAGGTGGGTGACGGGAGAGAGAAACACAAGGTGGTAGGTGAAACTGGGAGGCTGAGGGATGAAGTAAAGAGTTGATTGGTAAAAGAAGTATAGGGCTGGAGAAGGGGGAGTCCGAAAGGATAGAACAGAAAGCAATGGAAGAAAGAAAATGAGGGAGGAGCACCAGAGGGAGGTGAAGATCAGGTAAGGAGATAAGGTGAGAGGGAAAAGGGGATGGGGAATGGTGAAGGATGGGTGGGGTAGTGCATTACCGGAAGTTCAAGAAATCGATGTTTGTGCCAGCAGGTTGGAAGCTGCCCAGGCTGAATATAACCTAAGTACGGTCTCATTTCTCCAGTCCCGCTGAAGGGTCTCGGCCCGAAATGTCAGCTGTACTTTTTTCCATAGATCCTGCCTGGCCTTCTGAGTTCCTCCAACATTTTGTCTGTGTTGCTTGGATTCTAGCATCTGCAGATGTTCTCTTGTTTCTGACTGCTACCTCACTACTTTTTATTCATACTTTTGCACTACTTACTCAATTTAACTATTTCATGTATAGACTTACTGTAATGCTCTCTTTTTCTGTTGTTCTGTATTGCGATGTACTGCTGCTGCAAAGACAACGAGTTTCATGACACATGCTGGTGATATGAAACCTGATTCTGATTCTCATTACTACCATCAAGGAGAAGGTGCAGGATCTGAATACTCACTGAATACTTTAGGAACAGCTTCTTACCTTCTGCCATCAGATTCTGAATGGTCCATGAACAATATCTCACCTTTTGTTCTCTTATTGCACTACTTATCATTAAATATATATTATTGTAGCTGATAGTCATGTTTATGTATTGCACTGTACTGCTGCAGCAAGACAACAAATTCCATGACATAGGTCAGTGATATTAAACCTGATTCTGATTCTGAGGTAATCGTCACAAAACCAGTTCCTGGAGTAAGTACTTGGTGGGTGATCTGATTAATTGCTTTTTCTTCGATCTCTGTCTCTACGGGCTCCCCTCACTCACTCCTGGATTTTGTTATGATGTAGAAGGAGGCCATTCAGTCCATTCAGATTATGCTGGTTTGCAGAGCATTTCGCTCAATTCCCATAACCCTCTAATGACCTAATGAAGATTTATTGACTTGTATGTCAATATGGCTTTCACCACGATTGTGCGTGTAGCGGACAGCGAAGAAGGCTATCCTGGTTTGCAGAGGGATCTGCATCAGCTGGAAAAATAAGCTGAAAAATGGTAGATGGAATTTAATGCAGCACAGAAACAGACCCTTTGGCCCTTCTAGTCCATACTGAACCATTTAAACAGCATCGACCTGCACCAGGACCACAGCCCTCCATGCCCTTACCATTAATGTACTGATCCAAACTTCTCTTAAATGTTGAAATTGAGCTGGCGTGCACGACTCGCACCCACAGTCTCACAACCCTCTGAGTGAACTAGGGGCCACTTACAATCAGTTAACCTTCTAGCGCAGTGGTTGGGATGTGAGAAGAAAACAGGAGTGCCGGTGGTGGTTGGGGGGGGGGGGGGGAACCTGCGTGGTCACAGTGAACAGCCAAGCCCCAAATCCAAACGGGTGCATGGCAGGGCTGTGGAGAGAGCGCTAGCCACCACACCATCGTGCCCCCAAACTCCGCCTCTATATGATAAATTAGCAGTGTCCATTGTGACCCACACATAGGCGATGGGGGTAGGGGCGGAGAAATTGCCAGGCAACCCTTGATTGGTAGATCCCCAGAGCAAGCAGACTCCGACCTACTCCAAACTGCATGTTTGATTGCAGTGATCGTCTGTTGCTAGGAAAATGATCATGATATACACTTGTGGCCACTTTACACCTGCTCGTAATGTAAATATCTACTCAACCAATCATGTGGCAGCAACTCACTGCATAAAGTCATACAGACACAGTCAAGAGGTTCAGTTGTTGTTCAGGCCAAACATCAGAATGGGGAAGAAATGTGATCTAAGTGACTTTGACCGTGGAGTGATTTCTGGTGCCAGATGGGGTGGTTTGAGTAATTCAGAAACTGCAGATCTCTTGGGATTTTCACGCACAACAGTTTCTGGAGTTGACAGAGAATGATGTGAGAAACAAAAAAAAAATCCAGTGAGTGGCAATTCTGTGAGCAAAATGCCTTGTTAATGAGAGAGGTCAGAGGAGAATGGCCAGACCGGTTCAAGCTGACAGGAAGGTGACAGTAACTCAAATAACCACACGTTACAACAGTGGTGTGCAGAAAAGCATCTCTGAATGAACAACATGTTGAACCTTCAAGTGGATGGGCTACAGCGGCTAAAGATCACAAACATACACTCAGTGGCCCTTTACTAGGTACAGGAAGGTAACTAATAATATGGCCACCAAGTGTAGTTGGTAGAAAATTTTAACATGATTTCCTCTTTGTTTCTTTCTCTTTCCCTCTCTGTCTCTGTCTCTTTCTCTCACTCAAGCGCTCTCTCTCAAAATCGCGAAAAGTGCTATGACTAGCAAAAAAAAATTGCTCTATGTTTTAAAAATCGCTGTGCATTAAATAATTGCTGTACTTTTCTCTTGCACATTAGCGATGCATGTTGTTGTTGAGACAACAGTTGTTAAGGGTTTTGGCTTGGAGAAGGTTGCAGGCTATTTTAAATATTGATAACGCAGGTCTTCTGTCCCAGTGGAATTTGTGCTGAATAGCAGCCTCGCATACACCTGCTGCCGAGACAGATGTTGTTAATATTTAAGCCCATTTCTGGGCCCCTCTGACAACGGAAAGCTATTTCAGAGTTTGAGTGTTTAGGTGAAATTATAAAATACAAGCTCAGGAATGTCAGTGATGAAGGGGGCATAGTTTCAACTACTGAGCATAATATTTTGTGTTTCCTCCTTGCAGTGATGGGGTACGGAATGTTTGACGGACGTTTCGGTCAGTGCTTGCTCAAGTGGGAGGTTGATGGCAAAGGGCTTGCATTTACATCCACTTAACAGTGTGAAGGAGCAGATGGATCTTGGAAATCATGCCATAGATCCCCCAAGTTACGACACAAATTGATAGGTTGGTTAAGTGGGCGTTATGGTGTGGCTTTCATTAGTTGGGGATTGAGTTCAAATGTGCGAAATACAGAGACTTTTGTGCCTAGCATCATTTTATGGATATACAGTTAATCTATGAGTTATCTTATGTATTTATTGTGTTCTTTATCTTATTGTGGTTTTTTTGTGCTGCATTAGATCTGGAGTAACAATTATTTTGTTCTCCTTTACACTTGTGTACTGGGAATGTCAATAAACGATCTTCTATCTTGAATAATGTTGCAGCTCTATAAAATCCTGGTTAGACCACACTTGGAACATTGTGTTATTATAGGAAGGATGTGGAAGCTTTAGAGAGGGTGCAGAGGAGATTTACCAGGATACTGCCTGGATTAGAGAGCATGTCTTATGAGGATAGGCTGGGTAGACGAAGGCTTTTCTCTGTGGAATGAAGGAGGATGAGAGGTGACTTGTCAGAAATGTACACGATGGTAAGGAGCATAGACTGAGTGGACAACTTGAGACTTTTTCCTGGGCAAAAATGACAAATATAGGAGGCATAATTTTAAGGTGTATGGAGGAAAGATTAGGACGATGACAGAGGTACGTTCTTTTCACAGAGCCTGGTGAGTGTGTGGAATGCTCTGTCAGGGGTGGTGGTAGAGGCAGGTACATTAGGGACATTTAAGAAACTATTTGATAGGTACATGGTTGATAGAAAAGTGGAGGGTTATGTAGGAGGGAAGGGTTAGATTGATCTCAAGAATAGGTTGAAGGTTAACAATTTCACGGGCCATAGTATTCTGTGTTCTGTGTTCTTTGTAGGATGCCTCTAGTTTAATCTGCTGTGCTGATAGTAATACACATGGCCATAGTGTTGTGTGATTGACATGTACTTTAAACTTTTTGATAGGTACTTTAAACTTTGCCCTTTTCAGAATCAGACGCATATTTGTTACCACTGATTGACATTGTGAAATATGTTGTTCTGCAGCAGCAGTATAATGCAATACATAAAAATTACCAGAAGTTACAATAAGAAATTACAAAAAAGAAATAAATAGCGCAAAAAGAGAACAACTACTGAGGTAGTATTCATGGGTTCTTGGACTTGCTTAGAAATCTGATGGCAGTGGGCAGGAAGTTCCTAAAATGTTGAGCGTGTGCCTTCAGGCTCCTGTATCTTCTCCCTGAGGGTAGCAATAAGACAGCAGGTCCTAGATGGTGAGGCTCCTTAATATCGCCTTCTTGAGGCGTTGCAATTTGAAGACGTCCTTGATGGTGGGGGTGATGGTGCCCATGATGGAGCTGGCTGGATTTGCAACCTTCTGCAGCTTTTTATGATCCTGTGCAGTGACCCCTCCGAACCAGGCAATGATGTAACCAGTTAGAATGCTCTCCATGGTACATCTGAGAGGATTGCAGGAGTCTTTGGTGACATACCAAATCTCCTCAAACTGCTAATGAAATATAACCAGTGGCGTGCCTGCTTTGTAATTGCATATGTATATTGGGTCCAGGAGAGATCTTAAGACATCCTGGAACTTGAAGCTGCTCACTCTTTCCTCTGCTGATGTGGGTGGTGGTGTGAAGAGGTAAAATCACAGGAACATGGGCAAGGAAGAATGCAGTTTTGAAATTTCATTTACTATAAAGCATTGCAAGGATTTCTGAGAGGATCATCAGGGTCCCTGAGATATTCATCAGGAGTGATGTGTACGCAGGGCCCTTAGCATTGTTAATGATCCCTCCCATCTTTGACCCCCTACCATCAGGCAGGAGGTACTGTTGCATTAGGACAAGAACTGTTCAGATGGAAACAGCTTGTTCTCCAGGCTGTAAGTCTACTGAACTCCCTGCCACCACCCCGATCTCATGAAGTATGAAGTGCCTGTGGCATTATACTGTTTACTTTTTAACGTGTCTTCTAAATGCACCTCATGCTAAATACCAATATTCTGAGATACATTTTATTATTTGTTAATGTATTTGTACTGGTATTACTTTATGTGTTGTGCACCTTGGTCCAGAGGAATGATATTTCCTTTGGCAGTATGCATGTGTACAGCTGAATGACAATGAACTTGATCTTGATTGAGAGATCAAGCACAGTAACAGGCCCCTCCAGACAAGTGAGCCCCAGCTGCCCAGTTACACTCGTGTGCAATGAACTTACAAATCCGTATGCCCTTGGAATGTGGGAGGAAACCAGAGATTCCAGAGGAAACCCACACTGTCATGGGGCGTACATACAAACACCTTACAGACAGCGGTGGGAATTGAACCTGAGTCACTGGTACTGTAATGGTGTTATGTGAACAGCGGTGCTACTCTGCAGCTTAGTAAACGTGTGTGAAGTTACCTGTTGAATTATATATGTAACATAAAAATAATTGGTCTTGCTGAAACTCGTTGGTCTGCCAGCACGTCGTAATGTCCGTGGAGGAGTGCTGCCAACCGGAGGAGGACGTTCTGAGGAACGCACTGAAACAAGGGCTTGGAGGGGAAGGATGACAGTGTAGGGTTCTCCAGCTACTGGAGAGGAAGGAGCCAGGTTGGGCGAGGAACCCACTCAATTACTGTAGTAGTGTACCACCCCAGAGGGCCACGTGTGTGCAAAGTCCTAGTACAAGTTCAAGTTCTTAATGTCCAGTAGGGTCCTATTGATTGACATGTAGGAACGTAATAGAACAGTATTGAAAGCATTGGCTTTGAATGTAAAGACTGAAAAAGCATGGCATGATTTATTCTTGTCAATATTTTTTATGAATAAAGTTTATCTTGATTTTTGAAAATGGAACATGAGTCACTGGTGCTGTAATAGGATTACGCCAAGTGCTATGCTACTAAGAAGCTTTATAAAATGTTTTTCCTTAGTTATGTGTCATGTTATACGGCAGAGGCAATAACGGTCTTTCCATGACCACGATTGTCCTTGGCAAATCTTTCTACAGAAGTGGTTTGCCATTGCCTTCATCTGGGCAGTGTCTTTACAAGAAGGGTGACCCCAGCCATTATCAATACTCTTCAGAGATTGTCTGCCTGGTGTCAGTGGTCACATTACCAGGACTTGTGATGTGCACCAGCTGCTCATACAACCATCCACCACCTGTTCCCACGGCTTCACATGACCCTGATCGGGGAGAGAGGGGCTAAGCAAGTGCTACCCCTTGCCCAAGGGTGACTTGCAGGTTAGTGGATGGAAAGACCTCCTTTGGTAGAGACGTACCTCCACCCCTTCACTCAATAACAAAACATAAGTTTGCATTAACTCTTCAGGTTATATTCCAGTGTTGGATAAGAAAGTCACTGATCCAGAAGATAAGAACAGTGAGTAACCACTGCTGAGGTGAATACATTTGGTATAACTCCTTTTGTTCTTGTCTTCCAGAGAAATGACGCACACGAACCCTTTGCTTTCACCCCAGAACGCTCCGCACATTGCTCTCGGACCCCACCTCCGGCCCCCCTTCCTTGGGGTGCACTCATCCCTCTGCCAGACCCCAGGTGAGTGCAAGCAATAGCCTCTTTTTGTATCGAATCTTTCATTGCTTTAAGTGATCTAATATCTGTCCCATGAGGTAGCTCTGAGGTGCACGGGAAGAGGGTTTAGGTTTAGAGATTTACAGCTCAGTAGCAGGTTCTTCTGGCCCAACAAGCCCACAACCATGTGACCAGTTAAGCTGTGCAACTTTGGACTGTGGGAGGAAACCCACGTGGCCATGGGGAGAGCTACCAACTCCTTACAGACTTCGGTGGGAACTGAATCCTGACCTTACAACTGCATTATGCGAACCGCTGCTGGGCGATGCCACCCCGAATCTGAATCTGAATTCACCGCAGGTGTCCAGTGACAAACCTTGCGCGAAGCGTTCCGTACCTGTGAAGTGGGCAAAAGTGTGTGTGGGGGGGGAGTGCATGTGTAGCTGGCAGTCAGGCAGGGGATGGACTACACTGTGGCTGTGCACTAACCCTCCCATTTGGTCACCAACCCCCTAGGTTACAGCTTCCTGCAGCCCGCCCAGGCTGAGATGTTCGCTCGGCAGCAGGAAATGCTCCGGAAACAGAACCTGGCAAGGTGAGCATTGCGTTTGTACTGACTATTCACCAGGGCAGTGTTCCTCAGTGAGCCAGTTATCGTCATGTACCAAGGTACAGTCAAAACCTTTGATTTGCCCGCCATCCAGACCGAGGCAGTGTCAGTACGTTATGACGGGACGAGAGAGAAACAGTCACAGGATGCAGCCAAATGTGACAGTTACAAAGAAAGTGCAGTGCAGGCAAGAGTCCATCTTATCCTGCAGGGTGTCTGCTCAGGAGTCTGATAACAGTGCAGTACAAGCTGTCCTTGGTCCTGGTGATACGTGCTTTCAGGCTTTTGTATTGTCTGCCCGGTTACCGAGTGGAGGGTAGAAGAGAGAATGTCTAAAGTGGTTTGGGTCTTTGATTATGCTGGCTGTGAGAATAGGCAGAGGCCATGGAAGGGAATAACACACACAAAGGGCTTGCTAACGGGGAATAGCTGGCTAGTTGGTCCCCATTGATTCCTTTAGGTGGTTATAACCCACTACCTATTAAATGCTCTCAACAGTGTGTGTCTCGGACAGCCTTTGACAACCAAGCCCAGCTCCTGGCCTTCATGTGTGGCTTAGTAACTAAACCCAGGATAACTGCTTCGACTGACAGAAAGGGCAATGGTTGGTAAATGGTGCCTTAAAACCAGTTGCTTTGGGCAGATCGGGTTCTTCAGCTCATCAAGAAGGAAAACTCTGATCTCAACCCTCTGCTGACTTGCAGCTACACCCACTCATGGGGAAGGCTTCAGGAGAAAACCCAGAGGGAAAAATCCAGAGCTAAGTCGCTAAGGCAGTCCTAGTCCTACACTGGCAACTCCTGCCAAACTGTATCGGTCTTTGGATTCATTAGCTGCATGGAGAGGGGGAGCCAGCTGCATGGGCAACAGCTTGTTGTCCTGGATTGGATATCTAGACAACATCCATGGTCAACCTCGACCTTTGGAGGCTCCTTCAGTCCCTATTCCTGGCGAAGGTACAACCTCTACTCACCATGAGCCTGTTACCCCAGGAGAGAGAGAGCAGAGTCAGGGTTTCCAAAACTGCTGGGTAATCTTGGGTGTCATGGAAACCACCCTTGCCCCTTGACTCTGTCTACACTTTTCGCTGCCTCAGTAAAGCAGCCAACCCCTCCCGCCTCAGCCATTCTCTAACTCCCCCCTCCTCCCACTAAAGGTATTTGTCACATGTACATTGAAACATACAGGGAAATGTGTTCTTTTGCATCAAACAAAATCAGCGAGCATTGTACTGGGGAGGAGCCCACAAGCGTCACCATGCCTCCGGCGCCAACAAAGACTGCCCACAACTTACTAACCCTCACCGTACGCCTTTGGACTGTGGGAGGAAACTGCAGCACCCGGAGAAACCCAGACGGTTAACAAAATCCTAACACGGTTAACACAGTTGTACGCACAAACTCCTGGGAGACCGTTTCGCTGAACACCTACGCTCTGTCTGCCAGAGAAAGCAGGATCTCCCAGTGGCCACACATTTTAATTCCACGTCCCATTCCCATTCTGATATGTCTATCTATGGCCTCCTCTACTGTCAAGATGATGGCACACTCAGGTTGGAGGAACAACACCTTATATTCCATCTGGGTAGCCTCCAACATGATGGCGTGAACATTGATTTCTCTAACTTCCGTAAATGCCCCCCTCCCCTTCTTACCCCACCTCTTATTTATCTATCTATCTATTTATTTATTTATTCCCTTTTTGTTCTCTCTTTTCTCTCTCTGTCCCTCTCACAATCAGTCCTTGCCTGCTCTCCATCTCCCTCTGGTGCCCCCCACCCCCTTTCTTTCTCCCTAGGCCTCCCATCCCATGATTCTTTCCCTTCTCCCTTTTGCCAATCAACTTCCAAGCTTCATCCCTCCCCCTCCTGTCTTCTATCATTTCAGACCTCCCCCTGCTACTTTCAAATCTTTTACTATCTCTTCTTTCAGTTAGTCCTGACAAAGGGTCTCGGCCTGAAACATCGACAGTGCTTCTCCTTATAGATGCTGCCTGGCCTGCTGCGTTCCACCAGCATTTTGTGTGCGTTGCCTGAATTTCCAGCATCTGCAGATTTCCTCATGTTTGCGTCCTTTATTCTTATAATTGTTGAATGTTGCTCCCCGACTAACACACCACAGCAAGTTCCTAATCCTTGTACTTTAAATGTATATACACAGTGATTAAAGTTGATCCTTAATCCTTTGCATTTTATTATCTACCTGGTCTGCACTTTCTCTGTCGCTGTTACACTTTATTCTGAATGCTGATGTTGTTTCACACATATTGTCTTTCAACTATACATGTAGACAGCCCAACAAAACATTCAGGGCCAAGGTGCAAAATGCAGTACACACAGTCACACACAGCACATGTAGTTACGATCCAGCACAGATGGTCGCTAGGTAATATTAGCACAGATCCCTGAGTGACAGGTTGTCATAAAGTGCGTGGAGCGTGTCTATGTGAGACAGTATGGTGTCACTGACCCTATCATAATAAAACAAGCAGTCATATAAATTTGAGAAACAACAGCAAGATGAGAGGTGACCAGTGCAGGATGAGGGTGTGTCAGTGAGTTGGGGAATGGGGCAGGACATTCAGACATGCTGTACATGAGTACTGGGTGGCAGCAGGGTCTGTCACAGCCTGTTTGGGTCCTTTCCTCGTATTACTTCGATGTACGGATGCGATGAAATCTAAATGGGTGGCGTGCAAAGCAAAGTTTTGACTGTATCTCAGTACCTGTGACCAGAATAAATCAATTTACCAATGGATAACAAGAGGTCCATGCGTGTTGTTAGCTCTCCGTATTGTACTGAGGCAGTGGAGTTTGCATGATCTCCCCAAGATAGGAGTTTCTGCAGATCTTGAGCATCACGCACAAAACACTGACAAAACTCAGGCAGCATCAGTGAAGGTGAATAAAGAGTCGATGTTTCGGGCTGAGATCCTTCATCAGGACTGGAAAGGAAGGGAGGCAGGACCTTCTATCCCCTATCTTTCCAGTCTTGGCTTCTGCCCACATCTCTTCCAGTCCTGATGAAGGGTCTTGGCCTGAAATATCAACTGTTTATTCCTCTCCATAGATGCTGCCTGATCTGCTGATTTCATCTAGCATTTTGCGGGTGTTGCTCTCTCTAACTGTCTGGCTTCCTCCCACAACCCAAAGACGTGTTGTTGATAAGGCAACTATCGCTGTAAAATGGCCTTAATGTGTAGGTGGGTAGCAGAATCCAGAGTGGGGGTGGGGGGCAGTTGAGGGGAGAAAGGAGAGAGTGAAAAAAATGGGATGAGCGTAAAATAGATGGCTGATGGCCAGCACAGTCTCCGTGGGATGAAGGGCCTATTTCTGTGTTGTATCTCTCTCAGGCGATCTCCGCTGGTGAGATTTGAGCAGTGTTGTCAGTCAGAGGGACAGGGAGTCTGTGAGAATCTCTAATTAATAGAATCGAGAGTGAGAGTTGGGGCCAAGGACTGAAGGCCCAGAGATGGCCTGTCCTGAGGTTGGAGGCCTGTCTGTGTGTGTATGTGAGTGGATGGGTGGGAGAGTCAGAAAAAGGCTTGTTTTGCTGTTGTTTTGTTTTGTGGTTGCTGCTTGTGTTCTGTTGAACAGTATAGGCACAGAAATAGGCTCTTTGGCCCATCTAGTCCATGCCTAACTGTTATTCTGCCTAGACTCATTGACCTGCACCCAGCCCAGACCATAGCCCTACGTACCCCTCCCATCCATGTATCTAGCCAAACTTCTCCTAAATATTGCAATCAAACATACATCCTCCACTTGTGCTGGCAGTTTGTTCCCCTTAAACCAGGTTCCCAACCCGGGGTCCACAGACCCCTCAGTTAATGGTAAGGGCCCATGGCATAAAAAAGGTTGGGAACCCCGCCCTTAAACATTTCACCTTTCACCTTTAACCCATGACCTCTAGTTCTAGTCTCACCAAACCTCAGTAGAAAAAGCCTTCTTGCATTTACCCTATCTATACCCCTCATAATTTTGCATACTTCTATCAAATCTCCTCTCATTCTCCAACGTTTCAGGGAACCAAGTCCTTACCTGTTCAACCTTTCATTATCATTCAGGTCCTCAAGTCCCAGCAACATCCTTGTAAACTCTCTGTGCACTGTTTTCAATTTGATTGATATTTTCCCTGTGCGTAGATGACACGACATGCACACGCTTGCGCGCTGCCCCAGCATATCCTTGGGCCTGTTAGTTATTAACACAAGCGACGCATTTCGCTGTATGTTTCGATGTACACGTGGTAAATAAATCTGAATTTGAATCATGTTTTCTCACAACAGAAATGTTCCAGTGATCCGATTGGCTCCCGCAAAAGAACAACACTGGTACCAATCTTTCCCATTGACTTACTGCGACATTTTGCGGCGGTAGACATTCTGAGATGAGAAGCCCCTGTCGGAGCAGAATTTGAAAACCTCTCTCTCTCTCTCTCTCTGTTCCTCTCTGCCCAGGCTGGAGATGTCCGCAGAGCTTCTACGGCAGAAGGAGTTTGAGACAATCCACCGTCAGCGGATTCTGGGGGCCGACCCCCTCTCTCTTCACCCCGGACTGCCTCCGGACCACCCTGCCCTGCGCAGCGTCCACGACATTCCCGAGGGCCACCCGCTGCGGGAGGAGATCTCCCGTCGGAACGCCATGCTGGTGCTGAGGCACAGCACGGCCCCACTGCTGTCCCTGAACCACTCCGTCCCTGGTGGCGCACCGCCAAAGGAGCCAGGCCGCAAGGGCGCCAGGAAGGCGGCCCACCTCCGGGCGGATGTCCCATGTGCCGGCGAGTTCAAGGAGCACGGTGAGGGCCGGGGGCGGGATCCTGTCGCCGAGGGCAACGATGAGGAGATGAAGGACTCTGAGAGCGACCTGGAGGGCAGTGACGGCAAGCCCGAGAACCTGAAGGCCGAGTTGGCCGGGTCGACCCACGAGTTCAAGGACAAAGATGCGGTGAGGCCCAGTGAGGCCGCCAAGGAGATCCGTGAGCCGGTGGTCAGTCAGAACCTGCCGTGTGTCTCTGTGGGAGCCGATTCTCCGAGTCACATCCTGGGCCCTGGCATCAACGAGAGCAAATCAAAGTACCTCCCTCCCGCTCCAGCTCCCCTGCCACAGCCACTTCCATTTGGATTCCCGTACACTGCAAATCCGTACTTCCAAACAGGTAAGAACAATGTGGCTGCAAGATAAAAACCTGCAGATGATGGGAATCTCATAGAAAAACTGAAATCATTGGAATTAGTTTATTATTGTCATGTACACTCAGTAGTCGCTATATTACACTGATACACATGCTCATTAATGAAATATCTAATCAGTCAATCATGTGGCAGCAACTCAGTGCATAAAAGCATGCAGACATGGTCAAGAGGTTCAGTTGTTGTTCAAACAAAACATCAGAATGGGGAAGAAATGTGATCTAAGTGACCTTGATTGTGGAATGATTGTTGGTGCCAGATGGGGTGGTTTGAGTATCTCAGAAACTGCTGATCACTTGGAATTTTCACTCTCAGCGGTCTCTAGAGTTTACAGAGAATGGTACAAGAAACAAAAGAGATCCAGTGAGCAGTAGTTTTGTGAACAAAAATGCCTTGTTAATGAGAGAGTTCAGAGGAGAATGGCCAGACTGGTTCATGCTGACAGGGAGGTGACAGTAATTCAACCAACCATTGGTTACAAAAGTGGTGTGCGGAAGAGCTTCTCTGACAGACACAACACAGCATACCTTAAATGGTTGGACAGAAGACCACAAATAGACACCAGTGGCCACTTTATTAGATACAGGGGGACCTAATAAAATGATCTTTGAATATATATCGAGGTAGAGTGGAAAATTGCCTTGCATGCTGTTCGTGCAGATCTAATTATATGCAGTGCATTGAGGTAGAACAATTGTTCATCAGCATCTGTGGAGAGAGAAGCAAGTTGGTGTTTCAGGTCTGGAACTCTTTGTTGGAACTAAAAATGAGAAAAAACAAGCAGAAAAGTCAAGACGAGTGAGATGGGTAAAGGCAAAGGAACTACCTCTGAAAGGGTGAGACCAAATTACTGGATGGAGCAGTTTTGTACTCTGTCTGATTGGGTAAGGACCTCAGTCTGACTTCTTTCCAGGTGAGGTGATTTATGAGGATGTTGCCAGGACTGAAAGGATTGAGTTATTGAGTGAGATTTTGAAGATAGGACTTTATTCATTGGGCATAGGGGAATGAAGTGTATGAAATTGTGTGGCACTCCAACTGTCAAGCAGGAAGTACAGAGTGTGAAGCCCCACCCCACCAGGCTCAAGAATAGCTACTTCTCTTCAACCATTCAGTTCTTAAAGCCCCAATCCAGCCCCAATCACTGCCTCAGCAGAGCAACACTGTGATCACTTTGCACTACAATGGACTATTTTTAAGCTGTTCCTTCTTGTAAAATTCATGTACAAGTTAGTTTCTGTTTCCCCTGAGAATGTGGTTTATCTGATGCTATGTACCTGTGAAGCTGCTGTGAGTTTTTCATTGCACCTGAGCACACATGGACTTGTGCAGATGATAGTCAGCTTGACATTGACTCTGGGACATCAGAGCACATTATACATGGTCCACATCATCAGAGTATGAATAGGTCACTCCTATAATGTGATTCATTTTCTTGTGGGCATTTACAGGAAATTAAAGAAATTTATAGAATTTATGAAGAACTAACAAAGGCTGACAAACATTCAATATGCCAAAGAATTGTGCAAATTCAAAAAAAAAAGTACTGAAACATGAGTTGTAGAGTCCTTGAAAGTGAGTTGATAAGTTGTGGAATCAGTTCAGAGTTGAGGTGAGTGAAGTCATCCATGCTGGTTTGGGAGCCTGGTGGTTGGTAAGGTAATAACTGTTCCTGAACCTGATGGTTGAGGGGAAATAACTGTTCCTCTACCAGGTGGTGTGGGACCTAAGGTTCCTGTACCTTCTTCCTGATGGCAGCAGTGAAAAGAAAGCATGAACCTGGTGGTGTGGCAGTGGTCGAGGAGACAAATGTTTGAGGTGGATGATTTGACCAGTCAAGTGGGCAGTTTTGCCCTATGTGTTGATGAATGTAGTTGGACCTGCACTGATGCAGAGCACTGCAGAGTTCCATCACCCCCTGACTTTTTTGTGAGACTGTATATTTTACTGGTATCTTATGTGCTATATGTGTCTTGTATAGGTTCCCCCAACCTATGGACTCACTTTCAATGACTCTTCATCTTATGTTTTTGATATTTATTGCTCATTTATTTGTTTTAATTGTTCTTTTCGTATTTGCAGTTTGTTGTCTTCTGCACCCTGATTGTTGTCCTTGGTGTGGTCTTTTATTGATTCTATTATGGTTATTGGATTTATTGAGGATGCCCACAAGAAAATGAATCTCAGGGTTGTATATGGTGATAGATACTATATGTACTTTGATAATAAATAACTTCGTGCTGTGTATGATTGTTGGTGATGTGTTTCGTACCTTAGCCCTGGAGGAATGCAGTTTTGTTTGGTGGTATTCGTCTACAGTTGAATGACAATTAAAATTGAACTTGACTTGTAGGTGAAGGAAAGACCTTTGTGAGTCACTCACTGCAGGATTCCCAGTCTCTGATCTGCTCTTGTCGTCTTGGAAATAGGCATTTAATTTATAATCACTTTAAAAGGCATAAATAATTGGAAAAAGTCGTGCTTACAAAGGTTTGGGGTACCGTAGGCCGAAGCCCCTTGGGTTGGCTTGTCCAGATGTCAGAGGCCTGATGTCTGCAAGTCTGGGCCAGACACTGGATGTTGGAGGCCTGATGTCGACAAGTTTGAGAGTCTGAGTCCAGGATATGGAGGCCCAGTGGCTGCCTGTCCTGGGGTTGGAGGTCTGTCTGTGTGTGTGTGAGTATGTGGGAGAGTAGGAGGATGGGAAAGGGGCTTGTTTTGCTGTTGTTTAGCTTATCTTTGGCTTTATTTGTTATTTGTATATCGAAATGTGCAGTGAAACACATAATTTCCGTCCCAACCAACACAGTCTGAGGATCGTGCTGGGTGCAGCCTGGAGGTGTCGCTGTGCTTCCGGCACCAACGTAGCAGGTCAACAATTCACTGACCCTAACCCGTACCTCTTTGGAATGTGGGAGGAAGCTGGAGCATCTGGAGGGAATGTATGGGGAAAAAGTACAGAGTGATAGGAATTGAACACCAATCATAATCACAAACACAAGAGGTTCTGCAGATGCTGGAAATCCAGAGTGACACACACAACATGCTGGAGAAACTCAGCAGGTCAGGCAGCAGCTATGGAAATAAATAAACAGTCGACGTTTCGGGCCAAGACCCTTCTTCAGGTCTGAAATGGAAAGGGGAAGACGCCCAAATTCACTGGGACTGTAAAATGTTACTCTAACTGCTGTTCCACCACGCTGACCTTGATGTTGTTGTCGCTTGTATTGTTCTGCTGAACATGGTGGACATGCTATGTTGGCGTCGGAAAGCGCGGTGGCACATCACAGGCCCCAGTACACCCTTGCGTGTTTCGATGGACATATGATAAATAAATCTGAAACTGAAAAATAAACTAAACCAGCTTAAATGGCGATTTCACACCCCTGGCGGCAGAATGATGGATTCAGTATCTACCCTCTGGCGCTCTGAAAACCCTCTCTAGACCTTACCATGCCAACACATCGCTTCGAGGTGCCATCTGTCTCTTAGTACGTTGTTAAGTATGAGGACTCAATCGCTGTGTGGAGTCGCAGTAGAACTGTTGTGTCATTTGGCACCTGCGGCACCCGGTGCTTTACTGGTTAACTTACTGGACTAGAATCCTATGGGCTGTGGAAAGCATTCACATCTCACCCTGGCAGCTGGGAAATTTAATTCCAGTAATTAGATAAATCTGAAATAAAAGGCCAGCGCCAGTAACAGTGACCATTAAATTGTCAGATGATCGTAAAATCACATCTGGTTCCCTGAGGATATTTGCCATTCTTGCCCAGAACCAAGATGAGTTTATGGTCACGTGGGTAAGTGCAGTGAAGTTCAGCCGCAGTGGGCACCTTGCTTACAACAGCATCGCAGGCACCTAGAATCAGAATCAGGTTGAATATCACTGGCCTATGTCATGAAATTTGTTGTTTTGCTGCAACAGCATATTGCAATACATAATAATTTTCAAAAAACTATAAATTACAATAAGCAATTATATATAAAAATTAAATAAGTAGTCCAAAAAAAGAGCAAACACAAAATAGTGAGGTAGTGTATGGGGGCTGATAGGAGAAGAGAGAGAAGCGCCTCGGCCCGAAACCTCGTCTATTTATTTCCTCCATAGATTCTGCCTGACCTTCTGGGTTCCTCCAACATTTTATGTGGGCAAAGATTTAAGGATGGGGGAAAGATTTAACAAGAATCTGAGAGACAAGTTTTTCACATGGAGGGTGTTGGGTGTGTGGACCGAGAAGAAGTGGTAGAAGGTGGTTTCAGTTACCTTTAGTGTTAGCTGTGAGCCAGCAGTCACTTGATGGAAGGCACACCGCATCCTGAACAACACAGTCCATGTCACCAGATGACTGGACAAGTTCATGGATGAGTCCTCTGCTCAGTTCAGGAATATTCTCAACCCTGGGAGTTTACAGCATTCTTCCCTTTGATTGAATACTATATTTAAATTAACTCGATGGCCTGGACTTATCTAATCACTTTTCTAGTTGGGAGGTCGTGCCTTAAAGGGATACCCATTACTTGTAAACTCTGTATTAGTCAATAAGCAGGATATAACGATTGTTGGAGGGAAGGTTTCCCTCGCTAATTATTGCCAACAAACTTTAGCCTTGTTTCTGGAAAATAGAATTGCAAATAGATTTGAGGTAAGAACTGGCAGAAGAAATCTGTTAATGATTTTGCCTGTGGCGGTGTATGGATACGCACTGGGCAGGAAGTCTGACCCAGGGTATTTTGTGCTGATATATATGTTTTTAATCAAAGATAATACTTTCTTGCCATCCTCAATTCCCTTTGTGAACTGCTGCAGTCCATCTGTTGTTGCGATGGAATCCCAGGATTTACACCCGGGAGAAGGGATGTATTTCCAGTTGGATAAGACTATTTAATTCTTAGATTAGGCTATTTAGTTGCTATTTTCTTTGCTGTTTGACAATTAATGATCTGCTTGTATTTTAAATAGTTCTTATATGCATATAACAGTTTAATATGCTCCCCTAGAGAACACAATGTATACGCAAAATTCAGTTGTTTCCCTAAAATATAATTCTGGAAAGCTCTGGAAGCTTCTTTCTTCTGCATTATTTAAATAGAGCTATATCATTGGTTAACTCTTATCTACAAATTTGAATGGAATTTTTCTTATCTTTGTGTATAAAAAGAGCTGATCATAAAGCAGCACCATCTTAATTTTAATCTTAATCCTTTTGACTTTCCCTCTCTAGCATTGTCCGCTTTAATTTTCCTTTGTTCTATCAATGCTTTATAAAGTGATAGTGAAGCAAGAAGCTTTGTTCCTCTTTCCTGAATTCTGAAAGAACCTTGGATTAAAAACAACAGAATCCAACAAATAATTAGTGATTTGGAGGGTTCTCATCTGCTGTTCTTTCCCTTGTACTGGCTGTCTGAGTGGAAATTGGGTGAATTACTCCTGTGTGACTCTCCCGTGATCCAGCTGTGGCGGTTAGGTGAGTTATTCCCGTGTGACTCTCCCGCGATCCAGCTGTGAAAATTGGGTGAGTTATTCCCGTGTGACTCTCCCGCGATCCAGCTGTGAAAATTGGGTGAGTTATTACCGTGCGACTCTCCCGCGATCAAACTGTGTGTTTCAGTGATCGGACGGAATCCAGAGAGAAAATATCCCTGGAAAGGTGCAATTAGTGAACGTTCCTTGAACAGAATTTCATTCTGTTGGCCATTCAAAAGACTCCTTCAGACTCCGCTCAGGATACTGCTAGCCTATAATATTGAGCATCCGGCTTTATCTATCTTATTTATTTATTTAGTGATACTGCGTAGAAAAGGCCTTTCTGGCCCTTCAAGCTGCACTGCCCAGCAACCACCGACAACTCGAATTTATCTCTAACCTAATCACGGGACAATTAACAATGACAATGTACCTACCAGGTAGATTGAGACTGAGGGAGGAAATGGGAGGAGCCAAAGAAACCCCTGTATTCCATGGGGAGGACTTACAGAGACTCCTTACAGAGGACCCCAGGATTGAACTCTGAACTCCATTGCCCTGAGCTGTAATGGCATCACGCTAACCAAAATGCTACCTTTGTGCCCATGGTAGATAATAAACAGCCCCAACTTGTAAAGCAACAATCGGCTCAGTAGTGTTCAATGTAATCGGCAAAGCGTTTCAAAGTTCTGAGTTAAAGCTACAGTTGGTGAAGTAGGAAGATTGTAGTTAGAACACAGAACTTTGAACTACAGGCCCTTCGGCCCGTGATGTTCTGCCCTTCTTTTAATGACTCCAAGATCAGTCTCAGCCTTCCCTCCCACACAGCCCTCCATTTTTCTATCAACCATGTGCCTAACTAAAAATAATGTCCAAAAGCTTACAAGCTATGAATTTCCCATGGCTACACTTCATAGAACACAGAACAGTACAGCATTGTACTCCACTTCAATGTTATGCCGAAATTTGAGCCTACTCCAAGAACAACCTAACCCTTTCCTCCTTCATAGCCCTCATTATTTTCTCCATAAGCCCATTGTTTTGATTGGTTATATGTATGTACAGTCAGATAATATTAAACCTGAACTTGATTTATGTATCTGTCTAAGAGTGTTCAAAAGGCTCCTGATGTAACTACCTCAACTTCCATCCCTGGTAGGGCATCCAACATTCCTACCATTCTCTGTCCCCCTTGTATCCAATCACCTTAAAATTATGCCCCTTCTTATTAGCTATTTCCACCCTGGGAGAAAATCTCTGGCTATCCACTCTATCTGCACGTCTTGTCATCTTGTACATCTCTATTGAGTGACCTCTCATTTTGCTTCGCTCCAAAGATGCAAGTTCTAAAAACTTCTGGAGTACAACTCATGTTCTCTGTAATACTTTTTTTGTTATTTGCAGACAGTCTTCTTTTACACATTGGTTTGTCTGTCTTTGTATGTTTTTTGTAAATTCTGTCGTAAACACCTGCAAGAAAATGAAATGTGTGTACTTTTGATAACAAGTTTACTTTGGACTTTGTCTCACATACTCTTGGGGCAGAGAAGAGTAGATCCTGTGCATAGTTGGAATTGGAGAGCTTGAAGGTTCTTCGGTTTATTGACTTCCTGAAGGAAGTGACCTCTAGGCATGGGGTTGGAAAAGTAGGCTAGAGGAAAAAAAACAAACTAAACTGGTGGAAAACAGCCAGAAATTCAAACATTAGAATTGACAATTGTGGCATTATTAGATGAACAGTCCCCAGTAACACACACAAGATGCTGGAGGAACTCAGCAGGTCAGGCAGCATCTATAGAAAGGAATAAGGAGCTGATGTTTCATCAGGAAAATAATCCTCAGTGCTTGGTTTGTACTCCACACTAAGGCGAACAATTTGGTTCACAAATCAGATTGCATTTGCTGCATTGGATCCAGAGTAACAGAATCAGAATCAGGTTTAATACAATTGTCATACGTCGTGAAATTTGTTGTTATGCGACAGCAGTAGATTGCAATACTTAATAATAAAAATGGTTAATTACAGTAAGAAGTGTATATGTGTTAAATTGGGTAAACAGTGCAAAAAGAGGGGAAAATTAGTGAGGTGGTGTTCATGGGTTCAATGTCCATTCTGAAATCTGATGACAGAGAGGAAGAAGCTGTTCCTGAATCACTGAGTGTGTGTCTTCAGGCTCCTGTACCTCCACCCTGATGGTAGCAATGAGAAGAGAGCATGTCCTGGGTGATGGAGTCCTTAATGATAGATGCTGTCTTTTAGAGGCATCGCTCCTTGAAGATGTCTTGAATGCTGGTGAAGCTAATGCTAAGCTGGCTGAGTTCATTTCATGCTCCTTTGCATTCATGTACTGACAAATGACCATGAGTAATCTTGAACGTCTTTCTGAGAAGGAAAGCCCTCCCCCATGTATTGCAGCAGCTAGCGACTCCAGACCTGACAATGAAGTTGTTTCTTCTCCACTACTCGTGTCAGTGATAACTAGGGAGAGCCAGTAAGCACTGACTGTACCATGGCTGCTCACGTCCTTGGGTTAGTGGAATAAGGTACATTTTCACACACACAAAATACCGGAGGAAGTCAGCAGGTCAGGCAGCATCTCTGGAAATGAATAAACAGTTGCTGCTCCATTGCAAAGTCTTTTCAAGGGATGCCTACCCTCAGGAATTTTAAATCTTCTCTTTCAGTGAGACCCTCTCTCACTGCTCCCTGTCTGTGATCTCTGCTCCCCTTTGACTCTGGTCCTTTTTCTCCTCCCCTCAACTTCTTATTATGGCTTCTCCCCCCATCTTTCCAGTCCTGATGAGGGTCTTGGCCCAAAACATTGACTGTTTATTCCCCTCCAGAGATGCTGCCCGACCTGCTGAATTCTTCCAGCATTTTGTGTGTGTGTTGCTAAGATGTGTTTTTCTCAGTTTGATCCATCTTGTGATTTTGTTGGTCTTTTGTGCTTGGTTTCAAGAGGCAGTGTGTATGTAGGGGAAGCTGTTTTTCAGTGTGACAGCATAGAGGTTGCACTGCGCTTCAGAGCACTGGCTGTAAGATACATCATTAAGAACCCTCTTCTCATTACTACCATTAGGGAGAGGGTACAGGAGCATAAAGACACACACTCAATGTTTCAAAAACACCTTCTTCTCTTCCACCATCAAATTTCTGAATGGACGATGAACCCATGACCTCATTATTTTGCTCTCTTTTTCTACCACAAATTTTTCTAATTTGTTATATATAATTTTTTTTTGTAATTCATAGTATTTTTTATTTTTGCACTGCATTGCTGCCACAAACAGAGGCTAGTGCCTGTGATGGAGCTGACTAAGTTTACAACTCTGCAGCTTATTTTGTTCCTATGCAGTACACCCTCCCCCCTCCCACAGATACCAGATGGTGATGTAGCCAGTTAGAATGCTCTCCACGGTACATCTGTAGAAAATAGCGAGTGTTTTTGGTGACATACCAAATCTCCTCAAACTTCTAATGAAATATAGCCAGTGCTGTGCCTTCTTTGAAGTTGCCTCGATATGCTGGGTCCAGGTTAGATTCTCAGAGATACTGACAGCCAGGAACTTGAAATTGCTCACTCTTTCCACTTCCGGTTCTCCTATGAGGACTGGTTTGCATTCCCTCGTCTTACCCTTCCTGAAGTCCATAATCAGCTCTTTGGTCTTACTGATGTTGAGTGCAAGGTTGTTGCTGTGACACCACTCAACCAGCTGATGTATCTTGCTCCTGTACGCCCTCTCACCACCATCTGAAATTCTGCCAACAAGAGTTGTATCGACAGCAAATTCTTAGATGCCAGTGATATTAAACCTGATTCTGAAGATCAGGGTTCAATTCCCACTGCTGTCTGTAAGAAGTTTGTGCATTTTTCCCCATGGCTGTGTAGGTTTCCTTCCACATTCCAGAGATGTACAGATTAGTATTGATGAGTTGTGGGCATATTGACAGTGCAAGTCTGGTGATGCTTACAGGCTGCCCCCTGCACAATTCTTGCTCGTTTAGTTAGATTTGATGTGAAACGATGCATGTCTGAGTATGATTTGATGCACATGTGACAAATAAAGCTAATCTTATCATCTTATTTAGTGTCCATGCATCTTTCCATTTACAGCCATGGTGCAAATGTCATGAGGTGACCTCGGCAAAGTCTGAGCCATACGTGCGCAGCCTTTGGATGAAGGTTCTCTTTTGGCTTGTAGACCTCATTGGTCAAATGGTCTAATTTGGCTCTTATGTCTTACGGTCTAAATATAAGATGTAGTTTGAATCAAAATCAGGTTTATATACACATACATGTGTATGTACGTAATAATGGAGAACCATTGAGATCCTAGTGACAAATTGCATCTTCATCTGGTATGGGAGCAGTCGAGCATCGGACCAGAAGTCCCTACAAAGAACACTGAGAACAGCTGAGAGGATCGTAGGGGTCTCCCTACCATCCAACAGGGACATTTATCTAGAGTGTTGCGTACACGGGGCCCTTAGTATTATCAAAGATCCCACCCATCCATCCAGCATCCTCTATGACTTTCTACCGTCAGTCAGGAGACTAGAGTGCGTAAAAACAAGAATGGTCAGGATGAGAAACGGTTTCTTCCCCCAAGGCCATTAGGCTTCTGAATTCCTGGCTGCATCGTATTCAAAGTGTCGCTGGTTAATCTGTTCCATAACTTACAATATTTAATATTAATGCACTTTAGTTTGTTATTTATGTGAATTCATCTGTAGACTTTAACCTTACCTTCATAAGTTTTGTGAGTTATGTGTGTTAAGTGTTTTACACCCTGGTTCGAAGAAACATTGTCTCAATTCTTTATACATTATGTGGTTATATGCATGTATATAGCTAAATGACAATAAACTTTACTTGATGTATATGTGTGTGTACAATATATGCACACACATATACAGTATGTGTGTGTATTTATATATGTATATATGTGTATACATATATATAAATGTATGTTAAATTAAATAAGTAGTGCAAAATAAGAGCACGAAAACAAAGAAAAATAGTGAAGTAGTGTTCATGGGTTCATTGTCCGTTCAGAAATCTGATGGCGGTGGGGAAGAAGTTGTTCCTAAAAGCCTTGTTTGTCTTTCTTGTCAGTGTTAGGTATTGTACATAATGTACAGCTATTATTTAATATAATATTCCCCAGGGCAAGTACTGTGGTGATTTGGAGTCACATATATGTCCTCCTTTGAAGGACCGATGTAAACTAACAATGTAACTGGTTCCTTCCATAATGTGTGAAAGCAGCCTATCCTGCCACCATGGGCACACATACAGAACGATGCCAGAAACAGGAAGATCTCACCCACCCTGCTCATGACTGTTAGCCCTACTCTCATCAGGACAGGGGCTTGCAGAATCCACACCAGGACCACTACACTCAATAACAGTTACTTTCTGCAAGCAGTAAGGAAAACACCTCCACCCGCTAACCTACCCCCACCACCACTACCATATCATTTTCTTCACTCACCTTACGTACAGGCACTCCTGTGCCTAGTGTCACTTTATAGACAAACAATCAATTTATTTATATAAGCTTTCATAAGGATTTATATTTATTGTATTTTTTATTATTGTGTTCTTCACCTTAATGGGTTATTTGTACCGCATAGGATCCAAAGTAAAAAATTACGTATTTCATATTTTTTTATATTTGTGTACTGGAAATGACATTAAACAATTTTGATTCTTGAATCTCCACTTTAAGTTTGCCCAATGACTTAGACTCCACAGCCATCTGTGGCAATGAATTCTTACAGATCCACCACCCTCTGGCTAAAGAAATTCCTCCTCATCCTTGTTCTAAATTATTTTGTTCTCCTTTACACTTGTGTACTTGAAATGATATTAAACAATCTTGAATCTTGGATCTTGAATAACCCTGGTGATGTATGGATGTGAACTGAATGCAATAAATGTGATCCATCTTTTACCCTAAAGCTTTATCACTCCTTCAATATGTGAGTGACAGATTTTGTCCCAGAAGGTATTTGAGTTTATACGCCCATCATCCCTCTCTACGATGAATGCCTTCCCCAAACATCAATCTCAACTTTATATTGGCAATGAATTTTTCACAAAAATTGATCAGTCTGTTGTTAAAGCATTTCTCATGTGGTACCAAACGTAGTAGAGAAGGTAGATGCAGACTCCAGGGTCGGGAAGTTCCCGGGTGGCTTGTCCCAGCCGACTGCTGAGTCAGGAAAGCTCAACGACGCCTCAACCTTCTGAGGAGGCTGAAGAGAGCTGGACTGAACGCATCAACACTCACGACCTTCTACGGATGCATAGCAGAGAGCTTCCTATCATGCTGCGTCACTAGGTGGTATGGAAACTGAACTGTGGCTGACAGGGCTCTCCATCATCATCATCATTATGACGTGGCCGATCACGGTCTTCCATCTGTCTTTAATCTGGCAATTGCCTGTGGGGAAGACCCTCCCTCTTCACACTGTTGTTCTTTTTCTTTTCTCTATCCATGACCGTGATGGTTCTTGGCAAATTTTTCTCTAGAAGTGGTTTACCATTTCCTTCTCCTTTACACTTGTGTACTGATGAATGACAAGGAACAATTTTGAATCTTGAAGGTCAGAGTGTGGGAAGTGATCACATAGAGTTCAAGGTCATTGCTGAGGCAGCAGCTGGCTCTTTGCAGAGCATCTGGGTTGTATATTGACTGATCCCAAGGCAGGATGCAGGCATGTGGCTGCTTTGCCTTCTGGTTGCAAAAGTAGAAGCAGAATTAGGGCTGTTAGGCCCATGAAGTCTGCTCTGCCATTCCATCATGGCTGATTTATTATCCCTCTCAATCCCATTCTCCTGTCTTATTCCCATAACCTTTGATGCCCTGACTAATCAAGAAGCTTTCTACTTCTGCTTTAAATAAACCCAATGACTTGGCCTCTACAACCGTCTGTGGCAATAAATTCCACAAATTCACCACCCTCTGGCTAAAGAAATTCCTCCTCATCTCTGTTCTAAATTATTTTGTTCTCCTTCACACGTGTGTACAGGAAATGTCATCATACAATCTTGAATCTTGAATAACCCTGGTGATGTATGGATGTGAACTGAATGCAATAAATGTGATCCATCTTTTACCCTAAAGCTTTATCACTCCTTCAATATGTGAGTGACAGATTTTGTCCCAGAAGGTATTTGAGTTTATACGCCCATCATCCCTCTCTACGATGAATGCCTTCCCCAAACATCAATCTCAACTTTATATTGGCAATGAATTTTTCACAGAAATTGATCAGACTGTTGTTAAAGCATTTCTCATGTGGTATCAAACGTAGTAGAGAAGGTAGATGCAGACTCCAGGGTCGGGAAGTTCCCGGGTGGCTTGTCCCAGCTGACTGCTGAGTCAGGAAAGCTCAACGACGCCTCAACCTTCTGAGGAGGCTGAAGAGAGCTGGACTGAACGCATCAACACTCACGACCTTCTACGGATGCATAGCAGAGAGCTTCCTATCATGCTGCGTCACTGTGTAGAATGGAAACCGAACTGTGGCTGACGGGAGGGCTCCACAGTGGGTAGTCAAACTGCCCAGTGCATCACTGGCACCAGCCCACCCATGATCAAGGACATACTGGATATACAGAAAAGTGCCTGAAAAAGGCTCACAACATCATGAAGGATCCCATCCATCCTGCTTGTGGACTGTTTGTCCCACGCCCATCAGGGGGGAGGCTACTTATCATCCACGACAGACTCAAAAATGGTTACTTTCCTGGAGCAATAAGGCTGATCGGAATCAAAATCAGATTTGATATCGCTGGCATATGTTGTGAAATTTGATCAACATCTCCCCTCCACACCCTCCTCAGCACCACTACTTTATCATGTCCTGTCTAATTTACTTTATGCACAGATACTGCTGTACCGAAGTGTTGCCTTAGGAACTTAAAATCAGTTTATGAATATAAGTTAATCTTATGTATTTATATTTATTGTGTTCTTTACAGTTGTAAGTTTTTTCCCCCTGCATCGAATCCGGGGTAACAATCTTCAAAGTTCAAAATAAATTTGCTATCGAAGTAGAAATATGGTATTTCAGTGTATACTATCCTGAGATTCATTTTCTTGCAGGCATTCACAGTATTTGCAAAGAAACACATTAGAATTAATGAAAAACTTCACACAAAGATGGACAAAGAACCAATGAGCAAAAGATGACAAATTGTGCAAATAAGAAAAGAAAAGCAAATAACAATGATGAGTAAATAAGCAATAAATAACACAAAGAACGTGAGTTGTAGAGTCCTGGAAAGTGAGTCTGTCGGTTGTGGAATCTGTTCAGAGTTGGGGTGAGTAACATTATCCATTCTGGTTCAGGAGCTGATGGTTGTAGGGTAATAACCATTCCTGAACCTGGTGGTGTGGGACCCAAGTCTTCTGAACCCCCTGCCCAAAGGCTGCAGTGAGATGTCAGTATGGCCTTGGATGGTCATTTTATTCTCCTTTACACTTGTGTACTGATGAATAACAAGGAACAATTTTGAATCTTGAAGGGTCTCAGTGTGGGACGTGACCACATAGAGTTCAGGTTCATTGCTGAAAAATATTAAACAGTCATTTTTTAAATATATAGTATTTCTGTTTTTGCAAGATTTTTAATCTATTCAATATATGTATACAGTCATTTTTTGGAGTCTAAAAATTCTTGCGCCTGCTCCTTTGTATAAAACCATTTAAGTTCCATTGTGATTCTCAGTCGAGCTGGAGAACGAAGAAAAGGCTTAAAATTTTGGCTGTATAGCTCTGCCATAACTTTTTAAAACCTAACACATTCTGCCATAACTTCCGATGAAAAATCTTCAACAATGCGAATCTCTTGATCTTGGTAGTCAATCATACCTTCTCCATGAGCAACACGAATCAGGCGATCCTTTACTTGAAATTCACGGAAACATATAATGACTGATCTTGGTTTTGATTTTGAAGTCAACCCATAGATAGGTGATCTGTGAGCATGATCAGTCAAAGGCAGAGACTTTATAATATCAGGGAATAATTCCATCAAAACGTTTGCAAATAATTCTTACCTCTTCCGTTTGCTCTTTAAGTCCCAAGGTTTGTAAGTTGTTTCCCCTACTTCTGCTTTCCAAATCAATAATCTTCCATCAGTATTTCATTGGATTTGGATTGTTTTTCATACAGCTTTTGCAAATCATCCATTCTCTCATCCAGTATAGTAATAACCTCTTTATGTTCCTTTATCTTATTATCACGCTCAGTTAGAATTGCTTGAATATCTTCTAATTTTGTACCGACTTGTTTAATTTCAGCGCTGATTTGTTGCAAATCAGCCGACACTTCTTTTCTGAACAGTTGAAACTCCTCAGTAAGCTTTTGAATTGAGCCCGTAAAAGCTTCCAAAGTTGCTTTGGCAGTCATAGTAATATAATAACCCATCTATCAGTAGTATTTCAAAAGGTTGGAAACAAAAGTAAGTAAGTTAGGAGCACCAGTAGAGAGCTGTTACTCCATCAGCGGTTACTAGGCAAAATTTCTTTATGTTTCTGATTGTGGACTCATCCCAAACTCATTTTTTTCGATAGCTACAAATAAGATATTTTTTACAGTCTCAAATAAGTACATTTCCTAAAGAATCTACTAGATGTAATTTTTAATTTGAAACCTTTTTATAATGGATCTATATCTAATATTTATAATTTGCTGTTGGGAATGAGAAGTGTTCCTTTAGATGAAATTAAAAATCTTTGGGAACAAAATTTACAGACTTCAATTTCTGAGGAAATAAAATTTTTAAATTGGAAAACACTTCACCATAATGTGCCCGCCACTCTCTCCAAGAATTTAAGGTGGTTCATAGTATGACCATTTTTATTGTCTCATGTCTCATTTACATATTATATATGTCTCATTTTTATTTAGATATATTATATCTCCGAATTGTGATAAATGTAATAATGGAGAAGCTTCACTCATTCATATGTTTTGAACATGTTCGAGTCTTGGAAAATATTGGAAAGAAGTATTTCAAACTTTCTCGATACTTTTCAAAGTAAAGTTTAAGCCTAATCCTTTGACCACTTTATTTAGTATTGTTGGAGGAAAGGATATTATTTTGGAGTTATCTGACTTGCACATTTTGGCTTTTATTTCTCTTATGGCCAGAAGGACGCTCTTGCTTAAATGGAATGATGCGGCCCCAACTATTCATGCCCAATGGTTACATGATGTGATGTCATGTTTAAATTTAGAGAAGATTTGATGTTCAATCTCTGAATCTAGTCAAGACTTTCAAACATTGTGGGGACCTTTTCTGAATTATTTTCAAAACCTTTGATTTGCTGTTAAAGCACAAATGATGACTAATAATTTTTTCCCTTTTTTTCTTTACTAATCAGCTTCGGTCTTGGTAGTGGGTTAGATTTTCTAATATAATAAAATTACTATATTTCAATGTTACGAATTAATTAATCTGAATGAATATAGGGAAAGGAGTCTTTATATGCGATTTAGTATGATGTATTGATATATATATTTTTTTCTTGTACTCTGTATCCTTATATGTAAATTAATAAAAATATTGGCAAGGATCATTGCTTGGAGAGAGCAGCTGGCTCTTTGCAGAGCTTCTGGGTTGTACATTGACTGATCCCAAGGCAGGATGCAGGCATGTAGTTGATTTGCCTTTCAAAAGGCCACAAGACATGGGAGCCGATTTAGGGCCATTTCGCCCATTGAGTCTGTTCTGCTATTCCATTCTGGCTGATTTATTTTCCCCCTCAATCCCATTTTCCTGTCTTCTCCCCATCACCTTTGACACCCTGACTAATGAAGAACTTGTCAACCATAACTTTATATATATACAATGATTTGGCCTCCACAGATCTCTGTAGTGATGAATTACATAGATTCATCACCCTCTGGCTAAAAAAAATCCCCTCATCTCTGTTCTAAAGTGACATCCTTCTATTCTGAGGCTGTGCCCTCTTGTCCTAGAATCCACCTTTATAGGAAACATCCTCTCCATGTCCACTGTATTCGGACTTTTCAATATTTACTTAGGAGTTGGAGCTGATGAAGGACCATTTCTCTGTAAAATGGAACAGTGTTCAAGGCTGAGTCTTGGACTGTTGTTCATGTTTAAGGTGTGGTTGCCATAACTGAGAGGTTCTTTGAATGAAGTGATCGAGTAGAGTACTAGCTATAGAAGAACAGAAGATGGTCAGGATTGACAGTGTAGAAGCTGCAACAGCATTTCACCTGGTGGGAACAAGATCGAGGGACTTTGACTCAGGTGTTGCTCCCTTTCAACTCAAAGGAGGAGGAGTTTCTTATCACTGACCCAAGGTTCACCACCTCAGAGGTCAAATTCATAGAGTCTTAGAGCACTACAGCATGAGAAACAGGTCCTTCGGCCCATCAAGTCTGAACTGTTACTCTGCCTAGTTCCATTGAGTCAAACCTGAAGCATAGCCCTCCTTAGCCCTCCCATCCATGTACTTATCCAAGCTATACTTAGGCGCTGAAATTGAACCCGCATCCACCACTTTTTCATCTTACATTCTGAGTTTCTCAGCTTCTCCTTAAGTGTTTCACCTTTCATCTTTAATCTAAGACCTCTAGCTGCACAGTACTGTAGTAATTTTATATATTGCACTGTACTGCTGTTGCAAAAAAAGCAAATTTCATGTAATATGTGAGTGATGATAAACCTGATTCTGATATGGGTGTCTATTGTGGACTGAGAGTGGGAAGGGGGCAGGGAGAGGGGAATCACGGTTGGGAAAATGGGAAGGGAGAGGTGAGGGAATGGGAAGCATCGGAGAGACGTGCTGTAATGGTCAATAAACTACTTGATTGGAATCAAATGACCCTGCCTGGTACCTCAGGGCTGGATATGTCTGCACCTGTGCCACTCCCCACTCCCGTGGTGCACCACCCTCGTCATTCCCAACATCATTTGCTCTCACTAGATTCACAAACTCGCTCTCCACTCCACATTGACAAATACAGTACTGTGCAAAAATCTTAGGTGACCTAGCTATATAGGAGTGCGGAACAGCTTTGCACAGAGCTGCACTTATAATATTCAGGACCAGGATTAATGGGTATTGCGATTTGGCGGGAGTCGGTCGCTGTATCAGATGAATCCCCTTAGACTCTGCTGTTCTGAAGGAAGCACTCCCAGCCTTTCTGACCTTTCCACATTTCTGGTAACATCCACATAAATCTTTTGCGTAATGTGGTGACCACACTGTACACAATGACCTTCTTTTATTTATTCATTTTTATTACCCATCCCTAGATGTCCTCGAGTAGGCAGTAGCAAGCGATGTATCACAACCTCTCTGCTCTAGTGCCTTGGCTGATAAGAGAAAGCATCTCGTGTGCCCTGATCTGTGGGTAAAGATCTGTAGCCAAGGTGTAGATGGTTTCAGACCAAGTGATGGTATTAGAATCATATTAAACCTGATTTAATATCACTGACTTATATCATGAAATATGTTGTTTTGCAGGAGGAGTACATTGCAATACATAATAATAAAACTATAAATTACAATAAGAAATATATATAAAAATTTAAATTAAGTAGTGCCAAAAGCGAGGAGAAAAAAAAGTAAATAGTGAAGTAGTGTTCATTGTCCATTCAGAAATCTGATGGCGGAGGAGAAGAAGCTGTTTGTAAAACATTGAGTGTGTGTCTTCAGACTCCTGTACTTTCTTTCTGAAGGTGGAAATGAAAAGAGGGCATGTCATGGGTAATGTGGGTCCTTAATGCCTTTTTGAGGCATTGCCTTTTTGAAAGTGTCCTTGACGCTGGGGAGACTAGTGTCCATGATGGAGCTGACATAGTTTGCAACTTTCTGCAGCTTTTTCTGATCCTGTGCAGTGGCCCCTCTGAACCAGACAATGATGCAACCAGTTAGAATGCTCTCCACGGTACATCTGTAGGAATTTGCAAGAATCTTTGGTGACATACCAAGACTCCTCAAGCTCCTAATGAAATATAGCCTCCTGCGTGCTTTCTTTGTAATTGCATCAATATGTTGGGCCCAGGACAGATCTTTAGAGATACTGACATCCAGGAATTTGAAACTGCTGACCCTCGAAGAGGACTGGTGTGTATTCCCTTGATGATTAGTACTGGAGATCACTTTCAAGGACTTAACAACTCCTGTTCTCAGTATTATTAATTTGTTAGTTGCACAATTTCTCTTCTTTTGTACATTGGCAGTTTACCAGACAAAATTATCAAAATATGTATGTTGGGGGCATCACAATAGAGTAGCGGTTAGCACTCGGGGCGTTGGAGTTTGGAGTCCAATCCCAGCTTTGTCTGTACTGAGTTCGTACATTCTCCCTGTGACCACGTGGGTTTCCTCTGGGTGCTCCTCGGGTTTCCTCCCATATTCCAAAGATGTAACAGTTGGAAGGTTTATTGGTTACTGTAAGTTGCCCCAGGATTGGTTGGTTGGCATCCGTCTGTCTGGAAGGACAATGGGCGATGATCATCAACACAAGCCTGGGGGCAGAAGGTATGAGGATCCTGAGGTGCCTAGTTATCCATCCCCCTCTTGGACTCACCAGAGGAAGCAACCGAAGCTTATGAAGCAACGTGTTTGGCATCAGCTTGGCTGCAGGAGCTGCCAGAAGGATGTTCAATGATATCCAGTTGCCTTAGGGCCTCCATTCCAGATTTTCTGTCTGGGTTTACTCCCATAGCCTTCATCTCTCCCGAGGCTGCCCACAAGGTCAAGGGCTATTTACCCATGTTTGAGGATCTGGTTCATGAGCCCAGGGCGTGTCCACACACTGGTGGGCCTGCGTGCTACATGTGCAGAGGCCAGGCCTCCTCCCTGTCCTCTGTCGTTCAGTGAAGTCCGAAAGGAGTTCAGTTTCCATGTGTCGCCTGTGAGGAGGCGTGACGTGAGGCTTGCTATTGGAGAGGCTGTGTACGGCAGGGATGGACTTGCACATCCAGCTCTCCTTTTCACAAAGCCACCAGCCAGTGGTGGAAGCTGAAAGTGAGAGCAGCGAATACTACCCACTATACTACCACACTAGATCATCACACTGGGACCCGTGATTAGGGTAGGGTTAACTCGGTGAGTTGCTGGGTAGTGGGCCAAAATGGCATGTTCCATGCTGCATCTCTCAATCAGTATGGTGGGTTCTGCTTAATTGGGCCATAGATTAATCTGGGCTGCTATATTTGGGACAACTCTTAAAGAGCAGAAACTAATTTAGAAAATATCTTGGATTCCATTTGTTTATTTGGGACACTTTCCCACTTAATTAGGACAGGAGACGATTGCCGAACAGTTTCTAATTAGCTTCAGCCACGCGCGCTTGTGTAGCCTTCAGACACTACACCATAATTAGAGTGAACAGTCTTTAAATAATGTCAGCTGTGTGTGTTAGTGTTTTAAAGGAAGTGATTTTTGTCACTGATAGTTGGCAAGAAATAAATAGTAAGTCAACTCAGAACTTTTGCTCACTGAGGTTGCAAGCATTCAGGCTCGGAAATGTCAGAAACAGCCCAGAGTGAAAATGAAATGATTTCACTACTTCAACAAGTTAAAAACTATGAAGAATTTGAAGGTATCGACAATCATCTTGAATGTTACAATGAAAATGAAGATTTGTAGGATGCATTCGTCAAAAGATTGTATGAAGTCCATTATCTGCACTAGGTATTTTATTTTTTTAATTCTTTTTTTTAGTTAAGTGGGCCAGCGGCTTAATTGGGCCAAAAAGTCCCGGTCCCAATGAGTCCCAATTAAGCGGAATCCACTGTAAATTAATGTCTCCATGTATTCCCTTGACTTTGTCTTTCTTGTAGGCATTTACAGGAAAATAAAGAGATACAATGGAATTTATGAAAATCTATGCACAACAAGTACTGGCAAACAACCATTATGTGTACTTCTCATAAATTCTATTGTGTTTCTTTATTTTCCTGTGAATGCCTGCAAGAAAATGAATTTCAAGTTAGCATATGTTGACATATACATACTTTGATAATAAATTTACTTAATTCAAAGTTCAAAGTAAATTTATATTCGAAGTACATATATGTCACCATATACAACCCTGAGATCATTTTCTTGTGGGCATACTCAATAAATCCCAATAACTGTAATAGAATCAATAAAAGACCAGACCAGCAGTGTGCAAAAGACATCAATCTGTGCAAGTACAAAAAATATAAATAAATAAGCAGTAAATATCAAGAATATGAGATGACAAGTCCTTGAAAGTGAATCCATTAGTTGGGGAACAATTCAGTGACGGGGCAAGTGAAGTTGAGTGGAATTTTCCTCTCTGGTTCAAGAGCCTAATGAGTGAGGGGTAGTAACTGTTCCTAACCCTGGTGCTGTGGGTCCTGAGGCTCCTGTACCTTCTTCCTGATGATAGCAGTGAGAAGAGGCACATGGGTGGTGCAGAAAAGGGGGGGGGGGTTATGTGAGAGGGAAGGGTTAGATTGATCTTTCAGGTCAGCACAGCACTGTGGGCTAAAGGGCCTTTCCTGTGCTGTAATCTTCCACGTTCCGTTTTCCTGGTCTGTACCTATGAATGCTTCTGAGTAGAGACAGTAACGTCGGGCTTTACTTCTGAGTAGAGCACCAGGGTAACGTAGCAGTTAGTGCAACGCTATTATAGCTCGGGGCCTCAGAGTCCAGAGTTCAGTTCCACTGCTGTCTGTAAGGAGTTTACACGTCCTGCTCGTGACTGCATGGGTTCTCTCTGGGTGCCCCGGTTCCTCCCACAGTCCAAGGGCGTACTGGTTGGTCAATTAATTGGTCATCTTAAGTTGTCCTGTGATTAGGACGGGGTCAGGGTGAGTTGCTGGGCAGTATGGCACGTTGGTGCAGAAGGGCCTGTTCTGTGCTGTATCGCTAAATTAATTTTAGAAAATGGTAATTGGCTTACTGTTGTCGGTACACTGAAGAGCTTTGCGTTGCATGCCGTCCATTCAAAAGGAACATTTCCCAATGCAAGATTGCAGCGAATTTAGGTCTTTCAACATCTACAGTACATAATATTGTGAAAAGATTCAGAGAATTCAGAGACATCTCAGTGCGTAAAGGGCAAGGTCGGAAACCACTGTTGAATGCGCGTGATCTTCGAGCCCTCAGGCGGCACTGCCTAAGAAACCGTCATGCTATTGTGACAATTATAGCCACCTGGGCTCGGGAGTATTTCGGAAAACCATTGTCACTTAACACAGTCCGTCGCTGCATCCTAAAATGCAACTTGAAACTGTATTACGCAAGGAGGAAGCCATACATCAACTCTATGAAGGAACGCCGGCAAGTTCTCTGGGCCCGATCTAATCTCAGATGGACCAAAAGACTGTGGAACCGTGTGCTGTGGAGATGAGTCCACATTTCAGCTAGTTTTTGGAAAAAACGGGCATCAAGTTCTCCGTGCCAAAGATGAAAACGACCATCCTGATTGTTATCAGTGAAAGGTGCAAAAGCCAGCATCTGTGATGGTATGGGGGTGCATCAGTGCCCACAGCATAGGTGAGTTGCATGTATGTGAAGGTACCATTGACTCTGAGGCGTATATTAGGATTTTAGAGAGACATATGTTGCCATCAAGGCGACGTCTCATCCCGGGACGTCCATGCTTATTTCAGCACGACAATGCCAGACCACATTCTGCACGGGTTACCACAGCGTGGCTTTGTAGACACAAGAGTGCGTGTGCTTGACTGGCCTGCTGCCAGTCCAGATCTATCTCCTATTGAAAATGTATGGCGCATCATGAAGAGGAGAATCAGACAACGGAGACCACGGACTGTTGAGCAGCTGAAGTCTTATATCAAGCAAGAATGGACAAAATTTGCAATTGTGAATCTACTACAATTAGTATCCTCTGTTCCAAAACGATTAAAAAGTGTTATTAAAAGGAAAGGGTGATGTAACACAATGGTAAACATGCCTCTGTCCCAAAGGTTCACGTGAATTAACATACCACAGATTTTTGTTTTTATTGCATTTTGGAAAATATCCCAACTTTCCTGGAAATGGGGTTTGTGCATTAAGAAAGTTCAAAGGGAATAGCATTCAGAATGTAAGTATTACACGCACAGAAAGAGCAGTGCAGAGAGGATGCCAGCTGGTGGTGTAGTGGCATCAACACCGGATTTTGAGACGAATGGTGCTGAGTTCAAATCCAACTGGCTCCTTGCATGCTTTCCATCTGTGCTGGGGTGAGCACCAAGCTAGCAATTTGGCCTCTTTAAATAGCAGACAAATGTGATGGAAATGGGAAAAGTGCCAACCGAGGTGCCAAAAGGAGGTAGATTGTGAGATGATGAGTTAATCTTTATCTTACCATTCAAGAGACGAAGAGTATGATGGAAGCAGTCCTTGAGGCTTGTGGTACATGTCTTCAGACTTTTGCATCTTCTGCCTGATGGGAGAGGAGAAGAGAGAATAACAGGTGGGAGGGATCTTTGAATATGCTGGCTGCTTTACTGAGGCAGCAAGAAGTGTAGACGAGTCTGCAGTTGGTTGTCATGGCGGACTGTGCAACGTTCACAACTCTGCATTTTCCTGTGGTCACATGCAGAGCAGTTGCAGTACCAAGCTGTGATGCATCTAGATAGAATGCTTTCTGTGGCGCATTGATAAAAAGCAGCAAAGATCAGTGGGGATATGCAAACTTACTTTAACAACAGGGAATATGCACTGGAAATTCCCACAGCCACTGAACGAATAGATGCCCAAACTCATTTTGCCTCATCTGGCCTGGGGGACAACAATGGCTTCTCATTGCTTGGATTCTGATTGGCTAATCAGGCCAGGATGAGGGAGCATATCATTCCCATGCTAGCTACTCTGCATTGGCTTCCTGTATCTTATAGAATTAATTTTAAAGTTCTCTTACTTGTTTTTAAAGCTCTTAATGAGTCTGGGACCAGAGTACATCACAGAATTGCTTTCGTTTTATAATCCTGCTCGAGCTCTCAGGTCTTCTTCCTCTTAAATTTAAACAGTCTCCCTCTAAAGATAATTGGCAGGTCAGCTTTTTCAAATTACACTCCTAAATTGTGGAATTCAGTACCTAAAACTATAAGGGATGCAGACTCAGTTGACACTTTAAACACCAGCTCAAAAACCTATTTATTTAACCTTGTTTTTAACTAACATCTTTATGTCTTTAATTGTTATGCTTATTTTTATTGCGTATTTTATTTTCACGTTTGCACTTTATCCCACTGTAAATCACTTTGAACTGCATCGTTTGTATGAAACTTACTGCCTAGCGTTTAGGGCAACAGTGAAGGTCCTCCATCACTGGCGGTGTTCAGAGCTTCCTTCATCATGCCAGTCACCTCCTCTTGGTTTTCATTACTGTCAGTCATGCAAATCCTGGGTGGAATACCATTGCTCTCAGATGTAGAAGGATTGTTCATTGCTGTTTCCTTAATAATTTTGTTTGACCAGTCAGGGTTGTTAGCCCTGAGCTGAACCCCCAGACCTAGAGGACCAGGCGACCACTCCTAGTCTGGCCTTTACCCTTTGACCTGTTTGGCATGAGTGACCCTACCAAGAGCCAAAGCACAAAGCCCTGACTCCAGCCAACATAGCTCTCCACGTTATTAAGTTAAGTAAGCCTCCAAACCTTACGACAAGGTTGTGGTCCTCTTAGAGGGTCTGTATTCTGTAAGTACGTTATGGATTAGGACCAGCCTGCCTTGCTCACCCAATGTGGTGTGGAATACCCATGCATTGGTGCTTTGGAGATGCTGATTATCCAGCAGTTGCTTCGTTTACCTCTTCCCATGTTTACTTTTGTTTATTTAGCGATACAGCGCTGAGTTGGCCATTCCAGCCCTTTGAGCCACCAGCAAGCCAGATTTATCCTAACGTAATCACAGGGCAACTTACAGGGACCAGTTAACCTCCCCGATATGTCTTTGGTCTATGGGAGGAACCCGGAGCAGCTGGGAAAACCCATGCAGTCCACGGGGAAGATGCACAGAGACTCCGTACAGAAAGGAGTGGAAGCCATAGAAAGGGTGCAGAGGAGATTTACAAGGATGTTGCCTGGATTGGAGACCATGCCTTTTGAGAATGGGTTGAGTGAACTCGGCCTTTTCTCCTTGGAGCGATGGAGGATGAGAGGTGACCTGATAGAGGTGTACAAGATGATGAGAGGCATTGGGTGTGTGGATAGTCAGAGACTTTTTCCCAGGGCTGAAATGGTTGCCACAGGAGGACACAGGTTTAAGGTGCTGGGGAGGAGGTACAGAGGAGATGTCAGGGGTAAATTTTTTACTCGGAGAGTGGTGAGTGCTTGGAATGGGCTGCCGGCAACGGTGGTGGAGGCGGATACAATAGGGTCTTTTAAGAGACTTTTGGATAGGTACATGGAGTTTAGAAAAATAGAGAGCTATGGGTAAGCCTAGTAATTTCTAAGGTAGGGACATGTTCAGCACAACTTTGTGGGCCGAAAGGTCTGTATTCTGCTGTAGGTTTTCTATGCTTCTAGAATGTCACTGGATTTGAACTCCACACTCCGGAACGCCCCAAGCCGTAATAGCATCACGCTGCTGTGGCAACCCATGTGTTGCTTCTGTGCGTTAGCCTCAATGACATATGAGAGGACATTTCAGTACTTTATTAAGTCTCCATTGCGGGTTGACTTTCCCTCCCCAGTTTCTCCTGTCCAATGCACAAGATCCCCCCCGAATTCAGTCAGCTTTCTACAAAGGAAACAGAAAGACTTACATTTCCGTCACACCCTAGTGATTTTCAAATCATGTGTGAACTGTAGTCTCTGTCTTAAATGTGCAAAATTAGACAAGGTACCTAATTTTTGCCCCAAAGTGCAAGCTCCCCCAATGACCAAGTACTGTGTGGGAAAGAGCGATCTTATCAGGGCTGTAGGTGCAACATACGTTGGTGTTTCAATCTAATCACCACTCACTACTGCGGCCAAGCATTGGGAGCGTGAGAGTGTGCAAGAGAAGGGGTAAAGTGAGCGAGGGAGAGAGTGCACGAAAGGGGGTGAGTGGGCAAGAGGGGTGAGGGTGAAGGAGAAGGGGCAGTGTGCAAGGGTTGCACACTAGAGAGGGAGAGCATGAGAGAGAAGGAGAGCACCACAAGAGGGAGAGAATATGGGGGTGGGGAAGAGGGAGAGCGTGAGGGTGACCGAGAGAGAGGTGTGGAGTACACAATAGAGAAAGCGTGATAGATGAGAAAGAGAATGAAAGAGAGACAGACAGACAGAGAGAAAGAGAGAGAATGAGAGATGGCAAGAGCACATGAAAGGAGAGAGAAATGTCACAGCTGCGCCCACACAAGAATCTATTGTGTTGAAAAATCTCCAGCTCTCTCTCAGGTGATTGCTTTCTAAATGAACCATGAAAGTGTTAGGTATCTGGGCAACATCAGAGAAAACCTTCCAGTGGTGTGTGACACTAACAGCCTTCCTTGCCTGCTTGAGGGTTGTCCTTACTCCCACACCCTCGCTGTCTCCCCTAAAACATGAAGAGCCCCAGTTCCTGAATGACTCCATTAATTCATCACTGGTTTGCACAACTCATCTCCTGGAACCTCCTTTAAACCACCTTTTAATTTTGTTTGTTAATCTTTTGTTGCCACTGACACATCCAAAAGCAGATACAGCAGAACAGAGGGACGACCCTTTAGAACTGAAATGACGAAGAATTTCTTCAGCCAGAAGATGATGGATCATTGCATTTGTCACTGGTTGTAATTAAAGTGGAGGTTGACTGGTTCTTGATTAGTCAGGGCGTCAAAGGTTACGGGGAGAAGGTAGAAGTATAAGGCTGAGAAGAATTAATAAATTAGCCATGATGGAATGGTGCAGCAGACCTGATGGGCTGAATGGTCTAATGCTACTCCTTTGTTTTATTGTCTTAAGAGTATCTGCCCTGTCGTACCTCAACCACCTCCTATAAAATCCTACAGACAGGCTGTTTTAAAGTTGTAAACTCTGCCAAAAAGGATCAGGCTAGACGTGAGTCGGTCTGTATACCTCAAGTGAGTCTTGACAAGAATGGCCGGTCCTGCGGGTTCTGGCGTGCAGATTAATTCATGGTGAGGGAGGTGCCAATCCCGGGCTAGCGCGAGAGGAGGTTTGTGCTAAGGTCATTGGAAAGGAATGGTGCCGTGATTCCCTTGAGGTGCTCGTGATTCACTGCCTCAAGCTGCAGAACATTTTTCACCAACCCTCAGGTCACGAAGCGGGACGCTCGCAAATAAAAGCAATGTCAGGAGATTTACTGTAATTAGCCTGTTGCGTTTATGAGATCCCCCTTGGCTGCTGGGAAAGTGCAGAGACTGAAGTGGATTCTGTGGTCAAATTAACTCTTTAGGGTCTGATTTTGGCCCGTTTATTTCATTCTCTGCCCTGTCCTGGAGGGATTGACACAGTGTAGCCTCCCAGACGGTTGCCCTCCCACTCGATGGGCTGTTTGGGAGATACAGAAAATTGCTGTGTGTCTGCATGTGCACACATCTGCCCTGCCACACATACACACTCACACACACACTCTCTCACATACATTTTCTCACACACACCTACACATTTTTATGTAATTATTTAATTAGCGATACAGTGCAGAGTAGGCCCTTCCAGCCCTTAGCAACTCCACAACCCTAATTAAACCTAGCCTAACTCACAGGACAATATACAGTGACCATTTAACCTACCCGGTTCATCTTTGGACTGTGGGAGGAAACACACACGGTCACGGGAAGAATGTACAGAGCCTCCTTACGGAACAGCGCTAACCGCGATGGTAGCTCAGCATTGCCGTGTGCACGTGCATGCACACATGCACATTCACACAAATCTACACACCCACACACTTACATGGAACATATCCACATAATTACACACACCACACACTACACCACACTGTAGATACGCATCTACACGGCACAGTGCATATGTACTGACTGACATGAATCAGGTAGTTCTGTAGACAGATCTCTGTCTAAATGACTTGATAAAGGTGTACATGTCAATAAGAGGCATCCATAAAGTGGACAGCCAGTGCCTCTTTCCCCAGGGTGGAAATGTGTAAAATATGAGGCATATCTTTAAGAAGTTGGAGCAAAGTGTAAGTGGGGGGGTGTCAGTGGTAAATTTTTGCACAGAGAGTGGTGGGTGCATGGAACGCCCTGCCAGGGGTGGTTGTAGAGGTAGATCCATTAGGGACATTTAAGAGATTCTTAGATAGACATATGGATGAAAGAAAAATGTGCAGCTATGCAGAAGGGAAGAGTTAAATTGATCTTAGTATTGGTTAAAGGATCAGCACAAGATTGTGGGCAGAAGGGCCTGTACTGTGCTGTAGTGTCCTATGCAGAGAGCGAGAGAGAGAGACAGAGACAGACACACAAATACACACAGGCATACACACACACGCGCGCACACACACAATCATTGTAAACTGCATCTACTGTACTGTACGGCTGCCTGTACTCATCTGGAGGTAACCAAGGCAGGTCAATAAATGGAGAGGTGAGCCTGGGGTAGGTAGATGTTCCCTGGATGGTAATCAACAGGGCGTCTGACTCATTTTGAAACCGCACCTCCTCCCTCAGTCCTGGAAAACATCAGGCTAATTGTTTAGGCCGAACTGTAATTGGCTAACTGGGTTCAGGCCTGGCATCTGCCGTGATCTGTAGAGCTAAGTAGTGTATTGAGAGTTGGCACCGGTCCATCGACGCAGCAGGGAGTACTTTATTGACGTTTATATAATGCACCCCTTCCGTCCTCTGCAGTATTCCGTCGGAGAGCTGGAATACACTACTGCGTCTGTCTCCCACTCGGTAATTTTGAAATCCGACAATGCATCCTTTCTGCGATAAGTGGTTTGTATGGCTGCCAAAAAGAGATGATAGCTCAAATCGAATGCTTTATCAAGGACATAAGTGGACAGTTTTGCTTCCTAATTTACTGGTGTCCAGAGAGGAACAGCAGACTTGATTGGAAAGCAATCTATTTGAGGAGGGCTCTCAGAGTACAGGCCCGGATCAGGGGTTAAATGTTCTCTTGCATTTAGGTGAAAAAATAAATTAAAGTTAGTGGCTTTTCCTTTAAATTCAGGTCTTTTAAAATACAAACCACAAAGAGCAAACTTTGTGAAAATACTTGACTCAGTCACTCTCTGGTAACTAGTACGCCGGAAGGAAATATTTGGACTGCTGTCAGCGTGAGGAAGTGGCTGGTTTTTAAGCCAAGGTTTGACCTCGTCAGATCCCCGTGGACTGCACACGCTGGCAGCAGACGGTTAAGTGGCTTCGTATGTGCGGCGAAACCGGCTGGAAGGATTGATTTCACTTCAACTTCCTGTGTTGACTGAATCACATTAAACCTCCTGCAGCCATGCCCAGTGTGGTGTGGAGTTCCTGTAAGCCTTCCCCACGCACAAAAAAAACCCAGCTGAGGATCACCGATGGATTGCAACCTCTCCCTTCATTGGGATTAAGTGGCGCATGGAGCTAAACTTCCTTGTAACTTGTGTTTCCAGGATGTTTCCAGTAGTGGGGGGAGTCTAGGACCAGAGGGCACATCCTCCCAAAACAAGGAGATCAGTCTACATCTCGGCCTTCGACACTATTCCATTCTACACAGAAGTACTCCTCCTTCTCCAATGTTGGCCTGCTACCCCTGAAGGAGCTCACTGAAACCTATCAAATACTGAAAAGTCTATGAAGAGCAGATGTGGAGAGGATGTTCCCTGTATTGGGGGAGTCTACAACCAGAGGACACAGATAGAGTGGATGTGGAGAGGATGTTTCCTGTAGTGGGGGAGTCTAGGACCAGAGGGCACAGATAGAGTGGATGTGGAAAGGAGTTTTCCTATAGTGGGGGAGTCTAGGACCAGAGGGCACAGATAGAGTGGATGTGGAAAGGAGTTTTCCTATAGTGGGGGAGTCTAGGACCAGAGGACACAGATAGAGTGGATGTGGAGAGGATGTTTCCTGTAGCTGGGGAGTCTAGGACCAGAGGACACAGATAGAGTGGATGTGGAGAGGATGTTTCCTGGTGGGGGAGTCTAGGACCAGAGGACACAGATAGATTGGATGTGGAGAGGATGTTTCCTGTAGTGGGGGAGTGTAGGGCCAGAGGGCACAGATAGAGTGGATGTGGAGAGGATGTTTCCTGTAGTGGGGGGAGTGTAGGGCCAGAGGGCACAGCCTCAGAATACAGGGACACTCCTTTAGAACAGAGATGAAGAGGAATTTCTTTAGCTAGAAGGAGGGGAATCTGAGGAATTCATTGCCACAGTCTGCTGTGGAGGACATAAATGGGTATAAAGTGGAGGTTGAAAAGTTCTTGATTAATAAGAGTAATATGGTAAAGGATACAGGAAGAAGGTAGGGGAATGGGCTATGTATGTATATATGAATGTATCTATCTATCTGTCTACCTAGATAGTTGGTTAGCTAGAGATACAGCATGGAACAGGCTCCCAGGAACCCACCTATTTAACCCTATCCTAATCACAGGACAATTTACAATGACCAATTAATCTGTAAATCATGTTATCTTTGGACTGTAGGAGGAAACCAGAGCACCCAGAGGAAAAATGAAACACGTGTGCGTGTGTATACACACGCACACGCACACACACACACAGAGTTGTAACAGCATCATGGTACCATGGTGTGGGTTGAAAGGGATAATAATTCTGCTATGATGGAATGGCGGAGCAGACTTGATGGACCCAATGGCCCAATTCTGCTCCTCTGTTTTGTGTCTTATGGATGTACCCGTGTTTGCAAAGACTGTCACCTGGATATAGATGGGTAGAAATTGCCCAAGGCCCCACTGTCCTTCTCTCACAGCTGGGCTTGAGACCATCTATGGCAGAATTTCACAAAGGGATGAGCACGGGGAATACTGGCTAATTTCCACTTCCACTTGCAGATTGTTTCCCAGATTAATGATAACGCCTCCAGCTGACAGTGTTATTTTTGGAGACTACAGTATCAGATCTTTTTATCCGCCTTCTCAAGAGACCAAACAGTTGCCATCGGGAAGAAGAGAGTGGCCCCTGCCTCAGCTTTGCTGCGAATTGCCTCTCCCTGGTTCCCATCCCCAGGGATTGATTCAAGTCAAGTGGAGTTTATTGTCATGCGCCCAAGTACGGTGAAGTACAGGTAGAATGAAAAACCTGCTTACAGCAGCATCACAGGCACTTAAGATCAGACCACGCACAGAACATAGACATACATAATTTATGCACTAACTTTACCACTGAACAACAAAACAAGACCTTAGACCAAAAAAAACACTCCGAGACTTTGATGGTGCAGGACATCAAAGTCAAAGACAGAGTAAATTTGTTATCAAAGTATGTATATGTTACCATATACCACTATGAGATTCATTTTCTTACAGGCATTCACGGGAAAATTAAGAAAAGCAGTTGGAATTATGAAAGCCATAAAATGTATATAAACAAAGACTAACAAACAACTGATATGCAAAAAAAGACAATTTAGGCAAATTTTTAAAAAATATATAATAATGAGAAAATGAGTTGTGGAGCCCTTGAAAGTGGGTCTGTAGGTTGTGGAATCAGTTCAGTGTTGAGGTGAGTGAAGTTATCCGCACTGGTTCAGGAGTCTGATAGTTGTAGGGTATAACTGCTCATAAATGCCTTTGAATGGAAAATTCTACAAAAAGTAGTGGATTCAGCCCAGTACATTACTCCCAACCACTAAGCATATCTGCATGAAATGCTTCCCTTTTATAGGAAAGCAGTCCATTGTCAGCACCCAGGCCATGCTGTTTCCCTGCTGCTGCCATCAGGTAGAGATAGAAGGTACCAGAGCCTCAAGATTCGCACCACCAGATTCAAGAACAGTTACTACCCCTCAACCATCAGGCTCTTGAACAGACGGCGATGACTACACTCACTCTTTCATTGAGATGTTTCCACAACCAACAATCTCACATTAAGGACTCTTTATTTTGGTATCTCATGTACTCGTTATTTATCACTGTTTATTTATATTTTTATTTGCACAGTCTGTTGTCTTCTGCACTCTGGCTGATCTTCCATTGATCCTGTTAGATTAGCTGAGATTGCCCACAGGAAAATGAATCTCAGGGTTGTATGTGGTGACATACAAGTACTTTGGTAATAAAATTTACTTTGGACTTGGTGTTGTGGGACCTCAGGCTTCTGTAACTCCTGTCTGATGGTAGCAGCAAGGAGTGGGCGTGACCCGGATGGTGGGGGTCATTGATGACAGATACCACCTTGTTGAGACAGCACCATCTCCAGATGCTGTCAGTGGTGGCGAGGGCTGTGCCCACTAGTCTATGTCAGGTATAGGGTTATTTCTTTAATGAACGTGGATGAACCATGTGGTTTGCACACATTTTGCTATTGACAGTAGTATTTTTATTTATTTAATTTTATTACTTTAGGGATACAGCACAATACAGGCTCTTTTGTCCCAATCAGCCCGCACCATCCGATTACTCTGCTCACTGCGCCGCGATGTTTACTCTGCCGTGGGCAGAACTGAGGCTGAGGCATTAATCCTGCTCCGGGCTTTGTGTCTGACGGCCTGCTTTTGTCCTAAACGCTACCTGCTTGCTTTTACTGTAAAAGTAAATTACTTTGAAAGAAGGCTCAGGACAGAGGACTCTGGTGAGCTCCTACTGGTGGTGGTGATGATGTAGAGGAGGTGCTTGGCAGGTTATGGGCCGAGTGCGGGCAACTGGGACTAGCAGGGAGAATGCTGTGGTCAACATTTACCAGTTGGGCCAAAGGGCCTTCATCCATTGCTCTATCACTAAAGTGGGTAAGGCACAGGATGTGGGTTAACAGTTATCACTGGTCGCTGATGTTCCATGCTGTTGGCTGCCCGTGTCTTGCACGTACTACATCCTGTGCCCCACCGTACAACTCAGCGGAGACCTGTCTGTCACGGCTGCCCAGCCAATCAGAACAGACCATGAGCCACAACCCGGCCTCAGGTGGCAGTTGCAGAGATCCCACCTAAATTCCAACCTTGTCACCTTTTTATCCATATCTAAAGTTCTCTGACAGCCAGAAACAGTTTAGAACAGGGAACAGATTAATTAGAGAAATTTTAACAAAAACTAGTCTTGTGAGTGGTTTTGGGCTCCTGAACTAAGATGTGCTGACATTGGAGGGGGTTCAGAGGAAGTTCACGAGAATGATCCTGGGAATGAACAGGTTAACGCATGAGTAGTGTTTGATGGTTCTGTGCCTGTACTCACTGGAGCTTAGAAGAATAAAGGGAGATCTCATTGATGCTTATTGAATATTGAAAGACCTGGATAGAGTGGATGTGGAGAGAATGGGCCCAGGCTCTGTGCCTTGATCCCCACCCCCACGTTCTGGCCCATCACCCGACTTTCCCAAATTGGCCCAGTGCTTAGTTTGATCAAACCTCACTCCCAGTTTCCTCCGCTCTGACTTTTTCTCCCCAAGATGTCCCCAGGTGTAGTTATCTTCAAAGATCCTTCCTCTCCCAGAGATGAGGTTTTTGGAGCTTCTGTTGGTGTTTTTGTAGCTCTGGGTGTTTACAGGAAGTTGCTACCCTTCTCCTATCACAGCCAGGCTTGGGACTGGCCATGGCAGAGTTACTCCTTCATGAGTGTTGTAATTGTACCCACCATGACCACTTCCTCCGGCAGCTCATTGCAGGTGCTTTCAAGATTCAAGATTCAAAAACTTTATTTTCATTCTAACCGTACATCAGCTCTGCAGGGCAGAATGAGACAGCGTTTCCCAGGAGCAGTGCAATCCTTGTGTAAAGATCTGGAGGGCACAGGTGACAGAAAAGAGGGGAGAGATTAAACAAAAACTTCTTTAGGTCTCTGCTAAAACTCTCCCCTTGTATCTTGTATCTGCATCGTCCAATTCTGGGCTCCCCAGCGTTGAGGAAAGGACTACAACTGTCCACCTTCTCCTCTTAGTAGGACTGAGAGCATCCGATAATGTGTTTTATGATCAAGGATCAACTTGACTTGTATTAGTAATTTGCTGTGGTGTGTTGGTGAGAGCACAATATGGAATGAAAAACTGCATTCAAGAATTATACAGTATAAAGAATTCTATAAAAAATAAAGTTAGGGGTTAAAGAAAAGATGTGGAATAAAATGTACACAAATACATAAATAACAGCAACAAAAACAATGTTCAAATATGTTAAAGAATAAATATATAAAAATAAATTTAGAAGTATGATATGAAAATCAAGATTCAAGATTGTTTAATGTTATTTTCAGTGCACAGGTATAAAGGAGAACAAAATAATTGTTGCTCCGGATCTGATGCAGCACAAAGAAACACAATAATAAGAAAAAACACAATAGACATAAATATATAAGATAGCCTATACACTTAAGATTGATTGTATGTCCATAGAATGACACTAGGCACAGGAGTGTCTGTACATAAGGTGACTCTGACAGGAAATGATAAAGTAGTGGTGGTTGGGGGTGTGGGGGGGTGGGTTAGTGGGTGGAGGTGTTGATCAGCCTTACTGCTTGGGGAAAGCAACTGTTTTTGAGTCTGGTGGTCCTGGTGTGGATGCTATGTAGCCTCCCCCCGATGGGAATGGGACAAACAGTCCATGAGCAGGGTGGGTGGGATCCTGCATGATATTGTTGGCCTTAAGTACCAGCATGTATTTACAGTGTAAACAGCATTATAAAAAGAGGTTTAAAATGCAGCAACTTGGGTGGGGTCCGAAAGAGTGTAAGAGCTTCTAGAGTGTTGTAAAAATAAATAAATACAGTTGAGTGGATGATGAATCCATGTGTTACCCATTTTCGGAGGTGTGTGGGCGTTACCTTGGCTTGTACAGAGACTGCTGTACGTGGGGTAGATTCACAGGAGACCTCCACAGAGGATTAGTATCACATGGGCAGTGCTTGCTGGAAGTTCGCTCTCCAGCCGAGATTGTGCTGACAGTGACGTGCAGAATTTGCTTTGCTGCTTAGATGCTAATTTCTGTTAAATAACTGCTGGCCATGGTCCATTAAATGTTGAATAAAGGAGGAGGTCCTTTCCCCTTGTACCTGACCTTAGTGAAAATGTGACAAGTGGGGTTATAATTGACTTAGAGAGTCACAGAACATAGAACAGTACAGCACTGTACATATGCGTAATCTGATAAAAAGAAGTTGGCTTTGACTCTAACAGATATTCTAGTCGCTATCACACTGCTGTTTATGGGAGCTTGCTGTGCAGATTGGCTGCCGGGTTTCCTATATTACACTTATAACACTCCAAGAAACTTTGAGATGTTGAGAGGCGCAGATCAGAAATGGGACAGAAAAGATTACATCACAGTACAGGCCTTTCGGCCCATGATGTTCTGCCAACCTCTTAACCTACTCTAACGTTAGTCTAGTCTTTCCCTTCTACATAGTTACAACTGGAATCCAAGGAGTTTAGAATCTGAGGAATAACTGGGACTCAATGTGACATGGAAACAGAATGTTCAGCCCATCTGCTCCCTGCTACCATTGCATGCTCTTCTTGCACCTCATTGAGTGACATAGCACAGAAACAGGCCCTTTGGCCCAGTGAGACCAGACTGGCCCACACTAGTATTCTAGCTCTCACCTACACTGGAGTAAAGTTTACAGTTGCCGATTCATCCGCAGGTCTTTGGGATGCGAGAAGGAAATCAGAGTACCTGGAGTATTGTGAGCAGTTTTTGGGCCCCATATCTAAGAAAGGATGTGCTGGCATCGGAGAGGGTCCAGAGGAGATTTACGAGAATGATCCTGGGCATGAAAGGGTTAATGCATAAGCCTGTACTCACTGGAGTTTAGAAGAATGAGTGGGGATCTCATTGAAACCTATTGAATACTGAAAGGCATAGATAGAGTGGACATGGAGAGGATGTTTTCACTAATAGGTGAGTCTAGGGTCAGAGCTTCAGACAACAAGGATGTCCCTTTGGAACAGAGATGGAGAGGAATTTCTTTAGCCAGAGGGTGGTAATCTGTGGAATTCATTGCCACAGACAGTTATGGAGGCCAAGTCATTTGGTATATGTAAAGCCGAGGTTGATATGTTCTTGATTAGTCAGGGCATCAAAGGTTACGTGAAGAAGGCAGAGACTCGATGGACCGAATGGCATAATTCTGCTCCAGTGTCTTATGATCTAAAACTGCACTGTCACAAGCCGAATGTGCAAACTCCACACAAATGGTATCAGAGATCAAGATTGTACCTGGGTTACTGGAGATGAAAGATACCAACCCTCCCAGCTGAGTCACTGTGCCACCCACCCTACCTCCTCATCTCAATTTGTCAGCGCCAGGGACCCCTTCTCCCTACCTTTAACTGCAACCAAAGCACTTGCCCCTAATCTCTCCTAGAGTGATCAAGAAGCAAATTTGCAAAGGGCTAAGATGTTAATAGTTTCTTGTCAAGTGTTTTGGTGACTGCTATGATTAATTTTATTTATCCATCTCTCTCTCTCTATCCGTCTACATGTCTGTTTGCCTGTCTATCTACCTATCTATCTACGTGTGTATCTGCAGTTTCTCTTCTTTTGCACATTAGTTGTCAGTCTTTATGTGTGAGTTTTTCTTTGATTCTATTGAATTTTCTTGCTTTACTGTGCATGCCTTCAAGTAAATGCATCTCAAGGCAGTAGGTGGTGACAGATGTGTGCTTCCATAATAAATTTACTTTGATCTTTGATGTGACTGGCACTGCTCAGCAGATTTCCAGCAATCACCTCAGCAGCAGCGCTTCGGAGATCTGCGTTCAGCTGGACAGCGGCCCTGGCGAATTGTCCTCATGCTGTTCTTTGCTCCTCCCCACAGGCAGCATTGGTAGCCTCTTCCTCGACGCAGAAGACAGCGCACCCGTGGAGGACATCAGCAAATGGACGGTTGACGACGTCTGCAGCTTCATCACCAACCTCTCAGGCTGCGCAGAGTACACGCAGGTAAGTCGCCAGTCCAGAACCGTTGGCCCAAGACCCTTCGCAAGGTTCTTTACATCTTTGAACCAGTCACAGGTGGAGACACAAGAAACTGTCGCTGCTTTAATCTGGAGCAACATACAATCTGCAGATCCCTCTGCACAGATGCTGCTCAACCCTCTGAGTTTCTCCACCACATTGTTTTGTCACTGGAGTATAGAAGATCATGTGTGCAGGGTGGAGATGTGTCTCTACCAAAGGATTTGTAAGGCATTCCTTCCCTCCTCCAGCCTGCAGGTCACCCTTGGGCAAGGTGTGTTTAGCCACCTCCCCCCCCCCCCCCATCAGGGTACATGAAGCCGTGGGAACAGGTGGTGGATGGTCGTATGAGCAGCCAGTGCAAGTCACAAGTCCTGGTTATGTGATATGTGACCACTGATGCCAGGTGGACAATCTCTGAAGAGTATTGATAACAGCTGGGGACACCTATCTTGGAAAGACACTGCCCAAACAAGGGCAATGGCAAACCACCTCTGTAGAATTTGCTAAGAACAATCATGGTTGTGGAAAGACCATGATTGCCCATGTCGCTTCTGACGTGGCATATAATGATGATGTCATACAACACGGCACATGATGATGATTTAGAGAACAGCAAGGTAACAGGACCTTCCAGCCTAAAGATCCTGCACCGCCCAATAATGCCCATGCGACCAATTAACGTAGCAGCTGGTTTGTGTTTGGACTGTGGGAGGAAACTGGTACACCTGGAGGAAACTCACGCATTCAGAGGAAGTACGTACAGACAGTGGTGGGAATTTGGGTGCCATGGTGGCATCATGGTTAGCGCGACAGCTCAGGGCATTGGAGTTCAATTCCAGCCTCCTCTGTAAGGAATCTTGGTATGCCTTACCCATGGAATGGATAGATTCTCTTCAGGTCTTCCGCCTTCCTCCACAGTCCAAAGACATACTAGGTAGGTTAGTTGGTCAAATCAAGATTGTCAGGAGTTGCGAGGGCAGCATGGCTGGAAGGGTTGAAAGAGTCTGTTCCATGCTGTATCTCTAAATACCTGGCTCACTGGCTATGTAACAGTGTCATGCTATCTGCTACACAACAGTGTCAGTCCTGGTATAGGAAGCCAATCTGCCAGGCTCCCACATAAAAGGCAATGTGATAGTGAACTATGCCCCCTTGTATTACCCTGCAGAAATGGCCACCCTACCTTTGCCTCTTATCATTTTGTACACCTCCTTCTAGTTACCTCTCATCCTCCTCCACTCCAATGAGAAAAGCCCTAGCTCTCTCAACCTATCCTCATAGGACATGCCGTCCTAGGAAGGTAAATCTGCTTTGCAACTTCTCTAAAGCTGCCAGTGGTTTTTAGCTTTACCAAGTCCCCACCTTGCCAGTGAGGTCCACCTCTCCCAACGAGAGGCCGGGAGCACGCTGCCTCCCTGTGCTTCCAGTCAGCGGCACCAGACTCGCTGAGAGAGACGTGTGTCACGATCCAGCTGGTTCAGTGGCAATTCCTGACAGACACTGAGAAACTGGTGTTGGTGGCCGCTGTTACAACTGCGTGACTCAGGGAGCACAGTCAGATATGCCAGTGTGGGTGGCAGTCAGAACAGGTCGACATTCACTCCAGCCATGTTACTGAACCAGTCAAGATTTCTTAGATCTAAAATCTTAAATTACTGTTTGTTTGAAGTCTCTGTTTAATGAGGGGAATTTCAGAATCTGAATCAGGTTTATTATCACCAGCATGCTGTGAAATTTGTCTTGCAGCAGCAGTATGGTGTAAAATATAGTATAAATTGCAATGAGAAAAAATTAGTGCAAAAAGAGAGGAAAAAATAGTGAGGTGGTGTTCATGGGTTCATTATCCGTTCAGAAATCTGAGGGCAGAGTGTTAGAAACTGTTCCTAAAATATTGTGTGTGTGTGCAAATGATCGTACTTGATTGGGGAATGTTGCTTTGTGGTTATTTTGCTCAACTTGACTTGTGATTGTGGGTTCCTCTGGCTCCTGAAGACACACAAGATCCTAAATGGTGCTGATGAGCAGAGGGATCTTGGGGTCCAAGTTCGTAGCTTCCTCAAAGTGGCTACACAGGTTGATACAGTGGTTAAGAAGGTATATGGCATCTTTGGCTTTGTTGGTTGGGGCATTGAGTTCAAAAGTCATGAGGTTCTGATCCACCTTTAGAAAACTCTAGCTGGAGTATTGCATACAGTTCTGGTTGTCCCACTATAGGAAGGGTGTTGAGGCTTTGGAGAGGGGGCAGAAGAGGTTCACCAGGATGCTGTCTGGATTAGAGGGCAGGTGCCATCATGCGAGGCTGGATAAACTTGGGTTGTTTCCTCTGGAATGACAGAGGTTGAGGGGAGATATGATAGAGAAAACAGACAGTATTTTTTCCTAGTGTTTAAATGTCTAATACTAGAGGGCATACATTTAAAGTGCAAGGGAGTAAGTTGAAAGGAGATGTGAGGGGCAAGTTTTTTTACACAAAGAGTGGTGGGTGCCTGGGGAGGTGGTAGAAGCAGAAACATTAGAGACTTGAAAGGCACATGAATGTGAGGAAAATGGAGGGATATGGTCATTGTGTAGGCAGAAGGGATTAGTTTAGTTGGCCATTTAATTACTAATTTAATTGGTTTGGCATAACATTGTGGGCAGAAGGGCCTCTTCCTGTGTTGTACTGTCCCACGTTTTAAGTTCTAACCCTCAATCGCAGATCGAGTCTAGCAACCTAACCACAAAGGGGTTGTACAGTTTACTGTCAACCCCGCCTTTAAATTAGACTTTGACAATCTGCATGTTTAAACTTGCAAGGCAGAGGCACGTGTAGAGATACACACATCGATCTGATCAATCTTGACGTGAAACATTCAGTTCAGTGTGCTCAAATCTCGTGCATTTGAGAGTCCAGTTATTGATTCAATAATTACTAGAAATAGATCTCACCTGAAGCTGGAAGGTTTTAAATGTACAAACATACCAGAAGCCTTTATGGATTTGATTCAGTATGTAACAAGCAGTCATGTACGGCTAATCTAGACCTTCTGAGAGATTTGCCCTGCTTAACGGAGGAGCAGATGTGTCATGTTTTTCAGATTCTTTCCTAAGATTGCAATATCAAAAACAGGCACGCTGGAAACTGTAAATCGGAGCCTTTATCTGCCTGTTTATAGCATTGATCGCCTACTTTATTTGATGTGCAGGTGTTCAGAGAACAGGCTATTGACGGAGAAACGTTACCCCTGCTAACGGAGGAGCACTTACTGAACACCATGGGGCTGAAGTTGGGACCAGCACTGAAAATCAGAGCGCAGGTAATGCTTCTTTTTATTCCATTGACCACGTTCTTCTGTTGGGGTAGGTGATGTAATGAGCAGTACGAGTTTAATAGGAATTAAAGGGGCAGCATTTTTACCCAGAGTATGGTGAAAGAAAGTAAATATCATAGTACATAAACACTCAGTGGCCACTTTATTAGATACAGAGGTACCTAACATATAGGAGCTGTGTTCATAGTCTTCGGCTGCTGTAGCCCATCCACTTCAAAGTTCAGCATTTTGTTCATTCAGAGACGCTCTTCTGCACACCACTGTTGTAACGTGTGGTTATTTGAGTTACTGTCACCTTCCTGTCAGCTTGAACCAGTCTGGCCATTCTCCTCTCACCTCTCTCATTAACAGGGTGCTTTCACCTACAGAACGGCTACTCAACAGGATTTTTTTTTGTTTTTTGCACCATTCTCTGTAAACTCTAGAGCAGGGGTTCCCAACCAGGGCCCCACACTCCCTTGCTTAATGGTAGGGATCCATGGTATAAAAAAGGGTTGGGAACCCCTGCTCTGGAAACTGTTATACATGAAAATCTCAGGACATCAGCAGTTTCTGAGACTGTCTGGCACCAACAATCAATCCACGGTCAAAGTCACCTAGATCACATTTCTTCCCCATTCTGATGTTTGGTCTGAACAACAATTGAACCTCTTGACCATGTCTGCATGCTTTTATGCATTGAGTTGCTGCCACATGATTAGATATTTGCATTAATGAGCAGATGTACCGAATAAAGTGGACACCGAGTTAATGTCGTGAAATGTGTTGGTGGGCTAAATTGCCTGCTGCGTATTTGCCCCTAGTGTGTAGATGTGGGGATCTGTGGGGAAGTGTTTGCATTGTGGGGAAAATTTTTATTGGTTTTATTTAGAGATATAGCATGGTAACAGGCCTGTCTGCACCTCCCAATTACACCTTGTGTCTTCGGACTGTGGGCGGAAACTGGAGCACCCAGAGGAAACCCTCACAGTCACGGGGAGAGCATACAATCTCCTTACAGGCAGCAGTAGGAATTGAACCTGGGTCGCCAGTGCTGTGCTCCAAACAAAAGGGAATTTGAATAGGACTGTTGTATATGGGTCAGCACAGACTTTGTGGGCTGACCAGCCTGTTTCTAAGCTGTATTACTCAATGGCTAAGTCAGGAAGTTATGTCTCAGACTGTAGCTAAGCTGCATCCGACGTATTGCACACAGTTCTGGATGCCCCATATTAGGAAGGAAGCCGAGAAGGTGCAGAAGAGGTTTACCATAGTGCTGCCTGGGTTAGAAGGCATGTGCTATAACGAGAAGTTGGACAAACTTGGGCTGTTTTCTCTGAAGCGTCAAAGGCTGAAGGGAGATCTGACAGAATCTGTAATATTGTGAGAGGCATAGATAGAGTAGACAGAGTTGAAATGTTGAATACCAGAGGGCATGCATTTAAGGTGGGGGGGGGGGGGTCATTGCAAAGGAGGTGTAAGGGGTAAGATTTTTACAGAGTGGTGGTTGCCTGCAGTGATGGTAGAGGCAGATACATTTAGAGACTTTTAAGAGATGTTTAGATAGGCACATGAATGAGAGGAAGATAGAGGGATGTGTTGGTAGGAGGGATTAGTTTCTTGGCACAACAGTGCAGACCGAAGGGCCTTCCCTGTGCTGTACTGTTCTATGACTAATGTACGGCTGTGGGACACAGCTGAATTGTGGTTTTATTGAAGGGCTCTATGGGTCTGAGTCACATCCTGTGGATGATCTTTTGGAATCATTTACGATGTTGCTGGGAATCAGTCCTAAAGTATTCAGGATGTAGCTAAGAATCCTTGTCTTGATCGATCCCAGTTAAAAACCTGTGCTTTTTAAATTACACCTTGGGAGTTCTTGTGCCCAAACTAATAATAGAACATTACAGCACAGAAACAGGTCTTTCATCTCTTCCATGCCCAACTGTTTATTCTGCCTAGTCCCATATTGGACCATAGCCCTCCAAACAACTCACATCCATGTACCTAACCAAACTTCTTAAATGTTGCAATCGAATCCACATTCACCACTTCTGCTGGCAGCTCGTTCCACACTCTCACCACCCTCTGAATGAAGAAATTCCCTTTGAATAGAACACAGAACAGTACAGCCCACAATGTTGTCCCCAATCAATTAAATTCATAATTAAATGGCCAACTAAACTAATCTCTTCTGCACACACAATGTCCATATCCTTTCATTTTTCTCACATTCATGTACTTATCTAAATATCTCTTGGTCTCTACCCCAGACTCCAGGCAGCACATTCCAGACACCCATCACTCTGTGCAAAAAAAAAACCTTCCCTGTCGCAACTCCTTTAAAATGACCTCTTTTCACCTTAAAAAGCACATCCTCTGCTATTAGACATTTCGACCCTGGGAAAGAGATGCTGCCTGTTTACTCTATACTTACTGTCCATTATACCTGCTGGCATTTGCAGCAGCGAAGATCCTCTGTCTAGTCCTTGGCCACTCAGATGTAGAAGGATTCTTCATTGCTTCCTTAACACTTTTGTTTGACCAGCCAGGTTTGTTCGCCCTGAGCTGAACCCCCAGACCTGGAGGACTGGTGGACCACTCCTAGTGTGGTCGCTACCCTTTGACCTGTTTGACATGGGTGACCCTACCAAGAGCCAAAGCATAAAGCCCTGACTCCAACCAATATTTCTCTCTGGGTCCTTGAGGCAGGCCTCCAAGCTTCCTCTTGGAGGTGGCTACTAATATTTCACCTTTACCCAACCTCAGTGCATTTGCCAACTCTTTTGTCTACTGGCTTACTGTGGGAATAAATTGATCAGTATTTCTTGTGATCCCCTTTTGCAGGTTGCCAAAAGGATTGGGCGGGTTTTGTACATGGCCAGCTTCCCGCTGGCAATGCCACTTCCACCCGCTGCACTGAGACCCCCCGAGAGGGACCTCCCTCACCCCGAGAACCGGCCCTCCTCGACTGGCAGCGTGGCCTCGCCGTACGCAGGCATCCCAGCCAGCCGCATCTCGCCGAAGCAGGAGAATGGCAACGCCTCCGCCATAGGGATCAGCGATGTCAGCAAGCCACAGTTGTGATCGCGTCGTCCGCTCTGGTGACAGAAGTGAACGTGTCGTTTCGCAAAACCAAAGTATTTATTCGGAGCGCCAACTTCACTGGTCGGCTGCATTTCCTCAACGACAAACACTCTGGCTTCTAAACACATGAAATAAAAACTCCAGTCTAGTCCACAGCAAAGAGGCCTGCAAAATGGACAAAGAAATACGTGTTGGAAAGAAGAGTACAATCAGACTGGCCTCCCACAAAACAAAAGCTGCTGCTCTTTACTGCTTGGAGCTGCAAGATGTATGGACCTTTTCCCCCTTTTCTAACGCAGAAATGAAGCGCAGAGGTTGCAGGAATGAAATACCCTGCACAGTGCACTTGTACCAAAAAATAATTCCGTCACAGACTTAAAATATTAAGTGTAAAACTAACAGATTTCACAAGCGCTAACTATGATGAGGAACTTGAGGTATGGCAGCGTCTATGCATTTGTCCAGTACTAAACCAAAGATGACAGTGATTGGTCGTTATTTACAAGTGGTACAGTACCTTTAGTTTATATTTTTTGCCTATTGGACACAATTTAAAAGTGCCTCACTATAGAGGTTTGATCACTACTTGCACACCTGTGTGTGTGTACACATGCAAATACACACGCGCGCACACACACACACACACTTGACAGAACTATGGGTACACATGTACCAGAGATTATTTAAAGATGACCATTTCTAGATTTGTGGCTATCCAATACCTGTACAGCAAATTATTTGAACAAAGTTAGTTGCAGAACTCATTTCGGTACTCATTTTTTTTCTCTTTTTTCTTCTGTTGTTGTGTAGTTTGCACGTTTTTCTGGATTTTTTCGGGCGGGAGGGAAGGGGTCGGAAGTGTAAACTGCCTGGGATGTTCCTTGTCTTTTATTCCTGATGGATGCTTTAAAGCAATCAACATAATTGGAGATTTACATTATTTATGGAGATTTTGTTTGTAGGTTGAATACTGTTTAGCGCAATATATAGAGATTAATATTCATCCCTAAAAGGGTGAGAAATATGAAAAAATTTAAAAAATTGTTGTTCCTTTATATGGTTTTGGCCACTGTGTCAAATTATTGTTTATCTTCCTGCAGCAGTAAACTATGAGAATATGGTGATTTGTAAGATAATTTTAGCCGATTTGTTGATTTGCTTTTATTCTTGTCCTTCACTTTTCGTGAAATAAAATACCACCTCCCCACTAAAAAATCACCCTAACTGAGCTGGCGTCTTGTTGGATGGTTTATGCACAGTGGACACCCATACCTCTTAGTTTAGATTAGGTTAGTGCTATGCTATACAGCACTGTCTATAAAAGACTGAGGTTCAATTCCTGCCGCTGCAGGCAAGGAATTCGTACACTTACAGGTTTCCTCCCATATTCCAAAGACGTACACTTAGGGTTGGTAAGTTGGTGACTGTTGAGGGCTGCCCCCAGATTATCCTCACTGATTTGATGCAGAAAACACGTTTCAATATATGTTTTGATGAACATTTGACAAATTAAGCTAATCTTTATAAAGATAACCTAAACTATAAGGGAATCTAAAACCCTCATTTGCCACATTGAGATCTCAAAACATACAGTCAAAATACATCTTTTGTAGCCTGGTAAAATTACACTTGCAGGACAGATAGAGCTCTTAAAGATAGTGGAGTCAAGGGATAAGGGGAGAAGGCAGGAACAGGGTACTGATTGTGGATGGTCAGCCATGATCACATTGAATGATGGTGATGGCTTGAAGGGCCGAATGGCCTACTCCTGCACCTATTGTCTATTGACAACAAATCCTTTTTTGGGTCTTTAATTCCTTTATGTTTTAGATGTTTTAAAGCAAAAAGAGGGTATCGAAACAAAAATGACAAAATGAATTTTTAAAAAACAGTTCCCGCTCTTACAATCTCTGCTTATGTTTCGTATGCAGTTATGAAAATATCTCAGAGAGATAGCAGACAACTGCAGGAAACGAAGTTAGGGGGATTTTTAATTTTCCACATATTGTGGGACTCCCATACTGTTAAAGGTCTAGACAGGTTAGAGTTTGTAAAATGTGTTCAGGAAAGTTTTCTAGATCAATATATAGAGGTACTGACTAGAGAGGATGCAATATTATATCTATTAGGAAACGAGTTAGGACAGGTGACAGAAGTGAGTGTAGGGGAACACTTTGGTTCCAGTGATCATAACACCATTAGTTTCAACTTGATCATGGATAAAGATAGATCCGCTCCTCAGGTTGAGGTTCTAAACTGGAAAAGGGCCAAATTTGAAGAAATGAGAAAGGATCTAAAAAGCGTGGATTGGGACAGGTTGTTCTCTGGCAAGGATGTCGTTGGTAAGTGGGAGGCCATCAAAGGAGAAATTTTGAGAGTGCCGAGTTCGTATGTTCCTGTCAGGATTAAAGGCAAAGCGAATAAGGAACCTTGATTCTTGAGGGATATTGGAACTCTGATAAAGAAGAGGGAGATGTATGACATGTACAGGAAACAGAGAGCAAATAAGGTATTAAGGAGTATAAAAAGTGCAAAAAAAATACTAAGAAAGAAATCAGGAGGGCTAAAAGAAGACATGAGGTTGCTTTGGCAGTCAGGGTGAAGGATAATCCAAAGAGCTTCTACAAGTATATTAAGAGCAAAAGGATAGTAAGGAATAAAATTGATCCTCTTGAAGAGCAGAGTGGTCAGCTATGTATGGAACCAAAAGAAATGGGGGAGATCTTAAATGTTTTTTTTTGCGTCTGTATTTATTAAGGAAACTGGCATGGAGTCAATGGAAATAAGGCAAACAAGTAGTGAGGTCATGGAACCTATACAGATTGAAGAGGAGGAGGTGCTTGCTATCTTGAGGCAAATGAGAGTAGATAAATCCCCAGGACCTGACAGGGTATTCCCTTGGACCTTGAAGGAGACTAGTGTTGAAATTGCAGGGGCCCTAGCAGATATATTTAAAATGTCGGTATCTACGGGTAAGGTGCCGGAGGATAGCTCATGTTGTTCCGTTGTTTAAAAAAGGCTCTAAAAGTAATCCAGGAAATTATAGGCTGTTAAGTTTGACGTCGGTAGTAGGTAAATTATTGGAAGGAGTACTAAGAGATAGGACCTACATGTATTTAGATAGACAGGGACTTGTTAGGGAGAGTCAACACTGCTTTGTACATGGTAGGTCATGTTTAACAAATCTACTAGAGTTTTTCGAGGAGGTTACAAGGAAAGTGGATGAAGTGAAGGCAGTGGATGTTGTCTACATGGACTTCAGTAAGGCCTTTGACAAGGTCCTGCATGATAACCTCCCATGCGAAGATTCAGTTGCTAGGTATACATGGAGAGGTAGTAAATTGGATTAGACATTGGCTCAATGGGAGAAGCCAGAGTGGTAGTGGAGGATTGCTACTGAGTGGAGGCCTGTGACTAGTGGTGTGCCACAGGGATCAGTCCTGGGTCCATTGTTATTTGTCATCTATATCAATGATCTGCATGATAATATGGTAAATTGGATCAGCAAATTTGCTGATGATACAAAAATTGGAGGTGTAGTGGACAGTGAGGAAGGTTTTCAAAGTTTGCAGAGGGATCTGGACCAGCTGGAAAAATGGGCTGACAAATGGCAGATGGAGTTTAATACAGACAAGTGTGAGGTATTACACTTTGGAAGGACAAACCAAGGTAGAACATACAAGGTAAATGGTAGGACATTGAGGAGTGCAGTAGAACAGAGGGATCTGGGAATACAGATACAAAATTCCCTAAAAGTGGCGTCACAGGTAGATAGGGTAGTAAAGAGAGCTTTTGGTACATTGGCCTTTATAAATTAAAGTATTGAGTATAAGAGTTGGAATGTTATGGTGAGGTTGTATAAGGCATTGCTGAGGCCAAATTTGGAGTATTGTGTGCAGTTTTGGTCACCGAATTACAGGAAGGATATTAATAAGGTTGAAAGAGTGCAGAGAAGGTTTACAAGGATGTTGCCAGGACTTGAGAAACTGAGTTACAGAGAAAGGTTGAACAGGTTAGGACTTTATTCCCTGGAGCATAGAAGAATGAGGGGAGACTTGATGGAGGTATATAAAATTATGATGGGTATAGATAGAGTTAAAGCAAGCAAGCATTTTCCACTGGGGCTAGGGGAGAAAAAAAACCAGGGGACAAGAGTGAAGGGGGAAAAATTTAAAGGGAACATGGGGGGGGGGGGGGCTTCTTCACACAGAGAGTGGTGGGAGTGTGCAATGAGCTGCCAGATGACGTGGTAAATGCGGGCTCACTTTTAACATTTAAGAAAAACTTGGACAGGTACATGGATGAGAGGGGTTTGGAGAGATATGGTCTAGGTGCAGGTCAGTGGCACTAGGCAGGAAAATGGTTTGGCACAGCCAAGAAAGGCCAACAGGCCTGTTTCTGTGCTGTAATGTTCTATGGTTCTAATTAAAACAAAATATACAAAACCAATACAGTAATGGCAATTCTAAACAAAATACAAACGTTAGCATCGCACCAACCCTGTATCTTATACACAACATCGAAAATATGAATAAATACAGCACATCTTAATTCAGAGATATACTCACTTTGGCACACATGTGCTTAACTTCCAAACACATAGGCTAGAACCTGAAACGAGTTCTTCTCACTCACGCTACATGAACAGAGATGAACACATTCACATTCAGTCATGAAACAAGAAAGAAAGACAAAAATAAACTTTTACAATATATTGCCTTGTAGTTGAATTACTAAAAAGACTTTCCTAGTAGGCCGATAAGGAAATTCACACAATCATGCTATTCCAGTGCTGATCAATTTACTCGCAAAAATCTAAAGCACCAACTGTAACACATGTCTCATTACCAATATTCTAGATTTACAAATAAATGAATTTACATGGATATTAACAAATATTATACACCTTTCCTCAGCAAAACTGGGAAAGGCACTCAAACATCGTCCTTTTTAGAACATGGCAACACTTTGTTCTACTCCACAAGTGCAAAATGACATCACCATTTTCTCTTAAAGGCACAAGCAACAATTATAGCACTACCAAGGTGAATATAAGTGCACTTTAACAATAAAAAAATGATATTCAATGGTCACCTGGTTACGCATCATTTGCATTAACAAACAAGACAGTTTGGGGATTGTGCTGAGCAATCCACAAATCACTCACCCTAGCTGCACGACTTTGGAATGTGGGTGGAATCCCACAGAGTCTAAGTTTCACACAGCAGGTCGGGCAGCACCTGTGGAGGGGAATAATGAGACAAGGTTTCAGGCCAAGACCCTTAATTGGGACCAGAGCGAAAGGGAGGAGGAAGCTGGAAGAAGGTGGTGGTGGGGGTAAGGGACCTAGGAGCAGGATTAGGCCATTCAGCCCATTGAGTCTGCTTTGCCATTCCATCATGGCTGATTTATTATACCTCTCAATCCCATTCTCCTGCCTTCTCTCCATAACCTTTGACATCCTGATTAATCAAGAACCTATCAACTCTACCTTGAGCAAAGGTGCTCAACAAAGCAGACCCTCAGTGTACATCGGGTCTCACCAGTGAAAAAGATGATGCATCAGGATCACTGGATACAGTAGATGACCTCCATAGAACCAGAGTTCCTCAGCAACTTCCACCATCTCCAAAGGGATCCTACCATTTTTACCTCCCCCACTCTACACTTTCTGCAGGGATCATTCCCCCTTATTCCCTCGTCCTTTCATCCCTCCTCATTAATCTCCCTACCAGAACTTCTCCCTGTAAGTATTACACCAGCCTATTCACCTTCTTCCTCACCTCCATTCAGGGCCCCACACAGTCCTTCCAGGTGAGGTACCTTTGAATCTACTGGGGTCGTCTATTGTCATTGGTGCTTCTGATGGGCCTCCTCTACATTGCTGAGACGCTTCGTAACTTGGGGGACCGCTTCATTGAGCACCTCCACTCCATCTGCCAAAGGCTACACTTCCTGTGCCCAAACATTTTAATTCGGATTCCCATTCCCAATCCGACATGTTGGTCCATGGTCTTCTCTTGTGCCAAGTTGATGCCACCCTCAGCGTGGAGGAACACCTTATATTCCATCTGGGTAGCCTCAAATCTGATGGCACGAATATCAGTTTCTCCTAGTAGAAAATGATTCTCTCCCCCTCCCCTCTTCTTCTATTCCCCATTCTGTTCTCTTGCTTCTTCTCACCTGCCTATCACCTCCCCCTGGGTCCCCTCTTCCTTTCTCCTATAGTCCACTCTCCTCTCCTATCAGATTCCTTCTTCTCCAGCCCTTGTCCTTTCCCACCCACCTGGCTACACCGATCACCTTCCAGCTATCCTCCTTCCCCCTCCACCCACTTTTTTTTTTAAACAGGCGTCTTCCCTCTTCCTTTTCAGTTCTGAAGAAGGATCTCGGCCTGAAATGTCGACTGTCGATTCATTTCCATAGATGCTGCCTGACCTGCCAAGTTCCTCCAGCAATTTTCTGTGTTTTGCATCAGAGCTTCTCTCCTGCTCTTCAAAGCCAACAGCAGCAAGCCGTGGGCTGTAAAATCGGCAGATGTGTGCTGCAAATGAGCACTTCGCGACATAAGAGCCAGACGTTGCCTGGTGGTGTCAGGTTTATCTCTGATGATGTTTCATCCATCACCTTGGTCTGACGGATTTCTGTTTCTGCAAAACCTCCACCCCTTCCACTCAGCAAGGGAAAGCTAATGAGCTGCATGCTGTCTCTGAGCTCACCCTCTGACTATTGAAATTGGAAGCTGTGATGCAGGATCACCAACAATTTCTCCTACAGTTTGACTGTGATGATGAGAGTACAACTGGAACACGTTTATCATCAGAGGGAGATCAAAGATCAACCTCATTCGCCACATCAATTTACATAAATTGGGAATTTGCTGTGGTGCGTTGGTCAGGGTACGACATGCAATAAAAACAAACAATTATAACGAATAAAAAATTATAAAAGTGGTTACAAGTGTTTACAGTACAGTGCAATAACTGAGGCAAAAGAGGGGGCAGAGGGTGGGGAATCTGTGGAATTCAGTGCCACAGATGGTTGTGGAGGCCAAGTCATTGGGTATAGTTAAAGTGATTAGTCAGGGTGTCAAACATTATGAGGTGAAAGCAGAACGGGATTGAGAGGGATAATAAATCAGTCATGATAGAATGATAGTGCAGTCTCAGTGGGCTGAATGGCCTAATTCTGCTATGTCTTATGGTCTGAGTGTGGTAGAATCTGGGGGAAGTTGACGAAAATGTTGGGAACAAGGGTCACCATATACATTTACACGTATTAGGAATTTGCTGTGGTGAGTTGGTCAGGGTGCAATATGCAACAAAAAGCAACGTTCAACGATTATATAAAAAATATAAGAAATAAAGTTAGAGGTTGATATGGAATAAAATATACATGTATGCATAAATATAAGCATGTATTTACAATATAAACAGCATTATAAAAAGTGGTTTAAAGTTTTTACAGTGCAGTGTTGGGAGTATTTGACAGAGGGGGCTGTGGAGGATGATCAGATTAACTGCATGTTGCAGATGTACCCAGGGTATAAATGCCAAACATGTTCTTGCATCGGTGCGTAGTATGTTACCAAATAAGGACAAACCTCAGTTAACATAAACTTAAATCAACAAAAACTTACATGACAAAATAAACTAAAGATCCTGGATGAGCCCCCAAATCTCTTTGGCACACAGCGGACAACCTCTTTCCTAGGGCACCAGTGGCCGTCAATTGAAGGTGAGTGCAGGAAAGTTTCGGGGAGATGCCAGAAGGAAGTTTTATTAACGTAGGTTGCTAGAAATCCAGAGTAACACACATAAAATGCCGGAGGAACACTGCAGGTCAGGCACTATCCACGGAGTGGAACAGTCAGTATTTTGGGCCAAAGCTCTGGAAAAGAAGGGGCAAGAAAGCAGAATAAGGTGGTGGAGGTAGGGGGGGAATGGAAGTACAAGCTGACAGGTGACAGGTAAGACCAGGTGAGGGTTGGTGGCTGGGTGGGGAAGAGGGCCCCTGCTCCCTCCCTTCATCCTCTCCATTCAGAATTCTTCTTTAACCTTTTGCCACTTGCACCTATCACCTCCTGGCTTCTTATTTCTTACCCCCTCACCCCTTCATTGTGCTGGAACATTATCTATAAAGAACAGCAAGACTACTCAGTGATCCCTCAGTTATTTGTGAAAACTTCCAGCCTCAGTCAGTCCCTAGGGGAAATCAAATTGACAATTACAGGGCACTAAAGCTTTGCACAAGACAACTGCCTTGCTGATCAGAGAGTTTAACTATTGCACTCAACATTCAATGGGATTACCATCAATGAGTTCCCCATTAGCACAGTCAGAATTAGGTTTAATTATCTAGATTCTGGATTCAAGATTGTTTAATGTCATTTCCAGTACACAAGTGTAAAGGTGAATAACTGTTACTGCAGAACCGATGCAGCACAAAGAACACAATATAAATAAAAACACAATAATTTAGCTTCTATATATAGATTGATTGCATGTCCATAAAGTGACAGTAGGCACAGGAGTGTCTGTACATAAGGTGACACTGACGGAATGATATAGTAGTGGTGGAGAGGTGGGTTGGCGGGTGGAGGTGTTGATCAATTTTACTGCTTGGGGGAAGTGCCTGTTTTTGAGTCTGTTGGTCCTGGTGTGAATGCTACGTAGCCTCCTCCCTGATGGGAGTGGGACAAACAGACTATGAGCAGGGTGGGTGGGATCTTTCATGATGTTATTGACACTTCCCCAGCACCTTTCGGTGTATATCATCGCTGGCATACAGTACGCTGTGAAATTTGTTGTTTTCTGGCAGCAGTTTAGAGCTATACACAAGAAAGATTATAAATTACAACAAGAAGTTAAATCAGTGCAAAAGGAGATTAAAAATAATGAGATGATGTTCCTGGCTTGGTTTATTATCTGTTCAGACATCTGATGGAGGAGTAGAAGCTCTTCCTATTCACCATCATGGACATCATTGTCCTCATCACCAGGATCAGTCACATAAATATTCTGGTTGGAGGAGATCAGAGATCAGAAATCACCTCCTACATTTTCACCACGTGTAAGAAGTGGCCTAGTTTGGAAGAATGGAAAGGCTACGTATAATTTATGAACGGTCCGAAATGTCCATTCATTATTCCTTTCCATAAATGCTGCCTAACCTGCTGAGTTCCTCCAGCGTTTCATGTGAAACACTGGATTTCCAGTGTCTGCAGAATCTCTTGTGCCTACATATGATTTAAACAGTGAGGGTGATTTACAGAAGGGATTTCGTTCACCTGGCACCAGAAGCCAAAGTGCTTGGGGAGACTGGCATTCAAGTGGGCAAATAATGTATTCATCTTCATTACAAGAACTTCCAATTACAGGAGCGGTTAGCGTGATGCTTTACAGTGTCAGTGAACTGCATTCAATTCCCATGGCTGTCTGTAAAGAGTTTGCATGTGTTCCCCGTGACCCTGGGAGTTTCTTCCAGTTACTTCCCACATTCCACACACATGGCTACGGTGGTGTTGGAAACATGGCGGCACTTGCAAGCTGCACAGCACAATCCTCACAAATTTGATTTGACACAATGACGCAGTTCCATAAGGCCATTTGGCCCATCAAGTCTGCTTTTCATCATGGCTGATCTATTTTCCCTCTCAGCCCCAGTCACCTGCCTTCTCCTCGTATCCCTTCATGCCCTGACTAATCAAGAATCTGTCAGCCTCTGCCTTAACTATACCCAATGACTTGTCCTCCACAGCTGCCTGTGGCAATGAATCCACAGATTCACAACTCTCTGGCTAAAGAAATTTCTCATCTCTGTTCTAAAAGGACACACCTCTATACTGAAGCTGCGTCTTCAGGCCCTAGACTCTCCCACTACTGGAAACATCCACTCTATTAGGCCTTGCGACAATCGATAGGTTTCAATGAGGTCACCCCTCATTCTTCTGAATTCCAGAGAGTAGAGGACCAGAGCCATCAAAGACCCTTCATATGTGTTTCAATGTACGAATAAAACTAATCTGTCTTTATTTCTTCACGTCACAAGTGAGGGATGTGACGGGACGTTCTCCACTTGCCTGATGAGTGTAACTGCCAGTGACTTTCCAAAAACTCATCATCGTCCAGGACAAAGTAACACTCACCAACATTTAACTCCCTCCACAATTCACAGAGAGTGGTGCGGACAGCCCAGCACATCTGTGGATGTGAACTTCCCATCATTCAGGACAATTACAGAGACAGGTGTGTAAAAAGGGCCTGAAAGATCATTGGGGACCCAAGTCACCCCAACCACAAAGCGTTCAGCTGCTACCATCCGGCACTATCGCAGCATAAAATCCAGGTCCTACAGGCTCCGGGGCAGCTTCTTCCACCAGGCCATCAGACCGATTAATTCACGCTGATACAACTGTATTTCTGTTATATTGACTGTCCTGTTGTACATACTATTTATTACAAATTACTATAAATTACACATTTAGATGGAGACATAACGTAAACATTTTTACTCACGTATGTGAAGGATGTTAAGTAAATAAGGTCAAATCATTTCAATTGATACAAACTCACCCATGAGTCCAAGCCTGCTGTGAAAGTGGTGGGTTGGGCCTGGAGCTAGCAAACCCATCCGATAAATACCCAGAGCTACAGAAACGCCATTGACTTCATCCCTGGGAGAGGAAGAATCTTCAAAGACGGCTACATCTGAGGAAAAGTTAAGGACTGGCCTAGGTCAGAGCACACTGGCGATCTACCGTCAGCAGCCTAGGCATCAGAAGTGGTGATAGGGAGGAGGAAGAGGAGGAGGAGGAAAGGGGAGGAGAAAGAAGAGGAAGAAAAGGAGGAGTAAGAGAAGGAGAAGAGGAGAGGGGGGTTAATGGAGGAAGAAGAGGAAGAGAAAGAGGAGGAAGAGGCTGCATTTCTAAGACAATGCAGTTATTCACCCAGCTTCGTCAGGAAGCAACCACTCCTTGTCTAAGAGGAAAAGCAGCAGGCACACGGGTGCACCAAACTAACCTGGGAACGTACTGGCTGCCCCTTCGTCACTGGACTCACAGACTGGAACCCCTCCCCAACAGCACCTTCAACTGAGTGAGAAACTGCAATGTTTTTTTTCTACAAAAACACATTCATCACAAATTACAGTCTGCAATACAACAAATGTATACATAATGACAGTGATGAACACAAATACTACCAAGGCCCTCTGTTGGTTGGGGGTTGACCAAACATGTAGTGTCCTAGTTGTCATATGGGAGCCAGGCAGTGGGATATTGACAGCAAGCTCCCATGCAGCGATGAATCCAAAGGAACGGTAGAGACTGATACAGTTTGGTACCAGCAGCATTGCAGGAGTTGCCAGTCAGTTTTTAACTCAACAAGTGCATCCTTAGGGACTCCAGCTCCAGATTTTTTCTTGGGGTTTACACATGAAGCTTCCCCATGAGTGGGTATAGCTGCAAGGCAGCTGGAGTTTGAGATCAGAGTTTTCCTTCTCTTAGATGAGCTGCCAACCATGGCTGACGAGACCCAAATGTCTGATGATTATGAACACAAAATAAATTCAGGTGTCCCATCATAGAACCATAGAACATTACAGCACAGAAACAGGCCTTTTGGCCCTTCTTTGCTGTGCCAAACCATTTTTCTGCCTAGTCCCACTGATCTGCACCTGGACCATATCCCTCCATACCCCTCTCATCCAAGTTTTTCTTAAATGGTAAAGGTGACCCACAGTTACATTTACATCATTGTCAGGACTGGTATTTATCCTCTGTAGGCACTGCGTGTTCCATCTTCGTGGTTATCCAAGCACGGACATACCCTCAGAACATCACTTGGCAGTCCTCCAGGATCTGTCTGCTGATAGCTGCCAGGACCCACAGTTAGCCTCAGGGGCAGATATACGGATGAAATGCCCCTAACAGAATGGATCAAATGGCCCGAGCATGGATGCTATCATCATGCTAGCTCCAATGAAGAAAATGCCGCATCAGTGCCTGCTGCTGCTTGTGGAGGAGAGGGGGCTTTGGGGTTCCAACGCCTTCCTCTTGTTCGTTCTTTTGGAGTTGTTTCTCGTGGATGGCTGCAAGGACAAGTATTTCAGGTTGTCCACTGTGTACATTTTCCTGATAATAAATGGACCCATTTAAACAGTATCCATGCCACTGTGGCGTAGTGGATCGTGAAGCGCAATTACCGTTCAGGGTGTCAGTCTTCTCTAAGTTTCCCCAGTTCCCTTCCACAGTCCAAAGGCACACCGGTTAGTAGGATAATCGGTTATTCTAAATTGTCCTGTGATTATGTTAGGGTAAAATCTGCATGAAAGGCCTATTCCACACTCAGATAGCGTGCAGTGCTGCTCACCTACCTACAGGAGATAGCAACAAGATTGAAATAGTGTAGGAAAAAAATTACCAGTTGCCAGGACTTGAGGACCTGAGTTAATAGGGAAAGGTTGAATGGGTTAGGACTTTTGTCCCTGGAGTGTACGAGAACGAGGGAAGAATTATGAGAGATGTAGATAGGGTAAACACAAGCAGGCTTTTCCCACTGAGATTGGGTGGGATGACAACTACAGGGGAACATGAGGGGAAACTTCTTCACTCAGAGGATGGTGAGAGTGTGGAACGGGCTGCCAATGGGAGCAGTGGCTGTGGGTTTGATTGCAACATGATGGACGCCACAGTAACATAGCAGTTAGTGTGACACAATTACAGCTAGGAATGTCAGAGTTCACAGTTTAATCCCGGTTTTCTCTGTAATGAGTTTCTACATCCTCCCTGTAGAAGGCGTGGGTTTCCTCCCTGCGCTCCAGTTTCCTCCCACACTCCTAAGATGTACCAGTTAGTAGGTTAATTGTTCATTGAAAATTGTCTTGTGATTAGGCTAGGGTTAAATCAAGGGTTGCTGGGCCTGTTCCGCCCTGTATCTGTAAATTAAAGAAATAAAATACAAAGCATTTAAGAAAAGTTTGGATAAGTACAATACTGTGCAAAAGTCTTAGGTCAATATATAGCTGGAGTGCCTAAGACTTTTGCACTGTACTGCACTTTCCAATTACCAAATAAAACTACTGGGCTAATATAAAGCTAACTACTCTTATTGCTTTTTCCCCAACCACCTTCCTATTTTAACCAATACACAGTAAAATGCATCCCTAGCTATATACAGGTTTCCCCCACCATCCGAAAGTAGAGAGTTCCTATGAAACAGTTCATAAGCCAGAATGTCGTAAACAGAAGCAATTGCCATTTATTTATATGGGAAGAATTTGTGAGCATTCGCAGACCCAAAAAATAACCTACCAAATCATGCCAAATAACACATAAAACCTAAAATAACAGTAACATATAGTAAAAGCAGGAATGATCTGATAAATACACAGCCTATATAAAGCAAGAATACTTTTCTGCAATTATTGCAGCACTGTTGACCGTAGCGAAAATCTCACGCAAGCGCTCTCCGCAGAAGCACTCTCTCCAGTAACCTTTATGCTATGAAGCTGCCAAATCAAACCAATTAACACATAAAAATACACTGCCTATATGAAGTAGAAATAATGTATGTACAGTGTAGTTTCACTTACCAGAATCAGGAAGACACTGAGCACACTGATGATGGTGTGTTAGGCTGAGTCGTCGGAGGTTGGGGTGGTGGGAGGTAGACTGGGGTGTCATCTCGTCGTCGTCTGTTTCCATCAGGGCAGCAGGTCATCGTCTTCTATGTCTGCCTGCCTCGATGTCGAAGGTCGAGGTTCGTCCTCTGCTGTGGCTGATGTGGAAGGCTTGAAAAACGACAGTATGCTTGACTGCTTAACCTCGCACATTTTTCTATCATACACTTCTTTGAAAGCACTCAAACCATCCTGCAAATATGCCTTAAGCCTACGTACCCTTTCAAAATTAAAGTCGTACTTTTCTGCAACCATTGCAGCGTTGTCAATCGCAGCGAGAATCTCACGCAATTGCTTCATGTTCAGTTCCTGGACGACTTCACTTGCGGGCCGTTCACTACTGCATTTGGTTTCAATTGCTATCCTTTCCTCTTCCAATTGCATCAGCTCTTCATCTATCAGTTCTCGGTCATGGGATGCCAAAACCTCTTCAACGTCATCTTCGTCAACTTCCACAAACCCTTAGCCAAACTGACTCTATCCTTACTTTGTTCACCACGATCGAAATGCTTAATTATGTCTAATTTTATGCTAAGTGTAACACCCTAACGCGGTCTTTTCCGATACCTTAGAACTCATCTCGCTAACGGATGCACAAAATAAATCGAGATAAAGCACGGATGCCCTCAGGCACGTGTTTAAGCAATGCCGGCTAGAATGTTGTTCCGGGGGAGGAGCTTGGCTGCTCGGGGTGAGCGCTGCCTTTTTAAGTAACAGTGAAAACATCTTCTGTTAGCGAAAACAGCTAATGGAGGTCTTTCGTAACAGCGAGGTGTCATAAAGCGAACGTTCAAAAAATGCGGGACACCTGGACATGTGTCTAAGACTTTTGCACAGTATTGTACATGGATGGGCGGGGTATAGAGAGCTATGGTCCATGTACACGTCAATGGGACTGGGCAGAATAATAGTTTGGCATGGACTAGATGGGCCAAAGGGCCTGTTTCATTGCTGTCGGGCTCTATGACTCTAACTGCATCATCCACCTTTAATTGCTCGTGTTCCTGAACACAGCTGGAGGCAAAAACACAAGATAAAACCTGATGAAACTGGTAACACAATGGTGAAGTTACTGAAGTAATGATACATTAACGCTCTTGCGAATCCCACTGAAACAGCTGGAAGTGCAAATTCAGTTAATTAAATTAATCAACGAACACGCTGGGAAGGAGAAGTTGAAGCGGTGGCCAGATTGCCACGAGTGCTGGGGCTGTCTTGAGGCAGGGAGACCCGCTAAGCCTGGCTGCCAGGGCTCTATGAGGTTCTAGGTCTTCACCGGTTCTAGTTCGAGGTATTTTGGGACAAGGTGACATGAACAACTTTGGTGGCAACATCTGTGTCTGATGAGAAATGGCACAGAGGTACAACGAGCAGTGCCGTAGCCCCAAGTTCCACCCTGACCTCAGCTGCTATATTATTCCTGCCACTCTCTGTAAGGAGTTTATACATTCTCCCCGTGACTGCGCGAGCATCCTCCGTGTGCTCCACATTCAAAAGATGTATGGTTGGGGCTAGCGAGTTGTGGGCACGCTATATTGGCGCCGGAAATGTAGCGACACGTCGTCTGCCCCCAGCACATCTTTGCAGATTTTGATTCGATGCCAACGACCCATTTCACTGTTTTTTGATGACAAAAAGGTCATCTCTAATCTTTAAGTTCTCCTGGTGAGGTTCCCCCTCACATCCCGAGGACGTGTAGGTCGGTGGGTTAACTAATGTCTGGAAGCGTAGGTGGGTGGAGAGTTGATGGACATGTGAGAGATTAAGTTCAAAGTTTAAAGTTCGTCTATCATCAAATAATATATAAATTATACAACGTTGAGAATAGTCTCCTTACAGGAAGCTATAAAACAAGAAACCGAAAGGAACCCATTAACAAATGACTAACAAACACCCAATGTGCAGAGAGAGAGAAAAAACACATGAATTGTATAGGTTACAGTGCAGGAATGGACTGCCTAGATAGCTGGCAAAGACTTGGTGGGCTGAATGCCCACTTTAAAAAAAGAGGAAAAAACGTTAAAGAAACTAAAGATGACTGAAATTTCTTGAAGAGAAACATTTTACTTTTTCTACATAAAATAACACTTTTTGGCAGATTATAACATACAGAAAGATCAGTGTGAAAATGCAGCACAATGTTGAAATGACTTTGTGGACAAAGGTTCTGGAATAGGGATCAGGACTAACTGGCTGGAGTTTAGCCAGTGATGGTCTGACATACACTGATCCATCACTCAAGATTAATATTATTCCCCCACGCCGGATTAGCCTTGTGCAATACTTCACTCATGAACTGGAATTGCTATGGGCAGAATATTTCGATGGCTGGTAGCCTAACACTGGTTTGCTAGTGATCCCACTGTTATACAAGACCACTCGGTTTTCAGTGTTTTAGTTCTGTAGACGGTCACGATGGGTAGGGGGATGACACATTTTTTGGTTAGAAGTCTTTCCAGGGTTTTCTCCTTAAATGGGTTTTGTAGAAGACTACTTCGTCGAGCCACGTTGATACTTGTGCACAAAATACTTGGTCAGGCAGCTCCTTTGAGGATGTACAATCTGAAGGAATCCAGTGGTTATCAAGGCATTGGGACAGCAATGGAAAAAGTTCACAGACTGATTTCATTAATCTTCATCAGAAAAATCCAGTTCTTCAACAATGTCCTCATCTCCTTCTGCAAGGTCTTCCAACTCAGAATGGGACATCTTCGCAACAGCACGGGCAGGTTTTACAGGAACCTCATCATCATCTATGAAGAAATCAGTGTACAAGTAAGTAGAAAATAGCAATCTCACACAGGAATACTCCTCTCTATATCCCATCATTCATACCCATTTAGATCCCTGCGAGTGGATTAATGGACTGAGACTTTGACCTGAATGAGGTGTTTGGGAAAATTACACTCAGTGGCCACATGATCAGATACCCCCTGTACCTAATAAAGTAGACACTGAGGGTACGTTAATGGTCTTTTATTGTCACCACCCTGTCATCTTGAACCATGCTCCTCTGACCTCTCTCATTACACAAGACATTTTTGCCCAAAGAGCTGCCACTCACTGGATCCTAATTCTTTGTCACACCATTCTCTGTAGACTGTAGAGTGAAAGCCCCTGGAAATCTGCAGTTTCCAAGACACTCAAACCACTTGCCTGGCAACAACAATCATTCCGCGGACAAAGATCACACATTTCTTCCCCATTCTGATGTTTGGTCTGAACAACAACTGAACCTCTTGACCGTGTCTGCATGCTTTTATGCATTGAGTTGCTGCCACGTGATTGACTGATTAGATATTTGCATTAACGAGGTGTACCTAACAAAGTGGTCACTGAGTGTATACCGACAGGCTTAAGAGTGCAGAGACAATTCCTCGGCATCTAAAGGAATGCTCCCAATGGGGAAACAAGTAGATCTAGGGCGGGGGTCGGCAACCTGCGGCTCCCGAGCCATTTGTGGCTCTTTCACCTCTGTGCTGCGGCTCCCTGTGGCTTTGGGAAATAATTGGTCAGTATTTAATTAAAATGTATTTTATGTTAGTTTGTTAGCTTTTGAAATGTAATTATGGTGATCTTGTACAACCTAAGTGTAGCGACACATTTCCTGCCACATCCGAAACGGCTCACAATTAGCCAGCATTCCGGCTAAGGGAGATAGCCTACGGGGGTTTGTGAGTACGCGTCTTTTGCAGCATCTGCGTCCATGGGGGCTGGGTTGAGGGAGGCTTAAAAGCAAGGCTGTTTAGTTCGAATAAAGCTATCTTTGACTGCAGTTTACTGACACCGCTACAACGTGTTTTTATCGCTGGCTGTCCAGAGGGAAGGTGCTGAAACGCTTTGTCGCGTGTCTGGAAGAAGTGAAAACTTTCCTGGGCAGCAAAGGGCTCACCTTTCCTGCGCTGGAACAGCCAGAGTGGCTGGAAAAGCTACACTTCATGGTAGACATGACAGCACACCTGAACACGCTGAACACAGCTCTTCAGGGGAAAGGACGTACAGCCCTGCACATGTTGGAGGATGTTTTGGCATTCGAGCGCAAGTTGACAGTGCTTGCCAGAGATTTACAGAAAGGCACTTTGTCTCACTTCCCCAATTTGAGAGAGTTCAAACAAGGTCACGACATGATAATTTCGGAGTATTTACATTCTGCAATCATCGCAATGCAAACATCGTTTGGGAAACGCTTCTGTGAGTTCAGAGAGGAAAAAAACACATTATCCTTCCCGGTCACTCCCTTAAGCATCGATCCTTCCCTACTGAATACGACTGCATTGGCAGGTGTGAGTCAACCTGATCTTGAGATGGAACTGGCCGACATAGCCGACAAAGACATATGGGTGTCCAAGTTTAGACGCTTGACAGCAGACCTTGAAGATGTTGCCCGTCAGAAGGCCGTTCTTGCTCAGAAACACAAATGGAGTGATATTGAAAACCTCACAGATGACAGCTTGCGATCCTGTGTAAAGATGAAGGTGACATCATACAGCCCTGATGTGCAGACGCTGTGCGCTGAGGTCCAGGAGCAGAAATCCCATTAACCAAGTATGATAAATATTTTAATTGCCTATTATTTTACTTATATTCATATTTTTTCATTGTTCAGTGAAATAGTCCTTTCATTTTTCAGGATGACAGCTGGCTGACGTTATTTTTGGTTTGCTGCTGGCGGAAAATTTAAGTTCGGCGTTTTTCATAAATACAAGAAGGACTCAAATAGACATTGAATATTTTACTTAAAAGTAACTTTCAACCCAACGTCTTTTTTTCGGAGTTCAAAATGTTTTTGTTGCATGCAGAAATGTAATTTCGTTTTCTCTGCAGGAGTTCATCAATTTCATAAATGCAACACATTATAGTTTGTTTATACATAGCATAAAGGCAAAAAAAACGTTGTATGCAGTGTTATTTCATTTTAAATGTCAAACGGGTTTTGCGGCTCCCAGTGTTTTCTTTTCTGTGGGAAACGGGTCCAAGTGGCTCTTTCAGTGGTAAAGGTTGCTGACCCCTGATCTAGGGAAACGTGGTGGCCAGAATTAGAGGAGAGAGTACTAAGGTTTAAGGAAAAGGTACAGGTAAGACCCAGAGGCGACCTGCAAAAATGGTGAAGAATTTTAAACAGAAGGAGACGAAGAATGGTGCAAAGGCGAGAGGGATGAAGATAACCTTTGGTTTACAAGGAGTAAAGGGGGTGGGTTCTGCTAGAAAATTAACTGCCATACACAATACCTTTCCCACTAGGTTACCAAAGAGATGCTGAATAATACTGCTTCCTTTGCTATATATTTCATTTCGGAGTTCAAGCATGTACTTCATTAAAAGCACTTAATTGAAAAATGTAATAGAACAGATGTCAGAAGTACTCAGTAGGTCAGGCAGCACCTATGGTGAGGGAAACAGTTATTGCTTTAGGTCTGGGGTTCTTCACCACAACTGGGAAAGAAAGAACAGCAACACACAAGATGATGGAGTAACTCAGCATCTATAGAGGGGAACTAACAGTCCACGTTTTGGGCTGGAAACCTGCATCAGGACTGGGGAGGAAGGGGGCAGTTTTCTGTCTCCTGCTCGCTTCCTTTCCAGACCTGATGAAGGGTCTCTGGCCAAAATACTGAATGCATGTTCCCCTCCATATAGGCTGCCGAATTTGCTGAATTCCACCTCCAGCATTTGTTTGGTATGTTGCTCAAGATTTCAGGCATCTGCAAAATCTCTTGTGTTTGCTAAAGGAAGAAAACAGTTTGCTTTAGATAGCAGAAAGCAGAGAAGAGAATGGGTATGTCTGGTTAGGTAGAACCAAATGAGTTAATATGAATGTTTAGTTGCATTTGTGTAAGATACTTGTTTTGTATGTGTGAAGCGATGCTAATCTGTCAGTCTGTGGGACATGCTCAGAAGACAACAAGGAAGAGAAAACCTGAGACAAGACGATAACTGACAGAAATGGACACTTTTCATATGGCATTTTTCCAAGATGGCAGCGCAACGCAGCTTGCAGCGGCCACTCCGGAGCTGATTATCTGTTATTTGTGAAGTGGGGTGCCGTGCGCAATCATAATCCATTGAAAATGGATGTGGGAGCACGGAGGAACATCGGGAAATCTCCAGGAAGACCTTCTTCATTGCTGCTGCTGCTGTGAGGTCCGGGACTCTGCTGGGAAGAACAGGCCCCCAGGCCGCAGGGTCGCGTTGCCGATGGCCGTTGGCGGGGGCGACGTAGTGCGCTCGGCGGAGGATGGTGCTCGGGGAAGCTGTGCCAGAGGGGATGGTTGTTGGCTTGGAGGTTTGACGGACTTGGAGTCGGCTGCAGTCAGGTTGCTTTCCTTGTGTGCTGTGTCTGCGAGGCTGAGTCGGGCAGCGCCGTGTAAGTCCATAGCGGGGGTATTCCCTTCCGCCGCTAGCGTGGGATGACGAGTCTGTCGGGACCCTGGGGACTTGTGGAAACTGTGTGGTGGTTTCTTTCATATTTACAGTCTTTTAACATCTTTGGACTATTTTTACTGTGTCCATGGTCTGTTTTTTTTTTCAATTATGCTATTGTTTGCACTGTTGTAACTATATATTGTAACTATGTGGTTTTGTGCAGGTCTTGTAGCTTTAGTTTTTGGTCTTGTTTGTCTGGTGGGTTTGGAGCTCCTTTCCGGGGAACGCACTAAGACGGTAGTGCGATATTAATACGCAGCAGCCTCTCCGGACTCTGGATTGGGGATTGCCAAATGTTACGTGGATTTTCTGGTGTAGTCTATCTTGTCATGTGCTTTTGTGATATCATTCTGGAGGAACGTTGTCTCATTTTTTAACTGCATTGCATTTGTGGTTTCTAAATGACAATAAACTGAATCTGAATGGTTTATCCAAAGTTGGTGAATTCATATTCCATGACTGATGCCTTTGAAATCACTGTCTAGTATGCTAAATCAGAAAATGCCGGAAATAGTCAGGAGGTCAGGCTGCATCTGTGGAGAAAGAAGTAAGGGCTAACAATTCGGATTGTTGTCTATCAGGAGACGGCTATTATTGGGAGAAGTTTTTTTCTAGGTTTCCACCATGTTATGTTTTTAGGTTCTCTGCTCAATCACATACCCAATGGACCCTGAAATTTGCCAGCACCGATACTGAATTGGAATCATAAGGCACTCAATGGATCAGCCAGATTAATCATTCAGGAAGCACCAAATTAAATATAAGGAAGATAAACAGACCTAAATTCACTGGCACGAGAGGGACTGCAGACGCTGGAAATCCAGAGGAACACACACAAAATGCTGGAGGAGCTCAGCAGGTCAGGCAGCATGTATGGATGGGAATAAACAGTCGCCGTTTCAGGCTGAGACTCTTCATCCTCCTCCAGCACATTGTGTTCTAAATTCACTGTAATTCTTGTAAGTATATTCTGATTGTACAGGTCAAATAGCAAGGCTTAAAGGCAGCTTACACTTTTGATAACGCCTCACTTTTGAAATATGCCTGCTGGGAAACTGGTTGACTCCAGACTAACTTACCGTTATCTATTATTCACTCAGCAGGGGTTCCCAACCTTTTTTATACCGTGGACCAATACCTCTAAGCAAGGGGTCTATAGACCCCAGGTCGGGAACTCCTGCACTAAAAGAATGTGAGCACTTTAAAAGCAAGTCTTACACGCTGGGAAAAATGCAAACATCTAATCAGCCAATCAACAGCAAGCAGACATGGTCAAGAGGTTCCGTTGTTGTTTAGACTGAACGTCAGAACAGAGAAGAAATGTGATCTAAATGACTTTGACCGTGAAATGATTGTTGGTGCCTGGACGGGGTGGTTGAGAGTCTCAGGAACGGTTGATCTCCTGGGATTTTCATGTATTAACAGTCTCTAGTGAAGGGGCTCCCAACCTTTTTTATGCCATGGACCAATACCATTAGGCAAGGGGGACCATTAAGAAACCCTGATCGAGAGTTTACAAAGAATGGTGTGAAATGTTCAGTGGGCCAAAAATGAGAGAGGTCAGAGAATGGCCAGATGGGTTCAAACTGACAGGAAGGTGTCAGTAATTCAAATAACCACACATTACAACAGTGGTGTGCAGAAGAGCATCTCTGAATGCACAACATGTTGAACCTTGAAGTGGATGGGCTACAGCAGCTAAAGATCACAAACATACACTCAGTGGCCACTTTATTGGGTGCAGGAGGTACATAATAACCTGGCTGCTGAGTGTATATTCGGACTGCACAGGTCAAATAGCTGCATGGCACAACCATGCTCACACCATCTACCTTTATAGTGTTCTTGTCCCAGCACCCTATCAGCCTCTGCATCCAACACATTATCATTCACAACTTCGGCCATCTCCAAATGGATCCGACCACTAACTTTACCCACTCCCCACATCTGCTTTCACTCCCTCCATGACTCCCTTGGCTATCCGTCCCTCCCCAATTGTCTTCCTCCAGACACTTAACCCCTGCAAGTGGCATCAGTGCTACACCTCCCCATTCACCTCCTCCCTCACCTCCATTCAGGGCTCCAAACAGTGAAGCACCTTCGAACCTGCTGGGGTCATCTATTGTGTTCAGTGTTCCCAAGGCAGCCTCCTCTACATGGGTGAGACCCATCATAAACTGCAGGAGCACCTCGCTGAGCACCTCCGCTCCATCTGCCTTTAGTGGGACTTCCCGGTGGCCAAATTTTTAAATTCCCATTCCAACGTGTCGGTCAATGGCTGCCTCTTGTGTCAAGATGAGCCCCCCTTCAGGGTGGAGGAGCAACACCTTATATTCTGCCTGGGCGTGAATTAGATTTGTCTTTCTGGTAAACGAATTCCTCTATTCCTCACTCCGATCTTTCACTTCTTCTCACCTGCCTATCACTTCCCCCTGGGTCCTCTCCTCCTTCCCTTTCTCCTATGGTCCACTCCCCTCCCCATCAGATTCTTTCTTCTCCAGCCCTTTACCTTACCTATCCACCTGGATTCTCACCTATCTCTTCCTCCTCCTCCCTCCACCTACTTCCCCCTTCCTCCTCAGTCCTGAAGAAGGGTTGTGGTCTGAAGTGTTGACTGTTTATTTATTTCCATAGATGCTGCCTGACCTGCTGAGTTCCTCCAGCATTCTGTGTGAGTTGCCAAGGCTTTGTGGCAGCTTGTTGGTCCCATCCTATTGATCAGGTCTCACTTTTGAAAAATGCCTTTTGGAAAACTGAGTAACTTAATGCCATCAATCATTCAGTCACTATAGGCATATTTAAAACAAGTCCTAAAACATTAATTCTAATTTATTAGTTGTATAATTTAGGTTTAACTTCAGTGCCAATTCTTGGGGAATATTTTTCACAATTTAATTTGGGATAAATTGCTCGTTTGACTCTACCGTGTCTTTACTCCCACAAGCTGTTATTTTTATTGATTTACTTCAAGCGGATCACTTGAGTGGATTGGCACTAGGGTGCCCTCCCACTTGATGGCAGGGTTGCGCTTGGCCGCTTTCCAGTCAGAGCCTCATTATCTCACCCAACGCTCTGCTGCTTCACTGAGAACTGGACAGGGTAGTCGATAAGAACTGGCTGAGCTGAGCGAGGAACTGAAGAATGGAGTGACATCAAAGTCAATGAAGGTGCAAACTGATCTGCTGAACGTAACCGAAGGGACTAGAAAGCCTGAATTATAGGGAGGATGATATTACCTAGAGGGTAGCAGAATGCGGGGAGATTTGATAGAGGTATACAAAATTATTGGAGGTATACCAGGGATTATTGATAAGTTCGTGGCTTAAGGTAACTACTCTCTGAAATAGTCAAGTAAGGAAAAGTGGCGACGGACAACAACTGCCAGGCTTACCAACAAAGCCCAACAGAGTTAGAATCAGAAAAACTGCACAGACCCAGGTGAAAAATCCATGCTCTTGCAAATTGGGCTGAAATTACTAAGTCAGGTTGAAAAGTTTAGGTCTTAGGGTCTTTCTCTTTGGAACAAAGGAGGATGAGAGGTGATTTGTTAGAGGTGTGCAAGATGATTAACAAGCATAGATTGAGTGGAGAGCCAGAGACATTTTGCCTGAGTGGAAGAGTCTAATACAACGGGGGATAACTTTAAGGTGATTGGAGTGAAGTATAGGGAGGATGACAGAGGTAAGTTTTTTAACAGAGTGGCGGGTGTATAGAGCATCCTGCTAGGGTTGATGGTAGAGGCAGGGACTTATAGATAGGCACATGTATGAAAGAAAAATGGAGGGTTATGTAGGAGGAAGGGTTAGACTGATCATGCGTGGGCTTAAAGGTTGGATGAAAAGGCCTGTGCTTAACTGTAAACTTCTATAACTTCCATATAACATACCGTCAGATTCATCTTCAAATGACAATGTGCCATCTTCATCCTCCTCTGCATCGTCACTACTCATGTCCGACAGATCCTTTACGATATCTTCACTGCTCTTCTTCGACGTTCCTGTAAGCAGACGCATCAAGGTCAGCAAATAGATGCAAGGTAGGGCACTTGTCAGAACTAGGTGGCGTGTATATTAACAACTCCCACCTGGACAGCTTTCAATCACGGAAACCCATTTGACTGCAGTCAATGTTTGCAATGGACTCTCCCTGTCCAAACACTATCAGGTTCACTTGACCAGCTACCGGTTTGCTGCAGCAGATGCTAATAACAGTTTCACGAAAGGCGGGATTTCCCAGCGGCCACATATTTAAATACTACGTCTCATTCTCATTTGGACATGTCGGTCTATGGCCAGTCTCAGGTTGAAGGAGCAACACCGCCTGAGTAGCGTACAACCTGATGGCACAAACATCGTTTTTTTTAAACTTCTGGTAACTTCTCGCCCCCCCCCCTCCTTTTTCCATTTTCCACTTCCCGTTCAGGCTTTTTTTTTACCCCTTCTCTTCTGCTCTGGTGCCCTCCTCCTTCCCTTTCTCCCACAGTCCTCTCCTATCAGATTCCTCCTTCTTCAGCTCTTTACCCTTTCCTCCCTGCTTTTCCCTTCACCCCTCTCCCTACCCACCCACCTTCCCCCTCACCTACCAGCTTGTCCTTCCCCTCCCTGCACTTTCATATTCTGGTTTCTGTCCCCTACCTTTCTTATTCCAGATGAAGGGTTACAGCCCAGAAGGTTGACTCTTTATTCCCCTTTGTGGAGTGAGTGTGAGAGGGAGAGTGTGTGTGTGTGTGTGTGTGTGTGTGTGTGTGTGTGTGTGTGTGTGTGTGTATCAGAATCTTGTGTTAATGCCTAGTCTAGCGTTTGATATTTATAAGTTTATTGGATTTTGAGCCACTTACATCGATAACTCAACACTGAGTGACAAAACAGAGTTAAGGTACAGAAGATAACTATTCAACCCACTGTATCCACTCTTCCTAGCCCTATAAATCTAGAATTTTCGAACACTGATGCCACTCCCTTTCAGTATTGGTTAGTTTATTATTATTGCTATATATACTGATATAATTAACTTTTGCAAGTCATCAATACAGATCCTGCAAAACATCAGTACAGAGGTGGTAAAAGCAATAACAGAACGCAGAATTAAGTGCTACAGACACAGAGGAAGTGCAGTGTAGACAGACAATAAGCATAAAGGTCGTGGCAAGGTAGATTGTGAGGTTAAGAGCTCATCTTTTCATACAAGATGGTAGAGCACTCCCAACCATTCAGCTGGTGCAGGAAGTCAGCATCCATCATCAATGCTCCCCACCTCCCACAACATGCTGTTGCCAATAGGAAGAAGGTAGAGGAGCCTCAGGACCCTCACTACCAGGTATGGGTCACGGTTAGTGAGTTGTGGGACATGCTACATTGGTGCCGGAAACATGCCGAAACTTGCAGGCTGTCCAGCACAATCCTCGCTGATTTAGTTTGATGCAAATGATGCATTTCGCAGTATGTTTCAATGAATAAAGCTAATCTTTCTCTCCAATGCCTGTTTGCAGTGTTGGTCCAGCTACAAACCTAATCAGCTCTGAAAAGTCACAGTAAGGAAATGACACTAGGACAGAGATCGGCTGCTAAAGGCCGCGGCTGACGTACACAGCTCAGGCAGGGCAGATTCTACTACTGTTGACCTCAGTCTACTTACTGCTGATACTGGTGTCAGCAGGCTACAGCCTAGTTTCATGTCAACTAAAAACTGACTACTTTAAGCTTAAAACCTAAACAAAATGGATCCCAAAATTGATAAAACACAATCCTTCAAATTAAATTCATTTGTTGTGAGAAGTTTCTGGCTCCTTCTGAATCTTATGAATAAATTGTCCCTTTCCTGAAATGAATAATGCGAGCAAGGATTAGAACATGGAACAGGACAGCCTTTCATCCTACAATGATGACCTTTTAACCTACTTCACGTTCAATCTAATCGTAGCGCAGTGGTCAGCACGATTTCATTACAGCTTGGGGCATTCTGGAGTTCGAAGTCCAATTCCACCGCCGTTTGCATGTTCTCCCCGTGACCGTGTGGGTTTCCTCCTGGTGCTCCTGTTACCTCCCATGGTCCAATGACATCCGGGTTGGTAGGTTAACTGGTCATTGTAAATTGTCCCGTGATTAGGCTGGGGTTAAATAAGTGGCTTACCGGCTGGTGCAGCTCGTTGGGCCAGAAGGGATGTATTACTCATTAATAAATAACCCTTTCCTCCCACATCACCCTCCTTTTCTCTTACATCCTTTTGCCTATCTACGAGACTCTTAAACGTACCTATCATATCTGTCTCTACAACAACCCTCGCCACTGCATTCCTGGCATGTTCCACTTTCTGTGTAAAAAGCTATTTCTGACATCTCCCCTTAAACTTTCTGCCACTTACTTTCAAAGAAATCCCTCTTGAATTAGCTACCAGGAAATAAAGTCTCTGGCTGCCCACTCAATCTATGCCTCTTATCATGTTATACACCTCTATCAACTCTCCTCTCATCCTCCTTTGCTCCAAAGAATGCAGCCTTAGCTTACTCAACCTTTCCTTGTAAGACATGGTCTCTAATCCTAGTAAATCTCTTCTGTACCCTCTCTATAGCTTCCATAATCCTTCCCATATTGAGATGACCAGAACTGAGCACAATACTCCAAGCAAGGCAGTTCCCCAACTAATGAAGGCCAGCACTCCATACACCTCCCCAACCACCCTATTAACCTGTATGGCAACCTTGAGGGATCTGTGGACATGGACCACAAGATCCTTCTGTTCCTCAGGATTAGTTCTATGTCGGGACCAATTCTTTTTACGCTATATGTCAATGATTTGGATGATGGAATTGATGACTGTGTCATAAAGTTTGCAGATGATGTGAAGGCAGGTGGAGGGGCAGCTAGATCTGAGGAAATAGAGAGGCTACAGAAGGACGTAGACAGATTAGGAGAATGGGCAAAGCAATGGCAGATGGAATAGAGTGTTGGGAAGTGTACTCATGCACTTTAGTAGAAGAAATGAGAGGGTTGACTATTTTCTGGAGAGAAAATACTTAAAACTGAGATGCAAAGGAAGTTGGAAGTCCTTGTGCAGGATTCCCTGAAGATTAATTTGCAGATTGAGTCTGTGGTGAGGAAGGCAAATGCAATGTTAGCATTCATTTCAAGAGAATTCGGACATAAAAGCAAAGATGTAATGTTGAGACTTTATAAAGCACTGGTGAGGTTTCACTTGGGAGTATTGTGAGCAGTTTTGGGTCACTTATCTTAGAAAGGATAGGAACATAGAAAACCTACAGCACAGTATAAGTTCTTTGGCCCACAATGCTGTGCCAAGCATGTACCTACTTTAGAAATTACCTAGAGTTACTTATAGCCCTCTATTTTTCTAAGTTCCATGTATCTCTCCAGGAGTTTCTTAAAAGACCCTATCGTATCTGCCTCCACCACCGTTGCTGGCAGCCCATTCCAAACAATCACCACTCTCTGCATAAAGAACTGACCCCTGACATCTCCTCTGTACCTACTTCCAAGCATCTTAAACTGTGCCCTCTCGTGTTAGCCATTTCAGCCTTGGGAAAAAGCCTCTGTCTATCCACATGATCAATGCCTCAAAATGTTTTGCTGGAACTGGAGGGGGTTCAAAGGAGGTTCACAAAAATGATTCCAGGATTGAATGGCTTCTCATGTGAAGAGTGTATGATGGCTCTGGGCCTGTCACTAAAATTCAGAAGAATGAGGGGTGACCTCACTGAAATCTATCAAACGGTGAAAGGCCTTGATAAAGTGGATGTGGAGAGGACGTTTCCTATCGTGGGAGAGTTTAAGACCACAGCCTCAGAATAGAGGGGCGCCCTTTTAGAACAGAGATGAGGAGGAATTTCTTCAGTCAGAAAGTGGTGAATCTGTGGAAGTCCTTACCGCAGGCAACTGTGGAGACCAATTCTTTATTTATATTTAAGGTAAAGGTTGACAGATTCTTGATACGTCAGGGCATGAAGGGACATGGGGAGAAGGCAAGAGATTGGGCTGCGAGGAAAACTGGATCATCCGTGATGAAATGGCGGAGCAGACGTGATGGACCAAACAGACTAATTCTGCTCCTATATCTTGTTTCTGTATCTACCTATACAATGTCCATTTCCCTCCATTCTCTGCATATCCTCTCCCTATTTAAGAGCCTTTTAATGCCTGAAAGGAGAGGTGAGACCTAACTAAAAGGGTACAGATTTCCTGGGTGCTGACAGTGTGAGAACCATTCTCCATTATGTAGGAGGACTTGGTACATCAATAGGATCCAGAACTGGGCAGAAGAGGCAGATGGAGTTCAATCCAGATAAGTGTGAAGTGGTTCATTTCGGTAGGTCAAATTTGAAGACAGAATATAATATTAACGGTAAGATTCTTGGCAGTGTGGAGGATCAGCAAAATCTTAGGGTCCAGTCCACAGAACACTCAAAGTTGCTGCACAGGTTGACAGTGTTGTTAAGAAGGTGTATAGTGTGTTGGCCTTCATCAAATATGGGACTAAGTTCAAGCGCCTTGAGGTAATGTTACAGCTATATAAGGCCTTAGTCAGACCCCATTTGGAGTATCATAGGTTGAGTGAACTTGGCCTTTTCTCCTTGGAGCAACAAAGGATGAGAGGTGACCTGATAGAGGTGTATCAGATGATGAAAGGCATTGATCATGTGGTTAGCCAGAGGCTTTCCCCAGGGCTGAAATAGCTAACGTGAGGTGGCATACTTTTAAGGTGCTTGGAAGTAGGTACAAGAGGGATGTCCGAGGCAATTTTTTCCACACAGAGTGGGGGGTGCATGGAATGCACTGCCAATGAAGGTGGCAGAAGCGAATACAATAGGGTCTTTCAAGAACCTCTCAGATAGGTATACGGAGCTTAGAAAAATAGAGGACTATGCGGTAGGAAAATTCTAGGCAGTTTCCAGAGTAGGTTACATGGTCGGCACAACATTGTGGGCCGAAATGCCTGTAACATGCTGTAGATTTCTATGTTTCAAAGATGAGCACATTTCTACAGATGTATCATGGAGAGCATTCTGACTGGCTGCATCACCGTCTGGTAAGGAGGGTCAGGAAAAGCTGCAGAGTTCTATACTCAGCCAGCCCCATCATGAGCACAACTCTCCCCACCGCGGAGGTCATCTTCAAAAGGTGACGCCTCAAGAAGGTAGCATCCATCATCAAGGGTCACGCCCTCTTCTCATTACCACCATCAGTGAGCAGGTACAGGAGCCTGAACACACCCAACATTTTACAAAGTATAAAGTACATTCATTATCAAAATATGTGTATCCGGGGCATCAAAGGGTATGAGGTGAAAGCAGGGAAGTGAGGCTGACTGCAGCAGACCTGATGGGCCGAATGGCCCACTTCTGCTGCTATACCTTATGGTCTACTATATACAACCTTGAGATTCCTCTCCTCACAAAACGAAGAAACCCAATAGAACCCCTTAAACAAGAGTTCCATCAAATACCCAAGCTGCAGAAAGAAAATCAAATTGCACAATGAAAGTAAGCAACACCCAAAACTGAAGTTCAAGAAAGTGAGTTTGAATAGTCCACGAACCCATGAACACTACCTCAAAATATTTTGCCCTCTTTTAGCACAATTTATTTTTATATACATATTTCTTACCGTAATAGTACATTTTATGTATTGCACTGTACTGCACCACGAAACAGCAAAGTTCAGAACGTAAGTCAGTGATAACAGGGCAGCACAGTAGCGTAGAGGTTAGCACAACACTTTACAGTACAGGCAACCCAGACTCAATTCCCACCTCTGCCTGGAAGGAGTTTGTATCCCCAAGGCCGAATGCATTTCCAGCTTCTAATTGCATCAGTTGGTAAATTGTAAATTTAGACTGTAAATTGTCCCATATTAAACCAGGAGCTGCTGGACAGTGCAGCTCGAAGGGCTGGAAGGGTCTATTCTGCACTGTATCTCAATAAATACATTTTTTAAAGTAACTTTGAATTGATACCCTGTTGATTCTGAGGTGAGTCACCTGTCACCAATTGAGATGACCATTTATAATTTGACCACCGCCCCTTGCTCTCTGCCGATTCAAGATAAAGTGTTGTAAATAAGAAATGTTTCACAACATCAGTAACTCTATATAAAAACCGGAAATTGCTCTTATCAAATTGCCTGCTCTTCAAAAATGGTGAGTGGGGTGGGGGAGAAACTCCAGTAATTACATCTCCTAGTGTGGTTAACTAAAGCCACAAGGGTTGCTCAGTGCAATTTAATTAAACTTAAGATATTAAGCCTCCACTAATTGGAGTCCCGAGGGTCTGCGCAGCTCGATATAATGAGGCTGAGATCTGAAGATGGTGGAGTTTAACTCTTCCCAGGCACTTGGGTGCAGAGTGGTGGTCTAATCAACTCCAAATGATGACCACAGGAGAGGTGCCTTGAATCTGGATTTACCTCCCATCTGAAGACCAACGTGTATTGACAATGTGAACGTACCATCAGTGCCATAGGATCTTGATTAGTAAGGACATCAAAGTTTAATGGAGAAGGCAGGAAAATGGAGCTGTGAGGGATAATAAATCAGCCATGATGGAATGGTGGAGCAGACTCAATGGGCCGAATGACCTAATTCCGCTCCTTTTCAGAGTGGCCAATTTATTAGGCACACCTGTACATTAATGCAAATACCTAATCAGCCAATCAAGTGGCAGTAACTCAATGCATAAAGGCATGCAGACATGGTGAAGAGGTTCAGTTGTTGTTCAGACCAAACATCAGAATGGGGAAGAAATGTGATCTAAGTGACTTCTCAGAGTATTTCTCCAAAGCACAGGCTCAAAAGGGGTGCAGACTCAGCCACCTCAGTCACAGACACAACTCTCTCCACCACTGAGGGCATTCTGAAAAGGCGGAGCCTCAAGAACGCAGCACACTTCATTGTTGCCGGATCTAAATCCTGGATCTCGCTGCCCAACGGCACCAGGAAGGACAGCTCCAAGATGGCGGCTCACTGTCAAATCCCCACGGGGCAAATTGGGGATGAACAATAAGGCTAGCCTTGCTAGCAACAACCCAGATCATGAAAGTTAATATAAAATAAGACCTATTCTAGAATCTCACTCAAGAGCCCAAAGTATTTTTGACCCTTTATTTGGTCATTTTTGAGTATCTGTATAATGAAGACTGCAGAATCCAGAGTTTGCAGGGAGTGGTGGACACAGCCCAATCCCTCAGAAGCAAAGCCCTCCCTCCTATTTACCTGAAGCTCTGCCTCAGGAATATAACATTCATCATCAGTGAAACCCACCTCCCACACTACCATCCTTCTTGCTATTACCATCAGGCAATACACCACCAGTTCAGGAACATCAGGCTCCTGAACCAGTGTGGATAACTTCACTCACCTCAACACTGAATTGATTCCACACAAACTTACTTTTAAGGACTCGACAACTCATGTTCTCAATATTATTTATTTTTCTATTTGCACAGTTTGTCTTCTCTAACACATTGTTTTTTTTTGTCAGTCTTTGCTTTATGTATAGTTTTTGATCATTTATATTGTATTTCTTTGTTTTCCTGAAAACGCCTGCAATGAAATGAATCTCAGGGTAGTATATAGTGACATATACGTACCTTGATAATAAAATTACCTTGACTTTGACTATGTGGGTTTCCTCCGGGTGCTCCAGCTTCCTCTCAGCCTAAAGACGTGCCAGTTGGTAGATTAATTGGACTTTGTAAATTATCCCATGATTAGGCTCAGATTAAGAAAGGAGGTTGCTGCGCGTTGTGGATCAAAGGGCCGGAAGGGCCTGTCCCACACTGTATCTCAATAGATAAATAAGGTTCATATAATACCTGAGATCATGGTTTCTTTGAAGCAACACACAGATGAAAATGGATCCTATGGCCAGTTTGTTGATGTTTCAGTCTGAGAGCTTACATGTGCATTTGGTTTCTGGTGACTGACTGAAAGACAAACTTCCTCTCTCTCTCTCTCTCTCTCTCTCTCCATAGATGCTGGCTAACTTTATTTATTCAGAGATACAGAGCAGAACAGGCCCTTCCTGCACAACGAGCTGCACTGTCCAGCGACCCACCTGTTTAAGACTAACCTAATCACTGGACAATTTACAATGACCAATTAACCTACTAATCACTACGTCCTTGGACTTAACATTGCCAACTCTGGACAGAACGTACCTCTCACTGTCTCAGTAAAGCAGCCAGCAAAATCGAAGTGCCCACCTACCCCAGACATTCTCTCTTCTCCCCCTCCCATCAGGCAAAAGTTCGTTTAATTAACATTCAACCATACCTGAATACCCATGAATACAGCCAAATAAACAGTGTTACTCCAGGGCCAAGGTGCAAAACACAGTATTGACAGTCATACACAGCACAAAGCACATATAATTACGATAGCAGAAAAACATATAGTCACAAATATAAATAATGTAGCCCAAGTCATAGTCTGTAGATTGATGGTACATGGGATATTGTCCAGGAGCTATTCTTCTGCAAGAACCAGATTTCAGTAATATACAGTCACAGAAAAATATCGTCCGAGTCCATGAATGTTGCAGCAGTCTGCAGTCTAACATAATATAGCTTGTCTTCTGCTGAGCTAAAACTGGATGCAAAAGCCTAAAAGCATTTACTGCCAGGCTCCAAGGACATACTGTCCCATTGATGCAGCCTACTGAACGGTCCCCTAGTGAGAGCACACAATCTTATTGTCTACAGCACTGCACGTTTTCAGCACACTTTATTCTACCTGGTTATTGTTTTACCTTGTTCTACCTCAACGCACTGTGTAATGATCTGATCCGTGTGAGTAGTACGCAAGACAAGTCTTTTACCCTTTTTAGTGATACAGGCCCTTCAGGGCCAACCAGCCACGATGCCCAGCAACCAACCTATTTCAAGATTCAAAGTATATTTATTATCAAAGAATGTATAAATTAAACAACCTTGAGATTTGTCTGCTTACAGGCAGCTACAAAGCAAGAAACTCGAAGAAATCAATTTAAAAAAGCATTATCACAGCGCCGAGAAAGAGGAAGAAACCACACACACACACATCATGCAAACAACAGAAACAAACGACATCATTCCGACCAGCTCGAGTCCTTTGATCTGCTTCCCGGAGAAGCCAGAGTAGGCCTAAGCCCCGAGCTCAGAAGAGCCGAGATAGCCTGTTTCCGTGCTGTAGTTGTTATATGGTTATAAGTGACAGCCGTTGGATTAGTTTACAACTTCATCACTGCAGAGAGGAATGACCATCGCCAGACAGTGAACAAAACCAGCCTGATCCTCAGGCTTTCTAGTCTATCCGGGCTGGTGTTTAGGCATCAGGTAGTGCCCTGCTCTAGGACCCGGATATCGGCACAGCGACACACTCTGTGCTCAGAGCCCGAAGCCGTTCTCGATCTCACCAAATCGGCTCGGCACACCCAGGTTAGCTGTGGGGGGGCATCGAGACTCTTCCACATTGACTCCACTCCAGATCATTCACTCCAACAGAGACAGCGACATCAACTCTGTCTGTGACACCATCTTGAACACGTTGCACTTTGGCTTTGCGATGTATCCACACGAGCCCTCCTTCGAATTAGCTTCATCTTAACTTGCTTTTTCATTGTTTGCAATGATAGTTGACCACAATTTACTTCAGAAAAGATGCTATTAGTAGTGTCTTTAGACAAATTTCTTGCCTTTCGAACCACCAGTGAGCTGTTGCATATGTTCAGTAGTGCCATCTAAACTTTAGCCGTTTCAGAGGAATTTACAACAACCAATTAGCCTACCAATGAGTACATCTTTGAACTGTGGAGGAAATTGGAGCACCTGGAGGAAACCCACACATTCACAGGGAGGGCATACAAACTCCTCACAGCTGGGGGCGGATTTGAACTCTGATGCACCAAGCTGTAATAGCGTTATACTAACAGCTACACTACCGTCTATGAACAGTTTGCAAGACAAGAATTTTCTCTGTACCTTGGCATACGTGACAATAATAAAACCTTTTCCTGCAGCCCACAAGTGTCGCTGTGCTTCTGGCACCAACGTGGCATGCCTGCAACTCTTTGTGGTGTGCGAGGAAACCGGAGCACCCGGTTCATACAGTCACAGGGAAAACATATACAGACAGCAGCGGGAATTGAACCCTAATGCTTAGCCCTGTAAAGCATTACGCTAACTGCCACGATAAGCTTGTAAGCACATGTATGAAAGAAAAATGGAGGGCAATGTGGGTGGAAGGTATAGATTGACATTGAAGTAGGTTAAAGTGTCAGCACAACATTATGGCTGAAGAGCTTGTACCGAGCTGTTCTATGGATGTGATGTGTGGAAGGATAAGACTCGACCTGGGAGGAACTACCCTTCTCTTCTTTAAAGCAGCACCTGGCGGTCGTGAGAGCTCTCCTCAGCAGGTGGACACCAAGTTTAATGCAAAATGGCACCTCCGTGCATCCAAAACAGATGCCGTGAGTCTGGACTACAGCCCCGTACCTCGCTAGAGCAAGCAAAGTGTGTGTGAGATAGACAGCGCTGGGAATACTACAATCAACGTCAAATTCTGGTATCTGCCTACTGGGCTGCATCACTTTAAGGCTAATATATGAACAGGGAACTGTAGATAAATTAAGCTCAAGAAAAAGAAGAGAATTGGATTTATAAACACAAAAAAAAATGGCCAGATTAAATGAATGATGGAATCTAACTTGATTTTGCCCCCCACGGGGAGGTGCAGAATTCGATAGTGATGCGACCCACCGGAGGGGAGAATCAATGTCGATTTGTGGGAATCAGGTTGAAATCCAACCCGATACGACAATCATTTTCCCTGGGGTCTGTTCTGCACTTTGGAGAGTGCCTAATTGTATGCATGTTCCAGAGTCAGAAACACAATCAAGTTTAATATCACCAGCATATGTTGTGAAATTTGCTGTTTTGCAGCAGCAGTACATAGCAATAAAAAAACTTTATACTGTACACTATGATAGGAATATATATATGTAAAATTAAATAAGTAGAGCAAAAAGAGAAAATAGTGAGGCAGTGTTATTACTATACCGCTAATTTTAATGGATTTTCACCATCAAAAGACTGCATGAAATAATCCCAAAATGTGCACAACATTTTGGTGCAATGCTTTAGTAGATATTAATCAGCGTTAAACCTGATTAATCCTACAGGTTTAACACACTCTCTATGGATTACAATGATCAGTCCTCCTGCTGAAGGGTCCCGGCCCGAAACGTCAACTGCTTACATACACATTTGCCTGGTTGTATTTTCACTAATATTCTAAACGTCGTTGTATTTGTGAGGACAGGGCCTCAAAGCCACAGTATTGCCTACTGGGCACTGGGGTGTGCTGTCAGATGATACTGGTGGACTGGGGCTGGGAGGTCTGGACTGTACACACACGTGCCGTGTTGTTGTATGCTGCATTCACGTCTGGTTGAATGACAAACATACTTGAATTGAAATGAATCAGGGGTTCCCAACCTTTTATACGCCATGGACCCCTACCATAGATGCTGCCTGACCTGCTGTGTTCCTCCCACATTTCGTGTGTGCTCCTTTTTTCATACAGCCAGGATCAGAACTAGGCTTAATATCACTGGCATATGTTGTAAAAATTGTTTAGCAGCAACAGTACAGTGCAATACATAATAAAAATACATAAATTACAGTGAGAAATACACAGAAAGAGGAGTGTAAAAAGAGAGCAAAATAAAAAAAATGTGATATACACGAGATGCTAGCAGAATTCAACAGGGCAGACTTGCCGAGTTCCTCCAGCAATTTGTGTGTATTGCTCTAGATTTCCAGCATCTGCAGAATCTCCTCTGTTTTAAAAACAGTGAGGTAGTGTAGATGGGTTTATCGGTGGGGAATCCCACCCAACAAGCATAAGGTGGGATTCTCTCTGGATACAGTGGAAGTGTTAACATCGCCACTGTTAACGTTGTTCAGGATGAAGGAGTTCAATGCGATTTATGGAAAGCCAGAGGGATGGAAAACAGAAATTGGAGAATACCTGAGCAATATTTCAGTTCTAACTGGATGTGGCAATGCAGTGAGCTAATAAAAAATACAGTCACCATTCCCTGACGGTTAGAGAGTGACAGAATTTGTTCGGAATTTATAGTCCCTCAATTTCATTATGAAAAATGAACTGGCTTCTCTAATATTTGATTTTGCGGAAGATGATGAACACAATCCAATTCTGATCTCCCAGGTAAACTTTAACCAGCCGGTGGTCGAGGAGAGCTGCTTATTGTCTCTGATTGAATGCAGAATTAAAGCCAGCATTTAAAAACACAACATTTCAAACAAATCCGGAGCTGGGCGGCACTGCAGCAGAGCACATCTTTAATAAAAGGAAATGCTTTGCATCATATTTGAGGGAGAGAAGATCAGGTTATAACAATAGGGCCGGGTGGGGTGGGGAAGGTGGGTGAGGTTCTTGGACTGTGAGACATAAGATGCAGGAACAGAATTAGGCCATTTGGCCCATCAAGTCTGCTTAAACATCCCATCACGGCTCATTTATTATTCCTGTCAGCCCCATTCTCCTAGCTTCTCCATGTAACTACTTTAAATATACTCAAAAACTCGGCTTCCACAACTATCTGCGGCAATGAATTCCACAGATTCACCGCCCTCTGGCTAAAGAAATTCCTCATCGCTGTTCTAAATGGATGATCCTCTATTCTGAGGCTGTGCCATCTGGTCCTAGACTCCCCCACTATAGGAAACATCCTCTCCATATCCACTCTATCTGTGTCCTCTGGTCCTAGACTCCCCCACTACAGGAAATATCCTCTCCATATCCACTCTATCTGTGTCCTCTGGTCCTAGACTCCCCCACTATAGGTAACATCCTCTCCACATCCACTCTATCTGTGTCCTCTGGTCCTAGACTCCCCCACGATAGGAAACATCATCTCCATATCCACTCTATCTGTGTCCTCTGGTCCTAGACTCCCCCACTACAGGAAATATCCTCTCCATATCCACTCTATCTGTGTCCTCTGGTCCTAGACTCCCCCACTGTAGGTAACATCCTCTCCACATCCACTCTATCTGTGTCCTCTGGTCCTAGACTCCCCCACTATAGGAAACATCTCTTCCACATCCACTCTATCTGTGTCCTCTGGTCCTAGACTCTCCCACTATAGGAAACATCTCTTCCACACCCACCCGATCTGGGCCTTTCAATATTTGTTGGGTTTCAAGGCAGCCACCCCCTCTCCCTCCCATTCTTCTAAATGCCAGCAAATACAGGCCTCAAAAGCCGTCTGTCTACACCTCCTATTGCTTCGGGTATTCAGCCAACACAATCAAGGACTGCTCAGAACCTGCCATTCTCTCTGCTCCTGCCCTCTTGTCGGGCAGAAGATAGAAAAGCTTGAAAGGACGTACCACCAGGTGCAGGGGCAGCTTCTATCCCGTGGTTATTTGATTCCTGAAGAGACAGTTCTGACACTAAGGATGAATTCGTGATTGTCTTGGCCCTCACACTTCACTTATCTGTAGCTGCAACCCTACCTCTCAAAGTCGAACCATACGTCCCCATGGCGATGGGTGGAAATGGGTAAGGCTGGCCTGCAGGGCTCTGGTGAAGCCGTATGGTCCAATCCCCTGTACGGTGGGTTACAGAAACAACGATGAACTCCAACCATGTCGACATTGTGGGAACAGACTCATCGAGCGAGGATATGATGAAACGCAGGGAAAGTCCTGCGCAGCCGACAACCAAAGTCCAAATCTACCTTGGCAGCTGGAACGTGAGGACCGTGTACCAGGCAGGAAATTACACTATCATAGCAACCGAGGACAATGGAGACGGGGGGACATCGTTGGCCCTTGCTCCACTGGGAGCAAAGAGCCCAGAAAGAAAGAAGCTGCAGTGTTATCATCTGCAAACTGGTCTTTTTTTCTACCACCTCGACGTTCTCCGGTATGGCATGAAGTGTTTGCATGATGCTGTTGGATTGGACTGCATAATTACTACTTTCCTTGTAGTTTAACTTTCTCATGCTTGTTTGTATTTTTTATATAATCACTGTAATTGCTCAGTGTGTTTTGTAGTGGTTTAGTTGCATTTGCAGTGGGTAGGTATCACATTACTTGAACAGGTGCCACCTCTCATGTTCACCGATTACCTTGCAGACGTTTCATCACCAGTCAAGGTGACATCTTCAGTGCGCAGTTGTTGGTGTTTCTCTCTGGTGCGCTCCCATTTATACAGCCCCTCATTCGCTTGCCTCCGTCCCCTTTCAGTTGACCTTTCAATTCTATTGGCTCGCATTTATCTGGCTCTTAAGGGTTCGTGGGTGGTGTCTATTTTGATGTTTCTTTACGGAGTTATCAGAAAAGGACCACGCTTCTAAAAACTTCTTGTGCCTGCTTCATGTTTGCTAGTGCCAGAACCTCCGCTGTGTCTCAGTTAAAGTACTGTCCTCCTCGGTCTTCAGGTGCTGAGATCAGCCAGTTTGCGTTCCTGTAAATCAGTTGTGAGTTTATGTCCTGTCTGGCTGACGTAGTTCTTGCTGCAGTCTCCACAGGTGGTCCAAAACACATTTCTTCTGCCGGTTGTCTTTTCTGGTATCTTGGTTCTTGATAACGAGCTACCTTATTGGTTGATTCAAGCAATGCAATTTGAATGGAATAGGTGTAATCAGCTATTTCATACTGGAGAGGACTAAACCATGCTGGTTCATTCTCTTTGTCCCTTTGTTCCTTTCTCCTGTCACCAGGATATCCCTCTCCCTCCCCACTCATCTCTCTCTCTCTTCCGCCCTCATGGACACCTTCTTTCTCCTTGCTTCGTTCGTACAACACTTAATAAGCCACCGTGAGCAACAAGTTTTAAACCTCGTTCTTGATTCTGAAGAACCACGGAACAAAAACATCAGGATCCAACACTTGAGTGGTGGGGTTGTGCACCTCCAAAGCATCCCACCCGATGGATCAGGGTCACATGAAGCCATGCTGGAGAGGACTAAACCAGGTGGTGGATGGTCATATGAGCAGCTGGTGCACATCACAAGTCCTGGTTATGTGACCACTGACAACAGGAAATCTCTGAAGAGTATTGATAATGGCAGGGGTCACCCGTCTTGTAAGAAGTAGTCAACAGCAAACCACTTCTGTAGAAAAATTTGCCAAGAACCGTCATGGTCATGAGATCATGATTGCTCACGTCATACGACACGGCACATAATGAATGAACAGAAGATCTAACACCACACGAACAAAAGCTTTTCTCATGTGACAGTACTAAACAAGTACCAAAACCAGATAAGGTAGTTGAAGGAGGTGCAATAATGACACTAAAAAGATATTTGGGTAAATACAGTACTGTGCAAAAGTCATAGGTATGTATAAAAAAATTCTGTAAAGCAAAGGTGCTTTCAAAAATAATGAAATTAAAATTTTCTAAAAATCCAAAAAATTACTGTGAAGAACAGTAAACAGTAACAACACTAAATCAAATCAATATTTGGTGTGACCGCCCTTCACCTTTAAAACTGCATCAATTCTCTCAGGTAAAAATATCCAGTGTGCCCAAGACTTGCACAGTACTGTAGATAGGAAATATTTAGAGTGACTTGGCCAAATGCAGTTGTCTCAGAATAGAGGGATGTTCCTTTGGAACGGAGATGAAGAGGAATATCTGATCAATCTGTGGAATTCATTCTCATAGACGGCTGTGGAGGCCAAGTCATTGGGTAATTTAAAGTGGAGGTTGATATGTTCTTGATTAGTAAGGTTGCTAAAGGTTACAGGAAAATGTCAAGAGAATGGGGTTGAGAGGAAATATAAATCAGTCATGATCAAATGGTGGAGCAGACTGTGGGCCAATTAGCCTAATTCTGCTCCTATGACTTATGGTCTTACAGACTAAATGGGATTAGCATAGGCAAGCACCTTGGTTGGCATGGACCAGATGGGTTGAAGGGAATATGTCTGTGCTGTAAAACTCTACAACCTATACCAGTCATATAAAAATAAACTCCCAACCATAGTGGCACCCCGCACCCCCCAAAGCATTGGGAGATCCTCTGTGAAAGCTTGAGTTAATGGAGCAAGTCAGCGGTAACAGAAACACAAGAGATTCTGCAGATACCTGAAATCCAGAGCACACACACAAAAAATGCTGGAGGAAATCAGCAGGTCAGGAAGCATCTATGGAGAGGTATAAACAGTTGATGTTTTGGGCTGAGACCCTTCTTCAGGACTGGAAAGGAATAAGAATGTGGGGGTGAGAGGAAGGAGGACAAACTTGCAGGTGATAGGTGAGGGGGCAGGAGGGGAGATGAAGTGAGAGCTGGGAGGTGACAGGTAGGAAAGGTCTGGGCTGAAGAAGAAGGAATCTGATAGAAAAGAGGAGTGGACCAGAGGAGAAGGGAACCAGAGGGAGCAGATGGACAGGTCATGAGGGCAGTGGAGGACAAGGGAACAGGCAAGAGGGGAAACAGATGCTACCTGACCTGCTGAGTTCCTCCAGCATTTTGTGTGTATTGTCCGATCTCCACACCACCGTATCTCTTCTAGACTAACGCTGATCTCGATGCCCCCATCCTCTGTGACACCTTAATCACTAACCATACGTGCAAATCCTCAGTAAAAAGCTCACGTCCCTAAGAAAGATTTCAGTGCTGCCCTTTAACCCTTCATACATCTCCCTCCACAAATCTACTTTCACTTACCAGCCGAATGTGACAATCCTTCCACACATCATTTTTATCTCCCTTTTCACAGCAGGAAGACATATTTTTTGAAAGGTGGACCCCTTCAGTAGCTTATAATTTCAGCGTGTGGCTGATGCTCCAACAGGAGGAAACCATAAATAACTACCTTTGAAAGGACAGGGATTTGGGATAGGCATGGGAAAGGTGGGCTCCAGGGCCTCGTCCAGAACTGCTCCACGATCTTAAGGATTGCAGGATCATCGAGTGTGCAGGAAGGAGGGATTTGGGGGTTGATTGATCGTGCTGCCTTTCTTTCTTTTCTTGGTTCTCTGGAGAAGTAGAATTTCAGAGTTGTACACTTTGATAATAAATGAACCTTTGAATCTTTAGTCTCAACCAACCTCAGTGGAAAAAGCCTGCCTGCATTTACCCTATCTGTACCTCTCATAATTCTGCATTTGTTTGTTATGTGCTGTGTCATATGACATGGGGAACACAATCCTTCCATGACCATGATTTTTCTTAGCAGTCTAGTTTTTTTTACAGATGTGGTTTTCCATTGCCTTCTTCTGGGCAATATCTTTGCAAGACGGGTGACCCCATCCATTATCAACACCCGTCAAAGGCTAAATAACCAGGGTTAAAGATACACATCAGTTACTTGCATGACCATCCACCACCTGCTGCAACGACTCTGATCAGAGGGCTGCACCTTGCCCAAGGTGACTTCCAGGCTGGCAGAGAGGAGTGCCTCACACCTCCTTTGGTAGAGACTTATCTCCATCCCACCACCCATTTTTGTACACCTGTATCCAAGAATCTTGTCACATGAAGAGTTGCATTTTCTCCAGGGTCTTGCAGAGACTTGTTCAACTGGTTCATATGACGAAAAATGTCTGTTATGTAGGCTAGTTTCTGCAGCCATTCTTCATCTTCAAAGCTATTAGTAAAATCTGACCTACTATTTTCTTGAAAGTACTCCTGCAATTCACATTTCAACTCAAACGCCCTGTTGAAAACTCCTCTGCTAAGTTACCGGATTTCTGTATGTGGCAGGAGACAGGTGTGATTTTCAGTTTTTTAAACATTCTTGAATAAACTGGTCTTAAAGCTACTAAATAACTTGCTTCCTGAATCTTTTTACTGACTGTGACTTTATTTTTAAAACCTTCAGCCTGTTTGCTTTCAGATTCCAATAGTCATTTAAAATAATCAGCACTTTTACATGTCATATGGGGGTGATTTGTAGTTAAGTGTCTTCTCAATTTTGCTGGAGCCATTACTACATTTGTAAGTCGTTTTGCCATAGACTAGGCACAATGGAAGCAATGAAATAGGACAACATGGATCACCAGTTCATGTAAAACCCATTTGAGAAGTAGCTTTCATTGTAAAGACAGACTTTTTTTGTGTTTGTTGTTGCACTGGTGTAGTGAAATGACTCAAAAAGATTGTAATTCTTCATCATTAACCTTATCAAAATTGTCCGATGGCCTAGAGTCCTCCTTTTCCATCTCACACCTCCTCTTCAAAAATTGCCACACTGGACCATCTCTAGAATGAAAATTTCCCTCCAATTTGCTACGACACTGGTAGTTTGTTCTCTCCCGTAAGGCCATCAGTAGCACGTACAGGGAAGTTGGGGTAGGTAATTCAGGGAGGGAGAAGCTGACGTCACAGCCCCATTTGGGTGAATCCATTCGATGCTTGTAAAAAGCACTTCACGCTCCTCATCAGCCTTCCATCCTCCCCTCCGTGCAATACAGCACTCAGCAATCATCAATGGCCTCCCGTACCCTGCGTCAAAAACTGAAAAAGGACTCGACCAAATGAACACTGCCGTACTGAGCTGAGAGACCCCGAATGAGATTGCTAACGGGGATGCCCAGTTACTCGACATCACTGCAAGTGCTAGGATCGCGCATTGCGCAAAGTTCAAAAGACTATGCTTATTTTTTTTTTAATCGTGATCTCTTGTGGAAGCTCTAGCGATCTCTCACAGAACCCCAGTTGAGAAATCCTTCTCTAGAGAATAAAGCCCTAACCCACTCGACCTTTCCCTATAACTGAGGTCCTCAAGTCCCAGCAACATTTTTGCAATCTTTTTTAAAAACAAGGATACTGCACTGTTCCCCCTAATCATTTCACCTTTCACCCTTAACCCTTGACCTAGTTCTAGTCAAACCTGACCTGAGTGGAACAACTTTTTCAGTTGTGCAGTTTTGGGCACCCCATTATACAAAGACCATAAAAAAACAAGTGGAAGTGGTCCAAGGTCCCCTGGAGATGAATGACTGCAGTTAAGGGAAGACTATTTCATCGATATGGTTGTTAAGAAACTGGGACAGAAGCCTAGACTGATGATTCAGTGCCATGAGTTCGAAACCTACCACAACTACTGTGGAATTTGAATTCCCCTAATTAGCTAAATCCGGAATTAAGATGCTTTTCTCATGCATAGTGGCCACAACAACTTAATAAGAACCAGAGGGGCAAATTTTTCAGCCAGAAAATGGTCTAAGTCAAAGTAAATTTATTATCAAAGTACTTACATGCTCAGTGGCCAATTTTTAGGTATCTCCTGTATTTAATAAAGTAGTCTGAGAATATATGTCCATGACTTTCTGCTGCTGTAGCCCTTCTTCAAGCTACAACACCCTGTGTGTTCAGAGATGCTCTTCTGCACACCACTGTTGTAACGTGTGGTTATTTGAGTTACTGTCACCTTCCTGTCAGCTTGAACCAGTCTGGTCATTCTCTTCCAACCTCTCTCATTAACAAGGCATTTTCACCCACAGAACTGCCACTGATCAGAATTTTTTTTCTTGTTTTTTTTTTGGCACCATTCTCTTTAAACTCTAGAGACTGCTGTGCATGAAAATCTCAGGAGATCAGCAGTTTCTGAGATACTCAAACCACCCCATCTGGCACCAACATCACTCCACGATCAAACTCACTTAGATCACATTTCTTCCCCAGTCTGATATTTGGTCTGAACAACAAATGAACTTCATGACCATGTCTGCATGCTTTTATGCATTGAGTTGCTGCCACATGATTGGCTGATTAGATTTTTACATTAATGAGTAGGTGTACAGGTGTACCTAATAAAGTGGCCACTGAGCGTATATGTCGCCACATACTACCTTGAGATTCATTTTCTTGCAGACATTTATAGGAAAATAAAGAAATTCAACAGAATTTATGAAAATCTTAACATAAACAGAATACTAAGAAAGAAACCGTCATTGTGTGGGAGGGAGGAAAGGGGCTTGCTATGGTGCTGTCTTATTTCTATTATTGGGTTGTTGCTTGTGCTGTTCTATTATTGGGTTGTTGCTTGTGCTGTTCTATTATTGGGTTGTTGCTTGTGCTGTTCTATTATTGGGTTGTTGCTTGTGCTGTTCTATTATTGGGTTGTTGCTTGTGCTGTTCTATTATTGGGTTGTTGCTTGTGCTGTTCTATTATTGGGTTGTTGCTTGTGTTGTTCTATTATTGGGTTGTTGCTTGTGTTGTTCTATTATTGGGTTGTTGCTTGTGTTGTTCTATTATTGGGTTGTTGCTTCTGCTGTTCTATTATTGGGTTGTTGCTTGTGCTGTTCTATTATTGGGTTGTTGCTTGTGTTGTTCTATTATTGGGTTGTTGCTTGTGTTGTTCTATTATTGGGTTGTTGCTTGTGTTGTTCTATTATTGGGTTGTTGCTTCTGTTGTTCTTATGTACATTGCGGGCATACTGTGTTGGCGTCAGAGTACCTGGTGATACTTCGAACTAGATGTCATCGGGTGAAACATGAAATGTTTCAGGGTAACATCAGAGGGAATTTCTTGAGAGTGCTGATACCGTGGAGTGAGCAGCCTGCAGAAATGATGAATGCACCTTTGATTTCAACATTTAATAGAATATGGACACGTAATGGATGGGAGGGGAATGGAGGACCATGGTTTGGATGAGGGTCATTGGGACTAGACAGATCAGAATCAGAACCAGAATCAGGCTTATTATCACTGGCATGTGATGTGAAATTTGTTAACTTAACAGCAGCAGTTCATGCAATACATAATCTAGCAGAGAAAAAAATAATAAATACAATAAAACATAATAACAATAAATAATCAATTACATATATTGAGTAGACTTGTAAAAAAGTGCAAAAACAGAAATATTGTATATTAAAGAAAAGTGAGGTAGGGTCCAAAGCTTCAAGGTCCATTTAAAAATTGGATTACAGAGGGGAAGAAGCTGTTCCTGAACTGCTGAGTGTGTGCCTTCAGGTTTCTGTACCTCTTACCTGATGGTAACAGTGAGAAAAGGGCATGCCCTGGGTGCTGGAGGTCCTTAATAATGAATGCTGCCTTTCTGAGACACTGCTCCAGAAAGATGTCCTGGGCACTTTGTAGGCTAGTAACCAAGGTGGAACTAACTAGATTTACAACCTTCTGCAGCTTTTTCAATAGTTCGGCAAGAACTATGTGGTCTGAGGGGCCTATTTTCTGTGCTGAAGTGATCTATGACTCTACAACTTGCAGGCTGTCCCCAGCACATCCTTAGGCTGTGAACACAAAGAATATGTTTCATTGTGTGTTTTGTTGTACGTGATAAATTAACGGATCTGAATGCTTTGCACTCTGATGCCGAGGTGTGACTGCACTGACTTCAGCTGGGGCCAAGATTTAGAAACACACTGTCACAAGGCTGATCAACAGTTCCACCAACTAACCCACCCATCCAGCCTACCCACCATCAAGGACGTAAATACAGAAGGATGCCAGGAAAGGGCCAGAACCCACCCACCCTGCTCGGAGACTGCTCCTAATATTTCAGCCTTGATGCAGCAGGTCATTAAATAAAAAGGATACAACATAGCCAGGACCACCAGACTCAAAAACAGGTACTTTCCCCAAGCAGTAAGCTAATCAACATCAACCCACCCCTCCACACCCACAACCACCACTACTTTATCATTTCCTCTCAGAGTTACCTTGTGTACAGACACTCTTGCGCCTAGCGTCACTTAACAGACATACAATCAATCCCTGTGTATAAGCTACCCCATGCATTAATATTCATTGTGTTTTTTTAATGGTATTCTGCCAGTTGCGTGATGCCATTACAGCCAGGAGCATAAGAGTTTAGAGTTTGGTTCTGACGCTCTCTGCAAGGGGTTTGTACATATTCCCCATGCACCTTAAGGGTTTCCTTTGGGTCCTCCTACAGTCCAACTGTATGTTAATTGGTCATTGTAAATTGTGATTAGGCCAGTGTTAAATAGGTAGGATGATGGGTGGTGTGGCTCGTTGGGACAAGAGGGCCTAGTCCGTGCTGTATCTCAAATAAATAAACAAACTATTGTGCTCTTTATCTTATTGTGTTTTTTTTCCACACTGTGTTGGACCTGGAGTAACAATCACTTTGATCCCCCTTACACTTGTGTAACGGAAATGTCATTAAACAATCTTGAATCTTGATAATAACACCCCACCCCCCCACCACCATCATCACCTGTAAAAGCGAAGGGAAAAGAGAGAAGGAAGGATGTTACAAATGCTTTTCACGGTAAATGCAATAAGCTGTACATTAATTGTATCTTAAAGGCCTGAATGCAATCCTTGAACGCTTCCTTTGAAAACAATGGCAGTATAAATCAGAGAAATAAATTGAGATTCTGGGCGCGCTTCATTGTTATTACCCTGGCCACACACACAGCCGCATCGACGATCTGAAGAACACAGGTCTAATTGTTTCACGAGCAACCGTGGAACAGCTCAGAGGTGAAATGCTGCTCCCAATTAGCCAGCAGCCTGGGTGGAGGTGATTAGCAACATCTGCCCAAGTGCAGGCTTCAAACAGGATGGATGAGCAACGGGCCAACAGCGAGTGAGTGAGGGAGCGGAAAGCGGCTCTCTTTAAGGTCACCATGACAACTATTTGATCACCTAACCACCTGCAGAATGATGTGGATTCTGAAAGTCTAATGTGTCAGAGTCATGGAGCAAACCCATTACACAAAGTGCACCAGAAATAGGGTTTAGGGCAGAGAGATCGTACAAAGGCAACTGCTTTGAATTATCAAGCCCACAGGGATCCCAATCTACAAAGGCTAAGTCTTTATATGGGGTAGGAACCTTCTCCGAAGCTCAACAGAGAGAGGCTGTACGTGTTAGTGAGCTCTTAACAAAAATCAATAACAGATGGGGGAGGCTCACATATTGATCGAAACCGGTGGCCTGTACTTGACCTGCCTAAGCAGAAACTCCCAATGGGTTAAAATCTTTAGCAGCACAATAACCTTCTGTACGGACCTCCAGGCAACCAATTTACACGTGCTGTATATTCCCAAAACCAAATTTTCTCTTTAGCCTCCTGTCTGAAGCCTCACGCGGACTCTGAATTGTTTGATTAATTCCCGACTTTGGAACGTAGAACTTTTCCGTCCTTTAGCTGCCCCGCGGTTTAATTCGTGTCTGCACAAATAACTGAAGCTGCTCTTCCAAAGAACCGAGGTCACACGGAGGAAGTGTGTACGAAGACTCTGTCACAGATTTGAACACGTGGATTAAGGTCAGAATCAGAATTAATATCACTGACATATGTTGTGAAATGTTGTTGTTTTGTGGCAGCAGTACATTGCAATACATAACAATTAAAAATAACTAAGGGGGTGTATATGTGTGTGTGTGTGTGTGTGTGTGTGTGTGTGTGTATATATATATATATATATATATATATACACCCACACACACACAGACACACACACACACACACACTTGTATATAATTAAATTAAACAAGTACAGCAAGAGAGCAAAAATTAAAATAATGAGGTAGTGTTCATGGGTTCATTATCCATTCAGAAACATGATTGTGGAGGGGAAGAAGCTGTCCCTGAATTGTTAAAATATGTGTCTTTAGGCTCCTGTACCTCCGACTTGATGGTGGCAATGAGAAGCGGACATGTCCAGGGTGATAGGCGTATTAAATGACAAAGGCATCGCCATTTGAAGACGTCCTCAATGCTGGGAAGGCTTGTCCCCATGATGTCTGAAACACCTTTTACCAAAATAATTCGATTCCCAGAAAATAATCCCACAACCTTTGACAAAAACACCAGAGTATTTTCAGCTATGGAAATGAAGTGTTCTAATTGTCTAGTCAAAATTCTTACTGGTGAAATCTCGAAATATCTGTTTCAGTTCACAGTAGAGCCATTAATGTAATTTTTTAAAAAAACAGATGAAGGGATTTTCAAAGGAGTAATAATTACTCCAGGATTTAATACAAAATGCAGATCAATCCTTTTCTAAATAGTCATAGGATTAGCCTAATGAATAAAGCTTTATCCAAACTGAAATATTGAGTTAATTCTATTAATCTCTGCTTTTTAAAACATGTATACATGGCTAAAATCCTTGTCCTCATCTTTCCTTAATTTAACGAAAGTGTTACATTCAGTGGCGATTTAAGTGGTCACTGAGTGTATGTTCATGGTTTTCTGCTGCTGTAGCCCATCCACTTCAAGGTTTGACGTGTTGTGCATTCAGAGATGCTTTTCTGCGCACCACTGTTATAACGTGTGGTTATCTGAGGTACCGCCACCATTTTGTCAGCTTGAACCAGTCTGGCCATTCTCCTCTGACCCTCCTCATTAACAAGGCATTTTCACCCACAGAACGGCCACTCGCTGGATTTTTTTTTGTTTTTTGCACCATGTCTCGAGATCATTTTGCGTGAAAATCCCAGCAGATCAGCAGTTTCTGAGATACTCAAACCACCCTGGTCTGGCACCAACAATCATTCCTGATCAAAGTCGCTTAGATCACATTTCACCCCATTCTGACATTTGGTCTGAGCAACAACTAAACCTCTTGACCATGTCTGCATGCTTTTATGTACTGAGTCTTTGACACATGATTGGCTGATTAGATATTTGCATTAACAAGCAAGTGTACCTAAATTAACCGGCCACTGAGTGCATATTAATATAGCCTTCTCCTAATAAAAAAAGAATGTATTTCTTGTGGCGGTTGGTAAAATTCCATCTTCCCACATCAGCCATTATTGTCTGGTTTTGGTGTAGCATCCTCTCATAATGTACCAAACCTACAACAAACTTTCAGTCAGCAGAAGAGGTCAAAAGATGCAGTCTACCATCTCTGTACGTGTTCGGGACAAAGAAACAGGCAGGACTAATCATTGTGGACACTACCCACCCAGCAAACAGACTTTTCCAAAAGCTCCCTTCAGGAAAGAGCTGTAGGATTACAAAAACAAAAACTTCACGCCATGTTGGGAGTGTCTTCAGCCAGACAGTTAATCTGATCAACCACGTCCAAGCAAGATGGACACTGGAAACCCTGGACAACGTAGCTACCTGGACTAGGATGACCTTCTAGGCCAGGAAGTTCAGATGCAGAGTGATCAAAAAGGGCAAGGTTATTATTAAGTTCAGTCTTCAAGTACAGGGAGAAGACTCTCCATCCACAGAGGAGAACCCAGAAAAGTGTCTTGGAAAGTGGTTTAATGCAGCAATGATGGACAGCGCAAACATCACCGACACTGTAAAGCAGACTGAAGAGTGGCTAAAAGTCGACAAAACTAGACTCCCTGGTAAATTTAAGTCATGGTTGTACCAACATGGTCTTCTACCAAGGCTGCTCTGGCTTTTCACGATGTACCAAGTTCCCCATGAGCATGTGAGGAGAGTTAACAAGCACCTGCAGAGGTGGCTGGGGATCTCCCCAAGCTTCTCTTCAGTGGGCTCTGTATAAGATCAGGCCGTCTACAGCTCCCTTTGTCATCAGCAGTGAAGGAGTTCAAGGTGGCAAAGTGTAAAGTTGTGTTAACACTGAGGGTCTCTGATGACACAGTAATAAATCAAGCAGGTGTCACAAGAAGATCGGGCAAAAGTGGGCCACCAGCTTGGCCACAGACCAGATTGAACTCCCTGCAATTGAGAGATATCATCGGCAACCCATGCTGGGTCAGCAAGGCCTTGGCTCTGCACACTTCCTACAATGAGGGAGAACAAATGCAAGGAATTGGCATGACATGGTCCAGGCAGAGGTATGGAACCATGAGGACAAAAGGCAGGTATCGAAGGCAGTGGAGTTGGGGTCACAGGGCACCTGGATGAAATGGGATCTTCCCAAGCGCAAGATCACTTGGGCAGAACATTGGAGACAGGAGTCCTTCTGCATTTCTTTCCTTCTGCGGTCCGTGTATGACTCTCTCCCTACACCATCGCAGCTGCACCTCACTGTAAGCTTTGTGGTCAGCGGGGTTCACTGGCAAACATATTGTCAGGGATGTAAAACAGCTTTAACACAAGGATGGTACAGGTGGCGCCACAGGTTGTCCCTTTCTGACACACTGGAGCGAGAGAGGTGTAAAGAGAGACCAGCTGGGAGAGAGGCAAACAGGGCAGTCATTTTCATCAAGGAAAGGGCCACAACGGATATATCAAAGAGGCCTAAATCCTATCTGCCGCAAACAGCCAAACCATGGGAGATGAGGGTCGATGTGGGGAAGAAGCTGCAGTTCCTGGAGGTGGTGCAAACCACACTCTGACCAGACATCATACTGTGGTCACCAAAGACAAGAAGATCGTCCTGGTGGAGCTCACAGCACCATGGGTGCAAAGACTCAGGAGAGGAATCGCAGTAAGGTCAGCGTGGAGGCTGCTGTCTGCGCTAGGCCTTGATGAAAGAGCGAAAACCAAGCAGCTCACAGGATGAGGGAGGAAGCAGAAAGAGACTCTCGCTGGATACGGAGCAGGCGAGAAGAGTCAAGCTGCAAGCCAGGAGAGCTAATGAATACCCTGCCACCACCACGTTCTTGTCACTAGGACATCGAGCTGTTTACTGTTTACCTGTGCTGTGCGCTACATGCATTTTGAATTACATTTTATTAATACATACATGGTAATATTTTGTTTTATGCGCTGTGTGTGATATATGTATTGTGGGCGCACTGTGGTCCAGAGGAACATTGTTTCGTTTGGTTGTATATATGTAGTCATATGACAACAAACTTGAACTTGAGCTTGCAAGGCAGGTTTTTCATTTTATCCTGGTACATGCGACAATCATAAACCAATTACCATTACCAAATAAACTACAACACACACAAAATGCTGGTGGAACACAGCAGGCCAGGCAGCATCTATAGGGAGAAGCACTGTCGACGTTTCGGGCCGAGACCCTTCACTCTCTAATCTTCCCCTCACCCCAACCCCTCCCCCTCTACCGCCGCCAACCAAATAAACTGTTAGTTTTCATTAATATCAACGACTGACCATAGGCATTGTGCCCTGGTAACAGGAAGACATTTAATTAAATACAAAAGGAGATGTAACTTGTGACATCAGAGACCATTCTAAAATTACTACCTGGTCTTTTGACTCGGCCATAAGTTATGGACTTGTCTGTTCAAAACACACCACTTCATTACAACATCAGTGTAAGTTAGTAGATTCAACTTGGAGAGATTCCTACACCCCTCCTTTGCACTATCTTTCTGTACAAATTCCTACAGAAGATCTAAGAAACAAAGATAATGTCTCAACTTCTGATAGAAGGTCATAGATTGGTTGCTATGGTAACGCAGTGGTTCACGCAACACTATTACAGCTTGGAGCGTTGGAGTTCAAAGTTCAATTCCAGCATCCACTGTAAGCAAGTTTGTACGTCCTTCCCGTGTAGGGGTGGGTCTTCCTCCTACAGTCCGAAGATGTACCGGTCTGTAGGTTAATTGGTCATTGTAAATTGTCCTGTGATTCGGATAGGGTTAAATAGTTAGGCTGACGAGCCAGAACGGCTTGTTGAGCAGGAAGAGCCTGTTCCACACTGTACTTCTAACTAAAATAAAACCCAAATAATTAACTACTAACATTTCTCCCTGCTGATCTGCAGAACCGTTCCAACATTTCCTGCTTTGGTTTAAGTTCTGGCTTAAAATAGGCACGGGTATCTAACCTGCCTGACAATCTTAACCCCAAACTCTGTGGTGAGGATTCCTCAAAGCATTTCACCACCTGCGTGGAAGAGGCTTCCTTATCAAGGGGCTCCCAACCTGGGATCCCTGGATCCCTTGCTCAATGGTATTAGTCCATGGCATAAAAAAGGTTGGGAGCAGGCCCTTCTGGCACAGTGACCACCTATTTAACTAGCCTAACCACAGGACAATTTACAATGACCAATTAATTACTAACCTGTACGTCTTTGGACTGCGGGAGGAAACCGGAGCACCTGGAGGAAACCCATGTGCACACAGAAAGGTCATACCAACTTTCTTACAGAAGGACGCTGGCATCTTTCACTTTACTTTTGATTTGCAGCACCTGCCTTATTTTGTATTGGTCTGAGAACAAGTTAATGATTTTTTGTTCAGTGCACGGGGAGAAAGTGGAATAAATTATCTACTGTTAGACTTACCTTCCCCCTCAATTAATTATACAGGAGACCTTACCCGGAAATCAATGGGAGATTAATTCTTGATGAGCCTGCAGGGAAAGAGCTTTAACTGTCTTATGCCAGTTCGGCAGACATCAAGGCATCAGACACTCCTTGATCGTAGCTTCAGCAAGCAAAAAAAAACTCCAATTAAGATTGAAATCGTCAGACACCAAAGTAAGCAACATGTCCTGGGAACAGTGGGACCACAGAACAGGAGCTGCCGGTCTTTGACCTCATCCCTCCCGGCCCGACTCTGGCAGCCAATTGTAAGAGGGGTAGGGTGTTTAGAACTGATAGCAGGAGAGGTTTCCTCGTTCAGAGGGCAGTGAGGCTCTGGAATTTTCTACTATGTGGGCCTGTGGTGGTTGAGTCACTGAATTTATTCAATGAAATAATGGAGAGAATTCAGGGATTTGAGAGTATTGGGGTAGAGTATGATCTCCGGAGGGAGACTGCCCATGATCCTGTTGGCGTAGCTGCCGACAGAAGGATGGTTGACTCTTGAGCCTATTCTTTCTTATGGAACTAGTCACAGTATCTACCAATGCCACACACCAACACTCTCCTCACATACAGGCACCAACAACCCCACGTCACACTGTCACGGATGTCAGAGTTCAGACTTCAGTCCTGGCGCAATCTGTAAGGAGTTTGCACATCTTCGCATGGAATGCATGGGACTCCTGCACACGTATACAACTACACCTCAACAAGCCAACAGCCCACAAGGTTTAGAGGGATACAGGCCAAAAGCAAAGGGGGTAAGTTCACACTGGCACCTTGGTCAGTACGGAAGTGATGGGCTGAAGGGCCTGTTTCTGCACTCTCTCTAGACTCTGTGCATTACAAATATCATGTTATTTAAACCCTAACTTCAAATCTCTGAACCACAAACAATCGAAGTTTATTTTAATTGGTCTCAGGATGTATACACTGTATACCTGTGGAATGAATGGTTCACCAGGCAAACTCAGATTGGCGTAGGGTCAAAATCAAAAGACTATAAGACATAGGAGTAGAATTAGGCCATCCAGCCCACTAAATCTGCTCCACCATTCCATCATGGCTGATTTATCATCTCTCTCAATCCCATTCTCCCACCTTTTCGCTAAGTCCTTTGACACACTTAACAACCAAGAACCTATCAACCTCCAACTTAAATGTACCCAATTACTTGTCATCCAAGAAATAATGTGCTCTACCACTGAATTCCTAGTGGAAATCCGCTTTGGAGTCTAAGCAGGCAGACATTTACCAGCACTGTTCTGTGGGAATCTGCATTTGGACCAACACCAGGATTGACCTGACTCAGGTCCTCAAACACACAGGACTCCAGGGAAGACAAGCTCCTTTATCTTTAATTATTTATGTTTTGTTTAGTGTTCTAAATTACTTAAGAGGGTTTTTACTTCCAATTTTCCTTTCTACTTTTGATTAAAAACAAAATGATTTAGAGTTTTGAGACACTTCTGAATGCCAGGCATATCCAGAAATATTTCTATCCCTGACAGACTTGACAGCAAGCCAAGCTGTAGTATTGTTCTCTGACAGACTTTGAGGCAGAAGGGGGCCCTTCTCATCCACAGCATAGCAATTTGAGTGAAGAAGTTGCCCTGGGCTAGTAAAATCTGGCCATTGTTTCTTCAACAATTTGACCTACACCATGAAGTTGGGTGAAGTCCAAAGAATGAACAATTGTACAAAAGGAGAAAGTACTTCCAGCTCACACACATTCATTTATTGTTGAAACTGCTTTGTACTCCCCAAAGAAATTTAATTCTGAAACTCTGATTCTGTTCTCACATCCTGTCGTAACTTGGCCTCCTACAAAGAGGCAGCTACACTGGGGATGTCTAAGACACTTGTAATGGGGACAAGTATGAAAGAAAAATGGAGAGCTATACGGAAGTGAAGCGTTAGTCTTGGAGTAGGTTAAAGGGTTGCCACAAACTTGTAGGCCAGAGGGTCTGTATGGTGCTGTACTATTCTACGTTCTTAAAACGCAGCTCTCAGACCATGCTCTTTTCTCACTGCTGCCATCAGATAGAAGTTACAAGTACCTCAGGACTAACGACATCAGATTCAAGAACAGCTACTACCCCTCAACCATCAGGCTCTTCAACAAAAGAAGATAACTACACTCATCTACTGAGATATTCTCACAACCAATGTTCACTATAAGGACTCTTCATCTTGTTATTTCATGCTCTTGTTATTTATTTATATCTGCATTTGTATGGTTTGATGTCTTCTACGATCGTGCTCTTTCATTGATCCTGTTTACAGTTACTATTCTATAGATTGTTGAGTATGCCCACAGACAAAAAGAATTTCAGAGTTGTGTGTGGTGACATGTATGTACTCCGATAATAAATTTTACTCTGAACTCCAATATTCTGCTATATCCAGACAACAGGCAACGTTGGCATCATTTCCTGACAATGTGCAGAATACATACTAATTTCATACATACTAATACTGATGGGTCTGCCCATTCCAGCCTGTACTATCTCTGTAAATGTGATCTCTGTCACTGTTTTACCTTCAATGTACTGCTGGAATGAATTAGTCTGTATGAATAGTTTTTCCACTGTCTAGATGAAGTCTTGGCCCAGACTGTTTATTCCTCTCCATAGATGCTGCCTGACCTGCTGAATTTCTCCAGCATTCCGTGCGTGCTACTAGTTCTCTACTGTAGCTTTATGCATGTGACAAGAATAAATCAATTTAAATCAAATTCATTTATTTATCACATGTACATCGAAACATACAGTGAAAATGGCTGTTTGCACCACCAACCAATACACCCAAGAATGTTCCACGTTCATGGGGAGAACAAATAAAGTCCGTATAGTAAGATGCAGAATTGACCCAAGGTTGCTGGCACCGTAATAACGTTGCTCTAACCGCCACGTTACAGTGCCGGCTAGGTTGCTCGGATCTGATGGAACTAATCATTCTATCCCTTGTTAAACTAATCCCTTCCACCTATACAATGTCCACATCCTTCCATTCGCTCCACATTCACGTTCCTATCTAACAGCCTCTTTAGCATTTGATGGCTCTACGGTCTGTACTTGCTGGAGTTTAGAAGAATGAGAGGGGATCTCATTGAAACCTACTAAATATTGAAAGCACTAGATACAGCAGACGTGAAGACAATTTTTCATACAGTGGAAGAGTCTAGGACCAGAGGGCACAGCTTCAGAGTACCAGAACATCCCTTTAGAAAAGCAGTGAGGAGGAATTTCTTTAGCCAGGTGGTGAATCCATGGAATTCTTTGCTACAATAGAGTCCAAGTCATTGGGTATATTTAAAGCCAAGATTGATAAATTCTGGATTAGTAAGGGTGTCAAGGGTAACAGCAAGAAGACAGGAGATTGAGATTAAGCAAGATAATAAATCGGGTATATTGGAACGGTGGAGCAAACTCAATGGGCCAAATGGCCTAATTTGCTCATTTATCTTATGGTCTAAATGCCTCCATTGTATATGCCTCCACCACCTCCCCAGGCACCCACCATTCTCTGTATAAAGGAAAATCTGCCACACATCCCCTTTGGACTTACTCCTTTCACCTTAAATGCATTCCCTCTGGTATTAGATATTTCAGCCCTGGAGAAAGATACTGTTGAACTTATAATACACTCAGTGGCCATTTTGTTTGGCACAGGAATGAAACCCGGTGTGCTCTTCTGCTGCTGTAGCCCGTCCACTTCAAGGTTCAACGTGGTGTGCGTTCAGAGATGCTTTTCTGCGCACCACTGTTGAAACGTGTGTATCTGAGTTACTGTCACCCTCCTGTCAGCTTGAACCAGTCTGGCCATTCTCCTCTGACCTCTCTCATTAACAAAGTTTTTTTGACCACAGAACTTCTGCTCACAGGATTTTTGTTTGTTTTCACACCGTCCTCTGGAAACTCTAGAGCAGTGGTTCCCAAACTGGATACAAGGACCCCTTGGTTAATGGTATAAAAAAGCTTGGGAACTCCTGCCTAGTGACTTGTGCATGAGATTCTCAGGAGATCAAAGTCACTTTGCTCACATTTCTTCCCCGTTCTGATGTTTGGTCTGAACAACAACTGAACCTCCTAACCATGTCTGCATGCTTTTATGCATTGAGTTGCTGCCACATGATTGACTGATTATTTGCATTAACAAGGTGTACAGTGCACCTAATAAAGTGCCCACTGAATGTATGCCTGTCATATCTTAATAGACACATCAGATTTCCTTCAGCCTCTGTCACGCCAAAGGTAATTCCAGGATATACCCTCTTCTCAGTGCCACCATCAGGGAGGAGGTATAGGCGCTTAAAGGCACACACTCAATGCTTCAGGAACAGCTTCATCCACTCTTCCTAATCATGGGACCATTTCTGAATGGACAATGAACCCCATGTACACCATCTCACTAATTTTTTTTATTTTTTTCTCTCTTTGCACTATTTTTAATGTACATTTCTTATTGCAATTTATAGATTTTATTATTATGTATGGCAATGGCCCACTGCGGCAAAACAATAAATTTCACAAAATGAAACCTGATTCCGATGCAGTTCCACGTAGAGAAGAAAATGAATGAAGATGGGAGAGGAACTTGAGAAGGGCTGAATGGCCTGTTACCATCCGTAGCTTGTCAGCAGTGGAGCCATGTACTGCATCGCACTCCAGTCACCGAGCCTGCATCTATTTACAACATCTCAGCATCACACCCTTCTCCCCTTCCCATGGAATATTTTCAAAACCTACCTTTAGGTTTAAACCCACAGCTTTCATCATCAGAGCTGCTGTCAGATTCAAAGAGATCCCCGAATTCTTTCTTGTCTTTCTCTTTGCTCTCTTGCAGCTTCCTGCGTTTGATCTCTGGGAAATTCAGGTCTTCCAGCTGGCAAGAGGCAGAGGAAAGCACATGAAATATAAAAAAAGTACTTACTACAAAGTCAGCCTTCTGTGCAGAGACTTTAAACACCATTCCACAGCCTGCCCTCCTCTGCTACTTTCCCCCCTATTTACATACAGGGGTCAGCAATTATACACGTGTGACATGCCTTAAAGACTGATTGAGTGCATGGGCCCCCCCCCCCCCCCCCCGATTCGTCGCCCGACCCTCAATATCTGGAGGAAAATTACATCGGAATGCGATAAGGAGAGAAAGAAATTGACGCCTGAAGCTATGCGATCAATCCTCCGCTCTCTGAAGGCCGGAGGAAGCTCAAAACTCTTTCTTGTATAACTTCATTTTTCTCCTTTTTTCTTTGGCATGCCCTGTTAAAGTGGATGCTGGGAGTTTCGCTGGTGGGATGTTTGGAAGGACTGGCTGTATGAGATATGTAAAAATTACAGATGATTCAAACACTAATTTATTTATTTTATTTGAAGATAGGGTGTGAAACAGACCCTCCCAGCTTCACCACCAGCAACGCACCGATTTAACCCTGGCCTAATCACGGGACCATTTACACTCAGCTTACTAATCGCAATGTCTTTGGACTGTGGGAGGAAACTGGAGGACCTTGAGAAATTCGACACATTCCACGGGAAGGATGTGCAGTCTCCTTACTGAGGACACTGGGATTGAACTCCAGACTCTGATGCCCCAAGCTGAAATAGTGTTGTATTAACCATAATACCCATATTGATGGATTAATGAATTGGGAGTAAAAGCCCCATCTAACCAGTCAGAGTGACTGCACTTCCCTTAAGAATCTGAAGTGAGAAAGCATGCCCCACCTCCGAGCACATTTATAAAGAGCACTGCCACAAAAAGGCAGCATCCGTCCTCAACGACCCCACCATCCAGGCCACGCTCTCTTCTCGCTGCTGCCATCAGGAAGGAGGTACTGGAGCCTCAGGTCCCACACCACCAGATTCAGGAATAATTGCTACCCTTCAACCATCAGGCTCCTGAACCAGTGTGGACAATTTTACACACCTCAACTCTGAACTGATTCCACAATCTACAGACTCCATACAAAGAGTTCTCAGTATTATTTATTTATTTAAGGTGATCATTGCAGAGGATTCCTGTTAATTGGGGCAGCAGCTTATTTAGGAAAACTCTTAAAGAACAAAAAACAATCGAGAAAATAGCCAGGATTCCCTTCACTTATTGGGACACTATGCCAGTTAATTGAGGCAGGAGACTGCTGCCAAACAGTTTCTAACTACCGTCTGATGCGTCCACTTGTGTGGCCATTAGACTCTACACCATGCTTAGAGCAAACAGCTTTTACATAGCTTCAGTTATGCGTGTTAGTGTTCAAAAAGCAGTGACTTTTGTCACTGATAGTTGGCAAGAAATAAGCAGTAAGACAATTCAGAACTGCTTTGCTGGTCGAGTTTGTCAGCATTCAGGCTTGGAGATGTCAGAAACAGCCGGAAGTGAAAATGAAATGATTTTACTTCTTCATCAAGATGGATACTACAATGAATTTGAAAATATCAACAATCATCTTGAAAGTGACAATGAAAATGAAGAATTGGAGAATGTAATTATCACTAGATTTGAATGAAGGCAGTCTATTATCTACACGAGGTATCTGCGTCGTTTTGTTCATTTACAGTTACTCAAAAGAATGCGGAATTGTACACTGACTTCCTCTATTGATAACTGTTAGGAACTGATACACAGTTTTATAGTACTGTAGTAGCATTGATAATGTTCTTATTTACTCTGAATTCATTTAAATACATAATTTGTTACTCGGTTAAACGGTAGTTTGTCTTTTTTATATTTTTTAACAATTTCTATGAAACGTTGACTAATTGTGGCAGCCACTTAATTGGGGCAAAATGTACTGGTCATTGATCCTGAGGTGTCCCAATTTACCGGAATCCACTATGTTCAGTTTTTGCAATTACACAATTTGTCTTCTTTTGCACATTGGTTGTTTGTCAGTCCTTTTCTTTGATTCTGTTGTATTTCTTTGTTCTACTGTGAATGCTTTTAAAAAATTTTTCCTGTTTGAATTTGCAGTTTGTTGTCTTCTGTACTCTGATTGAACGAACAAGTTTATGTGGTCTTTCATTGATTCTGTTATGGTTATTGAGTATGCCCACAAGAAAATAAATCTCAGGGTTGAATATTGTGATAAATAAATTCACTTTGAACATTGAAAGCCTCATTCATCACTACCCTGAACTGATTCTACAACCTATGGACTCTCTTTCAAGGCAAGGCTCTGCAGCTCATGTTCCCAGTATAATTTTTACTTGCACAGTTTGTCTTCTTTTGCACGTTGGTGCTTGTCTGCCTCTGTGTGTTTATGTGTATTTTTTGTACGTTTATTGCATTTCTTTTTGCTAAATGCCTCCAAGAAAATGAATCTGAAGGTAGTATATAGTAACATACATTCATTGATAATAAATGTACTTTGAACTTACAGCAGAAATGATGGGTAGAATGGCCTGCTCCTGCTCCTAGTTACCTTAGGCCATTTAGTCTGCAGTTCAGTTTTCATATAATTCTAGTTAACTTAGCAAGTAGAGGAACTGAAAGACAGCATTACACACAGAATACAGGAGGAGCTCAGCAGATCAGGCAGCATCTATGGAGGGGATTTCTGGGCCGACAGCCTTCATCAAGACTGGAAAGGGAGGTTGAAGAAGCCAATGTAAGAAGGTGGGTGGGGGGGAAAGGAGTACATACTGGCAGATGATAGGTAAGCCAGGTGAGGAGAGGTAGGGATGAAGTAAGAAGCTGGGAGGTGATAGGTGGAAAAGTAAAGGGCTGAAGAAAGAATCTCACTGGAGAGTGGACCATGGGAGAAAGAGAGTGAGCAGGGCCAACCTACTCTCCTCTCCTATCAGATTCTCTCTTCTTCAGCCTTTTACCACCACTCCCCCAACCATTTTATTCTGGCACCCTCCCTCTTACTTTCCAGTCCTGATGAAGGGTCCTGAATAAGTGTGAGGTTATCCACTTTGGGAGTAAGAACAAGAAGGCAGATTATTATCTGAACGGTGTAGTTAGGTAAGGGAGAAATACAAAGAGATCTAGGAGTCCTTGTTCATCAGTCACTGAAGGTGAATGAGCAAGTGCAGCAGGCAGTGAAGAGGGCAAATGGAATGTTGGCCTTTATTACAAAGGGAATTGAGTACAAGAACAAGGAAATCCTCTTGCATTTATACAGAGCCCTGGTGAGACCACACCTGGAGTATTGTGTACAGTTTTGGTCTCCAGGGTTAAGGAAGGACATCCTGGCTGTAGAGGAAGTGCAGCGTAGATTCACGAGGTTAATTCCTGGGATGTCTGGACTGTCTTACGCAGAGAGGTTAGAGAGACTGGGCTTGTACACGCTGGAATTAAGGAGACTTAGAGGGGATCTGATTGCAACATAAGATTATTAAGGGATTGGACAAGATAGAGGCAGGAAATATGTTCCAGATGCTGGGAAGAGTCCAGTACCAGAGGGCATGGTTTGAGAATAAGGGGTAGGTCATTTAGGACAGAGTTAAGGAAAAACTTCATCTCCCAGAGAGTTGTGGGGGTCTGGAATGCACTGCCTCGGAAGGTAGTGGAGGCCAATTCTCTGGATGCTTTCAAGGAGGAGCTAGATAGGTATCTTATGGATAGGGGAATCAAGGGATATGGGGATAAGGCAGGAACCGGGTATTGATAGTACTTGATCAGCCATGATCTCAAAATGGCGGTGCAGGCTCGAAGGGCCGAATGGTCTACTTCTGCACCTATTGTTTATTCCTCTCCATAGATGCTGCCTGACCTGCTGAGTTCTTCCAGCACTTTGCAAGTGTTACTCTGGATTTACAGCACCTGCAAAATCTCTTCTGTCTGTGAACTAAAACGTGGGCTGAGAAGGACTCTCAGAATAAACTCCCACTGGGCAGTTCAGCACAGGTGTAAGGCACTACAACCAGAGTTCAAGTGTTTGCAAAAGCAGGGTTTCAGCCAGAACCAGCAAGGAGATCATGTGATGTGGACACAGAAATCAGTAAGATAAAACACTTAGAACAAGTCTTGAAAAATAGAGTCTCACTTTATTGGAGAAGTCACAGAAGAGGTTTACCAGGCTGCTGTCTGGATTAGAGAGCATATGCTATAGAATGAGAGGTTTGGCAAATTTGGGTTGTTTTCTCTGAAACGGCAGAGGCTGAGGGGAGATCTGATACAGGCTTATAAGATCATGAGAGATATATATAGACTAGACAGTATCTTTTTTCAGGGCTGAAATGTCTCATGAGAGGCTAGACAAATGTGGGTGGTTTTCTCTGGAGTGATGGAGGCCGAGGGGAGATCTGATAGAGGTTTATAAGATTATGAGAGGCCTAGATAAAGGAGACAGACAATATCTTTTTTTTTTCCCCAGGGATGAAACGTCTAATACCAGAGTGCATGCATTTAAAGAGGGAGGAGGTAATTTCTAGGGAGATGTGAGGGGCAAGTTTGTTTTTTTTTTACAGAGAGTGGTGGGTGCCTGGGAAAGTAGAAGCTGAAACATTAGAGACATTTAAAATATGCTTAGACAAGCACATGCATGTGCAGAAAATGTGCGGATAGGGACATCGTGTAAGCTGAAGAGACTAGTTCAGTTGGCCATTTGATTACTGATTTAATTGGTTCAGCACAACATTGCGGGCCGAAGGGTCTTTTTCTGTGTATGATTAGTTTTGCAGTGCAAGTATTTTTTTGTTATGACACAGTGATTACATCACACAACCTGAGACTGAGAGGCCTGAAGTCATTAACAGCTGGGAGACAGAATCTCAAATCCCTCCACGGTGGTTTGGCAATTTAAGTCTGCTTTTTAAAAACACACTTCTCAAATAAACAGCTTGCATCAGTAATACTAACCAAGAAACTCAAGATTGCAGTAAAAATCCCTCTCTGGTTTGCTGAAGTCCTGTCAGGAATCTCTCTTCTGTGGCAGGGAGTTTGTGAATTCAATCCCGCAGTACTGTGGCTGATTTATGCTTATCTCACAAATAATAAATGCTGGCCCTAAATTTCACAAGTTTTATTATCTGACTAAACTTACAAGGTATTTAAAGATACCTTAAATTATCCTGGAAATGAAAGGGTTAACACACGAGGAGCTTTTGACAGCTCTGGACCTGTAATCGCTGGAGTTTAGAAGAATGAAGAGGGATCTCATTGAAACCTATGGAATATTGAAAGGCCTGGATGGAGTGGATGTGGAGAGGGTGTTTCCGATAGTAACTGAGTTTAGGACCAGAGGGCACAGCCTCAGAATACAAGGACATCCCTTTAGAACCGGGATGAGGAGGAATTTCTTTAGCCAGAGGACAGTGGAATTCATTGCGACAGACAGCTGTGGAGGCCAAGTCATTGGGTGTAAAGTAGTGGGTGATAGGTTCTTGTTTAGAAAGGGTGTCAAAGGTTATGGGCAGAAGACAGGGGGATTGGGATTGAGCGTGATAACAAATAAGCCATGATGACATAGTGGAGCAGAGTCGATGGGCTGAATGGCCTAATTCTGTTCATGTGTCTTGTGGCAACAAACTCATCCTGTGAAAACTGCTTAACATTCACACTTCAACATGCATCAATTGATGGAAACACAATACAGGAAGAGATGAATTTATTCACCACATACCCGTTCTTTTCCCGTAATCTCCAGTGCAATCTCCTTCTGTCTCAGCTTCTTCCAGCTGCTGAAGTACTTCTCCAAAGGTGTACCCTCCTCTTTCATCTCTTTCTCCCATAATGTCTGTGCAGATACAAGAATTTCATTCAAGCAAATCAATCAGGTCTGACCAACTCTCAGCAAACCATAAATACAAGCTCCCAGCTTCCCACTTCATCCCAAGACCATTGGCCATAAGCTCTGAGTCGGATCGGACCGATAGAGAGAATGTGCCACGTGCACACGCGGGTTATTGATCATGCAGTGAATCAACTGGGCCTCCTATGCGAGGAAGGGATTTGAGGCTTTCGTCTCAGCAGGCCTGGGTTGTCGCTCTTACACTGGAACTGCTCAGTGTGTATTGTTACCAGTAAAACATTCAAACATACTACTCTGTTGTCACTCCTGCTCTGTGCGTACAGAACAACTTCACTGTATGCTTCAGCTTAAGCCTTCATCACGTTCCTGACCAAGTGCCCAACAGAACCCTGCTCCTCTTTGTTGGATCTGGAGAATATATTGTCCAGAAGGTTCTTCAGAATGAAACGTACAGTCCTGTGCAAAAGACTTAGGCACACATATTTTTAGCTAGGGTGCCTAAGACTTTTGCACAGTCCTGTATTTGTCGACATGGAGTGGAGAGCGAGTTTGTAAATCTGGCGGGAGCAAAGGACGTTGGGGAATGGTGACGGTGGAATGCCATGGGAGGGGTGTGGGACAGGGGGTAGAGAACGAGTGCCAGGGGCAGATGCAGACACACACAGCCCTGAGACACCAGGCAAGGTCAGTTGATTCCAAACAGCTGGTTTTTGTTGATCACTACCGTATGTCCTTCTGGTACTTTCCATTCCACCCCGCTTCCCCTTATCCCATCCATGACTCCCCTCTCCCTGCCTCCTTCCCACTCTCAGTCCACAATACACCCATATCAGAATCAATTTTATCATCAGTCACATGCCATGAAATTTTGTTTTTTTTTGGAACAGTAGTACAGTGCTATACATAAAATTACTACAGTCCTGTGCAAAAGCCCTAGGCACTTTCGCACATGACTGTAAATCTTGCGGTTATAGCCATTTTATTAGGTGTCCATAATAAAGAAATAACAGTAACTGACACACTTTCCTCCAAGAGGATCACACCCTTGTCATAGTTTGAAGGCTTGTGTGCCACAATGACCCAGAGGGCTATATTGGTTGGAGTCAGGGCTTTGTGCTTTGGCTCTTGGTCACTCATGCCAAACAGGTCAAAGGGTTGATACCAGACTAAGAGTGGCCCGCTGGTCCTTTAGGTTCAATGGGCCAGCTCAGGGCTAAGAGCTCTGACTGGTAACACAAAATTGTTAAGGAACTGCAATGCGGAACCCTTCTACATCTGAGTGTGATGGTATTACTGAGTCTCCACTAGGACTTGCATGACTGACAGTGGGGGAAACTGGAGAAAAGTGGAAGCTACTGACACGATGAAGGAATCCACACAACACACCAGAGAAGAAGGACCTTCATTGCTGCCCAAAACGCTAGTGTAAGACCAAGGAAAGAAGTCATGGTTGTTTAATGCTGAAAGCTAGCTCAAACTAGACAGATAGGAAAACTCCTTTGATAAGAACAGCCTACAAAATAATTTGATTTCTGGCATGCCATGGGCTGCAAAGAAACTTCAAAATGTGCAATAGCAGCTACAGAACAGATGACTAAAAATCCTCTGAACACTTGCAGACGAACAGGTGATTAAATAAACAAGCGTAACAAAAGATAAAACTACAAGAAAAATGGCAAACTAGGCACAAATCCAACTCTACCATCTCCTCTCCAGTGTGTACCTGACCCACAGTTAGCCCTCCTGCCTCAAGCCTGTCTGTGTTTTGACTCATGATGATATGGACCCCTACCCTGGGAGTCATGTGGTTTGATGGCAGGTCAGCAGATAACGAGCACTGAATAGAAGTGCTCGTCTATGATTCAGCGGTGGGTTGCTCTTTAGTAGCACGATCCTGACCAATTCAGGGGGTGCAAACCTCATATGATTCCCTGTCCCTCAGCTTAGCCAGCTGTCAAAAAGAGAATGTCTCTGAATGTTTCCAGATGTGAAATATCAAATAACAAACAGTTACAGAGGAAGCAATGAGCCACGAGTTTCATCATGAGGGAGAGAGGTTCTAAACCAGGCATGGGCAAACTACGGCCCGCGGGCCATATGCGGCCCGTTAAGCTTTTTAATCCGGCCCGCAGAACTTGATGAAATTATATTAATAAACCTTGTTTTCTCCCCGCAATTCTGGCGTCTTCCCAATAGATGACGCACTCTATATACATTGACCTTTGTTGAGGTGCAGCGTATTACTCCACATTTGCGCTTTACTTTGTGACCTTGGGGCGACCCATTTCCTGGCACATCCAAACCAGCTCACAATTAGCCAGCGTTCCGGCTAAGGGAGATAGCCTGCGGGGATTTGCGAGCACAGAGCTCCGCATATTGGCGCGCTCTCACTGTTCTGTCATTGTGCGGGTCGTTGTTGAGTTTTGGCACAGGGGACAATTGAATAAGAAGGAGCAGGACAAGTAGACCTGCATCTCCTACCGTTTTTGAAATAAAGACAGTCAGGAGGAGAGTGATGATGATAATATCTTGAAGGATAACAGAATTTTCAGTGCTTTAAAATAATAACTGTTACTATTAAAAAAAGCTGTATTTTATTCATTTAATTTTCAGTGTTTTAAAAGACATTTCAATAAATAGCTAAATACCATGGGACTTCAAAGACAGATATTTTGTTGTAATGCATTTGTTCATTTTCAATTGAAATTAAAGCACATTTTCTACATATCCCATGATATTTTATTTTCTCTTATGAGGTGTATTACCAAAACACTCTGTCCATCTGCTCCTGGTCCGGCCCCCCTGTCAAATTTTAGAACCCTTTGTGGCCCTCAAGTCAAAAAGTTTGCCCACCCCTGTTCTAAACGTTTCTGAGTGGTGAAGATTAGAGAATAAAATGCTATAAAATGCAGGTCAGGCAGTATTGGGGAGAGAAAGGCAGGTAACATTTCTGATCAATGATCTATAATCAGACCTTCCTAATGAGGTAAACGCACAAAATGCTGGAGGAACTCAGCAGGTCAAACAGCATCCATGGAGGCAAATGGAGAGACAATGTTTCAGGCCAAGACTGATGAAAGGTCTCAGCTCAAAATACTGACTGTCCCTTTTTGAGTTTGTCCAGTATTTTGTGAGTCTTGCTCTAGATTTCTGGCATCTGCAGAATCTCTTCTGCCTCCTTTCTGGTGAGGAAGGCATGTTTTGCTGTTGTTCTGTTGCTTGGCCGTGTTCTGTGTTGTCCTGCACTGAGTGTGGGAATGCTATGCTGGCTCAGGAATGTGCAGCAGCTCTTGTGGGCTGATCCCAGCACAGTTTTTTTAAAATTTATTTTATTTAGAGACACAGTACGGTAACAGGCCCTACTGGCCCAAACATACCCGTGTGATCAATTAAACCACAAGCTCATACATCTTTGGGATGTGGGAGGAAATCGTAACACCCACATGAAACCCGCGTGGTCACAAGGAGCAGCGGCAGGAGTTGGATCCGGGTTTCTTCTCCTTAAGCCCGTCACTTTACTGGGCCACAGGCAGCCAACAGCAGCTCACCATCGTCCTCAGTCCTGCGACAGTCTTCAAGGATACTTCCTGTCCCAGGGATGGGGTGTTTGGAGCTTCTGCTGGCATTTCTATGGCTCTGGGATTTTTATGGGACAAAGTTGCTAGTCCCACGCACAACCCTCTTCCTTTCTCAGCTGGGCTTGGGGCTGCCTATTGCTGAGTTGAACCTGGGTCGCTGGTACTAGAAAGTGTTCCGTTAACTGCTACACATGGTTAGGTTGTGTTGGTTATTAACAGAAACGACACATTTCTTTGTCTGTTTCAATGTACATGTGATAAAAGAATCTGAATCTGAGGTGTGAAAACACTTAAACCCTACCAGTTCCACTGTAAACAAGCTCAATTTGTTGTGCTTACCAAACAAACCAATGACCAGCATTTGGCTTGGAATTGGAATTGCAATATGATTACCACACGCACGAGCTTAAACCAGCACAAAAAATTGTGGTGATTCAAGATTCAAGTTTATTTGTCAATGTGAAAATCGCAACATACAGTGAAGTGCATTGTTTGAATAACCAACACACCTAAGGGTGTGCTGGGGGCAGCCCGCAAGTGTTGTCACGCATTCTGATGCCAATGTAGCATACCCAGAATGCTTGGCAGAACACAGAACACAACAGGCAACAGCAGTAACAGCAGGCCCCATTCCTCCCTTCATGCACATACGCAGTCCTATGACTCCAGGGCAGGTCTCCAGCTCCAGCAGACACAGCTATGGGCTTGTAGGCACCCAGGCTTCAACTTCACCAGCAGACTTGGCTCCGGCTAACGGGGTTCAACTTCCGTGACCGTGAATGTATGCGGCTCCTTTTTTGTTTAGACTGCCTGAACCATTGGGCACTTCTACACAGCTTTAGCTGGGTTGCAGGTAACAGCTGAAATGCAACCATACTGTTTACCTCTCACTCCAACCTCTGCTCTGCAGAACAGCCTTTGCCTTGCTACCTCTTAGCACCTTTAGCAGTAATTTTCCTTTGACAGTTTTTCCTATCACTGCCGTGTGTCTAAATTGAGCCTGATTGATGTTGTGACTGAAACGAAACCTGTCTTGGCTAGACTGTCATAAACACAAAAGATACTTGCAAATTTCTACAGACGTACCGTGGAGAGCATTCTAACTGGCTGCATCACTGTTTGATATGGTGGGCCACTGCACAGGACCGGAAAAAGCTGCAGGAAGTTGTAAGTTTAGCCAGCCTTATCATGGGCACTAGACTGCCCAGTATCAAGGTTCAAAAGGTGATATCTCAAGAAGGTGGTATCCATTATTAAAGACCCCGATCACCCAGGATGTGCCCTCTTCTCATTCCTACTATCGGGGAGGAGATATACACTCAACAATTCAGGAACAGCTTCTTCCCCTCCACTATCAGATTTCAGAATGCACACTACCTCACTATTTTTTTTTGTTGTCTTTTTCCACACTTACTTAATTGAAATTTTATATGTATTTTTATTGTGATTTATAGTTTTAAAAAATTATGTATTGCAATGTACTCTGCTGTCACATAACAACCAAAATTGGCAACATATGCCGATGTTATTAAACCTGATTCTGACTATGATTCTGCAAATGTTGGAAATCCAGAGCAACACACACGCAAAATGCTGGAGGAGCTCAGCAGGTCAGGCAGCACCTATGGAAAGGAATAAACAGTCGATGTTTTGGGTTGAGACCCTTCATTAAAAACTCAATTATGATGAAGGGGTTCGCCCCAAAACATTTGACTATTTATTCCTTTCCATAGGTGCTGCCTGACCTGTTGACTAGACTGTCTACAATTTTATTGGAATTCTGGCTATTAGTAAGTACATAGAATGAACCAAGTTCATGGCCAACTTTCCCTACAAAACAAATGGAACATTCTCCTGCTAATGTGCAAGTAGGTGGAATTACCAACTCTAACCTACAAGTGCCATTGCATCAATCTTCTTCACACTCACTCTACCCCCACCCTTCAGCCACAGGACAACTGTCCTGCCCACTCCAGTAATGTACAAAAAGAGTTGGGGAGCATCACCAGGGAAGGCTTGAAACATGAACTGCTCTACATAGCCAACGAAAAGCAGGCATAGCACGGGCGCGTGGCTACACTTTGAGTTGGGATAAGTGGAAGTTTCCTCCCTCTCCCCTTCCCGTTCTTTCATTTCCCTATTGCCACTGTCTCTCCTCCTTCCCTCCTTTCTTCATGGTCCACTCTCCTCTCCTATCAGATTCCTTCTTCCTCAGCCCTTTACAATTTCCACCAATCACCTCCCAACTTCTAACTTCATCTCCTCTTCCCCACCCACCTGGCTTCACCTATCACCTTCTAGCTTGTTTTCCTTCCCCTCCCTCCACCTTTTTATTCTGGATTCTTCGTCCTTTCCAGTACTGATGAAGGGTCTCAGCGCAAAACATCGACTGTTTATTCCTCCCCATAGATGCTGCCTGTCCTGCTGTGTTCCTCCAGCATTTTGTATCTGTTGTCTTGGATGTTCAGCATCTGCAGAACTGCTTGTGCAATATCAGACCTTAGCGCTAAATTGTAATTTTTCATTGATTCTGTTGTACTTCTCTGCTCTAACGTAAATGCCCAGAAGAAAATGAATTTCAAAGTAGTATAGAGTATGGTGACACATATATTCCGTGATACTTTGAACTTTGAAAATAAACAACATCAGAGAGCATAGATGGTGTCAGTTCCAAATTGATGAAGTACGAGTCAGAGGTCTTCTACACTGACTGGAGATGGAAAACTTCCTTAGAGAACATTCAGCAACAAATCATGAACTTACCACAGCCTGTTTATCGGCCACGCCGAACGTCACCTTCTGTCGCCTCTTGGTCAGGAAGGCAGAGTTCTCCTGCACCTTCTCCAGCAACTGCCTGATCTGCTTGCAGTAATTGGCCACTTTGCACTCCTTGAGAAAGGTTTTCAGCTGTAAGAGAAACCAGACATAGATCACAAAAAACAGCCTCCCCATCGATTTGAAAGACCGCAAGACATAGGAGCAAAATTAGGCCAGTTGGCCCATCGAGTCTGCTCCGCCATTCCATCATGTCTGATTTATTATCCCTCTCAAAACCATTCTCCTGCCTCCTCCTCTTTGATGCCCTAACTAATTAAGAACCAATCAACCCCTGTTTTAAACATACTCACTGATTTGGCCTCCACAGCCACCTGTGGCAATGAATTCCATAAATTCACCAGCCTCCGGCTAAAGAAATTCCTCCTCATCTCTGTTCTAAAGGGACACCCTTCTATTCTGAGGCTGTGCCCGCTGGTTCTAGAGGGTCCCTAATCACAGCACAAGCAACAACCCACTGGGTTTGTGCCTCACTCTGCCAGACAGCTACCCACTACAACCAGAAAACGCTCTGTTGTGCTAACAGCTCACAATCGCCTTCAAAATAGTTAAGTACAGCATAAAGCACTGATGATTGTCATTTACTCTGGCAATGGCTCTAGGAAGTGGCAGCAATTTTATGTATTTATTTATTTCGAGGTACAACGAGGAAAAGGCCCTTCCAGCTCAATGGGCCGCGCCTCCTAGCAACCACCTGTTGTGCAAAGCCTAATCACAGGACTTTATTCCTCAGAAAGTAGAAGACCGAGGAGATCTGATTGAGGTATACAGAATTATGAAGGGTAAATGCAAGAAGGCTTTTCCCAGAGATTGGGTGGGACTACAACCAGAGGTCATGGGTTAAGGCTGAAAGGTGAAAGGTTCAAGGAGGAAATTCTTCACTCAGAGGGTTGTGAGAGTGTGGAGTGAGCAGCCAGTGCAAGTGATGCACACAAATTCAATTTCAACATTTAAAGAGAAGCTGGACGGTAGGGGTATGGAGGGCTATGGTCCCAGTGCAGGTCGATGGGTGTAGATAGTTTAAATGGCTCAGCGTGGACTCGATTGGCCAAAGGGCCTGCTTCTGTGACTATGACAACTCATAGTTAACCTATTGACGTGGTGTATCTTTGTGGGACAAAATCAGAGTACCCAAAGGAAACCCAGGTGGTCATGGGGAAGATGTACAAACTTTGCAACTTTATAAAATTCTGGTTAGGCCACATCTGCATACAGTTCTGGTCTCCTCACTATAGGAAGGATGTCAGGGCTTTGGAGAGGGGGCAGAAGGTTCACCAGGATGCTACCCACCTTAGAGGGCAGGTGCCATCATGAAAGGCTGCATAAACTTGGGTGGTTTTCTCTGGGGCGCCGGAGGCTGAAGGGAGATCTGATAGAGGTTTATAAGATTATGAGAGGCCTAGATAGAGTGGACAGAGTATCTGTTTGAAATGTCTAATACCAGAGAGCATGTATTGAAGGTGACAGGGGGTAGGTTCAAGGGGGATGTGAGGGGTAAATTTTTTACTCAGAGAGGGGTGGATGCCTGGAATGTGCTGCCTGGTACGGTGGCAGAGGCAAATGGATTAGAGGTTTCTGAGAGACACTGGATAAGAACATGGATGCAAGGATGGTGGTGGGATTTGGACATGGTGTAGGTAGAAGGGATCAGTATTTAGCCTTTTAGCCTGTTACTGTGGTGTACTGTTCTATGTTCTTATGGCAGATGTCGGAATTGAACTCCGACACCCCGAGTTGTAGAAGAGTCATGTTAACCACTACACTACCATGGCGACCTCCAGCTGCAGTACAAACCATAAAACTATCTGGCAGACAGAAATGATAGAGTGGGCGAATACATCAAGCAACAATTCCGCGCAATACTCAAACCACTTCGACGGCCGACTAATAAGTCACAATGAACCTTCACCGTACACCAGCTTGGCCCCATTCCTAGGTGCCATGCCTCGGGAAAGACGTGAAGTCTTTGGAGTGGCTGTACAGAAAGAAGACTTATCAAAATGTCTGCATGACTTTAGTTATGTGGATAGTTATTATGACTCTAGTTATGTGGATAGACCACAGAAGATTCTAAAGCACGCTGCTGGGGCTGGAGGACTTGAGTTAAAAGGAGAGACTGGGCAGACTTGGGCTGTTTTCCCTGGAGTGAAGGAGGCTGAGGCAGAATTGGGCCACTCAGCCCATCGAGTCTGCTCTGCCATTTCATCATGGCTGATTTATTATCCCTCTCAACCCCATTCTCCTGCCTTCTTCCAGGAACCTTCACACCCTGACTAATCAAGAACATATCAACCTCGACTTTAAATATCCCCAATGAGTTGGCTTCCATAGCTGTTTGTGGCAATGAATTCCACAAATTTATCACCCTCTAGCTGAAGAAATTCCTTCTTATCTCTGTTCTAAATGGACATTCTGAGGCTGTGCCCTCTGGTCCTAAATTCCCCCTAATATAGGAAACATCTTCTCCACATCCACTCTATTTTGGCCTTTCGTTATTCAATAGGTACAGACCTGGAGCCATCAAACACTCCTCATGTTACGTTACGACCTTATATAAGTTTTTAAAGTGATGAGGGCCACAGACGTCCTCTCTGGGTAGGAGAAACTCAAGTTAGGGGCAGAGGTTTATGGTAAATGGAAAGATCAACAGGGTAAGTTTTAAATAGAGAGGGTGATGCCATATGCAACGAGATGCTAGAGGAAGTGGCACAGGCAGGTATAATTCAACATGACAGATGTTTGGATAACGATGTGGAAAAGGTCAGAGTGACATGGATCAAATGCAAGTGAGTGGTACCAGCTCAGATTGACACCTTATGGACCTGATAAATGTTTTGTTTTCGGAACCGGCTCAGATAGGCAGAAAGTCACAAACACCAATCATCTACTTCGAACAACAAAACTTAACTTATTAGGGCAGAACAGGAGGCATTAAAACACGTGCACAGCACCCCCCCTCCCTCACTGCAGCACACCTCCCACTCGATCTGCAGTGCTATTCCCGTGGCACCATGCTTCCAGCGCCAACGTGGCAATTCCTGAGAGTGCAGTGTATACCACGAATTCATACCATACGTTGTCCTAAAGTGACAGTGCTGGAGATTCTCAGCAAGTCAGGCAGCAACCATGAAGAGGGACACCACTGCAAATCTAAAAGCACTGGTATGTGGCACCGCATTGCAAGCCCATAATGTACTAACCCTAACCCATACATCTTTAGAATGGGGGAGGAAACTGAACTGAAACCCACATAGTCACAGGGACAATGTACAAACTCCTTATACACAGCGTCGGGAATTGCTGACGCTGTAATACTGTGATGCTAACTGCTATGCTACCATCCGCTAACTTCATAAAATAGATAGAAGTACGGATATGAAAAAAGTGTGCATAAATACCTGTGTGTATCGACAACATAAACAGCATAAAAACAGCGGTTTAAAGTATGTACAGTGCAAAAGAGAGAGGGGGTGGAGGGAGGTGCTAAATAGAATGATTAATCAGATTAACTGCTCAAATGAGAAGTTAACAACAACAGAACTCTCCTTTCCCTATACAGAGGCCCGTGCATCTGTGCATTTGGCATACACTCTGTGGCCACTTTACTGTACTTAATAAAGTGGCCATTGAGTGCACGTTCATGGTTTTCTGCTGCTGCAGCCAACCCACATCAAAGTTCAACATGTTGTGGATTCAGAGGTGCTCCCCTGCACTCCCGTACATGGTTGTTTGAGTTATTGCCACCTTCCTGTCAGCTTGAACCAGTCTGACCATTCTCTTCTGAGCTCTCTCATTGACAAGGCGTTTTCACCCACAGAGCTGCCCCTCACTGGGTGTTTTTTGTTGCTGCACACCTTTCTTTGTAAACTCCAGAGACTGTCGTGCATGAAAGCAGTTTCTAAGATACTTAAACCACCCCATCTGGCACCAACAATCATTCCACAGTCAAAGTCACAGATCACATTTCTTCTCTATTCTGATGTTTGTCTGAACAACTGAACCTGTTGACCACGTCGGTATGCTTTTGCGTATTGAGCTGTTGCCACATGATTGGCTGATTAGATATTTGCATTAACGAGCAGGTGTAAAGGTGTACCTAATAAAGTGGCCATTGAGTGTGTGCTCCCAGATCTGCATCAGTTCTCGTCTCCATACTTCCACGTCTCTTATAATTAACAACTGCACTGGGTGTTTTCATCATTACTGTCAGCTGTACTGCGCTCCTGAATTTAACACCCAATTAGCCACCAATTTTTTGCACATTATTTTAGTGGTGCCACAGACAGGTCGGTCACACTCTGATTAACATCTCAATCCATGATTAAATAAATGCAAGGAACTCACTGAGAATTTTAAACAACATTCTGGTTAAATAAGAACACATCCCCCTGACTGACTCGGTTTCCTTTGGGTGTACTGAATTTGTACATCATATGTGAAAGTGAATTTTTGCAAATTCACAAACAGTTCTTGGATTCTATGGAGTCAAAGTACTGAAGGCTTGCTGGATTGAGAACCACCAAAGACTTGATGGGATGAGAAGCCTCCGGTCCGTGATGAATACACACTCACTTCACACACATAACCGTTCAAAATATGCCCTCCCCTCAGAAACATACACTCTCTACATCCAACCCTCCACACACAAATACTCAACACCCACTCCCCCACGAACATACTCACACTCTCTACATCCAACCCTCCACACAGATAGTACACAACCACACACAAATACTCAACATCCACTCCCCCACGAACACACTCACACTCTCTACATCCAACCCTCCACACACAAACTCCCTCAAACCATCCAATCCACACACATACACTCTCTCTCACACTCTAATTCAACTCTCTACTCACATAGTACACACACATTCACACACATGCACACCATAGAACACTACGGCACAGTACAGGCCCTTCAGCCCTCCATGTTGTGCCGACCCATATAATCCTTAAAAAGAGTACGAAACCCAAACCCACACTACCCCATAACCTTCCATTTTTCTTTCATTCATGTGCCTGTCCAAGAGGCTCTTAAATACCCCTAATGTTTTAGCCTCCACCACCATCCCCGGTAAATCATTCCAGGCACTCACAACCCTCTGTGTAAAAAACTTACCCCTGATGTCTCCCTTAAACTTCCCTCCCTTAATTTTGTACCTATGCCCTCTGGTGTTTGCTATTGGTGCCCTGGGAAACAGGTACTGACTATCCACCCTATCTATGCCTCTCATAATCTTGTAGACCTCTATCAAGTCCCCTCTCGTTCTTCTACGCTCCAAAGAGAAAAGTCCCAGCTCTGCTAACCTTGCTTCATATGACTTGTTCTCCAAACCGGGCAACATTCTGGTAAATCTCCTCTGCACCCTCTCTATAGCTTCCACATCCTTCCTATAATGAGGTGACCAGAATTGACACAATAGAGTATTGACACAATACTCTAAGTGCGGTCTCACCAGAGATTTGTAGAGTTGCAACGTGACCTCTCTACTCCTCAACTCAATCCCCCTGTTAATGAAGCCAAGCATCCCACAGGCCTTCCTAACTACCCTACCAACCTGTGCAGCGACCTTGAGGGATGTATGGATTTGAACCCCAAGGTCCCTTTGTTCATCCACACTCTTAAGTAACTGACCATTAATCCTGCACTCAGCTTTCTGGTTTGTCCTTCCAAAATGCATCACCTCACACTTGTCCAGATTGAACTCCATCTGCCATTTTTCTTCCCAACTCTGCAGCCTGTCTATATCCTCTTGTAACCTTCAACCACCTACAGCTCCATCCACAACTCCTCCAATCTTCGTGTCATCAGCAAACTTACTCACCCATCCTTCCGCTTCTACATCCAGGTCATTTATAAAAATCATAAATAGCAGGGGTCCCAGGACAGATCCCTGCGGCACTCCACTAGTCACCGACCACCAGGCAGAATACTTTCCTTCCACAACTACCCTCTGCTTTCTTCCTTTAAGCCAATTTTTTATCTAAACAGCCAAGGTTCCACTTATACCATGCCTCATGACTTTCTGGATGAGTTTCTCATACACGCATACACACTCACACTCTCTCTCACACACTCTAATTCAACCCTCCACTCACATAGTACACACACATTTATACACACACACACGTTCTACATCCAACCTTTCACACACATAGTACACACACACCCAAACACACTCACATACACACTCTCTACATCCAACCCTCTACACACATACACAAACACACCATCCAACCCTTCACACCTATTACACACACACTCATGCTCACATACACTCACACACTTTACACTCAACCCTCCACACATATAGTACACAGACTCCACACACACACACGCTCTCTAAATGCAGTGCCTTGTACAAGTAGTCAGCCACCTCCCCCCATCTATTTTCATATCTTACTATTTCGCTTTCTAAATTTAAAATATATTTAAGTAGGATTGTTGAGCTAATCGACAAAACATTGCGTATCATGTCAAATCAAAAGCAATATTTCGAAACCTGTCAACAATTCACAAAAAAATTAAAACCAAAATTGTGTGGCTGATAAAGTATTCATCCCCTTTGTAATTACTAGGCTAACTTTCCTCAGGTGCAATACTGTATATTAGCCTAGCAACTTACCCTACTTGCTGATGTAGAGAACTGGAGGATCATCTGAATAAACACTCCTCTTCCTATAAGCTCCAACAGTATGGTAGATTTTCAACAGACCAAACCAAAATGAAAACAAACGAGCATTCAAGGCAGACGAACTGAATAAGTATTTTGCATACTAGCAGAATAGTGGAAGTTCCAGGCATCGGGGTCATGAAGTGTGTGAAGTTGCCATTACTAGGGAGAAGGTTCTTGGGAAACTGAAAGGTCTGAAGTTAGATGTTACTTGGACCAGATGGTGTACACCCTGTGGCTCTGTAAAAGGTGGCTGAAATGGCTAATGTGGAGGCATTAGTAATGATCTTTCAAGGATCACTAGATTCTGGAATAGTTCTAGAAGACAAAAACTTCAAATGTCACTTCAAGAAAAGGAGAAAGTCAGAAGAAAGGAAATGAGAGACCAGTGAGTCTGGCCTCAGTGGATAGGAAGATGTTGGAGTCAATTGTTAAGGATGTGGTTTCTGGGTACTGTGAGATACATGATAAAATTGGCCATGGTTAGCATAGTTTCCTCAAGGGAAAATCTTAACTGAAAAATCTGTTGAAATTCTTTGAAGAAATAACAAGCAGGATAGACAAAGTGTGTACTTGGATTTTCAGAAGGCCTTTGACGTTGTCACACCTGAGGCTGCTTAACATGTTAAGGGCCCATGGTATACTAGCATGGATAGAACATTGGCTGATTGGCAGGAGGCAAAGAGTGGGAATAAAAGGAGCCTTTTCTGGTTGGTTGTGGTGACTAGTGGAGTGCCGCAGGGGTTGGAGCTGGGACCGCTTCTTTTTACATTATATGTCAATGACTTGGATGGTGGAATTGATGTCTTTGTTACAAAGTTTGCGAACAATATGAAGATAGGTTTTGGGGCAGGTAGAGAGGCTACAGAAGGACTTAGACAGATTAGGAGAATGGGAAAAGAAATAGCAGATGGAATACAGTGCCGGGAAGTGTACGGCTATTCACTTCAGTGGAAGAAATAAAAGAGTTAGTTGTTTTCTAGATGAAGAGAAAACTCAAATATCCGAGGTGCAAAGGGACTTGGGAGTTCCTGTGTAGGATTTCCGGAAGGTTGATTCTTTGGTGAGGAAGGCAAATGTTATGTTAGCATTTACTTCAAGAGGACTAGAATATAAAAGCAAGGATGCAATGTCGAGGCTTTGTAAAGTTCTGGTGAGGACTCACTTGGAGTATTGTGAACAGATTTGCGCCCCTTATCTTAGAAAGAACGTGCTGACATTGGAGAAGGTTCAAAGGAAGTTCATGAAAATTATTCCAGGTTTGAATGGTTCATCAAATGAAGTGCATTTAATGGCTCTGGGCATGTATTCATTAGAATTCAGAAGAATGAAGAACGAGGGGTAACCTCACTGAAACCTATGGAATGTTGAAAGGTCTTGATAAGAGTGGATGTGGAGAGGGTATTTCCTATGGTGGGAGAGTCTAAAACCAGAGGACACAGCCTCAGAATAGAGGGGTGTTGTTTTAGAATGGAGATGAGGAGGAATTTCTTTTGCAAGAGGATGGTGAATCTGGAATTCGTTGCCAAAGGCATCTGTGGAAGCTAAGTCTTTATGTATATTTAATGCAGAAGTTGATAGATTCTTGATTTGTCACAGCATTAAGAGGGAAGGCAGGAGATCGAGGCTGAGAGGAAAAACTGGATCAGCCATGTTGAAATGGTGGAGCACTCATAGACCAAATGGCCTAATTCTGCTCCTATATCTTGTGGTCTTACACACACACACACACACACACACAAAATCTCAAACATCTCCGTACCTGAATGATAACCGGTAACACCAGTTCTGGAAAGCCAACAGTGTGTGCCTGAGTCTGCAAATACTCCAACGTCAGGTCATACAACTGCTCGATCAAGCCATCCTGCAATGAAAATTTATAAATCATAAACCATAATATTTCAGTATTCTCAATTATCCTTGAAATTAATGCAGCATATCCCCTAACAAATGACAGATTATTTCGTGTCTTAGTAAAAGCAGTGTTTGCAAAACCGATCACCTAGCTCAGAATGACCTGGAGTACAATCTGTCATACAGAACATCAGATGGCTCTCCCATGCACCCATGAACACCACCTCAGCATTTCTCTCTCTCTCTTTTCACTACTTGCTTAACTTAACTTTATTGCATATATTTCTTATTATATATTGCAATTAACTGCTGCCTAATAACAAATTTCACTATATATGCCAGTGATATTAACCCAGATTCTGAATTCTGATAATCCCATCCCTCCTGGAACTTTGCAAGTTCTTGGTACGAACAGCTGGTAAAATATCTGATACATCATTTTAGAGATGCCGGTGTTTTGCATTTGAGACTTTTAATGTGAAACTGTGGTGGTGAGGCAAAAGAAAGTGTTTCAGATATGTTCACTGTTTGTTGGTGGGTGCTTCTTTTCAAACTGACCAAACGTGCTGAGTCCTAGACAAGCAATAGATATCTACTGCTTCAGAATACAAGGAAGTCCCTTTCAAACTGAGATGAGGGAGAATTTCTTCAGCCAGAGGGTGGTGAATCTGTGGAATTCATTGCCACAAATAGCTGTGGAGGCCAAGACATTGGGTATATTTAGAGCAGAGGTCGAAGGTTTTTGATAAGTCAGGGTGTCAAAGTTACAGGAAGAAGGCAGGAAGGAGAATGAGGTTGAGGGGGATAATAAATCAACCATGATGGAATGAGAGAACTGGCTCGATGGGCTGAATGTCCAAATTCTGCTAGTATGTTTTATGGGTAAAGCATTTATTTAAAGTTATTCAGTATAAAGTTCAAAGTAAATTTGTTACCAAAGTACATATATGTCACCATATACAATGTCCTGAGATTCATTTTCCTGCTGGCATATTCAATAAATCCATAATAAAATCAATGAAAAACAGCACCAACTTGGGTGTTCATCCAGTGTGCAGAGGACAAAAAACTGTGTGAATACATAAATAAATAAACAAACAAGCAATGAATATCGAGACCATGAGATAAAGAGTCCTTGAAGGTGAATTAATGGGTTATGGGAACATATCAATGATGGGGCAAGTTATCCTCACTGGTTCAAGAGCCTGAGGACTGGCTCAAGGGCCGCTGGTTTCCTCTTCCTTAAGCCAAAACTCAGCTCCTTAGTCTTGTTGACATTGAGTGAGAGGCTGTTGTTACGGCAGCAGTCAACCAGATTTTCAATCTCCCTCCCAATTCCACACCATCTTTGATTCGGCCTACGATAGTGATGCTGTCAGCAAGTCTGAATGTGGCCTTGGAGCTGTGTTTAACCACGCATCACAAGTATAAAGTGAGCAGAGCAGAGGGCTAAGCACACAGCCTGTGCTGATGGAGATTGTGGAGATGTCGCCAAATCAAACTGACTGGGGTCTGCAAGTGAGGAAACCAATTGCACAAAGAGTTATTGAAGTCAAGGTCTTAGACATTATTGATTAGTTTTCAGAGGATGATGGTATGCTGAGCTGTAGTTCACAAAAAGCACCCTGATGTATGCATCTTTGCTATCCAGATGTTCCAGAGTTGAGTGAAGAGCCAATGAGATACCTGTTGGTCTGGTAAGCAAATCAGAGCAGATCCAAGTTGCTTCTCAGGCAGGAGCTGAGATGTTTTTATCACCAACTTCACACAGTGGTGGGGCTCATCAGCAAAAATGATGAAACAATGTACAGGAAGGAGGTTAAACACCTAGAGAGCTGATGCAGTGACAACATCTTGATGCTTAATGCCATCAAAACCAAGGAGATGATCGTCAATTTCAGACGGTCTCAGCCTGAGCACACACCCCTCAGCATCAGCGGCTCCACAGTGGAGAGAGTGGAAAACATCAAGTTCCTCGGGGTGCAGATCTCGGACAATTTCACCTGGTCCAGGAACACCACTGGGATTGTGAAATGGGCCCAGCAGAGATTGCACTTTCTGAGGAAACTTAAACAAGCATCACTCCCCCACTAACATCTTAACTACATTCTACAGAGGAGTGGTTGAGAGTGTGCTGACCTTTTGCATCACAACCTGATACTCCAGCTGCAGTGCTGCCGACAAAAAAGCCTTGCAGAGGGTGGTTAGGGGAGCCGAGACGGTTATTGGGGTCTCCCTACCTTCTGTCCAAGACCTCTTTCAGAGTCGATGCCTCCAGAAGACACAGTACATCATTAAAGACCCCTCACACCCTCTCCATGAACTGTTTGTTCTTCTGCCATCAGGTAAATGTTACAGGAGCATCAAATCTAAAACCACAAGGCTACTAAACAGCTTCCTCCCACAGGCAGTCAGACTGCTAAATAGCTGCTCTACCTGATTCTGCTTTGGACACTTTTAACTTGCACTGGACACTTATAACTTGTTTTTAACTGACATGTGGCTGTTGTGTTTTACTATTTATCGTTATGTTTATTATTTAGTGTTGCGTTTGTTATGTTATGATTACACTGCTCCTGGGAACACTGTCTCATTCTGCCCTGCGGAGCTGATGTATGGTTAGAATGACAATAAAGTTTTTGAATCTCGAAAAGACTCCATCACTGTGATTGTAGTGCTAATGAACGGTAGTCATTCAGGCAGGCACCGGTATAATTGAAGCCTGCTTGAAGCAGCTGGGTACCTCAGACTGTTGAAGCGACAGGTTAAAGATCTCAGTGAGCACTCTAGCCAGCTGATTAGCGCAGGTCTTTAAGAAATCGGCCAGCTATCTCCTCCACACTTACCGTGGGTTCACCCTCCTGAAGGCTGCTCACACGCTGGCCTCAGGGACTGAAACTGCAGGATCACTGGGGGCTTGTTATGGATAGGACAAAGTGAGCAAGAAGGCATTGAGCTCATCTGGAAGTAAAGCCCTATTGTCACCTCTGTCACTTGATTTAACTTCATAAGATGTGACAGCATTCAAGCCCTGCCACAACTGTCAAGCAACCTTCGTTGATTCACGTTGCCACTTTGCTCATGAAATGGCTTTCCGGAGATCATACCTGGACCTCTTGGGGTGTATGGGGTGTCAGGGAGGGGTAGCACCTCTGGTGGGGGAGTGGCTGTGGCACCTGTGGCTCCCCGTAGCCGTTTGCATGCGACAGCAGCCACACCCCGGGCAACCGCTATGACAAGCCGGCTAAACCAGGTGAGGGTAGCCAATGGGTCTCAAACCCTCAGTGAGATAGGGAGTTGTCTATCCCAGCACGTGAAAACAGACTCCGGCGGATTGAGCGGATGAGACTGACGGAAGGTCCAACGGTCAAGAAGGTGGTCTCTACAAGTGTCGTGGGAAGTGTAGAGCACGACTAGACACAGAAGATGTCCTGGTCATCCACACTGCGCCTAGTCCCATCTCCAGCTTGTCTCGACTCATCTTGCCACCGGATCCAGATGGGAATTGGAACGAGAGAGTAACGCTGATGCTGCACAACTCTCCATCATTTAAATCCAAATCAAGCGCTAGTCTCGACACCATCATAATGGCGTCAAGGTCTTCATCGACGACAATGGACGAACACCTGGACCTCTTACGACTTTCTTGGTCATCAGACTTGAACGCCTCTGATCTGGGCCTCAGCAGATGCAGATCTCAGGGTTCATCCAGGGCTTCTGGTTGGGGGAAGACTCTGAATGATGTTGTGGGCACACACTGATGTTTTGTGCAAATCACAAGAACATCAATGCAAATTTCACAGAAAGCTTACTGTAGGCAGGTAACGCCCACAGAGATAAAAAATAAAAGATGTGGCTTTACACTTTCATGTTGAGTGTAGGCTTTATTTAGAGTGTAGCACTAATTGATCTTGTTCCATATCGGAAAGATTTGTATCAAGAAAGAAAATAAATTGAATGGGCAAAATCTGTAACAAAAAATCGTACTCACTGGTAGTGAACAAGACCAACGTAACAGCAACAGACTCAAATGCCAATGTGGACGTCAGAATGCAAGACTCACTGAACCCTGATGCAAAACAGGAAATAGCGATGGACTCAAATCCATGCAATTGGAAATCAAAGCTGTGGTTTTGCACTGGTTCAGGGCATAAGCTTCAACAGTTGGGCAGGAATTAGTTAGTGGAGCAATGTTTAAAGATTAGCTTTGCCACTTGTACATCGAAACATAGAGTGGAATGCATTGTTTGCAACAACTCAGTCCCAGATGTGCTGAACCCTCAAGATTCATAATGCTCCCGGCATGCCCACAACTTAATAACCCTAACCTATCTTTGGAACGTGGGGGGAAAATGGAGCAACCAGAGGAAACCCACACAGTCACGGGGAGAACATACGAGCTCCTTACAGGCAGCAGCAGGAATCGAACCCCGATCACTGATTGGTAGATGATCGAAAAAATGGAGGGCTATGCAAGAGAGAAGGGTTAGGTTGATTTTACAGTAAGTAAAGGGTCAGCATAACATCTTGGGCCAAAGGGCTTGCAATGTTATATATTCTATGTGAAAATAATAAACTAACTTACCAATTTGTACTACAGAAATAACCCAAAAGCAGTTGCTAAACAAGTAAGGAAAATTCACATCCTGATTTGAGTTACACTACACTGAGCCTCAAAAAGTTTCAGCTTGGGTCTCCAAAGCTTCAAACTTTCAGAGTCCTCAGGTTTGAGCTCTTCCCCTCCATCTTCTTAAGACTTCATTGGGCGAGAAGTGACAAGAAGCTGGAGCAGAGGCTGGAGTACAGTTGGTGCAAGCAGGGTCTCAATTCAGGACTGACAGTGCAGAGCAAACATTTAGAATTGCCATCATTAGGACTCGGAACAGTACAGCATAGGAAAAGGCCCTTCAGCTCATAGTGTTGTGCCAAAGTATAAAGTAAGTTTACTGTCAAAGTACATATATATCACCATATACAACCCTCAGATTCGTTTTCTTGCAGGCATACATAGTAAATCCAAGAAGCACAGTAGAATCAGTGAAAGATTGCACCCAACAGGATTGACATTAAGAATGCAATGTGAGGCTTTATATGGCATTTGGGAGGATGGAACAATTGAGTAGTTTTAGGCCCCTTATCTAAAGAAGGATGTGCTGACACTAGAGAGGGTTCAAAGGAGGTTCACAAAAATGATTGTGGAATTGAAAGGCTTGTCGTATGAGGAGCGTCTGATCACTCTGGGCCTGTACTCGATGGAATTTAGAAGAAGGAGAGGTGATCTCTCATTGAAACCTATCAAATGTTGAAAGGTCTAGATAGAGTAGATATGGAGAAGATGTTTCCTATGGTAGAGGGGTCTACAACCAGAGGGCACAGCCTTAGAATAGAGGGACATCCCCTTAGAATGGAGATGAGGGGAAATTTCTTTAGCCACAGGGTGGCGAATCTATGGAATTTGTTGCCACAGGTGGAAGGCAGATATTGAGCATATAAAGCGGAAGTTGATAGTTTCTTCACAAGTCAGGGCGTGAAACATTATGGGGAGAAGGCAGGAGAATGGGGTTGAGAGGGAACTGGATCAGCCATGATCAAAAGGCAGAACTGACTTGATTGGCAGAATGGCCTAATTCTGCTCCACTATCTTAAGGACAAACAGCCATTAAAACGAATCCCTCCTGCCTGCGCGGTCCAAAACCATCCACTCGCTGAACATTCACGAGTCTATCTTAGAGCCACTGGAATGTCCCTCCACTACCACCTCTGGCACCGCATTCCGGGCACCGACCACTTTCTATAAAAATCTTGCCCCACACATCTCCATTGAACTTCCCCTCTCTCAGTTTTAATGCATATCCTCTAGTATTAGACATCTTGCCCCTGAGAACAAAATGGTAGTTGTCTATTTATGCTCCTCATCTCATACCCTTCTATTGGGGTCCCCTCAGACTGTGCCACACAGTGAACACACGTGACCCTGAGAAACCAAGGCACAGGCCCATAATGAACAATTACTTTTCAGTTATTGAGATACAGCACCGAGTAGGCCCTTCCGGCCCTCTGATCCACACCACCCAGCAACCCCCGATTTAATCCTAGTCTAACCTCAGGACAATTTACAATTAACCTACCAGTATGTCTTTGGACTGTGGGAGGAAACTGGAGCACCTGGAGGAAACCCACGCAGCCATGGGTGGAACGAACAAACTCCTTACAGACAGCGGTGGGAATTGAACCCGGGTCGCTGGTACTGTAAAGCGTTGTGCTAACCGCTACAACACCGTGCTGCCCCTCTCTCCTAATGGCAGCCTCTCTCACATAGCTCTTTTGACATTGGCTCACAAAAGTCAAAGTCCAGTTTTTTGCCAGACGCACAGGTGCAATGAAAGGGTTCCGTGCAGCTGCATCGCAGGCTTGCAGTAAGGGAAATGGGACTGCTATTCATTTTCATCCTTTCTCCATTAGGGTTGTTCCCTGTTCACAGACATCGTCATAACATCACAAGGAATGAAGTGGTTAATGCCCATTTGTCTCGACGACGCACTGACCAAGGTTTCGATACTGTTTGTCCCACTCCCATGCAGCATCCACGCCACGCCCACGAGACTCAAAAGCCATTGCATTGCCCAAGTCGTCAGCCTGATCTGAACCTCCACTCCACCACGGCTACATCCACATCGCCTGGTACAACTTCACGTACATACAAACCAGCTATGTCTGTAACAGTTCAACTTTAACTGTCATTCAACCATACATGAATACCCATAAATACAGCCAAACCAAACAGTGTTATTTTGGGGCTAAAGAGTAAAACAGCAGCAACAGTCACACACAGCACGAGACACACCTCATACATACAAGACAACAAGCATATATAAGTTAGCAGTAAAATACTGTCACACAAACAAAAAGTTGCTTGTGACTTCTGATGAAAGGTCTCGACCTGAAACATTAACTGGCTCTTCACTTACCCCTTTTCTCCCCACCTGTCCATCACCTCCCTCTTGTGCCCCCTCTCCCCTTTCTCCCATGATCTGCTCTCCTCTCCTATCAAATTTCTTCTTCAATCCTTTACCTCATCCACCTATCACCTCCCAGCTTCTTATTTCATCCTCCCTCACCTGGACTCACCTATCACCTACCAGCTTGTATCCTTCCCCGCCTCCCACCTTCTTCCCCCTTCCTTTCCAGTCCTGATGAAGGGTCTCAGCCCAAAACATCGACTATTTATTCCTCTCCATAAATGCTACTTCACCTTCCTCCAACATTTTGTGTTTCAAATGGAATGGACAGCTGCTCTCATTGTCGAAGGGTTTAATAGCAGAGATAATGCAGGTGAGAGATAATGTTCAAAGGAGACGTGCGGGAAGATTTCTTACGCAGAGCTTGCACTGTTAGGTGTGGTAGTGGAGACAAATATCACAGAGACATTTAAGAGACTCTTAGATAGTCACATGAATGTGTAGAGAATCAAGGGATATGGCTATTACGTAGGCAAAAGTAAGATATTTTTGAGGCTTTTACATATTATTTAGAGACACAGCACAGAACAGGCCCTTCAAGCCCAACAAACCACCAATTTAACCCAACCCTATTCACAGGACAATTAACGTTTCTGAACTGTGGGAGGAAACCCACACGGTCTTAGGGAAATAACTCCTTATAGTCGGCACTGGAATCGAACTCTGAACTCCGACACCATGAGGTGTTACAGCGTCACACGAACTACTATTTTAATTAGTTAGGCACTACATTGTGGGCTGAAGGGCTTGTTATCCAATTTAAATAAGAAGCTGGAGATTTCATAATTTTTTATGGGGAGAGGGAAGGCATATTAATGCATGGATGCAGTGACTTTAACAGTTACGGTCCCATTAAAGAACTACTTGGTTCCTTCAACAACAAGCAAGGTTGCTCTCTACTTACTCTGTAAGCTTTCTCCTGCAAGTTTGCATTGGACAGCTTCAGAACCACAGCGAAGTTGATTGGCCGAACACTCATCCGCCCAGGTTTCTTGTTAAAATCCACCTGTTGGAAAATCTAAAGAACGCAATCATTATTAAATCAAATAAGACTCAAGAGATGTCACTTTCTGAACAACACATCTCAAGCTCAAACTATACTTATCTTGATTTCCTGAGAAGTTAAGCATGATCAGATTTATTTATAAAGCAAACGCTCTATCTCCCTCCGTAACAAGGAAAGTTTTTATTGTTTAATAGTGGAACATCACTGCCAGAATTCCTCAGGTCAGTGTCCTACGCCAACCACCACATCAACAATCTCCTGCCCATCCTAAGACCAGGACTGAAGATGCTCGTTACTTAATATTCTGGTTTTTCAAGGAATAAAATCCGTACCACACTGTAAGACTGAGGAACTAACTGTGAACTTCAGGAAGGGGAAGTCAAGGAACGCCACCAGTCGTTACCAGGGGTCGGAAGTGGAAAGGGTGAGCAGTTTCAAGTTCTTGGATGTCAATATCATCTGGGCCCAAAATACCTGGGCAGGCAAGTCACCAGCTATATTTCATCAGGAGTCTGAGGAGATACAGTGTGTCAGCAAAGTCTCTTAACAATTAACAAAGAATGCAAAGGGCATTCTAACTGTTGCATAACCATCTGGTACGGAGCAGCCACTGCACAGGATTGGGAAAAGCTGCAAAAAGTTGTAAACTCTGCCAGCTCCATCAAGGACATCTTGAAAAAGTGATGTTTCAAAAAGATAGTATCCACCATTAGGGACCCTCATGACCAGGACATGCCCTCTAATTACTACCATCAGAGAGGAGGTTCAGGAGCCTGAAGGACTAGACTCAATATTTTAGGAACAGTTTCTACCTCACTACTTTTGCTCTCTTTTTGCACTGCTTATTTTTATATAAAATTCTTACTTTACTTTATAGTTTTTCATCTATTGCACTGCACCATTGCCTCAAAACCACATCTGCCAGTGATAACAAACCTGACTCTGACATTGAAAAGCTAGGGCTACTGATCTCTGAGCTGCCCCTACAGATAAACAGACCACAAGACATGCATGGATGTTGGAGCCAGTTGACTTCACCATCAATGGTTTGAAGAGTTACCACAAAGGCACAAAGATAGCCCTTGCTAAATAAGTGGAATCTTAACTTTTCAGTTCCTGCTGCTGCCTGTAAGGAGTTTGTGCGTTCTCCCTATGACTGTGTGGGTTTCCTCCGGGTGCTCCGGTTTCCTCCCACAGTCCGAAGCTGTATGGGTGCGTGTTAGTGAGTTGTGGGCGTGCTAGCTTGGTGTGAGAAGCACAGCAACACCACAGCATATCTTTAGTCTGTGTTGGTCATGGATGCAAACAACACCTTTCACTGCATGTTTCAATGTACATGTGACAAATAAAGCCATACTTGTATCTTTGTCTCTCACCCACGAGGCTGCTGTGACACTCTCACTCTTCTGATGAGCCCCCAACTCAAAGGATCATTACTTCACCTCCCCACAGAGACATACAGCCCACAAAAGGTGCGCTGGTTGTTAACACAATTGGCACATTTCACTGTATGCTACTAAGTATATGTGATTGATAAATAGGCCAGGGACTCCCAAGCTGGGGTCCATGGATCCCTCGGTTAACAGTAAGGGTCCATGGCATAGAAAAGGTTGGGAACCCATGCTTTAGGCCAAATTTGATGGCGAAAGTTTAAACCAGATAGAGTAACAATGATTGGGTGATCATGTTTGGTGACCGTGATGCTGGGCTGAACTTAATCGAATGTAGAACAGTACAGCTCAGGAACAGTTGCACTCAACCAATTGAATTAATAATCAAATGGCCAACTAAACTAATCCCTTCTGCCTACACAACGTTCACGTTCTTCCATTTCGAAGTTCAAAGCTCAAATTAGATCTCTTATCGCAAACAAGAGAAAATCTGCAGATGCTGGAAATCCAAACACACACTCACAGAATGCTGGAGGAACTCAGCAGGTCAGGCAGCAAAGTACATAACCTTCAGATTTGTCTGTGGCTCCTTACGGTCAGCCACAAAACAAAGAAAGCCCCAAAAGAATCCTTTAAAAAACACAGACCGTCAGACACCTGACATGTGGGGTGGGGTGGGGGGGGAGGGAGAGAGAGGGGGAGAGGGAGAGAGGAGAGAGAGAGAAATAAACAATAAAAGCAAAGAGCTTCAGAGATGCTTTGTGAAAGATATGAAGCCAGACATCACTGCTGCTGGAGCAGGCCACAGCCTAAGTTCACTGCAAAGCCAAATGAAAGTTGCAAGATCAGACATGAAGCCAGGCATTACTGCAGCCAGTAATCTCAGAGCCTCCTGAGCACCTCTGTCGTAATTGTGTCCACCACCATAACAGGCAATGCATTCAATACTCACAGCTCCTCTGTACTTCCTCCTCTCGCCTTAAATAATTGCCCTCTTGCATTGGGTATTTCATGCCTGGGAATAACATACTGGCTGTCTACTCTATGTACACTCAGTGGCCACTTTATTAGGTACACCTGCTCATTAGTGCAAATATCTAATCAGCCAATCGCGAGGCAGCAACTCAATGCATAAAAGCATGCAGACATGGTCAAAAGGTTCAATTGTTGTTCAGACCAAACATCAGAATGGGGAAGAAATGTGAACTAAGTGATTTTGACGGTGGAATGATTGTTGATGCCAGACAGGGTGGTTCACGTATCTCAAGAGGTTACTGATCTCCTGGGATTTTCACGCACAACTGACCGTGAAGTTCACAGAGAATGGTGCGAAATATGAAAAAGCATCCCATGAGTAGCAGTCCTGACCTCTCTTATTAACAAGGCATTCTTTGCCCACAAAGCTGCCACTCACTAGATGTGTTTGGTTTCTCCCACCTTTCACTAGAGACTCTAGAGACTGTTGTTGGTGAAAATTCCAGGAGATCAGCAATTTCTGAGATACTCAAACCACCCCATCTGGCACCAACAAGTATTTCAGCTTTTCCAATTTCCATGTGTAACTAAAAGTCTGAGGCGGATGGAAAAAACTGATTTAATTCAGTTGCTGTGTGTATTAGGATTAAAAGACTTCAGCTTTCCTCGTTGCCAAAAGTAAAAAATATCCTTTGAGAGGAAAGGATTTTTATTTTGATTCTCCCTGGAAAAAGATTTTAAACTATATTGTATTTCTCTATTCTCCTGTAAATGCTTGGAAGAAAATGTTTTCCAAAGTAGTGTGCATTGACAGAATCCTCTGCTTTACTCACTTTACACTTTTGACTGTGTGGCTAAGCACAGCTCCAATGCCATATTCAAGTCTGCCGGTGACCCTGCTGGCGTAGGCCGATCAAAGATGGTCATGAATCAGCATACAGGAGGGAGATTGAAAACCTGGCTGAGTGGTGCCAAAAGAACAACCTCTCTCTCAATGTCAGCTGATTACTGACTTCAGGACAATAAAACCAGAGAGAGGTCCATGTGCCAGTCCTCATTAGAGGAGAGGATCAGCAAATTTAAATTCCTCGGTGTTATTTCAGAGGACCTGTCCTGGACCCAGCGTATAAATGCAGTTTGAAGAAACCATAGCAGTGCCTCCACTTCCTTGGGAATTGGTGAACAGTTGGCTTGACATCTAAAATTTTGACAAACTTCTATAGCTCAGCAGTGGAGAGTATATTGACTGGCTGAAACACCAATGCCCTTGAATGGAAAATCCTACCAAAAGTAGTGAATACGGCCAAGTTCATCACGGGAAAAGCCCTCCTCACCACTGAACAGATCTACATGGAACGCTGTCGCAGGAAAGTAGCAACCGTCTTCAGGGACCTCCACCACCCAGGCCATACTCTCTTCTCACCGCTGGAAGGAGGTACAGGAGCCTCAGGACTCACACCACCAGGTTCAGGAACCCTCAACCATCAGGCTCTTGAACCAGCGAGGCTAATTTCACTTGCCCCATCACTGAAACATTCCCACAACCAATAGATTTACTTTCAAGGACTCTTCATCTCATTTTTTAAAAATATTTACTTATTGTTATTATTTCTTTAATTTTGCACTTGCAGTTTGTTGACTCTTGCACACTGGTTGAACGCCCAAGTTGGTTTCATTGATTCGGTTATGGTTTTATTGAGCATGCCCACAAGAAAATGTACCGCAGGTTTATATGAGGTGACATTTATGCACTTTGATAATAAACTTACTTTGAATTTGAACACATCCATCTACGTTCAGATCCCAGTAGACACACTGACACAGCTCTCGTTTATATATAAGCGTGGAACGTGAGCTCCCTTTTCTGTTAGTTATTCTACCCTGAGCAGCAACCTGACTAGACGTTACAGCCACAGAGTACACCGCGATCAATTGGGTCCCGTTACTGACACCCCCCATCATCATTCATTCCTTCTCGCACTGAATACCAGATGTGCAAAGTCATAAATTATTAGCGCATCCTCTGGCAAACTGCTCCCTGAAAGCAACTGCCTCGGTTTTACAAAGCACATCACCTTACAGAGACTGGTGCTGAGAATCCGCGCCAGTTCTCCACACTGCAAGCCTCAGTGAAATATTTATCTGCAGGGTTTTCTGCTTCCCGCAGAATCGTTGTCTTATTCATGACTCTAGTGCAGACTCTAAAGTCGATTAGCATCCATTGTAAGCAGTATTGTGTAGCAGTTTTGGGACTCTTGCCTAAGAAAGGACATGCTGACATTGGAGAGGGTCCAGAGGAGATTCACAAGAATGATTACGGGAATGAAAAGGTGACCATATGAGGAGTGCTTGATGGCACTGGGTCTGTACTCACTGGAGTTTAGAAGAATGAGGGGATCTCACTGAAACCTATAAAGGCTTCAATAGAGTGAATGTGGAGAGGATGTTTCCTATAGCGGGGGAACGCCAAGACCAGAGGACACAGATAGAGTGAATGTGGAGAGGATGTTTCCTATAGCGGGGGAACGCCAAGACCAGAGGACACAGATAGAGTGAATGTGGAGAGGATGTTTCCTATAGCGGGGGAACGCCAAGACCAGAGGACACAGATAGAGTGAATGTGGAGAGGATGTTTCCTATAGCGGGGGAACGCCAAGACCAGAGGACACAGCCTCAGAATTGAAAGGAAAATACCTTTAGAGCAGAGGTGAGGGGGAACTTCTTTAGCCAGAGAGTGGTGAATCTGTGGAATTCATTGCAATGCATGGCTGTGGAGGCTAAATCACTGGGTATACTTAAAGTAGAGGATGACAGGCTCTCGATTAGTAAAGATGTCAAAGATTATGGGGAGAAAGCAGAAGAATGGGGTTGAGAGGGAATATCAATCAGTCATGAAACTTGCTCCAATGATTTATGTTTGCATGGAAGCTCCTGTCAGTAAATTATTACAGTGCTCGAGTAATCCTCCTTCCAAAGAAACCTCAGTGATTGCAAAGCACTTTGTAGAGGTTGAAAGTAATATTATTGAAGAGCACCTCTTTCTTCTTAGCCGAAGGCTTGATAAGGTTGGCAAGGGCAAGGAGAACTGTGGCCAAAATTTTGACCTCCGTTACTCAGATCTTTGAGAGGTGAACTTGATCCTCAGATTTGTACTGGCTTCTCTCCATCCCAGCCCACTGCAATACAACGGGTAGGTCACGACCACAGCACTGCGCCTGGTCACGAGGCAGGATATGAAGCTCCCAGAGAGGACGAAGAAAATCAAAGAATCTGCAGGTGCAGCAAGTGTGAAGGGAAACAAAATGCTCAACAAGTCAGGCCAGATCTGTGAGAGGAGGGAAGGAAACAACACTTCAGGCGAAAGACCCTTCATCTGAACTTGCAAGAAGACTAAAAGTGGCTTCTTGAAGCCTCAGTATAAGGGAGAGGGATATCTCTGAGTGTGAAACTGGAGTGGGCCATCAACTATATGTGCAGAAAAGTTTAACAAAAAGGACAGGCTGATAGTGCTAAAGAAGGCTTGCCTTTATTAGTCAAGGCACTGAGTTCAAAAGTCAGGCTGCATCTGGAGTAATGCACTCAGGGATAAACTTCATTCATCATATCTATTTACATAGCTTATATTAGGAATTTGCTGTGCTACGTTGGCGCGACATGCAACAATAAATAACTCAATAATTATAAAGAAAACATTTATATATAAATGAAGTAGAGGTTAAGATATGGATTAAAAAGTGTATAAATACATAAATACCAACAGGTACTTACAATGCAAGCAGCATTATAAAAAGTGTTTCAAAGTGCTTACACTGTAGTGCAGAGACAGAGTAATAAATGGGGGAGGCGTGTGGGGATTACGAGAATGGTCGATCAGATTAACTGGGGGGAAGAAATTATTAAAATAGTGTTGTGTTTTTTCATTTAATAGCTCTATAATGCTTTCCAAGAGGGAGCTTTTGGAAATTCAAATCTGCTTGTTCTAAGGGATTTCAGCCCCAGGGTTAGAATGGAAAAACAATATTGTTAATTTTCAATCAAACAAGTGCCTAGTAAAGAGGTTATTAAAAGAAAGAGAAAGATTATCTTTATTTGACACATACATCAAAATATACAGTGAAATGGGTTGTCCTGTGTCAAAGACCAACACGGTCTGAGGCTGGCCTGCGGCAGCCCACAAGTGTCACCGTGCCTCTGGCACCAACATAACATACCCACAACTCACTATCCTTAACCCACGTCTTTGGGAGGAAACACGAGCACCTGGAGGAAACCCACACGGTCATGGGGAGAAGGCACATATGCCTGACAGACATCGGTGGGAATTGAACCCAATCAGTGATCACTGCTGCTGTAACGCATTGTGCTACTGGGTCGCGTCATTAAGGTTATGAGATATGGTAAACAGAGGAGAGGTCCTTCAAGCTACACAGCAGGTGAACAGGCCCTTCTGCCCTGTTCCTACTGACCACCAAGCACCTATTTACACTATTTCTTCACTAATCTCATTTTCTTTTTCTTCAAATCCTATAATCCTCCCTTCCCCTCCATGGCTTACAAAGATTCTATTGCTCAGCCATACACTAGGAGCAATTTACTGTGCCCAACTCATCAGGGCAGACAGCATCCATGGTGGGGAATAAACAGTTGCCTTTTCATCAGGACTGGAAAGGAAGGGGGAAACATGCCAGAATTAAAAGGTTGGGGGAGGGCAAGGTGGACAAACTGACAGGTGACAGGTGAAACCAGGTGAGGGAGAAGGTAGGTGGGTGAGTGGGTGGGGGAGAGAGGAGGTGGAAGAGGTGAAGGGGAAGTATGAGCTGATAGGTGATAGGTGGAAGAGGTGAAGGGGAAGTATGAGCTGATAGGTGGAAGAGGTGAAGGGGAAGTATGAGCTGATAGGTGATAGGTGGAAGAGGTGAAGGGGAAGTATAAGCTGATAGGTGGAAGAGGCAAAGGGAAGTTTGAAGCTGATAGGTGGAAGAGGTGAAGGGGAAGTATGAGCTGATAGGTGATAGGTGGAAGAGGTGAAGGGGAAGTATGAGCTGATAGGTGGAAGAGGCAAAGGGAAGTTTGAGCTGACAGGTGGAAGAGGTGAAGGGGAAGTATGAGCTGATAGGTGATAGGTGGAAGAGGTGAAGGGGAAGTATGAGCTGATAGGTGGAAGAGGTGAAGGGGAAGTATGAGCTGATAGGTGATAGGTGGAAGAGGTGAAGGGGAAGTATGAGCTGATAGGTGATAGGTGGAAGAGGTGAAGGGGAAGTATGAGCTGATAGGTGGAAGAGGTGAAGGGGAAGTTTGAGCTGACAGGTGGAAGAGGTGAAGGGGAAGTATGAGCTGATAGGTGGAAGAGGTGAAGGGGAAGTATGAGCTGATAGGTGATAGGTGGAAGAGGTGAAGGGGAAGTATGAGCTGATAGGTGGAAGAGGCAAAGGGAAGTTTGAGCTGACAGGTGGAAGAGGTGAAGGGGAAGTATGAGCTGATAGGTGGAAGAGGTGAAGGGGAAGTATGAGCTGATAGGTGGAAGAGGTGAAGGGGAAGTATGAGCTGATAGGTGGAAGAGGCAAAGGGAAGTTTGAGCTGACAGGTGGAAGAGGCGAAGGAAGGGCTGAAGTATAAAATCCCCAGACAAAAAATGGCAGATGGAGAAACTCAGCAATACAGGCAGCATCCATGGAGATTAATAAACAATTGACATTTCAGACTGAGACCCTTCTTCAGGAGTGAAAAGGGGGCAGACACTATAATAAAAAGGTGGGGGAGGGAGGAGAAACAGGATAGTTAGAAGGTGACAGGTGAAACCAGGTGGGGGGGAAAGGTAAAGGGCTGGAGAGAAATCTGGAAGGAGATCAAAGTGAATGATGGGAGAAAGGGAAGGGGGAGGGGACCCAGGGGAGGTGATAAGCAGGTGAGAAGAGGTAAGAGGCAGAGTGGGGAACAGTAGAAGTGGGGAGGGGTAGGGAAACTTTTTTTTACCGGAAGGAAATATTGATATTCAAGTATAAATTGCAAACAGTACAGGCACTTTGTCCACAATGTTGGGTTGACATTTTAACCTACTTTAAGATCATCTTTACCCCCCCCCCCCCCCCCATCTCAATGCCCCTAATGTATTTGCCACTACCACCACCCCTGGTAGCACGTTCCATACACCCACAACTTTCTTTGTTAAGAACTTACCTCTAACAACCTCCCTATACTCTCATCATATCAAATTAAAATTGTGCCCCTCATAATAGCCATTTCCTCCATGGCTGTCCACTCCATCTATGCCTCTTACAATCTTATACACCTCTACCAAGTCACCTCTCAGTCTCCTTCACTCCAAAGATAAAATCTCCAGCTTGCTCAACTTTATCTTCATATTATCAGCACCCAACTGCCCATAATTCAGAACATCTACCATAAATGCTGCCTGGGCAGGGCGAAAAGCATTATCAAGGATGCATCTCAGTCTAACCATGGACTCTTTACTCTCCTCCCATCCGGTAGGCACTACAGGAGCCTCCACTCCCGCACCAGCAGGCACAGGAAGAGCTTCTTCCCTGAGGCTGTGACCCTCCTGAGCCTCACATCACAGCGCTAAGCAGTATTGCACCCATATTGTATTGTCTCAGTACTTCTATATCTGTATGCTGTAGTACTTACTTTTTATTCACAGTTATTTTGTAAATAATGCTATTCTTTTGTACTTCTGGTTAGATGCTAGTTGCATTTCATTGTCTTTGTATCTGTACTCAGCACAATGACAATAAATTTGAATCTAATCCCATCTAGTCTAGGCAGCATCCTGGTAGATCTCCTCTGAACCCTTTCTAAAGCTTCCACGTCCCTCCTATAATGAGGCAACCAGGACTGAACACAATATTCCTCGTGTGGTCTCAGCAAAGTTTTATACAGCTGCAGGTAGTCAGTTGCTCGATGAACTAACAGGTAGAAAAGGAGTTTGTACTTTCTGCCCATGACTCTCTGGGCGGTTTCCACGTTCACTCACACACAATGCAGTTACAAAAGCAAGAGCCCACTGTGAAAAAAAACAAAGAAATAGGAAGAATTTCTTCTTTCCAAAGCTTTGTAAATTTCAACCCCCTAGAGAACTGGGGCATCTGAATTTCTTCTTTTTGAAACCCACAATTAAAAAAAAGCAACCACGTGAGTTTCAGGGCACGTGGCCGCAGCAGAAATGTGTGGCAGGTGAGCTATGGCTTGGGTGACACTGATGCTGAACTGAATGGGAAGTGGTCAGGTCAGGAGAAAGCAGAAGTTGGCAAGAGGGAAGAGGCGATGTGTGGGATGCACTGGTAATCTCGGGAAGGGAACTGACCTGTCCAATAAGTGACAGCAAGAATATTCTCACTTCACTGTGCATTTTCATAACACATTCTATATCTGTACTTTAACAATTTATTTTTATATAATTACTTATAATTGTTGAATGTTTTTATTACATGTTGGGTAAACACAAAGCAGCAAATTCTGAATACGTGTACATGCAAATGTATCTGGCAAATAAAGCTGAATCTTCATTTATTTATGTTCTGTAACTATTATATATTAAGCATTAAGGTGTGTGTGAGTATGAGAGTGTGCGTATGTACTCATACGTATGTTCGCGTGTGCCATGTCCGGGCCTGGAATGGAGGAACAGGGATTATGTTGTTGCTGTTGTTCTGCTAAGCATTGTGGGTATGCTAGGTTGGTGCCAGAATGTGTGGCTGCCCCCAGCACATCCTCGGGTGTGTAGGTTGTTAACACAATAGACATATTTCACTGTATGTTTCAACATATGTGTGATGAACAAATCATGGCCTTCGGCTGCTACAGCCCATCCACGTTATGGTTCAACATGTTGCACGTTCAGAGACGCTCTTCTGCACAGCACTGTTGTAACGTGTGGTTATTACTGTCACCTTCTTGTCAGCTCTGGCCATTCTCCCCTGGCCTCTCTCACTAACAAGGCATTTTCACCCCCAGAACTGCTGCACCATTCTCTGCAAACTCTAGAGGCTGTTTTGTGTGAAAGTCCCGGGAGATCATCAGTTTTTGAGATCCTCAAACCACCTGTCTAAAACCATGGTCAAATTTCTTCCCCATTCTGAACAACACCTGATATTAGCACTAACAAGCAAAATAACAGGTGTACCTAACAGACCGGCCATTGAGAACAAGCTGCAGCTGTTCAGGACACATTTGGAGAACCGTGTAGAGTCCTGACACCCCCCCCCCCCCCACCCTGTTATGGGAAAGACGTGGTTAAACTGTTAAAAAGTAAAAAGACTGAAGAGGATGTGAACCTGAGTTATAGGGAGAGGTTCAGAATCAAAATCAGGTTTATTATCACTGATATATGTTGCGAAATTTGTTGTTTTACAGCAGCAGTACAGTACAATACATAAATCAGTTACTATAAATAAATTACAATAAGAACATAAGAAATAGGAGCAGGAGTAGGCCATCTGGCCCATCCAGCCTGTTCTGCCATTCAAGAAGATCATGGCTGATCTGGCCATGGACTCCCCACCTAACCTGCCTTTTCCTCATAACCCTTAATTCCCCTACTATGCAAAAATCTATCCAACATCAGAAACATAACATTAATTAAGTAATGCAAAAAGAGAGCAAAACAGTGAGGTAGTGTTCATGGTTTTATGGAAAGTTCCAAACTCTGCTGGCAGAGGGGAGAAAGCTGTTCCTCAAACATTGTGTGTGTTCTCCAGCTTCTGCATCTCAAGCGGGCAGGTACTGGATTATGAAGGTCCTTTATGACGAAAGCTGCCTTCCTGAAGCAGTTATACAAGTCACTGGTGAGGCTGCACTTGGAGTACCATGTACAGTTTTGGTAATGCTGCTATAGGTAGGATGTGCTTAAACAAAAAAGAGCACAGGAAAGATTTACAAGGACGTTGTCAGTACTAGAGGGCCTCAAGTTAAAGGGAGAGGTTGTCCAGGTGAGGTCTTTATTCCTTAGAAAGTAGGAAGATGAGGGGAAAACTTATAGACATGTTTAAATTTATTAAAGGCTGAGATATGATGAATGGTCCTTGGCTCTGCACTAGGGGGATCAAAATAAGGGGGCATAGATTTAGGGTAAGAAGTGAAAGATTTAGAAGGGCCCTTAGGGGCAGACAATGAGCTGCCAGAGGAAGTGGTTGAAACAGGTACAATGGTATCACTTAAGAAGCATGAGGATAGGTACATAGAGGGAGTGGAGCTTGGAGGGATAAGGGATGCAGGAAACTGAGACTAGCTGGTTGGCATGCACTGGTTGGGCCAAATGGCCTGACTCCATGCTCAGTGATTCTTTCACTGAAGGTGGAAACACTCAGCAAGCCACACAGCATCGAGGGAGAGAGATTTCAGGTCAAAAATTCTCAAGAATACAAATAGCAGAGCAGGTGAGGGAGAGAAAGGTAGGGCTTAGGAAGTATCTCTTATCAATGAGTTAATGCGGGTAGCTTGAGAGTGAGAATAAAGAACAGATATAAAATGAAGGCAGAGAATAGGGAAATGTAAAAGATTGTGAAACGCAGGGCAGGGCAGTGGAACATGGCCAGCAAGTCATGAGAAAACACTCCTCTCATTTAACCTAAGGGGGCCTTTAAGGGACATTTTCCAAGATTACTAATTGGCTCAGTACAACATTGAGGGGTGAAGGGCCTGTTCCTGTGCTGTACCATTTCATGTTCTATGTTCTAACGATGAAAAGGTTTTCAACTTGAAGCATTAACTCAGTCCCTCCCTCTCCACGGCAAATACCTGATCTACCAAGTAAAATATCTGTGCTGAGTACAAAGGTAAATTAAACTCAATCTCTTCTGTGTGACAAAATCCATTCCTCCATCTTTGTGTGTCTTAACAGCCACTGAAACACCACTATTCTATCTGCATTGCACTTCCAAATGTTTACAGTTGGTTCCATGTTTTTTTTATTTCAGTGGTTGGGTGCACGCAAGGATGAGATCAAGAAGATTTTTGTACATTGGGCAACGTGGGAATAGATCAGCCACAGTTTAATCAGAGCGTGATACAGGGTCATGGTCTGTCTCGCCAGTAGCTGTGGGAATCTCCTGCTCTTCCCACCAACATCCTTGAACTTTATCAGGACCCGTTCACACAGGTTAAAGAGCAGGCAAGATACAGCACCCTAACGGATGGAGAAGATGCTAGGGAGAGAGACAGACAAAGAGGGGGGGAGGGGGAAAGAGAGGGGGAGGGGAAGAGAGGGGGGGAAAAGAGGGGGGGAGGGGAAAGAGAGTGGGGGGAGGGGAAAGAGAGTGGGGGAGGGGAAAGAGAGTGGGGGAGGGGAAAGAGAGTGGGGAGGGGAAAGAGAGTGGGGAGGGGAAAGAGAGGGGAGGGGAAAGAGTGGGGGAGGGGGAGAGAGTGGGGGAGGGGGAGAGAGTGGGGGAGGGGGAGAGAGTGGGGGAGGGGGAGAGAGTGGGGGAGGGGGAGAGAGTGGGGGAGGGAGGGAGGGAGAAAGAGGGGAGAGGGAGCAGGATGGAGGGGGAAGAGGAGGTGAAGGGCATTTGGGGAAAGGGGCAGAAGGGGGTTTGGGAGGGCAGTGAGGGGTGTTGGAGGAGAGGGAGTGGAGAGGTGGGTGGCAGGTGGGTGGAGAGGAGTGATGGGCAGTGTAGAGGGGGGCATTAAGTGAGGGAAGAAGGGGAAGAGGGTGAGATGGGGAGAGAGGTGAGGGGCAGAGGGAGGGGAAGAGGGGGTACAGGGGGAGGGGAGAAGAGGGGGGATGGGGCAGGGGAGGGAGGGGGATAGGGAGGACACAGGGAGGGGGACATGGGGACGGGACACGGGGGGAGGTGGACACGATGGAGGTGGGCTGGGGGACACATGGGGGGACAGGGGTGAGGGGAGAAGAAGAGTTGGATAGGGGATAAAGAGAGGAGAGGAGGGAGATAGAAAGAAAGAATGAAAGAATAGTCCGGGGAAAAAAACAGTAACCTACAGAAGAGCATGTTCAACGTCAGATTAGAAATCCGCTGAAGGAGTTAACGGGGTTTCGAAAGGATTGGAAAGTTTTTATAAAGCACCAAGTGAAGCAGCTTCTGATGCAAAGATTAAAACAAAAAAAAGTCAATCACAAACAAGTAAAGGTTAAAGAGTCCACAACCCACGAGAAACGGGTGGCCTGAAAATAAAAAGAATCTCGAGCGCATCGGATGTGGTGCGAACTGTGGAAGCTGAGGGTAAGCAGAGTGTGGTGAGACTGAGCCCTAAGTACACACCCCACTGCGTTAAACAGAAGCATGTCACCTTGAAAAGGCAGCTGGAGACAAAGAACAGCATGCAGAACACGGCCACCAATTGAATTGGCAAACATCTTTTGTGGAGGAAGGAAGGAAGCGTCAGGCAACACGAGCCTCAGAGAGAGGGGCGCTAAAGCGTTCTGCCGCCTTCCAGACCCACAGGATGTGGGCTCCTACAGTGCACAGAGCAAGAAACCGCACCACGCAGTCGTCAACAGTGTCCGACTACTGCAACACATACCAAAGGCGAAGCTGACCGCCAGCGTTAACAGCCGTGACACACCTACGCCTACTGCCTCCCCTCTCTCTCGGTCAGCTTCACCCTGACACGGGAACAAAATTAGCCCAACGAGTCTACTCAGAATCAAGTTTAATATCACTGGCATATGTCACAAAATATGTTGTTTTGTTGCTGCAGGACACTGCAATACATCATGATAAACTACAAATTACAGTGCAGAGTAAATAGTGAAAAAGGCAGCAAAAAGTAGTGTACGTGGGTTCAATGTCCATCCAGAAATCGGATGGTGGAGGGAAAGAACCTGTGTGTACCTCTTCCTTGATGGTAGTAATGAGAAGAGAGCTGATTTATTACCCTCTCAAACCCCATTCTCCTGCCTTCTCCCCATAACCTTTGCCAGGCACACTTACTAATCAGGAACCCATTAATATCTGCTTTAAATATACCCAATTACTGGGCCTCCAGAGAGGTCCGTGGCAATGAATTCTACAGATTTGCTACCGTCTGCCTAAAGAAATTCCTCACCTCTGGTTTGCTCTGAGGCTGAGTGTTCTGATCCCAGATACCCCCACTACAGGAAATATCCTCTCTATGACCACCAGATCTAACCTGTTCAATGCCCTGACCTTCCAAACCTCTCACTTCAGCACCCTTCCCCTTGTTAGCATTCCCACAAGAGTTGTAAGCTCAAGCAGCGAATCTTTGAGGGTGGGTACACGGTCCCGGGTTCGAACCCTCTAGCTGAAACCGGGGGCGGGGGGAAGAGTATTAATAGTGACAAATTTTCGGGATCACGTGAAAGCCCTTCATGTCTGCATGCACTCCTAACTCATGTAACACACTTCTGAAGATTGGCTCTTTGGAGTCAGGCACAGTATTCTGGTAAACACTCTGTTGCCATGTGTTCACCAGAAGTGATCAGGCATGGACATCAGCCTGGATGGTGTCACGGCAATACACCAGTTTGAGCACAAAGCAGTACAGCAAGAAAAAGGATTAGCTTTGTCACATGTACATCGAAACACAGAGTGAGATGCATCACTTGCATCAACAACCAATCCTGTCGGAGGATCTGCCAAGGGTCACCGTGCTTCCGGCACCAACAGTATACCTACAACTAATCTTAAAATCGTACATCTTCAGAACGTGGGAGGAAACCGGAGCACCCAGAGGATACCCTCATGACCATGGGGAGAGCGCACAAACTCCTTACAGACAGCGGCGGGAAATGGGACAGGTTGCTGACACTATAAAACGTTACACTAACTGCTTTGCTATTGTACCTCCCACTTACTGAACTCTACGTCTTTAGACGGTGGGAGAGAACCGGAGCAGGCGGAGGAAACCCACGTGGTCACCAGGAGAACGTACAAACTCCTCACAGACAACACTGAATCAGGGTCACCGACTCGGCAAAGCATTCGCTAATTGCTTCAATAACACCCAATATAAATTGTTTAAAAAGGGATGGTACTGCAACATAGCGGTCAGCATAATGGCCGTGCAGGGCTGCCACTGTCTGTAAGGAGGTTGTACGTTCTCCCTGTGATCGTCTGGGGTTCCAGCAAGTGCTCCTTTTTCCTCCTACAGCCCAAGGACGTAAGGGTCAGTAGATTATTGGACAGCGTGTGTCCAATAGGCCAGAAGGGCCAGTTACCAGGTTATATCTCTAAACAAAATAAAATATACACAACCGTAAGAAACAGTGAAAAAGACTGAATGGAATTGAATTGACTTTATTTCTTACATCCTTCACATACACGAGGAGTAAAAATCTTTATGTCTCCGTCTGAATGTGCAATTTATAGTAATTTGTAATAAATAGTATGTGCAACAGAACAGTCAATATAGTACAAATCTGTCTGATGGCCTGTTGGTCCTGGCTTTAATGCTGCGGTACCATTTCCCGGATGGCAGCAGCTGGAACAGTTCTGGTTGGTGACTCAGGTCCCCAGTGATCCTTCGGGTCCTTTTTACTCACCTGTCATTGTAAATGTCCTCAGTAGTGGGAAGTTCACATCTACAGATACACTCTCTCTACAGAGTCCTGCGAACGAGTGGAGTACAGTTCCCATACCAGGCAGTGATGCTCTCAACTGTGCCCCTGTAGAAAGTTCTTAGGGTCTGAGGACCTATACCAAACTTCCTCAGCCGCCTGAGGTGAAGGAGGTACTGTTGTACTTCTTTCACCATTCAGCTGGTGTGCAGAGACTACATGAGATTCTTGGTGATGTGTACGCTGAGGAACTTAAAGCTTGCAGTGAGGTCTGTGCAAAAGTGAAATAGGAAGAGCATCTTTTTTCAAAAATCTTTGGAAGTCTCAACCCTAGAGAACTGGAGCATCTTATTCACTTTCGGGAAAGGGGCAGGAAGTGCAGCAGCTCAAATGTTAATGTAAACAAATGAGGAACAGACTCGAGGGATCGAATGGCCCACAGCCACTACTAGTTCTGACAAAACCACAGATGTAGAGCTGGATTAGTCTGTAGTGCCGGTCCAAGATGAATCATGGCCAAGTTGGAACGTGGACAGGATCCAGCAAGTTACAATCTCCACTGAGCACAAGCCAATACTTTAGGGGTGTAACGTACTGCAATTCAAGTGTACTGTGCATAAACAGTTGCCAAAAGCATTGCAACACACACTGCAGCTTCCCGCCAGCTCCTTAAGACTGAACAATAGATGCAGCCTGATGACATATCTGGGTTAAACACACGCAGAGGAGTGCAACTCATTGTAGTCTTCTGCTGTCTACAGCCCATTCACTGCAACGCTCTTCTGCACACCACTGTTGTAATGCGTGGTTATTTGAGTTACTGTCACCTTCCTGTCATCTTGAACCAGTCTGGCTGTTCACCTCTGACCTCTCATTGACAAGGTATTTTTGCCCACAGAACTGCCACTCGCTGGATGTTTTTTTTTGTTTTTCACATCATTCTCTGTAAACTCTAGAGACTGCTGTGCGAGAAAATCCCAGGAGATCAGCAATTTCTAAGTTACTCAAACGACCCCATCTGGCACCAACAATCATTCCACAGTCAAAGCTCCCTAGATTTCACTTCTTCCCCATTCTGATATTTGGTCTGAGCAACAACTGAACCCCTTGACCATGTCTGCGTGCTTTTATGCATTGAGTTGCTGCCACGTGATTGGCTCCCCTGTCCTTCCCCAACCATGATTCCCCCCTCCCGCTCAGTGTCATGAAATTTGTTTTCTCTTTGGTTGCAGCAGTACAGTACAACACATAGAAGTACTACAGAAGCATACACATAATGGTTGATAGTCTTTCTAGTAGATGAACAAGCATGGCTGTGAGGAGAGTTACGTGGTCCACGAGTCCCCTCAGTAGCAAAGACAACGACGAAAGTTTTAAAGATATTACCCAGTCATACAGCAGGAAATCCGTACATTCAGCCCAACAGGCCCAGATCAGTCTATACTTCCCACTGCCTCAGTAAAGAGTCAATGGGATCCAGCACATTAGGTTTCCGTTCTTCTCCCCTCTCCCATCAGGCAAAAGGTACAAAACTCCGAAAGCACATACCACCATGCTCAAGGACAGCTCCTACTACCACACTGTCAGAAGACTATTAAATAGTTGGCCAGTAAATAAACTGGACTCTTAACCTCATCATCTACCACATTAAGATCTTGTAACTTATTGTTACCTGCTCTGCACTCTCCCCGCACTTCATTCTGCAAGAGCTATGGAAAAAAAGAAACAGTCGACGCTCAAATCCTCAACGGTCCTGAAGAAGTCTCGGCCCGAAACGTCGACTGGTTACTCAATTTCATAGGTTCCGCCTGACCTGCCGAGTTCCTCCAGCATTTTGAGTGTGCTACTCTGGATTTCCAGCATCCGTAGAATCTCATGTTTTCACTTTATTCTGCATTGTTATTGTTTTACCTTGTTCTATCTCAGTGCACTGTGTAATGATCTGATCTGATTCTTGCCATAGAAGGAGTACAAAGAAAGTTCACCAGGTTGATTCCTGGGATGGCAGGACTTTCATATGAAGAAAAACTGGATCGACTAGGCTTATACTCACTGGAATTTAGAAGATTGTGGGGGGATCTTATTGAAACATATAAAATTCTAAAGGGATTGGACAGGCTATACCAGGCAAGGGCAAACTACGGCCCGCGGGCCATATGCGTCCCGTTAAGCTTTTTAATCCGGCCCGCAGAACTTGATGAAATTATATTAATAAACCTTGTTAACGTTTTCTCCCCGCAATTCTGGCGTTTTCCCAATAGATGACGCACTCTATATACATTCGTGGCGACCCATTTCCTGGCACATCCGAACCGGCTCACAATTAGCCAGCGTTCCGGCTAAGGGAGATAGCCTGCGGGGATTTGCGAGCACAGAGCTTTGGAGCCTCTGCACAGGGGGGCTGGTTGAGGTAGGCTTAAAAGTGAGGCTGGGGATTTCGAATAAAGTTTTTTTCTTCGACTGCAGTTACCGACTCTGTGTCGTAATTTTAGCGCTGCATGTATCACACCGCTACACATTGACCTTTGTTGAGGTGCAGCGTATTACTCCACATTTGCGCTTTACTCTTTGTTCGGCTCGACCTATTTGTGTGAACAGGCGTTCAGCGTCATGAACATCAACAAAGCCAGCCACTGATCCAAGTTAACTGACCAACACCTCAGATCCATCCTGAGAATCGCCACAACAAAACTAAATCCAGACTTTGATGCGCTGGCTAAAAAGGGAGACCAACAACACTGTTCCCACTGAAATTAAAAATAAGTTTCTTCGTTGTGTTATGTAAAAACTGCATTTGAAAATATTTTTTTCAATAAGCCTTACATGTTACATGTCATTTCTGTTAAGTGATGGACATGAGTAGTGCGCAGGTGCACGTACGTTCTCAAAATAAAAAATGCGCTCCAGATCAAATAATGCGCTCCGCATACTGGCGCGCTGTCACTGTTCTGTCTTTGTGCGGGTCATTGTTGAGTTTTGGCACAGGGGACAATTGAATAAGAAGGAGCAGGACAAGTAGACCTGCATCTCCTACCGTTTTTGAAATAAAGACAGTCAGGAGGAGAGTGATGATGATAATATCTTGAAGGATAACAGAATTTTCAGTGCTTTAAAATAATAACTGTTACTATTAAAAAAAAGCTGTATTTATTCATTTAATTTTCAGTGTTTTAAAAGTCATTTCAATAAATAGCTAAATACCATGGGACTTCAAAGACAGATATTTTGTTGTAATGCATTTGTTCATTTTCAATTGAAATTAAAGCACATGTTTTCTACATATCCCATGATATTTTATTTTCTCTTATGAGGTGTATTACCAAAACACTCCGTCCATCTGCTCCTGGTCCAGCCCCCCTGTCAAATTTTAGAACCCTTTGTGGCCCTCAAGTCAAAAAGTTTGCCCACCCCTGGGCTAGATGCAGGAAGATTGTTTCCAATGTTGGGGAAGTCCAGAATGAGGGGTCACAGTCTAAGGATAAAGGGGAAGCCTTTTAGGACCGAGATGAGGAAAAACATCTTCACACAGAGAGTGGTGAATCTGTGGAACTCTCTGCCACAGGAAACAGTTGAGGCCGGTTCATTGGCAATATTTAAGAGGAAGTTAGATATGGCCCTTGTGGCTAAAGGGATCAGGGGGTATGGAGAGAAAGCAGGTACAGGGCTTTATAGACAATAGGTGCAGAAGTAGACCATTCGGCCCCTCGAGTCTGCACCGCCATTCTGAGATCATGGCTGATCATTCACTATCAATACCCAGTCCCTGCCTTGTCCCCATATCCCTTGATTCCCCTATCCATTAGATATCTATCTAGCTCCTTCTTGAAAGCATCCAGAGAATTGGCCTCCACCGTCTTCCGAGGCAGTGCATTCCACACCTCCACAACTCTCTGGGAGAAGAAGTTTTTCCTCAACTCTGTTTTAAATAACTGACTTATTCTCAATCCATGCCCTCTGGTACTGGACTCTCCCAACATCTGGAACATATTTCCTGCCTCAATCCTATCAAATCCTTTAATTCTCTTAAACATTTCAATCAGATCCCCTCTCAATCTCCTCAATTCCAGTGTGTACAAGCCCAATCTCTCCAATCTCTCTGCGTAAGACAGCCCTGCCATCCCAGGAATCAACCTAGTGAATCTATGCTGCACTTCCTCAATTGCCAGAATGTCCTTCCTTAAACCTGGAGACCAAAACTGTACACAGTATTCCAGGTGTGGTCTCACCAGGGCTCTGTACAAATGCAAAAGGACATCCTTGCTCTTGCACTCAATTCCCTTTGTAATAAAGGCCACCATTCCATTTGCCCTCTTCACTGCCTGTTGCACTTGCTCATTCACCTTCATTGACTGATGAACTAGGACTCCTAGGTCTCTTTGCATTTCTCCCTTACCTAACTCTACACCGTTCAGACAATACTCTGCCCTCTTGTTCCTGCTTCCAAAGTGGATAACTTCACATTTATTCACATTGAATGACATCTGCCAAGTATCTGCCCACTCACCCAGCCTATCCAAGTCTCCCTGTATTCTCCTAACGTCCTCTTCGCATGTCACACTGCCACCCAGTTTAGTATTGTCAGCAAACTTGCTGATATAGTTTTCAATGCCCTCATCTAAATCGTTGAGTTTTGAGTTGAATGATCAGCCATGATCATACTGAATGGTGGTGCAGGCTCGAAGGGCCAAATGGCCTACTCCTGCACCTATTTTCTGTTTCTATGAAAGACCTTTTCTCTGTACCTCCGTACATGTGACAATAATATTTCAATACCTCTATAATTTGTTTAAACACACTTTGATGGCATCACATTGGTAATGATGTTTAATAACCTATAATTGTCTAATAAACACAGGAGATTCTTCTGATGCTGGAAATCCAGAGCAACACACACTAAATACTGCAGGAACTCAGCAGGTCAGGCAGCATCCGTGGACAGGAATATGCATTCGACATTTCAGGCCGAGACCCTTCATCGAGACAATAATAGTCTCAGCTAAGTAACTCAATTAATTCTTTTCCCAGAGTCTGTGAATCAAGAACTAGAGGTCACAGATTTAAGGTGAGAGGGGAGAGATCCAAAAAGATCCTGAGGAACCTTTTCACCCAGAGAGTGGCTCAAATATGGAATGAGCTGACAGAGGAAGGGGTTGAGGCAGGTGCATCAACAATATTTAAAAGACGCTTGGACAAGAACATTAAAAAACATCATACCATCTTAAAAGTTTCTTCACCCAGGAATTAATCTGATCTTGTCTTGTCCATACAGCACCAACCGCTGCCACTGGGCTGTAAACGTGCAGGAGCAGTGTGGTGTTAAGTGCCTTGCTGCCTCAGCTGAGGCTCGAACTAACGACCTTCAGATTGCCAGCCCAAAGACTTAACCACTTGGCCACACGCCAACAATTGTTCTAGTTAATCCCCCTCATACCTCAGTCACTGCACTGTAAACACTCAACCATTTTATAATGCTATTTACATTGTAAACACATGCTGTTATTTATGTATTTGTGCACATTTTATTTCACATCTTACATCTAACATCCAGGAAAATGGGAAGAGCTTCGATGGACATTGATAGATTAGACTTTATAACTGTTATTTTATTTCGAGATCCAGCTTGGAACAAGCCACTCCAGCCTAACCCCCCAACTACCCTAACACTAGCTTAGTCACAGGACGATTCAGAATCACCAATTAACCAACTGACCGGAACGTCTTTGGACTGTGGGAGGAAACCAGAGCACCCGGAGGAAACCCACAGAATTGCAGAGAGAACGTACAAACTTTTTACAGAGGACACTGGATTTGAACTCTGAACTCTGTAATGCCCTGAGCCGTAATAGCGTCATACTAACCTCCACGCTACTGTGGGAGCCCTTGTAGATTAACTTTCTTATACTTGTTTGCATTTTTGTATAATTACTTATATACATATAATTGTTCACTGTGTTTTTTAATGTTTGCAGCTGTTTTTGTACCTTTCTGGAAACTTCCTAGTTTTAATGGTGGGTATCGCATGACCTGAATAGGAACAATCTTTTTGGTAGATTTAACCAATGGAATTTACGCCATTAGCAATCTGGTATAAGGCGGCCAAAATACACTAGTTCCTCCTCTTTTGCCTCTTCTTCCGCCTTGCCACTAAACTTTGCTTTCTCTCTTCGCTTTCGGTTGTGGCACGGATCAGGCTCCCATGCCTTGTGGTCGCGGGTTGCAGATGCTCAGGGAAGGAGTTGCCAGAGCCAATGTGCGAGAGAGAGGTGGTTGAAGGCGGCCACTTCCCAACGGTGCTGCTCTCCAGTGTTCGCTCAGTGAAAGACCAAGTGGACCGTCTGCGGCTGCACCATCTACAAGCCATGAAATTCAGGGACTTGGGCCATATGTACTTCTTTGTGACACTATGTCTTTTTCTATCATAACTGTGTGCTGTGTGTGGCTGTTGGTTCTGTGTTTTGCACTTTGGCTCCAGAGGAACGCTGTTTCATTTGACTGTGTTCATGTGTGAGGTCAAATGACAATTACATTTCATCTTGAATTTGATGCATCTCCCTTCATTTCTTTGTTCTTGTGGTGCTTAATAAAAATGGCTGTAAGCAACAGGCTTTAGGCTGCTTTTTCAACTTTTGAAGAACCGTGGGTAGCAAAAACATTCGGATCCATCAGCAAGCCAAATGGCCTGTTTCTGAACCGTATGGCTATGAATCAGAATCAGAGTTGAGCCTTACCTCGAGCAGGAAGGGTGTCACGGGGATGAAGGTCTTGGTGCAGTCGGAGAGAAGCGTCAGAGCACGAACACAGTGCAATCGAAGGGGATAGTACCGAGGAGTGGGTAGCAACCTGAGAAAACAAGTTCAAAGCATAAAACTAACTTCTGCTCTCCACCAGACTCTGGTGTACATTCTCCTGAATATGAAAAACAGACCTGCAACATCAGCCAATACACTCAGTGGCCACTTCATTACCGTTAATGTAAATATCTAATCTGCCAATCATCTGGCAGCAACTCAATGCATAAGAGCATGCAGACATGGTCAAGAGGTTCAGTTGTTGTTCAGACCAAATGTCAGAATGGGGAATAAATGTGATCCAAGTGACTTTGACTGTGGAATGATTGTTGGTGCCAGATGGGGTGGTTTGAGGATCTCAGATACTGATGATCTCCTGGGAATTTCATGCACTACAGACTCAGAGCAGGGCTTCACAATTTTTTATGCCATTAACAGAGGGGTACTCTGCTCTGGAGTTTACAGATCCAGTGTCTTAATGAGAGGGGTCAGAGGAGAATGGCCAGACTGGTTCAAGCCAACAGGAAGGCAACAGTAACTCAAATAACCACACATCACAACAGTGGTGTGCAGGAATGCACAACACGACAAACCTTGAAGTTTTTGGGCTACAGTAGCAGAAGACAACGAACGTACACATAATGGGAGCCTTATTAGGCACAGGAGGTGCCCAATAAAATGGCCAGACTGCATATAGGACAGTAACAACACAAAGTGCTGCAGGGACACAGCTGGTCAGGCAGCACCTATGGCGAGGAATAAACAGTCGATGCTTCGGGCCGAGACCCTTCAGCCATGCTGTCCGACCTGAGTTCCTGCAGTATTTTGTGTGCGTTACTCTGGATTTCCAGCATCTGCAGAACCTCCTGTGCTTATAGATTGCCACTCAAATCTTCCATGATTCTTTTCAGTGGGTAAAGACACAAGCTACTCAATGCTCCCTTGGGTCATACCCCATCTGCGGAAGTGGCACGAGGAGCCTTCTCCAAACTGGCTCCCATTCTGTAGGAGGAAAAGCAACAACCTGCCATCAACTCTGGTTGGACGACAGGGAACAAAGCGGGCCAGGGCACGGCTACAGTACGGGGCAGAAGTCTGAGACACGTACGTATAGACAGGGTGCCTAAGGCTTCTGCACAGTTCTGTATATTGGTTAAAATAGGAAAGTGGTAGGGAAACTGAAATAAGACGACTTCCATTCCCATTCTGATGTGTCAGTCCATGGCCGCCTCTTGTGCCACGATGAGGCCACCCACAGGGTGGGGGAGCAACACCTTAAATTCCATCTGAGTGGCCTCCAACCTGATGGCATGAATATCGATTTCTCCATCTGGTTAAAAAAAAAAATTCCCTCCCCCCTCCACTCCTCTATCCCCCACTCTGGCCTCTTACCTCTTCTCACCTGCTTATCACCACCCCTTAGGCCCCCTTCCTACTTCCATTTCTCCTATGCTTCACTCTCCTCTCCTATCAGATTCCCTCTTCTAAAGCCCTTTACCTACCCACTTGATTTCTATCGCCTTCTAGTTATCCTCCTTCCCTCCTCCACCTTTTTATTCTGGTGTTTTCCCCCTTCCTTTCAGGTCCTGATGAAGGGTCTCGACCCAAAACATCGATTGTTTATTCCTCTCCATAGGTGCTGCCTGACCTGCTGAGTTCCTCCAGCATTTTGTGCGTTGTTGCAGAAGTAAGAGTATTTAGCTTTGTATTACTAGCTCAGTAGTATTGTGATACTTGGTAACTGGAAAGACATGATACCCAGTACTGTGCAAAAGTCTTAGGCACCCTAGCTATATATTTGCGCCTAAGACCTTTGTGTCATCGTGTATGAAGTAGAATAAACAACATTCAAAGTAAGTTCATTATCAAAGTATGTATTTGTCACCAAATAGCACCATGAGATTCATTTTCTTGCAGACATTCCTGGTAGAACAAAGGAATACAACAGAATCAACGAAAGACTACACATAAAGACCAAGAAACAACCAACATGTAAATGCAAAAAATAAATAGCAAATACAAAACATTCTTCGTGAGGAATTCATCAAGTGTTAGGACTTTCAATCTAGTGGACTTGGCGGGTAAGGTGCAACCCCCAAGTGTTGCCACACGTCCCGGCACTTACACGGTATGCCCACCACTTTCACAGAAGGGCAACCAGTGCATCAGTTAACCATCCAACCAGTTTGCTGAACCTCATCCACCTCTTCCTTTGCTTTCTCCCACAGTCAACATTTCCTCTAATTGCTTTTTGCAGCTGCACAGACCAATCCTTGCTCTGAGCGGGAAATTCTTACATGGCCTGGAAACTGCATGGCATTTCGAACTTTTTTTGTGTGATGTGATTTTTCAATTTTCATTCTAAATATTCAAGGTGTGCATACTTCTGATTTCATTTATAAAAGTGTATAATGAAATAAGGTACAACAAAGAACATCCTTCACGTTTTTTAAACTTCTAAACTTTGACGGCGTTAGCGTTCAGCAGGCTGACTTCCATTCTGTGGATATTGTTACAATTTGCAGCAGTTGAAATACTGACAATGTAAGTACAATATGGTTGAGCTCTAAAATGATTCAAAGGTTACGGTAAGTTTATTATTGAGAAAATTTATGGATTATGTTCATTAACGCAATTAATTAGAGGGTATTTTACAATTATATTAACATCGATTTCAAAACTAAATTAGCATAATTTCAAAATTATATTAACGTTATTAAAGAAAATTCCAGCTGTGCAGCAACAAAGGTTATGTGTGCAGGAACGTTTCAGTTAACGCACAACTTCAAGTGAACTATGCCCAAGGTCCACTCTCCCCTGCTTTCAGCATTTCTGATATTGATTTTGATCATGAAACTCAAGGTAGGTCTCAACATAAACACAAGGATAAAGGAAGCTTGACAGCTCAGCAGTACAGAAAGCTAGCATGCATATACGGTAAGTAATTAGAAAGGCAAATGCAAAGTTGACCTTTATTTCAACATGAAAGAGCGTAAGAAGGGCAAATTCTTGTTACAATTGTACAGACATGATGATTATTTCCATTTTGCGACTTTATCTCAGATTTCCAGTAGCTACAACAGGAAATCTCAGCCCGAAACGGTGAAGGTATTCCCCTCCATCTAGGTCATGGTCTCTTCTAGGCAGGAGGTAAGGAACCTTAGATCACACACCACCAGATGCAGGAAGCATTACTAACCAAAAACCATCAGGCTCCTGAACCATCCTACCACTGAACACATCTACAATGACCCCCACCATCCAGGCCACGCTCTCTTCTCACTGCTGCCATTGGGCAGAAGGTACAGGAGCCTTACATCCCACACCACGAAGTTCAGGAACAGTTACTACCCTTCAATCATCAGCCTCGGCTCAACACTGACCTGATTCCAGAACCTACTTTTTCTTTCTACGCAAGATAACATAATGATCTAAAAGGTTTTCCATCTCACGTTCACTCTAAGTAAGATGGCGGCCAATGTGATTTTGGCTGCGGTATCCATCCACCACCCTGCTTGTTCTCTGTAGCTCTCCATTCTGTCACATTCCAAGAATCTATCTTTAGCACTAGTCACATGATGCTCTTGCGTTTGAGCACTCATCTGTAAAAGTCTTTGTACAACAGCACGCCGGGGGGGGGGGGGGAAGAGGACCGTCTATGCGGCTGCTATGTTTAATCAGATCTGCTATGCTTAATCAGATTAGCAGTTGCCCTTGTCTCCAGGTTAAGTGCAACTATCCACACAGAACTCCACGGAAGTCAGCAACAGTAGAACTTTATTATCCACGCTCTGAAAGACTTATCCATACAGCGACATGTTGCTCTGTAGCAAATAGATTAATTGCAAGTCTTATGATACCATACAATCACCCACGCACAAATTTGTAATGGGCAAGTGAACGCCAAGTAGTGATCTCCATGGTCAAGAAATGCATCAGCATCCGTCATTATCATGTTGCATTCTGACTAACACACCACAGTAAATTCCTAATACATGTAAATGCCATCATCATCTTGTGCCCTGTCGTGACGTGAGTGATCATTGTCTCATGATCATCCTTTTTTGGCAAATTTTTCTACAGAAGTGGCTTGCTATTGCCGCCTTCTCGGCAGTGTCTTTACAAGACCCGTGACCCCAGCCGTTATCAATATTCTTCAGACGTTGTCAGCCTCGTGACAGTGGTCACATAACCAGGACTTGTGATACACACCAGCTGTTCGTACGACCATTCACCACCTGCTCCCATGGCTTTACGTGACCCTAATCGGGGGGGGGGGGTTAAACAGGTGCTACATCTTGCCCAACAGTGACCTGCAGGCCAGCGGAGGGAAGGAGCGCTTTATACCTCCATTATCTGCACCCTGCCAATCCATATATGTAAACATATATGGCGAATAAAGTTGATCCTTGGCAAATAAATTCCACAGTGTGCAAACAGTCTGAACCAAGAAGTGACCAGCATGAACCGTTGTTGTGTTTGTCTCTCCTTGACCGTTGGCTGATTTGCTGAGTGCTCTCAATGCATCCCATTCACAAGTTACACTGAAATGTTGGCTTTGCAGTGCTGTGGAATCTCCGTGGTTTAACCATTGCTCTGAATCGCAGCTACACGGAGTGCTGCCTAAAGGGAGAAACACCCATCAGCAAGGACTCCCACCACGTTCTTCTCACTTCTACCACCAGCGGGAAGTAAAGGAGCCTTTGGTCCCACACCACCAGGTTCAGGAACGATTATTACACTACAACCATCGGGCTCCTGAACAGCGTGATAACTTCCCTCACCTTAACACAGAGCTGATTCCACAACCTATGGAGTCACGTTCAAGGACTCTACAACTCATGTTCGCAGTATTACTTATTCTTTATTATTTACACAATTTGTCATGCCTGCAAGAAAATGAATCTCAGAATAGTATATAGAGACATGTATGTACTTTGATAACATATTCACTTTGACTTGAGATCAAAACAGGCTCATTTTCTCCAAATGCTTCACCTCCTAAAGATCCATCAAACCATAAGACATTGGAGCAGAATTAGGCCATTCAGCCCATTGAGTCAGCTCCATCATAGACATTCTTTTATTCCTCTCAACCATATTTTCCTGCCTTCTTTGATGCCTATACTAATCAAGATTCTATCAACCTTTGCTTTAAATGTACCCAAAGACTTGGCCTCCACACTCATCTGTGGCAATGAATTCCAAAGATTCAGCACCCCCTGGCTAAAGAAATTCCTCGTCATCTCTAAGGAACGTTCTTGTATTGAGGCTGTGCTCCTTGGTCCTAAACTCCCCCACTCTAGGAAACATGCTCTTCTCATGCACTCTATCCAGGCCTTTCAATATTCGATAGGTTTCAATGAAATCCCCCCCCCCCCATTCTTCTAAACCCCAGTGAGTACAGGCCCAGAGCCATCAAGCGCTTGTCATATGTTAACCCCTTCATGGTGGTAGGTTATGGGTCAAAGGGAAAATCCTCAGTGGAAACCGAACTCAGAGCATGGAATACAACAACACTATACGACCACTTTGCACTAAAGTGCAGTGCAATAACTTAGCGGTTAGCACAATCACTTTACAGCGCAAGCAATCACCAGATGGGGCTCAATTCTTGTCACAGACAAAGCCCGGTGGAACCATTTCTACTGACAGAAGGGGCAAAGGCGGGTAACTGGCAACTTAGAACCAGTTGCTTTAAGCAGATGGGCCTAGTCTGCCATGGTTGGCAATTCATACAGAAGGAAAACTCTGATCTCAAACCTCTGCTGCCTTGCGACCGTTCCCAATCACGGGGAAGGTTTTGGGAATAAACCCACAGGGAAAAATCAGAAGCTGGTGTCCCTAAGGAGGTACAACATTGAGGTCAATTCAGACTGTGATGCTGCTGATGCCAAACTGTATCGGTCTCTGCCGTTCCTTTGGATTCATCAGCTGTGTGGAGAGGGGGAGCTTGCTCTCCATATTGTACTCCACTGGCTTGTGCATCTAGACAACTAGAATGCAATATCAATGGCTGACCCAGGCACAATGGAATTTATAAAAAACTATACACAACAAAAACTGACAAACAATCAAAGTGCAAAAGAAAATGGTGCAAATGATGAAAAATGTAAATAAATGATACTGAGTTTTTGAGTGCTTGAAAGTGAGTCTTTAGGTCATGGAATCAGTTCAGTGTTGAGGTGGGTGGAATCAGGCACACTGGTTCAGGAGCCTGATGGTTGAAGGGTGATAACTGTCCTTGAACCTGATGGTGTGGGACCTAAGGCTCCTGCACCTCCTACCTGATGGCAGCAGCATAAATTGTATATAATTTATGTCTAAGCTTTTCTTGTGAACGCTGCTTATCTGAAGCTCCGTGCCTGCAATGCTGCCGCAAGGAAGATTTTCATTGTACCTGAGCAGACGACAATTAACCTGACTTCTGACTTCACGGGCCTCTCTAAAAATCTCATGACTGTCACCATTGTGTTTAAACCTACCATGTGCTATTAATCCTAACTTTGGGGAACTGTCACCGATTTTCACTTTCCTACCCAGCGCTGTCAGAGAATGGAACAATACAATAATCTGTTCCTGCTGTTGAATCTGGCCAGACCTCCTACTTTCCCCTAACTCGCACGGGTTTCCCTGCCCTTCCCACCCTCCCCACATGTCCCCGGTAAAACTGTAAACACCAAAATTTCAAATTCACTGAAACTGATTTAACTTGAAAAAATAATCAAATCTCCGCTTACAATACTTCAAAACTCAAAGTCACTGAAATATCACGTCCAAAAGTCACACTGACAGATTTTAGCTCAACAAGGCCAACATGTCTCAACATGGCGAGACAAGAACATGGTAAAATCATTGCTCAAAGTTAACGCACAATTCAGTTAAATAGTATGACAGATTAAGTGGTTTGGCAGAAAAGGTTTAAAGTAAAACACCAACAGCTGATGGAAAAATATCGTTTTGTCGAAACAGTTTATACGTAAACTGTCAGCCGTTCCAGATCTTCATTAACCAAAGAGGTCCACAGGTTATGGAGCCAGAGCAGTGATGAAGTGTCCTAACAAATCGCGCAAAGAATAAACAAAAAGTAAATAAATAATACTGAGAATGTTGTAAAATCCTTGAAAGCGAGTCTGCAGGTTGTGAAGTCAGTTCTGTGTTGAGGTGAGTGAAATTATCCACACCAATTCCGAAGCCTGATGGCTGTATGGTAATAACCGTTCCTGAGCCTGGTCATAGAGCCTTAGAAAACTACAGCATTAAAAACAGGCCCTTGGGCCCATCTGGTCTGTGCTTAACCATTTAAACTGCCTAGTCCCATTGACTTGTTCCTGGACTGAAGCCCTCCATACCCTTCCCGTTCACATACCTATTCAAACTTCTCTTAAATGTTGAAATTGCATCCATGGCTTCTCTCGCTCCCAATCTCTGATTGGGCTGCTGCTCAAATGGCGTAATGGGCCCAAGGCTTACCTCTTGGTGGAGTTCAGGACTCGTCTTGCAAGGAACCTAACTTCAACATCCAAGGCTTCAGGTTGTACACAGATCATGCTTTATCTGAACCGCTGCCAATTCTGGGCACCAACTCAAATAAATAGTCCTCACTGGCATATGTTGTGAAATTTGTTGCTTTGTGGCAGCAGCACAATACATAATAACCCCGTACATTACAATAAATATATATATGAAAATTAAATGAAATAAGTGGTGCAAAAAGAGAGGAAAAATACTGAGGTAATTTTCATTGTCCATACAGGAACCTGATGGCAGAGGGGAAGAGGCTGTTGAGTGTTTACCTTTAGGCTCCTGTACCTCCTCTCTGATGGTAGCAATGAGAAGAGGGCATGGCCTGTGTGATGGGGATCTTTAATCATGGACACCACATCACCATTTGAAGGTGCCCTGGATGCTGGGGAGGCTAGTGGCCATGATGGAGCTGGGAGGGTTTACAACTTTCTGCAGCTTTTTTCTGATCCTGTGCAGTGGCCCCTCCGAACCAGGCAATGATGCAACCAGTTAGAATGATCTCCGCAGTGCATCTGTCTTTGGTGACGTACAGTGCCTATAAAAAATATTCACCTCCCTCGGAAGTTTTACTGCATTGAATACAGTGTATTTAATTTGGTTTTTTTTTGACACTGATCAACAGAAAAAAATTCTTTCCTGTCAAAGTGAAAACAGATCTCCACAAAGTGAAATAGGGAGGGGTCAAAAAGGAGGGGTCATAAAAGAGGGGAGGGTGGAGCAGATAACTAGGGCTAAGAGCCTATTGTACAAGAATTCCAGCACCTGCAGAATCCCTTGCGTCTGTGCATTTCAGTGGCATTTTTCAAACCCCTTGTGAGTTCATCCTCAAAGACCCACGCAGCCAATGAAATGTCTGAACAGAACAACGACGCAAGAGGAGACAGATGCAGGAATCTGGAGCAACACACATGCTAGAGGAAGTCAGTGGATTCAGCATCTCTGGAAGGAAGGAAATTCCTGACATATCGTAACATCGGCAACTGTCAACATTCCGTGACACAGGGTTTCTTCAAACAGAAATGTTAATAATTCATCTCCTTCCCCACGGATGCTGCTCAATTTGCAGAGTTCCTCCAGCAAACTGATTGTTACTTCATTAGTGTAATCATTTCTGTTATGGAGGCCATCTTATATATTTAGCGATGCAGCGGGCAGTAGGACCTTCAAGCCAGGCAACCCCGATAAGGGAGGACGGGAGGATGAGTACAGGGCCCTAGTGGAGGACATTGTCAAATGGTGCAAGTTCAATCATCTGCAGCTCCACATCAGTAAGACAAAGGAGATGGTGATGGACTTTGGGAAGATGAAGCCTGCATTGCCTTCTGTTACTATTGATAGTGAATATGTGCTGCCTCAGCAAGGACCTGGACCCATTACAATTTGTCTATCAACACAATAGGTCAATGGCAGATGCAATCTCAATGGCTCTTCACATGGCTTTAGACCACCTGGACACCACAAACACCTACATCAGGATGCTGTTCACCGACCATCGCTCAGCATTTAATACCATCAATCCCACAGTCCTGATTGAGAAGTTGCAGAACCTGGGCCTCTGACTTCTCTCTGCAAATGGATCCTCAACTTCCTAACCGGAAGACCACAAACTGTGCAGATTGGTGATAACATCTCCTCCTCGCTGGTGGAGGATCAACACTGGTGCACCTCAGGGGTGTGTGCTTAGCCCACTGTTTTACTCTCTCTATACCCATGACTGTGTGGCTAGGCATAGCTCAAATACCATCTATAAATTTGCTGACGATACAACCATTGTTGGTAGAATCTCAGGTGGTGACAAGAGGGTGTACAGGAGTGAGATAAGCCAACTATTGGAGTGGTGTCACAGCAACAACCTTGCACTGAATGTCAGTAAGACAAATGAGTTGATTGTGGACTTCAGGAAGGGTAAGATGAAGGAACACATGCCAATCCTCAGAGAGATGAGAAGTGAAGAGAGTGAGCAGTTTCAAGTTCCTGGGTGTCAAGGTTTCTGAGCATCTAATCTGGTCCCAACATATCCACGCAGTTATAAAGAAGGTAAGACAGCAGCTGTACTTTATTAGGAGTTTGAAAAGGTTTGTTATGTCAACAAGTACACTCAAAAACTTCTGTAGATGTACCATGGAGAGTATTCTGACAGGCTACATCACTGCCTGATATGGGGGGGGGGCTACTGCACAGGACCAAAAGAAGCTGCAGAGGGTTGTAAATTTAGTCAGCTCTATCTTGGGTACGAGCCTTCAAAGTACCCAGGACATCTTCAAGGAGCGATGACTCAGAAAGGCAGTGTCCATTAAGGACCCACAGCACCCTGGGCATGCTCTTTTCTCACCGTTACCATGAGGTAGGAGGTACAGAAGCCTGAAGGTACGCATAAGCGATTCAGGAACTGCTTCTTCACCTCTGCCATCCAATTCTTACGTGGACATTGAACCCTTGGACATTACCTCACTTTATTTTAATATATAGTACTTCTGGTGTTTTTGCATTATTTTTATCTATTCAATATATGTATACTGTACTAAGTATGCTGAATAAGATTTATTTTTTCTTCTATATTATGTATTGCATTGAACTGCTACTACTAAGTTACTAAATCACATCCCATGCCAGTGATAATAAACCTGGTTCTGATTCTGGATGTGGTGAGGACATACAGGTACCTGGGGGGTACATCTGGATGACAGACTTGAGTGGAGCACCATCACAGAGGCTGTGTACAAGAAGGGCCAGAGTCACCTCTACTTCCTGAGGAGACTGAGGAGTCTGCAGGCCTCTCCTTCACATGTTCTACCAGTCTGTTATCACCAGAACAATCCTCTATATGTGGTGTGCTGGGGCAATGGCATCAACACGGGTGATGCCAACAGGCTCAATAAACTGATTAGACAGGCCGGCTCTGTTATAAGAGTCAAACTGGACACACTGGAGGCTGTGGTAGAACAAAAGACCCTCCGGAAAATCCTGGCAATTCTGGACAATGTTTCTCACCCTCTGCATGCCACCTTGGCTGAACAGAGAAGCACTTTTAGTCATAGACTAAGACAACTGCGCTGCTCCAAAGAGGGGTATATGAGGTCGTTCTTACCCTCAACCATTGGGCTCTATAATGAGTCAACCTATAGAGAGGAAAGTGATGACCCCTTCCTGTTAGACTGTTTGAGGTAACTTATTTTTATTCTTTCTTACTTCTCTTCTAATATTTGAATATCTGTGCACTTGTGATGCTACTGTGACACTGTAATTTCCTTTGGGATCAATAAGGCGTCTATCTCTAACCTAATCATGGGACGATCTACAATGAGCAAGTAACCTACGCAGTACGTCTCTTGACTGTGGGAGGAAACTAGAGCATCCGAGGAAACCCCACACATTCCACAAGGAGGGCGTATAGACACCCCTTGCCGAACAGCATCGGAATTGAATGCTGAAATTCCCCAAGTCTAACAGCATCATGCTAAACGCCACTTTTTTTTGGTGCCCTCAAAGTTAAAACAGAAGCTGATAGGTCAGGGCGTCAACGGCTACGGACAGAAAACAGAAGAATGCGGTTGGGAGGTATGATAGACAATAGGTGCAGAAGTAGACCATTCGGCCCCTCGCGTCTGCACCGCCATTCTAAGATCATGGCTGATCATTCACTATAATAGACAATAGACAATAAATATAATAATAAATGATAAATCAGCCATGATGGATTTGGTTGAACGGTCTAATTCTGTTCCTGTACCACATGGCCATTTGGTCTAACTAGGCAGCATTGTGCTTAGTGTGAAGCTTTACCACACCAGCCATAAGATTGGGGTTCAATTCCCACCTCAGTCTGTAAGGAGTTTGCATGTTCTACCCCTGACCACATGGGTTTCCTCCAGGACCTTCACTTACCTCCAACAGCCCAAACAAACAGACACACATACAGGTTAGGGTTAGTAAGTTATCAGAAGTGAGGCAACAATTGCAGGCCACCCTCAGGACAATTCTCGCTGATCGTAATACGATTGAATTCACCTTGAAACTTGAGAAGGAAAATCTAAAGTCAGATGTGTCAGTATTACAGCGGAATAAAGGCATTACAGAGGCATGAGAGAGGAATTGGACCAGAAAACAACACTGGCAGGGATGATAACAGAGCAGCAATGACTGGAACTTCAGGAAGCAATTTGGAAGGTGCAGGATATATACATCCCAAAGAGAAAAAAGCATTCTAAAAGCAAGATGATATAAAACCATGGCCAACAAGAGAAGTCAAAGCCAACATGAAAGCCAAAGAGAGGGCATGTGATAAAAGCTAAAATTAGTGGGAAGTTAGAGAATTGGGAAGCTTTTAAAACCCAACAGAAGGCAACCAAAAAAAGTCATTAAGGTAAAAATGGAAAGTGAAAGTAAGCTAGCCAATAATATTAAAGATGATTCCAAAAGTTTCTTCAGACGCATAAAGTGTAAGAGAGGCGAGAGTGGTTATAAGACTGCTGGAAAAATATGCTGGAAAGGTAGTAATGGGGGACAACAAAATGGTGGATGAATTGAATAAGTATTTTACATCAGTTTTCACTGTGGAAGACACTAGCAGTATGCTGGATGTTCCAGGTGCCAGGAGTGATGAAGTGTGCAAAGTTACCAGAACTAGAGAGAAGGTTTTTGGCAAACTGAAAGGTCTGACTGTAGATAAGTCACCTGAATCAGATGGCATATGCACCAGAGTTCTGAAGGAGCTGGCCGAAGAGATCTTGGAGGCATTAGTAATGATCTTCCAAGAATCACTAGATTCCTGAATGGTTCCAGAAGACAAGATGGGAGAGAGGCAGAAGAAAGGAAACTATAGGCCAGTTAGACAACCTCAGTCGTTGGGAAGATGTTGGAGTCGATAACTAAGGATGAGGTCTCAGGGTACTTGGAGGCACATGATAAAATAGACCATAGTCAGCATGGTTCCCTTTGCCCGACTAATCTGCTGGAGTTCTTTGAAGAGATAACAAGCTGAATAGACAAAGGACAATCAGTTGATGTTGTATACTTGGATTTTCAGAAGGCCTTTGACAAGGTGCCACACGTGAGGTTGTTAATAAGCTACTAGCCCATAGTATTACAGGAAAGATTTTAGCATGGATAAAGCAGTGACTGATTGGCAAAGAGTGGGAATAAAAGGACTTTTCTAGCTGGTTGCCAGTGACTAGTGGTATTCCACTGGGGTCTGTGTTGGGACTGATTATTTTTACATTATATGTCGATGATTTGGATAATGAAATTGATTTGTTGCAACGTTTGCAGATGATATGACGACAGGTGGAGGGGCAGGTAGTTTTCAGGAAGTAGAGAGGCTACAGAAGGACTTGGGCAGATTTGGAGCATGAGCAAAGAAATGGAAGGTGAAATAGAGTGTTGGGAAGGTATGGTCATGTACTTTGGTAGAAGAAATGAAGGGGTTAACCATTTTCTAAATGGAGAGAAAATACAAATAACTGAGGTGCAAAGGGACTTGGGAATCCTTGTGTAGGATTTGCTGGTTGAATCTGCAGTGGGGAAGACAAATGCGATGTTAGCTTTCATTTCAAGGGATCTAGAATATAAAAGCAGGGGTGTAATGTAGACTCTTTATAAAGCACTGCTGAGGCCTCATGGAGTACTGTGAGCAGTTTTGGGCTCCTTATCTTAGAAAGGATGTGCTGAAACTGGAGAGGGTTCAAAGGAGGTTCACAAAAATGATTCCAGGATAGAAAGGCTTGTCATATGAAGAGTGTTTGATGGCTCTGGGCCTGTGTTCACTAGAATTCAGAAGAATGATGGTTGACCCCATTGAAGCCTATCAAATGGTGAAAGACCTTGATAGAGTGGATGTGGAGAGAATGTCTCCCATGGTGGGAGAGTCTAAGACCAGAGGACATGGCCTCAGAATGGAGGGGCGTCCTTTTAGAATGGAGATAAGGAGGAATTTCTTTAGCCAGAGAGTGGTGAAGAGTTGAGTTACTGGAATTCTTTTCCACAGGAAGCTATGTATATTTAAGGCAGAAGTTGACAGGTTCTTGATTGATCAGGGCACGAAGGGATACAGGGAGAAGGCAGGAGATTGGGGCTGAGAGGAAAATTGGATCAGCCGTGATGAAATGGCAGGACAGACTTGATGGGCCAAATGGTCTGATTCTGCTCCTTTATCTTATGGTCTTACGATCTGATTTGTCACAAACACCTTTCACTGTACGTGTGACAAATGAAGTTAATCTTTAAACCAACGTACACATGAGCATGCTCCCATGAATATCAAAGTGTCACAGCATAGAAATAGCCCCTTCCACCCATCTCGTCTGTGACAAATTTATTCTGCCGAGTTCCACCTGCACCAAAGTCTAGCCACCAACATACCAAAAGGTGAAAGCTGAAATATTTAAGGGGCATATGAAGGGGGAAGCTTCTTCCCTCAGACGGTGGTGTGAGTGTGCCAGCAGAAGTGGTGGATGCAGGCTCGATTTCAGTAGTTTGGATAGGGACATGGACCCAGGTGTGGGTCAATGGGACTCGGCACATTAATAGTTCAGCACAGATTAGATGGGCTGAAGGGCATTTCTCTGCTGTCGTGCTCTATGACTCTAATCTGTCCTGCAAGATGTGACCAGAGTAAAGAAAAAGAGAAATGCAGTTCAGGTGAAAGCAGTCGAAAACCCTCGCAACCATGAACCCAACATTCTTCAGTGGGGAGATCCCCACAGCCCAGAACAGACCAAGAATTCGAAAGGAGGTGGGTGGCTGCATCAAGGGAAACTCAGCAGGGCCCTCCCTCAGCAAACAAGGCAAGCGGGTACACCATCCTGTTTGGTTAAGGAACCCCATCAGCTTATCCTGTTTGAAATCAAAACACGACCCACGCTTGCCCAGTTCCACGGGGCACTTTCCAAACACTCGTGGTTGTTAAGATGCCATCGAGAGTGTTCATTTCTGACAAGGCTGTGACTATTCCAGGAAGCAGGCTCACGTCTGCCAAGTGAAGTCTGGTGGGGCCACACCGCAGCTCAGCCAGGACAGCCGCAGGAGGTCGATCCGCGCCACGGTTTTCCTGTGCTGAGTCTTTGTGTACACGGAGGATTCCTGCTTTGTCAGAGGCCCCTCTGGAGCCTCTCAGGGCTGCAGCCGGCTGTCGAATACCACACACTAGTGGCAGAGTAACTGTGGCGGTTTAGGTATTTCTGTGTACAGAACTGCTTCAGATCCACTTATTGGACGTCCATTCAGAGCGTTGGCTGGCTGACGGTGCACATGTGTCTGCAAATGTGAGCCTCTGTGTGCACACACATGGAAATGTGTGCCTGGGTGTGCATGTGTGAGTGGGAGCGAGAGAAAGAGACAGTGAGACAGACAGAAACAGAATGAGAGAGAGGAGAAAGTGAGGTAGTGAATGAAGGAGAGAAAGACAAAGAATGCAGGTGTGTGGAGAGGGAGGGTGTATACGTGTGTTTGCAAGAGAGGTGGGTGTGAGAGGACTGGGTGGGGCAAGAGGGTGTGGTGGGAAGGGGAAGAGCGCATGAGAGAGAATGACTGAGGGGAAATGGATGAGCAGCGAAGGGGCGGAAGATAGGTGTTGGAAGGTAAGACAGCGAGAGAGAGAGAGGGGAAAGGGTGAGCGGTGGGAAGGGATATATAAGGAAGGGTGCACCCCCAGTGGAGAGGGGTGTCGTGTTATAGCTGCAGCAAGAATAAGATGTTCAAGTCTAGACTGATCACTGGGCAGGAGGGAGGTTCAGTCCAAGATTTGGAAGAACAGGTCACCTACTACTGCACCAGTCAATTCCTTGATGAACCAAGATTAAATTACCCAGCATGACTTCCAGTGAAGGAATCCAGAACAAGAGCGAACGTTTACGGTGAATAAACTCACTGCCCCACTAGGCGTCTCAAGGCAGCTTGCTTGGTTCAATCCCTCTTCACACACTGACTAGTCTTATCTCCAGCACAGTTTATCTTTCACTGGTCTCATTGACCTGTGAAGTTCGGGTCCTGATTTCAACTAAGTTGAACAATTAACCAAAAGGGACTGTTAATACTTCAGGCAGCATCTATGGAAAGGAAGAGTCGACATTTCTGGCCAAGGCCCTTCATCAGGACTGGAAGGGAAGAGGGAAGAAGCTAGAATAAGGTGTAACAAAATATCAAATAAGGGTCCTGACGAAGGGTCTCGGCCCAAAACGTCGATAGTGCTTCTCCTTATAGATGCTGCCTGGCTTGCTGTGTTCCACCAGCATTTTGTGTGTGTTGTTGTTTGAGTTTCCAGCATCTGCAGATTTCTTTGTGTTTGCTCAAATAAGATATTCTTCCTCCTTTCTTTCCAATTCTAATGAAAGGCTTTGGGCTGAAATGTCTCCCCTTTATTAATTTTCACAGATGTGCTGCCTGATCTGCTGAATTCCTCCAGCATTGTGTGTGTTGCACTGGATTTCCAGCATCTGTAGAATCTCTTGCGTTTATGTCAATGTTTCGGGTCGAGAGCCTGTCTTGGGACTGAGAGTGGAGAGGGAAGCTGGCCAGCATAGAGAGGAAGGGTGGGGTGTGTGAGACAGGGGCCAGGAGGTGGGACAAGAACAAGCAGGGCTGGAGGGAGAAAACAAAGCCAGACAGCTCTGATGCAAGGTTTCAACCTCAAAGTCAACAGTTCCTTCCCAAAGATGCTACTCGATCCACTCAGATGCTCCAGCAGATGGTGTGTTGCTCCACATTCTAGCATCTTCCATCTCAGGTGTCCCTGGACTGTGGAACTGGCAGGATGAAGGGAGGGGGTGCAGAGCCACGGTGGGCCTGTTGGGAGTTTGTGCTGGGTTGGGGACTAGTTGTCCTCGTCAGTGCTGCCCTCCAGTGTTCACTCTGTGGAAGACAATCTGGAATGTGCTCATCTACAGCTGCACTGAAGTGAGATGAGGAACTGCTGCGGGCTTGTTCTTGCGGAAATGTGGCTCCAGGACAACATCCCATGCACCATCAATCTACAGGCTAATATTATTATTTCATTTTTGTAACTTTATGTGCAATCTTAATTCCATGTACTACGTGCTCCATCTGCCACAACAGACAGGAAACACTCCGTCCACCACAACAGACAGGACCTCTACATCAGCGAGACATGACGCAGATTGGGGGACCGCTTCGTCGAGCACCTACACTCCATCTGCCACAACAGACAGAATCTCCTGGTTGCCACTCACTTCAACTCTCCTTCACATTCCCAATCGGATATGTCCATACATGGCCTCCTCTACTGCCATGATGAGGCCAAACTTCGGTTGGAGGAACAACACCTCATATACCGTCTGGGTAGTCTCCAGCCCCTTGGTATGAACATCGAATTCTCCAACTTACGGTAATTCCCTCCCTCTCCCTTCCCCCATCCCACTTTCACTCTGTCTCCTCTTCTAGCTGCCTATCACCTCTCTCATGATTCTGCCTTCTTCTGCTACCCATAGTGCTTTCCCCTTACAGTCCTTCTTCACCTCTCCTGCCTATCCCCTCCCTGCTTCCCCTCCCTCACCCCCTGATCGTTCCTCTGATTGGTTTTCCACCCACCCCCCACCTTCTTTACAGAGCCCTTGCCCCTTCATTCTTTAGTCCTGACGAAGGGTCTCGACCCGAAACGTTGACTGCTTCTTTCAACGGATGCTGCCCGACCTGCTGAGTTCATCCAGCTTTTTTGTACGTCTGTGTTTAATGGAACCTGGCTCTTTATAAACAGTAGCATCAGTGATGGAATTAAAGTCTGTTCAAATTAAGACCTGAAATTTCTTTACGACCCTGACTACCTGCGATGGTACTTGCAAGGAATAGGAATTATGGATCTAAATATCCCCAGATCCATTCAGTTCTACTGAACACTTCAGTGTTCCACCGATTACAGATTTGTCCTTTCAAAGTGTAGCACCTCACATTTGTCTGCATTAAATTCCATCTGCCATTTTTAACTTATGCACTGTGATTCCACAAACACTCAGAGGCAACAGCAGGCACCAGGACGAAGCCATCAGACCTGTCTTGCCTCAGTCACTGGTTGCTGGAGATCACTTTAGTTTTGAAACACAATTCATTTCCTGGTTTTTGAGCTCAGTTTTGCACGTTGAAATGGATTCTCTGAATGCCCCTTGGGTCAGACACCTGATTGGTCACGATTTCTCCACAACAACACAGGGCAGACCTCAGCAGAAGAACTGCACGACAGCAAACATGTTACCAAGGCAGGGACTGCCCTCTAGTGGCACATCGCCAGAATTACCGAGCTCTGAAACCACTTACTGAGTATGGAAGGCAAATACAATGTTAGCACTCCTTTCGAGAGGATTAGAGTAGAAGATTGAGGATGCAATCCTGAGGATTTATAAATCAGACCACACTTGGAATACCGTGAGCACTTTTGGGCCACTTCTCTAAGAAAGGACGTGCTGGCATTGGAGAGGGTCCAGAGTACAGTAAATTTAATATCTAAGTACATACATGTCACCATATACCATCCTGAGATTTGGCATCTTGCAGACATTCACAGCAAATACAAAGAAATAGAACAGATTCAATGGAAAAACCACACACAACAAAGATGGCTAAATTACCAATATCAATAGACAATAGGTGCAGGAGTAGGCCATTCGGCCCTTCTAGCCAGCACCGCCATTCACTGTGATCATGGCTGATCATACAAGATCAGTACCCTGTTCCTGCCTTCTCCCCATATCCCTTGACCCCGCTATCTATAAGAGCTCTATCTAACTCTCTCTTGAATGCATCCAGAGACTTGGCCTCCACTGCCTTCTGGGGCAGAGCATTCCACATATCCACCACTCTCTGGGTGAAAAAGATTTTCTGCATCTCTGTTCTAAATGGCCTACCCCTTATTCTTAAACTGTGGCCTCTAGTTCTGGACCCACCCATCAGCAGGAACATGCTTTCTGCCTCCAGTGCGTCCAATCCCTTAATAATCTTATATGTCTCAATCAGATCCCCTCTCACCCTTCTAAATTCCAGTGTATACAAGCCCAGTTACTCCAATCTTTCAACATATGACAGTTCCGCCATTCCGGGAATTAACTTTGTGAACCTACGCTGCACTCCCTCAATAGCAAGAATGTCCTTCCTCAAATTTGGAGACCAAAACTGCACACAATACTCCAGCTGGGGTCTCACCAGGGCCCCGTACAGCTGCAGAAGGACCTCTTTACTCCTATACTCAATTCCTCTTGTTATAAAGGCCAGCATGCCATTAGCTTTCTTCACTGCCTGCTGTACCTGCATGCTTGCTTTCATTGACTGATGTACAAGAACACCTAGATCTTGTTGTAATTCCCCTTTTCCTAACTTGACTCCATTTAGATAGAAATCTGCCTTCCTGTTCTTGCCACCAAAGTGGAAAACCTCACATTTATCCACATTAAACTGCATCTGCCATACATTTGCCCACTGACCCAACCTGTCCAAGTCACCCAGCATTCTCATAACATCCTCCTGACATTTCACACTGCCACCCAGCTTTGTGTCATCGGCAAATTTGCTAATGTTACTTTTAATCCCTTCATCTAAATCATTAATGTATATTGTAAACAGCTGCGGTCCCAGCATCGAACCTTGCGGTACCCCACTGGTCACAACCTGCCATTCCAAAAGGGACCCGTTAACCGCTACTCTTTGTTTCCTGTCAGCCAGCCAATTTTCAATTCATGTCAGTACTCTGCCCCCAATACCATGTGCCCTAATTTTGCCCACTAATCTCCTATGTGGGACTTTATCAAAAGCTTTCTGGAATATCCAAATGACAAGTGCAAAAGGGAATGAAAGGATTAATGTACGAGGAGCATTTGATGGCTCTGAGCCTGTACTTGTTGAAGTTTAGAAAGATGGGGAGGGGGTCCCACTCAAACCTATCAAATATTGAAAGGCCTTGATAGAACGGAAAGGATGTTTCCAACAGCGGGGGTTTGAGGACCAGAGAGCACAGTCTCAGACTACAAAGACGCTCCTTTAGAAGAGATATGGGGAGGAATTTCTTTAACCAAAGTGTGGTGAATCTTTGGAATTCCCAACACTGTGTAAGAAGTTGGTATGTTCTCCCCGTGACAAAGTAGATTGTGAGGGCATGAGTTTGCCTTATTGGACTAGGGGACTGTTCATGGGTCATAGGCCCCCATTATCTGGACCCTTCGTGCAGATTTGCCCAGGCTGAGGGTAGCAGCAGGGTGATCATTCACCCTACACCATGGGCTTCAGGGAGCAACCCACAGCAATTGTGTACGTTTGTTTTCTTTGAATAAGCTCATACGACACAAGAACAGAATTGGGCCATATGACCCATCGAGTTTACTTTGTCATTCCATTGTGATTGATTTATTATCCCTTCTCAACCCCATTCTTCTACCTTCTCTCTGTAACCTTCGACACTGTTACTAATCAAGAACCCATGAACATCTGCTTTAAATATACCCAATGATTTGGCCTCCACAGCTGTCTGTGGCAATGAATTCCACAGATTCACTACCCTCTGGCTAAAGGAATTCCTCTTCTGAGTTCTAAATGGACGTCCCTCATTTCTGAGGCTATGCACTCTAATAATACTCACGTATTATAGGAAACATCCTCTCCACATCCACTCTATCTAGACCTTTCAATATTCAAAAGGTTTCAATGAGATCCCTTCTCATTCTTCTAAACTCCAGCAAGTACAAGGAAGACAGATTATAGTTACAAGGAATACACAAAAGAGCATGAAAAAAGACATTAATGGCAGACTGTGGAAACATTCAAACACACTGGCAAGTGTCCAACCCTGCAATAAATAACCACACTCACTGCAAATTATTATTTACAAGAATAAACCATTCGACGCCTTTTCATTCTTATATTCATCATCAATGCTTTCAGTCCTGTTTTGTTACATTCAAAGTAAGTTTATTATCAAAGTGCATTTATGGCACCATATACTGTGCTGAGGTTTATTTTCTTGTAGGCAATCACAATATAACTGAGAAGCAGAACAGGATTAATGAAAAACTTACAAAGATTGATAAGAAGCCAGTGTGGAAAAGACGACAAATACAAAAAATAACCAAAAGAAGGCAAACTGCACAAATTTTAAAAATGGAAAGAAAATAAAAATTCATTAATACTGAGAACATGAGCTGCAGAGGTTGTGGAATCAGTTCAGAGTGAGGGGAGAAAAGTTATCTCTCCTGGTTTAGGAGCCCGATGGTTGAAGGGTAGTAACTGTTCCCAAACCAGGTGATGTGGGACCTGAGGCTCCTGTACATTTCTCCCAAACATCACAACTCAGCATCATTCACCAGGAACAGTAACTACATTTTTTGAATGCATGGTATTTGAAGTTTTAAAACGATTTCACACTTTCATTTGCCAGTGCTGGCTGCAATAGATGAAAAAAAAACCCAGAGCAGGAAGTTAGCAGGAGTATTATTACCACGAAGGGCTTCCATATGGGAGGACATGAACACTTCTTACTGGGGATCAGGGCAGTGTTCTGTAACATCAACGATAGAGTCAGAGTGACCACTTTATTAGGTACACCTGCTTGTTAATGCAAGTATCTAGTCAGCCAATCACGTGGCAGCAATCCAATACATAAAAGCATGCAGACATGGTCAAGAGGTTCAGTTGTTGTTCAGATCAAGCATCAGAATGGGGAAGAAATGTGATCTAAGTGACTTTGACTAGGGAATGATTGTTGGTGCCTCAGAAATTACTGATCTCCTAGGATTTCCCATGCAAGACAGGCTCTAGAGCAAGGGTTCCCTCAATTAATGGTACTGGTCTATGGCATAATAAAAGGATTGGTAACCCCCGCTCTAGAGCTTACAGGTAACGAAATCTAGTGAGCAGCAGTCTGTAGGTGAAAATGCCTTGTTGAAGGCATTAACAAGAGGTCTGAGAGGTCGGAGGAGAATGGCCAGGCTGGTTCAAGCTGACAGGAAGGTGACAATAACTCAAATAACCACACGTCACAACAGTGTTGTCCAGAAGAGCACTTATGAACACACAATACATTGAACCTTATAGCAGCAGAAGACAGCAAACATACACTCAAGTTACCATTTTATTTGGTTCAGGAGGCATCTAATAAAGCAGCTACAAAGATTACGTTCATGGTCTTCTATTGCTATAGTCAGAGATTAGCTTTATTTGTCACTACCTCACTTTTTTTAAACACACAGTATTTCTGATTTTTGCATGTTTTTAATCTATTCAATATATGTAAACTGTAATTGATTTATTTTATTATTTTTTTTTCCCCTGCTATATTATGTACTGCATCGAACTGTTAAATTTCACGTCACATGCCGGTGATGATAAACCCGATTCTGACATGCACCCAGAGGCCAGTTCGGCAGGTAGAGCCCAGCACAGGCCCTTCGGCCCATCAAGTCTGCAGTGACCACTGATCACTTATTAACACTAATCCCATAATTCTGCCCAAGATTCCACAACTCTCCTGTGCAGCATTGATCTACCTTTGGGACGTGGGTGGAAACCAGAGAACTGAGGGAGATCAAAGGGTGAACGAGGGATCTCCACACACAGAGTACCAGACGTCAGGACTGAACCCGGGTCTCTGACACTGTAGATCTAGTTGCTATACCGCGGGGCCACTCCTATGGATGTTTCAGCTGCAGGATAACCCTAATCCATCACATGGCAAAGACGATTCAAGATGCAAATTCACTCATCACGTGTACCTACATAGAGTGAAAGTGGCGTTTGTGTTAACAGCCACAAGTGTTGCCACACCTTCCTGCCGACACAGAATGCCTGTAATGCTTGGCAGGACAACACAGAACACAAGCACCAAAATAAAATTGGGCAGCAAAGGGAGATTTAGATCTCAGAATAAGTTAAAATATCAGCACAATTGTTATTTATGAGACACACAGCGGAATTTCCGGCCCTTCAAGCTGCACAACACAGCAACCTGCGATTTTATCTTAGCCCAGTCACAGGACAATTTACAATGACTAAGCCCACCAACCGGTACGTCTGTGAACCGTGGGAGAAAGCTAGAGCACCTGGAGGAAACCCACGCAGTCACGGGGAGAACGTACAAAATGTAAGGCGTCCTGCTGACCACTACGCTACTGTGTCATCACTACTGTGGGCTAAAGGACCGCACTGGGCTGCAGGGTTCAATGTTCTGTACAGAGAGTGGTAAATTAGTAGAGGAATGTTTTGGGGTGATATCAGAGGGAGGCTATTTTACAGCAGCGAGTGGTGGGTGAGGCAGATACATTAGGGACGGTTAAGAGACTCTTTGCTAGGCTCATGACTGTAAGAGAAATGGAGGGTTATGGGCTTTGTAGTGGTGGCTGGGTGGAGATACGACTCTACCAAAGGAGGTGTAAGGCGCTCCTTCCCTCCGCTAGCCTGCAGGTCACCCTTGGGCAAGATGTAGCACCTGCTTAACCCACACCTCTCTCACCCCCTCCACCCCCACCGGATCAGGGTCACTTAAAGCCATGGGAGCAGGTGATGGATGGTCGTATGAGCAGCCGGTGCATATCACAAATCCTCGTTATGGGACCACTGACGCCAGGCAATCTCTGAAGGGTATTGATAATGGCTGGGGTCACTCGTCTTGTAAAGACACTGCCCAAAAGAAGGCAATGACAAACCACTTCTGCAGAATTTGTCAAGAACAACCATGGTGCGTAGAGATTTCTAAATGTAATGGTTAAAGACGAAGACAGAGAAAGCAAATGGAACTGATGGACAGTTAAGGACGATATAAGGGAGAAAAGTAGAATTTTAGAAATATTAATTGAGAATAGTATGTTTTTTTTATATATATATATATATATATATATATACTTTTTATGTTGCGGGGGGGGCTGGGGAGCTTTGAATCAGTTACTACGGGATTCACGTGTGTAATCATGGCGATTGCCATGACCCGTACAATAGAGGGGGGTAATGTTGTGTTTTTTTTCTTTCACAACATTAGTAGGGGGGTATTTTGTTTTTTTTCTCTATTTTCTATTTTTCTTCTATTCTTTTGCCTGGATGATTGGTGGGGACACACATAGCAACATGGAGACTTTTAAAAAGATTTCCCAGGATACAACGAAAGTTGAAAGATTAGGTATTATTATAGATTGGAGTAACATAAATAAAAATAATGACTAATTTATTGAATTTTTTAAGTTTTAATGTTAATGGGCTTAATAGACCAATAAAAAGAAAAAGAATTTTAACATATATTAAAAAAATGAAAATAGATATAGCTTTCTTACAAGAAACTCATTTAACGGATATAGAACATCAGAAATTAAAAAGAAACTGGGTTGGAAAAGTTATTGCAGCTTCGTTTAACTCAAAGGCAAGAGGAGTTGCAATTTTGGTTAATAAAAATTTACCAATTAAAATACAAAATGTATTAATTGATTCGGCAGGAAGATATTTAATTATACATTGTCAAATTTTTTCAGAAGAACAACCATGGTGATGGAAAGACCATGATCGCCCACATCATACAACACGGCACTGAATGAATGAATGAGAATGAAAGGGTTCGGTTGACCGTTGAGTAAGTTAAAAGGCCGGGAGGCCAGCGCACTTGTACCTCCCTGTCACGTTCACACTGAACAGTAAATGGCCGCCAACGTTTCAATGGTACTCACTTGATGCATCCAATGATAACCTGTGTCAGAGGATAGATGAGTGGCTGAAGAACTTCATTGGGGTAAACCGTACTGAGCAGGCGACACCACAAGAACAAGCAATGAATGAACTGCCAGTTATAGACGGACTGGTACGTCTCCTGCGGACAGAGAGACAAGCACAGTAGTATAAGCGAACACACAGAAGAGAAACAATCTCAAACAATTAAGTTTTACTGCAATTCAAATGGAACAGTTAGGGTAACTCAGACAAAACCTCAGCAGGTCATGCAAAGTCAACATTTTGGGCTGAAATGCTACCTGACGTATTGAGTTCCTCCCACAATCTGTGTGTTCCTCAAGATTTCCAGCATCTATGGGGCTTGGCACCACTAAAGGGATTGTGAGAGCATGTGACCCTGGATGATATATTTGAAATCCTCACAGACCTGGTGCACGCATCAATATATTTTGATAGTAAATGGTTACACTAACTCCGCCATGGATGGTGCCAAACCTGGCTGCAAAAGGAGAAGGAGTCGGCATGGAACCAGCAATCCCATTGCGTCAAAACCCAGAGCTACAGAAACGGCAACAGAGCCCCAAAGGCATCATCCCTGGGATGTACAAAGTAAATTTATGAAAGTACATACTCTGCAAAAGTATTAAACACACACACAGTAGATAAGATGCCAAGGAGTTTTGCACAGTACTGTAGTAATTTTATGTATTGCACTGTACTGCTGCCACAAAAACAAATCTCATGACATGTGTGAGTGATGATAAACCCAATTCTGATATGGGTCTCTATTGTGGACTGAGAGTGGGAAGTGGGCAGGAAGAGGGGAATCATGGTTGGGAAAAGGGGAAGGGGGAGGGAGAGGGAAGCACCAGAGAGACATTCTGTAATGATCAATAAACCAATTGTGTGGAATCAAATTGTGTGGACCTTGCCTGGTGTCTCAAGACTGGGTGTGTCTGCACCCGCCCCGACACTGCTTCTCTGCCACCTGTCCCACACGCCTCCCGCAGTCTCCACCCTTGCCATTCCATCATCTTTTGCTCCTGCCAGATTTACAAACTTGCCTTCTGCTCCACGTTGACAAATACAATACTGTGCAAAGGTCTGCGGTACCCCTAGCTAAGTATATGTATGTGCATAGGACTGTAAATGTCACCATATACAACCCTGAGGATCTTTTTATTGTGGGGATGGACAGTAAATCCAAGAAAATCCACGCGCAACAGTACAGACAGCCAGTGTGAAAAAGACAACAAACCCTGCAAATACAAAAGAGAAAAGAAATAATGATAAATAAACAAACAGTAAGTATGGAGAACTTGAAACGAAGAGTCCTTGAAAGTGGGTATGGCGACATACAAAGTCGAGCGGTGGCAGTGGAAGCCATGGGGCTGATTATCTTCGGTCAGCCCAGGACAGAGAACTCCAGTGAGCTGCTACTGGTCGTCTATTCCCCAGGAGTGACGGACTTATGAAAAAGAAGAAACAGTTCTAATAATACTATTTAGAAATGAGGTTTTTCAATAACATCCTTCCATAGATGCTGCTCGATTTAGAGTGAGAGAGAGTGCAAGAGCGCACGCAAGAGAACGAGAGAGAGCATGAGAGTGAGAGCCTCTCATTCACTCATACTATTCCCAGCATCTGCAGAATCTCTTGTTTATGGAGCGCTCAGGGATAGTATGGACAGGTAGAGCCACTGCCACTCCATGACAGGGACCCGGATTCAGTCCTGACCCCAATACAGATTCATTTATATAATCATATTTATCACAACGTACAGAGAAATGAGTCACGTGCATTAACAACAAACACAACTCAAGCATGTTTTGGAGGCAGCCCGCAAAAGTCACCACACGTTCCAGCACCGACACAGCATGCACACCAGGCTATCTGTGTGGAGTCTGCACAATCTCCCTGCAATTGCAACGAAGAGCCTTATTGGCCAGGGGTGGTGAACCTGTGGCACATGCAAAAGGTTTGCTGGCATGGAGCTTTCAGTGCCATCCCTCGATTCTCTAAATGGCATAACAACAAGATTTATAATGATTACCTTCACTGCCAAGTGAAGCAGCAAATGTCTGTTTTAACAACCGAAGAACAGTGATATGATTTCACAGGATGTCCCACACTGGCTTGGTGCCAGTAAGAACACATGATATTGGATAATTGGACCTGATACACACATTGCTCACTGGATAGTTAACTGTTACAATTACAATATTACTTAGAAATTATTACATGTTATTTTCAATTGTCTTTTTAAAAGATATTAATACATTTTTCAACAGCTTTTCTAAAATGCTTCATTTATTTCAATTTGTCTATATTATATGAGCAACAGGATATCCCTTTCCCTTAAACCCCATAATTATTGTTACTAATTCATTAATCAGTGATAATCTCTGCTCAAAATTACCATGGCACATAAGAGAATTAATTTTTTTTTAAAAGATTATGGTCGATTTGGGCAAATTCCCTGAGAAAGGTCCGCAACTCACGCCTTACCTTATCTAATCGCACACAAAATGCTGAAGGAACTCAGCAGGTCAAGCAGCATATGGAGAGGAATAACCAGTCAACTTTTCAAGACGAGACCTTTCATTGGACTGAAAAGGAAGGGGGTAGAAGTCAGAAATAGGTGGGGGGAGGGGGAGGGAGACAGGTGGGCAGGTGACAGGCGAGACCAGGTGAGGGGAAAGGTTGGTGTGTGGGGGTGGGATGAAGTAAGAATCTGGGAGGGGTTAGATGGAAAAGTAAAAGGGCCGAAGAAGGAAGGAAGGAATTGAGGACACAGTCAGTGAGATCAAGACTACCACAGTAAAATACATCCTTTCCAGTCCTGATGAAGGGTCAGCCCAAAATGGCAACTGTTTATTCATCTCCATAAATGCTACCTGACCTGATGAGTTCCTCCTGCAGTTTTGTGTGTGCTACTCTGGATTTCCAGCATCTGCAGAATCTCTTGTGCTTTTTGCCTTATCCAATCTTTCAGGTTCTGCCGAAGTACCTGATTCTGCCACTAGCTGTCAGTAGACGAGGAGGACTGAATTTTAATGAGAAAACATACGTTACATAAATAAGCTAAAAGTAAAATGTGTTACCTTTTTCTTCATCGTCATGGCGTTTCGGAGGTGGATAGCAAGCTGCCGGATGTAAATGAAAGCGTGTTGATAGGTAGCGTGGTGATCCAGCGCGTACATCTCTGTCAAACTACGCTGCATGAAGTTGATCATGGGAAGTACATTTGGTGAGGTAAACTTGCAGTTCTTCACATAAGCCACGTACATTTGCTGGAGGGAGACAAAGAGGGCAAGAGTACAAAAACTGGTAGAGATATGCAAAAGAACATAAAACTTTTAAACAGAATTAGGCCACTTGGCCCATCAAGTCAGTTCCATCATGGCTGATTTATCATCCCTTTCAACTCCTATTCTCCTGCCTTCTCATAACCTTACTAATCAAGAACCTGTCAAACATATCAATTTAAATATACTCAATGCTTTGGCCTACACAACCATGTGTGGCAATGAATTCCACAGGCTCACCGCCGTCCAGTTAAAGAAATTCCTCCTCAACTCTGTTTTAAAGGGATGTCTTTGTATTCTGAGGCTGTGCCCTCTGGTAATAGACTCTCCTGCTATTGGAAACATCCTCTCCATATCTATTCCTCCTCATCACTGTTCTAAAGGGACATCTTTGTACTCTGAGGCTGGTGCTACCCACGTTCTATGTTCTGAATAACTGCCCCAATTCAAATGTGGCTGGTTTGAAGAAGTGGGGACTATGATCTCACTCTTTCCTGGACTTCTGACCACTACACTGAAAGGATATGGATCGGTTGGGGAGATGTGGATGGAAAAACGTCAGATGGAGCTTGATCAAGGATCAATGTCATTCACTGTAGATCTGGACAAGTGATAGAAGACAACGAGGACAAGAGTACAAAAATCTGTGGAGACATGTGGATGGTGAAGGCGGTTGTAAATGGACATGTATTAGTTTGGGCACCACAGTAGCGAGGTGATTAGTGCTATTAAAGTTCAGGGAGTCAAGTTCGGAGTTCAATTCCTGCTGCTGTCTGTAAGGAGTTTGTACGTTCTTCCTGTAAAAGTGTGGGTTTTCTCCAGGTGCTTCCGTTTCCTCCCACAGTCCGAACAGACATACCAGTTAGCAGGTTAACTGATCATTGTAAATTGTCCTGTAATTGGATTAGTGTTAGATAGATGGGTTGTTGGGCAGTGAGGCTCGGTGGGATGGAAGGGTCTGTTCTGCACTATGTCTCTAAACAGAAATTAATAACCTCACCTGAGCTTTTCCATTAAATCAAAGTTCAAAATTAAAGCATACAATTGCCATATACAATCGAGACTCATTTTCTTGCGGGCATTCTCAATAAATCCATAGAATAATCCATACAGAATCAATGAAAGACCACACCAGCAAAAGACAATTATGCAAATATAAAAAGAAAGTCATAATAATAAATAAAATAGCAAGAATGTGAGATGAAGAGACCTCGAGAGAGAGTCCATAGATTGTGGGAATATTTCAAGTGAATTTGAATGAAGTTATTCTGTTTGGTTCAAGAGTCTGATGGTTTGGGGGTGGGGGGGGGGGGGTTGTAACTGATCCTGAACCAGGTGGTGGAGAGTCCTGAGTCTCTTGCACCTTCTTCCTGATGGCAGCAGTGAGAAGAGAGCATGGCCTGTGTAGTGAGGAGGGGTCTCTGATGTTGTTAATAAAATTATTCTCTAAATAAAATAAGTGGCAGATAGAGTTTGAACTTTATTCGCCATATATCTGGACGAGTGTGAGGTGTACGGAAAGGTATACAGTAAATGTTCAGAGCTCCCTAAACATGGGCACTCAAGTGGGCATTTGGCACTCTTGCCTTCATTAGCAGGGTCGTTGAATATTGAAGTCAATAAGTCATACTGGTGGTGGGCCATCGTATCTAACGATGACAAGAAAACCTGTGCGAGAGCTTTAAAAGTGGGAAAGCTGTTGCAATGGGACAGTTCCACTCTCTCGACCTTTGAAGACCAGGTCCAGTGACATGAACCAGCATCACAATCTGGGGCCTTCCTCGGTTGCAGTGGATAACCATGACTTCTGTGCCTTGCAGAGCGGAGCAGCGAGCATGGCACAAAGCATTGTAGTACCACCTTCCTGGCCGTTGGATCTCACTACGGATCTCTTCTACCCAGTCTGCCAAGATGACTGTGCATGCTGAGACAGGCATGTCCTCATCTCAGCGGGGTATGAGGCCCGCTGGCTACCCTCACCTCATTTAGCCCACCTGTCAAAGCGGCGTAGCTGCTGTCACATGCCAACAGCTACTTGGAGCCACAAGTGAGAGCTGAGCCCCTTCACCTGAGGTACAACCCCTCCCGACACCGCTGTAAGATTTTGTAAAACTTGGTGCATTGTGTGAAGTGATAGTCACCCCATTACAGGAAGGATGGGAAAGCTTTGGAGAGGGTACAGAAGAGGTTCGGCTGGATTGGAGAAGTATTAGCTACAAGAAAAGGTTGGAAAAGCTTTCTTTGCATGATGTTCCTACACAGCACAATATTGTTCCATGTTCTATATATGAACAACATGCAATCATTAGCAAAGTCATAGAAGAAATGAGTGGATTGGCAAGGAGCATCTTGCAAAGAGTTGCCGCGCTTTGGCACCATCGTGCGTGACAATATTACCTTCAGCACCAGATTGAGGTACACGTCCTGCTTCTGCCTGCACATTCTGTTGAGGATGAGGAAGGCCAACACTCGGACTGTCTCCTCGCCCATACTCCACAGCTTTATCGCCTCCTAGTGGGAAAAAACGCAGACGGATCAGAAAGGAGCAGCGTTAGAATCATGCTTATTCTAATATTGAGTTCGATTTCAGCACTTTAGACAAACTTAGTGAGGTACATGGATGGGAGGAATATGGAGGGCTGTGGTCCATGCACAGGTCAATGGGTCTAGATGAAACAACAGTACGGCATGGACTAGATGGGTTGAAGGGTCTGTTTCTGTGCTGCAGGGCTCTACAACCCTATTGTAGCTAATATTCATTGGACACAGAACATTACAGCACATTTTAACCTACTCCAAGATCTATCTAACCCTTTCCTCCCACAAAGCCTTCCATTTTTCTTGCCACACGCCCAACATAGAACAGTATAGCAAAGTACAAACCCTTTGGCCCACGATGTTTAAGCTACTCGAAGATCAATCTAACTCTCCCCTCCTACATAGCTCTCCAGTTTTCTTTCATCCATGTGCCTATCTGAGAGTCTAGGTCTCTAAACCTGTTACACCCCCTATATTTTCCTCCCATCATCTTAAAATTATGCACAATGACATTTTTTTTGAGTTAGACCTTCACACAGATCCCAACCCCTCCCACAACCACGTGCAACTCCAGCGTGCATTGTGCTTACTGGGACCCCCCCATGGGGTAAAGGCTCTGATCAGAGCTCCCTCCGATATCACTTCAGCAAATAGCAGGCCCATTAAAACAGGAACTGTGAGATTTTATTTATTTTTTATTTTGAGAGACAGTACAGTAACAGGCCTCTGGCCCAATGAGCTCCTGCCGTCCATGTGACCAATTAACCATGTGACATGCCTTTGGAATGTAGGAGGGGACCGGAGCACCCGGAGGAAACTCGCGAGTCACCAACTCCTTACAGACAGCAGCGGAAATTTAAAGCCTTGTCATTGGCACTGTAGTAGTGCTAGGCCACCGCACCACCCTGGTACAGGATGGAGAATTAAAGTGCTGGGAGAACGGAAACTGGTCAATCGCACAGACAGAACTGGAGATTTATTGCAAAGTGATGACTTAATTTGTATTTAGTTCGCCCAATGTAGAGGATAACTCATCAGGGACTTTAAAGGACTTTTTAATGAAAAAGCCTTCTCCGCTAAATGAAATGCCGTTGCAAGAAAGCAGCATCCATCATCAGGGAGCCCCACCATCCAGGCCATGCTCTATTCTCACTGCTGCCGTCAGGAAGGAGATAAAGGAGCCTCAGGACCCTCACCAGCAGGTTCAGGAACAGATATTACCCCTCAACCATCAGGCCCTTGAACCACAAACGTTCCCACAACCAATGGACTGGCTTTTGAGAACTCTCTCTCTCTCTCTCTCTCATGTTCTCGATATTTATTGCTTCTTTATTAATTATTATTATTACTCTTTTTGTATTTGCAGTTCATTGTCTTTTACACACTGGTTGAATGCCCAACTTGGTGCAGTCTTTCACTGATTCTGTTGTGGTTATTACTCTATGGATTGATTGAGTATGCCCACAAGAAAATGAATGGTGACACATATGAACTTGGATGATAAATCTACTTTGAACTTTGATTTAATGAAAAAGGATGGGAGATCTGTCTCTTTATTTTTATTTATTTATTTGCTTGTTTAGCAATACAGTGTGAAATAGGCCCCTCCGGTCCAAACAGCTGCACCACCAGCAACCCAACAATTTAATCCTAGCCTTAATTACACAGGACAATTTACAATGACCAACTAACCGGTATGACTTTAGACTGTGGAGGAAACCAGAGCACCTGGAAGAAACCCACACGCTCACAGGAACATAAGAACATAAGAAATAGGAGCAGGAGTAGGCCATCCGGCCCATCGAGCCTGTCCCACCATTCAATAAGATCATGGCTGATCCGTCTGTAAACTCAGCTCCATCTATCTGCCTTTTCCCCATAACCTTTAATTCCCTTACTATGTAAAAACCTATCAGTTTCTTAAATATATTTAATAAAGTCTCAACTGCTTCCCTGGGCAGAGAATTCCACAGATTTACCACTCTCTGGGAAAAGTAGTTTCTCCTCATCTCCATCCTAAATTTCCTCTCCTGAATCTTGAGGCAATGTTCCCTAGTTCTAGTCTCACCTACCAATGGAAAATTTCCTACTTCTATCTTATCTATCCCTTTCAAAATTTCGTATGTTTCTAGAAGATCCTCTCTCATTCTTCTGAACTCCAGAGAGTATAGTCCCAGGCAACTCAATCTCTCTTCATCCCTGGAATCAACCTGGTGAACCTCCTCTGCACCGCCTCCAAAGCCAGTATATCCTTTCTCAAGTATGGAGACCAGAACTGCACACAGTACTCCAGGTGCGACCTCACCAGGAAGGATGTACAAACTTCTTACAGGTGGCACCGGAAGTGAACTCCATAATCCAGACTGTCCCCAAGCTGTAATAGGGTTGTGCTAACCGCTACATAACTGTGATTTACTTGGGAGAAGCTTTCAGACTCCTCAGATCGAGGGAAGACGTTGCCTGGGATGATATTGCGAGAAGGGGACTTGACAGAATTGAGCACCTGAGCCAAGTAGTTGTGAAGGGATCCCAAAGACCAGCTGGGAACGAGTAGCACTTACCTTGAGAAGGACACGGGAGTGCTTTGGAAAGCAGAGGTAGTATGGAACCAGGTGGAGTGTGTGTCGGAGGACAGCACTGACCACTGAGACTTCTGACAAACTTGACAGCAGCTGGAAAGAAAGGAAAAAGGCTTTTGCTTCATCTCATTTTATTTATTTCTTTTTTTACATACTTGCTTTCAACTTTAGTCACTGAAAAGCTCCACACAATCAGAGAGAAAAACGAACCGCCCGGACAGAGCACAGAGAAACTCATTCAACACGGAGTGCCAGACCAACAGGATGTGGCACTTATTCTGAAGGGCACAATTCAAAAGGACCCTCGCCATCCAGAACATACCCTCTTCCTAGTTCTACCAGAGAGGAGTACAGGAGACTAATAATGTACACTCAACATTTTAAGAACAGTTCCTTTCCCACTAACTTCATAATACTGAACCGTCTATGCAATCATGAACAGTGTCATGCTGAACCTGTGTTAGTTATTGTAACGTAGAGTAATTCTTATATCTTGCTATTTTGCAGTATTTATTCATTGTAACTTTTAGTCATGTTTATGACTTGTACTACACTGCTGCAAAAAAACAACTTTCACTATGTACACTCAGTGGTTGGGTGTTGGGGTGGAGATACGTCTCTACCAAAGGAAGTGCACACTCCTTCCTCCACTGGCTTGTAGGCCACTCTAGAGACAAGGTGTAGCACCTGCTTAGCCCCTGATCAGCGCCGTGTGCTAAATTCTCACTAAGATTTGTGCGCACGCACATCTTTTGCTACTAGCATAGAAAGGAATTTAAACTGCGCACCCTCTACCTCGTTGGCAGGTTTAGTATATTTCATGATCGTACACAATCATATTTCCTTTTCCAGTTCCTGATGCGGATGGTTTTGACATCGTGGAGTTTCCCATGATTTGTCTGCAGATTTTAGAACTGGCTTATTTATTCTGCTTTTATTGAAGTTATTCAGTGTGCACAAGTTACCATTGGGCAAAAATTGCACAGTACAAGAATTTTGCGCACAAATTAAAGTAAGCATTGGTCATGTGAATCCATGGGAGCAGGTGGTGGATGATCGTATGAGCAGCTGGTCCATATCACAAGTCCCGTTTATGTGACCACTGACACAAGGCAGACAATCTCTGAAGAGTATTGATAATGGCTGGGGTCACCCGTCTTGTAAAGACATTGTCCAGTAGAAGGCAACAGCAAACCACTTCTGTAGAAAAATTTGCCAAGGACAGTCATGGTCATGGAAAGACCACGATTGCCCACGTCATAAGTACCTAACAAAGAGGCCATTGAGCATTCGTACAGTATGTTCATGTTCCGCTGCTGTAGTCCCTCCACTTCAACGTTTGATGGGTCATGTGTTAAGAGATGCTTTTCTGCATGCATGGTTATCTGAGTTACTGTCATCTTGAACCAGTCTGGCCGTTCTCCTCTGACCTCTCTCATTAACAAGGCATTTGCACCCACAGAACTGCCCCTCACTGGATGTCACACCTTTTGAATGCCTTGGTTCCTTGCCGTTAACCAAGGGGTCTGTGGACCCCAGTTTGGGAACCCCTGTTTTAGAGATCCAGTGTGAGATAGGCCCTTACTGCCCTCCGAGCCTCACTGATCAACACAACTTCTTATTTCACCCCAGCCTAATCACAGAACCAATTAGCCTTCTAACCCGCAAGTTTTTTGATTGTGGGAGGAAATCAGAGCACCCGGAACAAACCCACACACAACAAACTCTTACAGACAGCAGTGGATTTTAACTCTGAACTCCGACACCCCAAGCAGTAATAGCATCGCGATAACTGCTACAAATCCGTCAATCAGACTTCACAAAATAATCTCCACACCACGAAGACTGACTAAACATTATATTCAAATAAAACCAGATTTGTTTAATACAATTCTTAAAATATTAAACCCCAGATTTAATTTTAGAACTTACCTGGACAAGGCCGGCCAAATAAGCATTGACGTCCTGGCGGACCTTGGGCCACTGGAAGCTGCTGGAAGGGAGCTGTGACCTGGGAGACACAAGTAAGGACATTCAACACACCAGGCATCACACAGCTGTAAAGGAACCATGTGAGACACAAGAGACCCTGCGAATGCTGGAAATCCAGAGCAACACACACACACACAAAATGCTGGAGGAACTCGGCAGGTCAGGCATCAGCTGTATTTTGTTTTATTTATTTAGAGATGCAGCACAGTAACAGGCCCGAGGAACCCATGCTATCCAATTACACCCTTGCAATGAATTATCTTACTGACCCCGACATCTTCAGAATGTGGGAGGAAACTGGAGCACCTGGAGGAAACCCACACTGTCACGGAGAGAACATAAAAACTACTTACAGATTGTGGTGGGAATTGAACCTGGGTCGCTGGTATTTATTGAGATGCAGCGTGAAGTAAGCCCTCCCGGCCCTTTAAACCATGTCACACTGCAACACCACCCCCTCCCCCCACCGGATTTAACTCTACCCTAACAGGACAATTTACAATAACCAGTTAGCCTACCAATTGGTACATCTTTGGACTGTGGGAGGAAACCAGAGCAAGCAGAGGAAACCTACACAGTTACAGGGAGAACACACAAACTCATTAGAAAAAAAATCTAGTGTTTTCCCGGTGTATTTAGCAAATAAACTCTTCTCAGGTTTCAAGCTGGGTAGAGGAACTGATTTTAACCAACGTTTCGATGACAAATTTTGCCACCTTCATCACGTCTAGTCAGGTGGTATTTATACCCGTTGTCTGTTCCTCCTGATCGGTTGGCTCTCAATCAATCCGGTTTCCACAGTCCCACCTTGTTTATGATCAAATTCCAGTTCGTTCTTACTTGTTAATATTCTTAATCTCTAGTCTTATATCAAAGGCTTCCTTCACCAGGCAGTCCCAAAAGCCATTGGCTTGACACTGTAAATTTGCCCCGTCAAAGTCAATCCCAAGGCCATTGTGAATGCAATTTGCTATTATCGCTGATTCCTCTGAGTCTCGTACTCTCAGTCACTGCACGCCACGGAAACCGGCATAAGCACCTGCCTGATGAGCCTATAAGGCTCGGGACAGACTTTCACTTTTGGCCTCCACAGCTGCCAGTGGCAACACATTGCACAGATTCACCTCCTTCGGGAAGAAAAATCTTCCTCCTCCGCTCTGTTGTAAAGGGGCATCCCTCTACTCTGAGACTTGTCGCATTTGGCCAAGTCACTCTAAACGTATCCTACCCACGTACAAAAGTATTGTGATTTATTTCCTATGGTTTCAGATGGTACAGGCCCCACATAAACGATGGAGAGATCTGAAGTGAGAGTAATATTCTGTGCCTGTACCCTCTGGTGCTAGACTCCCCCAACTATTGACAACCCCACTCTATCCCAGCTGTTACGTATTGAGGCAACAATAAATATATGAGTTAGGCAAGGGTTTATATAACAAATAACACGTTTATTAAACACTGAAAACAAACCCCCCAAAAGTAAACAAACACTAACGTAACCGGAAATCAGCAGCTGCGCAGCAGCTCAAACAGTTCTTAAAGCGATGTTGCAAAAACAGTTCTTTAAAGTAGTATTGCCAAAAGGTAAAAATGCTCACAGTCCATTTAAAGGAGAGACTTTTTAAGACGATTTAAATTCTCTTTCACGTCATTTTGCTTCAGTCCCCGACATCGAACTTTTCCCACGAAGAATTTACGAAACGAAACGGCTTAAAGGCACTGACCTTTCCTTTATCACTGTCCTCAATCTTCTGCTTTCCCGCAGAGATTAACATGAGAACAGTCAACGAATTCCTTCCGAATAAGGATTAAACAAGGCCGAACCCGTTTCACCGTCAAAAATGGATTCTCCTCGAACTTTAACTCCCGAACTCTGATCTTCACTCTCCACTGATTCTCAACTAGCAGTATTGTAAAGAAACTGCTGGCAATGACCTTTTAAACTTTAGGCATTAGATAAAACTTCATCTTTCAACTAAACTGCATCATCACATTAAATCACGCAGCGGCATGAAGTCAACATGGCAAATCCAGCCATGAACTGCCCCTCCTCACAGGGTGGGGTCTTCCTTTTATACCCTGGAAAAAAAACTTGTCACATGATTTCTACTGGCGGGAAAATTACATCACTCCACCATCACAAGACCATTACCTCAAGTCCAGTATAGCTTCAACCCCAGTCACGTGACAAGGGTACCACTGTCATGTGTCACGAGTACGTAACACAGCCTTTCAATATTCGATAGGTCTCAATGAGATTCCACACAACCCCCGTTCTTCTAACCTCAAGCAAGTAATAAACAAACTCCAGAATAAATAACACAGAACGGCTTCTAAAAATTGGATATGGAATTTCAGCAACTTACTTCTTTTTATCGTCTGGTTTTAATTGAAGGAGTTTCTGTATGGCAGAGAGAAGGTCGTGGATACAGAACGACACGAGCGCATTGAAGACTGTGTAAAAAAAGATCACAATGGATAATTAGTCATTACCGTGACATGGTAGCCTAACAGTTAGCGTAACACGTTATAGTACCAGCAACCCGATGTCAGTTCCCATCATTGTCTGCAAGGAGCTTCTACGCTCCTCATGGTGACTGTGCAAGTTTCCTCTGGGTGCTCCAGATTCTTCCCACATTCCAAAGACAAACAGGTTAGGGTTAATAAATTATGGGCATGCAAGGTTGACGCCAGAAGCATAACAATACTTGTGGGCTGCCCCCCCAGCTCATATTTGTACTGCGATGGTCGCTGCACATTTACACACAAAATGCTGGAGGAACCCAGCAGGCCAGGCAGCATCTACAGAAAGAACAGTCGACGTTTTGGGCCCCGACCCTTCATCAAGACTTCCCCCCCCCCAGAGGTTTTCATGTTTTATTGTTTTGCAACATTGAATCACAGATTCACAGCTGTGTCATATTCTTTCCATTTCTTGATGATTGACTGAACTGTACTCCGAGGTATTTTCAGTGACTTGGAAATTTTCTTGTATCCAACTCCGGACTTGTGCTTTTCAATAACCTTTCTGCAGAGTTACTTGGAGTGTTTTGTCTTCATGGTGTAGTTTTTGCCAGGATATTGACTCACTAGCGGTTGGACCATCCAAATACAAGTGTATTTTTACTACAGCCAGTTGAAGCACCTTGACAACACACAGGTCTCTATTTAACTAATTTTGTGTCTTCTAAAACCAATTGGCTGCACAAGTGATGATCTGGTGTGTTATATTAAAGGTGGGTGGGTGAATATTTACGCAAACAATTGTTTTGTGTTTTGTGATTAATTTAGATCACTTGGTAGAGATCTCTTTTCACTTTGAGTCTTTTCCTGTTGCAAAAAAGCCAAATTAAATCCAGTGTATTTCAATATTGTAAAATAAAACATGAAAACTTCCGGGGGAGGGGGTGAATACTCTTTATAGGTACTGTATATGTGACAAAGAAAGCTGATCTTTAGTCTTTCACTTCTATGTTGACTCCGCCGGTTATTTCTAATTCTTGGGACCACAGTCTTCAGTCCACCATCAGATCCGGCTTTAGAATCAGGATTAGGTTTATTATTACGGACTTTAGCGAAATTTGTTGGTTAGCAACGGCAGTACAGTACAAGACATAAAATTACCAGTAAAGTACTTATGAGGCTTTATAAGGCATTGGTCAGACCACATTTGAAGTATTGTGAGCAGTTTTGGGCCCCATATCTAAGAAAGAAAGTGCTGGCATTGGAGGAAGTCCAGAAAAGGTTCATGAGAAAGATCCCAGGAATGAAAGGGTTAACATATGAGGATTGGTTGATGTGTCTGGGCCTGTATTCACTGGAGATTAGAAGAACGAGTGAGAATCTCACTGAAACCTATCAAATACTGAAAGGCCCAGGTAGAGTGGATATACTTGATTTCATCTCCAAAGACAACCTGAATGTTCCATTATAAGAAAAGGTCTACACGGCCATTCAGGGCCCCAAACAGTCCTTCCAGGTGAGGCAACACTTCACTTGTGAGTCTGTTGGGATCATCTATCGCATCCGGTGCTCCCGGCGCGGCCTCCTCTACATCGGCGAGACCCGACGCAGATTGGGGGACCGCTTCGTCGAGCACCTCCGCTCCGTCCGCCACAACAGACAGGATGTCCCTGTTGCCACCCACTTCAACTCTGCTTCACATTCTCATTCGGATATGTCCATACATGGCCTCCTCTACTGCCATGGGTTTGCCATAATATACCATCTGAGTAGTCTCCAGCCCTTTGGCGTGAACATTGAATTCTCCAACTTCCGGTAATTCCCTCCCTCACCCTTCCCCCCCATCCCCGGTTCACTCTGCCTCCTCCTCCAGCTGCCTACCACCTCTCTCATGATTCTGCCTTCTTCTACTACACAGTGCTTTCACCTTACATTCCTTCTTCACCTTTCCTGCCTATCCTCTCCCTGCTTTCCCTCCCCTAGATCTTGATCTTTCCTCTTACTGGTTTTTCACGTGGCACCTACCAGCCTTCTCCTTCCCATCCTCCCCCCACCTTCTTTATAGGGTCCCTGCCCCCTCCTTCTTCAGTCCTGACAAAGGGTCTTGGCCCGAAATGTTGACTGTTCGTTTCCACAGATGCTGCCCGACCTGCTGAGTTTCTCCAGTGTGTTGTACGTGTTGCTTTGACCACAGCATCTGCAGTGCACTTTGTGTCTACAGGGCCATGCTAGGCTGGGTCAAACATGTCACTGATAGTGGACCCTATCCTTACATCAAGTGAGGAGCCAAACCAGATGATTATCTCCGCCACTATTTCTATTATCTTGTCTCATCTAGCGGACACAAAAAGGGCTAGATAGAGAGGACATGGAGAGATAGTTTCCATTAGCAGGAGACTCTGGAACCACAGGGCACAGCCTCAGCCCCATTAGAAGGCAGGAGAATGGGGTTGAGAGGATAAATAAGTCAGTCATTGTGGAATAGCAGAGCAGACTCAATGGGCTGAACGGCCTAATACTGCTCCTATGGTCTGAAAATGAAGTGCATTTTAAGGCAAAAGAAAAAGCTCAAATTAATTCTAAACATGTAGGGAAAGAAAGCCTTTCTCTTTTGAAAATTTTAAATTGTAGCAGCTTTCTATGGAACTAATACGGTTCCTTGGCAGAGAGGTATTCTAGCCATTCCTCTTGATAATCCCCGTGCCTCAGACATACAACTGTAACATTAGCTATTAGATCCCTTGCAGTATAAGCAGGCGTGTTACAAATCATTCCCGAATCAATCAGCAGAGAGTTGTGGTCAATGTCGGCGATAACATGGGAATGTAAACAAGCCAGTATTGACCTCAATGAAATGTCAAAGCTGCACGCGCAAGAGTTTGAGGAGACCAAAGACTCGAGCAAATTTTGACAGATGTACCGTGAAGAGCATTCTCACTGGCTGCATCACCGTCCGGTATGGAGGGGCCACTGCACAGCATTGGAAAATTGTGGAAAGTTGCAAACTCAATCAGCTCTATCACGGGTACTCACTTCCCCAGCATTAAGGACATCTTCAAAAGGCAGTGTCCATCATTGAGGACCCCCATCACCCAGGACGTGCCCTCTGCTCAAAGGTACAGGAGCCTGAAGACACACTCTCAAGGTTTTGGGAACAGCTTCTCACCCAACCAGATTTCTAAATAGATATTGCTCACACGTACACTACCTCAGTACTTTATTTTACTCTATTTTTGCACAATGTTAATTTTTTAATATACATTTTATTATTGTAATGCACAGTATAGTTTTTAGCATTCTGTATTGCACTGTACCGCTGCCACAAGACAAAAAATTTAATGATGTACGCCAGTGATATTAAACCTGATTAAACCTGATATTAAACCTGATTCTGATTATAAGAATATTCGTAGAATATTAATATTCCCGGCATAATTACATATTAATATTTTATAATGATCACAAAAGAGTGAAATTAAATATACGATGCCTTAAAAAAGAATTCAGCCCTCACAACTATTTTCACATTTTACTGTTCCATTCTCATTCTCTGAACGTAAAACATAATGAAGTAGAATCTTTTTTGAGTTCATCTACAAAACACTGTGCATCGTCAAATAAAAAACTTCCAGAATCTGTCAACAGTTTACCAAAATTGAGACTGAAACAGTATTCATCCTATTGGTAGTTACTACACTAATTCTCTTCAGCAGCAGTTCTGAATCTTACCAACTCACCCCATTTGTTCATGTTGAAAATTGGAGGGTCACCCGAATAAATACCACCCCCCACCCCCCGTAAAGTCCAACAGGATGGTCAATTTTCAACTGACCAAACCAAAATGCAGACAGAAGAGCGTTCAAAACAAGTCAGGGAAATGATAAGAGAGATGTGAAAATCTGGGGAAGGGTACAAGACGCTCTGAAGATGCCTGGGAGCTCGATGCAGTCCATCGTGAAAAAGTGGAATAAAATATGAGACCACAGCCACACTGCCTAGGTCAGGACACCCCTACTAACTCGGTCGCCAGAGAAGAATGGCACTTGTAAGAGAGGATACTGTGATGCCAGCAATCACTCTGAGTGAGCTCCAGGTCAGTGGCTGCTACTGGAGATGAATTTCACGGCTCCACAATCTCCAACACCTGGGACACGATGGGTATTTATGGAAAAGTGGCAAGGAAGAAGCCCTGGCTAAAATTAAACATATCCGTGCCAGTAAAGACTTGGCAAAGCATCACTTAGCAGGTATTGTGACGATGTGGAAGAAGGTCGTGAGGTCAGACAAAACTACAGTGAAACATTTTTGAGCTCAGTACATGTGGTGTTAATCTACTACTGCCCATCAGCCAGGTAACATCACCCCTGCTGTGAAGTATGGTGGAGGTAACTTTATGGTGAGGATGGTTTTCAGCAGCAGACTCTGGAAATCTGGTCAGGATTGATGGGATGGTGAATACAGCTAAATTACAAGAGATCCTGGATTAAAAACCTGCTAGTCTCTGCCAGAAAGCTTAAACTGGGGAGGAAGTTAATCTTCCAGCAGGATAACGACCCAAAGCACACTGCCAGAGCAACCAGGAAGTGGCTTCAAATGAAGAAAAGTGATCTATCCCCTTGAGCCACTTGATCTTAACCCAATCAAACATCTCTGGCAAGACCTCAAGAGTGCTGTCCACTGCCGCTCTTCAACTAACCTGGCACAGCTTGAGCAACTCTGCACGGAATAGGGCAAATTTGCTCCATCACATTGTGTAAAGCTGAAGGAGACTTAGCCAAAAGACTACTGACTCTGATAGCTATGAGGGGTACTAAACCAAGGGGAATGGATACTTTTGAACTGCTGACATTTCAGTTTTTGAATTTTTAGTTTTTCGTTTTTTGGGTTCTACTGTGGGGTAAAAAAGGAGTACGTTATTCACAAATAAAAATGCTCATATAAACGAAAATCTCTGGCTGTAATACTCATTTATGTGAACAAAGGGTTGGGGGCTACATACATTTTCAAGGCACTGTATATATTGTGGCGACCCACTTTCTGCGCAGGCGATCCGGCTCACAAATAGCTAGCTTTGGTAATGCACCTCTGACGTCATTTCCAACCAGAGAGGGCGGGCACTAGGGATTAAATGCCAACGCCGCAAAGTTTGAATAAACTAGTCTCGAAACGACTTACCAACTGCGTGTCATCTCTAGCTCTGTATGTAGTACATCGCTACATTGGTGACCCCGATGGTCCAAATGGGATTTGGACCAAAGATGACCGACTCTTCATCTGTTCACACAGTTTCGCTAAAACTGCCGACTTTCTGGATGCTGCGACCACACGTGTGGTTTAGCCAAGCAGAAGCCCAGTTCCAGATTCGGCAGATATCTTCTGATCCCACACGTTACTACCACGTGGTGAGTGCCCTTGACCAGGAGATGGCCACCCAGGTTGCGGATTTCATACAGTTGCCCCTGGAAGAAGGCAAATATGCAGCATTCAAAGCGCTGCTCTTTGGGACCTTTGGCCTCTCATAGCGTGAGCAGGGTGCCCGCCTGCTTCACCTGGATGGTTTGGGAGACAGACTGCCATCAGCATTGATGAACGAGATGCTGGCCCTAGCTGACGGACACAAGCCCTGCCTCATGTTCGAGCAAGCGTTCCTAGAGCAACTGCCCGAGGACATAAATCTGCTGCTGGCCGACGCAGTTTTCAGCGACCCCCGGAAGGTGGTGGCCCGGTCAGACGTGCTGTGGAAAGCCAAGAGGGAGAGTGTGGCGTCCATCAGTCAGATTACCAGGCCACGCGCCCAACAGCAGACCAGACCAGGCCTGGCAGGGGGGCGCACACAACACAGAGGCAGGAGTGAGGAGGCCAGTGAACAGTGGTGTTTCTACCACCAGCGGTGGGGCACAAAAGCCTGCCGTTGTCACCCGGCCACCAGGACAGCCTCTTGTATGTCTGGGACAAACAGTCAGGACGCCACTTCTTGGTCGACACCGGAGCGGAAATCAGCGTCTTGCCCCCGATGGGGTACGACACCGGCAACAGGAAGCCAGGACCCACCCTAAGGGCCGCAAACGGCAGCATGATATGGACCTACGGCACCCGCACAGTGCAGCTGCAGTTCGGCACCAGCTGGTTCACGTGGGACTTCACACCGGCTGCCGTGGCCCAACCACTCCTGGGGGCAGACTTCTTGCGAGCTCACAGCCTGCTGGTCGACTTGAAAGGGAAAAGACTGGTACATGCCGAGACTTTCCAGATGTTCTCCCTGGGTGAAGCCAAGTTGCTGGCCCCACATCTGGACTCCATCACGCTGTTGGACAACGAATTCACCAGAATCCTGGTGGACTTTCCATCGATTCTGGCACCGCAGTTCACGGCAGCCATGCCCAGACACGAGGTACAGCACCACACCCCGACCAAGGGACCACCCCTCCACGCCCATGCACGAAGGCTCCCCCAGGAAAAGCTCCGCCTGGTGAAGGAGGAGTTCAAGAGGATGGAGGAATTGGGGATCGTAGGGAGGTCCGACAGCCCATGGACCTCCCCCCTGCACATGGTGCCCAAAGCAGCTGGGGGTTGGAGACCATGCAGCGACTACTGCAGACTGAACGAGGCTACCACTCCAGACCGCTACCCCGTGCCGCACATACAGGACTTTGCAGCAAACCTGCACGGGGCAAGAATCTTTTCCAAAGTAGGCCTCGTCCAGGGATACCATCAAATCCCAGTGCACCCTGAAGACATCCCCAAAACAGCACTTATCACCCTGTTCGGCCTGTTCGAGTTCCTCTGGATGCCGTTCGGCCTGAAGAATGCTGCACAGACGTTCCAGCGGCTAATAGATGCGGTGGGATGCGACCTGGACTTTACATTCATCTATTTGGATGACATCCTTATAGCCCACATTACCTCCGACAGAAGTGCCCAGCTCACCTCCAGCCTGTGGTCGGCTGCGGCCAGCCTGTTGGGAACGCAGCTACACCACACTACTGCCTACCACCCACAGTTGAACGGACTAGTGGAACGCTTCCATCGTCACTTGAAGTCGGCTCTCATGGCCCGCCTGAGAGGCCCTAACTGGGTGGACGAGCTTCCCTGGGTCCTGCTTGGAATTCGCACAGCGCCCAAAGAGGATCTGCATGCCTCGTCGGCCAAGTTGGTATAGGGCGCACCCCTGGCCATCCCAGGAGAGTTCATACCAGCCCCAAGGGGGCCAGAGGAAGAACCCGCAGCAGTCCTGGAGAGACCACGCGAAAGGCTCGGCAACCTGGCCCCCGTACCGACTTCACAGCACGGATGGACCCCGACCCATGTACCCAAAGACCTGCAGAACTGCAAGTTTGTGTTTGTACGAAGGGGCGGACACCGGGCACCGCTACAGCGGCCGTACGAGGGGCCGTTCAAGGTGATCAACAACAACGGGTCCACGTACTTTCTGGACATTGGGGGGAGAGAGGAGGTTTTCACAGTGGACCAACTCAAACCAGCCCATGTGGACTTGGCGCAGCCGGTTGAGGTTCAGGCACCACGGCGCAGAGGCAGACCTCCCAAACAGAGGCTGATCCAGACTGTGGACATTGGGGGGGTGTATCGCCAGTTCTGGGGGGGTAATGTGGCAACCCACTTTCTGCGCAGGCGAACCGGCTCACAAATAGCCAGCGCACAGGCGGAGACTTTGGTAATGCACCTCTGACGTCATTACCGCCCGGACAGGGCGGGCGCTAGGGATTAAATGCCAGTGCCGTGAAGTTTGAATAAACTAGTTCGAAACGACTTACCGACTACGTGTCGTCTCTAGCTCTGTATGTAGTACATCACTACAATATATTCAAATTTAATATTCTGTTTGTGTTCAGGGGTCAGTTCCAGTGGCTGTCAATTTACATTAAAGCAAGATGAAGTGTATTATAAAAGACCTTGCACAAAATCTGGAATCATGGTGCCACGGTAACAGAGCAGTAGTGCGATTCTATGGGAGCTTGGTTCACTTCGGAGTTCAATTCTGGCGTCATCTGCACGTTCCCCCCTGACCTGCACGGGTTTCCTCCGGGTGATCTGGTTTCCTCTCACAGTCCAAAGACGTACTGGTTAATACCTAATTAGTCATTGTGCATTGTCCTGTGATTGGGTTAGGGTTATATAGGTGGGTTGTTGAGCAGTTAGGGCCTATTTCTCTCTAAATAAAATGAATAAATATTTAAATTAACAGTGAATGGGGGTAGACAGGATGATGCAGATTACTGAAAAGGAACTTTATTCAAGTGACTGATCCTATTGACAGTCTCCTGTTTCCCCCTCCAAAATGACTAACCTTGTACCAAAAACACTTTGGACACTTGTTCAGCAGGATATGGTGGGGCAACTGCATGAACTGTGGGAGGGAAACTGCACAGTTTGCGGGGCCCAGTGGCTGAAGCCTAGGCCTGTGACCCTGCAAGCCCACAGAGGGAGCCAGAGGCCTGACATCTCCAACCTCCAGATGTGGAAGGGGCCTATCCTTGCGAGTGAGTGGGTGGGTGGTGGTGGGGGACTTATTCTGCTGTTGTTTTGCTTTGTTGTTTAAAACTAAATGTATTTGTGTCACATCAACTCAAGGCAAGTTAATTAAGAAGCAATGAAGGGAAGGGCACGCCCTGTTCCGTCAAAGGAGAGGACAACATTATGAAGTAGAGGACATATTGTGGGGTGGCATTGTGGAGATGCAGCACTCAAAGCCCAACCCTACGTCCTCATCGTGAGAGTTGGAAGCTGGGAAGGTTGGCCTACAGGGCTCTGGTGAAGCTGTATAAGCCAATCCTCTCCAGAGTGGACTGCAGAAGCATTGATGGACTCCAACTATACTATCAACTTCAGAAGATGATGAAGACAGCAGGTCAGCAATGGCCTCTGCTCCACTTAGGGCCAAAGTAATTAACCAACTGTTATGTGTTTGGACAGTGGGAGGAAACTGGAGCATTCAGAAGAAACCAGAGTTCAATGTTAAGAATTATACAAGAAACACACAAACGCTGCCAAGTGCATTTAAATCATGTTCCTTTGTTTCCAAAGGAACAGTGAATTATTAATATTAATCTATTTAAATTAAGCTCTGCAGGTCATCGTTGTCTGAGATATCATAAAAGATCAAAGTCAAATCAGGTGGTGTTGAATGAAAGAGCAGACCTCATTGATTATGTTAACTCATTGTACTTGCTCCTGCTTTATCAACTTAGAAACGCATTAATACTCAGCTGCCCACAAAAGATTGCCATATATAACTAGTGTCGTCTTGGCAATTTGTCCATCTTTATTTACACATAGCTTTTCATAAATTAATTTTGTTCTCTTTTAATTTTCCTGTAATTGTCTGCAGGAAAATAAATCTCAGTAGTACATGACGACATAAACACAATTTGACAATCATTTTACTTTGATTTTGGAAGAACCTTGAAGGATTGCCTCAAAGCTAGAAACAAATTCATAATAGTATCAAAGCAGGTCTACTGGTTAGTTCAAAAAATGATCACTACCTTAAACTCTGTGGCTACTTTATTAGGTACACCTGTATATCTGTTTGTTAATGCAAATATCTAATCAGCCAATCATGTGGCAACAACTCAATGCATTAAAACTTGCAGACATGGTCAAGAGGTTCAGTTGTTGTTTGGACAAAACACCAGAATGGGGGAAGAAATGTGATCTAAGTGACCTTGACTGTGGAATAATTGCTGGTGTCATATGGTGTCATATCAGAAACTGCTGATCTTCTGGGATTTTCATGCATAATAACAGCCTCTATAGAGCTTACATAAAATGGTGCAAAAAACAAGATAGCTTCAGTGTAGGTGGAGAATTTAAATTCACTTAATTAAATAAATTGACAGTAAAAATGTGGCATTTGTAACTGATCATGAAGCTATTGGATACTAATGAAAATCATCTAGTTCATTGATGTCTTCAAATTATACAACACAGAAACAACCCATTGGCCCCACATCTCCATGCTAACTATCATGAACCCATCTACACTCGGTGGCCACTTTATTAGGTATACCTGCTCATTATTGCAAATACCTAATCAGCCAATCCTGAGGCAACAACTCAAAGCAGAATACTTCCTATACCTAATAAAGTGACCTCCGGGTGTATGTTCATGGTCTTCTGCTCTGTAGCCCATCCTCTTCAAGGTTTGATGTGTTATACATTCAGAGATGCTCTTCTGCACATCACTACTGTAATGTGTGGTTATCTGAGTTACTGTCAGCTTGAACCAGTCTGGCCGTTCTCCTCTGACCTCTCTCATTAACAAGGCATTTTCACCCACAAAACTGCCACTCACTGGATGTTTTGTTTTTCGCACCATTCTCTGTAAACTCCAGAGACTCTTGTGTGTGAGATTGCCCAGAAATCAGTAGTTTCTCAGATACTCGAGACACCGTATAGCACCAACAATGGTGAAAGTCTTAGCTCACATTTCTTCCCCATTCTGATGTATGGTATTAACAAATGAATCTCTTGACCGTGTCTACATGCTTTTATGCACTGAATTGCTGCCACATGATTGGCTGATTAGATATTTGCATTATTGACAGGTGTACAGGTGTACCTAATGTAGTGGCATTGAGTGCGTAAGCAGAGTTTCACACATATTCACCTTGTTGCATTTACCTCTCCATTCACTTACCAGAACTGTCTTCTACTTTGTACTTCCCATACTGACCACTGTCATCTTCCCCTTTGGTTGTCGAGACTGCTGCTCGAAATGCCATAACTATTTCATGGAACAGCTTTAGCGTTAACTTCTCCTGCAGCAGGAGAGATTAGGTGCAGTTTTAGTAACTGGAAGTAAACTATAAACTATGAACCTGTCAATTAGAGAAGCAGCTACAGCACTGAACAGCATTGTCTGTCACCAGCATCGGAACTCAGTGTGGCTGTGGCTCTGTTTAATCCTAGCCCAATCACAAGACAGTTTAGTGACCAGTTTGAATTGTGGGAGGAAACTGGAGCACACGGAGAAAACCCATGCATTCCACAGGGAGAGCTTACAAACTCCTTATAGATGACATTGGAATTTAAACTACAAACTCCAACACCCCATACAGCAACAGCATTGCATTAATCACTGTTTTTCTATTTTTAAAAAAAAGGAAGTTCTTTGTTCAAACTTTAGAAGAGGGGCCAAGTTGTTCTCCTGAGGCACAAGTAAAGAAAACCTGATTGGGGAAAAAGTGTGAGTTGGCAGAGTCCAGTCAATAGGCGATGACATGGGCAGGTATGCTTAAGGTTAGCTGGTTAATGAAGCCTCTTAAAAGCGAGGCATAGTGATGGATAACAGTTGCCTAGTCACCTTGCAGTTGGGTAACACTTTGGTTAGGCAATATATGGAGTACAGTGTGCACTTCTGTTTGCCACACCATAGGAATAATGTGCAGGCTTTGGAGAGGGTGCAGTAGTTGTTCAGCAATACAGAGAACTGTATGAGGGGTGTTCAATGGCTGTATGAGGATGCAATGATAGATCCAACATCCATGAAAAGGCAGCAATTAGTTTCATGAAGGATTATCGTCATTCAATGTAATACCAAGACTTGAACAGTGACTGTGCATGCGTGCGCGCACGTATGTATGTACAAGCATGTGATGTTGAGGCTCTATAAAGCTTTAATAAGATGACGTCTGGAATATTGAGAGTAGTTTTGGGCAATTACCTAAGAAAGGAGTTGCTGGCATAGGAAAGGATTCAGAGGAGGTTCATGAGAATGATCCCAGGAATAAAGGGTTAACGTATGAGCATTTGATGGCTCTGGGCCTGTACTCACTGGATTTCAGAAGAATGAGGGGAGATCTCTTTGAAACCCATTGAATAGTGAAAGGCCTAGAGACAGCGGACACGGAGAGGACACTTCCTATAGTGGGGGAGTCGAGGACAAGAGGGCACAACCTCAGTTGATTCTGAACAACTAGTTTATTTATCATTGCAGAATGTCTCTCTGGTGCTTCCTTCTCCCTCCCCCTTTTCCCAACCATGATTCCCCTTTCTTGGCCCCCTTCCCACCCAAGTCTTTTGCACAGTACTATATTCAGTACCACACATAAACCTGAATGAAACAGAGGGATGTGTATTAAACAGAAGAGACTAATAGAGCAAAAGCTAACAGGCATTTTCTCAGTGCAAATAGAACTCACCTCTGCTGCCTCTCTCCAGGTTTCAATCATTCGAAGAGTGACGGGTTTTAAGTCTCTGGTTTTATTGCTTTTTGGGGCTGGTTCTTTCTTTTCCTCCTCCTCCTCCTCCTCTTCATCACTTGCTTCCTGCAAGGTTTTTAAACAGTTACTTATATTTGACTCGTAGATTCCCCTTGCTGTCCAACAATCAGCACATCCCCTGTGAGTGATCCATCTCATTACAGGTGACATGGTAGGGCAGAGGATTCCCCTTAAACACCTCTCATCACCGGCAGCTGATCAGAAAAGGCTCCTTTTATTCCCACTCTTAGCCTCCTGCTAATCAGCCAATGCTCCATCCATGCTGGAACATTTCCTGTAATAACAGAGGCTCTTATATTGTTTAGCAGCTTTATTTGTGGCACCTTGTCAAAGGCCTTCTGAAAACCCAAGTGCATAATATCCACCAATTCTCTTGTCTATCCTATTTGTTATTTCTTCAAAGAATTCCAACAGATTTGTCAGGCAAGACTCTCCCTTAAGAAAACCATGCTGATTATGGCCTATTTTATCATGTACCTCCAAGCACCCCAAAACTACATACTTGTAAGTCGACACTGATATCCTCCCAACAGAGGTCAGATTAACTGGCCTATAATTTCCTTCCTTCCACCTTTCTCCCTTCTTGAAGAGTGAAGTGACATTTGCAATTTTCCGGTCCTCCAAAGCCATGCCAGAATCAACTGATTCTTGAAAAAACCATTACTAATGCCTCCACAATCTTTTCAGCCACCTCTTTCAGAGCCCTGGAGTTAGTCCAGGTGACTTGTCTACCTTCAGACATTTCAGCTTCCCAAGCAGCTTCTCCCTGGTAACAACAGTTGCACTCACTTCAAAGTCAAAAAAACATGAAAACTGCTGGGGGGGGGAGAGAATTCTTTTTATAAGTATTGTACATCTGTCTTTAGCTTCTCTTTTTCCAAATTGCAGGGTGCATTCTATCATATTATGATCACTGATCCCTGAGGATTCCTTTACCTTAGACTCTCTAATCCATTCCGGTCTATTGCACAATACTCAATCCAGAATAGCCACTCCCCTAAGTGGGCTCAACCACATGATAAACACGAAGTACACTGCAGATGCTGTGGTCAAATCAACACGTACAAACAAGCTGGATGAACTCAGCAGGTTGGGCAGCATCCGTTGAAATAAGCAGTCAACATTTCGGGCCGAGACCTGAAAAGTTGACTGCTCATTTCAACGGATGCTGCCTGACTTGCTGAGTTCATTCAACCACACGATGCTCCCTCACTTGGAACCCAGCAATAACCTGATTTTCCCAATCTACCTGCATATCGAAATCCGCCAAGACTATTGTAACATTGCCCTTTTGACATGCATTATCTATCTCCCATTGTAATCTGTAGACCACATCTTTACTGCTGTTTTGGGGTTTGTATACAACTCCCATCAGGGTCTTTTCCCCTTTGCAGTTTCTAGCTCGATTCACAATGATTCTATACCTTCCAATCCTATGTCACCTCTTTCTAATGATGTGATTTCACTTTTTACCAACAGAGCCACACCTCTCCCTTTGCCTACCTGCATGTCCTTTCGATACAATGTGTATCCTTGGACATTAAATTCCCACCCATAATCTTCTTTCAGCCATGATTCAGTGATGCCCACAACTTCATACATGCCAATCTGTAACTGTGCTACAAGATTGTCTACCTCATTCCATATACTGAGTGCATTCAAATATACCACCTTGAGTCCAGTATTCATTACTCTTTTTGAATCTGTCCCCTTTTACAACTCATCCCATTGCCTGTAACTCTGCCCTATCATCAGCCTCTCCTTGCTGGCAGTCTCAGTACACACTGTCTGTTTGTAAACCAACTGCCCAACCTTGGCTCTATCACTCCGGTTCCCATCCCCCTGCCAAATTAGTAAGCCCTCCCAAACAACTCTAGCCAACCTGCCCCCTCGAGTTCAGGTGTAACCTGTCCATTTTGTCATACCTTCCCCAGACAGATCCCAATGATCCAGAAATCTGAAACCATGCTCCACACATTCATCTACCAAATCATCCTATTCTTACACGATGCTGGAAATCCACAGCAATAGACAAAAAATGCTGGAGGAACTCAATAGGTCCGACAGCATTCATGGAAAAAGAATAAACAGTCGACATTTCGGGCCGAGACCCTTCATCGGGACTGGAAAGGATGAGGAGAAGTCAGATCCTATTCTTACCCTCACTGGAGTGTTGCACAGGCAACAATCCTGAGGTTACTAAACAGGAAATCATGTTTTTTTAGCTTTCTGACCAAGGCTTCCTTCATAGAACATAGAAATCTACAGCACATTACAGGCCCTTCGGCCCACAATGTTGTGCCAACCATGTAACCTAATCTAGAAACTGCCTAGAACTACCCTACTGCATAGCCCACTATTTTTCTAAACTCCATGTACCTGTCCAGGAGTCTCTTAAAAGACCCTAATGTATCCACCTCCACCATCGTCGCAGGTAGTGCATTCCACACACCCACCACTCTGTGTAGAAAAGCTTAACTCTGACATCCCTCTGTACCTACTTCCAAGTGCCATAAAACTATGCCCCCCCAAGTTAGCCATTTCAGCCCTGGGGAAAAGCCTCTTGCTATCCACATGATCAATGTCTCTCATCATCTTTCTCACCTCTATCAGGTCACCTCTCATCCTCTGTCGCTCCAAGGAGAAAAGGCCGAGTTCACTCTACCTATTCTCATAAGTCACGCTCTCCAATCCAGGCAACATCCTTGTAAATCTCCTCTGTACTCTCTCTACAGTATCTACATCCTTCTTGTAGTGAAGTGACAGTCCTGTGCAAAAGTCTTAGGCAAATTTTTATTTATATATATGGTTCCTAAGACTTTTGCACAGTTCTGTATTTGTCACCATGTAGTGGAGAGTTGAGTTTGAAAATCTGGCAGAAGCGAAGGATGTTGGGAATAGCAAGGGTGGAGTGCCGCAGGAGGGGTGTGGGACAGATGGCAGAGGTGTGCCGGGGGTGGGGGGATGGCACGGTGCAGATACACCCAGCCCTGAGACACCAGGCAAGGTCATTTGATTCCAAACCATTCATTTATTAATCATTACAGACCATCTCTCTGGTGCATACCACTCTCTCTTCTCCTTTTCCCAACTCTTTCTAATCAAGGTCCCTTTCAACTGCAGCCTTAAGTATACCCAGTGTCTTGGCCTCCACAGCCGAACGTAGAAATGGATTTCAGATTCACCACCCTCTGGCAACATAAATTCCTCCTCATCTCTGTTCTAAAGGGACATCCTCCTATTCTGAGGCTGTGCCGTCTGGTCCTACGTTCAATCTATATCCCTTATCCATTAGTCTAATTGAACAACTGCTCTAGTTTAATCATGGCTAGGTTGAGGTAGTGGGGACTGTCGATCACACTCTTTCCCAGAGATCTGGGCATTACAATGAAACCCAAAGGAGCTGACCTCCAGCTCCTCTGGCAAAGTGTGCAGCTGGTTCTCATCATCATCCGAACTGTCACTGTCATCGAAGTTCAGCAGCTTCTTATCATTCTCCTCCAGGAATTTGAAGAACTCAGGATCCCTCTCCTTTAGCCGTGAGAGCTGCTCCTTGTGCTCCTGCGCTGCTCCCTTTGGCTTCCCTCTGCTGCTGGAGGGGGAGAAATAAAACTCACTTTTATTTTTGAACCAATAACAATCTTTAAAATTTAACGGTTGGGGCACCACGGTGGTATAGCGGTCAGGGCTACGCTATTTCAGCTAGGGACATCGGAATTCAGAGTTCAATTCCAGTGTCCTCTGCAAGCAGATTTGCACATTCCTTCCTGTGACTGCACAAGCTCCCTTTGGGTGCTCTGTTTTCCTCCCACAGTCCAAAAACATACTGGCTAATGGGTTAATTAGTTATTGTAAATTGTCCTGTGATTTGGCTTAAATAGGTGCAGCTCGAGGGTCTGTTATTCTGTGCTGTATCACCAAATGAAAATATATAAATAAATTTGAACAGCTATGTGGATAGGAACAATTTAGAGGGATGTGGGCCATACACAGGTAATTCTTTCTTCTTCTTCGTATGGTACCTCAATAGGCATAGGCTAGATGGGCTGAAGGGCCTGTTCCCATGCCGTATGGGGAAAATGGGACTCCCGTATGATGGGCCGAAGGGCCAGTTTCCACATTATATGATTCTGACTCTAAACAGAAATTCCACACTCTAGTAAAAAACAAATGTTATACTTAAAGAGCCATCACAGGCACATTACTTGGTAATGAATGTACTTTGTAAGTTGCTAATGGGGTGGCATGGTAGAGCAGTGGTCAGCACAACACTTTACAGTACCGGTGACCAGGGTTCAGTTCCCACCACTGCCAGTAAGCAGTTTGTACATCCTCCCCATGACCAACAGGGTTTCCTCTGGGTGCTCCAGTTTCCTCCCACAATCCAAAGACGAATTAATTGCTAGGTTAGTTAATCACTGTTAACTGTCCCATGATTAGGCTCGGATTAAATAGGGTCATTGCTGGGTGGCATGGCTCAAATGGCTGGAAAGGCCAATTCTGCACTGTATCTCAATAAATAACCTCCTTCACTCAGAGGGTCACAAGGGTGTAGAAGAATGAGCTGCCAGTGCAAGTGAAGTGACAATGGTTCACATCGGCAAGCCAGGGTCCAGTATCTGCTAGTCCAGGCTGGGAAGTGCGGCTTGCTTGGTGGGAGGGCTGGAGGAAAAGGCCAGTTTTGCTGTCAATGAATTTGTTTCATTGTTGTTGTTGCTCACGTTGTTCTGCCAAGCATTGTGGGCACGCTACAATGGCGCTAGAATGTGGGGTGACGCTTGCGGGCTGCCCCCAGAACAGCTTCGTTTGTACAAACGACACATTTCGCTGTATGTATTGATGTACACCTGATTAAGTAAATGAATCTGAATTTGAGAGGTGTGAAACAGGTTGTGCTACTGAAGTGGTGTACATTTATTAAGAGTTCACTAGCTGACTTCTTCATCCTGCTCATTAAGGCGAGTACCCCACCATTACTACCAAAAGGGTGGCATGGTAGCACAGTAGGAGCTACACGGTAATGAGGTGGTTAGCATTAGAGGCAACCAGGGTTCAATTCCCACTGCTGCCTTTAAGGCGTTCGTACGTTTTCCCCATGACCTCATTGGTTTCCTTCCACAGTCCAAAAACGTACCGGTTGGTAGGTTAATTGGTCATTGTAAACTGTCCCATGACTGGGCTTGGATTACATTAGGGATTGCTGGGCAGCACAGCTCAAAGGGCCGAAGGGCCTGTTCCAGGCTGTATCTCAATAAATCAATATAAGTGTTACCAGCAGGTCCCACCTTTCTTCTTCTTCCTGTGCTTTAGGTTGTGGGGTTTTCTTGCCCTTTCCAGCCTTCATCGTCTGGCCGCTGCCCGGCTTCTCACTCCTAACCCCCAGATCCTCATCATCCGAGTCGCTTTCCCCAGCCGAATCGAAGGCAGAGCTGAGGAACTCATCGACACTCAGCGAAGCAAGCTTCCTGCAAAACAAGACGGGCCACAGGCTGAACAGGTTCGGACTTTATTCCCTGGAGCAGAGAAGAAATTAAATAGAGGTATACAAAATTATGAGTATAGAGGGAAGCAGGTTTTTTTCCCCTTCAGGTTGGAGGAGCCAAGGACTGCAGGTCATAGGTTAACAGTGAAAGGTGAAATATTTAAGAGGAACATGAGGAGGAGAACTTTTTTGACTCAAAGTGTTGCGAGTGTGTAACGAGCTACCAGTGGAAGTGATGGATACAGGTTCAATTGTAACACTAAACAGAAGTTTGGATAGGTACACAGACTGGAGGGGCACGGTTCAGGTGCTGATCAATGAGACAATTTGGCATGGACACAAAGACCCGTTTCCGTGTTGTAGTGCTCTGTGAATCTCTGTGGGCACAGCACAGAGTAGATCACCTGCCTCACAGTATCATGGGCCCAAATTTGATCCTGACCGCAGGTACTGTGTGGAATTTGCATGTTCTCCATGACTACATAAACTTCCCCCCATGGTACCATACAAATAAGGCCCTTTGGCCCACAATATTGTGCTGATCTTGAAAACCTACTCTGATCAGTCCAACTCTTCCCTCCTACAAAGCCCATAATCCTCCATTTTGTACACACTGTAAATAGTGGGAAGTTCTCATCTACAGATGCACTGGGCTGTCCACACCACTCTCAGCAGGGTCCTGCAATTGAGGGAGGTACAAATTGTGCCCCTATAGAAAGTTCTTAGGATTTGGTGGCCCATACCAAACTTCAACCATCTGAGGTGAAAGAGGCAATGTGGTGCCTTTTTCACCACACAGCTGGTGTGTACAGACCATGTGAGATCCTCAGTGATGTTTATGCCGAGGACCTTTAAACTGTTTACCCTCTCAACCCCAGATCTATTGATGTCAAGGGGGCTAGCTCGTCTCCATTCCTCCTGTAGTCCACAACCAGCTCCTTTGTTTTTGTGACAGTGAGGGAAAAGTTGTTTTCTTGACGCCACTGTGTCAGGGTGATGACCTCTTCTCTGTAGGCTGCCTCATTATTACTTGAGATTAGGCCAACCAGTGTAGTGTTGTCAGCAAATTTAATTAGCAGACTGGAGCTGTGTGTGGTGAACCTACTTGAAGAACAATCTAATCCTTCCTTCCTAAATAGCTCTCCATTTTTCTTTCATCCACGTGCCTATCTAAGAGTCTCTTAAATGCCCCTTACAGTGGTGCCGCTACTACCACCACCTAGTGGATTCCAGACACCCACTGCTCACTACGTGAATAAAACCTACCTCTAACATCCCTCAAAATTTTCCTTCACTCACTTTAAATAACATCCTCAGCTACTGGCCATTGCAGCCCAGGGAGAAAAATGTGGTCTGTCCGTTCTACCAATCCTGCCGCATCCCGAACATGTCCTGCACAGAGTTGTAAGCTCAGCCAGCTCCATCAAGGACACAATCCTCCCCCCACCAATGGGGGCACCTTCAAAAAGCCATGCCTCAAAAAGGCGGCATCCGCCATTAAGGACCCCCATAACCCAGGACATGCCCTCTTCTCATTGCATATCTATCTCCTATATACCAGGAGATACAGGAGCCTGAAGACACACACTCAATGTTTCAGGAACAGCTTTTTCCCATCTGCCGTAGAATTTCTGACTGGACAACAAACCCATGAACACTACCTCAGTATTTTTGCACTACTTATTTAATATTGAACATAGTGTTGCCATTCAACGGACATAACTTTGGTTACCACAGTAATGTAGCAGCTAGCATGATACTATTAGAGCCCGGGGCTTTCTGGAGTTTGGATTTCAATTTTGGCACTATTCTACAAGGACACCCGGTACGTTCTCCCCATGGAACGTGTGGGCTTCCTCCAGATGCTCCAGTTTCTCCCCCAGTCCAAAGACACACCGGGTAGGTTAACTGGTCATTGTAAATCGTCCCATGATAAGGTAAGGGTTAAATTGAAATTGTGCAGTTGCTGAGGTGGTGTAGCTTGCAAGGACAGAAGGGCCTAACTCCACACTATCACTAATAAAATAATGTATCGCACTGTACTGGTGCTGCAAGGCAACTTACATCAGTAATATTAAACCTGATTCTGGGTTGGCAGGTAAATTGCCCCACATGTGGAGATGAGTGCAGAATCCGGGGTAGTAGATGGGAGGGCGGGGAGTTTGAAATGGGATTCGTGTAAATGGGGACTCAATAGCTGACGTGGACTCTATGGACAGGAGGGCCTGTTTCTGTGCTGCCTGACTATTCAAGGACAGACATTTAGCAACCATTATGCCAAGTCACAACTCAAGATTCAAGAGCAACTATTCACTATGTGCATGAAATTACCAGCTTGTTTTAACCACCATTGATGTTCTTCAGCACACTGGCACTGTAGCATAGTGGTTAGGACAACGCTTTACTGCACTCGAGATTGGGGTTCAATTCCTGCCGCTATCTTTGTACGTTCTCCCTATGACTGCATGGGTCTCCTCCAGGTGCTCTGGTTTCCTCCCACAGTCCAGTGACGTAAGGGTTAGTGAGTTGTGGGCAAGCTATGTTGGTGACACTTGGAAGATGCCCCCAGAACATCCTTGGACTGTGTTGGTCATCGACACAAATAATATCAGGAACCTTTTACATTTGCCTCGCACTGAACCAGTGGGGTCACTGGAATGGAGCCTTCAAACAGGCTTCACTCCTACCACACCGGGCTGAAATCAGTCACTTGAGACAGAGAGTGACTCAGATAACCACACAAACCATGGAGCAAAACTGAGAAGCTCTGATTCTCCTGAAACTCTGTCCTAAGCAGGCCACTCAGCCCAGGAAGCCCGTGCTGGAAATTCAATGCAACAACCACTCCTTCCACTCTTCAATGAAGCAATCAAGTTCATCACCTCATCTTCATTGGAATGTACAACGAACCACTCATAACACATACATTGTGTGTGACAGGAGAGGAGAGAAAGAGACACAGAGCCCAGCAAGAAATGCGAGGAAGTGTCAGTATGTGCGGGTACACGTGTACATGTATGTATGTAACACACAACACACGCTACAACAAAAACAACGTGTCCCGAGCCCCCACCGACACCCAGACCCGGGATGCTCCCCCCCCCCACCCCGACACCCAGTCCCGGGACGCTTCCCCCCCCACTCACCCCGACACCCAGTCCCGGGACGCTCCCCCCCCACCCCGACACCCAGTCCCGGGACGCTTCCCCCCCCCCCACCCAGACACCCAGTCCCCGGACGCTCCCCCCACCACCCCGACACCCAGTCCTGGGACGCTCCCCCCACCACCCCGACACCCAGTCCCGGGACGCTCCCCCCCCCCACCCCGACACCCAGTCCCGGGACGCTCCCCCCCCACCCCGACACCCAGTCCCGGGACGCTCCCCCCCCCACCCCGACACCCAGTCCCGGGACGCTCCCCCCCCCACCCCGACACCCAGTCCCGGGACGCTCCCCCCACCACCCCGACACCCAGTCCCGGGACGCTTCCCCCCCCCCACCCAGACACCCAGTCCCGGGACGCTCCCCCCCACCCAGTCCCGGGACGCTCCCCCCCCACCCAGACACCCAGACCCGGGACGCTCCCCCCCCACCCAGACACCCAGTCCCGGGACGCTCCCCCCCCCACCCAGTCCCGGGACGCTCCCCCCCACTCAGTCCCGGGACGCTCCCCCCACACCCAGACACCCAGACCCGGGACGCTCCCCCCACCACCCCGACACCCAGTCCCGGGACGCTTCCCCCCCCCCCACCCCGACACCCAGTCCCGGGACGCTCCCCCCACCACCCCGACACCCAGTCCCGGGACGCTCCCCCCACCACCCCGACACCCAGTCCCGGGACGCTCCCCCCACCACCCCGACACCCAGTCCCGGGACGCTTCCCCCCCCCCACCCCGACACCCAGTCCCGGGACCCCCCCCCACCCCGACACCCAGTCCCGGGACGCTCCCCCCCCACCCCGACACCCAGTCCCGGGACGCTCACCCCACCACCCCGACACCCAGTCCCGGGACGCTCCCCCCCCCACCCCGACACCCAGTCCCGGGACGCTCCCCCCACCACCCCGACACCCAGTCCCGGGACGCTCCCCCCACCACCCCGACACCCAGTCCCGGGACGCTCCCCCCCACCACCCCGACACCCAGTCCCGGGACGCTCCCCCCACCACCCCGACACCCAGTCCCGGGACGCTTCCCCCCCCCACCCCGACACCCAGTCCCGGGACCCCCCCCCACCCCGACACCCAGTCCCGGGACGCTCCCCCCCCACCCCGACACCCAGTCCCGGGACGCTCCCCTCCCCACCCCGACACCCAGTCCCGGGACGCTCCCCCCCCACCCCGACACCGTCCCGGGACGCTCCCCCCCCACCCCGACACCCAGTCCCGGGACGCTCCCCCCACCACCCCGACACCCAGTCCCGGGACGCTCCCCCCCCACCCCGACACCCAGTCCCGGGACGCTCCCCCCCCACCCCGACACCCAGTCCCGGGACGCTCCCCCCCACCCAGACACCCAGTCCCGGGACGCTCCCCCCTCTCTCACGTTCCACTGGCCTCCCCCCGAGACTCGCCTCCCAATCCCGGTACACCCGAACCTCCGGGTCCCAGCAACCACGCTGCTCCTGCAAACCCCCCTCCCACTCCCACAGCGAGCCGGTCCGGCCGGGGGACAGGACCCGGTCTCCCGCATCCACACTCACCGCTTACTCCCCGGCGCCATGCTGCTACCGCGCGGATACTGAGCGACCAGGCCTGGCCCCGCCCCCGACCGGCCGGCCGGGATGGGCCCAACCGGGCAAAGGGGGGGGGAGGAAGAGATGAACAGGCGGGGAGAGGAGGCGACTGGGCAGAGACAGGAGCGGTCAGACAGCATCCCACCTAGAAATTACTTTACACACAGGCACCGCTCTGTGTGCCTCCGTTTCTTTGTTTTTACTTTTTGTTCTTGTGTCACTTTCCTCTGTCCCCCACCCCGTCCCACACATCGTCTCTCCCTCCCACGTCACTCGCCCGGGTGCCGCCCTCCACCCCGTGGCCGCCGAAGGTAATCTGTGTCCGCACGTATCAGAACCGGGTTGCGACGGGAAATTCGTCAACTTAACAACAGCAGTTCGATGCAATACATAACCTAGGAGAGAAAAAATAATATTCTAAACTCAGTAAAGCAATTACAGTGTACATATATTGAAACACGTGCAAAAACAGAAGTATTGTATATGAAGAAAGTGAGGTAGTGTTCACGGGTTCAATGCCCATTTAGGAATCGGATGGCAGAGGGGAAGAAGCTGTTCCTGAATCGCTGAGTGTGTGTCTTCAGGCTTCTGTGCCTCCTACCTGATGGTAACAGTGAGAAAAGGTCATGCCCGGGGTGGACGCTGCCTTTTTGAGACTCCACTCCCTGAAGACGTCCTGGGTACTTTGTAGGTTAGTACTCAAAATGGAGCTGACTAGATTTACAACCCTCTGCAGCTTCTTTCGGTCCTGTGCAGAAGAACCCCCCCCCCCCCCCCATACCAGACAGTGATGCAGCTTGTCAGAATGCTCTCTCTGGTACATCCATAGAAGTTTTTGAGTGTATTTGTTGACATGCCAAATCTCTTCAAATTCCTAATAAAGTATAGCCACTGTCTTGCCTTCTTTATAACTACATTGATATGTTGGGACAGGTTAGATCCTCAAAGATCTTGACACCCAGGAACTTGAAGCTGCTCACTCTCTCCACTTCTGATCCCTCTATGAGGATTGGTTCGTGTTCCTTCATCTTACCCTTCCTGAAGTCCACAATCAGCTCTTTCATCTTACTGATGTTGAGTGCCAGGTTGTTGCTGCGGCACCACTCCACGAGTTGGCATACCTCACTCCTGTAGCCCTCTCGTCACCACCTGAGATTCTACCAACAATGGTTGTATTGTCAGTAAGTCTATAGATGGTATTTAACCTATGCCTAGCCACACAGTCATGGGTATAGAGAGTAGAGCAGTGGGCTAAGCACACATCCCTGAGTTGCGCCATTGTTAATCATCAGTGAGGAGGATATGTTATCACCAATCCACACAGATTGGGTTCTTCTGGTTAGGAAGTCAAAGATCCAATTGCAGAGGGAGGTACAGAAGCCCAGGTTCTGTAACTTCTCAATCAGGATGGTGGGAATGATGGTATTAAATGCTGAGCTATAGTCGATGAACAGCATCCTGATGTAGGTGTTTGTGTTGTCCAGGTGGTCTAAAGCCGTGTGGAGAGCCATTGAGATTGTGTCTGCTGTTGACCTACTGTGGTGATACACAAATTGCAATGGGTCCAGGTCCTTGCTGAGGCAGGAGTTCAGTCTAGTCATGACCAACCTCTCAAAGCATTCCATCACTGTAGATGTGAGTGCTACCAGGCGGTAGTCATTAAGGTAGCTCACATTATTCTTCTTAGGCACTGGTATAATTGTTGCCTTTTTGAAGCAAGTGGGAACTTCTGCCCGTAGCAGTGAGAGGTTGAAAATGTCCTTGAATACTCCTGCTAGTTGGTTGGCACAGGTTTTCAGAGCCTGGCAGGGAGGTTTGCTAAAGCCATTGGGGAGAGTTTAACGTTGAACATTGACTTCTCTAACTTCTGTTAATGCCCCTCCTCCCCTTCTTACCCCATCCCTGACATATTTAGTTGTTTGCCTGTTCTCCATCTCCCTCTGGTGCTTCCCCCCCCCCTTCTTTTTCCTGAGGCCTCCCGTCCCATGATCCTTTCCCTTCTCCAGCTCTGTATCACTTTCGCCGATCACCTTTCCAGCTCAGCTTCATCCCACCCCCTCCGGTCCTCTCCTATCATTTTGCATATCCCCCTCCCCCCACTACTTTCAAATCTCTCACTGCCTTTCCTTTCGGTTAGTCCTGACAAAGGGTCTCGGCGCGAAACGTTGACAGTGCTTCTCCTTATGGATGCTGCCTGGCCTGCTGTGTTCCAACAGCTTTTTGTGTGGAGAGGGTTTAAACTAGAATCGCTGGGGGGTGAGAACCAAACTGAAAAGACAAAGGAAGAGGTGGTCGGCTCACAAATAGAGAAAGCTTGTAGACAGTGTGAGAGGGAGAATGGGTAGGTGATAGAGAAGGGACATGCTCAGACTGATGGTTTGAGTTGTGACTGTTTTAATGTAAGAAGCATCATGAACAAAACAGATGAGCTTAGAGCGTGGATCAGTACTTGGAGCTATGATGTTGCGGCCATTACAGAGACTTGAATGGCTCAGGGGCAGGAATGGCTACTTAGAGTGCCAGGCTTTAGATGTTTCAGAAAGGACAGGGAGGGAGGCAAAAGAGGTGGGTGCATGGCACTGTTGATCAGAGATAGTGTCACGGCTACAGAAAAGGAGGAAGTCATGGAGGGATTGTCTGCTGAGTCTCTGTGGGTGGAGATTAGGAACAGGAAGAAGTCAATAACACTCTTGGGTGTTTTTTATAGACCACCCGATAGTAACAGGGACATTGAGGGACAGATAGGGAGACAGTTTCTGGAAATGTGTAATAATAACAGGGTTGTCATGGTGGGAGATTTTAATTTCCCAAATATTGATTGGCATCTCCCTAGAGCAAGGGGTTTAGATGGGGTAGAGTTTGTTAGGTGTGTTCAGGAAGGTTTCCTGACATTATATATACATAAGCCTACAAGAGGAGAGGCTGTACTTGATCTGGTATTGGGAAATGAACCTGGTCAGGTGTCAGATCTCTCAGTGGGAGATCATGTTGGAGATAGTGATCACAATTCTATCTCTTTTACGATAGCATTGGTGAGGGATAGGAACAGACAAGTTAGGAAAGCATTTAATTGGAGTAAGGGGAAATATGAAGCTATCAGGCTGGAACTTGGAAGTATAAATTGGGAACAGATGTTCTCGGGAACTGTACAGCAGAAATGTGGCAAATGTTCAGGGAATATTTGCATGGCATTCTGCATAGATATGTCCCAATGAGACAGGGAAAGGATAGTAGGGTACAGGAACTATAGTGTACAAAGGCTATTGAAAATCTAGTCAAGAAGTGGAAAAGCTTACAAAAGGTTCAAAAATCTAGGTAATGATAGAGATCTGGAAAATTAAAAGGCTAGCAGGAAGGAGCTTAAGAATGAAATTAGGAGAGCCAAAAGGGGCCATGAAAAAGCCTTGGAAAGCAGGTTTAAGGGAATCCCCAAGACATTGTACAAGTATGTGAAGAGCAAGAGGATAATACGTGAGAGAATAGGAGAGAGTAGGACCAATTAAGTGTGACAGTGGAAAAGTGTGTATGAAACCGGAGGAGATAGCAGAGGTACTTAATGAATAGCAAACATGAGGAAATCTGCAGATGCTGGAAATTCAAACAACAACACACACAAAATGCTGGTGGAACACAGCAGGCCAGGCAGCATCTATAAGGAGAAGCACTGTCGATGTTTCGGGCCGAGACCCTTCGTCAGGACTGCCTGGCCTGCTGTGTTCCACCAGCATTTTGTGTGTGTGGTACTTAATGAATACTTTGCTTCAGTATTCACTACGGAAAAGGACCTTGGCAATTGTAGGGATGACTTGCAGCGGACTGAAAGCTTGAGCACATAGACATTAAGAAAGGGGATGTGCTGGAGCCTTTGGAAAGTATCAAGTATCAAGTCACTGAGACTGGACAAGATATACCCCAGGATACTGTGATGGGCAAGGCATGTGATTGCTGAGCCTCTGGCAATGATCTTTGCATCATCAATGGGGACGGGAGAGGTTCCGGAGAATTGTGGGGTTGCAGACATTGTTCCTTTATTCAAGAAAGGGAGTAGGGATAGCCCAGGAAATTATAGACCAGTGAACCTTACTTCAGTGCTTGGTAAGTTGACGGAGAAGATCCTGAGAGGCAGGATTTATGAATATTTGGAGAGGCATAATATGATTAGGAATAGTCAGCACGGCTTTGTCAAAGGCAGGTCAAGCCTTAGAGGCTGATTGAATTTTTTGAGGATGTGACTAAACACGTTGATGAAGGTAGAGCAGTAGATGTAGTGTATATGGATTTCAGCAAGGCATTTGATAAGGTACCCCATGCAAGTCTTATTGAGAAAGTAAGGAGGCATGGGATCCAAGGGGACCTTGCTTTGTGGATCCAGAACTGGCTTGCCACAGAAGGCAAACAGTGTTTGTAGATGGGTCATATTCTGCATGGAGGTCAGTGACCAGCGGTGTGCCTCAGGGATCTGTTCTGGGATCCCTTCTCTTCATGAGTTTTATAAATGACCTGGATGAAGAAGTGGAGGGATGGGTTAGTAAATTTGCTGATGACACAAAAGTTCAGTTGTGGATAGTGTGGAGGGCTGTCAGAGATTAAAGCGGGACATTGATAGGATGCAAAACTGGGCTGAGAAGTGGCAGATGGAGTTCAACCCAGATAAATGTGAAGCGTTTCATTCTGGTAGGTCAAATATGATGGCAGAATATAGTATTAATGGTAAGACTTGGAAGTGTGGAGGACCAGAGGGATCTTGGGGTCCGAGTCCACAGGACACTCAAAGCTCCTGCGCAGGTTGTCTGTGAGGTTAAGAAGGCGTACGGTGCATTGGCCTTCATCAACCGTGGGATTGAGTTTAAGGGCCGAGAGGTAATGTTACAGCTTTATAGGACCCTGGGTCAGACCCCACTTGGAGTACTGTGTTCAGTTCTGGTCACCTCACTACAGAAAGGATGTACAAACTATAGAAAGGGTGCAGAGGAGATTTACAAGGATGTTGCCTGGATTGGGGAGCATGCCTTATGAGAACAGGTTGAGTGAACTTGGCCTTTTCTCCTCAGAGCAACGGAAGATGAGAGGTGACCTGATAGAGGTGTATAAGATGATGAGAGGCATTGATCGTGTAGATAGTCAGAGGCTTTTTCCCAGGGCTGAAATAGCTAATACAAGAGGGCACAGTTTTAAGGTGCTTGGAAGTAGGTACAGAGGAGATGTCAACGGTAAGTTTTTTATGCAGAGAGAGAGGTGAGTGTGTGGAATGAGCTGCCGGCAACAGTAGTGGAGACAGATACGATAGGGTCTTTTAAGAGACTCCTGGATAGGTGCATGGAGATTAGAAGAATAGAGGGCTATGGGTAACCCTAGGTAATTTCTAAAGTAAGTACATGTTTGGCACAGAATTGTGGGCCAAAGGGTCTGTATTGTGCTGTAGGTTTTCTATGTTTCAATGATTCAGGAACAACTGCTTTCCCTCTGCCATCCAATTTCTGTTTGGACAAGTAATCCATGAACAGTACTTTTTTAAAATTTCTATTTTTGCACTTCTTATTTAATTTAACTAACTAATGTATATACTGTAATTCACAGTTTTCTATTATTATGTACATTGTACTGCTGCCACAAAGCTAACACATTTCATGACATATGCCAGTGATATTAAACCTGATTCTGATTCTCATGTTGAATCTTTCTGAATTAGGGTGTGATCTCCCATCCTGGAACCTCTCCTATGGCTCCTCCACTTCCATACCTACTTGGTCCAGATACTGAGTAGCAGTGAGGACTCTGTTAGTGCAGTAAGGAAAACCTTTTGACGGTCTTTGACAGCCAGCAAAGCTGGGGCTGGAGCTTGGCCAGCTGTCAAAGCTGAGAGCAATTTTTAATAGTGCTATAAATGTTTAAAGTTTATTACAACTGAAGTAAATATTTTAGCTTTAATATTTATTTTACTATTTAAATATTCAAATTTCAATTATAATTTATAAACTACCAACGTCTAATGCACTTAAAATTAACTAAAACATTAAGTAAAGGGAAACACACACAAAATGCTGAAGGAACTCAGCAGGTCAGGCAGCATCTATGGAGAGGAATAAACAGTCAACACCCTTCATTGGCTCAAAATGTTGACTGTTTCTTTGTTTCCATAGATGCTGCCTGACTTCCAGAGTTCCTTCAGCATTTTGTGTATATCGCTCTGGATTTCCAGCATCTGCAGAATCTCTCATGTTTAACTAAAAGGAAGATGAAAAGGAACAATCTCCTGAGGTCAAGCAACATCTATAAGGAAAGTTGAGTTGTCAAAGTTTCAGGTTAAACCCAGCATCAGGACTGAAGGTAGAGAGAGAAGTTTTGTGAGGTGGGAGGGGGGAGTGGTGGGACTAGTGAGTGATTGTTGGGCTGAAGAGGGGTAAAATTTGGAGCCAGTTGGGGGAGGTCATAAAGACTTTGGTGAGAAAAGATTAAAAGATTCTCTCTATCTGTCACATATACATCAAAACATAGGTTTGCATCAAATCAAATCAGCAACGATTGTACTGGGTAGCCTGCAAGTGTGGCCATGCTTCCAGTGCCAAAATGGCATAACCACAGTATGTCTTTGAACTGCGCGGGGAAACTGGAGCACTCGCAGGAAAACCACACAGTCGCGGGGAGCACATACAAACTCCTTACAGACAGTGGTGGGAATTGCACCCAGATTACTGGTGCTTGAATAACAGTATGCTATTCACTCCTGAAAAAGAGACTGGCTTGCTACATTCAAGACACTGAAACATACAGTGAAGTGCGCCATTTGCGTTAATGACTGACACAGTATGAGGAGAGATGGATTAAGCTGGATGGACGTAATGGAGCAATTCGCATTTTTTCTTGTTTGTCCCATTTTTTTCCATTATGTAGAGTCGTTAGCATACGTTAGCACTGATGACCCAAGATCAATTCCAGCCACTATCAATAAGAAGTTTATACACTCTCACTGCAGCCAACTGGGTTTCCTCCGGGTGCTCCAGTTTCCTCCCACATTCCAAAGATGTATGGTTACAATTAGTGAGTTGAGAGCATGTTGCATTGGCGGCAGAGGTGTGGTGACACTGGCTGCCCAGCATAATTCTCCCTGATTTGATTTGACACAAGACATAAGGAATTGGATTAGTTCACAATCCACTAGGAGTCTGTAGAGATTCGGTATGACACCAAAAACTAGCAAGTTTCTTCCGATGTACCGTGGAGAGAACACTGACCGGTTGTATCACCGCCTGGGATGGACGGGCCACTGCACAGGACTGGAAAAAGCTGCAGAGGATGGGAAACCCAGCCAGCTCCATCATGGGCACTGGCCTCCCCAGCATTCAGGAAAGGATGTCACAGAAGCTTGGCAGTTAGTGCAACACTCTACAGCACCTGTAATCAAGGTTCAATTCCCGCCGCTGCCTGAAAGGACTTTGTAAATTCTCATGACCACGTGCGATTCACCCGGGTGCTTTGGTTTCCTCACACATTTACAAGACATACAGGTTAGTAGGTTAATTGGTCACATGGGAGCAATTGTTTGGTACAGGCTTGTTGGGAAGGCCCTGTTACCGTGATGTATCTCTAATTAAATAAAATAAATAAATAATTTTAAGATGGTGACTCATTTTCCCTTTGCCTCAAGATATTAAGCCCAATGAAATCAGTATTTTTTAAAATAATTTAGAATTACAGTGCAGAATGGGCCCTTCCAGCTGCTGAGCCACATTGGCAGCAACCTACCGATTTTACTAGCCTAATCACAGGAAAATCTATGCGGACTAATAAACTACGAATTGGTATGTCTACTGGATGTATGACTGCCACTACTGGAATGTGGGAGGAAACCGGAGCACCTGGAGGAGACCCACGTGGTCATGGGGAGAACGTACAAGCCCCTTACCGAAAGTGCCGGAATTGAAGTCCAATCTTCGACGCCCCGAGCTGTAATAGCGTCTCGCTTACGGCAGTGCTAATGTGGCGCTTTGGGTCTCCAATGATTCTGACATGTGGTAAGGAAGGCAAATCCACCCCCAGCATTAATGTTACGGAATCTCACTGGATTGGCCCTGCCTCTGGATTCCATGGGATTTCCCTGACACAAGGAACTGGCAGGTACCTCATTAGTGAAATCAGACAATGCTGGAAACACTCATCAGGCCAGGCAGCATCTGTGAAGAGAGAAACAGTTAATTTTCAAGGTCAAGTTGAAATTTAGTGTACATATTTACAACCAAATGAAGCAATGTTCCTCCAGACCATGGTGCACCCACATTATATATATATATCACACACAGCATATAAAACAAAATATTACCACAAATAAGCTATGGAAATGTCATTCGAAATGCACGTGGTGTGTGCAGCCCAGGTGTTTCAGGAGCAACAATCAAACTCAGCCTGTCGAGCAATGTCTGTGGGATTGTTCATTTATTTGCTTATTGAAATACAGTGCAGAAAGGCCCTTCTGACCCTTCAAGCAACCCTTGCCAAATTATGAGACAATTTACAATGCACAAGTAACCTGCCGATCGGCACAGCTTTGGACTGTGGGAGGAACTGGAGCACCTGGAGGAAACACACTGCAGAGAAATTGTTATTTTGTTTTTTGATTTATTTTGTAATTTTATGCCTTTGTATTGTACTGCTGCTGCAAAGCAACAAATTTCACATAACTTATGAAAACTTTAATGCACCTGATTCTTAAAGGAATTGTTGTTCCAAGTCAAAGACTGGACTGTCTTGTCAGAAATAGCAAAGAGAGGAAAACTATTTGGTTATTTTCCCTCTTTTTCCATCGTGGTGAGAACCCAACCTGAAACTTTAATTACTTCTAACATGTGATAGTGTTGTGGACATGCTATGTTGGCGCTGGAATGTGTGACAACACTTGCAGGCTGCCCCCAGTACACACTCAGGTGTGTCGTTGGAAACACAAATGAGGCATTTCACAAACACAAGAGATTCTGCAGATGCTGGAAATCCAGAGCAACACACACATAGCAGGTTATTTCATCAGGAGTTTGAGGAGATTTGGCTTGTCACCTAAAACACTCGAAAACTTCTACAGATGTACCATGGAGAGCATTCTGACAGGCTGCATCACTGTCCGGTTTGGGGGGGCTACTGCACAGGACTGAAAGAAACTGCAGAAAGTGGTAAAATTAATCAGCTCCTTCTTGGTTACTAGCCTCTGTAGTATCTAAGACATCTTCAAGCAGCGGTACTGTGGTGAACTACATATACCTGTCTGGACACGCCCCTCTGCTGACTGCTCCTGTGGCTCCTCCCACAGACCCCTGTATAAAGGCAATTGGAGGCACTGCTCCTTCCTCAGTCTCCAGGATGTTGTGTGGTGGTCTCTTGCTGCTAATAAAAACTTATTGTTCGCTTCCCATCTCCGAGAGTTATTGATGGTGCATCAGGTACTTCAGAAAGGTGGCATCCATTATTAAGGACCCCCATCACCTAGGACATGACTTTTCTCACTGTTACCATCAGGTAGGAGGTACAGAAGCCTGAAGACACACACTCAGCGGTTCAGGAACAACTTCTTCCCCTCTGCCATCTGATTCCTAAATGGACATTGAACCCATGAACACCACCTCACCTTTTTCTACATTATTTCTATTTTTGCACTGGTTTTAATGTAACTATTTAATATATTGATTTACTTGTTTTATTCTTTTTTCAATATTATCATGTATTGCTTTGTTCTGATGCTGCTAAGTTAACAAATTTCATGACATACAGCATGCCGATGATATTAAACCCGATTCTGACTGTGACTGAGAAGATACAGGAAGAACTCAGCAGGTCCGGCAGCATCTAGGGAAATGAATAAACAGTCGCTGTTTTGGCCAAGGCCCTTTGTCAGGGCTGGAAAGGAAGGGGGGAAAACACCAAGGTAAAAAGGTGAGGGGAGGGGAAAGAGGATAGCTAGGTGACAGGTGAAACCAAGTGGGTGGGAAGGTGAAGGGCTGGAGAAGAAGGAATCTGATAGGAGAGGAGAGTGGACCGTTATGAGAAAGGGAAGGGGGAGGGAGGTAATAGGGCAGGTGAAGAAAGGTAGGACAGAGTGGGGAATAGAAGGAAAGGGGAGGGTGAGGGAAAAAAATTGACTATGTTTTGATGTAAATAAACTTGAATCTTGAATCCTCTTTCTCCACAGATGCTGCCTGACATGTTGAGTGTTCCCAACACATCTCGATTTTATTTCGGATTGCAGCACCTGGAGATTTTCCTTTTTTACATTTTAGTTCCTTTTTGATGTTCTTGCTCGGAGAGGACAGGTGAGAGATTTCAAGGGGAAATCAGTGGCAGCTTCTTCATTCAAAGCGCGGTACGTGTTTGGAACGAGCTGCCAGGAATAGTGGTTGACACAGGCATATTAGCATTTAAGAGCCACTACGTATGTATGTGAGGTTCCAAGGTCAACGGGTCAAATGGGAGAAGATGGGATTAGCTCGCTGGGTAACAGTGTCATGATAGATGGGATGGGTCAAAGGGTATGTTTCCATTCTATAAGTCTCTACGAGATTCAGCTGTGTGTGACATTAGCTAGCAAAATCTGGTACAAGTGTACACATACAACATATTTGTACATATACATGTACACCTCGACTCTGAACTGATCCTGCAACCTAAGGACAATTTAAATGCAGGGGCAGATGGGTTGAAAAGGCCAGGTGTAGGGACCAGAGGTGAGGGTCAGGCTGGTTCTGCGGGCATGCCCCGGGCTTTCGTGTCTGAGCACTCACTTTCATCCTGAAAGCTATTTGCTTACTTTTATTGTTTACACAATTGTTTTTGCACACTGGGTGTCTGTCAGGAGCAAGAGAACATCTGCAGATATTGGAAGGTATTTTTTAAATGGGTTATCCTGGGTTTCTTGCATTATGGCTGCCTGTAAGGAGACAAATCGCAAGGGTGTATAATACATACTTTGATGATAATTGTACTTTGAACTCACTTTCAAAAACTCTGCAACTCATGTTCTCAATATTACATATAATTTGTTTATTTTTATCGCACATTTTGTCTTTTGCGCATTAGTTGTTTTCGGACCTTGTTATTTATAATTTTTCATAAATTCTATTGTATATTTTATTTTCCTGTAAATACCTGCCGGAAAAGGAATCTTAGGACAGTATACATATAAAAGTACTTTTACTTTCAACTTTAGCCAGTGCAATCTGGCGCACGTGTGTACACATACAACACATGTTTGTCATGTGAGAATACATATTAGCCTATCTATTATGCCGCGTTCTGTGTACGACGTATTAAGTGTTTAGGCATTAAGGTGGATAATTCTTGATGTCAAATAATGGGACGAGGTGAAATCCAATCATCCATCTACTTCATTTCCTAAACTGACTCTTACCTGCTCTGGGGGTGGTGGGGATATCCAATCACTGGAAAGGACATTTCTTGACAGAAAAGTGCATGTGCGTCTTTCTAGTGACCGAGAGCGAATGTCTGATGTAAGAGCACCGCACAGTATTCGCCCTCCCTTAAATCAAAATGGCATTGTGTTGGTCTCCGGGTTGTGAAGCGGACTGAGAAATTCTCTGTTACCGTGGCATTGTGTTGGTCTCCGCGTTGTAGAGCGGGCGGAGGAATTCTCACTGTACCGTGGCAGTGTGTTGTTTTCAAGACAGACTCCGGCCCTCGCTCACCCCCAACCTCCGAGCCGAGTCTCGAACCTCTGGAGGAAGGGAGGCGGAAACTTCAGCCGCTGCTTTTAATTTGGATGGCCGCGGTGAGATAAGAGCATCCCTAGTGGTTGTTGGCTTGATTGATCCCTGGGTCGATTGTCCAACTCTTGTTATGGCAACATCAAAAATGTTCAGACCGTACTTGGACTCCGAGAGGAGGGAGGGACCGAGTTTCTCTTAATCGGATGGATGTCGTGCTCTTTGTTTTCTGCAATGCTGGTAACTGTTCCCGAGAGGTCTGAAGGTAAGTGTTGCGGGTATGGGAGCTTGTGTTTCAGTGGAGTGTGCATTTGTTAAAGCGGGCAGCTCCAATCCACCGTCGACTTGACTCACTGAAATCAAAAACCTGTTTCGTGTTTTCAAGCACTTCCCCTCCCCCTTTAGGGTTTTTAAACGCCAACTCAACCCTGATGTATTTAACTTGCGCTTAACTAACATCTTCCTGCCTTTTGTTCTCATGTTTACACTTTATCCCAATGTAAAGCACTTTGAGCGACATCGTTTGTATGAAAATAAGTTGTTATTAGGCTTTGATTCAACCCAGTCGACAGGGCCAACATGTCGAAGTTTGTTCCCGTCTCAGGATGGGATGATGGGGGAAAAATAATTTCTTTAGGAGGAAGTTGTTCAAGTGTAGAGAAATTAAATTTAAATATGCAATCACATTCGTGTTGAGTGATTTTTTTTTTGCGGGGTGAACTACCTTTTAATGGGTTTACTTACCAGTCAGGAGATAATTCCCGATGACAAAATGCTTGTTATTAGCATCTTTTGGGGTTATTGTTCAATAAAATAAGGTTTGCTAACAAGTCTTTTCTTTTTATTGAGACCTTTCTTTGCCCTTGGATGCCGCAATGAAATATCTAAACGATAAAGGAAATAATAATGTGGGGCATTGTTTGTTGCAAGCTTATCTAAGCAAGATGCATTTTCTTTTAAGACGATGACGCGTATTGGTGATGGACAGAGCGGGTGGCCAATCGCTATCGTAGTGAGCCCTTGATTGACGTCACCGCACCAATCACCATAAAGGAGGACGGGCCTTGGGTGTGATAAGTGGATACATTGTGAATGATCCTTTGGTAGCTGGTCTGTGAGTAACATTTATAATTCCTCTTCAATGTTTGAATTTTTATGAATTTATAGATTAAAATTAAATTGAAAAAGGGCTTCGTTTATAAGCCGCATACAAGAATACGCGTTTAGAATATAAATCAATCCAATTCTAACTGAGGTTGAATGATGAAAGTAATTGTGTTTGCCTCTCGACTGTAAAGCACCCGCAGAAATTAGACAAAGCTCCGACTAGCCCATGTGTGGTATTTGTGTGCTCATCCACATTGCACAGGTCCAGCCACAGCCGTGTATTGTTCACCAATCAAGGGGAGATTTTTTTTATGTGACACGATGGCTCAAAGTATGCAGAGAACTGGTTACAATCAAGACATCACACATACAAGCACACGGTCATTTAATGAATGTATTCCACCCCCCCCCCCCCCCCCCCGTGCCTTGGCTGAGAAATAACCCTTTCGAATTCAGCAGCTGGTACGTGAAGAGAGATTGTCTGCTTCGTTCCAATTATGTTGCCTTTCTATGAACAAGGGGGAAAAATCTGAGTCACTGGGCCTGGTTAGAGAATGGGCTGATTTCTCTCTCTCTCTCCCTCTCTCCACACACAGACACACACTCACGCAAACACATACGGACACGGATATACACAGTGACTGACACACATTGATGCAGGCATGCACAGTCACACTCACACACTCACACACACACACACACACACACAACCTTTTTATTCCTCAGCAAGTGAACAGTGGCAGACAAGTTAATGCCAGTCATCCTGAATTCACAGGCAATGTGAATTCCCAAGCAGAGGGATTTTGGAATATCCTGCCTTGGCCATCCTGAAGCTGCGGGAGAAAGAATGGACAAAATTAAATTAAAATTGGCGAGTTTTTTTCCACAGTTGATCACAGTGAGGAAAGTTCAGCGGGGTGCTTGACAATCTTTTTCAGGAATTTTGTTACTGTGGGAGTGTTGAAGAGCAGCTCTGAGTGGTTTTTAATGATGAAGGGTGTGCAGAAACAAAAATCCCCAACAGCAGACTGTAATGTGGACTGTGAATTGAGTTACAGAAAATAATAAGTATATCAACAAGACAAAAGAGACCATCATGACATTGCATCATGTTAGTACACCCTATAGCAAAATACAGCAGGAAAACTAATTTAAAACAACTGTTCAAAGTTTCTTTCTGATAAAATTGCTCAATATTCAGAATAATCCGGTCAAGAAGAGATGGGTTTTCAACGGACAATTTTAATTGGATGTATTGAGTGACACAGATTCAGTATCAGGTTTATTATCACTGATATTTGTTGTGAAACGTGTTGCTTAATGGTGGCAGAACAGTGCAATACATAGAGTATACAATCACATATGTATATTTGCATACATATATAATACGTAGAGCAAAAATACTCGGGTAATGTTCATGGGTGCATTGTCTACTCATAAATCTGATGGCGGGTGGAAGGATCCGTTTCTAAAATGTTGAGTATGCGTCTTCATGCTCCTTTATCTCCTCCTTGAGGATAGCGATGAGAAGAGGCCATGTCCTGGGAGGTGGGGTCCTTAATGATGGATGTCACCTTTTGATGCATCGCCTTTTGAAAATGTCTTTGATGCTGGGGAGGCAAGAGCCCTTGGTGGAGGTGGCTCCAGCCTTCCCACCATCCCTTCTGCATTTCACTGAGTGCATTTCTTAGTGAAACGTCGTGTTTGACCAGAATTTTCTTGTCCTCAAACACTGATCTATCTGTACTAAATAACAAATTGGTTGACTGGAATCACCTTCAATGTTATGAGCCTACAGTTGTACATTTTACTTGTTGTGGAAGTACAAAAATAACATTTTGACAGCATGGGAATCGTGTGGTCCAAACTGGGTAAAGGTGGCAGGTTCCTTTTTTTAACCATTCATCCCATACCGAGATGTAAGGTTTCGTGAGGAGACAGTTGCCTAACATCCGCATAACTGTGGCATGTCATCAAGTCTTTTTCAGGACTCTCCAAACCCACAAGTTTTCACGATTGTCTGACATTTTCATAACATGAAGTTGCCCAGCAAGTTGATAGGGTATTTAAGAAGGCATGTGGTGTGTTGGCCTCCCTGATGGCTGCATCTGCACCAGGATGCAGCTCCTTAGAGACCGTGTTAGGGAACTGGAGCTGCAGCTCGATGACCTTTGGCTTGTTAGCTGTTGTGCGTGTGCACGCACCCTTAAATATACCCACGGACTTGACCTCACTTGACTACACTGTTGTGTGTGTGCACGCGTCGGGGCGCCGGCATAACAAGCTTTTTGCACCGATTTTTTGGTGATTGCTCATCGTACGGCGTGTCTTGGGCATCTGAAACCCGGCGGAGCCCATCCCTCTCCAGGTTTTTGGAGTTGGCCGAATTCAAACTTGTTAGCTGTTGGGAGAGGTTTAAACTAATATGGTAAGGGGATGGGAACCAGTATGATAGAGCTGAGGGACTGAGGCAGCAGGTTTACAAGTAGGTGATGGGTGTAACATGAATGTAAGGAAGGGCAAGCTAATGATTGGGTATAAATGCAGACAGAGCAAACGATGTTCATCATGAACACCAATTTCTTGAATTTCCGGTAATAGCCCCCCACCTTTCTTCACCATTCCCCGTCCTCTTTCTCCTCTCTCACCTTGCCCACCCATCACCTCCCTCTGATGCTCCTTCCCATTTTATTTCTTCCATGACCTTCTATCCTTACCTATCAGACTCCCCCCTTCTCCAGCCTGTATCTCTTCCACCAATCAACCTCAGCTCTTTACTTCATTGCCCCCTCCCATTTTCATCCATCACCTTGTGTTTCTCTCTTCCCTCTCCCCACCTTTTAAATCTACTCCTCAGCTTTTCTTGCTCCAGTCTCAGCCCGAAACGTTGACTGGACTTTTTTCCATAGATGCTGCCCGGCCTGCTGAGTTCCTCCAACATTTTGTGTGTGTTGTTTGGATTTCCAGCATCTGCAAATGTTCTCTTGTTTGTGAGAGGTAAGGAGGGATTTTTTTAGCCAGAGAGTAGTGAATCTGAGGAATGCTCTGCCACAGACTGTGGTTGAGGTCAAGTCCGTGGGTATATTTAAGGTAGAAGTTGATTGCTTCCTGCTCAGACAGGGCATCAAAGGATATGGTGAGAGGGCAGGTGTTTGGGTTGACTGGGATCTGGGATCAGCCATGATGGAATGGCAGAGCGGACTCGAGCTAAGTGGCTTGTCGCTGCTCCTATGTCTTAGGGTCTTATGTCATGTGATGTAGGCGATTGTGGTCCCGTGACCATGATTATTCTTGGAAGATATCTCTACAGAAATGGTTTGCTATTGCCTTCTTCTGTGCAGAGTCCTTACAAGACAGGTGACCCCAGCCATTATCAACACTCTTCAGAGATTGTCTGCCTGGCATCAGTGGTCGCATAACCAGGACTTGTGATACGCACCAGCTGCTCGTACGATCATCCACCACCTGCTCCAATGGCTTCATTTGACCTTGATCGGTGGGGTGGGGGGGGGGGGCAAGCAGGTGCTACATCTTGCCCAAGGGTGACCTGCAAGCTAACAGAGGGAAGGAGCCCCTTACACCTCCTGTGATAGAGATGTACAAGATGACGAGAGGCATTGATTGAGTAGATAGCCAGAGACTTATTCCCAGGGCAGAAGTGGGTGGTACAAGGGGACGTATTTTTCAAGGGATTAGAGGAAAGTATAAAGGGGGTGTCAGAGGTGGGTTCTTTATGCAGAGAGTGCTGGGTGTGTGGATTGTGCCACTGGGGAGGCAGATACATTAGGAGGATTTAAGAAACTCTTAGATAGGCACTTGGATGGTAGAAAAATAGAGGGCTGTGTAGGAGAGAAGGTTAAGGGGTTGATACAATATTATGGACTGAAGGGTCTTGACTGTGCTATAATGTTCTATGTTCATACCTGACGTGTTGAGCCAGTGCATCTCCCCTCCTCTTGAAATATAATGCAAAAGGTATTTTAAATTCATCCGAAGATGGCCTCAAGTTAATGTCTCATCATAAAGGTGGCAGCATCTCCCAACTAAACACTGCATTGCTTGATCAAGAGGTTGAATGGGTGGTTTGGATCGAGGTGGGGTGTTAGTGAACACTGTGATTTTGATAGTGTTTTGTTTTACACCCTCCATTGGGTGGGGTCAATCATGGATGATGTGTCCCAATTGTCTATGTAATACACAACCCAGGGCAGTACAGTATGGAGAGCAAGCTGTTGCCCCTGTAGTAGGCTTCCCCCTCTCAACCCATCTGATGAATCCAAAAGAACAACAGAGACTGAAACAGTTTGGCACCAGCAGGAGTTGTCAGTCAGTGAACTTCCTTGGGTATTCCAGCTCCGGATTTTTCCTCTGGGTTTGCTCCTGAAGCCCTCCCCATGAGTGGGTTTAGCTGAAGACAGCGGAGGTTTGAGATCAGAGTTTTCCTTCTAGATATGCCGCTAACCACTGCTGATGAGCCCCATATGCCCAAAGCGACTGCTTTGAAGGTACCAGTAACCCGCCTTTGCCTCTTCTCCCATCAGTAGAAACGGTTCCACCGGCCTTAGTAGCTGAACCACATAGAAGGCCAGCAGCTGGACATGGTTGCAGAGGCTATTTGAGATGCATGTCATTGGGAGCATTTAATGGGTAGTGGGAGCTTATTCCCAATACTACAGCTGCCCCCCCCTTACCCCCCCCCCCACTAGCTATAACAACCTTAAGGAACTAACATTGGTTTATTATTGTCACATTAACTGAGATAAAGTGAAAAGGTTGTCTTGTATACTGTTCATACAGGAGTAGACTGTTTTCTAAACAGGGAGCAAATTCACAAATCTGAGGTGCAAAGGGTACTGGGAGTCCTCCTGCAGGATTCCCTAAAAGTTAACTTGCAGTTTGAGACAGTGGTAAGGAAGACAAATGCAATGTTAGCATTCATTTTGAGAAGACTAGAATATAAAAGCAAGGATGTGATGCTGAACCTTTATAAGGCCACAAGTCAGTCTGCACTTGGAGCATTGTGAGTGAGCAGCTTTAAGACCATAAGATATAGGATCAGAATTGGGCCATTTTGCTGATCCAATTTTCCTCTCAGCTCAATCTCCGGCCTTGCACCCATAACCCTTCATGTTCTGACCAATCAAGAATCTATCAACCTCTGCCTTAAATATACATAAAGACTTGGCCTCCACAGCTGCCTGTGGCAAAGAATCCCACAGATTCACCACTCTCTTTCTTCCTCACCTCTGTCCTAAAAGGATGCCCCCTCCTATTCTGAGACTGTGTCCAATGTATATTTAAGGCAGAGCCTGATAGATTCTCAACTGGTCAGGGTGGGAAGGGATATTGAGTGAAGGCAGGAGATTGGGGCTGAGAGGAAAAATGGATCAGCTATGATCAAATGGTGGAGCAGACACAATGGGCCAAATGGCCTAACTTTGCTCCTATATCTTATCTTAATAATAACTATAACAGATTCAATGAAAGACCACACCAACTTGGGTGTAAATAAAGTGAAATCAAGTAAGCTTTGTGTCAGCTTTCCAGGCAATCTATTGACAAACTTTAACTCATTCAGAATGCCGCAGCTAGAATTTTAACTAAAATCAGGATTGAGGAACATATCACTCCCATACTAGCTACTCTGCATTGGCTTCCTGTATCTTTTAAAATTGTTTTTTTAAAGTACTCTTACTTGTTGTTAAAGCTCTCAATGGTCTGGGACTGGAGTACATCATGGAATTGCTTTTGTCTCATAATCCTTCTTGAACTCTAAGGTTGGTTCCTTAAATATAAACGATCTCCCTCTAAAGATAACACAAAGTACACTGCAGATGCTGTGGTCAAATCAACACGTACAAAAGCTGGAAGAACTCTGCAGGTCGGCCCGAAACATTGACTGCTCATTTCAATGGATGCTGCCCGACCTGCTGAGTTCATCCAACTCCCTCTAAAGATAATTGGCAGGACAGCTTTTTTTTAACTATGTTCCTAAATTATGGAAATCAGTACCTAAAACTATAAGGGATGCAGACCCAGTTGACATCTTTAAACAGCAGCTCAAAACCTAATTATTTAACTTTGCTTTTAACCAACATCTTTTTGTCTTTTATTTTCACATTTGTACTTTGTAAAGCACTTTGAACTACATTGTATGAGAAGTGCTTTATAAATAAGTTATAGTTAGTACTATCATTTTCTAAAATCACTTAAAAGTTCGATGGTCAGAAGGTTGTTACTTCACAGAGTATCATAGACCACTTTCCCTGGTGTTGTGGTGGTTAATCTCAGTTAGGATGGCTCTGCATAAACACAAGAGATTCTGAAGATGCTGGAGATCCTGAGAAACACACACACAATGCTGGAGGAACTCAGCAAGTTGGACAGCATCCATGGAGGGGAATAAACAGGACTGGAAAGGAAGAGAGAAGAAGCCAGAATGAGAAGGTGGGGTTGTGGAAAGAGTATAAGCTGACAGGTGATAGAGAAGACCAGGTGAAGGGGAAGATGGGTGGATGGTGGAGGGGGAAATGAAGTAAGAAGCTCGGAGGTGATAGGTGAAGAGGCAGAAGGGTGAAGAAGAATGAATCTGGTGGGAGAGGAGAGTCTTGCCAAAGGGTTTCAGCCCAGAACATCAACAATACTCTTTTCCATAGATGCTGTCTGGCCTGCTGAGTTCCTCCAGCATGTTGTGTGTGTTGCTAGGAGAGGAGAGTGGATGATGGAAGAAAGGGAAGGAAGAGTGGAATCAGGGAGGTGATGTGCAGGTGAGAAGAGGAGAAAGGGTGAGTGAGGAAACTGAGTGAGGGAATGGAAAAAGGGAGAAGGAGGGAGGGGTAGGAGGGAATAGATTATTGGGAGTTGGAGAAATCAATGTTCACGCCATCAGGTTGGAGGTGCTGCTCTTCCAACCTGAGTTTGGCCTCGTCATGTCAGTGGTGGAGGCCATGGACCGACATGTTGGAATGGGAAGTTGAAATGAAATGGGTAGCGGCTGAGAGATGCTGCTTTTGCGGTGCACAGAATGAAGGTGTTCGATGAAGAGGTCCCCCAATCCGTGCTGGGTCTCACCAATGTGGAGGGGGCCGCACCAGGAGCACTGGAAACAATAGAGGACCCCCAAAATTATTGAAGGCAAGTCCATGGTAGTGCAGGAGATGGTTCATAGTGTTCTATTGCTGATGTAGGGTTCGAGTTATCCAGGTCGGTTCAAGAACCTGATTGTTGCAGGAAAGTACATTACTGTGCAAAAGTGTTAGGCACATATACATAACTAGGGTGCCTAAGAATGTTACACAGTACTGCAGTAATTTATGTGTTGCACTATACTGTTGCTGCAAAAAACAATTCATGACATGTGAGTGATGAGAAACGTGATTCTGATATGGATCTCTGTTGTGGGAAGGGGGCAGGGGGAGCGGGATTATAGTTGGGAAAATCAGGCTTCTGTACCTCCTCCCCAACCGCAGGCTGTGGTTGTGTATTTCTAGCACTTGTAGAATCTCTCATGTTTGTGATTTTCTCCACTGTGAAGTCTCTGAGGAATAGCTACTCTGAGGAAGTTTAAATCTCCTCTTTCACGGGAGGTCAGTGAAACCCTCTCTCGCTGCTCCCCCTCTGTGATCTCTGCTGCCCTCTGACTCTGCAACCTTGCCCTCACACATGCTTGCTCCAATCAGATTCATTTTCTGCCCTTCACCTTTTCCACCTATCATCTGCGAGCTTCTCAATTCAGCTCCCCTCCCTTACACACCCACCTTCCCCCTCACCTCGCTTCACTTATCACCTACACAAGGGATTCTGCAGATGCTGGAAATCCAGGACAAAATGCCGGAGGAGCTCAGGGGGTCAGGAGAGGAATAAGCAGTCAGTTGTTCAGCCGAAACCCTTCACAGTCCTGATTTCCATACCTTCACAGTCCTGATTTCCATACCTTCACAGTCCTGATTTCCATATCTGCTGAGTTCCTCCAGCGTTGTGAGAGTGTGTTCACCTAGCACCTGCCATCTTGTACTCCTTACCCCTCTCCCCACCTTCTTATTCTGGCTTCTTCCCCCTTCCTTTCCAGTCCTGATGAAGGGCCTTGGCGTGAAACATTGGTTCTTTATTCTCCTCTATAGATGCACTCTCACCTGCTGAGTTGTTCCAGCATTTTGTGTGTGTGTTGTTGTGGTTGATTTGGAAATGTTGTACAGATGGATAGAACAGATCCCATGATGTTACCTGAAGACAAGCAGGTTCCCCTGTGCTTGCTCTCTAATTGATTCTTCTGTCAACACCTTCAGAACAAATTTAACTTACTTGCTGTGTCACCTACTGTGACCATTTTTCAAAAGTAATTTATTGGCTCTGAACCTCCTGAAAGGTGCCATTAAATATTGAAAGAATGGATAGTAGAGTGCATAGAAAGCATGGTCTTATGGAAAATACAACACCGAAGGGGGCCATTTATCCCGCTGCTTGTATACCGAACGAAAAGGCGCTACTCGGCCTAATGCAACTTCTGGCACTTTATCCGTCGACCTGCAGATCAGGGCTGTTCTCGTACTTTTAAAGATTTGTCATGTGTATTGGAACATCGAAACGACCTGTGAAGCGAGTCGGTTGTGTCAATGACCAACACATTGCAAGTGTGCTGGGGGCAGCCCGCAAGTGGCACCATGTCGACACTTGCGATGTCATTCAACCGTACATATGTTTGCCTCCAAATGAAACAACGTTCCTCCACATATGAACACCTTAGGGTTAGGGCAGTGGAAATTGAACCCCTATGGATATACAGCTCAGAGTTGGCCCTTCTGGCCCTTCCAGCTGCGTTGACCAGCAACCCTCAATTTAATCCTAGCCTAATCACGGGACAATTTAGGATGACCAATTATCCCACCAACTGGTACGCCTTTAGAATTTGGGAGGAAACCAGAACACTCCGAGGAAACCCACGCGAGCTTGAGGAGAACGTACAAACTCCTTACAGGCAACAGTGGGAACTGAACCCGCTCTGCTAAACTTACGCTACCATACTAGGATGCTGTCTGAATTGGAGAGCTTGTCTTATGAAGACATGTTGAGTGAGCTTGTGCTTTTCTCTTTGGAGTGAGGGAGGATGAGAAGTGACTTAATAGAGTTGTACAAGATGATGATAAGAGGCATAGATCAAGTAGACACCGTGCGACAGGGTGGAAATGACTAGTACGAGGGGGCATCATTTTATGGTGATTGAAGGAAAGTATAGGGAGGTGTCAGAGGAAGGCTTTTTTTCACACAGAGAGTAAAATCTCTTGTTACAGAGTTGAGTGCTCTGCCAGGGGTAGTGGTAGAGGCAGATACAATGAAATCAAAGGCTCTACACAGATGCACCACAGTGAGCATTCTGACCAGTCGCATCACATTGTGGAATGCAAGAGCAAGTGCAGGGGATCAGAAAAATCTGCAGAGGGTTGTTGACTCTGCCAGCTCCATCGTGGGAACTAGCCTCCTCACCATCGAGAATATCTTCAAAATGTGATTCCTTGTAAAGACGGCGTCCTTCATTAAGGAACCCCACCACCCAGGACGTGCTCTCTTCTCATCAGAGTGGAGGTACAGGAGCCTGAAGGCACACACTCAATGTTTTAGCAACAGCTTCTTCCCCTCTGCCTCAGATTTCGGAATCCATGAACATGACCACACTATTCTTGCTTTCATTTTGCATTATTTATTTAATTGAATTGTATAAAATATTGCACTATACTGCTGCCGCAAAACAACACATTGTAATGACTTAGGTCATTGAAAATAAACCTGATTTTGATATAATTCTGGACATTTAAGAGTCTCTTAGGTAGCCACACGGATGATTGAAAAATGGAGAGCCATGTCAGGAAGAAGAGTTAGATTGATCTTAGAGTGGGCTTGGGTCAGCACAACTTCGTGGGCTGAAGGGCCTGAACTGTAATGTTCTACATTGTAAGTCTTAAGAAGAGTATTTTACTGGTTATAATGCACTTCAGGGTGTCCTGAAGGGAACGTAAATAGTGCAGTCGGCAACACAAAGCAAGCAGTGAGACAGGAGATCCTTCCAGCTGGAAAAAATACACAAGGACACATAATGCTGTAGAATTTATTTTGAATAAAACATAAGGGAATGCTTTTTCCTGAAAAATAACCTTGAAACAGATTCCTGCACACCGTAAACAGGAGATTCTGCAGGTGCTGGAAATCTGGAGATGCACACACAAAATGCAGGCGAAACTCCCCAGGTCGGGCAGCGTCTATGGAAATGAATAAACTGTTGACGCTTTGTGCCGAAACATTTCATCAGGATGCTGCCTGACCTGCTGAGTTCCTCCAGCAAGTTGTGTGTGACATTGAAGGAAACAAGCTCCTTGAAATGCCAGACTGGAACAGAAACCTCTGATGATATAGCAGGTGCGTGGAGAATGGACACCCTCATAGTCGTATAGAAAACAATTATTACCTGAGTCACTGGAGTAGAATTACAGACTCTTTAATGCAATGGGTGCAATTTAAGGGGCAAGTAGTTTCCAAATATTAAATACAAATAGTGGATAACAGATCCTGAATTCATTTTCTTAGTTGCATTAATAAGCAATATATTCCAAAGATATCAGAATCATGTTTAATATCATTGACCTGTGTAGTGAAATTTGGTCTTCTCTGGCAGCAGTACAGTGCAATACATGAAATAAACTAAATTACAATAAGAAATACTCTCAAGGTCCACTTCATTTGGTACAGGGGTGGTTTTCTGCCTTCTGTATTCCACTTCAAGGTTCAACAGGTTGTTCATTGAGAGATGCTCTTCTGCGCATCGCTGTTGTAACACGTGATTATTTGAGTTACTGTCACCTGCCTGTCAGCTTGAACCAGTCTGACCATTCACCTCTGACCTCTCTCATTAACAAGGTGCTTTCACCCACAGTCTGCCCCTCACTGTATGGTTTTGTTTCTCACACCATTCTCTGCAAACTCTGGGGACTGTTGGATGTGAAAATCCCAGGAGGTCATTAGTTTCTGGGATATTCAGACCACCCTGTCTGGCACCAACAATCATTCCATGGTCAAAGTCACTTAGATCACATTTCTCCCCCATTCTGATGTTTTGTCTGAGCAACAACTGAACCTCTTGACCATGTCTGCATGCTTTTATGCACTGAGTTGCTGTCACATGATTGGCTGATTAGATACTTGTATTAAGGAGCAGGTAAATAATAAAGTGGCCATTGAGTGTACTTACTTTGATAATAAATTTAGTTTTGATTTTTCTTTGTAGCTGTTGCACTTTATTTTGCATTGTTATTGTTTTACATTGTTCTACCTCAATGCACTGCATAATGATTTGATCTGTATGGACAGTATGCAAGACAAAATTTTCAGTGTAACTCAGTACATGTGACAGTAATAATCAACATCATTATGTGCCATGTGGTAAGGCGTGGGCAAAGATAGTCTTATGATCATGATTGTTCTTGGCAAATTTTCCTCAGAAGTGGTTTGCCATTGCCTTTACAAGATGGGTGACCCCAGCCATTATCAATACTCTTCAGAGATTGTCTGCCTGGTGTCAGTGGTCACATAACCAGGACTTGTGATGTCCACCACCTGCTCCCGTTGCTCCACCTGACCCTGATTGGTGGGGAGAGAGGGATGGGTGGAGATGAGCTGGTACTGTGCCTTATCCAAGGGTGACCTGCAGGCTAGTGGAGGGACCTGTCATAAACTGGGAACCGCTTTGTCGAATATCTGCACTCCATAAAAATTCTCTCCCCTTCTCCTCTATTCCCCAATCTGGCCTCTTACCTCTTCTCCCCCAGCTGTTGCCTCCATTTGTCCTATGGTTCACTCTCCTCTCCTGTCAGGTCCCTTCCTCTCCAGCCCTTTATCTTCCCACCCACATGACTTCACCAATCACCTTGGAGCTACCCTCCTTCTACTCCCCCACCTCTTCTTTCCCCTCCCCCCCTTCCTTTCCAGTCCTGAAGAAAAGTCTTGGCCCGAAACGTCAACTGTTTATTAATCTCCGTGGATGCTGCCCAATCTACTGAGTTCCTCCAGCGATTTATATGTATTGCTTTGGAGGGAAGGAGTGCCCTACACATCCTTTGGTGGAGACGTATCTCCACCCGCCACCCGGACAGTAATAAACTAGCTCCAATTCCAGTTCCTTTCATTTTTGATTTAACCCTTAGCTTAAACCTTGCTTCTCGTTCGCAGTGGCTGAGAGCAGAACCATCAAGCGAAGGGGGGGATAAGAGCGGATTCCCAGGATGGAAGGCGGAATGCAGTTACTGAACCGCGACGGACACAGCATCTCCCACAATTCCAAGCGGCACTACCACGATGCCTTCGTCTCCATGAACAGGATGAGGCAGCGAGGGCTACTCTGCGACATCGTGCTGCACGTGGGGAACAAGGAAATCAAGGCGCACAAACTGGTGCTGGCCTCCTGCAGCCCGTACTTCCATGCCATGTTTACAAGTAAGTTCCTTCATTCGGGAAGGTGGGTGGGGAACGTGGGTGTCGCAAAGCATTCAGTTGACTTCAATTAAGCGTTGAAGTGCACACCTCAGACGGCTTCTCATGCTACGTCACATCTACACCAGGACCAGGAGAACCCAAAACAGTTACCTTCCCCAAGCTGTAAGCAGATCAGCACCTCCACCCGTTAATTCAGCCCTCCACACCCCCAACCACCACTACTTTATCATTTCCTGTCGGTCACCTTATGTACAGACCCTCCTGTGGCTAGTGTCGCTTTATGAACTTACAATCAAACTGTGTACAGTATATGATACATAGATAGATACTTTATTGATCCCAAAAGAAATTAAGAGTGTCACAATGGCATTACAAGTGTGCGGGTATACTAATATTTGTATATTTATGTGTTTATATTTATTGTATTTTTTAATATTGTGTTCTTTATCTTATTATTTTTGTGCCGCTTTGTATCCAGAGTACCAATTATTTTGTTCTCCTTCACACTTGTGTACTGGAAATGTCAATAAATAATCTTGAATAAACACCAGAGTTTCTGCAGATGCTGGAAATCCAGAGCAACACACACAAAGTGCTGGAGGAACTCAGCAGGTCAGGTGGAATCAATGGAAATGAATAAACAGTTGATGTTTCAAGCCGTGACCCTTCATCAGGACTGGCTGCTTACACAGTACTGACATGAAACATCAACTGTTTATTCATTTCCATAGATGCTGCCTGACTGCCGAGTTCCTCCAGCATTTTCTGTGCATTACTATAAATGCCCCTGAGAATGTGGTGGACAGCGATTCTATTTTATTTCTTTATTTAGAGATACAGCACAGTAACAGGCCTTTCCGGCCCAGAGAGCCTTGCACCAACCAATCACAATCATGTGATCAATTAACCTACTAACCCGCACGTTTGTATAGCATGGGAGGAAATCCGGAGGAAACCCACTCGTTCATGGGGAGAATGTACAAACTCCTTTCAGCCAGCGACTGGAATTGGACTCGGGGTGCTGGCGGTCTAACAGGGTTAAGTTGACTGCTACACTACTGTGCCGCCTCCTTGAACTGTTGCTTCACAATCGTTAATGGACAGTATCAGCAGCTTGAGGACACGCACTCAATGATTCAGGAACAGCTTTTTCCCCTCTGTCATCCGATTTCTGTACGGAGGACAATGAACCCATGAATACTACCTCGCTACTTTTTGATTTCCATTTTTAGTATGACTTATCTAATTTAACTATTTAATACATACACTCACTGTAATTGACAGTTTTTTTTCTCTATTATTATGTATTGCATTGTACTGCTGCTGCAAGGGCAACGAATTTCATGATATATGCCGGAGATTTAAACCTGATTCCAGTTCTAAATTTCAGAGCCATCTGTACATTCTCCTCATGACTATGTAGGTTTCCTCTGGGTGCTCCGGTTTCCTCCCACAGTCCAAAGACATTCCAGTTAGTAGGTTAATAGGTCATTGTAAATTCTTCTGTGAATAGGATAGTATTAAATAGTTGGGTTGCTAGGCGGTGCAACTCAATGGGTCAGAGAAGGCTATTTCACAATGTTTCTCTTTAATAAATAAATACTGTTTTACAGTGGTAGAGTGAGTGAACTTTGATTTTGTCACAGTATACTACCTTGAGATTCATTTTCTTTCAGGAAAATAAAGAAACATAATGGAATCAATGAAAAACTATTCATAACAAAGATTGACAAACAACCAATGTGCAAAAGAAGTCAAATTGTGCAAATAATGAAAAACTATTCATAACAAAGATTGACAAACAACCAATGTGCAAAAGAAGTCAAATTGTGCAAATAATAAAAAAAAACCAATGTGGTGAACTGCCTGTTGAGTGGGCTACTGTGTCCTATAGAGTTCCAAGCCTTAGCATCTATTGGTGTCTCTGTGCCTGAAACACAGCATGAAAACAGGCCATTCAGCCCATCTATTAGAGACTTATCTGAGTTTACAAGAGGATCTGGGCCAGCTTGGGAATGTTGGATTCTGATGTTTTTAATCCAGGTTTTTTTCTGAAGTCAGAAAAGAGGCTTCACGATCGTTTTGTTAAGAGTTAATAGAACAAAGAAAATTGAAAGTGGACAGTATCAGAAGGGATTGAAGAACCAAAAAGAGGCGAGGCTATATGGTCAGCTCTTTTTATCTCCCTATAAATAACATTCCATTGAAATTTGTAGATGAGTGTCAACCAATCAGATAGCCCCTATTTAAATAATACAATACCAAGAGATGCTTCTAATATCGCACAAATGTAACTGCTCGAGGACACACTGAATAATTATGTTTACAAACTGTGACCACTAGGAAGCATACTAAATGTGTATATAAGTAGTTATATAAAATACAAACAGGTAAATAAATTGTTAAGCTGCAAAGAAAATGACAATTAAATAGTCTAACCCAACAGTAAATAGGCCAGAGAGTGACAAATGGGAATTCAATGCAGACAAGTGCAGGTTTCACACTTAACTGGCACAGGGGATGGTGGGGCTCTGGAAAGTGCTGGAAAACCCAATGGCCTGGGTGTACAGGTGTGCAAAGGCCTTAGGTATATATATATATAGTTAGGGTACCTGACTTCTGCACACTGTATTTGTTAACGTGGGGTGGCGAGCGAGTTTACAAATCTGGCGGGAGCAAAGGGCATTGGGAATGGTAAGGGTGGAGCACGGTGGGAGGGGTGTAGGACAGGTAGCAGAGAAGGAATGACAGGTGAGAGGCGGTGCGGGTACAGATACACCCAGCCCTGAGACAATAGGCAAAGTAATCTGATTCCAAACAACTGGCTTGTTGATCATTACAGAATGTCTCTCTGGTGCTTCCCTCTCCCTCCCCCTTTTCCCAACCATGATTCCTGTCTCCCTGCCCCCTTCCCACTCTCAGTCCACAATAGAGACCCATATCAGAATCAGGTTTATCGTCACTCACACATGTCATGATTTTGTTGTTTTATTGCAGTAGTACAGTGCAATATGTGAAATTACTACTGCAGAGTCTTAGGCACTCTAGCTATATATATGGGATGTGCCCAAGACTGTGGTTACTGAAGGTGAAGAGACAGGATGGTGAAGAAGATATTTGCCTTCATTCATCATGCCACTGAGCACGAGCGTTGGAAATTGTGGTACAGCTGTAAACGATGTTGGTGAGGCTGCACTTAGAAATACTGTGTACAATATAGTGTACTGCACACAACCTCTGCTTTAATATACCCAAAGACTTGGCCTCACAGCCAGCTGCAGTGATGAATTCCACAGATTCACCAGCTTCTGGCTAAAGAAATTCCTCCTACTTTCTGTTCTAAAGGGATATCCTTCTATCCTGAGTCTGTGCCCTATGGTCCTAGACTCACCCACTGAAGGAACAACCTCAACAACCTCTCCCCTCTATCTAGGCCATTCAATATTCGATGGGTTTCAATGAGATAACCCCCCCCCCCCTTCTAAACTCCAGTGAGTACAGGCCTAGAGACATCAAAGCCCTTTTGTTCCTGGAATAATTCTGATGTACCACCTCTGGACCTTCTCCAATGCCAGAGCATTCTTACTTCAATAAGGGGCCGAAAACTCTCACAGTGCTCCAACTGTAGTCTGACCAGTGATTTATAAAGCCTCAGCATCACATCATTAAGCTGAAAATGACCAACTAACCAACAAACTGGTACGTCTTTGGAACGTGGGGGGGATCCGGAGCACATGGACGAAACTAGTGGTCACGGGGAGAACGTACGAACTCCTTACAGACAGCGGCAGGAATTGAACCCGTGCCGCTAGTACTGTAAAGCGTTGCGCTAACCACTACGTGACCATTCCGTCCTGTGTCTTATGGCCTACCTCTGACGTCATCTACTGCTTTCTGTTGGGTCTGTTTGCAGACGAGATGAGCGAAAGTCGCCAAACGCACGTGACGTTACATGACATTGACCCTCAAGCCTTAGAGCAGCTCATACAATATGCCTACACTGCCGAGATTGTGGTGGGAGAGGGTAACGTGCAGGTAGGTCCCTCAATTTCTCCCATGAATTTTTGCGTTTCCTGTGCCGTCTTTAAATCCTTGCAAAAGTTGTATGTTTCACTTATTGTTAAGTTTTTTTTATAACACATGTACATTGAAACACACAGCAACAATGTTCCATTGCCAACGACCAACACAGTCCGAGATGTGCTGGGGGCAGCCTACAAGTGTTGACATGGTTCTGGTGCTAGCATAGCAAACCCACAACTTATAACCTATAAGACCACAATACATTGGAGCAGAATTAGGCCATTCAGCCCATCATGTCTGGTCTGCCAACTCAAATGTCTTTGGAATGTGGGAGGAAACTGGAGTACCCCGAGGAATCCCATACAGTCATGGGGAGGGAGAACACACAGACCCATTAAACAGTGACGGGAATTGAATCTTCATCACTGACACTGTAAAACCTCTCTCCTGGGATTGGAGTACTGTGTATGTGTGGGACCCTCCAAGAGGACCACAACCTTGTGGTTCGGAGAGCCATGTTGACTGGAGTCGGAGCTTTGTGCTTTGGCTCTTGGTAGGGTCATGCATACCAAGTAGGTCAAAGGGAAGAAGCCAGACTAAGAGTGATCCACCGGTCCTCCAGGTTTGGGGGTTCAGTTCAGGACTAACAACCTGACTGGTCAAACAAATTTGTTTGAAGAATCTGAGTGTAATGGTATTCCTGAGTCTCCACCCAGAACCAGCATGTCTGACAGTAGTGAAAACCAAGATGAGAGAAGCCCTGAACATCACCAGAGATGGGGTTTGCTGCCCCAAATGCTATTGTCGTAGCAGGCGGTAAGTATGGGTGGGAACGAGGATCAGGACTTGTTTCACTGTTGTTCTTTTGTTGCTCAGTGTGTTCTATGATATTCTACTGAGCATTATGGGTACGCTGTCTTGGTGCTGGAACGGGTGGCAACACTTGCGGGCTGCCCCTAGCGCCGCCTTGGATGTGCTGGTTGTTAACGCAAGTGACACTTTTCACTGTAGGTTTGGATGTACGTATGATAAATAAATCTGAATCTGAAGCAATTGCTTTAGAAGTGTAAGATCCAGTTGTACTTGTTAGCCTGGGATGATGTTATCCACCGTCCCTCTAGACCCTGCTCCCTGCGGCGAGCCTGCTCCAGCTGAATGGAGTCCGTGACGCCTGCTGCAAATTCCTGCTGAGCCAGCTCGATCCGTCCAACTGCTTAGGGATCCGGGGGTTTGCTGACACTCACTCCTGCAGTGACCTGCTGAAATCCGCACACAAGTACGTGCTCCAGCACTTCGTGGAGGTTTCCAAGACTGAGGAGTTTATGCTGTTACCACTCAAACAGGTTCGTGTTTCCAGTTACTCCCTTTTTGTTAATCACTGTTTTGTGCAATTTTGATTGGGGCGGGTTGGCTCTGCGGCCTGCAGTCAATGAATGACACAGTGATAGGTTGAACTAAACTGAACATTCCTAGACTGGTTTGATGTTTCATATTATATGTGTTTTTTGTTTGGGTTTTGCTGTTTGCGTGATTGGGTCTTTTTTTTTGCCCATTAGGTGTTTGATGTTTTCCTTGAACAGATTCCATGGGGTTTCATTGTTTCGTGGCTGTCTATAGAAAGATGAATCTCAAGGTTGTGTACTGCACACATACTTTGATATAAGTGAACTTTGAATCTTTGAATAAACAGTCAGGAATGAGGGTTAGGGTGTTAATATATAGGCAGTGGGAAATCTATCCCTCTTGAGTTTATTGATCTTCATAATCAGTGTGACATTGATTCAGCCCACACCTTCATTAACCTGATCCAACCCCACTTGCATTTCTTGCGATCTGTATTCAATACTCAAGTATCTTGGCTTCTCTCAGGACTCTAAGGGTTAGGGTTAGGGTCAGGGTAAGACTGTGACTGTGGGTCACAGACACAAGGATTAGGTTTGAGGTAATGACACAAGGATAGGACACACACGAGGATTGAGGTATGACATGGGAACAAAGGTTAGGGTCAGGGTGAGGATGGGAGGATTGCGCATGCACGCACGTGCATACACACACACGGGTCAGGGGGAAGGTGAGGATATGAGGATGGGACACAAATAAGGATTGAGCTCAGGGTAAGGATGTGTCTGTGGGACACAGCAACGAGTGTCTGGATAAGCAATATGAGCGTAGGGCACACACAAGGGTCAGGGAGAGGACAAAGGGACGGGGATTAGGTGGATAGACTGAAAGTCAAAGCATGAGAGCAGACACCCGGGTTAGAACACAAGGACGTGACACAGGAAGGTTTCAATAGGTACATTTAATGTCAGAGAAATGTATACAATATACATCCAGAAATTCTTTTTCTTCGCAAACATCCACAAAAGCAGAAGTGCCCCGTAGAATGAATGACAGTTAAAACATTAGAATCCCAAAGCCCTCCTGCAGATCCCCCCTCCCACGCACAAGCAGCAGTAAGGCAATGACCAGCAAAAAGCATCAGCACCCTCCACCGAGCACTCGTGTGCAGCAATGCATCAATAAAGACACAGACTTGGAGTACCCCAAAAACTACTCGTTCACCCGGTAATTCGACATACCACACACGCTCTCTCCCGAATAAGGGAAAAAGAAGTGCTCCCATTTAACAGTGAGAGGAGAGCCATAACAAACAACTTGCTGATTTATGATGTTAAAATCTCTTGCTTTGCTTTTTCCAAGCTCTGTGCCCAGTGAGTCGGCCCCAGGGCTCGGGTCTCTGGACACACAAACCACAGCAGCTAACCCGTTGCTCCCGATGTTCCGTGTTCTCCCGCGATGCCTCCGTCAGGGGCAACGGCCTAGAATCAGCACAGCTCCAGAGTCGTGGAAAGTTGAAGACATGCTCGACTTCCAGGCCACTTCCTTGGTATATCAAAAAGTGGCCAGCCGTAAAGCTCTGAGAGCAATCCCAATCCCGCAAAGAGCTGAAGTCAGCGAATAACTCCAGGTCAGGGTTTTCAGAAGAACCTTGAAAAGGAAACAAAAGATCAAAGATAGAAAAAGAGCTGTTTCCAAAAACACAAGCAAAGGAGTCACCTTTTAGCATCATCTTGACATCACTCTGCCTCCAGAATAAATTAGCACTAAAGTACAAGATCTCAGGCACAAAGGTTAGGATTAGGACTGTTAGGGCATGAGCAGTAACATAAAGGTGAAGGTTAGGACACAAGAATTTATGCATACAGGTCAGCTGATCAAATGGGTTCCAGCAAGATGGTGCCCAGGACCAATGGTGACATCTTGTAGATAGTTTATATAATAGCTTGGTATTCTTCTTCTAAATATACTTTTTCTGCATTGCGATTGGTGCAGGCTGTAATTTCCCTTTTGTGAATGTATTTTTGGGCCAACTGAACGATCTGGCACTTCAGCGATCTCCTGGGGTAGTGGTAGAATACGAACCCGTGGTCGGTTCCATTACTCCATGCTGATTAATGTGGCGAGCAAGATTAAGATCGACGAGGACGAGAGAGGAAAACGAGGAGTTGTTCAGTGCAGTCTGCCTGTGCTTGACCAGTCTCCCTCTTGCTGTTGCCAGAGGAGGACGCAGGAGTCTTGCGTCCCATGCTAGAAGGTTTGATTGTCTCGGCAGCTCACAGCTGTGGACTCAGTTTTGGGGACTCTGCAGTTTGATGGCTAATGTTCTGTGTGATATTTGTTTGCTCTTTTGCTGTTTACATGATTTGTTCTTTTTTTTTTACATGTTTGACCGATTTGTTGTGTGGGGGGTTTTTATTTAAATGCATCAAAGGTGTTTCTTTGTTTTATGGCTGTCTGCAAAAAAAATCTCAGGGTTGTATAATGTATACATACTTCGATAATAAATGTACTTTGAATTTTGAATAGAAAATTTAGTGTGAGGCTGTAGACACAGGTTAGGGATAGGGGACAATTTTTTTTTTGCTGTTTTTGAGTAGATTGTTTGGGATGATCAATTGTGACTGGGATGCCTTGGCGAAGAATGGACCTGCAGCCTACAGCACGGAGCTCAACTGAATTAAACTGAATACCGCCGGTTTGATGTTTGACATTCTATGCAATGCTCGCTCACTTTTTGCTGATTGCGCAATTTGTTCTTTTTCTTGCACGTTGAGTGTCTGATGTTTACCTGAACAGGTTCCATGGTGTGTCTTTGTTTCGTGGCTGCCTGTGGGAGGATGAATCTTGGAGTTGTATTCTGTAAATATACATAATAAATGTACTTTAAATCTTTGAACATTCCTAAATACAAGGACCTGCACAGAAGGATTGGGGTTACGATACAAAAAGTAGGGTTGGGGTCCAGTGACACATTGACACAGGGCCCAGCCACAAGAGTTCAAGTGACCATACAAGCTTGCGAACACACGGTTGGAACCAAAGTTTGGAGAATGTATCTGCATTCTCTCTGTAGTTTGAGGTTATCTTTTAATATTTTTTTAGATTGTCACCAGTGTTTTACCCCATGGTGACATGAAGTTGGATTGTTGTGAAAATCTTCAGATGTCCCTCAGGAAAGAAAGTCTGTAAAACCCACCTCACTGGGCCTATATGACTCCTGACCCACACCACAAGGTTCTGGAGCAGTTATGACCCCTCAATCAGAGAGGATAATTTCACTCAGCCAGATACTGCAAACACTTTGTAGGGATCTGTTTTCACTTTGAGTCTTTTTCTGTTGATCAGTGTCAAAGTAAAAGCCAAATTAAATTCATTGTGATTCAACGTAAAACAGTAAAACGTGAAAACTTCTGGGGGGGGGATGAATAATTATTCTAGGCATTGTAGTTTCTATTGTCTTTTAACACTGGTGTTATGAATAGTGAATGTTCTTGCAAATAAGGAATTCAAATATACACCGCTTACCAAATGCTCAATATCCATAATTGCTAGTAAATTCTGGATAAAAATGGGCTTCCTCTGTTTAGATTTCAGAAGAGAGTGGTGACAGGGCCATGCTGCTTTTCTTGTGCAAAAGTAAAATAAGATATGTTTGAGCAGTAAATGTTCTGAGTCCAGTTATTGGTGATGATAGGATGGACAGTAAATGATGGCACTGCCCACAAAATCCACATCTCATAAGTTAACATATTTATAAATAAAAGAATTACAGGCAGTCCCTGGGTTACGAACGAGTTCCGTTCCTGAGTCCGTCTTTAAGTTGGATTTGTACGCAAGTCGGAAGAAGCACACCTGGTAGTATTTAGTGTCAGTTAGTCAAACGTTTGTCTTAGTGTATAGTACAGTATATATTTTACCTTTCTATGCATATAAAACACTTAAGAAATGTATGTATTCCAATAATTAAACCACTGTGGTGCTTAGTAATAATTGTAGCTTTCATCGGGGCAGGGCCTTTCCCATGCTCCTTTATTCTCACTTTATCCTTTGTCCTTTAAAATTGTTCCGATCGTTGACCGACTGTAGCCTAATGCTTTTCCAATGACCGACGACATTTCACCTCTTTCCAAACGCTTTATTATTTCCACTTTATTTTCAATCGTTATCATTTCCCGTCAGTAGAACAGAAACACTGAGCAGTGGCTCCCAAGGACCACTGCACTGAATTCCCCAGGTCCTAAACTCCACCGCACTGAGACGGGTTAAATGGGATAAGTGGGGGCTGCGCTGGGTTTGGGTATTTGATCCTTCACAATATTCCGCGTGGAAATTTAAACTGGAGGTGGCAGTGTTTTTTTTTACGAGGTCGAGTTGCAAGCTCGACATCAACTCAGCACGGATGATATGGGAGTCGCGGCAATGACTTAAAATGGCAGACGGTGTCGCGATCCGACTTAAAATGGCGGACGGCGTTCTCCTTCCTTGGTTCGTAAGTACGAGTTTGTCCGTAAGTCGGATGTTCGTAACTCGGGGACGGCCTGTACCGTATTTGCTTACAATTTTTCCAGTCTCAAAGCAACTTCTCAGTTTTGGATGAGATGTTACTGATTTATTTTTATTATTGTTTCTCTCTTTTTGTATTTGCACAGTTTCTTGTCTTCTGTGTTCTGGTGGAACGCCCGAGTTGGTGTGATCTTTCATTGACTCAAGAACATGAATCTCAGGGTTGTTATATAGTGACATATTAGTAGTTTTGATTATAAATTTACTTTGAATTTTGAGAGGGGAGGACAGAGGAGAAGGCTTAAGCCACACAGTCACAATGTCAAAAAGGGATCTTTCTGTGCTGTATTGGAATAATTTTTCCTTGTTTTACAGGTGCTTGATCTTATTTCCAGTGACAACCTGAATGTCCCTTCAGAAGAAGAGGTCTACAGGGCTGTGCTGAGCTGGGTCAAACATGATGTGGATAGCAGACGCCAGCATGTCCCTCGAGTAAGGAACCGAATCAAATGATTATCCCTGCCAACAAGTGTACCATCTGTTGTCTCACTTACTGAATATCCAAAGGGCTAGATAGAGTGGACATGAAGAGAATGGTTCCATTAGTGACCAGCGGCACAGCCTCAGAATAGAGGGGCGTCCATTTAGAAAAGAGATGAGGAGGAATTTCTTTAGAAAGAGGGTGGTGAAGCTGTGGGATTATTTGCCATAGGTGGCTCTGGAGGCCAAGTCATTGGGGATATTTAAAGCTGGGGTTGATAGGTTCTTGATTAGTCTGGGCATCAAAGATCATGGGGAGAAAGTAGAATAGGTTTGGGAGAGGTAAGTGAGCCATGATGGAAAGGTGGAGAAGACCTGATGGGTCAAACGGCTGAATTCTACTCCTTCACCTTATATTCTTACAAAAACTGACTAAGTTTCTGTGAATTCCCACAGCTGATGAAGTGCGTGCGCCTGCCTCTGTTGACCCGGGATTTCCTGATGAGTAACGTCGACACGGAACTGCTGGTCAGGCACCACTCTGAGTGCAAAGACCTCCTCATCGAGGCTCTGAAGTATCACCTCATGCCCGAACAGCGCGGAGTCCTCAGCAACACCAGAACCAGACCTCGACACTGTGAAGGTGCTAGCCCTGTTCTTTTTGCAGTCGGTAGGTATGCCTCTCCTAAGTTCTAACTCGTTAATCAAGTTTATGTTTAACTTTACTGTTAAGGATTAGCCTCATTTGTCACGTTTACATTGAAACATACAATGAAATGCGTCAAATCAGCGAGGATCGTGCTGAGCAACCCACAAGTGTCACCACCCTTCCAGCACCAACGTAACATGCCCACAACATACAAACCCAAATCTGCATGTCTTTAGATTCTGGGGGGAGCCCTCGTGGTCGGGGAATGAACGTACAAACTCCTGAAAGACAGCCCCAGGAAATGAACCCTGTTACACGTGGTGCTAATCATGATGCTAGTGTTGCCACACACAGATTTATCTAATTTACTTCTATTGAAATCTTGTTTGGCTCTGGGTTCTGTGTGAATTCAGTAACCGTATTTTGCCAATAATGGTACGTAGACAAAGGCGGTAGGGGAGTGTAGTGGTTAGCATAATGCTACTACATAGTAGTCAATGCTGACGGCTGTGCTGTCACGTTGCCCTAATAAGGACGCACTGGAGCGTAGTAGTGTTGTCTGAACGCACACCTCGGTGGAGACCGTCCTTTCATTGCCCTTAACGGTGTTGTTCCTCAAAGCATTGTGGGAATGCTATGTTGGCACTGGAGTGTGTGGTGACACTTGTGGGCTGCCCCCAGCACACCCTTGGGTTGTGATGCTTGTTAACACAACTGACATGTTTCACTGTATGTTTTGATGTGCAGCCCTGTGCAAAAGTCTTAGGCACAGAGTTCTGGAGAGGAGAGGGAGTTTGTGAATCTGGCGGGAGCAAATGATGTTGAGAATGGTGAGGGTGGAGCATTGTGGGAGGGTTGTGGGACAGGTGGCAGAGAAGGAGTGCCAATGGCAGAGTGCAGACACACCCAGACCTGAGACACCAGGCAAGGTCATTCTATTCCAAACCATTGATTTATTGATCATTACAGAATGTCTCTCTGGTGCTTCCCACTCCTTTCCCCTTATCCAAACCATGATACCCTCTCCCTGCCCCCTTCCCACTCTCAGTCCACAATAGAGACCAATATCAGAATCAAGTTTATCATCACTCACACACGTCATAAAATTTCCTATTTTTATTTGGTAACAGTACAATACAAAGCATAAAATTACTACAGGACTATACAAAAGTCTTAGGCACCCTAAGAGATTTGTAAATACTGTACATATGATAAATAAATGAATCTGAAGCCTGGAAGTCAAAGCACAATGACAGAAGCCTGGAGAATGGAGACTGGACGCCTGTCCCTGGAGTGTGTGCATCAGTGTGTGTGTGCACGTGTGTGTGTGTGTGTGCAGGTGTGTGTTTAAAAGGGTTTGTTTTGCTGTAATTCTGTTGCTTGTTGTGTTCCATGTTGGGAATAGAAGGTGTGGTGCCACTTGCGGGCTACCCCCAGCACATCCTCGTGTCACATTGGTTTTTAACTGAAATGATGCACTTCACCGTGTGATCATGTACACGCAATAAATAAATGAATCTGAATGTTTTAAATTGTAAATCGGGAGCCTTATAGCAAACAGTAGTCAAGGTGATTCGGACAGGTGGGGCTCGTCAGCCGTGGTCGGCAACTCATCAGGGAGAAGGAAAACTCTGATCTCAACTCTCCGCTGCCTTGCAGCTGCACCCAGTCATGAGGAAGGCATTGAGAGTAAACCCTGAGAGGAAAATCTGGAGCTGAGTCCCTAAGGCGGTCGAGTTCTACATTGAGTTCAACGCTGACTGGCCGCCCCTGTGATGCTGCTGGTGCCAAACTGTATTGCTCCCTGCCGTTCCTTTGGATTCATGAGCTGTGTGAAGCCTGCTGCATGGGCAATAGCTTGCTCTCAATGTCATACTGCCCCAGCATGCATATACGTAAAAAGCTAGGACACAACATCCATTGTTAACCCTGACCAACAGAGGCCTCTCGGAGCCAAGCTGAAGTGGAATTAATTAAGGTGGACTTGCCAAGTTTTAACTGCTGCAAAGTAAGGTTGCCTGAGGTCAGGGAGAGGTTAACGGCACTTGGTGAGGCAGGTTTCCAGATTGGTTGTCACGTGCCAGGTGCTCTCTGCTGGTCGGAAGCAAACAGCGCGATGTTACAGATTCCTCTGCTCTTTGTGCATTATTGTTGTCTGCACTCAGTGTGACGGGTGCTCCCAGATGGAGGAACAGACAAGTACTGGTGGATGCTGCCATATCTATTGGGAACAGGCCACGGGCGGGTGAACACTCTGCCTGCTCCCAGTTACTACAGCGTGCAAGCAAGGATAATTGTGACTCCCGTGAATCGGCCGACCGGAGGAAGAGATAAAACGGAGAGATTAATTAGCTGTCAGTCTGCAGGGTGGCAGAAATAGGAGGTGTAAAAACCCTCTTTATGGGACTGGTTCCCAGCAGCTTTTTAAAAACAGAGCTGCTGACTAAACCTGAGAGTGGCCTCCTCTTCTGTTGTGATGAGGCCACTCTCATGTTGGAGGAGCAACACCTCATATTCCAACTAGGTACCCTCCAACCTGATGGCATGAACACCGATTTCTCCAACTTCTGGTCATTTCCAGGCCCCCCCCCCCCCCACCCCTCCACTTCCATTTCACAACTCTGGCCTCTTACCTCACCTGCTCATCTCCTTCCCTTTCTCCTGTGATCCCCTCTCCTCTCCTATCAGATTCCCTCTTCAGTCCTTTACCTTTTCCACCAATCATCTCCCAGCTTCTTACTTCATCCCCCACTCCCCACTCAAGCACCTTCTCCTATCACCTTCTAGCGAGTCCTCCTCCTCCTCCCCCCATCTTTTTATTCTGGCTACTTCCTTTCTTTCCAGTCCTGATGAAGGGTCTCAGCCTGAAACATCAACTGTGTATTCCTCTCCATTGATGCTGCCTGACCTGCTGAGTTCCTCCAGCATTTTGTGTGTGTTGCTCCAGATTTCCAGCATCTGCAGAATGTCTTGTGTTTATGATCTGCTGATTGAATGACCTCATGCACCCAGATTTAGATTTGTGTCTCAATGGCTTTCATTGAGCTGCCTTTCTGCCTCCAAACCACAGAACCTTGTGCTTGTTCCCTGAATAGAACATGAGCAAGCCCTTTGACCCACCATGCCTGAGAGGAATACAGAAAGAGAGAAGTTTTATTTGTCGTATGTACACTCAGGAGCCACTTTATCAGGTACCACTTGTATCTAATAAAATGGCCGCTGAATGTATGTTCGTGGTCTTCTGCTGCTGTAGTCCATCCACTTCAAGGTTCGGCGTGTTGTGCATTCAGAGACGCTCTTTTGCACACCACTGTTGTAACGTGTGGTTATTTGAGTTACTGTCACCTTCCTGTCAGCTTGAACCAGTCTGGCTATTCACCTCTGACCTCTCTCATTGACAAGGCATTTTCACCCACAGAACTGCCACTCACTGGATGATTTTTTTGTTTTTCACACCATTCTCTGTAAACTCCAGAGACTGTTGTGTGTGAAAATCCCAGGAGATCAGCAGTTTCTGAGATGCTCAAACCACCCCATCTGGCACCAACAATCATTCCATGGTCAAAGTCACTTGAATCACATTTCACCCCATTCTGATGCTTGGTCTGAACAACAACTGAACCTCTTGACCATGTCCGCATGCCTTAATGCATTGAGATGCTGCCACATGATCGACTGTTTAGATGTCTGCATTAACGAGTATGTGTACCTAATAAAGTGGCCACTGAGTGTGCATCGAAACATACAGTGAAATGCAAAGATTCACAGACTTTGTGTGAAGAACATTTCACCTCACCTTAGTCATCCCCACCTCTACTTATCCCAGAAATAATTTAAATGACGTAGTGATTGAGGAAAGGCTGTTGTTTCACCAATGTTTCATCTGCAGGTTCTGTTTTGTCATTGGGTAGTGGAGAAATTGTTGTTCCAGAATCTTCTTGGCAACACGTCTGGATATCCCAGGATTGAAATATTTGAAGATTTCAAGATCCATTTTAACTTTATTTGTCATATGTACATTGGAACACAAGGTGAAATCGGTTAGTTGCACCAATGACCAACACAGCCCGAGGGTGTGCCAGGGGCAGCCCGCAAATGTTGCCTCACTTCCAGTGCCAACATAGAATGTCTACAACTCACTAACCCTGACCCATAGTTGTTTGGATTCTGGTCCAATTAACCTACCAGCCTGTACATCTTTGGAATGCGGGAGGGAACGAAAGCACCCAGAAACAAGGGGAATTTTCAAACTACTTACAGACAATGGCAGGAGTTGAACCCCAACTGCTGGCACTGTAAAGCATTCCACCAACCCAGGGGCTCCAGCCCTTTTTCATGCCGTGGACCTCTAACAATAACCTAGGGGTCTGTGGACCCCGGATTGGGTATCTCGTCGCCTAACCACTACGTTGCCATGCAGCCCTTGGTTCAAGGTGACCTGTGTGGAGATGCCAGGGAATATAATGCAGCCTAAGCATCCCAGTAAGGAAAAGGCACTCCCATGTCTTTGTGCAGCCTTACTAGTAGTAACTAGCCAGGAAAGCTGTGGTGCAGATGAATGCCTTTTGGCCCATCTATGTCAGCTACAAAGGGATTTTAGTTGTCTCTTCTGCCCAGTTCTACAGCCCAGCTAGTCAGGGTTCTTTAAGAGCTCCGTGAGGACTTTTTAAAGAGTTTACCTTTCATCCACTCTTTCAGACTTTCAGAGCCTCACTCTCTCCCACCACTCTTCAAATGAAATATCATTTTTCTTTTTCATACTCCCTCAGAATCTTCTACCTGTTAACTTCGACTCTATCCCCCCCCCCCCCCCACAGTTACTGGCTTCCCTACAGGGGGAAGCCATATGGGACATTGTCAAAGTTCAGTGGAAGAAATCTGCAGTCCCTACTTGGCCTCCAGACACATCAGTGAGATTTCTGTAAACTCCACTCTGAACAGCACAACAAGTCCACTCAGTTGAACTGTAGCAGCTGAGGTAAGGGCCATGGTGGTTCAGGTGCAGGAGTCCTATCCAAATCCTCGAGGGCAGGGAGAGATAATTCAAAGTAAATTCATTATGGAAGTACATGTATGTCTCCACATACTATCCTGAGATTTGTTTTCTTGTGGGCATTCACAGAAAATACAAAGAAACACAATAGAAATAATGGGAGACCTGCACACAACAGGACGGGCAAACAACCAAAGTGCAAAAGATAACAAATTGTGCAAATACAAAAAGGAAAAAAAGCTAACAAATTAATATAAATAAACAATAAATATCAAGAATATAGGAGGACAATGAGATGACAGGCAATAGATGTTGGACTGGTCAGAAGTATCTGACCCTGAGAAATAACATTTTTAAAAAAAATACGTTCTTCTTTCTGCCTATCAATACTGCTGGATAGAATGAGACTATGACAATCTTGCGATAACCCCCACACAATGTTTCAACAGTCAGATCAATATATATTGGACAGTGTCCATGGGACCTTAAATTTCCCCCCCCCCCCCCATATTCTTTGAGTCACCGTAATTGGTTGTTCCTTGGCCAATCTACCTACAGGTCTACTTGTCTTGATGAAAGGTCTCGGCCTGAAACTTCGACTCTTTATTCCTCTTCATATTTGCTGCCTGACCGGCTGAGTTCCTCCAGTATTTTGTGTGTGTTACTTTGTGACTTCTTATAAATGGTCTTTACCTCCTCCAGGAGGTAACACACACAAAATACTGTGTGAGTACTGTGTGCCATTCTGGAGGAGGTAAAGACCATTTATAAGAATGTTGCCAGGATTCGAGATCCTGAGTTATCAGAAGATGTTGGGTAGCGGAGTGTAGGAGAGTGAGGGGTTGTCATTATAGAGGTGTATAAAATAATGATAAACACGAGAAATTCTGCAGGTGCTGGAAGTGCAGAGCAACACACACAAAATGCTGGAGAAACCCAGACGGTCAGGCAGCATCTATGGAAATGAATAAACAGTTGAAATTTCAGGCTGAGACCCTGCTTCAGGAACTGAGTGAAAATGCACAGTCCTAAAAGATTAGCTTTACTTGTCACATATACACTGAAGCATACAGCAAAATGTGTTGTTTCCCATTAAGTCAAATCAAATCAAATCAGCAAGAATTGTGCTGGGGGCAGCCTGCAAGAGTCGACATGCTTCTGGCACCAACATAGCTTCCCCACAACTCCCTAACCCCTACCCGTCCTGTATGCCTTTAACAAGTGGGAAGAAACCAGAGCACCTGGAAGAAATCCAGGTGGGAATTGTACCCTGATTGTTGATCGCTGGTGGGTGTTGTAAAGCAACGCACTAAACACTACACTACTGTGTCACCACCCCCACCCCCCACCGGGTCTTTTGGGGAAATCAGCAACTAGGGGTCATAGGTTGAAGGTGAAAGGGGAAGGATTTAAAAGGGATCTAGAGGTAACTTCTGCACATGGAATGTGGTGTGTGTATGGAATGAGCTGCCAGAGAAAATAATTGAGGCAGTTGCAAAAATGTATAAAAGGTACTTGGACGGGTACATGGATAGGAAAGGTTTAGATGGGTATGGGCCAAATATGGGCAAATGAGACCAGCTTAGATGGGCATCCTGGTCAACACTGACCAGATGGGCCAAAGGGCCTCTTTCCTTAATGCATTACTGCTAAACTCTGTATGAATTAAGCTGGAGAGGGTGTAGAAAAGATTCACAAGGATGCTGCCAGGACTGGAGGGCTTCTGTTAGAAGGAGAGGCTGGATAGGATGAGACTGTCTTCCCCAGAGCAAAGGAGATCGACACCATAGAGTGTTTTATAAAATCATGAGGGGTGTTAGGGTGAATAAACACAGCCTTTTTTTCCAAAGATAGGGAATCTAAAATTAGAAGGCAAATGCTTAAAGTGAGGAGCGAAAAGTTTAAAGGGGGCCCCGAGGGAAAGTGGTGGGAGTATGGAATGAGCTACCAGATGCTGAGGCAGATTCAGTTTCAGATTTATATTTCACATGTATATCGGGTGAGTGTTAGAGTCCGGGAGACCATGATGGTGGCGGTGAACCACTGCGGACAATACTTCTATCGAAAAATACTGAGAAATACATCATTTGCATTAACAACCTAAGGAGGCAGGCACAGTTACATTCAAAAGGTATTTGGATGATGTATGAATGGGGAGATGTTTATTCATTAATTTATTTAGAGATAAAGCATGGAACAGTCCTACCAGCCCTTCAAGCCACACCAACCAGCATCCCAACCCGCCAGCAACTTAGTCTAATTTACAATGACCAACCAACCTACTAACCGGTACATCTTTGCAGTGTGGCAGGAAGCGAGAGGAAATCTTCAGGAAGGAAAATACAAACTTGCTTACAGGCATTGTCAGAATTGAATTCCGAACTCTGACACCCCGAGATGTAGTGATATCATGCTAACTGCTACGCTACAGTGGCACTGAAATGGGACTGCCCCAGAAAGGTGCCTTTGCCAGACTGGATGAGTTGGAGGTTAACTGTCCGACATCTATTAGCACCACAGCTCTGTCAATGGAGCAGTGTTGGACACCGGGTGCAAGTGGGGATCTTGTTAACTATAGGGGCGATGTCTCTGTTTGCAGGTGGCGGCAGTCTGTTTGCCATCCATGGAGACTGTGAAGCGTATGACACCAGGACAGACCGGTGGCACATGGTGGCCTCGATGTCCACGCGACGAGCACGGGTTGGTGTGGCCGCGATCGGCAACGGACTGTACGCAGTAGGGGGGTAAGGAATCACAGAAACAGCTTGCAGGGTGTGGACGCAGTCCCAGGCCTAAAGTCCTGGACAGGCCGGTTCCCTCTTGTGGGAGAATCCAGAACAATGGTCACTGATTTAAGTGGTTGCCCATTCAAGACAGAGATAAGTAAGTTTTTTTTAATTCTTTCAGGGTGATAAGTCATTATAACTCTTCCTCAGTGGGTGATGGGAACAGAGCCTGTGAATACATTTAAAACATACCCAGTGGCCACTTTATTAGGTACAGGTGTGGAACCTGCTGTGGTCTTCTGCTGCCATAGATCATCCACTTTGAGATTCAATGTATTGTGCGTTCAGAGATGCTCTTCTGCACACTACTTTTGTAATGTGTAGTTATTGGAGTTACTGCCACTTTCCTGTCAGCTTAGGCAATAAAATATAGGAGCATAATTAGGCCATTTGGCCCATTGACTGCTCAACTATTCCATTATGGCTGATGTTTAATCCTTCTCAAACCCATTCTCCTGCCTACTCCCCTTAAACTTTGATGCCCTGATTAATCAAGTATCTATCAATTTCCACCTTAAATATACCCAATGAGTTGACTGCTCGACCGCCTGTGGCAATGAATTCCACAGATTCACCAACCTCTTGGTAAAGGAATTTTTTTCAAAGATCATTACTAATGCCTTCACAATCTCTTCAGCTACCTTTTTCAGAATCTGGGGTGTAGTCCATCTGGTCCAGGTAACTTATCTACCTTTTGTCCCCTGACACTCACATTTCTAGCGTTTCTTTAGTGTCTTCTACAGTGAAAAATGAAGCAAGATGCTCATTCAGTTTCTCTGCCATTTCTTTGTCCCCTATTACTGTCTCTGCAGTGTAATTTTCCAGTGGTCCACTCTTGTCTCTCCTTTACTCTTTATATATTTGAAAAAAACTCTTTGTATCCTCTTGTATATTATTGGCTATCTTATCTTCGTATGTCATCTTTTCTCTCCTTATGTTTTTATTAAGTTGTCGTCGGTTAGTTTTTAAAAGCTTCCCAATCCTCTACCATCCCACTAATTCTTGCCATATTATATTCCGTCTCTTTAGCTTTTATGGTATCTTTGACTTCCCTTGTCAGCCACGTTTGCGTCATCCTGTCTTCAGAATACTACTACTGTCATGGCCTAGATGATAGGGATATTGCCTTCTTGAGGCATGGCTTCCTGTAGATACCATCGATGGTGGGAAGGAATGTGCCTGTGATGTACTGGGCAGAGTCTGGTACTCTCACTACAAAATTTATCAGTGAAGAAATATACAGAATTTGTTATTGTTTAATTCAATTTGTTATTGTATGTGTAAACTGTAAAACAGGACTTAAAAACTCCACACAATTAGCGCCAGAGGTGAGGATCAAACCCAGATCTCTGGTCCTATGAGACAGTGACTCTACCAGCTGCACCACTCTGCCACCATGCTCTGCAGGGAGGAGTGACTCCCAGGGCAAATGATCAACCCTCTTCCATTACCCATAAGACACAAGAGCAGCATTAGGCCATTTGGCCCATCAGGTCTGCTCCATCATTCCATCATGGCTGGTTTGTTATCCCTCCTGCCTTCTCCCCATAATCTTTGACATTCTTACTAATCTAGAACCTATCAACTCCGCTTTAAAGATATCCAATAAATTGTCCTCCACAGCTGTCTGTCGCAATGAATTCCACAAATTCATCTCCCTCTGGCTAAAGAAATTCCTCCTCACCTTTCTTCTAAAGTGATGTCCCTCTATACTGAGGATGTGTCCTCTTGTCCTAGACTTCCCCACGTTTGGAAATATCATCTCCATGTCCACTTTATCGAGGCCTTTCAATATTTGATAGGTCTCAATGAGATCCCCCTTCATTCTTCAAAACTCTAGTGAGTACTGGCCCAGAGCCTTTAAACATTCCTATATTAACCCTTTAATTCCTGGGATCATTCTTGTGAACCTACTCCAATGCCAATACCTGCTTTCTTAGATGGGGGCCTAAATATTCCAAGTGTGGTCTGACCAATGCCTTGTAAAGGCACAGGGGAACCATCATGAACAGGCGGCATTTTGCCTGATGAGCAGGGTACCAGCATAAAGGGCTCTAACTCCCATGCAGTTTTGACAATTCCCTTTGCTGACCTCTCTTCACCCAGGTACGACGGCACTTCCGACCTGTCGACTGTTGAATCCTATGATCCTGTCACCAATTCCTGGCAACCAGAGGTAGCCATGGGGACCAGGCGGAGCTGTCTTGGTGTGGCGGTACTGCACGGCTTGCTCTATGCTGTGGGTGGCTATGATGGTGCATCGTGTTTAAACAGGTATTTGCAAGAGCCTTGTTGTAAGAATCAGAATTGGGTTTATTATCACTGATATGTTGTAAAATATACCAAAAATGATAATATATGTGTGTATATATATATATATATATATATATATATATATATATACAACTGATCTTTGACCCTTCCTGATGAAGGGTCTTGGCCCGAAACATTGCTTGCTTATTCCCATCCATAGATGCCTTTGCCCTGTTGCCTGACCTGCTGAGTTCCTCCAGCACATTAGAAACACAGAAAACCTACAGCACAATACAGGCCCTTCGGCCCACGAAGTTGTGCCAAACATGTCCCTACCCTAGAAATTACTAGACTTCCCCATAGCCCTTTGTTTTTCTAAGCTTCACATACCTACCTAAAGGTCTCTTAAAAGACCCTATCGTATCCGCCCCCACCAACGTTGCTGGCAGCCCATTCCATGCACTCACCACTCTCTGAGTAAAAAACTTACCCATGACATCTCCTCTGTACCTACTCCCCAGCAGCTTAAACCTATGTCCTCTTGTGGCAACTATTTCAGCCCTGGGAAAAAGCCTCTGACTATCCACGTGATCAATGCCTCTCATCATCTTATACACCTCTATCAGGTCACCTCTCATCCTCCGTCGCTTCAAGGAGAAAAGGCTGAGTTCACTCAACCTGTTTTCATAAGGCATGTTCCCCAATCCAGGCAATTGTGTAATGTGTGCATGTTTTGTACGGTGTGTTGCTGCCACATTATTGGCTGATTAGAGATTTACAGTAACAAGCAGGTGTGTCTAATAAATTATTTTATTGATATATAAATGAATAATGTAGACACACAGAGAAGTGGGGTGGTTGATGGGGGTTCTTAGGGATGGATGCACTGTTTTTGTAGATGTCCTTGATGCTGGGAGGCCAGTGCCCTACATGGAGCTGGCAGAGTTTACACATCTCTGCAGCTGTTTATGATCCTGTGGCGTGGTACCTCCATACCAGACAGTGATGCGTGCAACCAGTCAGTATGCTCTCCACGGTACATCTTTAGGCGCTATCCACTTGGAGGCGCTAACTACCAAAATTCAAAGTAAATTTATCATCACCAAGTACATTTATGTCACTATGTACAACTCCGAGATTCATTTTCTTGTAGGCATTCACAGTAAATCCAAGAAACAGAATCGTATCAATGAAAAATGACACACAATAAGGCAGACAAGCAACCAATGTACAAAGTATAATAATCTGTGCAAGTACAAAAACTAAAAATAACAAACAAAATACTGATAAATAAAGCAATAAACATTAAGACAGTGAAATGAAGAGTCATTGAAAGTGGTCCATAGGTTGTCAAAACAGTCAGTTAAGTTGAGTGAGGTTATCCCCTTTGGATGAAGAGCCTGATGGCTGAGAGGTAATAACAGTTCCTGAACCTGGTGGTGTGAATTCTGAGGTTCCGATGGCAGCTGTGAGAAGAGAACATGGTTTAGATGACGTGGGTCCTTGATGATGGATGCCGTTCTCCTGCGACAACACCCCTGTGGCAGACTCCATGTGGAATGGTTAGAGATACCACTTGGACTGGTCCTCCAGCACTATGACTCCACAGAGATGATCAAACATCCATTGACGCCAGTCCTGATTTATTCTGCCGGCATTCCGATCATCTCTTCCCAGACCATATACGCAACTTACAGTGGGCAATTACCCTACCAAAACACGTCATTGAGATGTGGGAGGAAAGCGGCACACCCATACACTAACAAGGGGAGCGTGTGAACGCCACACAGGCAGCACCGGAGGTCAGGATTGAACATGGATCTCTGACATTGTGAGGCAGGGGCTCAACCATCTTCACCACGCTCTGAGGGAGAAGGAAATCCTCAGGCAATTTAGGAACCTGTACAGGGTTCCCAAACTGGGTCGACAGACCCCTTGGTTAATGCTAAGGGTCTACAAGAGGTTGGGAATGCCTGCCTCTTGATGGTGTTTAAGGTCAAACCCCTGTGTTTCCACCTTTACTACCTGAAATACACACTCAGTGGCCATTTTATGGGCCACCTCCTATACTTAATAAAGTGGGCAGTGAGTGTATATTTGTGGTTTTCTGCTGCTGTAGCCCATCCACTTCAAGGTTTGATGTGTTGTGCATTCAGAGATGCTCTTCTGCACACCACTGTTGTACTGTGTGGTTATTTGAGTTACTGTCACCTTCCTGTCAGCTTGAACTAGCTAGGCCATTCTCCTCTGACCTCCCTCATTAACAAGGCATTTTCACCCACAGAACTGCCACTCACTGGACTTTTTTTGCTTTTCGCACAGTCTTCTGTAAACTCTAACATGCAAGAAAATTCTGAGATACTCATGCCACCCCATCTGGCACCAACAATCATTCCACAGTCAAAGTCACTTTGATCACATTTCTTCCCCATTCTGATGTTTGGTCTGAACAACAACTGAACCTCTTGACCATGTCTACATGCTTTTATGCATTGAGTTGCTGCCACATGATTGGCTGATTAGATATTTGCGTAAACGATCAGGTGTACAGGTGAACCTAATAAAACGGCCATTGAGTGCGTATGCATCTTCAGGAGTGGAGCAGGGGAATGTTGATGGGTGGTTATAACACATGCCTCCTCCTGTTCTTGTATCAACAGTGCAGAGAGGTTCGACCCACTCACAGGATCCTGGTCGTCTGTGGCTGCAATGAACACCAGGAGACGATACGTCAGAATTGCAACATTAGGTGGGATCTTCCTCTCCTCCCCCTCATCCCCCTCCTCTCCATCATCCTGCTCCTCCCTGTTATCCCACTACTCCCCCTCCCCTCCCCCTCATCCCGCTACTCCCCTTCCCTCTCTCCCCCTCCCTCTCTCCCCCCTCCCTCCCTCTCTCTCCCCCCTCTCCCCCCTCTCCCCCTCTCCCCCTCTCCCCCTCTCCCCCTCTCCCCCTCTCCCCCTCTCCCCCTCTCCCCCTCTCCCCCTCTCCCCCTCTCCCCCTCTCCCCCTCTCCCCCTCTCCCCCTCTCCCCCCTCTCTCCCCCCTTTCCTTCCCCCAACCTTCTTGCCCCTTCCCCTCCCCTCCTTCCCCTTCCCCCTCCTCCCTGTTCCTTTCTTCCTCCTCCCTCCCCCCTCCACTCCCCCTCTTAGGCTTGAAATATTGTTTGAAGACTCAGAGATTCTGCAGATGCTGGAAACCTGGACCCGCTGAGTTCCACTGGCATCTTGTGTTTCATTCCAGGTCGCAGCATCTGCCATCTCTTGTCTCCTCTGGTTACTCCTCGGTGTGGAATGTGTCAGCTTTCAGGGTGACTGAATTTAAAGCAATCCTGCGTCCTAATGAAGGGTCTCGGCTGAAGAAGCTTCTGTGGACGCCGCCCGACCTGCTGAGCTCCTTGAGCGTTTTGTGTGTGTTCTGCTGAATTTACAGCATCTGTAGAATCTCCTGTCTCACTGTATTGATTGTGCTCTTCTTCCAGATGGGAACCTCTATGCTGTGGGTGGTTACGACAGCTCCTCACACTTGGCAACGGTGGAAAAGTACGATCCACAGGTAATTAGCATTTAGGGTGAGAGAGGGAGAGACAACAGGCAGGCAGGCGTGCAGTGTAAATTGACATGGTGGTCAGCATTCACATTGTGGGCTGAAGGGCCTGTTCCTGTGCTGTGCCCAGCAGTGAACAATGGGCCCGGTCGCGTAGCAGTTAGCGTGATACTATTACAGCTCAGGGCGTTACAGAGTTCAATTCTGGCACTGTCCGTAAGGAACTTGTACTTTCTCGCCATGAATTGCATAGGTTTCCTCCCGGTGTTCTGGTTTCTTCCCACAGTCCGGTTAGAACTGCTTAATAGATTAATTGGTCATTATACATTGTCCTGCAATTAGGTTATGGTTAAATAGGTGGGTTGATGTGCAGCATAGCTCATTGGGCCAGAAGGGCCTGTTTCTGCGCCGTATCTCTAAATAAATAAAATAAAGGCACAGTGCTTCCAAAAATGCATGCCTTTGTCATAGAGCACTACAGCAGGGAAACACCTCTACAGCCCAACTAGTCCACGCCAAGCTTTTATTCTGCCTCGTCCCACTGAGTCAAACCTGGACCATAGCCTAGCCCTTCATTCCCTTCTCATCTATGTACCTATCCAACTTGCTATTAAATGTTCTAATTGATCCCTCATCCAGCTCATTCCACACACTCACCACCCTCTGAATGAAGTTCCCTCTCCGGTTCCTTTAAATATCTCAACTTTTACCATCTATGACCTATAGGTGTAGCCTCACTTAACCTCAGTGCAAAAAGCCTGCTTGCATTTACCTTATCTATACTCCTTATAATTTTGTATACCTCTATCAAATATCATCTCGTTCTCCTATGCTCTCAGGGATAAAGTCCTAAGCTATTTAAACGTTCCCTATAACTCAGATCCTCACGTCCCAGCAAATTTTCTTTACACGCTTTCAATCTTATTGATCTTTTTCCTGCAGGGATTTGACCAGAAATACACACAATGAGCCATATGAGGCCTCGTTGATGTTTCATACACCTTCAACATAACATCCCAACTCAAGTCTAATGCTTTGATTCATGAAGAACAATCTGCCAATAGTCTCTTTAAGACCCTATCTACCTGTGACGCCATTTTCAAGGATTTATGGACCTGTGTTTCCAGATCCCTCTTTTCTACTGCACTCCTCGGTGCCCTGCTGTTCACTGTGAGAGTCCTAATCCCCATCTGCCCCCCCAAAATGCAAAACTTAACACTTGCCTGTATTAAATTCCATGATCTGATCTGGGTTATTCAGCAAGCCAGGCAGCATCTGTGGGGATGGGAAGAGAGGCAATTTCAAGCCAAGTACCCTCTACTGTAACAACATCTGTGAGTTGCTTTGGTGTGCTCATCTGTATTCTCCCCTTTTGTTAACCTCTTGACCAAGATAGGAAGAGGGGGAGAACGGTGTTGGACCCTGATGTATGAGAGAGCCAAACGGTTTTCAGAAGTCAAGAATGAGGCATAAAACTTATTTCGTAGGATTGTTTAATTAAATGTTACAAGAGCAGAAAATGAACAAGAACGAGGATCTACATTGAAAGCCTGCAAATGGACAAAGAAGTCTAGAAATACAAACTGATTCATCCACATCTGTCGGTGGGGGGGTGGGGGGGGGTGGAGGTAAAGGAAGGCTACCCAGCAGACTAGCACCTCATTTCTTAATCAGAATCGGGTTTAATATCACTGGCATATGTTGTAAAGTTTGTTGTCTTGTGGCAGCAGTACATTGCAATACATAGTAATAAAAACTATAAATTACAAGAAGTTTGTTCATTAGTCCGTTATGTGACCGTTCATACGATGTGGGCGATCATGGTCTTTCCATGACCATGATTATTCTTGGCAAATTTTCCTACAGAAGTGGTTTACCATTGCCTTCTTCTGGGCAGTGTCTTTACAAGACGGGTGACCCCAGCCATTATTAATACTCTTCAGAGGTTGTCTGCCTGGTGTCAGTAGTCACATAACCAGGACTTGTGATATGCACCAGCTACTCATACGGCCACCCACGACCTGCTCCCATGGCTTCTCGTTGCCCTGATTGGGGGGCTAAGCAGGTGCCACACCTTGTCCAAGGGTGACCTGCCGGCCAGCAGTGGGAGGTAGTGCCTTACATCTCCATTGGTAGAGACATATCCCCTCCCCACCATCCAAAACTACAATAAGAAGTATCTATTTAAAAAAATTAAATTAAACAAGTAGTGCAGAAAGAGTGGGGGGATAACATGGGTTCACTGTCCATTTAGAAGTCTGAAGTGGGGGGTGGGGGAGAAGCTATTCCAGAAAAGTTGAGTGTGTGTCTTCAGGCTCCTATACCTCCTCCTTGATGCTAGTAATGAGAAGACGGCAAGTCTGGGTGATGGGGATCCTTACTGACGGATGCCGTCTTTTTGAGGCATCACCTTTTGAAGATGTATTGGGTGCTGGGAGGCTGATGCTCATGATGAGGTTACAACTTTTTTGGATCCTGTCTGAGCATGTTTTAGACTTTGGGACATAATATTAAGTTTAATGATTTCTGGCAATCACCCTCTTTTTCCCATTCGACAGTTGTGGTGTTACCTGGAACTGGATTGAAATTGGTTTATCATTGTCACATGTATTGAGATACAGAGAAAAACTTGTCTTGCATACTGTCCGTACAGATCAGATAATTACACAGTGTATTGAGGTAGAACAAGGGAAAGTACTAACAGAATGCAGAATAAAGTGTCACGGTTACTGAGAAAGTGTGGTGCAGGTTGATATCAAGGTGCAAGATCATAACAAGGTAGCTTGTGAGGCCAAGTGTCCAATGTATTGTACTGTGTTGGTTATTGATGTAAATGACACATTTCATTGTATGTTTCGATGTAGATGTGACAAATAATGCCAATCCAATCTGAAGTGAGAAGCTGGGTGGTGATGGGTGGGAGAGGTGGATACAGCGCAAAGCGTTCGCTTGCGTGAGGGGTCATCCTGTGCACAGCTACGTTGAGGTAGTACAAAGGAAACTGAGTGCAATATGTTGTTTCCCATTGTGTTGAGGGAAGTATTAATGCTGCTTCTCTCCCCACAGATGCTGTCTGACCACAGCCTGGACCTGGTCCAGCTGCACCTGCCTCAGCACTCACTTTCAGTGGCTCTGCAGTTCATGTTCTGTGTATTGTTTATTCACTTTTTTATAGTTTGCGTGATTTGTTCTTTGCACATTCAGTGTCTGTCAGTCTTTGTTGTGTGGGGTTTTTATGGGTCCTTGTACTCCTTTCCCTGTCCCCACCTTCTTCCCCCTTCCTTTCCACTCCTGAAGAAAAGGTCACAGCCTGAAGCATCCTACCTACCTGACCTGTTGATTTCCTCCAGCATTTTGTGTGTGTTGCTCAGGATTTCCAGCACTGTCTATGAATATTTGAATATTCAGTGTATTTAAAGCAGAGGTTGTTAGATCCTTGATTAGTCAGGGCAACAAAGGTTACAGGGAGAAGGCAGAAGAATGGGTTTGAGAGGGATAATAATCAGCCATGATGAAATGGCAGAGCAGACTTGATGGGCTGAATGGCCTAATTCAGCTCTTATAAATTCTACTGTGTTTCTTTGTTTTGTGGATTCCTGCTAGAAGATGAATCTGGAGGTTGTACATGGTATACATACTTCAATAATAAATACTTTGAACTTTGACCTGTTGTGTTCCCCCTCCGAGGTTCATCACTGGCATCAACTGTTCACTGTTTCTCTGTGTAGACCAACACCTGGACCACCATCGCCAACATGCTGAGTCGCCGGAGCAGTGCCGGTGTGGCGGTGCTGGAGGGGATGCTGTACGTCGCTGGTGGTAATGACGGGACCAGCTGCCTTAACTCTGTGGAGAGATACAACCCAAAAACCAACACTTGGGAGAGTGTGGCGCCTATGAACATCAGACGGTAGGTGCAAGCTTAACAAAGTGTACTTATTGGTATTGCATGACCACCTCTACTACCAAAATGAGAATACCTTAGGTTGGAGGAGCAACACCTCATATTCTGCCTGGGTAGACTCCAACCTGGTGGCATAAACATCAATTTCTCTAACTTTCAGTAACTCCTCACTCCACCCTCTTCTCTCTTTGTCCATCCCGAATTCTGGCTCCCCACTCACCTCATCTCCTCACCTGCCCATCCCTCTGGTGCCCCTCCTCCTTGCCTTTCTCCCATTGTCCACATCCTCTCCTATTAGATTCCTTCTTCTCCCCTGTATCTCTTGCACCTATCTCCTCCCAGCTTCTCATTTCTTCTCTCCCCCACCCCCTACATCTCCACCCTCCTTCCTGCTCACCTGGTTTCACCTACTCCTCCCCCTCCCACTATCTTCTTTTTATGAATACAGCCCCCTTCCTCTCCAGTCCTGATGAAGGGTTTTGGCCCAAAACATCAAACACCTGCTGAATTCCTCCAGCATTTTGCATGTGTTACTCTGGATTTCCAGCATCTCCAGAACCTCTTGTGTTTATCGACATTGCAATAATTTTGGGGGTGATGCTAGAGTTAATACATTTAGGAACATTTAAGAAGGCTCCCAGATAGGCACATGGATGTAAGAAAAATGCTGGAGTATGAGATGTATGGGAGGCAAGGGTTAGATTGATTGTGAAGTAGGTTGAAAGGACAGTGCAACATTTTGGGTTGATTGATGTGGAAGCTTTAGTGAAGGTGCAAAGGAGATTTGCCTGGATAGGCTGAGAATGGGTTGATATTCTAGACTCTCCTGTTAACAGAAACCTACTCACTTTGTCCATTCTATCCAGCCCTCTCAGTATTTGTGAGATTTCGATGCGTTCTCTCCTCACC